>NC_143575.1:280323709-281759365 GCF_048544385.1 Mastigoproctus giganteus | reverse complement strand
ACCAGGCTCACGACCAAACAACCATACTATGCATCATTCAAAATCACTACAGCAGAATCAAACTACAAACTACTCAGCCTTACATCTTCTTGGCCTGCAGGGGCACGAGTGAAACACTTCTACACTACAAAGCGTACCTCTACCTGGGTGCGGTATCCCCAACGTATTAAAACCACAAATAATGAAAGGAAAACCTGACTCAGACCCGCCATTAAGTCGAAGTTTGGGGAGGAACATTCCGGTTATACTGAGAAGGACCTTCTTAAAGGTTTAAACACCCTCACAGAAGTTTGCCAGGGCCATGATCACCCACCACAAACGCCTGAGGGAAGACATATGAAGATTGAGGTGAGAACTACCTCCAGAACGAACCATAGACGATTGACGAAGGCCATCAGAGCTCCAACAAGGACATACATCCAAACTTCTTTAATGTGCACAATTTTCTATCAAAATACTAGAAGTCTGAGAAATAAACTTCAGACAATGGAAATTCTTCTTTTGTCAAGGTGGTATGACATCATTTGTATCACAGAGACATGGCTGTCCCCCAATGAAGAAGACTTCGCATTTTCTCAAGCCACTTGCTTCTCGGGCATTTTTGCCTCCAGGGAACGGACAACTGGTGGTGGTGTAGGCATTCTCTTCAACACAAAAAAAAATTCTCACTGACAAGCTCAGCAACACTAAAAACAGAACTGTTTGAAGCTACAAGAGCCTCACTCAGCATTCAAGGCCACAGACTTGACGTGTGCACAGTCTACATCCCCCCTCCCACAGTAAAGAACACTTTACAAGAGATCTCCAACTGGATCATTAATCAATGCCACCCTAAAGCAACGTTACTAGTGTGTGGAGACCTTAATATTAGCTCAGCCCAACACAGTCTTCGCAAATTGTTATCTTCTAATCTGGCATCAGTAGGTCTGACCCTCCAGAATTTTTCCCCTACCAGAGGCTCTAACCTGTTAGACCTAATATTTGCAACATACACCCTCACCGTTGACAGCCAACCGGAAACAGGCTTCATGTCAGACCATCTACCAGTAGGCCTCATTCTTCCAATCACTCACAGGACATCCTGGCAACATCAGGCACCAGTTAAGAAGACAGTGATTAGCCCTTCTCTCCTCAATCCAGAGAAATGCTGCTTCGCAGCATCTATTTTTCCTTGGGAAGCCCTAAACCAATGTGATCCACAGCTCGGGCTGCACTTTCTTACCCGCTGGCTGCAGTCTATTGCTCGAACTGCAGCGTCAAAAACAGTTTCAATCTCCTGTCGAAGCAAAGCATGGTGGACCCAAGATCTCAGCCTTAAATTTCGGAATAAACAACGACTACATGCAAAATGGAAAGCAAAATTAGACCCACTAGACAGAATTGCATACTCAAGAGCCCGCGCCCAGTTCAATAGAAGCAAATCTGAAGCCATTAAAGCCTATATCGACAAAACAATCAAGATCGGGAAAGCACCGTTTAAGGCAAGGCATGTTGAATTCCCTCAACAACTTAATCTAATTGAATGGCTAGACTACATCACAAGATTTAAGCCAAAGTCAGCATCCGACTTTAAAATCACAACAGTTGTCAGCGAGATGTCCTCCCTTCCATCATCATCACAAAAAGAGAGCTTATCCAGGCCATCAATGATATCCCACCAACGTCTTGCACTGGATATGATGGGGTCCCACAATTCATTCTTAAGAGCGTTAGTGTATTCATCATTGATGCACTCCTAGGTATCTTCAATGGAATCCTCACAACGCAAAGTTTCCCAACAACCTGGAATCAATATATTGTCTGACAAATCCCCAAAACACAAGGAGCGACATCAATTTCACAATTCAGGCCAATAATGAAAGCCTCATGTCTCCTCAAAGTCATGGAGAAGTGCCTTCTTCCTATCCTAACCAACCAGGTTCTGCCATGTGAATCACCATACATTCACTATGCCTTGAAACGCAGGTCCACCATTACAAACCTATTGCAAACCACCAACACCATTCTGGGGGCTCTACAAGATAGGGCTGAGATGGCAATTGTTTATCTGGATATCCAGTCTGCATTCGACAGTATAGACATCCAGCCCCTCCTGCAACTTTGTGAGGATGGATACCAGATAAAAGGCAATATACTGGAATTCTTGAAGTCGCTACTTACGACCAGGGTCCTTCACTTGACTGTGAATAAAAAATCTTTCACAAGGAAAGTTTGTGTAGGTGTACCCCAGGGCGGAGTTCTCTCAGGGCTCCTCTTTACGGCTGCCATCCACCCATTCCTGTGTCAGCAAACAGAATTTATCTGTTATGCAGACGACTTGAAGCTCCTCTATCGGATCAACGGGACCGCCCGACCTGATTCTGTTTCTGGAAACATTATCAACAGCCTCAAGAATCTGATTACATACTTGGCACAGTTCTCTCTTAAGATAAATCCAAAATTATATTCGACCCTAAACTCAGTTTCAAACACCATGTTGCAGACATTCACAACAAGGTCTGCAGAGCAAGATGGCTTGCCAAACAACACCTCCTTCATGTCACAGAGCCTGAGTACACGCTCCAATACGTATACCGGTTTCTGCAGCCAGTCATCACCTACGGGTCAGAAATCTGGGCGTCGGCAACGAAAACCACGCTAAAAACCATTGCATCTGATGAGTACTGGCTTCTCCGGTGGGTTCTCTTCAAGCATAAACTGCCACCACTCATACATACTTAAGATATCACCCAACTTCTAAATTACAGAAAAGTCTCCAAACGGATATTTGCCCTCCGCTTGCTTGTGACAATTAAAATGATAGCGGTTGAAGTCAATACGCCAAATTTTTGGCAGATGCGCAATTGGAGGATCCCACCAAAACCCTTAAGAGCCCTCCCCTCTCTGCAGTCTGTGGCGTGGAGGCTCAGAATAGGGGATAGATTCCTGCCTATGGAGATGCTCCACAATGTCCAGGAGATGGATGTGTACTACAAAAAGTTCATAGAGGACAAATCGTATCATCAGGGACCAGCTTTCGTCTTCAACCGAGTGACTGCCATCCTCTTTTCATCGCTTTTCATGTGTCTTCATTTCACATGTTAATATTAATTTTATATGTAAAATATGTAATTATACATTTTATGTCCTAATATATGTTTTAAGTAAATTTTCCTGTATAAGTTGTTTAATGTTAAACCCCTAGCATTCTCGCTGTTGTGGGTATTATTGCATCAGGCAATCATGTAACCAATCACTGCCTGCAATAAAGATATATACCCAATACAACATGGGCCAACCTGGAACGATAGCTGACATGACATGAAAGATTGTGCAAGGCTCAAGGGGTAGAATTTTTTTCAGCCTGGACTGTATTTGATAACAGGAGAGATTGCTTCTACAGGGATGGGATGCACTTAAATAGAAAGGGTGCAAGAATATTTGCTGATGTTATCGAGGCAGTGTTAGGTGGGTCGGAAAACTGCTAGCTTGGGGGGAGACAAAGACCAATAGATTGACAGTAGCCACTGGCAGAGGTGAAAGAGATTCTTGCACTGCTTCTATTAGAATGAGCAGAAGCCTGAAAAACAAGATGCATGGTATTTCAGAGACTGCTGGGAGCCATTGCGGTACAAGTAAACACATGGGTTGTGTTAGGGTAGCTAAGAATAGAAACAGGTGCAGGTATACTTGCGTGTACACCAATGCTAGGAGTTTAGTAAATAAATTTGATGAATTTGAGGTATTGCTCAAAACATCAAAGGCAGATATTGTTGGGATATCAGAGACGTGGTGTCACACAGATATAAGGGATGCAGAACTGCAATTTGGCGAGTACAACGTCTACAGAAAGGATAGACAGGATAGGAAGGGGGGAGGGGTTATGCTATTAGTTAAGAAACACATAAAAACCAAGGAAGTGAAGCCAGTCGACATCGCTGGACAGTGCAGTGTTGAGTCAGTTTGGTGTGACATAAGCATTGGGAGATCAAAATTGAGAGAAGGAGTGTGCTATAGGCCTAATGGCTCTGATGAGTATAATAAGGAACTGTACAGGGAAATAGAGTGCGCCAGTAAATCAGAGAGTCTTATAATGGGAGATTTTAATTTCCCAGATATTAACTGGAATTTGGGCGCTGGTTACTCACACACTAGCAGAGCTTTTGTGGATTTATTGGATGATTGTTTTCTACATCAGCATGTTCGGGAGGCAACTAGAGGGAGTAATACTCTTGATTTGATTATCAGCAGTGATTCTTCATGCATTACGAATCTGCAGATAAATGAACCACTAGGTGGCAGTGATCACAGTGTGCTGAATTGGGATTTACTGAAAGAGGTAACTACCATTAGGGGTAAAGGGAAGGGTTATTGCTTCCGTAAGGGCGACTACGATGGACTGAGACAGTATTTAAATTCTATACAGTAGGACCAACTGATGATGTTACCAACAGCAAATTCAAAATGGGAAGCATTCAAAGAACTTATCTTGGAAGCTACTAGGCTTTACATACCAACTAAGAAATATTGTTCAAGGTTTAGGCCAAAATGGATGTCAGATGAACTAATGAGGCATATGGCAGAGAAGAAAAATGCATGGGATACTTACAAATTAACACATGACACAGAAGCCTATGATAGATACAAGTTGATATGCAACCAAGTTACAAAGTTACAAAGGGCAGGCGAAGGCAGATTACGAGAAATCCTTGGCAAGGGATGCAAAAAAAACAGCAAAGAGTTCTTTACTTATGTAAACTCTAGAAGGAAGGGGATGAATCAGATTGGCCACTAGATATTGATGGGTCAACTGTTGATGATCCTGCTCAGGTAGCTAACAAACTAAATGAATATTTTGCATCGACATTCACACATGAGGAGTTATTCAGCAAGGGGAATGCCAGAGGTGTATTCAACTCTAGCAGTAAGCTACAGAATCTTGAAATAACTGGGAGTGAAGTGGAGGAGAAACTGTTGAAGATAAACACAAGAAAGGCACCCGGTTATATTAAAGGAGGCAGCAAAGGAAGTAAGCAAACCCTTAGCCATAATTATGAGAGCTTCCTTGGACTCAGGGGAGGTACCCATAGACTGGAAATGTGGAAATGTGACCCCAATTCACAAAGGAGGATCAAAGGCTGACACAAGTAATTATAGACCTGTGAGCTTAACTTCTGTTCCAGGAAAATTAATGGAGGCACTGGTTAAAGAAGCACTGCCGGATCATTTAGACAAGACTTCAGTTATAGCTCAGACACAGCATGGTTTTGTTAAGGGGAAGTCTTGCCTGACCAACTTGATTGGATACTATGATGCAGTCACAAAAGAACTGGATGCAGGGAATAACTTTGATATTATATACTTGGATCTTAGAAAGGCTTTTGATACTGTTGCACATGGAAGACTGCTACACAAATTGGAGCAGTGTGACATTGGAGGCAAATTGCTGCTATGGATAAAGGGGTGGTTGAGGGGGAGAAGACAGAGAGTGGTAATCAATGGACACTGCTCATCGTGGACTAATGTTATTAGTGGAGTCCCTCAGGGCTCAGTGTTGGGTCCATTATTGTTTTCTGTATTTATAAATGAAATTGATGATGGTATATCAAGCTTAATGTCCAAGTTTGCAGATGATACAAAGGTTGGCAGGGTTGTCAAGGACACTACTGACACTATGCTGCTGCAACAGGATCTGGAAAGGTTGAGCAGATGGGCTGAGAGGTGGCAAATGAAGTTTAACATTGACAAATGTAAAGTACTACACATGGGAAAAAGCAACCCCAGAGCAACGTATCAACTCTGTGGTACGACACTGACAGTGGTAGAGAATGAAAGGGACTTGGGGGTGATTGTGCAGGCAGATATGAAGTTCTCTGAGCAGTGCAGACGGGCTGCAAGAGTAGCTCATGGAGTATTGTCAATGATATACAGGAATTTTTCCAGCAGGGATAAGGAGGTGATTATTCCATTGTATAAGGCAATGGTCAGGCCACACCTAGAGTACTGTATACCGGTCTGGAGGCCTCATTTCAAGAAGGATGTAGAGCTGCTGGAACGAGTACAGAGAAAGGCAACAAGATTAGTGAATGGAACAAAGGGGTGCTCTTACGAAGAAATGCTTACGTTTTGCAAATTACAGTGTCTGGAGACTAGGCACCAGCGAGGTGATCTGATAGAGGTGTATAAAGCCTTGAATGGTTTAAGCATGCTCAATGCTGATGGGATTCTTCCTCTAGCTCAGAAAAATCACCTGAGAGGGCATAAATTCAAATTGAGGAAAGACAGATGTAGGATAGACGTGCGGAAATTTGCCTTTAGCCAGCGGGTGGTTGGTTGGTGGAACAGACTGCCATCCCTTGTGGTGGAGGTTGATAGCCTAAATAAGTTTAAGGCTCAGCTGGACAGGTATTTTGAACGAACAGAGGGGTGAAGTGGAAGTGGGTTTTTTTTTTTTTTTTTTCTGGCTGATGCTACATAAGCTTGCTTTCTTGCATCAAATGCCTCTACTGATGCTAATGCTAATGCTAATGACCTTGCGTCGCACGTCGGGCTATACGAGCAGATGACCCCTATGGCATCCTCTCCTAATCATGGTTTATCGGCGTAAAAGCGTCGTCTGGTTCAAAGAGCATTCAAGTTGGACGTTAAAAGACTGGAAGAAAGTGTGCTGGTCGGATCATTCATATTATTTACTCCACACCATCAAGCACCATCAAGGATATTAGAGCTGGAAAAGGAATTAGAAAATGTGAATTGGAATATCATCGGTTTGGCTGAAACAAGAAGAAGAAATGAATCACTTATAAGTTTATCAAGTGGAAATCTGCTGTACAGCAATGGAAACAGTGAAAGGATTGAAGGTGGAGTTGGGTTTCTGGTCCATAAAGGTTTTAAAAACAACATTTTGGAATTCAAAAGTACATCACCAAGAGTGTCAAGATTAATACTCAAGATTTCTAAGATATACAAGCTAAAGATTATAATTATTTATGCACCAACATCGAGCCATGATGAGGAAGAGGTTGAAGAAATGTACACCGAAATTGAGAGTCTTCTAGGTGAGCAGAAAACCCACGACACTATTATTATGGGGTACTTCAATGCTAAGGTTGGAAAAAGACAAAACAGCGCAGAAAGAGGAACTAAAGGAAATTTTGGAATTGGTGAAAGAAATGAAAGAGGTGAAAGACTTGTGGAATTTGCAGAATCTCAAGGACTGTCAGTAACGAACACTTTTTTCAAGAAAAGGGTGAACAGAAAGTGGACATGGAAGAGTCCAAATGGATTAACAACTAATGAAATCGACTTCATCCTCACTAACAGAAGATATACTGTGAATGATGTTACCGTCCTGAATAAGGTAAATGTTGGAAGTGATCACAGAATGGTAAGATGTACACTTGATATAGATGTAGGAAAGGAAAGGAAAAAACTGACTCGAGTAAATAATACAAAGATCTTTGAAATAACAGAGGAGGAGAAAAAGCAGTATGTACTGGAACTTAAGAACAAGTTTGAGCTTCTGCAGACTGCTCAGGACCAAGATATCGACGAGGAATATTACAACTTTCTGAAAGTGATAAAGCCCAAGAAACCTATAGGGAAACAGAAATCCAAAGAAGAAAAAATTAGTCAAGAAACACTTGTCATGATGAACCAAAGACGACAAATGAAGAGCAAGAAAAACACTGACAGGGAGAAAATTGAGTATACTGAGTTATGCCAAGCCATTAGAAAGAGACTAAGAGAGGACATAAGAAGATTTAACACAAAAAAAGTAGAACAAGCATTAAGGGAAAACAAAGGATTTAAACCAGCAGCCATGAGCAGTAATACAGAAAGACAAATGATACTGAAACTGAAGAATAGTGGTGGTGTACTTATAAACAGCAGAGAAGGCATAATTCAAATAGCAGAAGACTACTATAGAGAATTATACAAGGAGCAGGGGAATGATGCCAGCAGTGGGGAAGATGGATTGCAAAGTAGCAACACATACGACATACCCAATATTCTTCCTGATGAGGTAGAACATGCATTGAAGAAAATGAAGAATCAGAAAGCCCCGGGGGAAAATGAAGTTACTGTAGATTTGTTAAAATTGGGAGGAAGAGACATAACACAAAAACTGGCAAGGCTCTTCACAAAGTGCATTAGAAAAGGTGTGACGCCTAAGCAGTGGAATAATGCAATCATAGTTTTGCTGCATAAGAAAGGAGATAAATCAGAAATTGGAAATTATAGACCAATTAGCTTGTTATTCCACATCTACAAGTTGTTCACAAGGGTCATTACTAACAGATTAGAAAGAATACTTGATGAGAATCAACCGAAAGAGCAAGCTGGCTTTAGGACAGGATTCTCAACTATGGATCACCTTCGCGTAATATCACAGCTAATGGAGAAAGCAAATGAATATAAAACACCATTATGCCTGGCATTTGTGGATTATGAAAAGGCATTTGACTCCATACAGCATAAGGCTAAGTTTCGGGCACTGGAAAGACTAGGCATTGATACCCCATATATTATGATTTTGAAGAAAATATATGAGTGTGTTACATCCTTTATTAGACTAGACAAAGACAGTAGGAAATTTAAAATTGAGAAAGGAGTTCGACAAGGAGACACAATATCTCCGAAGCTGTTTACTGCTGCCCTTGAGGAAGCTTTCAGATGATTAGACTGGTTGCAGAAAGGAGTCAATGCGAACGGAGAGTACCTAAACCATTTACGATTTGCAGATGACATTGTGGTCATAAGCCACGATCCCAAAGAATTAGAGGAAAATCTTAATCAGTTATGCACAGCTAGTAAGGATTTTGGACTAAAGATGAATATGGCTAAAACAAAAGTAATGATGAACAAGTATGCCACAGAAAGGGAAATAATGATTGAAGGAGCAGTAATTGAAAAGGTGGAGTCATATACTTATCTGGGACAAGTTATTAGCTGTAATAATGATAAATGGCTGGAAGTCAAGAGAAGAATAAATTTTGGATGGATAGCATTCAGGAAATATAGCCACATACTGAAGAGTAATATCCCAGTTTGTCTGAAACGTAAAATAATGAACCAATGTATACTCCCCACCATGACTTATGGAAGTGAAACTTGGGCACTCACCAAAAGAATGGAAGAGAAGCTGAGAACTACACAGCGAAAAATGGAACGAATCATATTGGAAATCAGACTGTTAAATAAGAAGAGAAACAAATGGATTAGGCAACAAACTCAAGTAAAGGACATTCTTATCAAAACTAAAGAACTAAAATGGTCTTGGGCAGGACACATAGCTCGAAGACATGATGACAGATGGACTAAGAAAATAACAGAATGGTATCCAAGAGGAGCTAGAAGAAAACCTGGAAGACAAAGGCGGAGATGGATAGATGAAATTCATGAGTTTGTGGGTAGTAAATGGATGTCCAGTGCTCAAAACAGAAGGAACTGGAAAGTTGCTGGAGAGGCCTTCATCCTGCAGTGGATTGAAAATGGCTGATGATGATTATGATGATGATGATCAAGCGCTTTTCTCTACCCCAATTACTTTAAGATATTTTCAGGCCACTGGCCTATACACCCCAGCTGGCATGGCTAAGAAATACACATCCTCGAAACCATTGAGGGAACTGCACCCTAATCTGATAAAAGCCTCTGAAGGAAGTTCGTTCACAACTAGTGAAGCTGTTAGGCAAGAGGTAAGATCAAAACTTTCGACAGAAATTAAAGACGTCAGGATCAAGATGATTAGGAAGATACGTGCCACAGGCATTTTCATCGAAGATGCATCCTCTGTTAATTTGAAAAGATCAAAATCTGCACCAAACTGCAGGAGAGTGGTTTGAGAACCGTGACCCCAAGGAAACTTGGGCTTACAGCAGTCATTTCTGACATTCATGAGGATACCAAAATTGAAAACGTTATTGATGACCTGTACTTTAGAAATCCTAAGGATATTGGCCTCTCTTTTGATGAGGTTAAACATTTGATTAGACCAAGATTCTTCACCCGCCTAAAACCTTATAAGTTTAGCCTCAACTGGATTCTTGAGGTCTCTGGACAAATCAGGAGATTTTTCTCTCTTCATATAGAGTACCTGGGTTGGCCGTCCCATGCCGTCAAAGATTATACCATCGTGCCTAGGTGCTTTAAGTGCCTAGGCTTCAGTCATTCAGCACTTGGCTGTACTGAAGAGCAGCAAACCTGTGGACACTGTTGTACAACCGGACATACCCTCAATGATTGTCACAATAAAGAGAAGCCGCCTGAATGTCCCAGGTGCAAAAGACGAAAGCGAAATTGTGCACACTGGTATCGAGAACCGAAGTGTCAAGAGTACCTCAAAGCGCTAGAAGTAATAAGAGCAAAAACAGCCTATGGATGTTACACCTGTTTCTCCAAACACTACTGGTACCAATTATTTTTCTACCATTAAATTCCTTCAACTGAACGGTATGCGGTGGATTTCAGTCTTCAGTTACTTGACTTCCATCGTTCTGGATAATAATATTCAGGTTCGTGCGCTACAGGAACCTTATTCCTACAAAGGTGTCATCAGAGGCCTTCCCTCTGAGATTTAGAAATGTTTCTTCTGATCCAGTTATTGTTGGAACTGGTGGAAACATCTGGAAGTGGATTTGGTCTGCGGTGGCTATTGTCAATCCTTCTTTTGTTGTTACCCTGATTTCCAAATGGTGCACTGGATATGCTGCCTTCACTTCGGTTGAATGTTCTCTTGGACAGCTTTACATAATATCCTTGTACTGCCAGTGTTCTCGATACCAGGATTCGATACTTCATATACTATCCGGAAATGGCAATCCGGACTTTGCGGGGTAAAAACGTACTCTTTTTCATGAATGCAAAAGCTAACTCGGTTTATTGGAACAGTCCTCAGGCAGATGACAAAAGTGAATTATTAGACTTGATTTTATCATATTGACTGCAGATTGTAAATTCTTATGGACACCACCCTACGTGTGCTACTTCACGTGGCTCCTCGTATATTGATGTCTCACTGGCTCCTACTATTGCTTCTTGTATTACTTGATGGAGGGTACATTCTGGTTGGTCTACCAGTGACCACAATGCTATCAATTTCTGCTTTTGTGATAAAATTATTCGATGATACGGATGATAAGGACTTGGCTAGATATCATACAAAATTTCCCCAGTGGAATTCGTTTGAGGCTTCACTCAAGTTCAAAATATTTTCTTTGGTCCTATTGAACTGGACATGATGGATGCTCCGCAACTGGCCAAGTTTGTTCAGGATTCAATCATTCAAGCTTGTGATGGCAGTATATCGTTTAAGAAGAGGAAACCCTATCATATACTTGGGTGGTCTTTACATTTGACAAACTTAAAATCATTAACTGTACAGCTAGATGTGATTTTCAAAGGGCCAAAAGGGATAGGAATCGCAGTTTATTGGAGATTACTGTTTTGCAAACTAGATACAAAGTAGCTCATAGACATTATCACCAAGAAATTTATCGACATAAAAGGGAATCATTGGAAAATATTGTTAGTGATCAGGGTAACATAGATCCATGGGGACTGGTCTATAAATTACTTAATAACAGAATTGCTCCTGGTGAAGTGTTAACTTCAATCAAATTTGTTACAGATATGGAAACGCTCTCCTGAGCTGACTCACTTAACAAAATCTTGGATATAATAATTCATCAAGATGAAGGTATAGTAAGTGACCCAGAAAAACAAGTTATTATAGTAAGAAACTCTGAATATTCTGGCCTTCCTCATGAGCCTCCCTTTTCTACAGAGGAGGTTGGACATGAAATTCATTCCTTGCGATCGGATAAATTCCCTGGTTTCGACAGACTTGAAGTTCAGAACTTGAAACATGCGTGGAAAATTATCCCATGGACAATTGTTACAGTGTTCCATTCATGCCTTCGTGCAGGTCTGTTTCCTATGATGTGGAAGAAGGCTATCTTGAAAATACTTTTAAAAGGACCAGACAAACCAGTCAATGATCCCTGGTCCTACAGACCTACTGCTGTGCTGCCTGTAATGCATTAAAGTCTTTGAAAAATTAATAGCTGGTAGACTTACTAAGGCATATGACTCAAGAGGTCTTTCATTCCCCTGCCAATTTGGTTTTGTGAAAGGGCGTAGGGCAGAGGATGCTATTCACGTTGTGACAACACAGATACAAAATATCTACAGGGGCTCTTTTTGGAGTTCAAAGGGGCCTTTGACACACTTGGTGGCAAAGTGCCTTGGAGAGGGCACTCCGTGAGGCTCGGGTGTCTTCACCTCTCCATAATGTCTTAAGGAGTTACTTTTTCGATCGCTTTACAAGTGTTATAATTGAATTTGAAGAAATTACAAGATCTGTCTCAAGAGGATGTCCACAGGGTTGGAACATGGTTTTCGATATATGACTGGGAAAGAATTTTCAAGGTGTAAGCATGATTGCTTGTTAACCAGATGACTTTGTATTTCTGACAAAAGGTAACTCGAAGAAAACTTTATAGGATACTGCAAATCTTGTACTAGCTGATTTACAGCAATGGACAAAAATTCACAAGTTTCGGGTCTCTATTACGAAGACGGATCAAATGCTTCTAAAGGGAAAGTTGGATCCTGGACATCCTCCTGTCATTAAATATAATGAGAAGGTAATCAAATATAGTGCTACAGTTAAATGTTTGGGCATAGTATTAGGACGATCGAAGGAGTTTCCGTGATATATTTTACCGCACGTAAAATATATCACGGACAAATGCAAAGTTCTTTTGGCCAAATTATGACAAATCACGCGTAAAGAATGGGGTTTAATTAGTGGGACCTTAAAGTAATATTATAGCTTTATATTGTTATTAATTTTAACCTATGGGGCCGGTGCAGGGGGCTATAGATCTGATAAAGTGATAATAATTAAGCAATTGCAACAAGCTCAGAGAGCAGTCATGCTCCTGATGTCCAGCGCTTGCAAAGCCACTTCTACTGCAGCTCTTCAAGTGCTCCTTTGTAAACTTCCAATAGAATATCGGTCCAATTTAGATATTTCGTTTATCATCATAGGAGAGAAATTCCTGCGAAAATTGATGGCATCAGTCTTAACTTGGAAATTACCAAAATCCAAGAAAAGAAAAGACTTTAGATGCTTTTTGTCAATAAATGGCAATCGATAAATTTATAGAGCAAACTGTATAAATTTAAACTGGTAGATTCGCCTTTATGTCATTGTGGTGAAGAAGAAACTGTAGATCACATCTTGTATCACTGTCCATCTTACAGTGACCTGCGGATGAATAGTGATACAAGACGTGATCTACAGTTTCTTCCACTACAATGACATAAAGGCGAATTTGCAAGTTTATTGTTATATTGATCAAGATGTTAGCTCTGACTGGGCTAATCGTTGGACCACAATTTTTGGTCTTTTGTGAGGTATTAATTCAATTGATATGATGTTTGTTAGCTAAACCTCTTTATCAACTTTTTATTTCAGTAAACTGCTATATGTTAATTACTTACATCTGACATTTATTGATGTAACTGAATTGTCTATTTAACTTGTGATTTTTGTAGTCTTATGGTATCAGTTTGATGTCTTGTTTGTTACTAGGAATTACTATGTAATGGTATATGCTATGGTTTAAATTATTGCTTTTCTTCAAAACTTGAAAATGTGTCTCGAAACCAACTCCCGATGTTATATATACTGTTTCCATATGATGTAAATAGTTTCAGCTTTTCAAGTTGTAAATAATGGCATCTCTTCAAGGTTTGAAGATATGTTTGGAAGATGACTCCTGCTTTTATTTGATGCAATTATATGCTATACATTACTTAATTTCTTCAGAGTTTGTGGAAGGTACCGTCGACTACCTCCACTCGCTTTGACTTCTGCTGTTTTCTATGATGTAAATATACGCTGTAAACAATTTCATTTCTTCAGAATTGGAAGAAATGACAGGAAGACAACTTCTATTTTCTATAGCGCTACTTTTCCTTTTTCATTCTACTAACTTCTATTTCATGATGAGTCCCTCTGCTATTCTTCTCTTTTCTACTCTATTTTCCCAATCCCATCCATTACCCATACTTTACCTAACTTTATATACCTTTTCTATTTCTTCTCAATTGCACTTACAGAGTCTTGACCTCTGTTAATGTGGCAAGATGCAATTTAATCCTGGCTGACTTGCATGGCCGGCATTTGCGTTGGCTTCACCAAAAGACGTTTACGAGCTGCTAATGGGGGAAAACCTGGGGTCGGCTAATTTTAATATATGAATATGAATATGAATATCTCTTTACTCCACACCGCGGATGGCCGTGTACGGAATTTGCGTCAACAACATGAGGCTCTTCATCCAACATGCATGGTATCAAAAGTGCAGGCTGATTGGAGGGGGCATGCACTTTTGATGCCATGGTGTGGGGCATGTTCCACTTACAGGAACGTGGACCCCTGGTGCATGTGGTACAAAGTATCACTGTTCTCCGCTATTGTCAACTGCTTTCTGACTGGGGACACCCCACATGTTACACTTTTTCCCGAATGGCGATGATACCTTCCAAGATGACAATGCACCGAGCCGTCAGGCATTTGATGTGCAGAAATAGTTTGAGGAACACAGTTCTGACTTTCAGCATATCGATTGGCCTCCGAACTTCTCTGATATCAATCCCATAAAGCACTTGTGGGACTCTATGGAAAGGCATATCAGGCGTCTGGATACACCAATCACCTCCAAACCTGCATTGCTAGCCGCATTACACACAGCTTGGTTGGTCATACCACCCGAACGCTTCTGACATCTTGTTGAATCAATGCCACGTCAGATAGCTGCTGTACTGAGGGCAAAAGGAGGACCTATAAAGTATTAGGTAGGTGATCACTCGGTGTATACAGGGTGTATCAAAAATATTGGTGCAAACGTTTAGGGGGAGGTATGTAACATCTAAAGGAATGTGAATCGCATAGTAACCAATAACCGGAAACTTCACTGGAAAGCAGTAGCAGAGGCACAAGAAGCAGAAATGACACAAGACAGTAATGAGTGGCAAACATTTATTTGACATAATATTAACAATGGAGTACGAGATGGATGCATTTAATGATGTTACAACAGATGCTCGAAGGTTCCACCATGAGACGCGATGCATTCGTGACACCGACACAGCATGGATTGGCGGACACGGTCGAACACACCTGGAGTTTCTTTGACAGTAGCAGCAGCGCAGAGAAGTCTCGCAACGAGATCCATTTCTGTCTCAACAGGCGACTCATACACGATAGATTTGAGGCCCCCCCACAGAAAGAAATCAAGGCTCGATAAATCAGGTGAGCGTGGGGCCAGGCAACGGGTCCACCACGGCCAATCCATCGACGCCCAAAACGCCTGTTCAAATGGTCACGAACACACCTTCCATAATGGGCAGGCGCCCCGTCATGTTGAAACCAAATGTTGCGTCTCACATTTGCTGGAACATCATCAAGTAACCCTGGTAGAACTTGTTCAAGAAAGATCCGATATTTAGCGGAGTTCATGCGGGTTGGTAAAAGGTATGGGCTGACTAAGCAGTCACCGACTACACATGCCCACACATTTATTGCGAAGCGATGTTGTGCCGCATGGGGACGCACACCGTGTGGTTTGTCGTGATCCCACACATGAGCATTGTGCTGATTGAATAAGCCTTCCCGAGTGAAATAAGCCTCATCCGTGAACAAAACATAGGCTGGAAAATTCAAGTCTTGAACACTTTCTTGGAGAAACCACTGAGCAAAAGCCACACATGCAGGATGATCTTGGGGAAGCAGTAACTGAATCCTTTGGAGATGTAAGGAATCATCGTGCCAGACACGCTGTACACTGCAACGAGACACTCCTAAGGCAGAGGCAACGGCACGTGTGCTGGTAGTAGGATTTATCTGGAAGGCATTCAACACACTTTCTTCTATGCCGGGAGATCGCGTCGAACGTGGTCTGCCTGCACTACTCCTGTTACCTCTAAATGACTCATAATCGCACAAAGTTTGATGCACACGCGCAAACAAACGGTGGTCCGGTAAATGTCTGTGTGGGAAGCCTTCTCCATAAATTCGTTGAGCGGTTCGTCCATTGCCCTTTGTTGTACCATACACTAGGTGCATGTCTTCCAGCTCACAGTTATCGTATATCCATGTATGCTCTTCGTGCGGCGACTACGGTGCCGTCTACAGACTTACGGTAACGTTTCCGATTATGGGTTCCTATACGATTCACATTCCTTTAGATGTTACCTCCCTCCCCTAAACGTTTGTACCAATATTTTTGAGACACCCACTACATCAATATTTAGTAGTATGTAAATTTATATTATATTTTTATATAATAATATCCAATTAAAATAACTACATAATTGTGCAGTTCGGACTTTTAATGTCCAAATTATCAGTAATATAATTTTCTATAGTATTAAGATAAATGTTCCTGTGCCATAGTTTATCATAAATAATTTTTTATAATTTTAAGGTTCGACAAACTTCTTTCCTCTGGAGCAACTGACACTGGCGGTGTCAGAAAACTTCCTAAGTCCACTGAAATATTCGGAAACGCATCCTGTAATTGTTCGAACATACAAAATTTAATAAATTGTGAGGAGACATTTCTTTTTTTATAAAACAAAAAGAGTTACGCCGTCGATATCACGATCATTCAAATCTTTGTCGTTGCTTAATTTCATGTGCAAATCTTTGCAATGTTTTAATATATCTTCATCATTCCATTATTTTAACGCGATGATATTAGGGACAATTTTAAACAGTTCATTATTCTCTTTCAACAGCATAAACCTTTCAATAAGAGATGACAGAGTAGTGTCAAGTATCAAGAAAAAAAAAGAATTTAAAATTATTTTTGGCATTTTTATAGGTTGATCCCTTGCTTCATATTGAAACATTTTTTTTTGTTTTGTCTTTTTCGAAGGGCTGAAAAAACAGGATCAATATCCCAAATATTGGACATTAGTGTTGCACAAATAATAATATTTTCAAATTTCTGTTCTGTTCTATAATCTTTTAAATGATTTACAAGATGTTCAACCTGTTCAGTAAGTGTTTCTACATTACATTACGGGTTACAAATAATAATAATAATAATAATAATAATAATAATAATAATAATAATAAACAAAAAATATTAAAAAAATTCTATGTAAAAAAAAATAAAAAACCAACAAAAAAAATTTTATGTATAGTTAATACCATTTTATACATTCTATATTATTACTAATTTAAGAACACAACATTTAGTTTCTAAGTTAACAGTTGTAAGGTAGAAATATAATTTCATTAACATATCCGTCAATACTACTGTCCACTTCTAGAATTAGTAAACAAGGTGCGTCTTCATTTAAACACCTTGTTAGAAAAGGATTAGAATGCTGCAAATTTCTTGGCATCTTGAATCCAAATATCGAGGTTATCAGTCTTAATAGGTTGAGTGTTGTTAAATAGTTCTTGTCTGAAGTCGTCATGAGCCAGGAAATAAAGCAGAACATGCCTCCAATCTTCTACTGCCCCACAAAAACACAAAGGGTCTGGTTCAAGCCCAAATTTACACAATTTGTCCCGCAGTGACTCATGTCTGTGGTATGCTTTTTGAACATTAATCACAGATGCCTTCAATGCGTATTTACCAATAAAAAAATACTCCACGTGGAGGGTTCAAAATTGGATGAATAGTGAAGTTGCCACATTATTTGAGCAGAAAAAGGTGGAATGCAAAGGTTACAGAGCAATAAAAAGTACTGAAACCTATAACATATAATAAAAGATATTGAAATTTTGCAAGATTATTTAATGAAAAAACTTTCGAGCCTACGGGCCAGTAAGGCTCCTCGAGTTGATGGAATATACCCTATAATCTTAAGGGAGGCGGCAAGTTAGTGCATTGAACCATTGAGGCTAATTATGCACGCATCACTACACTCTGGGGAGATTCCCTTGGATTGGAAGGGTGACAATGTACCTCCAATACAAAAGGGTGGCTCTAAGAGTGAATTGGGAAATTATCTACCTGTCAGTCTCACTTCAGTGACAGAGAAAATCATGGAGGCAATGATCAAAGGTGGAATTCAGGATCATTTGAATCGAATGGAAATTCTCAGGGATACTCCGCATGGTTTCCTAAAAAGAAAATCACGTTTAACAAACCTGGTTCGCTATATTGAAAGGGTCACTGACGAGCTGGGTTTAGGGAATAATTTCAATATTGTTTATTCAGATTTTAGCAAAGCTTTTGACTCAGTCCCACATGAGCGGTTGCTTTATAAGCTGGAACAGGTTCGAATCACTGGGAAAATCCTTAGATGGATAGCAGGATGGCTTCAGGGCAGGAGGCAGAGGGTTGTAATAAATGGCTATTCCTCAGATTCGGTTGATGTAAGAAGTGGGGTTCCCCAAGGATCAGTATTAGGACCACTGTTGTTTTTAATTTTCATAAACCACATCAATGAAGGGATAGAGGGCGTGATGTCTAAATTTGCAGATGATTTTAAAATTGGTAGCGTAGTTAATGATCACTGTCAAGCTGAGGTTCTTCAGAGAGACCTAGACAGACTTCAGGAATGGTCAGAAAAATGGCAGCTATGCTTTAATCCAACAAAGCGTAAGGTATTACACCTGGGAAAAAGTAATCCCAAAATAACTTATTCACTTGGTGGTGTTCACCTAAATCCAGTACTGGAGGAAAGGGATTTGGGTTTCACGATACGGTCAGACATGAAATTCTTTGAGCATTGTAAACAGGTTGCAAGGAAGGCCCATGGTGTCCTATCTATGATCTATCAAACTTTTCAAAGTAGAGATTGGGTCGTGATAATCGCGTTATATAAGGCTTTTGTTAGACCACACTTGGAATACTGTGTTCGAGTATGAAGACCGTACCTAAAGAAAGACTCGCCTGATGAGATCGGCAAAAGAGCGTCCTTGTGAAGAAAGACTTCGAGTATGTGGGTTGCAGAGTTTGGAAACTAGACACATTAGTGGTGATTTGATTGGGGTGTTTAAGGCTCTGAGAGACATCAGTGAAATGAATGAGGACGAAATTTTCAAGATTCTTGCAGTTGGTTCTTCCAGTTATAATTCATTCCAATATTGGCATTCGAGGTGAGCGGAAGCGCTTGGTCAGGGCTCCTCAGTTAAGTGGATTTATGTTGGTTACTGCTTTAAAATATTTGATTTATTTAGAAATTGTTGGAATATTTTGTTATAGGTTTTCCTGTAACAGTTTGATTTTAATAATATTATAGATATAATTTTTTAAAGTTAACTTTCGTTGATATTTATTTAATTTTATAATGGTAGTTACGAGATCTTCCTAAAACACGTCACAGGGTATCGTGACTCACACGGAAATAGCCGATGGCGATTTACGGGTGAGGCATGATTTAATCCGTTGTGGAACCTGTGGAATTTTTTAAAAGGTATAATTGGTGACTAATCCTAGCTCACCTGGGGATACATTTCTTTGAGATTGATGTAAGGAGTGCACCAACCTTAAATTACAATTTGGTACACTGATGGAACAATTTGATTTCCTGAAAAAAGAGGTGCTTGCCCTCGAGAATAATGCATCTGGGAGCTGGTCAGGGAATGAATACTCCAGCAATCTACAAAGTGATGCACACCCGATTCGGGCCTCAAAACAGAAAAACCAAGAACAAACTACTTTGGTTAAAAAGGACATTGTTTTAATAGGAGAATCCATTGTCAGGGAAACGGGGAATATTTTTTGTAATAAGCATAGGTGGAGTAGAACCTGGGTATATCTGCCGGAAGCAACTATTAATGATGTCACCAACAGACTGTCAAATTTTAAGGGGGTTAAAGAGAATATTATTATTCATGTGGGGACTAATGAAATTAAACATACACGATCTGAGGATTTGTTTAAAAAATACTGGACCATGCTGAGGAAATGCCGCGAGCTAGGCCACATTGTCTATATATCTGCAATTCTGCCCAGACATGATAGGAGGGATTATATGTTAAAAGACTTGTGGATTAACTAAAGACTTGAAGGATTCTGCAAGGCTTTTGGCGGGAAATTTCTATCAGCATGGTCCACACTTCTAGGTAGAAGGAATTTGTTTTGTACAGAGGGGGATACACTTAAACAAAGGTGGTGCAAACGTTTTGCCAGTATTATTGAGAATACCTTAAGGGTTCGGGTAAACTGCTAGTTAGGGGGGATGTGATAATACTGACACGCGTTTATCTGATAATATTGGTCAACGTAACTCTTGCACATACCACAAGAGTTCTTTTCTCTTACCCCAACTGGACATATTATCTAGATGTTCTGGGGGCAGAACGTTTCACGTGAGAGGGTAGCTAATGCCAGGGAAGAGAGCCTAAAAACTTCAAGGGTTGTGTTAGGGTTGTTAAATATACAAGAACAGTAAGTCTTAATTGTTTATACAGTAACTTTAGAAGTGTGGTCAATAAAGTGAGCGAATTCGAACTGCTGGTTAAAACAAGTAACACAGCCATAATAGGGCTTACTGAGATTTCCGGGTGCCACCCGGAAATTGTTGGGGATGATGAGTTTCAGTATGGCTTGTATAAGGAATTTAGGAAGGATAGGGTAGATAGAAGGGGTGGTGGGGTAATGCTTCTTATCAGAAGCAGCCTGAGTGCGACGATAGCTTTCCCGGATTCAGACGTTTCACATGCTAGTATAGAATCTGTATGGTGTGAGATAGTTGGAAACAAAGGTATAATGCGAGTAGGAGTAATCTACAGACCAGGTGATTGCAAAAATTATGACGAAAGCCTCTACATGCAAATGGAATGGGCAAGTAAGCGTCAATGTCTTATTATGGGTGATTTCAATTTGCCTCTAATTGATTGCAGTAAATGGGAAGAAAACTCGACATGAGGAAGAAAATTTTTTTAAAAAACTAGATGACTGTTATTTTTATCAAATTGTCAGAGAAAGTACCAGAGAAAATAATATCCTAGACCTCATCATCACCCATGTATCAGATGAAATAACAAGGCTGACAGTAGAGGAACCAGTAACAGGAAGTGATAACGGAGTTCTACGGTGCATGATGAAGAGAGAGGTAGCAGCAGTAAAAGGCAAAGCAATGGGTTTTAATTTCAGAAAAGGAAATTACGATGCCTTAAGGTACTACATGGCCTCAATTAACTGGGTAAATATCGCACAGAGAATGAATACATTTGAACTGCGGTACGCTTTTAAAACATTAATCACAGATACCTTGAATGCGTATATACCATTAAAAAAGCACTCCACGAGGAGGGTTCCAAGTTGGAAGAATAGTGAAGTTGCCACATTACTTGAGCAGAAAAAGCGGGCATGGAAAGGTTACAGAGCAATAAAAAGTACTGAAGCCTACAATAGCTAGAAGGTGATCCGTAATCGAGCCACAGAACAGATTCGAGAGTCAAAGGCAGTTTATGAGAAATCACTAGCAAACAGAGCAAAGAGGGGGGATAAGGAATTCTTCACATATATAAATGCCAAGAAGAGCAGGACAAACCAGATTGGACCTTTACAAAAGGGAAAGAGGATAGTATTAATACACAAGCTGCCGTTCCAGATGAACTCAACAGTTATTTTGCATCGATATTTACAAATGAAAAACCATTTGTGGCAATGGGGAATTGTAGGAGAGAAGTTGAAAAAAATGTAATTAATGATATTGAAATTACGCAAGATTATTTAATGAAAAAACTTTCCAGTCTACAGCCCAGTAAGGCTCCTGGAGTTGATGGAATATATCCCATAACCTTAATGGAGGCGGAAAGTGAGTGCATTGAACCATTGAGACTAATTATGCGAGGATCACTAGATTCTGGAGAGATTGGAAAAGTTGCCAATGTATCTCCCATACATAAGGGTGGCTCTAAAAGTGAAGTGGGAAATTATGGACCTGTCAGTCTGATTTCAGTGGTAGGGAAAATCATAGAGGCAATGGTCAAGGGTGGAATTCAGGATCATTTCGATCGAATTGAAATTCTCAATTATATTCAGCATGGTTTTGTAAAGTAAAATCATGTTTAACAAATCTGGTTCGCTATTTCGAAAGGGTCATTCACGAGCTGGATTTAGGAAATAATTTCGATATTGTTCATTTAGATTTCAGCAAAGCTTTTGACTCAGTCCCACATGAGCGGTTGCTTTATAAGCCAGAACAGGTTGGAATCACTGGGAAAATCCTAAGATGGATAGCAGGATGGCTTCAGGGCATGAGGCAGTGGGTTGTGATAAATGGCTATTCCTCAGATTGGATTCATGTAAGAAGTGAGGTTCCCCAAGGATCAGTAATAGGAACACTGTTGTTTTTAATTTTCATAAACGACATCGATGAAGGGATAGAGGGCGTGATGTCTAAATTTGCAGATGATGTTAAAATTGGTAGAGTGCTTAATGATTACTGTCAAGCTGAGGGTCTTCAGAGAGACCTAGATAGACTTCAGGAATGGTTAGAAAAATGGCAGCTATGCTTTAATCCAACAAAGTGTAAGGTATTACACCTGGGAAACAGTAATCCCAAAATAACGTATTCACTTGGTGGGGTTCAACTAAACACAGTACTGGAGGAAAGGGACTTGGGTGTTACGATACGGTCAGCCATGAAATTCTCTGAGCATTGTAAACAGGTTGCAAGGAAGGTCCATGGTGTCCTATGGATGATCTATCGAACTTTTGCAAGTAGAGATAGGGACTTGATAATCCCATTATATAAGGCTTTTGTTAGACCAAATTTGGAATACCGTGTTCAAGTAAGTATGGAGACCGCACCTAAAGAAAGACATCGAGCTTCTTCAAAGGGTGTAAAAACGGGTCACTCGCATGGTGAGATCAGCAAAAGGCCGTACTTATGAAGAAAGACTTCGAATATGTGGGTTGCAGCGGTTGGAAACTAGTCACCTTACAGGAGATTTGTTTGAGGTGTTTAAGGCTCTGAGCGGCATCAGTAAAATTAATGAGGACGAAATTTCCAAGATTATAAATGACGCTAGAACTTGGGGACATAAATTTAAGTTACGGGGGGAAATGTTTAGATTGGACTGAAGGAAGTTTTATTTTAGCCAGCAAGTTATAAATTACTGGAATGAGTTGCCTGCATTGGCGGTAGAGCCTGACAGTTTGGGGAAATTTAAAGTTCATCTGGACAGTACCTTCGGGTGAGGGAAGCGCATAAGATGGTAGGTTTAATTTCCTTTTCTTTTATTAATTATTATTATTTATTTATTATTTTTTTTTATCATTGTTTTATTTGGTTTTTAATTTATTTAATTTTTTTTATTTGGCTCGCGCAGCATAAGCCGTAGGCTTACTTGCACCTTGCGGCCATTATTAATACTAATACTGACGTCCATTATCAACCGGTGAAATACCACCACTTTGCTTATTGGAGGCTTGAAGTGTTGAAACCCATGTTTAGTCTCTAGAGCAAAGTTTCCGGCATCTCCCCTCCCCCCATAATTCTCCTTCAACCCATGCACGGTACTAAGTACTATAGGTTTTGATACCTTTCGTGTTTGGGGTTTTCATAAAAAAAAAAAAAAAAAAAAAAAAGTTATTAAATGTGACGTTGTCATTGAAGGATAAAACCATCCCATAACTTTCTTATTTACAGCAAATGTTGCATCTTCAATGACCTCCCTGGTAGTTAGTCCTGTTTCAGTGGACTGCCATCTGTATTTTCACTTTTCAGTGAATTTTGTCCAAAGATTAATTTTCTCCTGCCGAATGTCCGTGGCCGGATTACTTGCAATGTCGATGAATTGAGTTGCCAAACCTTTCTTTAAGTTAGAAATCATGCATCGGTATGCCACATAAAGTTCAATCGGTATCACCTGTAAAGCAATGGTTGGTGTTGTTCTGGAGCATCTGTGTTTTGCCAATATCATCTTTCTCTGCAATGATAAACGTTTGGCCTTCACTGTGATGTCAGTAAACCTAGGAAACCAAGTGGCAGCCGCATATACTACAATTGGCAAAAATATAGCCTTATAATATAATGCCAAAGCTTTGTGCTTTATACCCCATGAGGACGAAATTTTCAAAATTATAAAAGTTGCTAGACCTAGGGGACATAAATTCAAGTTACAGGGGAGAATGTTTAGATTGGACTGCAGGAAAGTCTTTATACCCTCTCGTGAGCCTAATCACATTGGCAATAAACTTATTAATCTTTTCAGCTAAGTTCTTTACGTGGGGGATAAAAGAAAATTTATCATCAGTTAAGCGACCAAGATATTTAGTTTGAGAAACATAAGGAATTTGGATATCGTTGATATGAAGTTTTAGAGGTATGTTATAATCCAGATCATCGTTTTAGTTTTCGTCTCAGAAATTTTTAATTTGTTTATTCTAGAACATTCCAACAAATCATCCAGGATTTCTTTCCCATGTGTTTCTAGCAAAAGTCTTGAACTGCCTGGTTTGCATAGCAATATACCGTCAGAATATGATATTTTATTGCAGGTTTGACTTTCGTTTAGTAACCATTGGTCAAAAACAGAATTCCAGAGGAGAGGCCCAACGACCAAGATTTGTGGGCGTCCTCTGGAAATCAAACACATGGGAAAGAAATCCAGGATTTCTTTCCCATGTGTTTCTAGCAAAAGTCTTGAACTGCCTGGTTTGCATAGCAATATACCGTCAGAATATGATATTTTATTGCAGGTTTGACTTTCGTTTAGTAACCATTGGTCAAAAACAGAATTCCAGAGGAGAGGCCCAACGACCAAGATTTGTGGGCGTCCTCTGGAAATCAATTTTGAAAATACCAAATGTAGTGAGATGACTTTTATTTGCCTATTTGAAAAATAAGATCGAATAACCTGATATAGTTAATCACCACATTCTGCTTCTCGAAGTGACCTGAGGGCTCTCACCAACCAGAGCTTATTGAAAGCGCCCACGAAGTCAATGAAAACAACCAACGTGTATTTCTTGTCTATAGTTTTATCTAGATTCACCAAATTTTTGATGGTCTCTTCAGTGGAGGAGCCTTTCTTAAAGCCGCATTGTGAATTAGAAATCATACCACTTGCAACCAAAACCTTCTGCATCATAGGCAGGTTCTGGCGCTAATAATCATACTCGCTAATATTCTTTCATAACACTTTCCAAGATTTCATAGAAGGGACATTGGATGATATGCTTTGGGATCCGTTGCCAATTTTCCAGGCTTTCTGAGCATCTTTACTAATGCAATCTTCCAAAAATTTGGGAAAGTCCCCTCTAATAGACATTTGTTGAATACATTCAACAATATATGTGGAAAATGTTGGAGAAATCTTTTGATTGCCACATTTTCAACTAAGTCCATTCCAGGACATTTTGACAGATTGATTTCAGAAATTGCAAGTGCAAGTTCATCTAGACTAAATAGTTCCATGTCATATGATCCTTTGAAAGATCCGTTACCGAACTGTGGGGGGTGAAGTGATGGTCCTTAATAAATATACATATCTTTAACTCTTCTTTAAATTTTATGTATAATAATAATTCTTTATTAAATATATTTTTTTTATTTGTTCTGTTCCCTTATAACTATATAGACCTCTATTCCTTACACCCCCACGTACACATCTGACTTTGCTCCACAGGAGAATTCCAGATTCATGGGAACTTCTCAATTATGTATAATTCCCTTCGGAAAGGCTGAGTGTTCAGGAATAACAAACTCACAAATTAATAACAACAAAGTTTATTTACATATATGTATACAACATAATATACAATTGAATAAAAAAACATGTAATATGCATACAAAGTTAAATGAAAGATACTTTGCTTAAATTATTCTTATTCCTGTTTCCCTTCACCAGCTAATCTAAGTTGACCATTATATGAAAACACTGATTCATCCTTCTTGCCCTAACTAACTCCTAAGACTTATACACCTTCACCATACCTATTTCACTTACTTCTGGATACAATTGTGTTCCTTATATTAACAATCAATATGCTACTTTCATCATTATAATCTGTGTTCTCACCATTCTGTTACAATACACTGAAGACCAATCTTAACTTTCCTAAAGTCTCTATTTGTTATTAGTCTTTCAGATGAACCAACAATTCTTCATCAATACAAACACTATATTCATTTATCTATCCGTAAAACTTTCAAAGATTCTCATATAATTCAATTATCTATCCTTAAAACATAACCAAAACTTCTCGTATAAACCTTACTACCCTTCTAACACATTATAATCATTTGAACAACAATTTAATCTATTACTCATCCTTCGTTTCTTTTGCATTTTACAATAACCTTTTTTAAACTCTGTTAGTATATGTATAATTTACTTCAGAGATAATTTATCTATCAATTTACTTCTAGTGCTACCCCTTTTTTTTTAATTAATCACTATACTGTTTCACTAACAGTCCTTGTTAACTTACAGTACTTAATAATATCTCACCTACTTCTATCTTTTTCCTTTCTTTTCCGGGGAGGTTTCAAGCTTCCTTTTTAAGCTCTCAGGCTACCTTCTGAGGATCTCCTTCATCTGCTTTCTCCTGAATCTGCTTCAGATAATTATCAGGAACTCTTGGCTGCATGGGTCTGGCGTCCTTTCTCCACTTTATTCGGGCTACCTTCCATTCACTGCTTCCTTCCTTCTCATTGAGCTACTAATTTTTAGGCTTCGTTCCGTCTAATCGGGCTAGCACTTTGCCTTCACCACCTGTTAGCTTCGATACAGGATCTGCTTCCTACTGTCTGGGACATCAGAACTCGATGCCTCTTCCTTTCCTAAGCACTTACGCCTTCGCTGGTTTCTATCACTCCATTCCTTTACTTTTTCTTTTATTTTTGTCTCTCCACCTTTTTAAAAACACCTTCTCAAAAAAAAGAAACCTCACAGAATCACCTTTTTTCACTCCTTTCTCTCTTTTTGTTCATCTCAATTTCTGTACCGGCTCCATATGTCATGTCCGTCCTAGTTCTCAGTCTTAACCAATGTTATCTCGCCCATGTTATCTTTTCCCAAGCTTATTGCTTTATCTAACTTCTTATTTAAAGAAATCTGTAAAATTTCTCAGGCTGTCTGTTCCTTTGAAGTTCGCCGCCTATAGTTATACTTTAGCAGATTTATTTCCCAAGATCTACTAAACTTGCCATCGCCGACAGCCAGACGCCAGCCTTACATCTAATTCCCAGCATTTGTTCCGTGTTTACTACCTGTCTCTTCTCCAGATGTCACCGATTAACGAAACGTCCCGACAGTACTATGGTCCTCCATGCCATTGTTTTCCAGAGTTAACACCTATGTACTAACAGCAGTTGCTACTCGTTTCTATTGTGTGGTTTGTCTGTGTGAGCTGGGAGTCGAAGTGTACCTAGGTTGCTATAGCCTTTCAGCCTACCGCTCCCCTTGTATAGACGTTGTCTGATTTAATTTCTTGCGAGTGATCTTAGTAATATTCTTGACTAGTAAGGTTTCGCTCCCCCATATTGCTATATTATAAGTTTTACTTTAAATTAATCTCACTTTTCTATAAAATAATATATCTGTAAGATTTTACATCTTACAGAACTTTATCTGAGCGTGTTCGATTGTGTCTTGCTCTGGGTGATCATCAGGGAAATGTCTATCTATAATAGCTTCAACCGTGGAAAGCCAATCAGTAGTCAGACTTCCGTTAGAGTAAACAGAACTATATATCTCAGGAGTTACAAGTTTGTCACGACAGATTTTGTATATTAATCCCCATGGTCAGAATTATCTGTATGGGACACTATTTTCTGCCGTGAGGATCTTTTGGCTTCCACAATAGCTTTGAAATATTCCTTACGTAATTGAAAATAGACTTCTTTTTGTCGCCTAACGTCTGTTTCTGTTAAGTATCTGTGGCTTTGGAAATTCTTCCTTGAAACTATTACCCGTCTTTTCAAAACAGATAACTGGGGATTCCACAATGGGGTGGAGCCAGGCCTCTTAACTTTCTTTTAGTGGATTCAGTCAAAGCTCTGTAAAGAGTGTTTTGCACAAAATAAGCAAACTTCTACTGCAGATAAACTGTTCAATTATGGAATTTTATCATCTGAAAATTCTTATTGGAAGACTTGTTTAAATTTGGCCGATTCCGTGGTTCTAATAGAGAAGCGATTAAATCCTGAAGGTGACCTGAAAAACCTCCATTCCCAACATTTAATACTAAATCAAAAGTGATAGCACGGTGATCGCTATTACATACATCTGGCCAGACCACCGAGTTTTTTACATGCTGCAACAGGCATGGAGAGGAAAGGGTAAGGTCTATGTTAGACCATCTGTGTACGTTCCAAAAGGTTGTTGGCATGTTGGGAGGCCCAAAAGTATCTTTTTTTATTACATATATACAAATATACATAGATGCAAACACTTTCTATTTACACTAATCGCATTCTGCGTAAGAAACAATTTTAATTATACAGTTTCACTTGCAAGCAATAAAATACAATAAAAGATATGCTACGTATATAGGTATGTATGCGGATGTACTTGTTTTGGGTGGCAGAAAATCTGTGTTGAGAGAGAGAGAGGGTAACTGTCTACACTCTACAGCGATCAACACCCTGACAATCACTGTCCATTTCAAAGCATGAGTAGTTGTGACTCGTTCTATTATCTAGTGCTGCTGCACCAATTTGTCGTTCCAGTGGAAGGAGTGCAATATCAAAGGACAGGAGTCCTCAGGCTGCCCAACCCAAGGGGAAAAAAAATAATAATAATAAAAAAAAACAATAATAATTATAAAAAAAAAATTATGTAGAGTTAATCCCATTTTATACCAAGCACTATACTAAGTACTATAGGTTCTAATACCTCTCGTGTTTGGGGTTCACATAACAAAAAAAAAAAAAAGTAATTTGAGAACACAATATTTAGTTCCTAAGTTAACAGTTGTAAGGTGGAAATATAATTTCATGAATACATCCGTCAATACTACTGTCCACTTCTAGAATTAGTAAACAAGGTGCGTCTTCTTTTAAACACCTTGTCAGAAAAGAATTGGAATGCTGCAAAGTTCTTGGCATCTTGACTCAAAATATCGAGGTAGTCAGTCCTAATACGTTGAGTGTTGTTAAATGGTTCTTATCTGAAATCGTCATATGCCGGGCAATCAAGCAGAACATGCCTCCAATCTTCTACTGCCCCACAAAAACACAAAGGGTCAGGTTCAAGTCCAAATTTGCACAATTTATCCCGCAGTGAACCATGTCCAGTTATTAGATATGACGTTGTCATTGAAGGATAAAACCATCCCATAACTTTCTTATTTACAGCAAACGTTGCGTCTTCACTGAACACCCTGGTAGTAAGTCATCTTCATTAGATTGCCATCTGTATTTCCACTTCTCAGTGAAATTTGTACAAAGATTAATTTTCTCCTTCCGAATGTCCGTGGCCGGATTACTTGCAATGTCGAGGATTTGAGTTGCCAAACCTTTCTTTAAGTTAGAAATCATACCTCGGTATGCTACATAAAGGTCAATAGGGATACAACCTGAGATCACTTGTAAAGCGCTGTTATCTTTCTCTGCAATGATAAGAGTTTGGCCTTCATTGTGACGTTAGTAACCCTAGAAAACCATATGGCAGCCGCATGTACTACAATTGACAAAAATATAGCCTTATAATATAATGCCAAAGTTTTGTGCTTTATACCCCATTCAGCTCTTGAGAGCCCAAACACATTACCAGTAAACTTGTTAATCTTTTCAGCTAAGTTCTTTACTTGGGGGATAAAAGAAAATTTATCATCAATTATGAGACCAAGATATTTATTTTGAGAAATATAAGGAATTTGGACATTGTTGATATGAAGTTTAGGAGGTCTGTTATAATCCAGTTTATTGTTGAAAATCATCATTTTAGTTTTTGTATCAGAAATCTTTAATTTGTTTATTCTAGACCATTCGAGCAAATCATCCAGGATTTCTTTCCTATGTATTCCTTTCCTATTCACAGAAAAGGTTCGACAGGCAAAGGCAGTTTATGAGAAATCACTAGCAAACAGAGCAAAGAGGGGGGATAAAGAATTCTTCACATATATAAATGCCAAGAAGAGCAGGACAAACCAGATCGGACCTTTATGTAAGGGAAAGGGGATAGTAATAAATACACCAGCTGCCGTTGCAGATGAACTCAACAGTTATTTTGCATCGATATTTACAAATGAAAAGCCTTTTGTGGCAAAGGGAAATTGTGGGAGCGAAGTTAAAAAATATGTAATTAATGATATTGAAATTTCGCAAGATTATTTAATGAAAAAACTTTCGAGCCTACAGAGCAGTAAGGCTCCTGGAGTTGATGGAATATACCCTATAATCTTAAGAGAGGCGGCAAGCGAGTGCATTGAACCATTGAGGCTAATTATGCGAGCATCATTAGACTCTGGGGAGATTCCCTTGGATTGGAAAAGTGCAAATGTATCTCCCATACATAAGGGTGGCTCTAAAAGTGAAGTTGGAAATTATCGACCTGTCAGTCTGACTTCAGTAGTAGGGAAAATCATGGAGGCAATGATCAAGGGTGGAATTCAGGATCATTTGGATCGAATTGAAATTCTCAAGGATACTCAGCATGGTTTCGTAAAGGGAAAATCATGTTTAACAAATCTGGTTCGCTATTTCGAAAGGGTCACTCACGAGCTGGATTTAGGGAATAATTTCGACATTGTTTATTTAGATTTCAGCAAAGCTTTTGACTCAGTCCCACATGAGCGGTTGCTTTATAAGCTGGAACAGGTTGGAATCACTGGGAAAATCCTTAGATGGATAGAAGGATGGCTTCAGGGCAGGAGGCAGAGGGTTGTGATAAATGGCTATTCCTCAGATTGGGTTGATGTAAGAAGTGGGGTTCCCCAAGGATCAGTATTAGGACCACTCTTGTTTTTAATTTTCATATACCACATTGATGAAGGGATAGAGGGCGTGATGTCTAAATTTGCAGATGATGTTAAAATTGGTAGAGTAGTTAATGATCACTGTCAAGCTGAGCTTCTTCAGAGAGACCTAGATAGACTTCAGGAATGGTCAGAAAAATGGCAGCTGTGCTTTAATCCAACAAAGTGTAAGGTATTACACCTGGGAAACAGTAATCCCAAAATAACTTATTCACTTGGTGGAGTTCAACTAAAGCCAGTACTGGAGGAAAGGGAGTTGGGTGTTACGATACGGTCAGACATGAAATTCTCTGAGCATTGTAAACAGGTTGCAAGGAAGGCCCATGGTGTCCTATCAATGATCTATCGAACTTTTGCAAGTAGAGATAGGGACGTGATAATCCCATTATATAAGGCTTATGTTAGACCACACTTGGAATACTGTGTTCAAGTATGGAGACCGCACCTGAAGAAAGACATCGAGCTTCTTGAAAGGGTGCAAAGAAGGGTAACTCGCCTGGTGAGATCGGCAAAAGGGCGTCCTTATGAAGAAAGACTTCGAATATGTGGGTTGCAGAGTTTGGAAACTAGACACCTTAGAGGAGATTTGATTGAGGTGTTTAAGGCTCTGAGAGGCATCAGTAAAATGAATGAGGACAAAATTTTCAAGATTACAAATGATGCTAGAACTTGGGGACATAAATTCAAGTTACTGGGGGAAATGTTTAGATTGGATTGCAGGAAGTTCTATTTTAGCCAGCGAGTTATAAATTACTGGAATAAGTTGCCTTCATGGGTGGTAGAGGCCGACAGTTTGGGGAAATTCAAAGGTCATCTGGATAGTACTTTCGGGTAAGGGAAGCACATAGGATGATAGGTTTAATTTCCTTTTTATTTATTTTTTATTTTATTAATTATTATTATTTATTTATTTTTTTTTTTTTTTTGTTTTTATCATTGTTTTGTTCGGATTTATATTTTTTTTTATTATTTTTTATTTTTATTTTTATTTATTATTTTTTTTTTTTGGCTGGTGCAGCATAAGCCATAGGCTTTCTTGCACCATGCGGCCGTTACTAATACTAATACTAATACTAATACTAATACTATTTCTAGTAAAAGTCTTGACCTGCCTGGTATGCATAGCGCTAAATCGTCGGCAAATGCTATTTTATTGCAAATTTGACTTTCTATTAGTAATCATTGGTCTAAAACCGAATTCCAGAGGAGAGCCTTGTGCGTATCCTCTGGAAATAAATTTTGATAATACCAGGTGTTGTGAGATGACTTTTACCTGCCTATTTGAAAAATAAGATATAATAAACTGATATAATGATTCATCACATTCTGCCTTTCGAAGTGACCTGAGGGTGCTCTCTCTCCACAGTGTATCGAAAGCGCCCTCAAAGTCGATAAAAGCAACCATCATGTATTTTTTGTCTGTAGTTTTACATACATTCACCAAATTTCTGATGGCGTCTTCAGTGGAGGAGCCTTTCTTAAAGCCGAATTGTGAATTAGAAATCATATTACTTGCAGCCAAACCCTTCTGCATCTTAGGCGCTAATAATCTCTCATTAAACTTTCCAAGATTTCCTAGGTGGGATATTGGCGATATGCCTTGAGATCCGTTGCAAATTTTCTAGGCTTTCTGAGCATCTTTACTAACGCAATCTTCCCAAAATTTGGAAAGACCCCTCTAATAGACATTTGCTGAATTCATTCAACAATATATGTGGAAAATGTTGGTGAAATCTTTTGATTGCCAAATTTTCAACGAAGTCCATTCCAGGACATTTTGACATATTGATTTTAGAAATTGGAAGTGCAAGTTCATCTAGACTAAATAGTTCAGTGTCAATTGATCCTTGTAAGATCCGTTAACGAACCTTATCTGAGCTTTTTCCGTTGTGTCTTGCTCTGGGTGATCATCAGGGAAAAGTCGCTCTATAATAGTTTCAACCGTGGAGAGCCAATCAGTAGTCAGACTTCCGTTAGAGTAAACAGAACTATATATCTCAGGAGTTACATGTTTGTCACGACAAATTTTGTATATTAATCCCCATGGGTCAGAATTAATTGTATGGGACGTAGTGTGCACAGTGTGCATAGTGTTAGGGTCGGGTGCCACCTGTGGTTTCCCACATCTGCACCATATGTACACTGTGAAAAAATACAGAACACTGTAAATGCCAGAAAAAGTGTAGTGTGTTGAATGTGTAGTTTTGTGTTGGGTTCTGTTGTGTGTCCTGGCATTTTGCCGCAGGACCCCAGATGGGACCCCACGTTGCCCGCACACACCACTAGGAGGTAGCCAGGCTGCCCATTATTCTCTGGCAGGTCTCCGTCAGGGTTGCCTGAGCTTCCTAAACGGAGACCAATTAAAAAAAATAATAATAAAAAAAATAAATAAATAAAATTAAAAAAATAATAATAATAAATAAATAAAAAATAAATAAAATAAATAATAATAAAATAATAATAAAAAAATTAAAAAAACGATAATAAAAAACCGATAATAATAATAAAATAATAATAATAATAAAAAATAATAAAAAAGTATTAAAAAATAAAATAAAACAAAAAAATAAAATAAAAAGTAATAAAAAAATAAAATAAAATAAAAAAAATAAAATAAAAAGTAAATACATAATAAAAATAAATAAAAAATAAGGTAGAGTGCGGCAGTACAGGGTGTACGGAAGAAGATGGGGGATGAAAGTAAGAGTAAGGGGATGTAGGTAAGGGCATCCCCTAAATTGACAGTGGAGCATATGCCCCACCAGGAGAAGGGGGGAAGGGGATAACTCCAGAAGGGTAGAAAAGCCACTCAGCGAGAGTGCTGAGTGTGACATATTTTGCGGTGGAGTGGTCAAGACCACTGGAGCCTACCCAACCATATGGAAAGTTAGCAGGTAATCCTATTCTGGATGTTCCAGGGTGAGCAAGTCAATGCTGGTAAAACGGTCAAGTACAGATTTTTTATTTCAAGTTTGAGTAAGTCCCTTACAGGTTTCTATGCCTGGCTTGAGTTGGTTGTAGAGTCCTGCGCCTAGAAAAGAGGTTCTGTGCGTACTCCGTTAATGATTTGTAATATTGTTCTTCAGAAATTAACAGGTGCTCCTGTCCTTGAGGTATGTGTTGGGGTCTGGTGTACAGTGTTCCTCGAAGATCGTCATAAATTGGGCAGTTATAAAGAAGATGGTCCCAATCTTCAATTTCTCCACATGTACAGTAGGGGTTATTGATGATTCCCAAGGTAGTTAGTCAACTTATCATTTATAGAGCCGTGTCCAGTTATAATTTATGTACAGTAGAGGCCAGGAGAGAACGAAGGCGGCGACTTTGGATAAACTAGCTTGACATCCGGGATGAATTTCTTAGTTATCAGGCCCTTGTCCGTCTTCTCCCATCTTGTCTGCCAGATTTGTAGTAGCATGGCAGCTAGTTTTTTCTTTTCTTGCTTACAGTCAGAAAAGTATGGGACATGTAGAGTGTAGAGTGTAGAGTGTGTTTAGTGTCAAACGGCACCAGGGGTTTCCCCCATCTCCGCGTGCTATACATTGTGGGTGTGAAACAGAACACTGTCAATGCCAGAGGTTTAAAAGTATATGGATTTTGTATTTGTGTAGTGTCGTGTACCGTTGTTCATCTGGTCATTTAGCCGCTGGGCCCCTAATGGGACCCAACGTTGCCCCACTCCGCCCCGTGGAGGCAGACCAGGTACACTACTTAGTTATTTACTCTGGCAGGTCCTGCCACCTAATTTCCTGAGATTTCAGTGGCAAGGACCTATAAAAAAAAAAAAAAAAAAAAAACACGCTATAGATAGGGGTCAGCCAAAACAAAGGGAGTACTAGTTGGGCGATTTGATGTTGTTAAGTTTTTGGATGTAGGGCTCAAACAATTTGGAGTTGATTCAGACACTAGTTGTAAGTTAGAGAAGGGGAGGGAGACTGAAGACTGGGGGGAAAAGACACAGATACGGGGTCCATAAGGAAGATGACCCCCAAGTCAGTGGAGCAGGCCCATGCCCCACCAGAGTGAAAAAGAGGGGTGGCGAGGGGGGGAGGACACCAGGGATGAACTCCCCCTCCCGCCAGGGAGTGGAGGCAAAGGACCACGCAAGAGAGCGTGGCTAGGGAGGCCTAAATAAAGGCAGCAGCTGAGCTGTACTGGTGTAGGTTCTGTCACTCCTGGGACGAAGGAAGAAAGGAGTGTTTTTTTTTTTTTTTTTTTTTCCTTTTCCTGAGAGGACTGTCATATCCAGGAAGTTTCTTACTTTGATCTTCAATGGGTGGTGTTTGGGTGCCTAACCCGTCTAGCAGTGAAGACAGACTGCGCAAACTCTGTAAAGGCGACATAGCGCTGCTCGTCCATTATAATCAGGTGCTCACAATGCCGGGGATTTTCTTGCATTTTAGTGGCAAACCTTAGCCGGAACTCATCATATTCATGGCAATCATACATCACGTGATCCCACGTTTCTTCATCCCCGCAGTGACACAGCGGATCTTCTTCTATGCCTAGGGATGTCAGCTTCGCTTTAAAGGGTCCGTGGCCTGTAAATAGAAATGTAGTATGGAGGCCTGGTGAGTACCAGGGAGGAGGCTTTGGACTGATGAGGTTCACAGAGGGAATGAACTTTTTGGTTATCAATCCTTTGTTGGTGGTGTCCCATGTCTCTTGCCAGGTCCTGTACATAATTTCAGAGATTCTCTTCCTTTCCTGTTTGGGGTTGTTATCAAGGTTAAGAGTGATTCCTGCTGTTTCAGTGGGAATACTCTTCTTCAATCGTTGATATAATCCTCTTCTTATTACCTCTAGGTGTAGGGGTATACATCCAGCTAGCACCTGCAGAGCTGGGGTGCTTACTGTACGGCACGCCCTTGTTACGGCAAGGAGCATAGAACGCTGTATGGAGTCTAGTTTACGGCGATTTCGGTCGAGGGAGGCCCTAGTACACCATACTGAGGCTCCATAGCAAGCTATTGGCACAAATATGGCATTATAGATGAGGGCCAGAGCCTGGCGCTTAAGGCCCCAGTCTGCACGGCTTATACGGATGATCATGGCCGAGTATTTTTTTATTTTCTGTGACATATATTTCAAGTGAGGATGGAAATTTAGCTTCATATCTAAGACGATTCCTAAATACTTGATTTCTGGGTATAATTTTATGGAGGTGTTGTCAATTTTGATAACCGGTGGTCTTCGTAGTTGAAGCGTTCCCTTGAGCAATATATGGGACACTAGAGTCTGCCATGAGGATCTTGTGACTTCCCCAATAGCTTCGAAATATTCCTTACGTAATTGATAATATACTTCTTTTATTCGCCTAACGTCTGTTTCTCTTAAGTATCTGTGCCTCTGGAAATACTTCCTTACATTTGTAACCCGTCTTCTCAAAACAGATAACTGGGGATTCCACCAAGCGGTTGAACCAGGTCTCCTAACTTTCCTTTTAGTGGATTCAGTCAAAGCTCTGTAAACAGTGTTTTTCCCAAAGTAAGCATATTCTACTGCAGATAAACTGTTCAATTGTGCAATTTTATCATCTGAAAATTCTTGTTCCAAGACTTGCTTAAATTTTGTCCAGTTCGTGGTTCTGATAAAGAAGCGGTTTAAATCCTGAAGGTGACCTGAAGAACCTCCACCCCTAACATTTAATACTAAATCAAAAGTGATAGCACGTTGATCGCTATTGCATACATCCGGGCAGACCATCCAGTTTTTTACATGCTGCGACAAGCGTGGAGAGGAAAGGGTAAGGTCTATGTTAGACCGTCCGTGAACGTTCCAAAAGGTTTTTGGCATGTTGGGAAGATTATGCACATTCCAATGGTTAGTCAATATAAATTCTTCAAACACAGAACCTCTAGCGCCGTTCCGTTCGCTAAACCAAAGTTGGGATTTTGCATTAGAGTCAGTTGAAACCTATATATTTGCAGTAGGAACAGTGGTTAAATTTCTTCCAAACGATGCATTGGTACCTCAATATTTTCATTTGGAGCGCAATATAAAGAAACCATGTAGAAGTCTAAATATTGGGTAGAAATATGGATGCAGGTAGAAAAGGATGTATAAAAGGATTGAGTACGGGCGTAGCCTGTGCGGACTAGCTTTTTGCCGCTCCTGGAACAGAGACGTTTTTTCTGATTTATTTTCTACTTATTAGCTTAGATGTGCATATTAACTTATTTTCTAGAGTAGCTTTATATTCCTAGTTATGATACTTAGTTTAAAGTTTAACTTAGATAGAGATTTTGAAGGTATTACTTAGTATCGGTAAGGATATATTTTTTTTTTTTATTTTATTAATAACAAGATACACAACAGGTAACCATTAACAGTGTATCTGAGATCAGATCAATAAACATAATAACAATAATGTGAAATCCTACAGGACGATAAACATTGATATAGATTCAAACAATAAAAGCATATGTACAAAAGAGGATTGTATTAAGTTAAGTTACCGGTAAAACAAGTAATAATTAATCCGTTAGAGAACAGAAAAATAATATAACAAATAATAATAAACTACAATAATTAGATGTGAGCTAGTCACTTTGCAGTTTAAGTGAAGAGGCAAACTTGTGGATGGAGTTCATCAGTGATTGGGAGTTGTCAAAGAAGTCAATGCGAGAGTCGTTTGCTGATTTGCTGATTCTGTTCAGTGGACTGAACTTCATAAAGTCCGTGTTGGCAGAGTCAAGGCGAAACGGTGTAAGGTTCCTGACTTGTCTACAAGGAGCATTGAAGTTTATTTTACTCAGGATATCAGATGCTTCGTAAATTCCAGTGATTACTTTGGCTAGAAGGGCGATGTCAGCAGTAACTCTTCTAGTGCACAGAGGCCTCAGATGAAAGTAATCACACAGCGATTCATAATACACTGAGTGATAGAATAGAGGATTGCGGTACGTGAGGTAACGGACAAAGTTTTTTTGGACTGCTTCAATTTTGTTAGTTAAAGTCTTTGTGTGAGGATTCCAGATGGGTGAACTGAATTCAAGGATTGGCAGAACAATAGTTTTATAAAGGATAACCGCATATCTGTAGTTTTTGAACTTGTATGTGTTCCGTTTGATGAATCCCAGTGTTTTGAATGCTTTGCTGGTGATTTTAAGGACATGGGCATCGAATTTAGCACTGCTGGAAAAGAGAATCCCTAAGTCGTTAACTTGGTCACACCTTTCGATGATCACAGAGTTAATACTATACTCCGTATTCATTAGTTGTGGAGATCTGCAAGATGAGAAAGAGATAACTTTGCACTTCGAGGGGTTAGCAGACAAGCCATTCAGAGATAGCCACAGAGAGAATTTATTGAGAGCACATTGAAGTTGTTGAGAATCGGTAGTCTCCTTCACTGCTGAGTAGATCTTAAGATCATCTGCATAGAGAGCAACTTGAACATTGGAGGTGTAGATGAAAGAAGGAAGATCATTTACGAAAACAATGAAGAGAAGAGGACCTAAGGGAGAGCCTTGTGGTACTCCGCTTAGTGGTATAAAACAGTCTGAGTTCACTTGATCGATGATAACGCTCAAGGAACGATGCGTAATATAGCTGCGTAGCCATGAGAGCAAAGGGTCACGAATACCATATAGCTTAAGTTTTTCCAGAAGTTGTTCGTGCGGGACTTTATCAAATGCCTTGGATATATCTGTGTAGACTGCATCAACTTGTAGGTGGTTATCAAGAGCTTCAGAGGTGTATTGCCAGAAAGGAAGTAAATTTGTGACTACTGACTTGCCACTGCAGAAACCATGTTGATTCTGATCGATAAAAGGCTTGAAGAATTCGAAGAGATGTTTGTGCACTGCTGTGTCGAAGAGTTTAGCCAGGCTGTTTTGCAAGGTTATGGGTCTGTAATCGCATACGTCATTTTTATCACCTTTTTTGAAAATAGGAACTATATTGACCTGCTTAAAGTGCTTAGGATACTTCCCCAGCCTGAGAGACAGGTTGAAGATCCGCAGTATGAGGGGTTTCAATGTAGTGACAGTCCTTTTCCAAAATAAGCCTGGAATGTCATCTGGGCCTCTAGTATAGTCATTTCTCATGCTTTTTAATGCCGAATTTAAATCTTCATCAGTGATAAAGAGATTAATGAGGATATCATCTTTAACAGGTGTGAAGTCAGGAAATGAGGCAGATCTCAATGTATCATTTGTTTGAATTCTGGAAAAGTGTTTGGCAAACTCTTGAGCAATACTGAATTCGTCAGATAAGAGAATTCCATCTGCGTTACGGAGTTGTAACTTTCTACTGGTTATGTTCTTATGCTTCATGAAATTCCAGAATGGTTTGATATCTCTGTGAGTAAGCAGACTATCCTGAACTGACTCTGTATACATGTTGTAGGAGTTTAATATGAGAGTTTTCACTTCTTTGCGGAGTTGGCTGAATATTTCATAGTATTGACTGTCACATGTTTGCTTATACTTGTTTCTGTAGAATTCTTTGGATTTAATTTTACGTATTAGTTCACTGTTATACCAGTGCGGGTAGGTAGAGCGTGCGGTAAGATGGGATTGAGGAACAATGTCAGATATAACTGAATGGACACAGTTAATCAGGTTGTTGGTGAGCACATCGATGTCATCCATAGCGTCAGCGAGCTGCTTGTCTACATTTCTTAGAGCTAGGTTGAGCAGAGGCCAGTCAGCCTTTCTGAAATTGAATCGAGGAGTACGGGAGCTGCATTTGAAGTTATGAGAAGTCACTGTGATGTCAAAAGTAATTGGTGAATGATCCGAGTGAAATATGGGGTTGTCGGTGTGAACATCTATATGAGTAGAGGAAAATATTAGGTCGAGGTAGGCATTTTCTCTGGTTGGAAAGTTGCAAATTTGTTCCAGACCATAGCTGTGAAGCATATTAAAGAGAGCCCTAGTCTGCAGTGATGGAGAAGAAGATCCTAAATTGGCCATTTGACAGTTAAAGTCACCCAAAACCATTGCTATGTCGGCAGATTGAATTAGTGGGAAGATTGATTCCAGCGAGCTTTCTAAGTACTGGAGGTCTATATTAGTTATGGGAGGTGGAAAATAAAGCAACACTATTAAAACCTTTAACTTGCCAAGATGAAGAAGGCAGTATACTGATTCGATATTTGTGAAATTTGATGTAGTTTCACAGAGTATATGGTTAGAATGTATAATAGCTACTCCGCCTCCACGAGATCCTCTGTCCTTTCTATGGATTGTATATTGTCCATCTATAATCTCCTGATCATCAATATCAATGGAGAGCCAGGTTTCAGTGAGCAGGTAAATGTCGTAAATATGTGAGCCTTGGATTGCTCTGAAGTGGTTTAGGTTGCTAATTATACTCCTGCAATTCTGAAGGTAAACACTGAACAGTTGGGATCTGGGGATTCTATGACGAGAGGAGAACGTAGTATGTGTAGATAGCAGGGTATCTGATTGCTATGCCGGTGGAGAGGAGATTTTGGACTCCCTTGATGGTCTGTCCGTGAAGCGTTTTACTAGAGCCCCTGATAAAAGGGATCTTAGATTCAGCACTTTTTCTGTTTGTGATGGAAGGCATGTTATTATAAAAGATGAGTAGGCGGGACATCGTGTCTTCAGAGAACGGATATCTACTCCGAAACCATATTCTTCTTTAATTAGGTTGATAAGATCTTCAGATTTAGTGGAGGGTCCAAGTCTAGAAAGAAAAATTCGGTCTTTTGTGGGAATAATTGTGATATTATACTTGTGTTTGAGTAACTGAGATTTTTCTGCAGTAGTTACATTCTGTGTTTGATGAGTTATGGCTGGAAGCTTGGAGAAAGTACCTTGAGATATAGATGCTTTAATATTTTCTGACGGTTTGTTCTGTTTTGATCTTTGGTGTGATATTTGAGACTGGCAATCAGAAACAGGTTTGCTCACTGTGGCGGCAGATCTACAGACAGGTTTGCAGACCTCATTAGATTTGGCAGCAGTTATTTTTGCATATGTTGCCTTAACTGATGTTGAAGAGGATTCCGCTTGGTGACTCTGAGCTTGTGAAATAGAAGTACATACAGAACTGTTCCGCAGAGGAGAGTAGGTGGGAGGAGTGGTTCTATTTACATCAGAAGAATCATCTAACAGAGTCTGTTTGGCAATAAATTGCTCAGTTGAATGACTTGAGTCATGAATGTTGGCAGGCTTGGGCAAATTAATATTTGCAGCAGTAGAAGTATTGAGGCCGGTGGAAGGTGAAGATCTGGTCTCAATACTGAGGGCATCGTCAGTTAATGAAGAATTCGTATTCACTTTGAGCCCATTGGTGTCGAGAGTAGGTTCAGAATTCTTCCTAGCTTCCCTTAAGTGGCAAGACATAACTGATGTGAGATTTTTAATTTGGGCGTTAATGTCAGAAATTTCAGCCTGTTGATTAGTTAATATTGTTTTTATACCACAGATCTCCGTGTATAGCTCGCTGTTTCCTTCATTAAGTGTATTATAATCCAGGAGAATTTCAGAGTTTGCAGTATGAGGTGCGCTGATTAGATGAGTTTGAATGAGGATTTTCTGCATAGTGTTAAAGAGTAGTTCCTGGAATTCAGTTGATTGCAGAATACCAAAGGTTGGATTCAGAGTTTCCGTAGGGAACGAGTTAGCGCTGAGATCTTCTGACAGCACAGATATATTTGTTTGAGTTGATGCATCTGAGATTTGATGCGACCCCAAAGACAACAAAGAAGGATTAGAGGCTTCATCCATGTACGATTCAGAGTCGGTATTTCTAGTTATTGGCATGATATTTGTCTCAAATGTACTAGAGTACGGCATTTCAACTTTGTTAGCCGAAGAGGAGGAAAGTGACTCAGGTTCCGTGCTGTTTGGCGTTGCAACAGTTATAGGGCTTTTCTGAGAATTTCTGAGTCGACATCTATCACAACAGTATGATTTCCGCCGACTTTTATTTAATTTTTTCAGGTCAGAATGGGTACAGTCATTGCATATTAATTGTTTGCACTCAATACATTGGACAATGGGGTCATTGGCATGATATTTGTCTCAAATGTACTAGAGTACGGCATTTCAACTTTGTTAGCCGAAGAGGAGGAAAGTGACTCAGGTTCCGTGCTGTTTGGCGTTGCAACAGTTATAGGGCTTTTCTGAGAATTTCTGAGTCGACATCTATCACAACAGTATGATTTCCGCCGACTTTTATTTAATTTTTTCAGGTCAGAATGGGTACAGTCATTGCATATTAATTGTTTGCACTCAATACATTGGACAATGGGGTCAGAGCTGGTCCCACAGATGGTGCAGACGTTAGAATTTTGACAGGAGGTAGTATTTGTCATATTGAATTCAGTTACTGTAGTTTTACTAGATAATTTAATATCACCACAGTTGTGGTTTAGCAAGCAATAGGCACTGTGACCAGCCGGTCGCCTTAGTTGCCCTGCAGTGAAATCCACAGGGAGCAGGGGTCTAAGTAGGGAGGGAAGAACAGAGCGGCTAGGCAAAACTAATGCCTGGTCAAGGTCAAGTGTCTGTTGGACACATGTATAAGTTGAACAACAAGATAATGGCTGAAAGCGCTTGTATGGAGTAGCGGAATGAACATGCAGAAATTCATTTAATACTTATCTGTTGTCCGTTCAAATAATACAGTACTTGCACCTGTCAATCCAAGGGCTCTATCCTTATGTGATGGCACTAATAGGAACTTAATACTTTAAATAAAAAACACACAAAACCAGAAAAGTTTACGGAGCATATCATACAGACAGCCGGACACAAGCATCCCCCTAGCGGATCACCATATCAAATCCACGTGTTACCATTTGCAGCTCCGTTGAACAAGAGGTTTTTTTAACCATATTTAGTCGATTTATTAAACAATTGTTATATCAAATTATTTTCTGTAAGTAGCTAGTGAGGATCCTTAGTTTATTCTGAATTGAGACAGCGAGATTTGGAAGTTAATCGATACTTAAGTGTCCGTAGATGTACCGTTCGTAATTAGCGCCATTGTTACGCGATACAAAATATCTCGAACTACAAAGTTTATGCTATCTACAACTTTGTAGATAGCATAAACTTAGTATAGTGTAGTACATAATATAATATTGTCAATTAAACAGTAAATCTGTTAACCTTGTTGAACTTCATTCTCAATTAAATTGTACTTTTAACTAAATACATATAACGATTTAGATTACGTAACACAAATAATTAGCAAAAATAAATAATTAATACTTAACTTGATAGGGAAGTTATATAAAGTGATTTCGTAGATAACTCTCGTTACTGAAAGATAAATATAGCGTTAATACTGTGTTGGGACACAAGTTTAGGGTTTTAATTTTGTACTGAAATTGAAATTTTATTGAAATTAAATCGAAATCATGACTCAGACCAGAGCAGCAAAGCAAAAGGCTCAAGCTAATGGGAGTGCTGTGGCTCAGGGGAGAACTGAGGGGGGGGGGGCAGTTGCCCTCTAAATCACAGCCTTTTAAAATGCACTATTTGCTTGATGTTTGTGGAGCAGTCAGGCACGGGACATGGTACTGCCATGGTTAATGTCTTTGTATATGGGCGATGCAGGGAGTGCAAGGAAATCAGGCGACAACTGAGAGTTCTTATGGGCCTATATGAGAGCTTGAAGGAGAGGGTGGATGCCCTCGAAGAATTAAAAGTGAGGGCACATCAAGCTCTCAGCAGCCCACACCAATGCCAGAGCTTGCTCTTGGGCATCACGCAACACAGCGGCAAACCCCAAGACGGAATGCACTGGTCCCAAAGGAACTAGTAGTTGTTGGTGACTCTATTGTCAGGGAAACGTGAAACATGCTTTGTAAAAAGGATAGGTGGAACAGGACCAGGGTATGTCTGCCAGGGGCAAAGGTTGATGACGTTGTAGAGCGGATATCATCTTTTAAGGGCACAAAAGGTGATATAGTTGTACACGTTGGCACTAATGACATTAAGAGTAGGAGACCGGCGGAATTACTTAACAAGTGCAGGTCACTGTTGAAAAAAAGCCGTGAAATAGGGTTGAATTTGAAAGTGTCTGCAATTCTGCCCAGACACGATAGGAGGGAGTATATGATGAGAACCCTGTAGATCAATTCGGCCCTGGAAAGATTGTGCAAGGCTCGAGGGGTAGAATTTTTTTCAGCCTGGTCTGTACTTGTTAGGAGGAGAGACTGCTTCTACACGGATGGGATACACTTAAATAGAAAGGGTGCAAGAATGTTTGCTGATGCTATCGAGGCAGTGCTAGGTGTGTCGGAAAACTGCTAGATTGGGGGGATACAAGGACTAATAGATTAACAGTAGCCACTGGCAGAGGTGAAAGTCATTTTTGCTCTGCTTCTATTGGAATGAGCAGCAGCTTGGAAAATAAGATGCAGGATATTTCCGAGACTGCTGGGAGTCATTTGGGTACAAGTAAACACATGGGTGGTGTTAGGGAAGCTATGAAAAAGAACAGGTGCATGTATATTTGTGTGTACACCAATGCTAGGAGTTTGGTAAATAAATTTGATGAATTTGAGGTATTGCTCAAAGCATCAAAAGGCGGATATTGTTGGGATATCAGAGACGTGGTGTCACACAGACATAAGTAATGCAGAAATGGAATTTGGGGAGAACAACGTCTACAGAAAAAAAAATCAAATTACTATATTAGGGATACCCGTAAATGATTACATTAACCCGTATTCGTGTCAGTAAATTGCGTGTGTTCTCTGTTCGATTTGCCTGTTTTGCTGGACGAAAACACCCAGTTTCTGAGGGAAAAAACCTTGCTATCTACGCCTGAGACCTACTAACTCAGCCACGGAGTGAAAAAAGCTCACTAAAATTCCTCGAGTCATCGACGGGATTCGAACCCGGGTCTTTTCCAGCCGGTGTGTGGAGGACGGTGACGATACCACTTTGCTACCCACGCAGAACGTCTACAGAAAGGATAGACAGAATAGAAAGGGAGGAAGGGTTATGCTATTAGTTAAGAAACACATAAAATCCAAGGAAGTGAAGCCACTCGACATCGCTGAACAGTGCAGTGTCGAGTCAGTTTGGTGTGACATAAACATTGGGAGATCAAAATTGAGAGTAGGAGTGTGCTATAGACCTAATGACTCTGTTTCCTATAATAAGAAACTGTACAGGGAAATAGAGTGGGCCAGTAAATCAGAAAGTCTTATAATGGGGGATTTTAATTTCCCAGATATTGACTGGAATTTGTGGGTTGGTCACACACACACACTAGCAAGGCTTTTGTGGATTTTTTGGATGATTGATTTCTAAATCAGCATGTTTGGTAGGCAACTAGAGGGAGCAATACTCTTGATTTGATTATCAGTAGTGGGTTCTTCAAGCATTAAGAATCTGCATATACAGGAACCGCTAGGGTGGCAGTGATCACAGTGTGGCTGAAGTGGGATATACTCAAAGAAGTAACTACCATCAGGAGTAAAGGGAAGGGGTATTGCTTTCGTCAAGGCGACTACGATGGTCTGAGACAGTATTTAAATTCTATACAGTGGGACCAATTGATGATGTTCCCAACAGTCAATCTCAAAATGGGAAGCATTCAAAGAACTTATCTTGGAAGCTACTAGGCTTTACATACCAACTAAGAAATATTGTTCTAGGTTTCGGCCTAAATGGATGTCAGATGAACTAATGAGACATATGGCAGAGAAGAAAAATGCATGGGACACATACAAATTAACACGTGACACTGAAGCCTATGATAGATACAAGTTGATCTGTAACTAAGTTACAAAAGAGGTTAGGCAGGCGAAGGCAGATTACGAGAAATCTTTGACAAGGGATGCAAAGAAAAACAGCAAAGAATTCTTTACTTATGTAAACTCTAGAAGGAAGGGGATGAATCAGATTGGTCCACTTGATATCGATGGTTCGACTGTTGATGATCCTGCTCAGTTAGCTAACAAACTAAATCAATATTTTGCATCTACATTCACACATGAGGAGTTATTCAGGAAGGGGAATGCCATAGTTGAAGTTAACACTGGCAGTGAGCTAGATGATCTTGAAATAAGTGAGAGTAAAATGGAGGAAAAATTGTTGAAGAGAAATACAAGAAAGGCACCTGGAGTGGATTGGATCCATCCAGTTATATTAAACGAGGCAGCAAAGGAAGTAAGCAATCCGTTAGCCATAATTATGAGAGCTTCCTTGGACTAAGGGGAGGCACCCACAGACTGGAGATTTGCAAATGTAACCCTAATTCATAAAGGAGGATCAAAGACTGACACAAGTAATTATAGACCTGTGAGTTTAACTTCTGTTCCAGGAAAATTAATGGAACCACTGGTTAAAGAAGCACTGCAGGATCATTTTGACATGAATTCAGTTATTGCTGAGGCACAGCATGGTTTTGTTAAGGGAAAGTCTTGCCTGGACCAATTTGATTGGATACTATGATGTAGTCACAAAAGAATTGGATGCAGGGAATAACTTTGATATTATATATTTGGATCTTAGAAAGGCTTTTGATACTCTTGCACATGGAAGACTGCTGCATAAATTGGAGCAGTGTGGCATTGGTGGCAAATTGTTGCTATGGATAAAGGGATGGTTGAGCGGCAGAAGACAGAGTGTGGTAATTACTGGACACTGCTTATCGTGGACTAATGTTATAAGTGGAGTCCCACAGGGTTCAGTGTTGGGTCCATTGTTGTTTTCTGTATTTATAAATAATATTGATGATGGTATAGCAAGCTTAATGTCAAAGTTTTCAGACCATATAAAGGTTGGCAGGGTTGTTAAGCACGCTACTGACGCTATGCTGCTGCAACAGGATCTGGAAAGGTTGAGCAGATGGGCTGAGACCTGGCAAATGAAGTTTGAAGTTTAACATTGACAAATTTAAAGTACTGCATTTGGGAAACAGCAACCCCAGAGCAACGTATCAACTCTGTGGTACTATACTGACAGTGGTAGAGAATGAAAAGGACCTGGGGGTAAATGTGCAGGCAGATATGAAGTTCTCTGAGCAGCGCAGACGGGCTGCAAGAGTAGCTCATGGTGTCTTATAAATTATATACAGGAAATTTTCTAGCAGGGATAGGGAGGTGATTATTCCCTTGTATAAGGCAATGGTCAGGCCTCACTTTGAGTACTGTATACAGGTCTGGAGGCCTCATTTCAAGAAGGATGTAGAGCTGCTGGAACGAACGGAACGATGGGTTGCTCTTACGAAGAAAGGCTTAAATTTTTCCAATTACAGTGTCTTGAGACTAGGCACCGGCAAGGTGATCTGATAGAGGTGTACAAAGCCTTGAATGGTTTGAGCATGCTCAATGATGATGGGATACTGCCGCTTGCTCCGAATAATCACCTGAGGGGGCATAAATTGAAATTGAGAAAGGACGGATGTAGGATAGATGTGCGGAAATTTGCTTTTAGCCAGCGGGTAGTTTGTTGGTGGAACAGACTTCCATACCTTGTTGTGGAAGTTGATAGCCTAAATAAATTTAAGGCTCAACTGGACAGGTATTTCGAACGAATGGATGGGTGAAGTGCAAGGGTTTTTTTTTTTTTTTTTTTTTTTGGCTGATGCTCCATAAGCTTGCTTTCTTTCATGATATGCCTCTACTAATGCTAATGCTAATGCTAAAACGAGATATGACTGTTACAGTTAGAGCTCGATTAAATACAACAATGGCAGTTTTTGGCTGCTTGGATTCACATACAACGACTCTAGCTACTACCGGGTATCCAACAACGTGATATAACTTATCCGTTTCTCTATACATCGAGTAGCGCTCCTGAATAGCCAAAATGTCTACTTTATCCTGCAAACATGAAGCTCTTAGTTCATCTGCAATGCAACGTGAACGTTCCCCGTTCACCTGCATTATATTTATTAAGTATTTGTTGGTAGATCTATTGTAATTTAGATGGTTTGTTTGTGTATTATTCATTACGAATTTTCATTCTTGCAAGTTCAGCTGCCTTCTGATATTCTGGACAGACTGGATCCCTTACAGAATGTGCATTGTCCCTGTTCCTCCTCTTACAGTCTATGCATCTCGGGAGTTGGGGTTAATCTGGGTATATATGTCCCCCAGCCGCACAATGACCGCAAGATACACTCTTGTGGGGGGAAAACTGCGTGAGGTGGCCAAATCCCAAGCAACGGAAGCATTTTGTCACTATTATAAATTTCCTGTATTTATGGGCTGAGAATCCCAAGAAAAGTCTGTCCTTTTCTGACATATGTTTAAATACTCTAGGTGAGAAACCTATCACCCAATTTGTCACTTTTGTCTTTGTGCCGGAGCTAAAACGTAACATCACCTCTTCCTGAATTTCTTCGAAAGTAAAGCCATAATCTTTAAGATTTTTCATAAAGATATCCTCTATTATTTCTTCCTTAGTTAAATCTGTTGAAACGTCATAAACTAATAGTATAGGAAATGTAATTTTTGGTTTGTCCAACTGTAGTCCAACATCTTTAAATGTGGGTGATTGTCTAAGAAGCTCTAAATCCTCCTTGTTAGATGTTAAAACTAACACTCCATTGTTTCTCACAGTTCTGACGTTTTTAATTTTTAAATTTTTATGTTCAGAACGCAGAGATTTGGCTATTACTTCTTTAACCTCCGACCCCGAGGCTAGCTTGGAGTCGTCCGCTGGTCTAAAGATCGCCACATGCTGAGGGGCACTGATTTGTGTTGTAACAGTTTTAGTTTCCATAAGTATCCTATCTCTAGAGTCAGTTATATTATAATGCTGCCCTCGTTCCACTCTATCCCCTTCAGAATACATCTGGTTCGTTTGTGTCGAGCTGATCCTGACTTTATCGGCGTAAGATGGCTGTAAAGGTGGCATCAAACCAGCCTTGCCACTCATGATTTGCTCAAACATATTAGCTCTTACTTGTAATTCCTCTGTCTTGAATTTTAACTTCTCATTTTGAATTATCAATGTCGTGGTAATTGTTTCCATCTCTTCCCAAAAGCTGTTGATTACGTTTGACGCTGCCTTAGTTACTTTATTGGTTTCAGAAGCCATGAAATCAAAGTTTTTCTTTATTTTCGTCAGAGCCACCTGCATACTAGCACTATCTGCAAGGTATTCTGCATCAATCGTAAGAACTGGGTCTGTCTTCGACTTATCAGTATTCATTTTATCCGGACATTCTTTGTTTTTTTATCCTTATTTATGCACAAAACTCTCTACAGTGACTCACCAAATTTCGAAGCACTTGACATGACACTGCTCAGAAACGCATCCACAATAGATATATGCGTAATGTATATCCCGTCGGTACCCACAATTTATATCATTACTGAGGTAGCCAACTGGGTACTTTCACCCCTCAGCTCACTGTATCGCCATCGGAGATTTCAACCTCACTCCACAGCTCACTGCCCACAAAAAGGGCCTTGTTGACTACATGAAGTCAGCAAATATCGATCACTGCCCTACTAGAGGAGAAAACCACCTTGACTTGCTATTTTCCTCCTTAACATGTATGATTGAAGAACCACCTGAGACGAACTACAAATCGGATCATGTCCTATCTACGCAAAATTAATTATTCCTGCTCGGGGACCACCTGTCCGAAAAAACGTTCAAATCGCCATCATCAGCCCTAAGCTCCTTAACATCCAAAAATGCCTGCAAGCCCTTATACCTTGGAATGTCCTTGAAACGTGTTACGTCTCGCTTGCTGTAACACTATTGACAAACTGGGTGAACACCATCGCACAAAATTACGCATTAAAGAAGATAAGGATCTCATCTTACTCCAAAGCCTTGTGGAATCCAAATGTACACATGGCCTTTCTGTTAAAACAGCAGCTACACCAGATCTGGAAAAGAACTCTACAGACTTCCGACCGGATATCTTATTCAAGAGCACGAGCGCAATTTAATAGGAATAAATCACGAGCAATAACAGCACACCTGGGCGCCCTACTGCAAAAAGAGAAAATCCCATACCGCTTCAGATCCTCTAGCTTTACTAGTCAGCTAGACCCAGCTCAATGGCTAGATCATATTACCAGATTCAATACGTGTGCAGATAAACAAAACTCTCTTTTATGTCACGACAATGAATTTCAACAAGACATTTTGCATTCCATCACCATCTCTACACGCCAGCTGACAGCAGCGATAAACTCCCTTCCAGAGACAGCAACCGCGGGAGCCGACAAAGTGCCACAAATCGTGGTAAAATGCCTCAGTTCATTCATCCTCCAACCGCTCAAGTCCGTCTTCAACAGAATTCTAACCACAAGAAATTTTCCTAAAGTCTGGAATAGCTACCTTGTCAGACCACATCCAAAAGTTCCATACCCCACTCTACCCAGGCAATTTCGGCTGATATCTAACTCCTCGACGCTCCTGAAAATCCTTGAAAAAACTATGCTGCCCACCTTAATGAATCAGATTCTTGGAGATAGGCCGCCACAGATCCATTACGCCATCCGAAACAGATCCACAGTGACGAACCTCCTTGCAACCACATGTAATATATTGTCCGCCTTTGAACAGCAAGAGGAACTCGCAATCACGTACCTGGATATTGAAGCTGCCTTTGACGCCATCAACATGTCGGCGCTCATCTGCTTACTGGAAGACCACTATCTAATCCAAGGTAATATTCTCTGGTTCATAGCATCACTCCTCTATGATAGGGTACTACAGGTCGATGCCTATGGACAATCGAACAAGAAGGCAATTTCTGTTGGTGATCTGCAAGGAGGAGTCCTATCTGGCTTATTATTTGCAGCTATCATTGCGCCTCTTGTCGTAACAATGAGAAAATCATCACCTATGCAGATGATATAAAAATTCTAACGCCTATTGCTTTCAACGATCACCTTGAAGCTACAGCAAGCATTAATGATAGTCTCATCAACGTCGCCTCTTACCTCAAACAGTATGGACTCCCGATCAACCCACAAAAAACGAAACTAATGGTGTTCTCTCTCTCTCTCAGACCAACCCCTACAATAATAGCCCCAACACTCGATGGAACTGTAATATTTGTCACTGCTACACATGCAGATTTGGGAATAGTATTGGACCCAAAACTCCGGTTTCATGCTCATGTAGACAAGCTCACTTCCAAAGCAGCCTCTCTTCGGTGGCTAGCTAAACAACAACTAATTTATGTTGAGGAGCCTCGCATAATTAAGAAATATATCAGAACAGTAGTTTATTCTCCACTCCCCTATGCTGCTGAAGTGTGGGCATCAGCAGCTACTACAACGAAGAAACCAATCCTCGCTGCAGAATTCTGGCTACTTAAATGGGCTAACTGGAAAGCTTGTCTCCCACCACAATACAGAACTACACCTTTAGCTACCTCACTGTGGATGCAGCGACTCCCTGACATCATTGAAATACAACGACTGATAGGTACAGTTAAAATGATCACAGGTCAGATCTCAACACCGTCAACCCCGATGTTCTGCTCGAGGAATCGGAGGCTACATATCTCAGACCGCTTCCTCCCAAATCAAATGCTACCGGAAGTACAGCACCTCGCCGCTGACTTGCATTGGTTTTGGAGCAATAAAATCTACAGGAAAGAAGTGTTAGCGGCTTAGCTCCAATCCCAGAATCAATCAAATAAAGAAGTTCGTGCTCCTTCCACACCATCTGCAAAGCTTTCCTGAGCCACGACAAAATTCGTTTGACAGAGAATTGCCGTTCATGTATATTAGATATTTTTATTGAAAATAAAATTGTAAATAAGATATTTTTATTCTCAATATAACCGTATGATGTAACTTGTAAATATAGTTAATACTGCGTAAGGTGAGGAAGTGTAATGGCTTGTTTACATTTTACATTTGTAATTTTACAGTGTGCATTAATCATTATATATCCTGATGTGAGCATTATGTATTATCTATTAACTAATTATCTATTCTGATGTGAGCTCCTGGATGTTGGCAGTGATGGGGCAATTGCAACTTCACTTAAATCTATATATGTACATTGTTTCATTTAGTTGCAATAAAGATTTTCTTTCTCTCCTCTCTCTCTCTCTCTCTCTCTCTCTCTCTCTCTCTCTCTCTCTCTCTCTCTCTCTCTCTCTCTCTCTCTCTAAAAGCAATACACTGCCCTGATAAAAACCGTATTATATATATTACACGTTCAATAAAAGATTGCCAATATTTTTTTCTTGGTGTCCTACAGTCTCTGTTCTACTACGTCAATCGTATATTTATTACTTAAAGACAGTTTGAGTCCGCAACACTTTCTATTATTTTTAATATGGAAGGCACTTCTCTCATGTCTTCTTACTATAAGTGATAAATGTTGCCAATCATTAAAGCCATTTTCACTGCTAAATTGTGATTTTTCATTATCAGTAGCAAAAAACAGAATTTCGCGATTTCGAGTATATCAGATAATTTCTTTTGATTTTTTCCTTGGTGACTCTATTGTCAGGGAAACAGGTGACATGCTTTGCAAAAAGGATAGGTAGAACAGGACCAGAATATGTCTGCCAGGGGAAAAGGTTGATGAGGTAGTAGAGCGGATATCATCTTTTAAGGGCACAAAAGGTGACATAGTTGTACACGTTGCCACTAATGATATTAACAGAAGGAGACCGGCAGAATTACTTAACAAGTACAGGTCACTGTTGAACAAAAGCCGAGAATTAGGGTTGAATTTGAAAGTGTCTGCAATTCTGCCCAGACTCGATAGAAGGGAGTATATGATGAGAACCCTGTAGATCAATTCGTCCCTGGAAAGATTGTGAAAGGCACAAGGGATAGAATTTTTTTCAACCTGGCATGTACTTGTTAACAGGAGAGACTGCTTCAACAGGGATGGGATACACCTAAATAGAAAGGGTGCAAGAATGTTTGCTAATGCTATCGAGGCAGTGTTAGGTGGGTCGGAAAACTGCTAGCTTGGGGGGATACATGGACTAATAGTTTAACAGTAGCCACTGGCAGAGGTGAAGGTGATTCTTGCACAACTTCTATTAGAATAAGTAGCGACCTGGAGCGAGGGGTGTTGGGGGTTTCAGGGAGGGATGGCAGTCATCCTGAAATACGTGGGTATATGGGATGTGTTAGGGTAACTAGAAATAGGAATAGGAGCATGTATTCTTGCATGTATACCAATGCTAGAAGTATAGTAAATAAATTTGATGAATTTGAAGTGTTGGTCAAGACATCAAAGGCGGATATTGTTGGATTAACAGAGACGTGCTCTTACACAGATATAAGGAATGCAGAACTGGAATTTGCGGAGTACAATGTGTACAGAAAGGATAGATAGAATTGAAAGCGAGGAGGTGTTAGGCTGTTAATTAAGAAAAACAAAATCAAAAGAAATGCAACCAGTTCATATAGATTAACAGTGCACTGTTCGATCAGTTTGGTGTGATGTAAGCACTGCGAAAGCAAAAATAAGAGTAGGAGTGTGTTATAGGCCTAATGACTCGAATGAGTACAATGAACAAATATACAGAGAAATAAAGTGGGCCAGTAAATCAGAATGTCTTATAATGGGGGATTTTAACTTCCAAGATATTGACTGTAACTTGTCGGTTGGTCACTTACACGCTAGTCAGACTTTTGTGGATTTATTGGATGATTGTTTTCTGCAGCCGAATGTTTGAGAGGCAACCAGAGAGGTTAATAGCCTTGATCTGGTTATCACCAGTGATCATTCGTTTATTACGAATTTGCAGATAAAGGAACCACTAGGTGGCAGTGATCACAGTGTACTGATGTGGTATTTACTTAAAGATTTAATTACCATCAGCGGTAAAGGAATGGGTTTTTGCTTCCGGAAGGGTGAGTACAGTGGTCTCAGGAAGTGTTTAAATTCTGTACAGTGGGATAAACTGACAATGTTACCACAGTAAATTCTAAGTGGGAAGCATTCAAGGAATTAATCGTGGATGCTACAAAAAGTTTCATACCTATTAAGAAATATTGTTCAAGGTTTAGGCCTAAATGGATATCTAATGAACTAATGAGACTCGTAACAGGGAAGAAAAATGCATGGGATGCATATAAATTATCAAGCGACTCAGAAGCCTATGGCAAATATAAGCTAGCCTGTAATCAGGTCATAAAAGGAGGTTAGGCAGGCGAAGGCAAATTACGAGAAATCCTTGGCAAAAGATGCTAAGAAAAACAGCAAGGATTTCTTTACTTATATAAAGTCTAAAAGGAAGGGGTTGAATCTGATTGGTCCACTTGACATCGATGGTTGCACTGTTGATGATCCTGCTCAGATAGCAAACAAACTGAATCAGTATTTTGCATCTACATTCACACATGAGGAATTATTAAGGTTTGAAAATGGCATTAGGTTATGAAATTGTAGCAGGATACTTAATGATTTTGTAATAACTGAAACCAAAGTGCAGGAGAAATTGTTGAAGTTAAACATAAGAAAAGCACCTGGGGTAGATGGGATCTATTCAGTTATATTAAAGGAGGCGGGAAAGCAACTAAGCAAACCCTTAGCCATAATTATGAGAGCATCCTTTGGACTCAGGAGAGGTTCCCACAGACCGGAGATGTGCAAATGTATCCCCAATTCACAAAGGGGGATCGAAGGGTGACACGAGTAATTACAGACCAGTTAGTTTAACTTCTGTTCCGGGTAAAATAATGGAGTCGCTGGTTAAGGATGCATTGCAGGATCATCTAGACAAGACTGCAGCAATAATTCAGACGCAGCATGGGTTTGTTAAGGGAAAGTCTTGTCTGACAAATTTGATAGGATATTATGATGTGGTTACAAAGGAACTGGATGCAAAAAATAATTTTGATATCATATATTTGGATTTCAGGAAAGCTTTTGACACTGATGCGCATGGAAGACTATTGTACAAATTGGAGCAGAATGGTATTAAGGGTAAGTTGCTACAATGGATAAAAGGATGGTTAAGTGTTAGAAGACAGAGGGTGGTAATGAATCGGTGCAGCTCTTCGTGGACTAATGTTATTAATGGAGTCCCACACGGTTCGGTGTTGGGTCCACTGTTGTTTTGTATATTTATCAATGATATTGATTAATGTATATCAGGTTAATGTCGAAGTTTACAGATGATACAAAGTTGGCAGTGTTGTTAATGACAGTAATGGCGGTGGGCTACTGGAAGAGCATCTAGATAATTTGGGCAGATGGCCTAAGAAGTGGCAACTGAAGTTTAACCTTGACAAATGCAAAGTACTGCATATCGGTACAAATAACCCCAGAAAAACATACCAACTGTGTGGTACTACACTTAAGGTGGTAGAAAATGAAAAAGACCTCGGAGTAATTGTGCAGGCAGATGTGAAGTTTTCTGAGCAATGCAGACAGGCTTCCAAAGCAGGTCATGGGGTTTTGTCAATGATATATAGGAATTTTTCTAGCAGGGAAAAGGAGGTGATTATCCCTCTGTATAAGCAATGGTCAGGTCACGCCTTCAGTACTGCGTACAGGTCTGGAGGCCTCATTTTAGGAAGGATGTAGATTTGCTTAAGCGTGTACAGAGAAGGGCAACAAGATTGGTCAGGGGAATGAAGGGATCCTGTTACCAATAGAGGCTTAAGTTCTGCAAATTGCAGTGGCTGGAGACTAGGCACCTGCGCGGTGATCTGATTGTGGTGTATAAGGCCTTGAATGGGTTGAGCACGCTGAATTCTGATGGGATCCTTGCACTTGTTCAGATTACGAACCTAAGGGGGCATAAATTCAAATTACGAAAGGACAGATGTAGAATAGATGTGAGGAAATTTGCCTTTAGCCAGCGGGTGGTTAATTGCTGGAACAAACTTCCATCTGTCGTTGTGGAAGTTGATAGGTTGAATAAATTTAAGGAGGAACTGGACAGGCATTTGGAGGCAATGGTGTGATTTTTTTTTTTTTTTATTTTATTTTGGGTGATGCTGCATAAGCTCATACACATGTTTTCTTGCATCACATGCTACTACTACTACTACTACTACTACTACTACTACTACACAACCTTTTGTTCGGCACGTAGCGTAACACGAGGGGTACTGTTTCTGAATTTGAGCCTTTCTGTGAAAAAATTTTTTTTCGTTAGCGCATCGGCTTCTGTAGCCATAATGCACCTCCCAACGTTTTTGCATTTTACTCTGATCCAAGCCCGAGGTGGGAAATCTAACTCGCAAACTTTGGGTTGCCAAGCAGGCACTTTATCCACCTAGCTAGCTCGGTGGGCTCTGTGATAATAATAATAATAATAATAATAATAATATAGGCTATATATATATATATATATATATATTTTTTTTTTTTTTTAATATTCAACTAATCGAACCCAAATGCCACCCCTTGTGCGGGGCACACCCTGAACACCTGCACGCGTCGGCCCTGCTCAGCATGTTTATCATTGATCCACTACTCTCAATTTTTAACCGTCTTAATGCAGCACTACTTTCCCCCTGTCTGGAACAGTTATGCTGTGAAGCCGCATCCCTCATTAAACAGTTCAGGCCAATCTCTCGCTCTTCCAGCCTTTTGAATCTTATGGAGAAGATATTACTTTCAACAATCACCAATCAAATTATGCCTCACAAACCCCCAAAAATTCACTATGCCATTCCCTGAAGATCCACAATCTCCAATTTAACCTCCATAACAAGCACATTCTTAGAGCACTAGAAGCTAAAGCAGAACTTGCCGTCACGTACATCGACCTGGAAGCTGCCTTCAACTCAATCAATAATTTTCTAGGAGGGAACTCCTAGAAAATTACTTCCATATAAAAGGTGACATGTTGTGGTTTATCAGAACTCTGCTTTCTGACTGAATCAATTTTCTTACAGCGGATCAAGAATAATCTCAAGAAAAATCACTGTGGAAGTTACCCAAGGCGGAGTCCTCTCTGGAGCATTATTTACTGTAGTCATTATTACGTTTGTGCAACGAAGATAAGGCATAATCTGGTTTGCTGACGATATTAAGCTACATACCAACTTTAATCCCGGCGAACATATCTCAAATATCAATGAAAAGATCAAATGAAAGTTACACGAAGTAGGATCCTATCTCCATCAATTTGGATTATTTATTAATTCTGCAAAATCAGCCCAAATTGTCTTTTATTTGAAGCACCAACCCCCTGAAGTCCAAGCTTCTCTAGATGGCATTCTCCTTCCAGTGGTAAATATACATACAGACATGGGAGTCATCTTCGATTGGAAACTGACTTCAACCCCGACATTGACAAGGTCATATCAAAATTCTGCAAAATGCGCTGGACTACCAAACAGCAGCTACTCCACGTTAGGGATCTTGATGTGACTGTATGTATATATACCTCTGAATACTCCGTCGTGTTATCCGCCTCAGAATTATGGGCATCTGCAGTCCCCACGAATATCAAGCGCGTATATTCCGCCGTTTACTTGCTCCTTAGTTGGATTATACATTAACATTATCGTCCATCCCAGCAAAGGAGAACTGCGATAGCAACCGCACTGAACTTTGCCTGACTGCCAAATCTTATAATGGAAAGACACCTCACACCAACTGCCAAAATGACCACCGGAATAATCTCAGAGCCAAAAATCTGGAATGCAGCTGGATAATCCTGCAACCCGGACTGAAGTCAGCTCCCACACTTATAGCCAACTCTAATAGACTAGCCTTTAGTGACCGTTTTCTCCCCATGCAGATGCTCATCACAGTTCAAGCAATCGACGGCGATTGCTACAAATTTGCCAATGCTTGCAAATACCAGAGACAGATCCTTGATGGCCTAAACGCAACCAGGTAAACGCCCAGTAATGTGGGCAGTATATTAAAGTTAAAAAGTATGTTTGTATAATATTGTATTTAATGTCAAAAGTACATTTTGAATATATTGTAAATATATTTTTATGAATATATTGTATATAACTTAACTGAAACTTATTATTATGTTGTTGGCCCTGGGGGTTGAACCCGAATCTCGATGTGGTCCTCGTCCTCAATGCACAAGCCAATGTGATGCCCCTGGCATTCCAGCAGTGAAGGGTACATTGCATACATCCTTTTGTACACAAAAAAGATTATAAATATACGGTGATTTTTTTTTTATAAAAAAATGGGTGACGGTACTCATTCTTTGCTATCAAGAATAATTGAAAATTAAAAGGATATGAAAAGTACTCTACAAATTTTTTTTCCTGATATTATTATAATGTTTAGTTGTAATGTTTTAGAATAAGAATAACAAATTAAGTATATTAGCATATACTTAATTTGAATATTAGCATATAACATCCCAGTTTATTAAGCACAAATTTATTATTCAATAATATAATATTCAATATTATTCAATTATATAATATTCAATATTATTCAATTATATAATATTCAATATTATTCAATTATATAATATTCAATATTATTCAACTGTGACAACCACAATGGTCCTTGAGGTTGTCACAGACATTCTCTGAGATATGCCAAACAAGCTGTACTTGCTACCTGGGAGTCTAAAACGCTGATGGAACTGATATTCGGGTGACACTCAAGTCAAGTGGCCCAATTTCGGCGAAGCCCGGACGGTCTGTGACAGCCAAATCCTCTGCTTGCACCTTCAAGATGGTTGGTCTTTAGTAATTCTGGGTATAACCTCCATGCACAAGTACATGGTGGGTGACCATCCATGTGTGAACCAACGTAAGCAGGGGTCGAGGTGTGGCGCCCAAACCACATGGAGGAACGCCGCCCCTCTATGTTACCAGGCAGAACAAGGTGGTAGATGACTCTCATCAACCGGTGAAATACAACCACTTTGCTTATTGGAGGCTTGAAGTGGTGGAACCCATGTTCAGTCTATAGAGCTAAGTTTCGGTCAACCCTTCCCTATCTCTTCCTTCATGCAGTATGATTGATGACTTTGGAGGTTATGATGAACGTCGTGGCGAGATCCAATATTCCGTACATTTCGAGGGTACAGCTGTAAAACGGTGTTCGCAGGCCGGCCGCTAGTTAGTACACCGGACCGAACTTAGTAACTCTCTAGGAGGATTCCGGATCAGCTAGTGTATAATCTTGCTGCCTCTACTCTGCCAGATAGTGACTGGAGGGAGTCCGAGTAGTGTGTATGCGGGGAGCATTGTCGAGGCCACGTTATGTCAAGGATCTGGGTATATTCTTACCACATGTACGCCATATCCAAAAATTTCATTACTTCACACAGCATGTCCCACCCACTTTTTTCTTACTATTGCATACACCATGAATTGTCAAACTAATAGAGAAAGCTTATCAGCGAAATGATCTAAACTTCCCAAGCACTTCCTAATTCATTTCACAAATTTACGTGGTCTCAATTCTATTCTCAACGATGTCCATTTCCACTTGCAGTCTCCTTTTTCTAACAGAATCTCAGTTATCGGTTGATTCAACAACTGCTCATCTCAGATCCCCAAATTATTCGCTGTATGATTCCTTTCCCCTCAAAAATGGTACTTGTGCATATGTCCGTTCTGATATTCTCTGTCAGAGACTTGGCAATTTGGAATCTCCTCTCTTTGATCTTCTCTGGCTTAAAATCTCACTACCTCATTGTGTCAAATTCATCTGTTGTCTCTACGGTTCTCCCAACTCCACTAATCACTTGGAGCTCTTTGCAACTTGACTTTCTCCAGTCCAACTTTCCTAACAGTCAGGTAATTTTCCTTGGTGATTTAAATGTTCACAACTCCACCTGGCTTCCGTTTTCTAGTCACACCGACCCAGCAAGTCGAGATGCTGAGGCTTTTGCAATTATTAATGACCTAGCACAGATTGTTCATTTACCTACAGGAATACCAGACAATCCTAATCATACAGCCAATACACTTGATCTTTTTCTCACAAACAACCCTTCTAAGTACACGGTAGAAGTGAGAGGTCCGTTAGGCACTCCAGGTCAAAACCTGGTGATTGTCTCTTTTCCAATGGAACCTTTATCTCATGGCTATTCCCAACCTCGTGTTGTTTGGAATTACAAGAATGCAAAATGGGATGACCTGCGAGACTTCTTTTCTTCTTTTCCTTGGTCGGATTACTGTTTCAAAACTTCTGATGTCAACAGTTGCTCAGACCGTGTCAGTGAAAATATTCTTGCAGGAATGGAATCCTTTATCCCACACTGCACTTTAAAATCTGGTTCTTTATCTAAACCTTGGTTTTCCAATAAATATGCTAAGGCTGTTCAAGAGAAGAATGTTGCATATCGTAATTGGCTTGTTTCTCATTCTTCAGTTTCATTTTCTGCCTACACCAAAGCTCCAAACAATTGTAAAGCAATTATTAATCAGTCCAAACTAGAGTTTGAACAGGCTAAGAGTAGAAAACTTGCTTCTTGCCCTAATGGTAGCCGAGCATTCTGGTCTCTTGCCAAAGCTATTGGCCAAAGCTTGTGCGCTTTCTATTTTCCAGCCATATTTGCCCCATTATCGTAGGCTTGGGCACTACAATCACTGAGAGGAACTGAATTTTCGTATGCCCATCTCTGCTCCCACCTCTGTCCAAACCAGATGGTTCTGTTGTCACTTCAGCCAAGGAGAAAGCTGAGCTGCTAGCATCCCATTTTTCTTCCAGCTCATGTATTAATGATCTTGGAAAAACACCTCCCACCATTCCCAATACGCTCCATTCAATGCCTCCTGTGGTCTTCCGTCAAAAGGATATCAGAAGGATTTTGATGAATCTTGATGCTAAGAAAGCTCCAGGTCCTCGTGGTATTTCTCCACTTGTTCTCAAAACCTGTGCTCCTGAACTTACTCCTATTCTTTGCCGCCTTTTTTCACTTTCTTATTCCAAAGGTGTTTTTCCTTCTGCTTGGAAATTTGCTCATATCCAGCCAGTTCCTAAAAAGGGTGATAAATCCCTCCCATCCAATTATCGTCCCATTGCAATTACTTCTACACTTTCTAAAGTAATGGAGAAATCAATTAACCGCCAACTCTTAAACTACCTAGAAACCTTCTGTCTGATCAACGATCGCCAATGTGGATTCGGTCAGTGTCGATCCACTGGTGATATTCTGGCTTATGTTACCCATTTGGGGACTAATTCAATGGAAAGGTTCGATGAAACACAAATAGTTGTTTTGACATCTCAAAGGCTTTTGATTGTGTTTGGCATAAAGGTCTTCTAAACAAGCTTCCATCTTATGGTTTGCCAACTGTTTTTAGTAATTGGTTATCCAGTTTTCTCTCTGATCGCTCACTGAGGGTGATGGTAGATGACTCTCTGTCTTCTAACTTCTCCACTAATGCCGGTGTCCCCCAAGGTTCAGTTCTTTCCCCCACTCTTTTCCTCTTGTATATCAATGACCTTCTTCCATTGACTGGAAATCCTATCCATAGCTTTGCCGATGATAGCACATTGCATTCAACTTTCCATTTTGAGAAACCTTGTCCTGCTCAATCAGCTTCAACGTCTCGAAACTCTGCTACCAATTCCTTAAATGCCGATCTTCAGGTAATTCTCCAGTGTGACAAAGACAACTTAGTTGATTTAAACCCTTCTAAAACTCAGTCTTGTCTTATATCTCGCAAAAAGGATTCTTCTACTCCTATGCTTATCTTTAGTGACACTCCGATTTCTAGGCAAAATGATATATCTCTTTTGAGGGTTACCCTGACTTCTAATCTCTCTTGGCACAAGCACATTACAAATATTGCTTCCTCTGCATCTAAAAAACTTGGTTTTCTCTTTCGTTCTCGCCGTTAGTTTTCTTCCAAACAGCTGCTCACTCTGTATAAATTGCAAATCCGCCCTGCCATGGAATATTGTTCCCACATCTGGGGTGGTGCCCCCAAAACCTCTCTCAGGCTTCTTGATTCCATTCAGAAGAGGGCAGTTAGGTTAATTAATGATTCATCTCTGACAGAGTCTCTCCACTTGCTTTCTCATAGACGTACTGTTTCTGCTGCATGCCTCTTCTACAGATGCTTCCATGGCACTGTTCTTCTGAATTGGCTTCTATAATTCCCGCTCTCTCTTTCAAAACAGTCCGAACACGTGCCGCCAGTAGCCAACATCCATTTACTGTCCAACTTCAAACCCACAGAACCAACTTTTCATCTTCCTCATTTATTCATTCAACTGCCGTTTTCTGGAACAAACTTGCTTCATACGTATTTCCTGAAAATTATAATCTACAGAAGTTCAAGTTCAAGTATATATATATATATATAATGCTTGTTCCAATGGAGAACCACATGTAACAGACAAGCCAGTCTGTTACATGTAGTTCTCCATTGGTGCTTTGAAATTTCAATATGCTTTTCGGGAAAGTATTCGCTTGTTTTCAGGTATTTCTACTAAGTTTTTCTCTAAAGTTTAACTTATAATTTAGTATGGTTGGATTCATCATTGCTAGCTGAACAAGAGGAACATCACTCAAATACTGATTTGCACAGGTAATATATTATTTGTATTTTTAGATGAAAATAGGGAGTTCCTTGATCTGGGCACAATAATTACCAACAACAAGATATAGCGCTGTCTGGATGAATCCCTTGGGATTCACCACGTGTAAATGCTATCTACGTAGGTAGACAACTAAGAAGTAAGACGAGAGCTCCAAATAATCTTAAGGCAATGCCGCAAGCAATAATTGTCAAACAATGTACCCCTCCACAGGAGGCCCAATAATTTCTTAATCACTTAGAACACTGTAAATACTTGAAAATACAAGAATGCACTAAGGGTAGCAGTGGAATTTCAGAAATATAAAGTATTGCGCACTAAGTCACGATAGGAGGGAGTATATGACACGATAGGAGGGAGTATATGATGAGAGCCTTGTCGATCAATTCGGCCCTGGAAAGATTGTGCAAGGCTCAAGGGGTAGAATTTTTTTCAGCCTGGACTGTACTTGTTAACAGGAGAGATTGCTTCTACAGGGATGGGATACACTTAAATAGAAAGGGTGCAAGAATATTTGCTGATGCTATCGAGGCAGTGTTAGGTGGGTCGGAAAACTGCTAGCTTGGGGGGAGACAAAGACTAATAGATTGACAGTAGCCACTGGCAGAGGTGAAAGAGATTCTTGCACTGCTTCTATTAGAATGAGCAGAAGCCTGAAAAACAAGATGCATGGTATTTCAGAGACTGCTGGAAGTCATTGCGGTACAAGTAAACACATGGGTTGTGTTAGGGTAGCTAAGAATAGAAATAGGTGCATGTATACTTGCGTGTACACCAATGCTAGGAGTTTAGTAAATAAATTTGATGAATTTGAGGTATTGCTCAAAACATCGAAGGCAGTTATTGTTGGGATATCAGAGACGTGGTGTCACACAGATATAAGGGATGCAGAACTGCAATTTCGGAGTACAACGTCTACAGAAAGGATAGACAGGATAGGAAGGGAGTAGGGGTTATGTTATTAGTTAAGAAACACATAAAAACCAAGGAAGTGAAGCCAGTCGACATCGCTGGACAGTGCAGTGTGGAGTCAGTTTGGTGTGACATAAACATTGGGAGATCAAAATTGAGAGTGGGAGTGTGCTATAGGCCTAATGACTCTGATGAGTATAATAAGGAACTGTACAGGGAAATAGAGTGGGCCAGTAAATCAGAGTGTCTTATAATGGGAGATTTTAATTTCCCAGATATTGACTGGAATTTGGGGGCTGGTTACTCACACACTAGCAGGACTTTTGTGGATTTATTGGATGATTGTTTTCTACATCAGCATGTTCGGGAGGCAACTAGAGGGAGTAATACCCTTGATTTGATTATCAGCAGTGATTCTTCATGCATTAAGAATCTGCAGATAAATGAATCACTAGGTGGCAGTGATCACAGTGTGCTGAAGTGGGATTTACTGAAAGAGGTAACTACCATTAGGGGTAAAGGGAAGGGTTATTGCTTCCGTAAAGGCGACTACGATGGACTGAGACAGAATTTAAATTCTATACAGTGGGACCAACTGATGATGTTACCAACAGCAAATTCAAAATGGGAAGCATTCAAAGAAGTTATCTTGGAAGCTACTAGGTTTTAAATACCAACTAAGAAATATTGTTCAAGGTTAGGTCAAAATGGATGTCAGATGAACTAATGAGGCATATGGCAGAGAAGGAAAATGCATGGGATACATACAAATTAACACATGACACAGAAGCCTATGATAGATACAAGTTGATATGCAACCAAGTTACAAAGGAGGTTAGGCAGGCGAAGGCAGATTACGAGAAATCCTTGGCAAGGGATGCAAAGAAAAACAGCAAAGAGTTCTTTACTTATGTAAACTCTAGAAGGAAGGGGATGAATCAGATTGGTCCACTTGATATTGATGGGTCAAGTGTAGATGATCCTGCTCAGGTAGCTAACAAACTAAATGAATATTTTGCATCGACATTCACACATGAGGAGTTATTCAGCGAGGGGAATGCCAGAGGTGTATTCAACTCTAGCAGTAAGCTACAGAATCTTGAAATAACTGGGAGTAAAGTGGAGGAGAAACTGTTGAAGATAAACACAAGAAAGGCACCCGGGGTGGATGGGATCTATCCAGTTATATTAAAGGAGGCAGCAAAGGAAGTAAGCAAACCCTTAGCCATAATTATGAGAGCTTCCTTGGACTCAGGGGAGGTACCCATAGACTGGAAATGTGCAAATGTGACCCCAATTCACAAAGGAGGATCAAAGGCTGACACAAGTAATTATAGACCTGTGAGCTTAACTTCTGTTCCAGGAAAATTAATGGAGGCACTGGTTAAAGAAGCACTGCAGGATCATTTAGACAAGACTTCAGTTATAACTCAGACACAGCATGGTTTTGTTAAGGGGAAGTCTTGCCTGACCAACTTGATTGGATACTATGATGCAGTCACAAAAGAACTGGATGCAGGGAATAACTTTGATATTATATACTTGGATCTTAGAAAGGCTTTTGATACTGTTGCACATGGAAGACTGCTACACAAATTGGAGCAGTGTGACATTGGAGGCAAATTGCTGCTATGGATAAAGGGGTGGTTGAGGGGGAGATGACAGAGAGTGGTAATCAATGGACACTGCTCATCGTGGACTGATGTTATTAGTGGAGTCCCTCAGGGCTCAGTGTTGGGTCCATTATTGTTTTCTGTATTTATAAATGATATTGATGATGGTATATCGGGCTTAATGTCCAAGTTTGCAGACGATACAAAGGTTGGCAGGGTTGTCAAGGACACTACTGACACTATGCTGCTGCAACAGGATCTGGAAAGGTTGAGCAGATGGGCTGAGAGGTGGCAAATGAAGTTTAACATTGACAAATGTAAAGTACTACACATGGGAAACAGCAACCCCAGAGCAACGTATCAACTCTGTGGTACTACACTGACAGTGGTAGAGAATGAAAGGGACTTGGGGGTGGTTGTGCAGGCAGATATGAAGTTCTCTGAGCAGTGCAGATGAGCTGCAAGGGTAGCTCATGGAGTATTGTCAATGATATACAGGAATTTTTCCAGCAGGGATAAGGAGGTGATTATTCCATTGTATAAGGCGATGGTCAGGCCACACCTAGAGTACTGTATACAGGTCTGGAGACATCATTTCAAGAAGGATGTAGCGCTGCTGGAACGAGTACAGAGAAGGGCAACAAGATTAGTGAATGGAACAAAGGGGTGCTCCTACGAAGAAAGGCTTAAGTTTTGCAAATTACAGTGTCTGGAGACTAGGCACCAGCGAGGTGATCTGATAGAGGTGTATAAAGCCTTGAATGGTTTAAGCATGCTCAATGCTGATGGGATTCTTCCTCTAGCTCAGAAAAATCACCTGAGAGGGCATAAATTCAAATTGAGGAAAGACAGATGTAGGATAGACGTGCGGAAATTTGCCTTTAGCCAGCGGGTGGTTGGTTGGTGGAACAGACTTCCATCCCTTGTGGTGGAGGTTGATAGCCTAAATAAGTTTAAGGCTCAGTTGGACAGGTATTTTGAACGAACAGAGGGGTTAAGTGGAGGTGGGGTTTTTTTTTTTTTTTTTTGGCTGATGCTGCATAAGCTTGCTTTCTTGCATCAAATGCCTCTACTAATGCTAAGTCCATATTACAGATCAAAGAGAAATCATTCCGGATAAATTAAAATGTAAAATTTGTGGAAATAATAAAGAAACGGTTACTAAATGCATTAAATGCCTCGGACTGATCTGCAATTCTTGTACCAAAATAAACCTTACTAAATTGCCAAAGCTAAAACACAGCTATTTATTTTAGATCAGAAAATACGAAACAAATAACTTCCTGTAAAGCGGCAGATGAAGCTCCCATTCAACACCACAAAATAAACACTCTGAAAGTCTAACGGATATCGATGCTCATACTCCTGGGAGTGACCACGCGTTAGGAATGGCTTCAAAAATGAATGAAGAAATAAATGAATCGCTGGATGATAATAATAATAATTTTGCACAATTTCTCTGAGCACTCAAGATTACTTAGACATAGAATCCTATCCAGCCTTTGATAATTAGGAAATCAGTACACCTTCTCTGAATAAAAGCACGCAAACTGAAAGTTTAAGCAATGGTGAGAGTAGCTATGCACTGCTAGTAGCAAGCACGGATTTCCCGAACACAAGAAAAGCCCCTGAACAACTCTCAGCGGCAATAGAAAGTATAGCTTTGAATCTGAAGAACGTTCAAGAAAATCTAGCTGTTTTGATTGTCGAAAACCAAATACTTCCAGCGCAAAATACAGAAATCTCGCAAGAGCTATTCACCCTCAAGCAATTCACCACGAATCTCCATTTATCAGAACATACACTGAGACCTGAAAGTACAGCATACAGCAAGTACAAACAGCGGGATAAATATCATGATTCAGACGCGATCTCAACAGAAACCCGACAACTGGTCACCTGTTTGAAGCGTGCCACCATGGTAATATAGGCTTTAAATTTCTCTTTGATGGAACATAGGTGGGGAATGAAAGTTCCTCGGTCATACAGTGTAATACCCAGATATTTGAAAGTGCGTTGGGTTTTCAGTGATTGCTCTTTATAGCAGATGGTCGGAGACCTCTTCACATCCAACTTTCCTTTCAGTAGAAGGGTTTGCTCTTTTCAGTAGAGACTGAAAGTTTGTTGTTCTGAGCCCACTCGGAAAGGGCAGACAGTACTAGTTTCTATTGTAGCTCTCGTAAGGTCCTTCAACGACGAAGGCAAGGTCGTTGGCATAAGAAGTTTGTGTGATGTTGGGATATATCATCAGAAATCAGTCATCCAGGATCACATTCCACACTGCTGGACCAAGAATTCAATCTTGGAGACAGCCTCTGGTAAGTTGACAGGTCATGGAATGGAACTGAGTTTTGATGGTGAGACGTCGGTTAGAGAAGTAGCTCTTCCGACAGTTGAACAGATTCTGAGAGCAATCAGTGGTCCTGACCCTCTGTGGGATGGCTGACCACCAAACGGTGTCAAAGGAGCCCGTATAATGTATAAAAATTGCAAAGACATAGGTAACCTCCGAATCTTTTGCAAGTTTCAGAATCGAGGTCAAAGCATCAATTGTGAAATAACTCGGCCTGTACCTGAACTGGAGGGGAGCTGCAATACATTTAGCTTCATATGCAGGCTGGAGGCAAAATAGTAGGAGTCTCGCAAACACTTTACCCAGTATTGATAAAAGTGCTATAGAACGATAAGCTGATGTCCTGCCAGTGGGATCCTTTGGTAGAAGTCTCAGATTTGCAAGCTTCAGCGTGATGGAAATATGCCATCTTTCAGGCAGGTGTTGAAAAGCTGAATGATTTCAGCTTTTCAACACCTTTAAGGTCTCCTGTCCATTGATATTCCACTCCACCCACTGGACGACAGATTGGTGCAGCAGCACTAGATAATAGAACCAGGCACAACTCGTCATGCTTAGAAATGGCAGTAATTGACAGGGTGTTGATCGCTGTAGACTGTAGACATCAGGTTTACTCTCTCTCTTTCTCTCTCTCAACAGAGATTTTCCAGGGTGGAGTTCGACTAAACGTGTAGGTGCCACCCAAAACAAGCGCACACGCATGCATACATACATAGTATATCTTTTGTTGTGTTTTATTGCTTGCAAATGAAGATGTATAGTTAAAACTGTTTCTCACGCAGAATGCGAAGGTTGTAAACAGAAAGTGTTCGTATCTATGTATATTTGTATATATGTAATAAAAATGCATGTAAATAAAAAAAAATAAAAAAAATACCCCTTCGATGAGGTCCAGAACAGGAGCCTTGACATTCTTGATCTGCTTGATGGCTATTGTGAGCATTAGCATTAGCATTAGTAGAGGCATACGATGTAAGAAAGCAAGATTATGCAGCATCAGCAAAAAAAAAAAAAAAAAAAAAAAAAAACCACTTCCACTTCACCCCTCCGTTCGTTCGAAATACCTGTCCAGCTGGGCCTTGAATTTATTTAGGCTATCAACTTCCACAACAAGGGATGGGAGTCTCTGCCACCAACCAACCACCCGCTGGCTAAAGGCAAATTTCCGCACATCTATCAAACATCTGTCTTTCCTCAATTTGAATTTATGCCTTCTCAGGTGATTTTTCTGAGCTAGAGGAAGAATCCCATCAGCATTGAGCATGCTCAAACCATTCAAGGCTTTATACACCTCTTTCAGATCACCTCGCCGGTGCCTAGTCTCCAGACACTATAATTTGCAAAACTTAAGCCTTCCTTCGTAAGAGCACCCCTTTGTTCCATTCACTAATCTTGTTGCCCTTCTCTGTACTCGTTCCAGCAGCTCTACATCCTTCTTAAAATGAGGAATCCAGACCTGTATACAGTACACAAGTTGTGGCCTGACCATTGCCTTATACAAGGGAATAATCACTTCCATATCCCTGCTAGAAAAATTCCTGCATATCATTGACAAGACACCATGAGCTACTCTTGCAGCCCGTCTGCACTGCTCAGAGAACTTCATATCTGCCTGCACAATTACACCGAGATCCTTTTCATTCTCTACCACTGTCAGTGTAGTACCACAGAGTTGATACGTTGCTGTGGGTTTGCTGTTTCCCATATGTATTATTTACATTTGTCAATGTTGAACTTCATTTGCCCCATCTCAGCCCATCTGCTCAACCTTTCCAGATCCTGTTGCAGCAGCATAGCATCAGTAGTGTCCTTAACAACCCTGCAACCTTTGTATCGTCTGGAAACTTGGACATTAAGCTTGATATACCATCATCAATATCAATTATAAATACAGAAAACAATAATGGACCCAACACTGAACCTTGATTGACTCGGGGAATGAGGGACGAGAATAATTATTCAAGGAGGGCACTGCTATTGTTGTTGGACAATGCTCTAGGACATCCCCCAACCCACTGGAGAGATAAGGACGACTTTAAATGTAACGTTAAAACTGCCGCCAAATATCGCCTCATTTTACAACTAATGAACTAGGGGATCACAGAAAAATTTTAAGCCTATTACTTTCAGCAGACATTTAGGGAGATGTTATGGGAAATGGAAACCTGCAGCATGTCTGTCAAAGAATATTACAGGCTCTATAATATCGTTAATAAACATTATGGAGATCATAAAGTCTCGAAACTTTATTAGCCACGTTGGACAGAACTTGTGTAGTCGAGACCCGCTAAATTTGCGGGTCTCGTGTTGTGTTGTCGAGACCCGCTAAATTTGCGGGTCTCGACAACACAAGCTGTCTGTCTAACATGTCCTATAATATCCTGAAGGGCATCAACGAGATTGATGCCTCGTGGAAAGGTCACAACAACTTGTATAAATGGACTATGAGAGAAAGTGCTGCATCAGTGTGTACTATATGACTTCACAGGAGATGAGGAAGTAGCACAGATCGCAAATGAAATCACTGCAGTTTTGTTCAGGAAGTAGGGCTTGACAATTTCAATGTGAATGGGACTATCCTTTATTGGAAGAAGACGCCGGTATAAATGAGATATCTGTGGTAAAAACGAATTATGTCTGGGTTGTTGGAGAACTATTCTCAGCCTCTTACAATTTACAAGGGGCAAGAAGATTCTTCACATTTGACTCAGGAACAGCAAGAATTAGAAGAGCTCGTCTTACGGTCTATAAAAACCCATAACACGCAGGAAATTTTGGTTGGGACTGATGTGTATCTGCAGAGCTTAGGCGATATTGATCCTGACTGCGAACTGAGCTGTTTTTTTATTAAAAGAGGAATCAATGTACTGTTGCAGCCTGCAGAAGAGGTGTCAAGCAATGCAACAGCCTTCCTTTCTTATTTTAAAATGAAATCTGTTCCCAATATGGCACAGGATGAGCTAATCGACCCTGACGATCCACAACTAGGGTCCTCCTCATCGTAATGCCCACTTATTTATATTTTATTACGGAATAAATGTGATTTAAATGCATCTACTGTATATAACGTTTATGCTAAATTAAATATTAAAATTTTTATTATTTATGAAAGAGAAAATCTAAATTTTTTACGCCTGGAACCCATCGCATTGAAATACATTATAATTCGGGTTCCATTTACGTCGATTCCAAATACGGTAGCACTCTCTAGGGCCCCAACCCCCGCATAACTCAAGCGATGTATTCGATTTCATGGGAAATCACAAATCCCACTTCATCTTCGCCAGCAGGGTAGTTCCATGACCTTGGTCCTCTCTAATCTGAGGCCGCAACAGTCTTCTATTCCTGTTGAAGAATTTTCCAGAGTACTTTGGAAAATTCTATAAAGTTATTTAATTCAATGGCGTTTGCTTTCTGTGAAAGGATAGGAAAACATTTGAATCGTGTTACGCATATTTATTTAAAACAGAACATCTCATATTCAGATAAATGGAGCCACATCTTCTTACGCAAGGAATACTCTTTTATTATTCACTTAGCTGCCGCTGTCGGGGCCGCCGTTTCTCCTGCAGTTGGTTCAGTATTGACTGTACCGGTTTCACCGGAACCTTGTGTGGTGGTGCCGGTACTGGTCGAACGACATACCTGAAAAGAATAAAGCGAACTTTTCAATCCAGAAAAGCGGGCTTCAAAAGCATTGTAGTTGTGTGTTGTAATATATAAAATATTTGTCTATTCGTAGCCTAACCGAGAACTTTTAAAGGAGGTGCTCAGGATATGAAATTATCCCGAGAACCTCCTTTTCGTAGGAAAATTAAGTGTCCCTTCATAGCCGCGTCCCGAATTGTAACAAGAATGGCAGCGCATGCCTGATAGTCTCTGCTTTCTTTTAATTTTTGTTAAATGTTTATGGATTTTTTGATTCTGTCCAGAATATCTCACCTTTTCTTAATACTTTACTTATTGAACGAATTGTTTAGTTTTTAATGAAAATCTAAAAGCCAAAATTTTTGCTGTTTTCAAAAAAGTTAAATATTTAAACATGCAATGTTTTTTAAATCGAACATTTTAAAAAAATTTAAAAATACATAAGAAATACTATTAATAACTTCCATTTTCAATTTTTTAAAAATTTAAATAAAATTTTGCGCTCTTCACGGCGTGCCAAATTTCAGTGTTGTTAATTCTTCATCCAGAGTGAATGTCACCTTTCGTGTTTGCTTCATGCGTGAAAAAAAAATTATGTGCCGCACACTGGTCATTGCGAAGTATATTTTCGTCACTGTTTATTTGACACATTTCATTAAGGATAACTTTAAGATTGATGCATATTATTCGATTTAGGCGAAGTGTGCAGTTGCATTACAGGTGAATTAAGCCCACGTGTTGTTGATTCACATATGTGCCTTTAGTAGTAACATTCTGTTTAATCTAATTCTAAAAACAAAAGATGTTAAAATTAATGTTAATACTTATATGTTATGCAGCACTTACATAATTGATACTCTCTTACACAGTTTTCTGAAAATCCTCAAAACTGCTACGTTCCCTAGAATCTGCAACATTTACTTTGTTAACCCAATCCTAAAAATTAAAACTCCAAAGCAGTCAAAAGATTTTTGGCCCATCTGAATAGGATGCTCACTACTAAAAATATTTGAAAGAGTCATCCACGCAGCAATAATCGAACACTCCTTTAACGATAGACCTCCCTACCTACAGTACATTCCGTTATTAGTGGAAAATCCACTACCACCAACCTCCTAGACACCCTCACCCAGGATACAAAGGACTTCAACTGCAAGTCGCAACTTGAAATTTTATTTCTTTATATAAAAGCAGAGTATGATCAGATATTCATCTCCGCCCGCCTGCACATTCTGAAATCCTATTTCAATATGACCGATAATCTCTTGAAAGTCCTGGCATCAATCCTTCAGCCTAGACATCTGCTAGTCGCACATCAGTACTTCTGCAGACGTTTCACCATTTCGAAGAGTGTCCCACAAGGGGACGTCCTCTCCTCAACGTTATTTGCGGCTGCAATGGAACCCTTTCTGTCTGTTAACCAAAATTTTCTGTCCTATACCGATGACTTGAAACTACACTGGTGTGCAAAACCTAAGGACCAACACTATTTCTAAAGGTTACAACCACAAAATCTTTACTGCTGAGAGTAGATTCCATCTCAAAAGCGATTCTGAACGTCAGCTAATCCTGCAAGAGGTTGGCACACGGTATCACCCCACAAACATCACTGAAAGGGATCGATATGGCGGTCGAGGTGTTCTCGTCTGGGGAGGCGTTCTCTGGAGTTGTGTACATCCCTCCACTTCTGTGGACGGATGTACACAACTCTAGACACATTTCATAAAGCCTTCCAATATCTGGATGTACATAACTCCAGATATTGAAAGGCGGTACTGTACTGGGGTAATCCTTCCCCATGAGCGTCTGTTCCGAGGTGCCATTGGCTCCGAGTTCGTGTTTATGGATGATAACGCCACACCCCATCGCACTGCAACTGTTGATATGCTTTTGGAAATTGAGGACATTGTTCATATGGATTGGCATGCCCGTTCCACATATAAATCCCATCGAACACATATGGGACGCTCTGGGGAGACGCCCACCGGCACGTCCACACCCACCAGAAAATATTCACCAGCTGAAGATGGCGCTGACAGAGGAATGGACGAGGTTACCGCAAGAACTTATCAACAACATTGTTCTAAGTATGGACAGGCGGTGCAAAGCCTGCATCGACATTAGGAGTGGCCATATCTCCTACTGATGGCACCTCTTCCCATTGTTCCACCTTTGGCAGTGATGCATCTGTATCATGGCAGCCAGTGCTATGTTGCCATTTTTGAATAAAATCCATCTGTTGTTGTGTTTCCGTTGTTGTGTCCGTGTTTTTTCCTTAATGATTCCTGTATCTCACGAGGTTCCTTTGGTATTCTTTTCCCATATCCAGGCCACTCCTATGAGAAGCTACAGGTGAAAACCTGACTGATCCTTAAATTTTGCACACCAGTGTGTTCATAACCTCAAGAGATAAAAGCTCTGTCCATTTAATCTCTGATAAGGTAACCTAGAAACTCGATCTACTTGAAGAACATCTAAACTGGTGTTCAAAGAAGTGCACCACCCCTTAAAATTGTGATTGTCATCCGCATAACGTAAGATATGGCAATATTTCTTACAGATTGCATCAGATAAGATTGAGCCGCGTAGGTAGTGACGTAATGCTGTTACTTTCAGCTATATAAGCACACTCTACAAGAGTTGCAGTCATTCCTTGCTTGTGTCAGGATAGCGAGTTACGTGCAGTTGACACCATGAAGAAAGAATGCTATTGTTCCTTTACGTGAGGAAGGATGTTCTTCCCGTCATATTGCTTATACAGATTCTTGTAATCAGCCAACTGTGAGTAGATTTCTTTCTAAACTCAACAATACTGATTCTGCTGATAGGAAAAAAGGAACTGGGCGCAAACGAGGATCGGACTACGCCAAAACAGCGTATTTTGAAGGGCTTATGCCTTAAAAACCGTAAAGCTTCTTCGTTTATGCTGAAAAGGGAATGGGAAGAACATACAGAAGTGGCAGCAAGTGCAGTAACAGTCAGAAAATGCCTCTTCAAAAATGGACTTGTAGCCCGTCTTCCTCGGAAGAAGCCCCTCCTCACACAAAAAATGAAACAGGCCCGTTTCATTTAGTGTAAGGAGAATGTGAAATGGTACCCCCGAGCTTTGGAAGTTAATTATTTTCTCGGATGAAAAGAAATTCAACCTGCATGGCTCTGATGGGACACTAACGATTCCCCCACCGTAGACACACCTGGTGAAGAATACTATCCAGACTGTACGGTGTGTACAGTGAAATTCCCTACCAACCAAATGATATGAGGATGCATTTCGTACCACCTTCAGTTTATAAAATGTTCCGTCTGGCTGCCAATGGATACCTGGCTATATTGGAAGGTAAATTGCTGCCAACCATTAGAGACCATTTCACCCTGCCAAGTAACTGCATCTTTCAGGATGACTCTCCTCATTGTCATCGGAGGGCGAAAAGTGTAAGTAGGCATTTATGTAATTACTTTCTTCATTACAGCTTCGACAGTAATGTGTTTACATTTGTTACAGGTTAAAAAATGGTTGGAAGCACGGTCCATTACAACTGTTAGCTGGCCAGGAAACAGCCCGGACCGGAATCCTATAGAGAACTGTTGCCATCGTGTGGAATCTGCAGTTGCCAAAAAGAAACCAAAGACCTTTCGTGAAATCATTAGCTCTACAAACCAGAAACCCTACGTCGGCGGCTGACAAGGCCAATTCGGGATTTCCTGTTTTCTACCCCTGGGATTTGCCAATTGTCACGTTTTACGATGAAGTTCAGAATGGACTTCGGACTTTTTACTACTAATTACATTGATCAAATTCTGTTCATAAAATGGTGCACAAAATTTAAGGACCAGTCAGGTTTTCAGCTGTAGCTTCCCATAGGAATGGTGGCCTGGATACGGGAAAAGCATACCAAAGGAACCTCGGGTAGTACAGAAATGATGAAGGAAACAGCACTGACACAACAACGGAAACAAAACGATACAGAGGGACTTTATTCAAAAATGGGAAAATAGCACTGGCTGCCATGATACAGATACATCAGTGCCAAAGATGGAACAAAGGGAAGAGGTGGTCCTTCGCAGGAGTTATAGTCACCCTTAATGTCGGTGCAGGCTTTGCACAGCCTGTCCAAACTTACAGCAATGTTGTTCATAAGTTCTTGCTGTAACATCGTCTATTCCTGTCAGTAGTAGTAGCAGTAGTGGCATGTGATGCAAGAAACCAAGTGTATGAGCTTATGCAGCATCAGCCAAAAAAAAAAAAAAAAAATCACACCATACCCTCCAAATGCCTGTCCAGTTCCTCCTTAAATTTATTCAACCAATCAACTTCGAAAACGACAGATGGAAGTTTGTTCCAGCAATTAACCACCCGCTGGCTAAAGGCAAATTTCCGCACATCTATTCTACATCTGTCTTTTCTTAATTTGAATTTATGCCCCCTTAGGTTCGTAATCTGAACAAGTGGAAGAATCCCATCAGAATTCAGCGTGCTCAACCCATTCAAAGCCTTACACACCTCAATCAGATCACCGCACAGGTGCCTAGTCTCCAGCCACTGCAATTTGCAGAACTTAAGCCTCTCTTGGTAAGAAGATCCCTTCATTCCCCTCACCAATCTTGTTGCCCTTCTCCTTCCTAAAATGTACGCAGTACTCAAGGCGTGGCCTGAACATTGCCTTATACAGAGGGACAATCACCTCCTTTTCCCTGCTTACAAAATTCCTATATATCATTGACAAAACCCCATGACCTGCCTTGGAAGCCTGTCTGTATTGCTGCGAAAATTTCATATCTGACTGCAGAATTACTCCCAGGTCTTTTTCATTTTCTACCACCTTAAGTGTAGTACCACACAGTTGGTACGATTCTCTGGGGTTACTTCTACCCATATGCAGTACTTTGCATTTGTCAAGGTTAAACTTCAGTTGCCACTTCGTACCCCATGTGCCCAAATTATCTAGATCCTGTTGCAGTAGTACACTGCCATTACTGTCATTAACAACCCTGCCAACCTTTGTATCATCTGCAAACTTCGACACTAAGCCTGATATACTTTCATCAATATCATTGATAAATAAATAAAACAACAGTGGACCTAACACCGAACCCTGTGGGACACCACTAATAACTTTAGTCCACGAAGAGCAGCACCCATTGATTACTACCCTCTGTCTTCTCCCACTTAACCATCCTTTTATCCATTGTAGCAACTTACCCTTAATACCATACTGCTCCAATTTGTACAATAGTCTTCCATGCGCAACAGTGTCAAAAGCTTTCCTGAAAGAGGAGATCGCACCCTTACTAGATCCGTCACCGCAGGAGTCCCACAAGGAGGGGTCCTTTCGGGCCTTCTGTTTTCATCCATTAGCTTCCCACTGGTTGCACATTCTCGATGTCTACTGAGCTATGCGGACGATATTAAGATACTCACTCCCATCATCCCCGGTCAAGACCTAGATCTGGTAAAAGTGGAAATTAACAACACTCTCACCACAGTCACATCTTACCTCTGCCAGTTTGGGCTCAAGATCAATCCTGCTAAGTCTGAATTCCTGGTGTATTCATTGAAGCAAACTCCTTCTTCTCTCCAGCCTTCGGTCGGCAACACCCTCATCCCAGTTGTGTCCAGCCATCGTGATCTGGGCGTTGTATTCGACCCAAAACTTCGATTCAACGCCCACATGGATATGCTCCTCACACGTGCTTCAAGACTCCGGTGGATAGCAAAACAACATCTCCTTCATATCACAGATAAAAAGATAACCGTGAGGTACATAGGAACAGTTATCTTTCCACCTTTACTCTATGCTGCTGAAATTTGGGCGTCAGCGGCACCGTCAATAAAGAAACCACTCTTTGCCACAGAATTCTGGCTCCTAAAGTGGGCCAACAGGAAGCACAACCTTCCAGCTCTGATTCGTACCACACTACTTGCCAACTCTCTCGGAATTCCACGGCTTCCCACCTTAGTTGACGACCAACGCCTCCTAGCCATAGTCAAGATGATAACAGGCATAATGGCAACACCTTCATTCTTCGATACCTGTGGCTGGAGGATCCCCATGCTGCCCTTAGGGCCAATTCCGAGCTCTACTCGCATTCAGCACGACTCCATCTCTCGGACAGGTTCCTTCCTCAGCAGATGCTCAAGCAAACCCAGGCACTGGACGCCGACCTGAACAAATTCGCTGCTGACCGGACTTACCGGCAAAAAATTATGTCTAGTAGGACTAATCAGCAATGACTGATGTGTACCTTGCATCTGTTCCTGTCTGATTGAGCTGGTGCTCTTATCTCGATGTTAAGCCAGCTCAATCAGACTTAACTCTCGTAAGGAGCTCTCTCCTTTGTATTATGATATGTTTTCTTTGTAAAATTACCCTTTTGTAAATAATTGTTCAATTTTCTCGGAAGTTTGGGAAACTGTAAGCCCCTGGCTTTATGGCCGTGAAGGGTAATAAAGATTGTCTCTCTGTCTCTCTGTCTCTCTCTCTCTCTCTCTCTCTCTCTCTCTCTCTCTCTCTCTCTCTCTCTCTCTCAGATATATGATATCAAAATTATTTTTTTCATCCAGTTCCTTTGTAACCACATCATAATATCCTATCAAATTTGTCAGACAAGACTTTCCCTTAACAAACCCATGCTCTGTCTGAATTATTGCTGCAGTCTTGTCTAGATGATCCTGCAATGCATCTTTAACCAGTGACTCACGTGAGATGATGCTACGGGCGATACCGAACTCTGCAGCCACATTTCTCGCACTCCGACCTTCCTCGAGCTTCCTAATTATTCGACCCACTCCTGGTAAAGTCATCCAGATATTGTCTACTGGCCATTTCGTTGTCTGTAGCACTGTGCGAAACCAATCTGACGTCTGTAAGGATCGTGCTCACCATTCGGTAATTTGCCCATAACTGCTGAACTGCTGCTTTTATCTGTTTATGTGACGACTCTCAACACGATTCAAAATTTTGCATGTGCACCAGCTTTAAGTTTCTTCTTCTGTGCACCAGAAGAAGAAGAAGAAGAAGAAGAAGAGTTCTTCTTCTTGGTACGTACTTTATTAAAATGAAATAGCGACCGATAATTTTATTTTAATAAAATAGTGCGAAGGCTATTTTATTGTTCAGGTTCTTTTGACTCCGTCTTTGAACTTGAAAAAATCTAGGAAAATTGTTCATTTTTCCAGTACAAACTTGTGTTTCGAGCATACCAACAAGGTTTTTAAGTTTCACGATGCTGTTTTGTCCCATCTTCTTTGCGAAATCAATTCTTTTTTCAATTCAATTTTTTTAGTTTTTAAAAAGGCTTCCGCTGCATTGATTTGATTTTCGTAAAGGAAATGTAAAATTTCAACCTTCTCACCTTGCAAAACTTTGTGTTTCGAAAGTCTGACGTAAGGTTCAAACAGCCGAATGTGGCCTTGCGGGGCGATTTCTCTAAACTGTGGAAATGTTCATGTTTTTTTCTATGTAAAGTCAGAATACATTTACAGGTGAATAACTGGTACATCTATATTATTTGCAAAATATTCACGTTACCATTCAATGTCTTACTTTTTGCTAATATGGTGGAGCGAGAGTTTAAAAGTGTCTGGCAAAAGATGGAAAATCCTTGTAAAAGTTTGACGATTCCTGTTGCAAAAATTTGACCGGTTGCAAAGATTTTACCAGGGGAGGTAGTAGACCCTCCCTCGGTAAAATCGGCTCAAAATGCCTTTTGTTGCGCCACCTAGCGGCAGCTACCGCAACTAAATTACTTCTATAGTTCATTTTTTTGTCTGTATAATCTAGTTAGGCTTATATTGCGTCAGTGGTGTGACCTTGCGTTGGAGTGCTTGTCTGTTCTATTTTTCATTGCATGAGGACCACTGTTATTCAAAACCTCTCCATTGGCAGTTCAATCTGAGGATCGAATGGTGGACTGGTCCTTCGATCGATTCGCCTTTGCGGCGATTTTTCTAACGAACCACGGCGGAGTTGAACTATCGTTTCGGAGCCGCTTTACATATGATACTATACATGTCGACATCCCTGACCATTATGACCTTGTGGTCCTCCGTTGATATGGTGAACTAAGCTTGGGTCTCATGGGGAAAAAGATAGAGGCAAACATGCTGTGACATCTGATAAACGTTTAATTAAAGACAGTGTATCTAATCTCCCGGCTCTTCTTGAGGAGCCTTCCACTTCTGTGGATACTGCGGATGTTGGGGCTAAAGCTCCTTTGGTGGGGAAAAGTGGGGACAAAAATCAGGATACTAATTTAACCCAAGGAGGAGGCTCAGTAATGCGCTCCTCTTTTATTGAAGGATTGGAATTGGGTGGAACCTTAGAGGCATCTATGGTGTATTCAACATTATCTAAAATGAGATAATGTGTATATGTTTCAAATGCTCTAAGTCTTCGAAGTGTAATGTTCGAAATGCAGTGATTCCCTGAATCTGAATGAGGAATAATAAACATTGTGTTCCTCCTTCGAGATGGGGCATAACGGTCAGTCTCTTTAATTAGTTTATTTTCATTTTGTTGGTCACGTGTTGTAGTTGCTCTTCGTCTACGTTTTAGCGATATTTCGCGTAATTTGGACCTGCTGTTATCTTCCGGAGCCGCTAAAATTGAATTAATCGGCATATTATTATTATAAATTTTTGTTCTTTGTTATATTAATAATTGGCTTTTTTATACTGGTTTACCATACTACTGGCATTTGTTTCATTAGTTTTTATTTAAATTATGTATGTACCATAATTTTAAAACCCAGTAAATGATAAATTTTGGATGGATTATGATATTTCACATTATTTGGTCTCAGCGTTATCAAAGAGTCACCTGTCTCAGTTTCTTGTTTTTGAAGTCATTCACTCGAGTCAGCGTTCCTGGTAGAACTAGCCTTTTCTTTGTAGAATGACTTTCCCTTTTTTAGGGTTCTTTCAAGGTGCGCCTTAATTGCTGATGATCTGGTTCTGTTGAACACGGCCCTAGCTCTGGAGAATGCAGTGCGATCTGCACTTCACTAGAAGCTTTCAATCTGCCGTGCAGTGATTGTTTGGAGCGGTTGAGTTGGACTGTCCTCCAAACTCTTGGGGCGCGGAGTGACGGTGACAGTTTTGTTAGCGGTGTGAAGAACATTGTTGTTACTGCTGTAGGGCTTTAGGTGCATCAGCGACTAAGGCCATATTGCGCTTTATATGTAATGTTTATGAACTGCTTGTGTCCTGCTGTCGATTTGCTGTTTGCTGTTTGTTCCATCTCCATAAGTGACTGGGCTCTTGTAACACATCGCCCCTGTAGAAACAAGAAAATGTGACACAATTTTTGAAAATTTCTCGTAAACATTTCTTGGTAACATTTTGTATTTGTTATATTTCAGTAATTTCTGCAGACCAGTAAACGCCAAGTTTCCGGGAGGACAAACCATGGTACCCTCGCCTGAAACTGACTAATTCAGCCATGTCGTAAAAACAGGTCCATGAAAACTGCTTGCGTCGTTGACGGGATTCGAACTGTGATCTTCCCACCGGGGGGGGGGGAATGGTTATTATATCAACGATGCTACTACTGCAAGAGTTCAGTTCGCATCCTTCCTAAATGTTCCATGGGATAGAAGATACAGCGCTGTGAATCAATCTCAACATTATCAAAGGGTTCGGATGACAAAAGCTTTGTTCGAAATAAAAAAAAATTGTTTTTATACTCCGGCACGGCAGGGTTTACAATAAATCAATCTATACAAACATTAATCATATTTAACAGTCTTGAACCCTGGTCCACTCAAATGGCGCGTTCTACTGCACTTCCACCCCGCTAGACACTACTACGCAAAGTGACTGTTTTAAAAATAGTTTATTGAAATATTACCACATAAATCTACACTTAGTATGGCTGGAAGCGTTCCAGAGTTTCCACTCCGTTTCAGGATTCCTCAGAACCAAAAGGTTCTGAGGAATCATCTTCAGGCCAAAAGGCCAACAAAATTATCAATTTTAACCAATTATATGGTTTTCCAAATGGCGCAGCAGAAAGAGTGATGGTTTCTACAGAAGAGGAGCTGCAGTCAGCTAAAATACATTTGAAGAGAAGAGATTATTGTTCCCATTTGCTGCTTAAATCCATGTCCTGTCGTAAAGATGTTTTCCATTTGTATATCGCTGTAAAAATGAAAGGCATGCGTATCAGCATTGCGAATATGAAGATTATATCCTTAGAATGAAGGAATTTGAAAGGGAAAAGTTTGTTACAAAGTTAAGCTAAAAAGAAAGAACAACAATTCAAAGAAGAAATGAATGAATGATGTTCTTTGTATCTTTTATTGACTGCTGATTACAGTAAATAATGTAAAGGTAGTATGTTTATTAGACTAGCTCTTGTATAAAAATATGGGAAACAGAACACTTCATTTTCAAAAAATACCAGAATGTTAATTTTTATATTTAGATATTTATACATTTCTCTGTTTTGAAGGGAATTAATGTGCATTCGGAATATCATCAAATATCATAGAAAATGTGAATTGGAATATCATCGGTTTGGCTGAAACAAGAAGAAGAAATGAATCACATATAAGTTTATCAAGTGGAAATCTCCTGTACACCAATGGAAACAGTGAAAGGAGTGAAGGTGGAGTTGGGTTTCTGGCCCATAAAGATTTTAAAAACAACATTTTGGAATTCAAAAGTACATCACCAAGGGTGTCAAAACTAATAGTCAAGATTTCTAAGAGGTACAAGCTAAAGGTTATAATGATTTATGCACCAACATCGAGCCATGATGATGAAGAGGTTGAAGAAATGTACACCGAAATTGAGAGTCTTCTAGATGAGCAGAAAACCCACTACACTATTATTATGGGGGACATCAATGCTAAGGTTGGAAAAAGACAAAACAGCGCAGAAAGAGGAACTAAAGGAAATTTTGGAATTGGTGAAAGAAATGAAAGAGATGAAAGACTTGTGGAATTTTCAGAATCTCAAGGACTGTCAGTAATGAACACTTTTTTCAAGAAAAGGGTGAACAGAAAGTGGACATGGAAGAGTCCAAATGGATTAACAACTAATGAAATCGACTTCATCCTCACTAACAGAAGATATATTGTGAATGATGTTACCGTCCTGAACAGGGTAAATGTTGGAAGTGATCACAGAATGGTAAGATGTACATTTGATATAGATGTAGGAAAGGAAAGGAAAACTGACTCGAGTAAATAATACAAAGGTCTTTGAGATAACAGAAGAGGAGAAAAAGCAGTATGTACTGGAACTTAAGAATAAGTTTGAGCTTCTGCAGACTGCTCAGGACCAACCTATCGATGAGTAATATTACAACTTTCTGACAGTGATAAAGCCCAAAAAACCTATAGGGAAAAAGAAATCCAAAGAAGAAAAATTAGTCAAGAAACACTTGTCATGATGAACCGAAGACGACAAATGAAGAGCAAGAAAAACAATTGAGTATACTGAGTTATGCCAAGCCATTAGAAAGAGACTCAGATAGGACATAAGAAGATTTAACACAAGAAAAGTAGAACAAGCATTAAGGGAAAACAAAGGATTAAAATCAGCAGCCATGAGCAGTAATACAGAAAGACAAATGATACTGAAACTGAAGAATAGCGATGGTGTACACATAAAAAAAGCAGAGAAGGCATAATTCAATATTCTCTATAGCAGACGACTACTGTAGAGAATTATACAAGGAGCAGGGGAATGATGCCAGCAGTGGGGAAGATGGATTGCAAAGTAGCAACACATACGACATACCCGATATTCCCGATACTCTTCCTGATGAGGTACAACATGCATTGAAGAAAATGAAGAATCGGAAAGCCCCGGGGGAAGATGAAGATACTGTAGAGTTGTTAAAATTGGAAGGAAGGGACATAACACAAAAACTGGCAAGGCTCTTCACAAAGTGCATTAGAAAAGGTGTGATGCCTAAGCAGTGGAATAATGCAATCATAATTTTGCTGCATAAGAAAGGAGATAAATCAGAAATTGGAAATTATAGACCAATTAGCTTGTTATCCCACATCTACAAGTTGTTCACAAGGGTCATTACTAACAGATTAGAAAGAATACTTGATGAGAATCAACCGAAAGAGCAAGCTGGCTTTAGGACAGGATTCTCAACTATTGATCACCCTCACGTAATATTACAGCTAATGGAGAAAGCAAATGAATATAAAACACCATTATGCCTGGCATTTGTGGATTATGAAAAGGCATTTGACTCCATACAGCATAAGGCAATGTTTCGGGCACTGGAAAGACAAGGCATAGATACCCCATATATTATGATTTTGAAGAAAATATATGAGTGTGTTACATCCTTTATTAGACTAGACAAAGACAGTAGGAAACTTAAAATCGAGAAAGGATTTCTACAAGGAGACACAATATCTCCGACGCTGTTTACTGCTGCCCTTGAGGAAGCTTTCAGATAATTAGACTAGTCGCAGAAAGGAGTCAATGTGAATGGAGGGTACCTAAGCCATTTACGATTTGCAGATGACATTTTGGTCATAAGCCACGATCCCAAAGAATTAGAGGAAAATCTTAATCAGTTATGCGCATTTAGTAAGGATTTTGGACTAAAGACGAATATGGCTAAAACAAAAGTAATGATGAACAAGTATGCCACAGAAAATGATATAATCATTGAAGGAGGAGTAATTGAAAAGGTGGAGTCATATACTTATCTGGGACAAGTCATTAGCTATAATAATGATAAATGGCTGGAAGTCAAGAGAAGAATAAATTTTGGATGGATAGCATTCAGGAAATATAGTCACATACTGAAGAGAAATATCCCAGTTTGTCTGAAACGTAAAATAATGAATCAATGTATACTCCCCACCATGACTTATGGAAGTGAAACTTGGGCACTCACCAAAAGAATGGAAGAGAAGCTAAGAACTACACAGCGAAGAATGGAACGAATTATATTGGGAATCAGACTGTTAGATAAGAAGAGAAACACATGGATTAGGCAGCAAACTCAAGTAAAGGACATTCTTATCAAAACTAAAGAACTTAAATGGTCTTGGGCAGGACACATAGCTCGAAGACATGATGACAGATGGACTAAGAAAATAACAGAATGGTGTCCAAGAGGAGCTAGAAGAAAACCTGGAAGACAAAGGCGGAGATGGACAAATGAAATTCATGAGTTTGTGGGTAGTAAATGGATGGCCTGTGCTCAAAACAGAAGGAACTGGAAAGTTGCTGGAGAGGCCTTCATCCTGCAGTGGATTGAAAATGGCTGATGATAATGATGATGATGATGAATGTGCATTTTCTTTCTACATGTAGCTTGAAGTTTGAAGGTAACACTCAGTGGCGTAGCTACCATGCAGGCAGGCAAGGCAATTGCCTCCTGGTCCCGGACCCTTTAGGGGCAAGGTGTCTTTGGCTGTCTCCTATTTATGCAATTTTCATTAATTAAGCAGGGGCCCGAACATGTTCTTGGCCTCCGGGCTCGAAAAAGGGTAGCTACGCTACTGGTAACCCTTTTTTATTGCAATAGTTGGTATTGTGTGGCGAATAATACCAAGAACGGAACAAAAGGTGGCCTTAGAATTGTACGAACGCTATTCAGTGTAAGAATAAATCTTATCACAATTTCTCCAGCTTCAGTTTTAGATACGGGAAGTTCACGATAGGTGCATACAAGTTATTACTAAATCGAAAACCATTTTGGAAATATTTGTGTCCTTTCATTCTGCTGCTTCTGCTTTCCTTTTAACAAAAAAAAAAAAAAAAAAAAACAGAGAGGAGTAATAATTTGTTGTAAGTTTGTATGATCACCAGTGAACATTTATAGTTCGTTTTAAATAATTAATTTTCATTTTATTTTAAAATATTTTCAACGAGTTTGGTTACCAATGTACTTATAAAATGCGCTTTCACTCACCCCATATTTTCCCATGTGTGCTCCATTACATGTAAGCCCATTTGCACACGGGCATAACTCCATGTATGTTCCATCTGCACTAGTGACTGGGTTCTTGTAACACATCGCCCCTGTAGAAACAAGAAAATGTGACACAATTTTTGAAAATTTCTCGTAAATATTTCTTGGTAACATTTTGTATCTGTTATATATCAGTAATTTCTTCAGAACAGTAAAGGCCAGTTATTTTTTATATTTTTAAATATTACTATTAAATAATATTTATTTCATTAATTAACCTTTATTATTATTATTTTTTTTTGTGAATTTCATTACAATTTGCCCATATCTAAAAAGTAATTATACAGCGATGTCTTGAACTGTTTGGGTAGCAACTTCTTAAAGTGATCAACAGCACTCTTCTCGGAGGTGAACTGGTTGAGATCGAATCTTCCGTTGCATTCTGAACTTCATTTTCTGTCTACTTACATTCAACAGAAACCACTGATTTTGTGTCTACTTTCCAGACTCTGCAGTCCATCTTTTAAGACGATCCTCACCTCAGTACATCTAGTTGCCCTTCTTGAGACGTTGTCTAGAAGTTCTGTGTCCTTTTCTAGCTGCGCTCTATACACAATATCCAGTGCGTTCTACAATATTTAGTAGCTATGGAATACTTGTTCAGGGTATTCAAAACGACATCTTTTAAATATTCAGAATTATTTATTTGATGTTAGGAATGAAAGCCATACACCATTCTCAAATATTACCTTCCCGATTCATTCAGAAGAAATGTTAGCTGATCAATACGAGTAACGTAAAGAGTTAAATCCACAATTATGGAAAAATGCGTTGTTTGATCTCGCAAATGATTTTATCTTCGACTTCGTTTACCAATTAAATCGTCACAAATTGTTCGCAATAAGTATCTAACATTTCCTCGAGCGGATAAGAAAATTTTCTAAATGTGTTTTAAGTAAACTATCGAATACTGCAGGATATTCTTTAGAACTCAAAACCATTTTCTTTCTATTCCCTTTCTACACGTTCTCTGTGGTCTCTAAAGAGCAATACGTAATGTTGATATCAGCTTAATAGTTGCAGCAATTCTCTTCTAAACTTGCCAATAAAGCTGGACAAAAACTTCTGGGTCATATCTTGTACGGGCATGAAAATAACTTTGTTTTATAGAATTTGGGGTGCTAAACACGGAAATAGCGCTTAAAGTGGAAGATTGGCTGTTGTTTTCGAATTGAGTAGTTGTTTATATTTATACGAAGTACTTTTTATTTATATGGGAGTAAAATGTAGCTACGAACATCGCTCTATCAAAAACGGGACTTTTTTTGCCTTTCGCTTGTATTCAGCTTCGGGCGCATCCCTTTTCACCAACCAACAATAATTGCCTAACATTGCGGCACTCCATTTGCTTTTCTATCTTTGTTCTATCGCTGCGATTGTCTTGACGGAAAAGCTCACCATGTTCGTCGCTGACGGCGCCACAATGTTGGGAGAAAAAGTCCATGCGTGAATGCAAGAAATGCATCTTAAATGACATGTTACACCACAATTTTTTCGTAAGAAGTGTAAAATGTGTTCAGTGTCAAGTGGCACCAGGGCGTTCCCCCCCATCTCCACGTTTCTTTCATTGTGGTTTCTTTCACTGGAAAGGCCAGAGATTTAAAAGTGTATGGATATTGTATACGTGTAGTGTTATGTTGTTCCTCTGGCCATTTAGCCACCGGACCCCAGTTGCGGGGTCCAGCAGATCCTTTACCTCTTGTAAGGTCTGTGGTTTAGTCGCCGCAGATAGGAGTTGCTGTTCCAACACAAACCACAGATGCTCGATGGGATTGATGTTTGTGGAATTTGGAGGCCAGGGCAATACCTGGAAGTCTTCCTCATATAAACCAGTTTCTAACAATACAGGTGGTGTGGCATGGCGCATTATCCTGCTGAAAGACGGACCGGCCAGAGGGGAAGCCCGTTGTCATGATACGGTGTACCTGGTCAGCAATGATCTTTAGGTAAAGTGTAAAGTGTGTGTTATTGTCATATGGCACCACGGGTTTCCCCCATCTCCGCGTTGCTTACATCGTAGGTGAACCAGTTCGCTGGGAAATGCCAGAAATTTAAAAGTGTGTTGGAATTGTTCATGTGTAGTGTCATGTACCGTTGTTCATCTGGTCGTTTAGCCGCTGAGCCCCTGCTGAGGCCCAAGACGTTGCCCCACTTATGCCCCGTGGAGGTAGACGAGGTTCCCAGTAGTCTATAGTTCACTCTGGCAGGTCCTGCCACCTAATTTCACGAGATTTCAGTGGATAGGACCTAAAAAAATCATCACACACACACACACACACACACACACACACACACACACACACACACACACACACACACACACACACACACAGTACATGTGTGATCTCTTTCGATTGCGTAGGGGTGATGTCGCTTGAATAGGGCGAAGCCGAAAATATGGGCGAAAAAATTGAGACTTGTTATTGTATTGCTTTGGAAATTTACTGGCTTTTGGGTAACCCCCTTTAGGGAGAAGCCATTAAATATTTATATGTCATTATATACTGGGAATATACCAGTCTTTATTAGTCAGATTTCACATTTACATTTCGGAAAAGTCCCATAGGTTAACAAGGGGCTAGTTTTGGGCTACTTTTAAAGAAATTTAAAGTGGCTATAACTCTCTTAAATTTGGAGTTGGGAATATTAGTTTGGAGGAAAAGAATCTACTTGAAATTACTCATTTTGTAAATAATTTTGTGGCGCCCCCTGTCCGTTAGGGGCTGAGACCCGTAAACCAACCTTAATGAATTCTTCAACTCTTATGCAGATTTCTTCCCGGGTGCAGTAAAGTGTCTATATAGACATATATTGTTAAACTGTTGAAATTAATTGGTTGTTGTCTTCTGAATTACTTATTTAATAAACATAATGTCAAAAGAAGACTGAGTTTTACTTGGTACCATGAATTTGAAACATATTCATCTTCTTCTGATGCATATGAACCCCCACAGATTCACTATGGCATTCCAGGTAGATCCACAGTCACCAATTTAACATCGATAACCAACACCATTCTCAGTGCACTAGAAGCTAAAGCAGAGCTTTCTGTCACCTACATCGACCTGAAAGCTGCTTTCGACTCCATCAGAATCCCCTCACTTGTTCACCTCCTAGAAAACTACTTCTACATAAAAGGTGACATGTTGTGGTTTATCACAGCCCTGCTCTCTGACAGAACCATTCTTCTTAAAGCGGATCAACACACAATCCGGAAAAAGATCACTGCGGGAGTTCTCCAAGGCGGAGTTCTCTCCGGAGCATTATTCACCGCAGTTATTATTCTGTTTGTGCAACAGAGAGAAGACATACTCTGCTATGCCGATGATATTAAAATATATACTCAGATTAACCCTGGCGAACATCTCTCAAACATCAATAAAAAGATCTGTGAAAAGTTAGACGACTTAGGATCCTATCTCCATCAATTTGGCCTCCTCATTAACCCTGCCAAATCAGCCCAAATTGTCTTTTCTCTGAGGCGCCAACCCACTGAAATCCAAGCTACTCTAGACGGCATTCCCTTCCCAGTGGTCAAGATGCATACAGACTTGGGAGTCGTCTTCGACTATAAACTGAGCTTCAACCCCCACATTGACAAGCTCATAGCAAAATTCTGTCAAATGCGCTGGACCATAAAACAACAACTGCTCCACGTTAGGGATCTGGATGTGACTCGTCGGTACATATACACCTCAGTATACTCCGTCGTACTGTATGCCTCGGAAATTTGGGGGTCCGCGGCCCCTACCAACATCAAGCGCGTGTACTCCGCCGAACACTGGCTCCTTCGTTGGATCACGCAAAAACATCGTCGTCCACCCCAGCAAAGGACAACTGCGATGGCGACGTCACTTCACTTTGCCCGACTTCCAGATCTTGTATTTGAAAAACGCCTCGTTCTCACTGTCAAGATGACAATCGGAATGGTCTCGGAGCCAAGCATCTGGGAACTGTGTGGCTGGAGGATCCCTCTACCCGGACTGAGGTCAGCTCCCACGCTCACAGCTCACTATAACAGACTAGCGCTCAGTGACCGCTTTCTCCCCAGGGAGATGCTCCCCACAATCCTCTCAATTGACGGCGACCTCTGTAGGTTTGTGAAGGATCGGAGGTACCGAAAACAGATCCTTAAGAGGCAAAGTGCACATTGATAAGGGCAGCATAATAATGCCCAATATATTGTAAATAATGTTCAAAGCACGATGTCTTTATGAATGTGTTGTAAATAAAGTCAACAATATCTTTATGAATATAAATATCAATATAACTAGATCGTATGTATAGCTTAGCTTAATTTTCAGCACTCACCTCATAGTAATCCGCTTAGCTAGTGGAGAGTTTTACCACATACATAGTGCTTATAGGATTCTAATACTTTACAGGGATTATGGGTTTAAAATTAGTTATGGGCTATAAAAAAAAAATTTAAGAAAGGAAAGTGCACCTTCCATGGTTGCCTAATTAAATTAAATTAAATTAAGAGAAAAAAAAGAGAAAAGGAAAATATAAGCTAATAATCGCGCACGAGCGACTTTCGAGTTTCCTCGTCTTCAGTTAGCTATAGTGGAGGGGGGGGAGAAAGAGAGCGCGCTTGTGTTATATACGGGTTATATCCCGAAATGCATTTCAGTGCACGTGGAAACTTAATACGTGCTAAATTCCAAATGGGGGAGAAATTGGCGGGAATCTTTTTGTTTAACACGTTGAGTGAAGTATGGCGCTTAAACCATTCAATAACGAGGGCTTCGTTTTCAAGGATTTTGTTCCTTGGACTTCTGTTCCTTGGTGGTCTTCAGACTTAAGTAACTTGCGAAAGCAAGTTCAACAGGCTAGAAAAGAATTCCAGCGACATAGGCATCTTTCTGCCGAGGATGTTCGGACCTTCAGGAAAGCTCACAGTACTCTAAGGAAAAATTATCAAAAGGCAATTTCCAACTCAAAAGAAAGTTGCTGGAAAAATTTTGTAACGGATATAGGAAATAAAGAACCGTCGGATTTGCTTTATCGGATATCAAGGAACAAAATGGCATGCGGAGATGTTTATAACACAGTTAAAGTAGATGGTCAAGAGACTCAAGACTTGATGTCTACGGTGGATTCCATAAATAACAACCTTTCCCCAAAGATATATCGGATCTAGATTCACATGAACAAATGCAAATACGTCATGATAATGAAAAGTATGAAGGACCATTAATTGAATCCTTTTCACTCCTGAATTTTGGCTCTGCCGTGGCAAAGCTCAATGGCAAGAAATGCCCCGGTATTGACCTGATTGAGAATACAGTGATAGTTAAATTTTTTGAATTTTTTCCACGCATTCTTTTAAATTTGATGAATAAGTGTTTATCAGAAGGAATATTTCCTCGTCAATTGAAAAGAGCTCTACTAAAGATACTGCACAAGTGTGAGAAATTTATATCAGATCCACGGTCCTACAGGCCTATTTCGCTTTTAGCAAAACTGGGAAAATTGTTTGAGCGAATGTTAGCCCCAAGATTCCAAAAAATGCTAGATGATCATCAGTTATGTTCAGAAGCACAATACGGCTTCAAGAAAGGACGGTCGACTGAAGACGCTATAAATCTTCTGACCACTATGTGTCCAACTCACCTGCTAAATACGTTCTCGCTGTGTTTGTGGACTTTCAGGGCGCGTTTGACACGTTATGGTGGGAAAGTGCCCTAAGGAGCTTTAGATCCCCAGAGTGTGATGCGATCGTACTTTAAAGACAGACATATTAAGGTGGTGGCAAAACATCTTACGTACTTGGCTCAGATTTCAAGAGGATGTCCCCAAGGGGTCAGTGTTGGGACCTCTCCTCTGGAACGCTGTGCTGGATCAATGGTTAACGCGGGAACACTATGGTATAAGTAAGGTAGCCTTTGCGGATGACATGGTGATCGTTGCTAATGGAAACACAAGGAGAATAACGGAAGAGAAAATACAGACTATCTTGGATGACTTGATGTCATGGGCTATAGTCAACAAACTGAAAATATCCCCCAATAAAACCAGTTTTGTGACTTTTAAGAACCATTTTAGCCACAACAGACCGTCCCGTCCAGAATCCGACTAAATAATACCCAAATACCATATGTAACCCAAACTAAGTATTTGGGTATCACCTTAGATGATAAACTCAGTTTTCTGCCTCATGTGTCAAAGCTCAGGGACAAAATCCGTTTTTTCTCAGCGTCAGTTATCAGAGTCTCAAGGAAAGAGGGAATTATCAAAGAAAACTTTGAACCTTTACTATCAAACCATATTTTTGCCTATTATATCATACGCAGCAAGTGTTTGGTACCAAAAAGTATCAAAGGTAAAAGTGAAAGAGAAACTTATTTCCACACAAAGATCAGTTCTTTTGGCGATCAATAATATTCCAAGAACTGTTTCAAACAACGCACTCGAAATACTTGGTGGTACGATTTCTGTAGGTTTATATATTGCTTTCGGGGTTTAATTCACTACCTAAAAAAAGGACAGTCTAAGACAATGCTTGGAATTACGACTGACCCAGCCAGCGACTTTAAAAGGGAGAAGAAAAGGATATGGAAGGAATTTACTGTTGTCTGTCAAAAAAGATGGGATGAGAGCGAATTTGGGCTTGTAACAAAAAAAGTGTATTGCGCAAGTGGAATTCTCAACAACCCCTGGAGTTATTTCGTGGTCTAGACCCTCTATGACAACTTCTTATCTGATAACAGGGCATGGTTCCCTCCGGGCTAAGTTATTTGAGCGTGACCTGGAGCCTGATCCGTACTGCCCATGTGGGGAATATGAAAAGCGGATTCATGTACTTCTGAACTGTTCGTTGTACTCTCAACTTAGAACGGATTTAATGTCTATGGTTCCAAACTTATTGGAGAACAATGTAAATATCTTAGTTGAAGACCATAATAACTTTACTGCTCTGCAAACCATCTCAAGAACAGTTTTCATATTGAGGACTCAGCTAAGAACTTCAGCTTGTTCTGGGAAGGGACTTCACAAATGACCAAAAGACAAAAGGTTTAAGTGTAAACAGAAGATTTAAGTTAATTGTTATCGTGTTGACTTATATGGATTGCTATTGTGTTGATTTATATTATTTAATGTTGCATTGATTTTGGCCCATTGGCAAGATTTATGTCAAATGTTATTGTAAAGATATATGTTATATATTGTTTTCTTGGTTCTCAGTAAGTCAGAGACTCTGAGCATATTTTTAAAAAAAAAGTATTGTATATATCTGTTTAATATAATAATTACTGGGTGTAAGTGAGGATAATTTGTGGAAGTTCTCCACTAGTAATTCCTTTGTTGACACCCACTGGTATTGCACTACTTCCGGTGGGTGCGGGACTTGTGCAATTGGCACAAATACATAACGTAAACCCGGGGGGCCTAGAGAAGGGCACCGGGCAACAGCTGTCTTCTATTGGCGGTGGTAAAATACCTCGCACATGTTTTTAGGCTAGATTTGTTGAGGTTCTACCCCAAAACAGATGAACTTGGTGGAAATGGGCTTTTGCCCAAGAGCCACCCTTGACTCTGGGATACACGTACGAAGTGCACCAGGAGGTATATGTAACGAGAATTTTAATGTCTATAAAATTATATATATATATCTTTTTGTAAATATTGTATATATATATGTAATAATTGTGTATGTACAAATAAATGGAATGGAATGGAAAATGTTGGAGATGTTTGGTCAGTCGTTTCTTTTCCGCGTTGCTATTGTTGGTCCGGTCTGTGGTGAAGCCAATACAGGTTACACTTTTCCCTCTTGATAATTGAAATAGCATGCCACCGCGGACAATCCCCAGGTCCAGGGGCAGGAGTCCCACAAAAGCCTGCAGAGCGTGTGAGCTGACCATGCAGCATGCTCGAGAGACGGTGAGTAAAATACTACTACAGGCCGGCCGCTAGTTAGTACACCGGACTGAACCTATTGTGTATTAAAAGTGTATATAAAAGTATATAAAAGTGTATTGCGCAAGTGGAATTCTCAACAACCCCTGGAGTTATTTCGTGGTCTAGACCCTCTATGACAACTTCTTATCTGATAACAGGGCATGGTTCCCTCCGGGCTAAGTTATTGGTAACTCTCTAGGAAGCTACCGGATCAGCTAGTGTATAATCTTGTTACCTCTACTCTGCCAGATAGTGACTGGAAGGAGTCCGAGTAGTGTGTATGCGGGGAGCATTGTCCAGGCCACGTTATGTCAAGGATCTGGGTATATTCTTACCACATGTACGCCATATCCAAAAATTTCATTACTTCATACAGCATGTCCCCCCTACTTTTTCTTACTATTGAATACACCATGAATTGTCAAACTAATAGAGCGAGCTTATCTGCGAAAAGATCTAAACCTCCCAAGGACTTCCTAATTCATTTCACAAATACACGTGGTCTCAATTCTAATCTCAACGATGTCCATTTCCACTTGCAGTCTGCCAAACCCCATGTACTTTTTCTGACAGAATCTCAGTTATCGGTTGATTCATCTACTGCTCATCTCAGATGCCCAAATTATTCGCTGTATGATTCCTTTCGCCTCGAAGGTGGTAATTGTGCATATGTCCGTTCTAATATTCCCTGTCAGAGACTTGGCAATTTGGAATCTCCATTCTTTGATCTTCTCTGGCTTAACATCTCTCTACCTCATTGTGTCAAATTCATCTGTTGTCTCTACCATTCTCCCAACTCCACTAATCACTTGGAGCTCTTTGACTTCCTCTCTTTGCAACTTGGCTTTATCCAGTCCAACTTTCCTAACAGTGAAGTAATTTTCCTTGGTGATTTTAATGTTTACAACTCCAGCTGGCTCTGAAACTTGGACATTAAGCTTGATATACCATCATCAATATCATTTATAAATACAGAAAACAATAATGGATCCAACACTGAACCCTGAGGGACTCCACTAATAACATTAGTCCACGAAGAGCAGTGTCCATTGATTACCACTCTCTGTCTTCTCCCCCTCAACCACCCCTTTATCCACAGCAGCAATTTGCCTCCAATGCCACATTGCTCCAATTTGTGCAGCAGTCTTCCATGTGCAACAGTATCAAAAGCCTTTCTAAGATCCAAGTATATAATATCAAAGTTATTCCCTGCATCCAGTTCTTTTGTGACTGCATCATAGTATCCAATCAAATTGGACAGGCAAGACTTCCCCTTAACAAAACCATGCTGTGTCCGAGCTATTACTGGAGTCTTGTCTAAATGATCCTGCAGTGCTTCTTTAACCAGTGCCTCCATTAATTTTCCCGGAACAGAAGTTAAACTTAAGGTCTATAATTACTTGTGTCAGCCTTTGTCCTCCTTGTGAATTAGGGTCACATTTGCACATCTCCAGTCCATGGGTACCTCCCCTGAGTCCAAGAGAGCTCTCATAATTATGGCTAAGGGTTTGCTTAGTTCCTTTGCTGCCTCCTTTAATATAACTGGATAGATCCCATCCACCCCAGGTGCCTTTCTTGCATTTATCTTCAACAATTTCTCCTCCACTTTACTCTCAGTTATTACAAGATTCTCTAGCTTACTGCCAGAGTTGAATACACCTCTGGCATTCCCCTCGCTGAATAACTCCTCATGTGTGAATGTCGATGCAAAATATTCATTTAGTTTGTTAGCTACCTGAGCTGGATCATCAACAGTTGAACCATCCATATCAAGTGGACAAATCAGATCAATCCCCTTCCTTCTAGAGTTTACATAAGTAAAGAACTCTTTGCTGTTTTTCTTTGCATCCCTTGCCAAAGATTTCTCGTAATCTTCCTTCGCCTGCCTAACCTCCTTTGTAACTTAGTTACAGATCAACTTGTATCTATCATAGGCTTCAGTGTCACGTGTTAATTTGTATGTGTCCCATGCATTTTTCTTCTCTGCCATATGTCTCATTAGTTCATCTGACATCCATTTAGGCCTAAACCTTGAACAATATTTCTTAGTTGGTATGTAAAGCCTAGTAGCTTCCAAGATAAGTTCTTTGAATGCTTCCCGTTTTGAATTTGCTGTTGGTAACATCATCAGTTGGTCCAACTGTATAGAATTTAAATACTGCCTCAGTCCATCGTAGTCGCCTTTATGAAAGCAATAACCCCTCCCTTTACCCCTTATGGTACTTAACTCTTTGAGTAAATCCCACTTCAGCACAATGTGATCACTGCCACCTAGTGGTTCCTTTATCTGCAGATTCTTAATGCTTGAAGAATCACTACTGATAATCAAATCAAGAGTATTACACCCTCTAGTTGCCTCCCGAACATGCTAATGAAGTAAACAATCATCCAATAAATCCACAAAAGCCCTGCTAGTGTGCGAGTGACCAGCCCCCAAATTCCAGTCAATATCTGGGAAATTAAAATCTCCCATTATAAGACTCTTTGATTTACTGGCCCACTCTATTTCCCTGTACAGTTTCCTACTTTACTCATCAGAGTCATTAGGCCTATAGCACACTCCTATTCTCAATTTTGATCTCCCAATGCTTAAGTCACACCAAACCGACTCGAAACTGCACTGTCCAGCGATGTCGACTGGCTTCACTTCCTTGGATTTTATGTATTTCTGAACTAATAGCATAACCCCTCCTTCCTTCCTAACCTGTCTATCCTTTCTGTAGACATTGTTCTCCCCAAATTCCAGTTCTGCATTCCTTATATCTGTGTGACACCACGTCTCTGAAATCCCAACAATATCTGCCTTTGATGTTTTCAGCAATACCTCAAATTGATCAAATTTATTTACTATACTGCTAGCCACGCCAGTATATATGCACCTGTTCTTTTTCTTAGCTACCCTAACACAACCGATGTGTTTACTTGTACCACAATGATTTCCAGCAGCCTCTGAAATATCCTGCATCTTATTTTGCAGGCTGCTGTTCATTTCAATAGATGCAGTGCAAGAACCACTTTCACCTCTGCCAGTGGCTACTGTTAATCTATTAGTCCTTGTAGCCTCCCAATCTAGCAGTTTTCCGACCCACTTAACACTGCCTCGATAGCATCAGCAAACATTCTTGCACCCTATCTAAGTGTATCCCATCCCTGTAGAAGCAGTCTCTCCTCTTTTTTTCAGACCAGGCTGAAAAAAATTCTACACCTTAAGCCTTGCACAATCTTTCCAGGGCCGAATTGATCTACAGGGTTCTCATCATATACTCCCTCCTATCGTGTCTGGGCAGAATTGCAGACACTTTCAAATTCAACCCTAATTCATGGCTTTTTTTCAACTGTGACCTGTACTTGTTAAGTAATTCCGCCGGTCTTCTACTTTTAATATGATTAGTGCCAACGTGTACAACTATATCACCTTTTGTGCCCTTAAAAGATGATATCCGCTCTACAACGTCATCAACCTTTGCCCCTGGCAGACATACCCTGGTCCTGTTCCACCTATCCTTTTTACAAAGCATGTTTCCCGTTTCCCTGACAATAGAGTCACCTACAACTACTAGTTCCTGTGGGACCAGCGCAATCTGCCTTGGAGGTTGCCGCTGTGTTGCGTGATGACCAAGTGCAAGCTCTGGCGTTGATGTGGGCAGCTGAGAGCTTGATGGGCCCCTCACTTTTAATCCTTCGAGGGCATCCACCCTGTCCTTCAAGCTCTCTTATAGGCCCATAACAACGCTGAGTTGTCGCCTGATTTCCTTACACTCCTTGCATCCCGCACACAGAAAGGCATCCCCCATGGCAGTATCATATCCCGTACTCGACTGCTCCACAAACATCAAGCAAGTAGTGCCTTTTAAAAGGCTGTGATTCAGAGGGCAACTGCCCCATTCAGTTCTCCCCTGAGCCACAGCACTCCCATTACCTTGTGCCTTTTGTTTTTCTGCTCTGGTCTGAGTCATGATTTCGATTTAATTTCAATAAAATTTCAATTTCAGTACAAAATTAAAACCATAAACTTATATCCCAACACAGTTATAACGCTATATTTATGTTTCAGTATTGAGTGTTATCTACGAAATCCTTTTATATAACTTCAGTATCAAGTTAAGTATTAATTATTTATTTTTTACTAATTATTTATTTTACGTAACCAAAGTCGTTATATGTATAGTTCAAGATACAATTTAATTGACAATGAAGTTCAGCAAGATTAATTATCTGATTAATTGACAATATTATGTACTATACTATACTATATTAAGCTTATGCTATCTATTTCGAGATATTTCGTATCGCGTAACAATGGCGGCAAATTACGAACGGTCAACACGTGGATTCGATACTCTTTCCGATACTAAGTAATACCTACGAAATCTCTATCTAAGTTACTTTAAACTAAGTATTGTAAATAGGAATATAAAGCTGCTCTAGAAAATAAGTTAATATGCCAATTTAAGCTAATAAAACAGAAAATAAATCAGAAAAACCTTCTCTGTTCCAGGAGCGGCAAAATCTCCGTCTCCACAGGCTATCCTCGCTCTCAAACAAAGTGTGTCACACCTGGTGGAAAAGGCCAGGGTTCGAATCCCGCCGATGACGCTAGGAACTTTAATGGGCTTTTTTCACTCCGTGGCTGAGTTAGTCAGTCTCAGGCGTAGATAGCAAGGATTTTTTCCCCAGAAACTGGGGTTTTTCGTCCAGCAAAACAAGCAAATTGACCAGAGAACACACGCAATTTACAGACATAACACATAAACGGGTATACGTACTCATTTACGGGAGACTCTAATATAATAATGTACCAAGTGTATTAATTTACTATTTATTTTTATGTTTTGTACAATATTTATTCTGTTATCTTTTTTCTGCTCTGTTATACGCTTTAACTGGGCGCATGCCTATTGTGTATATTATATGTTAAAAATAAAATAAAATATAATAATATGGGACCCTAACTATAATTCGAAAACAAGAGGCAATTGACAGAATTCAATGTTGTTTTAGTGTTGAGCAGCGGTAATTAGTCAAGATTGGGTATGTTCGTTTTTTAACTTTTTACGTGTTGATCGGTGTAAATTAGTCTCAGTTTCTATTTCTACAGTCAGCACTGAATCAATTGGACGAGCTACTGAAGTCCTCTTTGGGAAAATTTCCATCGGTGTACATGACCCTTGAGCATTCAGGTGCCTTTAATTTGTTATTTATATTTTTCAAATCTTTACACCCAGTAGAAAGTTCTGTTTCTGAGGTAACAATAGACACACTTACTCGTTTCCGAAAATAAATAAACTGATCTTGTTCGCATTTCATTACGCGCTCAAGACACTTTGAAAATTCGGCATAAATGAAAACGTTTTTTTTACCTTCATTTGGCTTTGCGATGCACTGCCCGCTAGAACCGTATTTCACGCAACATTGGTTGTCTCCACATCCAGAATTTGAGGTGCAGGCCTGACTGAAGTCGGTGAGCCACTAATAATTTTGGAGAGAAATGCGAATTAATAAATACAAAATGCAATATAACATTCTTTTATAAAAAACAGCGAATTAAAAACATTTTAAAGACATCATTAAAAATTCAAAGAAGTTGCATTTGTGGCAGCTGAACAACGACCAAATTACAACTGTTTGTGCCCATTACTCGGTGTTACTGGACAATTACCCTGGCAGTGGTGGCGAAGGTCTGACGTCAGCGTATCTCTTTTGCATTAATGGCGATCGCGAGATTAGTGTTGCCGTCCTGTCAACGTTTCGGAAATAGACGCAATAACATTAAACGAGGGGTGTCGAAGTGGCACGTAGGATTTTTACACGAAATATACTGCTGGATGAGGTCGTTGCCACTAACATTTCGGCTTGTTTAAAGCGGTGATTTTCAACCCGCGGGCCGTATCCGGATCGTGAATAATTTTTATACGACCCGTGCGGACACAGAGAAGTAAGATACAGAGCGGACACTTGCCCAATTACTCCCAGCGTCCCCAGTTTGAGAACATGAAACTAACGTAGCGATCTGTGGCCATCAAAACCCACAGAGTAATAATAAGGCGCATGCCCAACGCTAATAAAGTTGCTACTACGTGGTTGCTTCGGTGAGAATAACACCGCGATTGGGTCAGGTTTAAATCAGATAGGTGGAGATGAGAAATGAGATAGCAATAAATAAGGTTTCTGCGCCAAAAGATGGGGTTGTAGTTGTTGTTCGAAGGGATTGCAGATTTGCAGTGGTAGTTCTGGTTTCAGTTCGGAGTCCAGTTCTGGGAGAGTTTCACTGTATATAGTGAAGAGTTCCGCCAGGCATGTTCCAGTGCTAGAAATTAATCTTCAAGCTGAGTAACAAACCAGTCAAATAGCGCCCTGACGTCTACTGCTGCTATGGTAATTTTCTTCAGTATTAAGACAGAACTGTTCCCGAAAATAAGACAGTACTGGAAGAGCTATAAGTTCAACTAAGAAGAAAGACTTCATCGCACTCCGTGGAAGGAATCCGCACAAAGGAGAATATATATAATATAATATATATATATATTTTTTGTATTTATTATCTCTCTCTCTCTCTCTCTATACATTAAAAACGTTTTCCTCCTAGTGATATTTATTCGAGCCAATGGGAGAAGAGGGAGAGGCAATTTCCTCACTACAAATGCAATTAATTATTGGCACCTGCCTCCATAACGTTCACCAACCACGTGTACATGCTTCCATTTATCTAACATTTGATGTTCCTCTGTAACGTTTTTCGTATATTAATGAAACTTGTATATTTGTAAATAGAGTAATTTAGTATTTTGTAAATATTTTAAATATTTGTATAGTGAATTATTTTAGTCCTGCTCTTTGGGGTGCAACAATATTCCTCACGCATTGAGGGAACCCGAAGCGAAAAGCCTTTCCCTAAGTGACCTATGTAAACGCACCTAAATAATTACATTGTGATATTTATTCCACCTTGAGAATGCTGCGCACTACAAATGCACAGGTAAATAATGACATAGATAATTTCATGATTAGATATCGATCATAGTGACATAGTGCTTTTTGTCTGGCCGAACCGGGGTCTCCCCCACTCCGCCTTTTTACTCTATGTAGAATACAATACTCTACATAAGGCTAGGGTGTGTGTGTTTTGTGAAGTATTAGTGTGGATTGTGTTGTTCCTGTGGCCACTTAGCCTGAGGGTCTCTGGAGAAAAACTATCACCCTCAGTTTCAATCACCGCCCCGGGGAGGCGGCCAGGACACATTAGGAGAGAAGAAAGCTCTGGCGGAGTGAATCCTGGTGTAGCCTAGGCATCCAAGGAGAGCTTAAAAAATTATTGAAAAGAAGATAATGGGGCGATAGGAAGAGGGTGGGATAAAAAGAGCAGAAAACAGAGGGGTGGCAATAGTTGAGGCACTGGCCTGATTTGAAAGAGGGGAAAGTAAGGGGATCCCTGATACAGGACGCTCGTCTTGGTCCAGAGGGTGGGAGTTGAAAGTGGGTGGTGGGGTAAGCAACCGCGCAAAAGGGGATAGGGCCACCCAGGGAGGAGGACAGCGACTCAACCACCCGAGGTGGTAGGTATTAAAGAACATAGGGAAAGAGATGCTGCGGTGGAGCATGCTTTATGCAGCTCTGTCCCACAGTGGCCTGGGGTTACCCTAATGGCCAGTGTCAGCATCCCACAACATGCCAGCTAGGAAAAGCTACAGCGTGGTGTCAGCTTGGATAACCATAAGGCCTCTGAGGGCCTGCATAGCGATCAGTCTGTGCAGTGAAGAGGCTAAGATAGAACATGCAATTAATAATAACTTTCATTCACTGAAAATTCACACAATTTTACTTTTTATAGTTTTTTCTTACACTTTCTATTTTCTTTTATATATTAGATTAGATATGATCAGGCGTTTCGATAGGTGTGTCTTTTAGGTAGAAAATATTTGACTTACTCCGTCCTACCTCTACATATCACGTAGAAAAGCGTGCGCAGAGGTTGGCGAGCAAAGCGAAAAGGGGGCGAAGCCCCCCCTAGTATATATATATATATATATATATATATATATATATATATATATATATTATAAGAAAGCGATAGTGTAAAATGTAAATATCTATAATTGTTGATCATGTGAACCTGACATCAAATCAGGCACTTTTGCTTTACCTATATTCGACGATTATTAATTAATGGTATATGGACCAGGGACACTGCTATAATTATGCAGAAAGTACCCAACGACCATAATGGATACATAAGTTAGTAGGTAGAGAACATTTACTGAATTATTGCCGTTTTTTCCTGACGAATCATGATTCTTTCTTAGCATCAATATTCATCAAAATCCTTCTGATATCCTTTTGATGGAAGACCACAGGAGGCATTGAATGGAGCGTGTTGGGAATGGTGGGAGGTGTTTTACCAAGATCATTAATACATGAGTTAGAAGAAAAATAGGATGGTAACAGGTCAGCTTTCTCCTTGGCTGAAGTGACAATACAACCATCAGGTTTCGACACAGGTGGGAGCAGAGTTGGGCAAAAGTTGCTGCCAATAGCTATGGCAATCTACACGAATGGCCAAAAAGCAACGAAAATGAAATTAGCACTTTCTAATACTGTATCGACAAGGTAGTCGCAAAGCAGTGTAATTTATTAAAGTAAAAATAAGGATCAAGTTAGAATAAATATGGTTAAAATTAATATGTAGAATTTAGTGTAGGATTTAAAGGATGTAATTTTGTGGAGATTGGAATTCAATAATTCCATAAATAAATTTGGTACAAGCACATGGTATATTATTACCAGTGTCATCCACAGCTCGGGCTGCACTTTCTTACCTGCTGGCTGCAGTCTCTGGAAAGCTCGAACTGCAGCGTCAAAAACAGTTTCAATCTCCTGTCGAAGCAAAGCATGGTGGACCCAAGATCTCAGCCTTAAATTTCAGAATAAACAAAGACTACATGCAAAATGGAAAGCAAAATCAGACCCACTAGACAGAATTGCATACTCAAGAGCCCGTGCCCAGTTCAATAGAAGAAAATCTGAAGCCATTAAAGCCTACATCGACAAAACAATCAAGGTCGGGAAGGCACTGTTTAAAGCAAGGCATGATGAATTCCGTCAACAACTTAATCCAATTGAATGGCTAGACTACATCACAAGATTTAAGCCGAAGTCAGCGTCAGACTTTAAGAGCATTCACAACAGTTGTCAGCAAGATGTCTTTGCTTCCCTCATCATCACAAAAAGAGAGCTTATCCAAGCCATCAATGATAGCTCACCAACGTCTTGCACTAGATATGATGGGGTCCCACAATTCATTCTTAAGAGCGTTAGTGTTTTCATCCTTGATGCACTCCTAGGTACCTAAAATGGAATCCTCACAACGCAAAGTTTCCCAACAACCTGAAATCAATATCCAGTGTGGCAAAGACAACTTAGTTGATTTCAATACTTCTAAAACTGTCCTGTCTTATAACTAGCAAAAAGGATTGTTGAGCTCCTATGCTTATCTTTGGTGATACTCCAATTTCTAGGCAAGATGATATATCTCTTTTGGGGATTACCCTGACTTGTAATCTCTCTTGGCACAAGCATATTATAAATATTGCTTCCTCTGCATCTGAAAAACTTGGTTTTCTGTTTTGCTCTCGGCGTTACTTTTCTTCCAAATGTGGGAACAATACTTCATGTTAGGACGAATTTGCGATTTGTACAGAGTGATCAGCTATTTAGCTGTTCACTCTGTACAAATCGCAAATCCGCCCTACCATGGGATATTGTTCCCACATCTGGGGCGGTGCTTACAAAACCTCTCTCAGGCTTCTAGATTCCATTTAGAAGAGGACAGTTAGGTTAATTAATGACTCATCTAGAACAGAGTTTCTCCACTCTCTTTTTCATAGACGTACTGTTTCTGCTGCATGCCTTTTCTACAGATACTTCCATGGGCACTGTTCTTCTGAATTTACATCTATAATTCCCGCTCTCTCTTTCAAAACTCTTTCTCTCTTTCATCCATTTACTGTCCAACTTCAAACTCATAAAACCAAATATTCATCTTCCTCGTTTATTCATTCAACTTCCGTTTTCTGGAACAACCTTCCTTCATCCGTATTTCCTGAAAATTAGTCTACAGAAATTGAAGTCTAATATCAACAAATGTCTTCATTCGTCTTCTCAACCTCCAATCCAAGCACGGTACTAAGTACTATAGGTTCTAATACCTCTCGTGTTTGGGAATTTCATTAAAAATATATCCATTTTCTTCTACTATGGACACGTATAGAAACGCAGTTCCTGATACATGGTGAGGTGGTGTCCCCCTGATAAAATACTGATCATGTATCAACATTTGTTGCAGCTGACATAAGATCAGGCAATTTTGCCTTTCCTATATTCGACCATTATCTAAATATTTTCCTCCCATATCTGATGACAAATGTACTGCTTTCTATTTTTATTTTATTGGTATTTTGCTGTACTAATTTTTGTTTACCATTCTCCAACCTTCTATATGCTTAGTAATTCAGCCCACATTGCCATGCTGCTGGCATTATTTTTATTTTTAATTCTTATTCTAATTTATTTTATGGTTATATATATATATATATTTATTTTTTTTTTTAATTAAAAAGGAAATAAGATTTTTTAAAGATGAGGGAACAAGGGCCGGCGGTAATTTGTATTGCATTAAAAAACCATCCTTAAAAATGTTCGGAAAGAGGAAAGTCGATCTGGAATGTCGTGTTTTAAAAAAAAAAGTGGACTGGACGCTATTTCTTCAATGATTACCACGAAAAGCAGTGTGTTTTGCGAGTGAGGAAACTGTCAGTTTTTAAAGAATATAATTTTAAATGACACTACGATTCCAAGCATAAATCTTACGGTCAATATAAAGGAGTGTTGCAAAAAGAAAAGTGTTCAAAGTTGCAAAAAGAATTAAAAAACGACAAAACAAGCTGAAAAAAGTATCAGTCAAGAAATTATCGTTGTCGAGGTACACATTTGATCGCTTTCGAAAGTAAACGGTTCGGTGATTGTGAATTTGTTTAACGTTGTTTGTTAAAAGTTGTCAAAAAACTTTGTCCGGAGAAACGATAAAAGGCATTAGTTTGTCTCGAAAAACAATTATGCGAAGAGTAGAAGATATTGGAAAGAATTTGTTCGAACAAATTTTGAAAAACATAAAACAAATTAAATATTTCTTTTATGTTTTTGTGGCACTGGATGACAGTACAAATGCAAATAACACAGCACAACTCCTTATCTTCACACGTGGAATTAATGATAATTTTATTGAATATTTCGGTTAAATATTCAATAAAATTTCGGTACCAGTTGGATATTTCGCTGATCTACATTTTTTGCCCATCTGTTGAAAAGTTACGATTAAATATTAAAAACCTGGTAGGATTCATAACTGACGATGTAAAAAATATGATTGGTGTAAACACTGGGTAGAATAATCAAGAAAATGAAGTAGAAAGCTAGATATCGGAGCTGAACCACCGATTGGAATTTACTACAACGTGCATCAAGGAGCTCTCTGTGGGGAAGTAATAGATCTCCAACACGTTATGAATGTGGTTGTTATTTCATCTGTAAATTTCATAAGATCACGTCGGTTTAATCACCGCATGTTTCTACAGTTTCACTCAGAAATTAAAGCTGAATACGAAGATTTAATTTTGCATAGTGGAGTGAGATGGCTTAGTCGTGACAAAGTGTTAGTTATATCATCTTTCTAAACTGCATCATGAAGCTGATATTTTTAAGACAAAAATAGGGGAACCAGCAAAAAAAACAACTATCAAATATGGAGTGGCTGTTTGATCTTGAAATTCTCCCAGACATTTCTAGTCCTTTACATTTAATTTAATTCAATTTAAATTAAATTTAATTCAAAACTACAAGGGAAAGGAAAATTGGTCTCTAATTTGTATGCTGACGTCAAATCGTTTCAGAATAAGTTGTTATTATTACGTGCAAATAAGTGCAACTGCATCATACTAGTACACAGCCAATTCTGAATTAGAAAATTATTTGCAAAAGCGGCATCGTTTAATTTATATCTCATATTGTGAATGCCTTCACGACGAGTTGCCATGACATTGCACTACTTCGAATAAGTAAAGCTTCACCCAAAGGAGAAGACTGTTGTTTCTTATGCTCAGCGGATACACCACCCAGACGGCACCGTATCGGGGCTATTTGGCCCTTCTTCGGTGGGTGGATAGACACCCAAGTGATGTAAAGCTGGCTAATGGTGGAGTTATACTTCATAACAGTTTTGCCAATGGTCGGTTTATACTTAATGACTGTTTTGCCAATGGTCGGTTTATACTTAATGACTGTTTTGCCAATGGTGGAGTTATACTTCATAACTGTTTTGCCATCATTACATCACTTAGGTATCTACCCACCCACCCACCGAAGAAGGGCCAAATAGCCTCGAAACGGTGCCGTCTGGGTGGTAGAATCCACCCAGACGGCAGTCGATAGTCCCCTATATAATTTAGCACTTTAAACCAAATTAATAAAACCGTTGTAAAATTTAAAATAATGCCAATTATAATATAATTTAGCGGTTGATATTTTGTTTTTCTCTTAGTAGTTCTTTTAACCCCCCCCCCCCCTTTTTTTTGTGATATTTCACGTTTTTCGGAACTGGTACCTATGAGGGAGGTACCGCTAAATTATATTATAATTAGCATTATTTTAAATTTTACAACGGTTTTATTAATTGGGTTTAAAGTGCTAAATTATATAGGGACTATCGGCTACTGTTTATGTCTTATTACCTTTACTTCCCCCTCCCTGCTGTTTTACTTTATTTTACGGTATTTTTATGTTAATTTTCGCTGTACAGTTTTTGCTATACTACTGGCTTATGTTTTGTTTTATTTTGAATTATCGGATATATATATAGCAACCTCCCGTTTTGTCATAGTAAAGAAGCAGGGAATATACCGAGAGCAATGCAAAAACAAAATAAATATATTAAATAGTGCAGCGGTTCCCAACCTTTTTTGATTGGCGAACCCCTTTCAACATAATATTTTTATCGCTAACCCCTAAACCTATATTCTCTGAAATCATATAATATTTCTGAATTTTTATTATAAAATATTTCCTGTACTACGTTTTTACAAGCGACATCTTCATAACAACAACCAGGTTATGATGTATAACTCCATGATATAAGAGATGCATGGTGGTGTGCATGGTTTAATCTAAAATTGTTTCTTGAGCATGGAAGTATGAAAAAGTCTAAGATTATGAAAACAGTTATTTTTGCATGGGTAACGCACTTCCATCATTTCTACTACCCAGGTAGTATTCATGCATCGTTTCATTATATTCGCATTACCCATGCACAAAAACAACCTTTTCATACTCTTAGACTTTTGGTCAAGAAATAATTTTAGATATTTATTTCACATAATATACTGTAAGATAGTAAAGTAATTATAAGGAATTGTGGGAGATGTGGTTTCTTTCTATGGCAATTCTTTACTTTTTATTTCATTTTATCGTACTTTATTGTTTATTATTAGTTATATTTTGTAGTTTACAATAATATACCCACGTAAATCTAAGCAGACGCCATTACAGAATTTTTAGGGCGAAGCCACAGGGGTTCGCGAACCACCTGTTGGGAAACGCTGGAATAGAGGGATACATATTATGAACGTGTGTTACCAGAAGAAAGACAAGAATTCCTTAATCCAAAAGATGACGTTCCCCAACCACCAAATGGGCAGGAACTCCTGATTACTGACCAGGAGATATTTAAGGGGTTATTAAATTTTGAATTTATTAATGACTTTTTTTTTTTCAAGGATAAGGTAAGAAAATTAGTTCTCGCTCTACTTCGTCTTTGCGGCTCTTAAAAAGCCTACAATGATGATTAGCACCGACTGAGAGAGGTGAGATGGGACCCTGGACAGTCATAAATAGGGGGCCCTATCTCACTCCTATCTCACTCAAAACATTGACAGGGAGAAAATTGAGTATACTGAGTTATGCAAAGCCATTAGAAAGAGACTCAGAGAGGACATAAGAAGATTTAACACAAGAAAAGTAGAACAAGCATTAAGGGAAAACAAAGGATTTAAATCAGCAGCCATGAGCAGTAATACAGAAAAACAAATGATACTGAAACTGAAGAATAGCGATGGTGTACTTATAAACAGCAGAGAAGGCATAATTCAAATAGCAGAAGACTACTATAGAGAATTATAAAAGGAGCGAGGGAATGATGCCAGCAGTGGGGAAGATGGATTGCAAAGTAGCAACACATACGACATACCCGATATTCTTCCTGATGAGGTAGAACATGCATTGAAGAAAATGAAGAATCAGAAAGCCCCGGAGGAAGATGAAGTTACTGTCGAGTTGTTAAAATTGGGAGGAAGAGACATAACACAAAAACTGGCAAGGCTCTTCACAAAGTGCATTAGAAAAGGTGTGACGCCTAAGCAGTGGAATAATGCAATCATAGTTTTGCTGCATAAGAAAGGAGATAAATCAGAAATTGGAAATTATAGACCAATTAGCTTGTTATCCCATATCTACAAGTTGTTCACAAGGGTCATTACTAACAGATTAGAAAGAATACTTGATGAGAATCAACCGAAAGAGCAAGCTGGCTTTAGGACAGGATTCTCAGCTATGGATCACCTTCACGTAATATCACAGCTAATGGAGAAAGCAAATGAATAGAAAACACCATTATGCCTGGCATTTGTGGATTATGAAAAGGCATTTGACTCCATACAGCATAAGGCAATGTTTCGGGCACTGGAAAGACAAGGCATAGATACCCCATATATTATGATTTTGAAGAAAATATATGAGAGTGCTACATCCTTTATTAGACTAGACAAAGACAGTAGGAAACTTAAAATCGAGAAAGGAGTTCGACAAGGAGAAACAATATTTTCGAAGCTGTTTACTGCTGCCCTTGAGGAAGCTTTCAGAAGATTAGACTGATCGCAGAAAGGAGTCAATGTGAACGGAGAGTACCTAAACCATTTACGATTTGCAGATGACATTGTGGTCATAAGTCACGATCCCAAAGAATTAGAGGAAAATCTTAATCAGTTATGCACAGTTAGTAAGGATTTTGGACTCAAGCTGAATATGGCTAAAACAAAAGTAATGATGAACAAGTATGCCACGGAAAGGGAAATAATGATTGAAGGAGCAGTAATTGAAAAGGTGGAGTCGTATACGTATCTGGGACAAGTTATTAGCTGTAATAATGATAAATGGCTGGAAGTCAAGAGAAGAATAAATTTTGGATGGATAGCATTTGGATAGATAGTGCTACATCCTTTATTAGACTAGACAAAGACAGTAGGAAACTTAAAATCGAGAAAGGAGTTCGACAAGGAGAAACAATATTTTCGAAGCTGTTTACTGCTGCCCTTGAGGAAGCTTTCAGAAGATTAGACTGATCGCAGAAAGGAGTCAATGTGAACGGAGAGTACCTAAACCATTTACGATTTGCAGATGACATTGTGGTCATAAGTCACGATCCCAAAGAATTAGAGGAAAATCTTAATCAGTTATGCACAGTTAGTAAGGATTTTGGACTCAAGCTGAATATGGCTAAAACAAAAGTAATGATGAACAAGTATGCCACGGAAAGGGAAATAATGATTGAAGGAGCAGTAATTGAAAAGGTGGAGTCGTATACGTATCTGGGACAAGTTATTAGCTGTAATAATGATAAATGGCTGGAAGTCAAGAGAAGAATAAATTTTGGATGGATAGCATTCAGGAAATATAGTCACATACTGAAGAGCAATATCCCAGTTTGTCTGAAACGTAAAATAATGAACCAATGAATACTCCCCACCATGACTTATGGAAGTGAAACTTGGGCTCTCACCAAAAGAATGGAAGAGAAGCTAAGAACTACACAGCGAAGAATGGAACGAATTATATTGGGAATCAGACTGTTAGATAAGAAGAGAAACACATGGATTAGGCAGCAAACTCAAGTAAAGGACATTCTTATCAAAACTAAAGAACTAAAATGGTCTTGGGCAGGACACATAGCTCGAAGACATGATGACAGATGGACTAAGAAAATAACAGAATGGTACCCAAGAGGAGCTAGAAGAAAACCTGGAAGACAAAGGCGGAGATGGATAGATGAAATTCATGAGTTTTTGAGTAGTAAATGGATGGCCAGTACTCAAAACAGAAGGAACTGGAAAGTTGCTGGAGAGGCCTTCATCCTGCAGTGGATTGAAAATGGCTGATGATGATGATGATGATGATCTCACTCCAAAAGGCATAAATATATACGAATAAAATCCCCGATGAATTTATGAGCTTTAATCCGGACCGACGAGCGCAACGCACAACCGGCTGTTATCTCTGCCCTGCAATCGAAGTTTGGGTGCTTCGACTACTCGGCGTTGCTGACGAAATCGGTTTATCGCTTCAATTTGGAGAAGTGCTCTAATATCGCCCCCAAAATAAATAAGAATGGAATTGGCCGAGTTATTTTTTTGCCAAGGTGGGGCGAAAGTGTTGTGGGGTTCAATTATTTTGTTTCTGAAAGACTAACACGAAATCAGTGAGTTGGGGCTAGTGAAGATCTTCGCGGGGGTCTGCTCGTAGTCGGCATTGTGAAGAACGTTAGTAGGGAAATTGCTTCAGCACGCCTACATTTGTATAAAGACTCGATTTATATTATACCGCGTATAGGATTTAATGGAAGAATAAGATTATACTCGTAAACTGGCAATTGAATAATAAAAAGAATAGGATATTAGATGTAGGAAAATTATTAAAGCAGATTATTCCAATTAATCATAAAAGCAGCTTATATCAATTTTGGTCGATTGGCCCACTTTAAGCCTTATAAAGAGAACCGAGGGATCAAAAAAGCAAATCACGCTGGAGTCACCCGGAATGTTAATTCAACTACCCAAGTGTATTATGTTCGTGAATTGCGTGTACTCTCTGATCGATTTCCCTGTTTTGCTCGACGACGAAAAACCGAGTTTCCGGAAGAAAAAATAAATAAATAAAACAGCGCCTGTGTACCTTTAAAATATTTCACATAAAATAAAATATCTTTCGCGCTTACCCTGTACGCGCGAAAGATATTTTATTTTATGTGAAAACAACCTTGGCTTCGACGAGGTTAAAGGGTTTTAGGAATGACAAAAATCAGAACACCATTTTAACGCTTTTATTTCTTTTATTTTTTTTTTGCAGTTTCGGCAATTTGAGGTTGCAAATTACATCTTTGTAAATTACTTACAATGCGTTTGTAATATGTCACCATGAAATGTAAGAATGGCACCAAGTAATAGCTAAAATAGGAAACGTAAACTTGAGATCGTAAAGAGTCTAAACGTCTTTTTTGAACATTTGAAATTAGATTTCGTATTTTCACAATTTGATAGTAGACGATGACAGAAAATCAAAACCGTTTAAAATCACCCCAGGGGCTCACATATCTGGTCAGTATGGGCTTGGCAAACCCAGTGTCCTGGGCTGGATATCATCATCTCTCTCTCTCTCTCTCTCTCTCTCTCTCTCTCACAGGGTAATTCTTCAATTTCTTTTGTCTGGTGCAGCATAAGTCTCAGACTTCCTTGCACCATATAGCTAATAATAAAAACTTTAAAAATATATATATTTTTTTTAAATCGAACAGCTACAACCGAAGTTATAGACGATGTCATTCAAGGTTAGTGACCCGATAGAGAAAAGAGCAGCGAGGCGGAGCGGAAGCAGATAAGCCAGTTCAAGGTCAGAGACTAGTAGAGAGTGATGTAAGCGTTTCGTATGGCATTTTCGTTACCGCTCGGTTTTATTTCAGCCCGAAAAATTTAGTGGTTGTCGCCAAAGGTGCTTTCGCATCAAAAACCGTGTTATCTACGCATAAGACCGACTACACGATGTAAGCTTTGTCTTTTTCAGCCTGGTCTGTGCTTGTTAACAGGAGAGATTGCTTCTACAAGGATGGGGTACACTTAAATACGAGAAATATAATCGTACACTTAAATGCTCATCGGTGAAGACAGGATATTAGAGATGGAAAAGGAATTAGAAAATGTGAATTGGAATATCATCGGTTTGGCTGAAACAAGAAGAAGAAATGAATCACTTACCCTGATACATACCCTGATGACAAAACCTCTGATCAATCTCTGCAATACCACAGCTCCAATGAAATCCACCCTCAACTGATCCCAACTATTATAACCAACCGTGCTAAAAAGCCAACGAAGAAAATAAATCCTGTCCTCGAATCAGCACTCCTGAACGTCTCGTGTCACCTTACACTCAAGATTTTTTTATCAAAATGTTCGTAGTATTCGGAATAAGCTTGAGAAACTTGAACAAATACACTTGTCCCAAATGGCTGATGTCATCTGCATGTCTGAAACCTGGCTGGAACCACAACAAGAATCAATTGCCTCTGCCAAAGCTGCCGGTTACAAATCTTTCTTCACCTCCCGATCTCAAACCCGTGGTGGGGGTGTTGCTGTTATCATAAAAATGTTATCATAAATGGCAGCAGACTTGAGTTCGTACATGTAGTCTCCAGCAAATCCAATCTATTCGAAGCATTGATTGTAACGGTCAAGATCAAATCCTGCTTATTAGATCTCGCTGTAATATATATATATACCCCCAACACCCGATGCTCAGAAAATCAATTATATTGCGTCCTGGCTAATAAATACACTCCGCACAGCTGCCATCCACCTCATCTGCGGAGATTTTGACTTAACCTAGATCTTCATGAGTCACTTATGGCTAAGATTCCATCTAGTGGCCTCAGGATCATAAATGAAGGCCCAACTAGTGGTCTTCATCGCCTGGATCTCATATTATCGTCTGGTTCCTGTAGCGTCGACATTAAACCTGAAACTCACTTTGAATCCGATCATGAACCTATGGTGGTCCTATTGGAGCTCCCAGCGCCCAACTTTAATGTCTCCCACAACGTCCAAAGGAAGATCATCATCTCTCCCACCTTCCTACAACCGAACAGATGCCTTTATGCAACAAGATTAATTCCCTGGGGAGTTCTTGAATCAGGAGATCTGGAAGTGGCTCTAGACATATTAACTAGATGGTTGCACACTGTTACCATGTTCTCAGCAGCTAAACAGGTCGGTATCTCTGCTAGAACTAATGCTTGGTGGTCTTCGGATCTAAATTACAGTTTCAAGTGTGAACAGTCCCTGCATAAACAGTGTAAACAGTTTGGTAAAGCATATGACCGAACTCAGTACTCTAAAGCTAGAGCACTGTTTAACAGACTGAAATCTCAAGCCATTAAAAAATATACTGACAAGACCTTATCCAAAGGCAAAGTGCCATATACCCGTAACTCTGAACCAGGTTCCAAATTCAATCCAGTTGAATGGATCAACTATGTAGCCAGATTCCAAGACAACACCACACAACCATATGATTACCAACCAGGCCCCATTTCTGGTCCAGATGATGGGCTGTTTTCCATTCAAATCGATCTACAGCAGCTCCTTCGAGCCATCAACTCGCTGCGTCCGTCATGCACCGCTGGCGTCGATTAAAGTCCCGCATTTCATCGTAAAGTGCCTCAGTCCATATAGCCTTGATCATCTGCTCTACTTGCTCAACTCCATCCTCTCTCATAGAGTGTTTCCTGCATCCTGGAGCAAATACACTCTCGCCCCACTATCTAAAGTTCAACTACCAAGCCAGCCGAAGCACTATAGATCGATATCCACTGCATCCACGCTCCTAAAGCTACTGGAATAAGTCCTTCTTCAGCATATAACATGCCATCTTCTTCCACAACCATCAAAGCAACTCCATTATGTTCTCCCGAATAGATCATCTGTCTCCAACTTTCTGGCAGTTCAAACGGCAATTCTAAACGCATTTGAAGCCAGATCAGAAATGGCGGTTGTTTATGCCGATATCGAAGCTGCTTTTGATAGCCTGAACATTTCAGCCCTTCTGAATCTCCTAACCAATTCCTTTCGGATGAAAGGTGACGTTTTCTCTTTTCTGCACGCGCTCGTCTGGAATAGAACAGTGTACCTCGTTCATCGCAACCTCTCCTATAGCCGATCCATCAATTCAGGTGTGCCGCAAGGTGGCGTTTTATCGGGGTTACTTTTTACCGCCCTCCTTATTCCGTTTCTGTGTAACAGAGATGATGTCATTACCTACCCCGGCGATATAAAGTTCCTAACGGAAATACCACCATCAGCCGACAGGGGAGTGATCACATCGGAAATCTGTAATAAGATCACAGCTTTCTCTAGCCATCTCAACCATTTCGGTCTTAAACTGAATCCCCAAAAATCCGTTATTATGGTTTTCTCTCTGAAGACGTGTCCCACATCTTCAGAGAGGAGAGGTTACACCGAGAGTTGTAACCCGAAGGTTACAACTCTCGGTGTAACCTTCGACCCAAACCTTAGGTTCAACTGTCACATCGAAAGTGTTCTACGCAAGATCAGCCGAATGCTCTGGATTGCCCGTCAACATCTTCTTCATAACACAGACTCAAGAACCACAATCAGATATATGGAAACCGTCGTGTATCCTTTTTTTTTTTTTTTTTTATGAAAACCCCAAACACGAAAGGTATCAAAACCTATAGTACTTAGTACCGTGCATGGGTTGAAGGAGAAGTATGGGGGGAGGGGGATGTCGGAAACTTAGCTCTAGAGACTAAACATGGGTTTCACCACTTCAAGCTTCCAATAAGCAAAGTGGTGGTATTTCACCGGTTGACGAAAGTCATCTACCACCTGAAATCCTATCGTTCTGTATGCTTCTCAAATATGGGCCTCCGCAGTACCTTCTCTCATGAAGCCATCCTCGCCAGCGAATACTGGATACTGAATTGGGAAACCCGCAAACATCGACTTCCCCCAACAGAGGACCACTAGCATGGCTGATCAACTTCAAATCCCGCGGCTGCCTCAAATAATCGGCATGAGGAGAACTGTGACCAGTATCAAACTGCTGGTTGGCAAAATCAACTCCCCTGACTTGTATGATATATGTCAGTGACATGTTTCACTTCCTTCCCTCTTCTTCAGCTACAGCGGAACAGGCTAAAGATCAGTGACAGATTCCTACTTGACCAAGTACTTCGTACAATACAAGCCCTGCTAATGATCGGAGTTGACCTCCAGAAATTCGCTTCGTATCGCAATTACAGGCGCTCGTTGGCCGAACTTGTTCCCCTTTTGTTTGGCCCCTGATGTCAACTCAATCCAATATCTCCACCTGCTAGCTGCTATGAGGCGCAGAACGGCACGTCGCAGGCAAAATTGTTTCACAAGAAATTGCGAAACCGTATACAACAACTTAATGCACGCCTGTGAAATATTCTGACTTGTGTGAATATTCTGAAATATGTGCTTTGTACATATGAACGTGTACGTACCTTGGTGTACTGTCTGCCTCACAACTATGTACATACTCATAGCTATTGAATGGTTAATGATTAAATGGTTTTTAAGTTAATTTCATGTTATGTTATCTTTTTGTTACACTGTACATATTTTTATATTACCCTATATCATTGTCAAGCCCCTGGCCTCCTGTCTGTGGCGGGCACATTATTGTATCTTTACTGTACAATAAAGATTTTCTCTCTCTCATTTATAAGTTCATCGAGTGGAAATCTGCTGTACACCAATGGAAACAGTGAAAGGAGCGAAGCTGGAGTTGGCTTTTTTCTGGTCCATAAAGATATATAAAACAACATTTTGGAATTCAAAAGAACATCACCAAGGGTGTGAAGATTACTACGAGGTACAAGCTAAAGGTTATAATGATTTATGCACCAACATCAAGCCATGATGATGAAGAGGTTGAAGAAATGTACACCGAAATTGAGAGTCTTCTAGATGAGCAGAAAACCCACTACACTATTATTATGGGGGACTTCAATGCTAAGGTCGGAAAGAGATAAAACAGCCCAGAAAGGGGAATAATGAGAAATTTTGGAATGGTGAAAGAGGTGAAAGATGGTGTACTTAGAATCTCGAGGATTGTCAGTAATGAACACTTTTTTCAAGAAATGGATGAACAGAAAGTGGACATGGAAGAGTCCAAATATACTAACAACTAATGAAATAGACTTCATCCTCACTAACAGAAGACATATCGTGATTGATGTTACCATCCTGAACAAGGTAAATGTTGGAAGTGATCACAGAATGGTAAGGGGCACACTTGATATAGATATAAGAAAAGAAAGGAAAAAACTGACTCGAGTAAATAATATGAAGGTCTTTGAGATAACAGAAGAAGAGAAAAAGCAGTATGTACTGGAACTTAAGAACAGGTTTCAGCTTCTGCAGACGGCCTAGGACCAAGGTATCGACGAGGAATATTACAACTTTCTGAAAGTGATAAAGCCTAAGAAAAATATAGTTAAAAAGAAATCAAAAGAAGAAAAAATTTAGTCAAGAAACACTTCTCATGATAATGATAGGCACCGCCGTAGCCAGGTGGGCAGGAGCAGCAGTGCGTAGCAACGCTTCTTGATTAGACCGGGTTTCGAGCCCGTGACCACCAAATACTGAGGATGCGGAAAGGTCAGGGAAAGACCACCGCATATCCCCGGAGCAATATGGCCTTAGTTGCTAAAGCTCGTAATAACCAAATAACAAACAAGCAAACAACAAATTGTCATGATGAACCGAAGACGACAAATGAAGAGCAAGATAAACACTGACAAGGAGAAAATTGAGTATACTGAGTTATGCAAAGCCATTAGAAAGAGACTCGGAGAGGACATAAGAAGATTTAACACAAGAAAAGTAGAACAACCATTAAGGGAAAACAAAGGATTTACGGTAAATCAGCAGCCATGAGCAGTAATTCAGAAAGTCAAATGATACTGAAACTGAAGAATAGCGATGGTGTACTTATAAATTGCAGAAGACTACTATAAAGTGTTATACAAGGAGCGAGGGAATGATGCCAGCAGTGGGAAAGATGGATCGCAAATTAGCAACACATACGACATATCCGATATTCTTCCTGATGAGGTAGAACATGCATTGAAGAAAATGAAGAATCGGAAAGCCCCGGGGGAAGATGAAGTTACTGTAGAGTTGTTAAAATTGGGAGGAAGAGACATAACACAAAAACTGGCAAGGCTCTTCACAAAGTGCATTAGAAAAGGTGTGACGCCTAAGCAGTGGAATAATGAAATCATGGTTTTGCTGCATAAGAAAGGAAATAAATCAGAAATTGGAAATTATAGACCAATTAGCTTGTTATCCCACATCTACAAGTTGTTCACAAGGGTCCTTACTAACAGATTAGAAAGAAAAGTTGATGAGAATCAACCAAAAGAGCAAGCTGGCTTTAGGACAGGATTCTCAACTATGGATCACCTTCACGTAATATCACGGCTAATGGAGAAAGCAAATGAATATAAAACACCATTATGCCTGGCATTTGTGGATTATGAAAAGGCATTTGACTCCATACAGTATAAGGCAATGTTTCGGGCACTGGAAAGACAAGGCATAGATATTCCATATATTATTATTTTGAAGAAAATATGAGAAGGCTACCTCCTTTATTAGACTAGACAAAGACAGTAGCAAATTTAAAATCGAGAAAGGAGTTCGACAAGGAGATACAACATCTGCGAAGCTGTTTACTGCTGCCCTTGAGGAAGCTTTCAGAAGATTAGACTGGTCGCAGAAAGGAGTCAATGTGAATGGAGAGTACCTAAACCATTTACGATTTGCAGATGACATTGTGGTCATAAACCACGATCCCAAAGAATTAGAGGAAAATTTTAATCAGTTATGCACAGTTAGTAAGGATTTTGGACTAAAGATGAATAAAACAAAAGTAATGATGAACAAGTATGGCACAGAAAGGGAAATAATGACTGAAGGATCAGTAATTGAAAAGGTGGAGTCATATACTTATCTGGGACAAGTCATCATCTGTAATAATGATAAATGGCTGGAAGTCAAGAGATAATAAATTGTGGTCTTCGGCTCTCGGATTAATATACGAATAAATATAGATTTTTCTGAATTATCTAGTCTCCTGCTGGTTGATTCTGAGGACCTGGAAATCTTAAAATTAACTTTTTCAGAAGTAGTTTACTTGTTTGTCTGGACTGTGGAAGTAAACCTGGATAGGTGCCTCATTGCTACATCCAGTACAGTGGAAATGATTCCTCTTATAGCTTTTAATGATAAAAAATTTACATATATGTTTATGTAATTAGTATGAAATTTTAAGAATTGGGCTCATTTTGGGTCTGCAGTTTACAGTCAGTAACTCCACTTCCACAGCTTCTGTGATTTCAAACTTTTGACCGTCTGCATATAAGTGAAACATTTAATTTTCTGGGTTTTCTGTCTCCCTCTGGCAGTTAGTTCCAGAGTTATGGATTTTCAAATATTAACATTTTTATGAGTAATTGGGAAATTTTGTTTTTCCTAGAATAACTTCACCAAGTTGTGATAGTTATCTTGCAGAAATTTTGAATAGATTATGTACATAACAATTCCTCTTTCTATTGTGGATGAATATTTCAAATTCAAGTTCAAGGACTTGCATGGCAAGTGTGCTCTGGTGTATCATGGATCACGAAAATGGATATAACATTTAACTGCCACTGAGGACGAAAATTTCAATCCTAAAAATTTCAATCTTGAATTTTATACGGCATTTTGTGCTCCAGAAGATCTTTGGACATTGAAAATGTGGTTGTTGTATGAAAAATCGGATCTTAAGTGTGTTCTACACAAAGTGTGACATTAACTGTTGGAAAACTTCCATGGTCAAGTTCCAGTGCTTAACAACTGGAAGAAACCAGCGTTCATACAGAACGAGTATAGTTTGAGTGAACAATTATTTGGCGATAATGAAGATTGTGAAGACTTCCAGAAAATGACAGTCGGACTATTTTGGCTGCAAAGGGAAGTGGTCTCATTGTGGCTGCTGCTCGCAGTGACAGGATCTATTCGAAGGGCAAGACAAATTGTCAACAGTTAACTTGACAAATTCTTAAGATGAGTTTTGCGCAAAAGCACCTTTTGTTATGTTTTGTAGTTGGTTCTTACGTACTTATTAATCTTTTTTTTTAAATATGCCGAAAATATTTTGGTTTTTTACGAAAATTAACTGTAATTAACTTAACGGTCTTAACTTAACTATACTGTTTTCTCAGAAGTGACGAGCTTTTGTACAGTGATTTTGCCACTAGTTAGTTATTTATTTACTTTTTGTCCTTATTTTTTATTTATTTATTATTTTTTTTAATTATTTTTTCATCTATTTTTTTTATTTATTTATTTTATTTTATTTTATTTATTTATTTATTTTTTGCTGGCTCCCAGGTATTAGCAACCTGGGAACGGGATTGCTGGCACCCGCTGGTATTGCACTACTTCCGGCGGGTGCGGGATTTTAGTGCGCTGAGCACTGACAGTGAATAATGGACCCGGACCTGGCTCCTCGAGCTTGGGAAGGGCATTAGGTGGCAGCTGCCCAGGTGTTGGCTTCTCGCTAGTTCGGAGAGGCCAGACACACTTTTTTCAGGCCGTTTCACAGAGATTTTGTGCTGTCGCAGGTGTTCAAGGTGGAGATGGGCATTTACCTAGGTGCCACCCTGACTCTGTTTATACTAGGAAACACAGAGTTTTGTGTTTCCTAGTAGAAAAGAAGATTAAGAAACTTTGGGCGGTTCTGGAAAGGAAGGAGAACGAGAAGAGGAAGTTTTTGGTGAAGGACGAGAGATAGAAGACCTCGTAGCATTAGTAGAGGCATATGATGCAAGAAAGCAAGCTTAGGCAGCATCAGCCAAAAAAAAAAAAAAAAAAACCACTTCCACTTCACCCCTCCGTTCGTTCAAAATACCTGTCCAGCTGAGCCTTAAACTTATTTAGGTTATCAACTTCCCCAACAAGGGATGGAAGTCTGTTCCACTAACCCAACTACCCGCTTGCTAAAGGCAAATTTCCGAACATCAATCCTACAACTGTCTTTCCTCAATTTGAATTTATGCCCTCTCAGGAGATTATTCTGAGTAGTCTCCAGACACTGTAATTTGCAAAACTTCAGCCTTTCTTCGTAAGAGCTACCCTTTGTCCCATTCACTAATCTTATTTCAATTCTCTGTACTCGTTCCCGCAGCTCTACATCCTTCTTGAAATGAGACCCCAGACCTGTATACAGTACTCAAGGTGTGGCCTGACCATTGCCTTATACAAGAGAATAATCACCCCCTTATCCATGCTAGAAAAATTCCTGTATATCATTGACAAGGGTAGCACCATGAGCTACCCTTGCAGCCCGTCTGCACTGCTCAGAAGACTTCATATCTGCCTGCACAATTACCCCCAGGTCCGTTTCATTCCCTACCACTGTAGTACTGTTGTACTAAACTGTTGTTTAGTACAACTGAGTTGATACGTTTCCCTGGGGTTGCTGTTTCCCATATGTAATACTTTACATTTGTCAATATTAAACTTCCTTTTCCACCTCTCAGCCCATCTGCTCAACCTTTCCAGATCCTGTTGCAGCAGCATAGCGTCAATAGTGTCCTTAACAACCCAGTCAACCTTTGTATGGTCTGCAAACTTGGATATTAAGCTTGATATACCTTCATCAATATCATTGATAAATATACAAAACAACAGTGGACCCAAAACCGAACCCTGAGGGACTCCACTAATAACATTAGTCCACGATGAGCAGTGTCCATTGGTTACCACCACTTTGTCTTCTCCCTCTCAACCACCCCTTTATCCATAGCAGCAATTTGCCTCCAATTCCACACTGCTCCAATTTGTGCAGCAGTCTTCCAATGTGCAACTGTGTCAAAAGCCTTTCTAAGATCCAAGTATATAATATCAAAGTTATTCCCTGCATCCAGTTCTTTTGTGACTGCATTATAGTATCCAATCAAATTGGTCAGACAAGACTTTCCCTTAACGAAACCATGCTGTGTCCGAGCTATAACTGAAGTCTTGTCTAGATGATCCTGCAGTGCTTCTTTAACCAGTGCCTCCATTAATTTTCCTGGAACAGAAGTTAAACTCACAGGTCTATAATTACTTGTGTCAGCCTTTGATCCTCCTTTGTGAATTGGGGTCACATTTGCACATCTGCAGTCTATGGGTACCTCCCCTGAGTCCAAAGGAGCTCTCATAATTATGGCTAAGGGTTTGCTTACTTCCTTTGCTGCCTCCTTTAATATAACTGGATACATCCCATCCACCCCGGCTGCCTTTTTTATGTTCAACCTCAACAATTGCTCCTCCACTTTCCTCTAAGTTATTACAAAATCATCTAGTGCACTGCCAGAGTTTACTTCGCCTCTGGCATTCCCCTTCATGAATAACTCCTCATATGTGAATTTAGATGCAAAATACACATTTAGTTTGATAGCCACCTGAGCAGGATCATTAACAGTTGAACCATCGATATCAAGTGGACCAATGTGATTCATCCCCTTCCTTCTAGAGTTTACAAAACTAAAGAACTCTTTGCTGTTTTTCTTTGCATCCCTTGTCAAAGATTTCTCGTAATCTGCCTTCGCCTGCCTAACTTCCTTTATGACTTGGTTGCATATCAACTTGTATCTATCATAGGCTTCTGTGTCACGTGTATATTTGTATGTATCCCAAGCATTTTTCTTCTCTGCCATATGCCTCATTAGTTCATCTGACATCCACTTAGGCCTAAACCTTGAACAATATTTCTTAGTTGGTATGTAAAGCCTAGTAGCTTCCAAGATAATTTCTTTGAATGCTTCCCATTTTGAATTTGCTGTTGGTAACATCATCAGTTGGTCCCACTGTATGGAATTTAAATACTGTCTCGGACCATCGTATTCGCCTTTACGAAAGCAAACACCCTTCCCTCTACCCTTGATGGTAGTTACCTCTTTGAGCAAATCCCACTTCAGCACACTGTGATCACTGCTACCTACTGGTTCCTTCATCTGCAGATTCTGGTTGTCTTTGCTGAACAGGTATCCTTCTAAATCTTTCTTCAAGGGAGAGTCGCCTTCTTGTAAAGGAACATTAGTTTGAAGAACACAATTTTAATCGACTCCTTGACTTCTCTAAAATTAGTTGATATAAGGTGAATATCATCTGATTCTCTATTAGGTCAGAAGGTGCGTTATTGTCTAAATTGTTACTTGGAAGATTAAAAATACCTTCTTCAGTATGTTCACATAGAACAATAGCTTCTGAATTATCACTATTCAGTTTTAAATTTTCTGTCTCTCATTTTATTTGGTGGAATAACATTTCCACTACTTTCATCTACTATGATAAACAAAGAAACATACTTATCTCAAGCTTCAGAATATTGGTAATTTTTGTTTAATAAACCGATACGCAGTGTATGTTGCGAGTAATTTCACTTGTCGTCAGAAGAGCACACTTTTATGCTTTAACAAAAATAAAAATTTAAAAAAAAATGAGGGTTTCTCTCAGACGGCAGGTTACACTCTGAATTCAGGAACGAAAATGCATAACATCTACGTTCCTGAAATCGAAGTGTAAGTTCATGTCCTCCTTTTGGTATTACTGTATCGGCCTATTTTATAAAATATTCTAAAGCATTTCGTGCACTGTTAAAGAGTGTTCATCATTTCATATCAGTAAAAGATTTTATGTAAATTTCTACTTACCACGATTGTTAATAAAAACATGGGAAGAACAGCCCGCAGACCAGTCATGGTAATTTTTAGTTTCCTTCAACCGATGTCTCGCTTAAGAAATAAAAGGAACCTAAACGAAAAAATAAAATAAACTGAATACCACGACAACTGTTAATTCAGCTTTCCCAACTTTTTTTTCTTCATTCGGTTATATTAATTATTTTTTTTTCGCCATATGGTGCAAGGAACCATATGGCGAAAAAATGCTGCACCAACCAAAAAAAAAAAATTCAGAGTTACCTGAGAGAGAGAGAGAGAGAGAGAGAGAGAGAGAGAGAGAGCGAGTGGGTGTGCCAAGCCCATATTTACCAGATGTGAACCCCTGTGGTTAATGGGTATCTCTTTCTCTCTATCACTCGCTGTGCCCCTGTTGTTTAGAGACATTGATATATAAATATTTACTTGGAAAATTAAATGCACTAGGCATAATCCTTATGGGTTTTGATAATTAACTATACAATATCGGTGTAAATACACCATGGTTAACCCATATATTAGAGCTACGATTGTAGCGTAGAAGGCATCGTTTTAATTGTATCTCATAATGTGGTTGCCTTCACAACAAGATAGCTACTATTGAATGAATTACTTCAAATAAATAACGCTTCTCTAGTAGAGAAGGCTACTGTTATTTATTTTCAGCGGTACCACCACCCAGACGATCGTTTCGAAGCTGTTTGGCTTCGTCATCAGTGGGCGGGCAGGTACCCAGGTAATACAACAAGCCATCTCAGTTGCGAGATGGCTTGTTGTGTAAGCCATGAAAGGAGATCGAAATTAAATTGGTTGATTAAGCCAGAAGATAATTCATTGGAAGGTAATCCCATAATCAGCCCGAATTTGAGGTTAAACAATCTGACTTCGAGTGTATCGCCCGAATACTTCAGATCAGTGAAAGGTTTAAAACATTTACCGCAGATTTTAAATACGAATTTTAACTCGTTTGGGTTCCTTTGATGAGCTAGTGGCGTTCATGTTTAATTTGCGATTTTGTAGTAGCGACTGTTATTGTAAATTTAAATTCTGTCGTGTCTTGAAGTGTACTCGATTACTCTTTGAATTGTTACTTTCAAATGCGTGGATCTCATATTCGAAAGCGGGAAAGAGAGTTCAAGTGTGTGTGTGTGAATAAGGTATTGGTGAGTGCACAATTATCCACAGAAGAAGCGAATCGCTTGATAAAACCTAACTTTTTGAACGCTTATGGAGTAATATCATTTACATGCGGCAGAAAAGAACAATTGAAGGGAAATTAATTTGCATTACTCGATTTAGTGGAATCTGCTTTACAGCGTAATTGATAGGCTTTCTGAATCAACAAAAGTAGCACTGGGCGTTTCGGACTGTTTATCTTCAAGTTCGTCCAAGGACAAATCTGTAAGAGGTTTTGAAGAAAACAACTTATTATGACAAGAGCTGAACACCATTTTGTCTTAGTCATCAGCGTATAATATTTTTATTGCAACCAGCGAATAGAAATAAAAAATAAGGAATTTCATTGACAACAAAGCAACAAGAATGCTAGGCGTTTTGTATAATTAAAAACATTACAATGATTAGACATTATAACATTTATTTACAGAAGATATGTACTTACATTTTTTTTTGTTTTTTTTTTGGCAAAAACTCAATGAGCATGACATTATCGTGCTCATCAGGTACATTAACATTCTAGCAACCAGCAAAAAGTTAATCTTAGTGAGGTCATCAACATATAAATTAAATAGCAAGGAATTAAGGAAATCTTTTGAGTTGCTGTTGCAGACTTTTAGGCGCATCAGCGACTTAGGCATATTGCGTCGTACATAACACGTCTCAAAATTTCTGTGTTCTGTGGTCGATTAGCAGTTTACTGGAAGAAAACCCCGAGTTTTCGGGAGAAAAAAGCCATTCTACATTCGCCAAACCGACTAACTCAGCCACACTATGAAAAAGATCCATAAAAATTCCTCACGTCATCGACGAGAACAAAACTCGGATCTTTTCCAAACGGTGGGGGCAGACAATGATTATAGTAACGTACCCACGAGGACATCTTTTGAGCAGAGGCAGTGAAGTTTATTTGATATCTTCTTCAAGAGATAAAGTCGAATAACCAATCTATTAAGAAATTTACTATATCCATAGTGAGGATCTTTGAATCTGACAGGAGCCGTGGCAAGAATAAATATCTTTATTGCAGGCAGTGATTGGTTATATGATTGCCTGATGCAATAATACCCACAACAGCGACAATGCTAGGGGTGCTCTTGCTCTACTGCAAAGCTGTGTTTCTTCCAATTGTCGCTTATACAAGGTACAAGGTATTCGTGTAATGATTGCGGCCTCCAGGGTTTCCCCTATATACCGCTGTATCATCTGTAGTTTATTTATTTTTTTATTTTTTTATTTATTTTTTTTTTTATGTGAACCCCAAACACGAGAGGTATTAGAACCTATAGTACTTAGTACCGTGCTTGGGTTGGAGGTTGAGAAGACGAAAGAAGATATTTGTTGACATTGGACTTGAACTTCTGTAGATTGTAATTTTCAGGAAATATGTATGAAGCAAGGTTGTTCCAGAAAACGGCAGTTGAATGAATAAATGAGGAAGATGAAAAGTTGGTTCTGTGGGTTTGAAGTTGGACAGTAAATGGATGTTGGCAGGTGGCGGCACGTGTTCGGACTGTTTTGAAAGAGAGAGCGGGAATTATAGAAGCCAATTCAGAAGAACAGTGCCCATGGAAGTATCTGTAGAAGAGGCATGCAGCAGAAACAGTACGTCTATGAGAAAGCGAGTGGAGAGACTCTGTTGAAGATGAATCATTAATTAACCTAACTGCCCTCTTCTGAATGGAATCAAGAAGCCTGAGAGAGGTTATGGGGGCACCACCCCAAATGTGGGAACAATATTCCATGGCAGGGCGGATTTGCGATTTATACAGAGTGAGCAGCTGTTTGGAAGAAAAGTAACGCCGAGAGAGAAAGAGAAAACCAAGTTTTTTAGATGCAGAGGAAGCAATATTTGTAATGTGCTTGTGCCAAGAGAGATTAGAAGTCAGGGTAATTCCCAAAAGAGATATATCCTTTTGCCTAGAAATTGGAGTGTCACTAAAGATAAGCATAGGAGCAGGAGAATCCTTTTTGCGAGATATAAGACAAGACTGAGTTTTAGAAGGGTTGAAATCAACTAAGTTGTCTTTGCCCCACTGGAGAATTACCTGAAGATCGGCATTTAAGGAATTGGTAGCAGATTTTCGAGAAGTTGAAGCTGATTGAGCAGGGCAAGGTTTCTCAAAATGGAAAGTTGAATGCAATGTGCTATCATCGGCAAAACTATGGATAGGATTTCCAGTCAATGGAAGAAGGTCATTGATATACAAGAGGAAAAGAGTGGGGGAAAGAACTGAACCTTGGGGGACACCGGCATTAGTGGAGAAGTTATAAGACAGAGAGCCATCTACCATCACCCTCAGTGAGCGATCAGAGAGAAAACTGGATAACCAATTACTAAAAACAGTTGGAAAACCATAAGATGGAAGCTTGTTTAGAAGACCTTTATGCCAAACACGATCGAAAGCCTTTGAGATGTCAAGAGCAACTACTTGGGTTTCACCGAACCTTTCCATTGAAGTAGTCCATAAATGGGTAACATAAGCCAGAATATCACCAGTGGATCGACACTGACGGAATCCATACTGGCGATCGTTGATCAGACGGAAGGTTTCTAGGTAGTTTAAGAGATGGCGGTTAATTGATTTCTCCATTACTTTAGAAAGAGTAGAAGTAATTGCAATGGGACGATAATTGGATGGGAGGGATTTGTCACCCTTTTTAGGAACTGGCTGGATATGAGCAAATTTCCAAGCAGAAGGAAAAACACCTTTGGAATAAGAAAGTGAAAAAAGGCGGCAAAGAATAGGAGTAAGTTAAGGAGCACAGATTTTGAGAACAAGTGGAGAAATACCATCAGGACCTGGAGCTTTCTTAGCATCAAGATTCATCAATATCCTTCTGATATCCTTTTGACGGAAGACCACAGGAGGCATTGAATGGACCGTGTTGGGAATGGTGGGAGGTGTTTTACCAAGATCATTAATACATGAGCTGGAAAAAAAAATGGGATGCTAGCAGGTCAGCTTTATCCTTGGCTGAAGTGACAACAGAACCATCTGGTTTGGACAGAGGTGGAAGCAGAGATGGGCAAAAGTTGCGGCCAATAGCTTTGGCAAGAGACCAGAATGCTCGGCTACCATTAGGGCAAGAAGCAAGTTTTCTATTCTTAGCCTGTTCAAACTCTAGTTTGGACTGATTAATAACTGCTTTACAATTGTTGCGAGCTTTGGTGTAGGCAGAAAATGAAACTGAAGATTAGAAACAAGCCAATTACGATATGCAACATTCTTCTCTTGAACAGCCTTAGCACATTTATTGGAAAACCAAGGTTTAGATAAAGGACGAGATTTTAAAGTGGAGTGTGGGATAAAGCATTCCATTCCTGCAAGAATAATTTCACTGACACGATCTGAGCAAACGTTGACATCAGGAGTTTTGAAACAGTAATCCGACCAAGGAAAAGAAGTCTCGCAGGTCATCCCATTTTGCATTCTTGTAATGCCAAACAACACGAGGTTGGGAATAGCCATGAGATAAAGGTTCCATTGGAGAAGAGACAATCACCAAGTTGTGGTCTGAAGTGCCTAAAGGACCTCTCACTTCGACCGTGTACTTAGAAGGGTTGTTTGTGAGAAAAAGATCAAGCGTATTGGCTATATGATTCGGATTGTCCGGTATTCTTGTAGGTAAATGAACAATCTGTGCTAGGTCATTAGTAATTGCAAAAGCCTCAGCATCTCGACCTGCTGGGTCGGTGTGACTAGAAAACGGAAGCCAGCTGGAGTTGTGAACATTAAAATCACCAAGGAAAATTACCTCACTGTTAGGAAAGTTGGACTGGAGAAAGTCAAGTTGCAACGAGAGGAAGTCAAAGAGCTCCAAGTGATTAGTGGAGTTTGGGGAACGGTAGAGACAACAGATGAATTTGACACAATGAGGTAGAGAGATTTTAAGCCAGAGAAGATCAAAGAGAGGAGATTCCAAATTGCCAAGTCTCTGACAGGGAATATCAGAACGGACATATGCACAAGTACCACCTTTGAGGCGAAAGGAATCATACAGCGAATAATTTGGGCATCTGAGATGAGCAGTAGTTGAATCAACCGATAACTGAGATTCTGTCAGAAAAAGTACATGGGGTTTGGCAGACTGCAAGTGGAAATGGACATCATTGAGATTAGAATTGAGACCACGTATATTTGTGAAATGAATTAGGAAATCCTTGGGAGGTTTAGATCTTTTCGCAGATAAGCTTGTTCTATTAGTTTGGCAATTCATGGTGTATTCAATAGTAAGAAAAAGTGGGTGGGACATGCTGTATGAAGTAATGAAATTTTTGGATATGGCGTACATGTGGTAAGAATATACCCAGATCCTTGACGTAACGTGGCCTCGACAATGCTCCCCGCATACACACTACTCGGACTCCCTCCAGTCACTATCTGGCAGAGTAGAGGTAGCAAGATTATACACTAGCTGATCCGGAAGCCTCCTAGAGAGTTACCAATAGGTTCGGTCCGGTGTACATCTGTAGTTTATTTATAGCCGGCAAGTGTGTATAAATGTATGTGTGTATGTTTCAGTGTAGGTTCTGATGGGTGTTGTTTGCCGGCCCTGGAGACTTTGCAGCCTGGAGGCAGGGCGGAAGCCACCTGCGTCCAGACTCTCGTACCTTGCCACGAGGAGGCGCTCCAGGGGTTAGTAACCGCAAAGAGGGTTTCCAACCAGTGGTAAACCCGTGAAAGTTATGGGAAGGAGAAGTAGGACAAAGAAAGAAGAGAGATATTCTCCTAAGGAGCAGAAAACGGTAGGATGAATTAACAACTAAGAACAGAGAGGAAAGTTAGGTTTTCTCCGACTGGAAGAGGAGCCCAACCTCAGCCAGCCAGAGAAAGGAAAACTCAAGAAACAAATTTAATTGTGTCTGAGACACCAAGAAAATAACTTAACTTAACTTAGCATCTAATTACAAAATTTTCCAAAAATTTACAGTGAGAGGACGAGACTTGTGAGAAGCCCAGAAGAACTTGTCTGAACAATAGTTGGTAAGAGTTTTAAACAGTTACACTAAATAACAAGCAATCTAATAACCTTCAGTGATTTTGTTAGAACTGCAATTCTAGTATCTTAACACACAATGAGGAAAACTTGAGATTTAACAAGGCTATTAACTCCGAGAGTCATAATAAAATTAAGATCACAATTACATAAAAACAGGAAGTTGTAATTCTAAACAATAATTTTTTTTTTTTATATAATCCAAAATTTTGAGTTAAACAGGATGAGCTGTGTTTAGCAACTTTCGTCTTCTAAACACGGAGTTATCATAGTTACAAAAAGCTGAGAAGGATTCTGATGTTTCCAAAAATTTTGGGAAATCATCTAGGGTGTAAACATTAGTGTCTAACATGAGCTGGTAACGTAAATCTAAATATATGTTGCAATTTAGGACTAAATGTTCCACCGTCTCCTCAGCTCCACAATGACAAAGAGGAGAGGGGACCAGTCCAAACCTAAAAAGGCGGGAGTTAAGGCCGTGACCCGTAAGAAGAAAAGAGGAAAAAAGTCCAGGTTGAAGCCAGGAAAGATTCTTAGATTTTACAAAGACTTTAGGAAGGAAGGAGAAAGTAATTCTGCCAAGGGAAGAGTCATCCCAAGAGAGCTGCCACTCATCAAGGGCTAAACTGAGCAGTCGAGAAACTTCAAGGTCGGTAGAGTTATTATAATTATTTTCAAAAACACCAATGGAAGCAGGGGTAAGACGCCTCCTGTGAAATTTAAGAAATGCAAGGATAATTTCTAAATGAATGGGAAGGCGCCCATCCTAGCCTTCCTAGTGGAGACCCGTGCTGGCACTGGCTTTTGGTCAGTGCGGGATCAGATATATATATATATATATTTTTTTTTTTTCTTTTTCTTCAATTTTATATTTTATTTATTTACTTTTATTTTTATATATTTATTTATTTTATATATGTATTTTTCCCCTATTTTTTTCTTTTCTCTTTTTATTTTTTTTAATTTTATATTTTATTTATTTATTTTAATTTTTTTTTTAATTTTTTAATTTTTTTTTTGCTCTGATATTAGTGCAGTAAGAGCTGGTAAACCAGAGCGTTCGGAGGGCGGTCGCGATACATGCGTAGTTGTGGTCTACCTCCCCGTGGTGTTGACGGACACTGGGCAGGCTTTCCAGGTGATCGCCTGCCTGGTGACAAAACGGCCAGAAACAACAAAACAACACAACAACACACACACTGCACGAACATAATTTTACACACACTTCTGGCCTGTTATAGTGCTTTCTGTAATCATCACACACGTACAAAGGCAGAAATGAATTGACGTTCAGGTGCCATCCTACATAAGATACTGTACATGTCTACATGAAGATAAACACAGGAAAGGCACCTGGGGTGGATGGGATCTATCCAGTTATATTAAAGGAGGCAGCAAAGGAAGTAAGCAAACCCCTAGCCATAATTATGAGAGCTTCCTTGGACTCAGGGGAGGTCACCATGGACTGGAGGTGTGCAAATGTATCCCCAATTCACAAAGGGGGATCGAAGGGAGACCAGGTAATTATACACCTGTGAGCTTAACTTCTGTTCCAGGAAAATTAATGGAGGCACTAGTTAAAGAAGCACTTCAGGATCATTTAGACAAGACTTCAGTTATAGCTCAGACACAGCATGGTTTTGTTAAGGGGAAGTCTTGCCTGACCAACTTGATTGGATACTATGATGCAGTCACAAAGGAACGGGATGCAGGGAATAACTTTGATATTATATACTTGGATCTTAGAAAGGCTTTTGATACTGTTGCACATGGAAGACTGCTGCACAAATTGGAACAGTGTGGCATTGGAGGTAAATTGCTGCTATGGATAAAAGTGTGGTTGAGGGGGAGAAGACAGAGAGTGGTAATCAATGGACACTGCTCTTCGTTCACTAATGTTATTAGTGGAGTCCCTCAGGGTTCAGTATTAGGTCCATTATTGTTTTCTGTATTTAAAATTGATATTGATGATGGTATATCAAGCTTAATGTCCAAGTTTGCAGACGATACAAAGGTTGGCAGGGTTGTTAAGGACCCTACTGACTGTATGCTGCTGCAACAGGATTTGGAAAGGTTGAGCAGATGGGCTCAGAGGTGGCAAATGAAGTTTAACATTGACAAATGTAAAATACTACATATGGGAAACAGCAACCCCAGAGCATCGTACCAACTCTGTGGTACTACACTGACAGTGGTAGAGAATGAAAAGGACCTGGGGGTAATTGTGCAGGCAGATATGAAGTTCTCTGAGGAGTGCAGACGGGCTGAAAGAGTAGCTCATCGTGTCTTGTCAATGATATACAGAACTTTTTCTAGCATTGATAAGGATAGGATTATCCTCTCTTATAAGGCAATGGTCATGCCACACCTTGAGTACTGTACACAGGTCTGGAGGCCTCATTTCAAGAAGGATGTAGAGCTGCTGGAACGAGTACAGAGAAGGGCAACAAGATTAGTGAATGGAACAAAGTGTTGAAGAAAGGCTTAAGTTTTGCAAATTACAGTGTCTGGAGACTAGGCACCAGCAGCGACGTGATCTGATAGAGGTGTATAAAGCCTTGAATGGTTTGAGCATGCTCAATGCTGATGGGATTCTTCCTCTTGCTCAGAATAATCGCATGAGAGGACCTAAATTCAAATTGAGAAAAGACAGATGTAGGGTAGTCGTGCGGAATTTGCCTTTAGCCAGTGAGTTTGTTGGCGGAACGGACTTTCATCCCGTGTAAGTTGATAGCCTAAATAAATTGAAGGCTCAGCTGGAGAGGTATTTCGAACGAACGGAAGGGTGAAGTGGAAGGCTTTTTTTTTTTTTTTTTTTTTTTTTTTTTGGCTGATGCGGCATAAGCTGGCTTTCTTGCATCATATGCCTCTACTAATGTTAATGGTAATGCTAATGCTTGATCTTTTTCTCGCCAATAACTCTAAATACACGGTCGAGGTGAGTAGTCATTTAGGTACCTCAGATCGCAACTTGCTGATGGTCTCTTATTCAATGGAGCTTTCTGTTCTCCTTTATCACATTGCTATTCCCAACCTCATGTTGTTTGGCATTACAAGAATGCAAAATGGGATGACCTGCGAGACTTCTTTTCTTCTTTTCCTTGGTCGGATTTCTGTTTCAAAACTTCTGATGTCAACGTTTGCTCAGATGGTGTCAGTGAAATTATTCCTTGGCAGCCATCCTTTCAGCGTACAACTCCACGCAGCGATCTTTAACGAAATCTTACCTAAATCTACCGCGATCACTTCAACCTTTTTTTTTTTTTTTTTTTTTTTTTTTAGGTCCTTGCCACTGAAATCCCAGGAAATTAGGTGGCAGGACCTGCAAGAGTATCACTTACTGGTAACACCTGGCTAGCCTCCACGTGGCGGGGTATGGGCAACGTCGGTTCCCAATAGGGGCCCGGCGGTAATAATTCAGAGGAACAGTGGGCACAACATCTTACACAACTCACGACCCACACACTTTTAAATCTCTGGCTTGACAGTGTTCTGTTTCCTATACAGACTCCCTAGTTGGATAGCTTTCAATGTGTTAAGATGTGCTTTTATAGTCTCAATGGATATTAACTGGATTTTGTGTTTTTAGGCCATCCCCCCTTGTATAAAATATGTCCCCATAAAATACAAGCTGTGGTGAGTTTGACTGTATTCTTTTTATCTCTGAAAGTGAAGGGATGGCGCCATGCTATTCATTTTAAATTCTTGCTGCTTGATGTGAATATCTACTGAAGTTAACATTACAAAATGGAGGTCGATTAACGTTGATTTTCCCTTCACAGTCAGAATTTTTGTGTGTGGCCTTTGTCCCCCTAAGCTTGGGGTGGATAACGGTCTTAAAACCTTTTTGGAACACCTGGGTGGCTGATGGTTGCTCTGGGGTTTACATGACATATTTTTCTTGAGCAAATAGCCAGCCATTGTCTTGTTTTTTATTTTTCTCTGCAAACGCAAACATTTTAGTTTTGGTTTCAGAAATGCTGCCATCTTGTCTTCCCCAAATCTCTGGCCAATGACTGAAAAGGTCAGATTTTTTGGCGCAATTTTCTTAACTGTTAGCTGCCATTTTGTTTTTGGGACTCCATCTTGCTTTTAAAATGGCTGCCTCCGTATGGGCGCCGCCATTTCGCGATACTCCCATAGACTAACATAGCGTTGGAGTATATATGTTACAGAGTAGACATTTTATTTCAGGGTTAACTGACAGTGTTACTATCTTTGGATAAAAATATTAGATGCACCATGTTGACTTATATTGTATATATATTATTGTTTTTGGTTACCATGGTTACCATTGCATTTACTGTATATTTCTAGTTAATAAGTTATAGTGTACTTGAATATTGTTTGTTGTATATCTCAGTATTGGGTGATCCTAATATTCTGAGATTTAGTGTATGTTCTTCTCTTGCCCTGATTACCCCCTCCAGCAATTTTGGAGGGATTCTGTCCATTAGGGCCGGAGATACAGCTATTTTTGTTATCATATCCCAAACTGGCCTTCAATTTGGAATTTGGGCTTGTTTGGGCTGTTATTTTTTGCCTTTCAATCGCTTATAACTCGGAACCTATTGGGCGGATCTCGCTCATTTTTGGTGAGGAGAATCCTTACATCATTACTTATTTTCTGTAATTTTTTCAGCGCCCCCTGGCGAGAACTGGCTGAGTTAGACAGTTCTCCTCTTTTGGGCTTAAACATATTGGTTTTTCTGTTGGGAGTCCACAGACACTGTATTATTATTGAGTTTGTTTTTATTAAGGTTATCTCTGAACTATGGATACCACTAGTGATTCAGATATGGACAATTCTTCTATTCTGCACCCTATTGTGGAGTCCACCTTGGATTCTTCACAAGATACTTCTTTAGAGGTCTTTGCTGGGAATCCTGAAATACCTGGCAATATGCTTCCTGACATTCCTCTTACTGACTTACTTAAGAAGAAATTTACAACTAAACCTCCTGCTGGCCCCATTGAGGAATTTTCTGAAAACTCCTTGATGGATTGTTGTGACACGGTTCACACTCTAAGAATTCAATTGCTCGACCTACTTGAAGCTGGTAAAGTTTCTTCCCCTACAACCAACGGCATCTTGAAGATATTCTCTACATTAGAATTGAAATTCTTCAAAGCTTTTAATACATGTAAGGAACTTACTGCAGCTCTTTCTTCGAAATCAAACACTGTGTCCACAGAGTCTTCTACACCTTATGCTCAAGTACTTTCACGACCTCCAGTGCAATCCTTTGTCCCCCCTCCAGTGCAATCTACTGTCTCTCAACCTGCCCCACAACATGTTCTTGTGGTTCGTCCCAAAGATACCTCTGAACTTAAGTCTAGTGAAGAGGTAAAGAAGGAAATTGCTTCCAAATTTAAGGAAGAATTTCGTTGTGTGAAAATTAAAGCTGTTAGGAAAGCCCGTGATCGAGGGATGATCATTGAGGTTGCATCTAGGACTGATTTAGAATCTCTTAAGGCTTGCCCAAAATTTGAGGAATTACAGCTTTCAGTGGAAGCTCCTAAAAAGCTAAACCCTACAGTTGTCATTTACGATATCAGTAAAGATACTGATGAGTCTGAGTTCTTCCAGGACCTCTTTGATAAAAATCTACGTGACTCTGACATTTCCCTGGAGGATTTCAGGAAGAATGTCAAATTGCGATTTAAAATGAATGCTCGAATTAAAGGGTCAATGCACTGGGTTTTAGATGTCTCTGGTCCTATTAGGAAAATTTTGCTGGGAGGTAACTCTAAGGTTTATATTGGCTGGGCCGTCCATGGGGTAAAAGAGTTTACAGTATCATCTCGTTGTTTTAAGTGCCTAGGATATGGACACTCTGCTAAGAATTGCAGATCCAAAGAATTTACGTGTGGTCACTGTGGTGGCCAAGGTCACCAGATTCCTGAATGCCCTGCTAAAACCTCTCCCGTGGTGTGCCCAAATTGTAAGCTGAGAAAGAAACCGTCTAATCATTCGTACAAGGACAATTCCTGTCCAGAATACCTCCGGGCCCAGGAACAAACTAGGTTACGGACTGACTATGGCTAGTACACCAAATAGCAATGTTTTTGCTGGTGTCAAAGTGCTACAATTGAATTGCCAGAGGTCCCTGGCTGTAAATAATGATGTAAATAAATTGATTTCTGTACATAAGTTTTCTGTTTTGGCTCTACAAGAGCCTTATTCCTATAGAGGCGTGATCAAGGGTTTCCCGTTTCAGTCCAAAATCGTACAATCTCTTCCCGATACTTCTGGTACTGGAGGCAATGCTGTGACCAGAGTTTGGGCGGCTTTGGTCATAGTTGACCCTGCCATAACAGTTACAAAAATTTGCAGTTTATGCACCAATTTTGCGGCATGTGCTTGCCTTGAAGGTACTTTTGGTTCTTTCTATTTCGTTTCCCTTTACATGCGATGTTCGAAAGATGCTCAACCTATAGAGCCCTTTCTCAATTACCTGGAGAACCTTCTTATCCGTCTCGCTGGTCTTCCTATTCTGATTTCTACGGACTCGAATGCATCTTCCCCTTTATGGGGTAGCAGCTCTACCACTCCAAAGGGCGCTCTTCTCGATGACTTCATCGTCTCAAAAAACCTAACCGTCCATAACACTAGTGGACATCCACCTACCTTTTCAAATGCTTCTGGTCAGTCTCATATCGATATCACCTTCTCTAATCGTTCTTTTCAGCTCGGAGTTCACAATTGGCTGGTTCATCCTTCCTGGTCGGGAAGCGATCATCATCCGATCACCTTTGACCTGGTCACCTCCCGCAGACCTCTGATATCCCGCTCTACATTTGATTTCCCCCGTTACAGGACTAAGGACTGTGACTGGTCTCTATTTGATATTAATTTTCTTAACTTGGCTACAGATGATTGTATTTCGGATTTTATTCCTTTGGATCCTGATTCCATGGAGGCAAAAATAACTGAAATAATTACTGCTGCCTCTGATCTCAGTTTTGCTAAAAAGAAACGGTCCGTTAATTCAGTTCCCTGGTGGACAGCGGCCCTTACTTCCCTTCGGAAGGATCTTAAAACTTCTAGAAGGAATCTTAACAGGGCTAAAAGGTCCAATAGATCTCAAATTGAATTGGACAGGCTTAGAGAAATCTACAGAAATGCTCGTAGACTGTATTTCAACTCTATTCACAGAGAGAAGGCTCTTGCATGGGAGCGACTTGTTGAAAGGACCATCAAGAATGACCCCTGGGGTCTGCCTTATAAAGTTATGGCTTCCAAACTTCATCCTCATGTTCCGCAAAATTCGATTACAGTCCCAAATTCTTCTGAGACGCTTTCGTGGTCTACTTCAGTCGATGCAATTTTAAATGAACTCATTCTCAGTGATACCTCAGTTCCTGAGAGTAATGAACAAACCCTACTTAGACTTCAGCATCTGTCTTACGAGGGTCCTTCCAATGAACCACCCTTTACACAAGATGAAATTGACTTAGCGGTAAATTCCTTTGCTAATGGTAAGTGCCCAGGTTTAGATAATTTAGAGATCTCCATCATTAAAAGAGTCTGGAGGATTAAACCCCAAATTATTTCCATTCTGATGAATTCTTGCCTGACCTTTGGCGTCTTCCCAACTCGTTGGAAGACTGCCAATCTCAAAATTTTGCTAAAGAGCCCGGATAAACCTGTTGGCTCTCCTTCTTCTTATCGCCCTATTTCTCTTCTTCCATTCCTCGGAAAAATCTTGGAGAAGCTTCTGGCCGCAAGGTTCAAAAGCTACTATACTGCTAAAGATCTTTTCTCTTCTTTCCAGTTTGGCTTTTCGCAGGGCAGATCAACTACTGATGCTATCAACCTACTTCTTAATACTGTTAAAAGTTCTCCTTCGAAATACGTTCTCGGTCTTTTCGTGGATTTCAAAGGGGCCTTTGACACCCTTTGGTGGCAGAGTGTCCTGGAGAGATTCCGAAAGGCCGAGGTCTCCTGTCCTATATATAACCTTATTTCTAGCTATTTTCAGGACAGAAACCTTGTGGTCTCATCGGGCACTTGCTCGGTCTCGAGACCGGTTTCTAGGGGCTGTCCTCAGGGATCCGTTCTTGGCCCTGTTTGCTGGAACGTGGTCCTTGATGGATGGCTTAATTCCCCTCATGGGGATATAACTAATATCGCCTACGCTGACGATCTCGCCCTGCTGATCCCTGGAAATTCTCGTTCGGAGTTAGAACTTCAAGCTAACCACATTTTGGATGACCTTCACATGTGGTGTGCTCTTCATAAGCTTTCTATTTCGATAGGCAAGACTAATATTATTCTTCTGAAAGGTCTGCTCAATTTTGATAGACCCCCTACGGTGAAGCTTCTCAACCAGGCAATTAAGTTGGTTAGGGAATACAAGTATTTGGGTGTGGTGATCGATGATCGGCTTTCCTTTATTCCTCACTGTAAATATATTATTGGCAAGATCAAAACTGTTTCTGGCTGGATTATACATATCGCTCGTTCCCTGTGGAACATCAAATCTCCCACTCTTGGGCTATATTATAGATGCTTATACATTCCAATAGTTTGTTGGTGCCTGGGGCTTTCGAGCCCAGTTTTCTTTAGTTCAAAAATATCTTCTTCAGTCCCAGAGATCTTTTCTTTTGGCTACTAGTAGGGCATGTAGAACAATTTCTACGGATGCCCTGCTGGTTATTAATGGACGTCTTCCTGTTTATTTCGATTTAATTCTTTTATATCTTAAATTTCAACGACGGTTCTTATCCCCTGTTTCGGTTGGGAATTTTGTAATTGATTACGATCTGACCTTACAAGAGGACTCCCTGAGACTTTACTCTCAGGCTATCGACGAGTGGCAGATTTCTTGGGACTCTTCTACTTTCGGCCGTATTACGTATTCTTTTATTCCAAAGGTCTTTATTAGGACGAAGCAACTTTCTTGGCTTCAACCCAGTTTGTATTCCACTTTCTTGATCTCTGGACACGGGATAAACTCGCGCCTCTATAGGTTTGGACTGGTCCCCTCTCCTCTCTGTCATTGTGGCTTGGAGGAGACGGTGGAGCACATTGTCCTACATTGCAATTCCTATGTTGACCTAAGACACAAACTTACTTTTTGTACAAATGTTTATACTATAGACGATTTTTCTTTTCTTCTGGAATCGGCTGATTCTTTTTCCGCCTTTTCCGATTTTGCTGCCTCTGTTTTTAAGAGAAGAAAACGGTTGAGAGGAGCAAATATGGATTGAATTGTGCTGTAAGGTATTTTGATGGAGTGTATGTAATGTATAGAACTGCTTGTTGCTTCTGACTAGCAGTATTCCCTTGGAGTGTATATAATGTATAGAACTGTTGTCTTTGAGACAGTTTTTGTGTCTTGCTTTAATGTGATGTTATATCGACTGTTGTTCATAGACTGTTGTTTAGTTGTCTTGCTTGACTGGTTGTGTTGGGCGGCACTCCAGTCAGTAAGACTGTTGGATAGCTTTAACTTACTTTTAATCTTGTTCTTTGCTGTGTTGTTTCTGGGGTTCACTGTCTGGCCGGTCGGGTTGTTTCTTTCCGGCTAGCTGTGATCCCTTGAGTGTATATTTTGTATAGAATTACTTGCCTTTGAGGCAGCTTTTGCGTTCTAGTTTTAATGTGCTGTCATTTCGGCTGTTGTTAATATTCTGTAATTTATAGTTGTCTTGTTTGACTGGTTGAGTTGGGCGGCTCTCCAGCCAGCAAGACTGTAGTTAGCTTAATTTAATTTTATTCTTATTATCCTTCTAGTACTCTATTTTCTTCGAGAGTTTACTCTCATCTTCTTCTTACTTTTTCCTACTTTTCCCCATCCGCCTTTTTCCTGGGTTACCACTTAGTGGTAGCCTCTTAGATGATAGTAGCTCCTGGAGCGCCTCCACGTGGCATGGGACGGGAGTCAGGACGCAGGTGAGTTTCTCTCCCTGCCTCCTGGCTGCAAAGTCTCCAGGGCCGGCAAACAACACTCATCAGAACATACACTTACACATACATAACCACACACAACACACATTTGCCGGCAATAAATAACCTACAGATGCTACAGCGGTATATAGGGGAGACCCTGGAGGCCGCATTTTATACACGAATACTTTGAATACTTTGTTTCCTATACATTCCGGAAGTGGGATCTCTGATTCCGAAAACATACTAATACTTAGGCCCTCAGCAGAATCTTCCCTGGCGTCTAGCCAGGATATCAGGAAGGCAGTTACTGAAGTGATTAAAAAAGATCACAAGGACATGAAAATCAAGGGTGTACGTCTTTTGAGAAATAAAGGTGTGTTGTTAGAGACAACAAATCCTGATGATGCCAAGAAGATCTCAAGTGCTTCTGCATTAAAAAAAGCAGGATTATCAATAGAAAAACCCAGATTGTCCGATCCTACAATTTTGATCTACGGTGTCCCGAAGGAATATTCTAAGGAGGATATTTTGGAGGATTTAATTAATAAAAATTTAAAAGACTTCGGTTTTAGCCAGGAGGAAGTTAAGAATGAGATTACATTCAGATTTAACTCTGGCACCGGAACCAGAGTGACCAATTGGGTTATTGGTTTCAGCCCACGCCTTATGGGACACGTGATTCAGAGTGACAAAATTTATCTAGGTTTCACGTCACATAGATTTCGTAAGTTTACACTTGTAAGCAAATGCTTCAGATGTCTAGGATATGGTCACAGTGCGCAGTTCTGTTCCCATAAAGCTGTATCTTGTGGCCACTGCGGGGGTGGAGGCCATGTTTTTTCTGACTGTATTCACAAGGAGGAACCACCACAGTGTGTTAATTGTAAACGTAGAGGTAGGGATTGTAATCACTCGGTCAGGGATAATAAATGCCCTGAGTATCTTAAAGCTGTTGAATTGACAGACCGAAGAACCAGACATGAATAATACAACGGTAATTGATTCAACAAGTGTTAACCTGCAATACGGCGAAATAAAAATTCTTCAGATTAATGGGCAAAGATCTCGTGCAGCGGCGGACGAGATTAGGAAAGCTGCTGATGATCTGGGGTTTGATATTGTATGCTTGCAAGAACCGTATTACTCTTCTCAGGTAGGGGGTTCAGCGTATAAAGTTATAGGATATCCAATTTCGGCAAGGATTATTGCCTCAAGTGACGATCGACCCAAGGCCGCCATAATTATCTTTAACAGTGAACTAGTAATAACAACTATATCAAGTGAATGTTCTGCTACCACAGTTTGTATCCTGGTTTCCTCCAGGGACCAGTCGTTTTATCTGGTTTCCCAGTATTTTCCTCCCTCAGAAGATATTCAGCCAGCCTTACACAGACTTGACAGGGTATGTAGCAGATTTTCAGCTAAAAACCTACTAATTACAGCAGATTTCAACGCTAAGTCTACACTTTGGAACAGCGGCTTTTCTGATGCTCGAGGCGAGCAGTTGGTGGATCTGATCTTGGATCATAATCTCTGTGTAAAGAACTTGCCAAATAAACCATATACATTCTCGACGACAAATGGTGAATCTAATATAGATGCTACTTTAACCTCCATTAATCTGGTGGATAGGGTGCAAAATTGGGACGTCAATCCGTATCTAATTAATAGTGACCATCGAGCAATCACCTTCTCGATTTTACCGGAGGATAGGCAAGTGAATATAACAATAAGGGATTTAAGGCGTTTTCGGATGGACAGGGTGAACTGGACCAAGTTTCGTGAATATCTGAATACAATTTTTAATGGAGATAACAAAGTAATCATTAACACCTTAACAGCAAAAGAATATGTTTTTCTGGTTCAATATCATTTATATCAAGCGATGGCCTACTCGACGAAAAGAAAACAGACAGGAAGAACTTCTGTCCCATGGTGGTCTTCGACACTAGCTGAATTGAGACAACAAACTCAACAAGCACGAAAAGCATACCAAAGGAATAGGCATCTATCGGACGCAGACACTCAGGCTTTGAAAAATGATTACAGAGACTTGAGGAAGAGGTACCATAAAGCAATTGCTGATAGCAGGCAAAATTGTTGGCAACGTCTGGTGAAGGAAACAGGAAATGCTGACCCTTGGGGTATAATCTATAAGCTTTCAAGAAATAAACTTTTGTGTGGTGAAATTTACAACACGATAATTAGAGAGAATCAAGAAACTTCGGACTGGGAATCTACAGTCGAAGGGATAGTGAGTAGCCTATTTCCGGAAGATTTGCCGTTTATGGACAGCCCTGATCAAGCGGAAATTAGACGCATTAATCGTGAATATAAGGGGACAACCGAAACTGCCATTTTTAATATGCTTGAGCTAGGTGCTGCAGTAGCTAAATTGAACCATAAAAAATGTCCTGGCATTGACCTCATTGAGAATCAAGTAATTGGAAAATTTTATGAATTCTTCCCTGAGATTTTATTAAACTTATTTAATAAATGCCTGCTAGAAGGGCTTTTCCCTCTCGAATGGAAGCTTGCGCTCTTAAAAATCTTGCATAAACCGGGAAAGCCAAAAACAAACCCCAGAGCATACAGGCCAATCTCTTTATTGGCAAATCTTGGCAAATTATTTGAAAGGATGATTGCCCCAAGGATTTTTAAATTATTTACAGAACATAATCTCTCCTCTGATTGCCAGTTTGGATTCAAAAAAGGACGTTCCACTGAGGACGCAATCTCAACCCTGCTGACTTACATTCAGGAGGCAAACAGCAAATATGTTCTTGCTGTTTTTATTGACTTTGAGGGCGCTTTCGATTCCCTTTGGTGGGAGAGTGCTCTCAGGTCACTGCAACTGGCAAAGTGTGATGACTACCTGTTCAGAGTCCTCAGATCTTACTTTAAGGATCGACAAATTAGAGTATGTGCAAAGCATTTATCATACACGACTACCGTTTCAAGAGGATGCCCTCAAGGTTCAGTCTTGGGACCTCTCTTTTGGAATGCAGTGCTAGACCAGTGGCTCACGAAGGATAGCGATGTGTTCATCAAAGTTGCATATGCAGATGACTTGGTGGTGGCGGTGCAGGGAGGATCAAGACAAATTCTCGAACAAAAAATTCAGTCAGTTTTGAATAATTTAGTGGCATGGGCGGGTTTGAATAAACTAAAGATTTCTGTCACCAAGACCAATTTCATGGTGTTTAAACACCACTTCGATTATGGATGGCCGCCAAAGGTAACCCTATATGGTACTCAAATTCCATATGTACAGAACACCAAGTATTTGGGTTTAACTTTAGATGATCGTCTCAGGTTTCATGTACATGTCACTAAAATCAATGAAAAAATCAAAAAGTTCGTAGCTGCAGTTGTTAGAATTTCCCGCAAGGAATGGGGTTTATCCAAAAAAACTCTGGTATTGTACTACAAGACGATATTTCTTCCCATTGTAGATTATGGTGCTGGTATTTGGTTTGCGGCTGCTACCAAGGTTACAACTAAAGCCAAGCTTCTGTCCCTGCAACGTACAATGTTGCTTACAGTTATACGCGCTCCAAGGACAGTGTCGACAAATGCCTTACAGGTTATTGCAGGTACCATCCCCTTGGATTTACACATTATTTTCCGAGGTATTGTATATAACTTAAAGAAGGGAAGGGCGTTACAAATATTGAATATCACCTCTAATCCAAATAACAACATAAAGGAGGAAAAACGTAGAATTTGGGGCGAGCTTGTGAATTGCTGGCAGCAACGTTGGGATTTGAGTGAGTATGGAACCATTACAAGAGGCTTCATTCCAGCCGTAAGCTTTGCAATGGACAGGAGGGTGTCGTCTTGGTTTGCTCCCACCATGACAACGAGTTAATCACTGGACATGGCTTAAGGGCCAAACTATTTGAAAGAGGATTAGAACCTGACCCCTACTGTTCGTGCGGTGAGGTGGAATCTTGGAGACATGTCATCCTTGAATGCGGACTGTATACTTCAGACAGGCAGGAATTACTAAATAGGTTGCCAAACCTCACGGAGAATAATTTACCTCTCTTGGTTCAGAGGTGGGACATCTTTGCTTTGCTTCAGGAATTCTCGGCCAAAGTTTTTAAAAGAAGACAGGAGCTAAGAAATCTATTGCAGGATACCAATTAAGGGAAGTGCTGCACATTTGACGACAGAACACTTCGTGTAATGTCATCTTTATAGGATGTTTCTTGTCTACAGCGAGATGATCTTCTGCTCCTGGACACCCAATTCAGGCTTGCATTTGTGGATGGACTCTAAAGTGGAGATAATGTTAATGTTAATGTTTCTAAGTGTTAAGTTAATGTAAGTGTATGTATTTGCTATTTGCATGTAAATAATCGTATAATGTTGCTTTTTTTTCAACAAGTGTACATTGTTCTTAGTTGGAAAATTTTTATTTTTATTTTTTATTTTATTTTTATTTTTTTATTTTATTTTTATTTTATATATATATATTTTTTTTTTTCGCTGGCCTCCAAGTTTGGGCAGCCTTGGGGGCGGGATTGCTGGCACCTACCAGTATAGCACTACTTCCGGTAGGTGCAGGATTTGTGCATTACAGCACACATAGAGAATGGTGGATCCAGGTGTTAGTTAATCCCTGGTGGCAAAATGGCCTGACATAATGCTCTTTTTTTTTCAGGCCTGTCTTGCAGACGTTCTGAGCTTTCTCAGGAGTAAAAGGTGGAGATGGGCTTGTGTCTAGGAGCCACCCTTCATATCAGGACACACACAATCAATCAATGTTTCCTATACAATGTGCATACGCGGAGATGGGAGAAACCCCAGGTGCCGTTTGAGCCAAATATACCTTATTCTTGGGCAGCCTGTCTCCGCGTGTAGCACAATGGAGTCGCCACCGTCCTCCCCACACCGTGTGGAAAATGCCCTGGTTTTTTCGTCCAGCAAACAGCCAAATCTACAAGAGATCACACACAATTTACAGACATTAATTACGAGTTAATGTAATCAATTACGGGTAACCCTAATATAATAATAATAATAACAATAATAATATTCCTGGGCAGTCTGGGAGTGAGATTGCTGGCACCCACCAGCCTTACACTACTGCTGGTGAGTGCGGGATTATAGAGCTGGATTGTACTGACAGATTTTTTAGGTTCAGATCTGACTTTACGTCCTAGAGTTGAGCGCCGGGTTCAATTTGCCCAAGTGTGGGCTGCTCCCCCTGTGGAAAAGTGACCTGACTTCACATTACACAACACTTACACATACACATTTACACTGTTTGGATATGAATATTCAGTTTCTTTTGCTAACAGAATACACAACTAGAGAAAAAGGTATGTCTGGGAGCCACCTAGTGACATGAATATACAACACAATACCTATTCTTGTAGGAATAGATTCCTTTATGCCACACTCCACTTTAAAATCTCGTCCTTTATCTAAACCTTGGTTTTCCAATAAATGTGCTAAGGCAGTACAAGAGAAGAATGCTGCTTATTGTAATTGGCTTGTTTCCAATTCTTCAGTTTCGTTTTCTGCCTACACGAAAGTTCGCAACAATTCTAAAGCAGTTATTAATCAGTCCAAACTAGCTTCTGAACAAGCTAAGAGTAGAAAACTTGCATCTTGCCTTAAAGGTAGCCGAGCATTCTGGTCTCTTTACATACTTATTGGCCACAACTTTTGCCCATCTCTACTCCCACCAGATGGTTCTATTGTCATTTCAGCCAGGGATAAAGCTGACCTGCTAGCATCCCATTTTGCTTCCAACTCATGTATTAATGATCTTGGTAAAACACCTCCCGCCATTCCCAACACGCTCCACTCGATGCCTCCTGAGGTCTTTCGTCAAAAGGATGTCTGAAGGATTTTGACGAATCTTGATGCTACGAATGCTCCAGGTCCTGATGGTATTTCTCCACTTGTTCTCAAAACCTGTGCTCCTGAACTTACTCCTGCTCTTTGCCAAGTTCTTTTTCGCTTTCTTATTCCAAAGGTGTTTTTCCTTCTGCTTGGAAATTTGCTCATATCCAGCCAGTTCCTAAAAAGGGTGACAAATCCCTCCCATCCAATTATCGTCCCATTGCTATTACTTCTACTCGTTCTAAAGTAATGGAGAAATCAATTAACCGCCAACTCTTAAACTACCCTGAAACCTTCCGTCTGATCAACGATCGCCAGTATGGATTCCGTCAGTGTCAATCCACGGGTGATATTCTTGCTTATTATATTAACCATTTGTGGACAAATTCAATGGAAAGGTTTGATTAAACGCAAGCAGTTGCTCTTGACATCTCAAAAGCTTTCGATCTTGTTTGACACAAAGGTCTACTAAATAAGTTTCTATCTTATGGTTTGCCAACTGGTTTTTGTAATTGGTTATCTTCTTTTCTCTCTGACCCCTGACAGAGAGAGAGAGATGGTACATGCCTCTCTGTTTTCTAACTTTACCACAAATTCTGGTGTCCCCAAGGTTCAGTTCTTTCCCCCACTCTTTTCTCTTGTATATTAATGACCTTCCATTGACTCGAAATCATATCCATAGTTTTGCTGATGATAGCACATTGCATTCCGCTTTCCATTTTGAGAAAACCTTGTACTGCTCAATCAGATTCAACTTCTCGAATATCCGCTACCAATTCCTTAAATGCTTATCTCCAGGTAATTCTCCAGTCTGGCAAAGATTTCAATCCTTCTAAAACTGAGTCCTGTCTTTTATCTCGCAAAAAGGATTCTTCTGTTCCTATGCTTATATTTGGTGATATTCTGATTTCTAGGCAAGTTGATATATCTCTTTTGGGGATTACCCTCACTTCTAATCTCTCTTGGCACAAGCACATTACAAATATTGCTTCCTCTGCATCTAAAAAACTTGGTTTTGTCTTTCGCTCTCGCCGTTACTTTTCAAACAGCTGCTCACTCTGTATAAATCGCACATCCGCCCTGCCATGGAATATGGTTCCCACATCTGGGGTGGTGCCCCCAAAACCTCTCTCAGGCTTCTTGATTCCATTCAGAAGAGGGCAGTTAGGTTAATTAATGATTCATCTCTGACAGAGTCTCTCCACTGGCTTTCTCATAGACGCACTGTTTCTGCTGCATGCCTCTTCTACAGATACTTCCATGGGCACTGTTCTTCTGAATTAGCTTCTATAATTCCCGCTCTCTCTTTCAAAACAGTTCGAACACGTGCCGCCACCAGCCAACATCCATTTACTGTCCAACTGCAAACTCACAGAACCAACTTTTCATCTTCCTCATTTATTCATTCAACTGCCGTTTTCTGGAACAACCTTCCTTCCTACGTATTTCCTGAAAATTACAATCTACAGAAGTTCAAGCCCAATGTCAACAAATATCTTCTTTCGTCTTCTAGTCAAGGATAAAATCACATACAATTTCATCGATAATGTACTGTTTGTTTATGATCAGCAAATTTCATCTTGGTTGTCTTTAATATCTGCACATCTTTTCTCATCACTCAGTACGATTCCAACAAATCGAAAACGGTTCCATCAAATCGAAGAGTTTTAGCATTAGCTGAAGAATAGGATGCAAGAAAGCAAGATTATACAACATCACGCAAAAAAAAAAAAAAAAACCCTTCCCAATTCACCAATCCGTCCACTACAAATATTTGTCTAATTCAGCCATAAATTTATTTAAACTATGAGCTTCCACAACAACAGATTGAAGTCTACTCCAGCAATCAACCACCCGTTGGCAAAAGGCAAACTGCCGCACATCTTTTGTACAACTGTCTTTCTTCAATTTAAATTAAGTATTTAGTATTAGTATTAGTAACGGCCGCATGGTGCAAGAAAGCCTATGGCTTATGCTGCACCAGCCAAAAAAAAAAAAAAATAATAATAATAAATAAATAAATAAAAAATAAATAAATAATAATAATTAATAAAAAAAATAAATAAAAAGGAAATTAAACCTATCATCCTCTGCGCTTCCCTTACCAGAAAGTACTATCCAGATGACCTTTGAATTTCCCCAAACTGTCAGCCTCTACCACCCATGAAGGCAACTTATTCCAGTAATTTATAACTCGCAGGCTAAAATAAAACTTCCTGCAGTCCAATCTAAACATTTCCCCCCCGTAACTTGAATTTATGTCCCCTAGTTCTAGCATCATTTATAATCTTAAAATTTTGTCCTCATTCATTTTACTAATGCCTCTCAGAGCCTTAAACACCTCAATCAAATCTCCTCTAAGGTGTCTAGTTTCCAAACTCTGCAACCCACATATTCGAAGTCTTTCTTCATAAGGACGCCCTTTTGCCGATCTCACCAGGCGAGTTACCCTTCTTTGCACCCTTTCAAGAAGCTTGATGTCTTTCTTTAGGTGCGGTCTCCATACTTGAACACAGTATTCCAAGTGTGGTCTAACATAATTTATGCCGCTAAGTTTCGTAATCTGAGCAAGCAGAAGTATCCCGCCAGAACTGAGCCCGCTCAAGCCATTCAAGACCTTATACACCTCGATCAGGTAACGTCGCAGGTGCCTAGTCTCCAGATACGGCAACTTGCAGAACGTAAGCCTTTCTTCGTAAGCGCACCCCTTTGTTCCTCTCACCAATCTTGTTGCCGTTCTGTGTACTCGTTCTAGCAACTCTACATCCTTCTTAAAATGAGGCTTCCAAACCTGTATACAGTACTGAAGGCGTGGCCTGACCATTGCTTTATAGAAAGGGTTAATCACCTCCTTGTCTCTGCTAGCAGAATTCCTATATATCATTGCCAAAACTCCATCACCTGCTCTGGCAACCCGTCTGCACTGATCAAGGAACTTCATATCTGACTGCGCAATAACTTCGAGTTCTTTTTCATTCTCTACCACCCAGAGTGTAGAACCATACAGTTGGTATGTTTCTCTTCGGTTACAGCTACCGATGCCAAGTACTTTGCATTTGCCAATGTTAAAATTCAGCCACTTCTCAGCCAATCTGCCTAACTTTTTTCATCCTGTTGCAGTAGCATACTGTCTTTACTGTCATTAACAACCCTGCCAACCTTTGTATCATCTGCAAACTTGGACATTAGGCCGGATATACTTTCATCGATACCATTGACAAATACACAAAACAACAATGGACCCAGCCCCGAACTTTGCGGACTCCGGTAATAACATTAATCCACGTAGAGCTGAGTCCATTTATTACCACTCTCTGCTGTCTCCCACCCAACCATCCCTTTATCCATTGCAGTAACTTGTCCTTAACCTGCTCCAATTTGTGCTGCAGTCGTCCATGTGCAACAATATCAAACGCTTTACTGAAATCCAAATAAATTACATCAAAATTAATTTTTGCATCCAGTTCCTTCGTGTCCACATGGTCGTATTTAATCAAAATTATCGGGCAAGCCATGCTTTGTCTTAACTATTACTGCTGTCTTGTCTCGGTGACTGGTTAAATAACTGGTTAAAGAGGCGATCTCTTTAACCAGTGACTCATATATTTTCCCCGGAACAGAAGTTAAACTAACTGGTCAATAATTATTTGTGTCACCTTTGAACCCCCCTTTGTGAATTGGGATACATTTGCACATCTCCAGTCCATGGGGACCTCCCCTGACTCTAACGATGCTCTCATAACTATGGCTAATGGTTTGCTTATTTCCCTTGCTGCCTCCTTCATTATAACTGGAGAGATTCCATTTGCACCAGTTGCCTAGTTTGTTCAATTTCAACAATTAACAGAGGAGACTGCTTCTACAGGGATGGAATACACTTAAATAGAAAGAGTGGAAGAATATTTACTGATACTATTGAGGCAGTGTTAGGTGGGTCGCAAAACTGCCTGCTTCTGGGGATTCACAGAATAAAAGGTTAAAAGCAGCCGCAGGCAGAGGTGAAGGTGATTCTTGCACAACTTGTAGAGTAAGTAGTGACCTGGAGCGAGGGGTGCTATGGGTTTCAGGGACTGATGGCAGTCATAGTGAAACAGGTGGGTATATGGGATGTGTTAGGGTAACTAATAATAAGAATAGGAAGATCTATACCAATGCTATAAGTAAAGTAAATAAATTTGATGAATTTGAAGTGTTGGTCAAGACATCAAAGGCGGATATTGTTGGGATAGCAGAGACGTGGTGTCACAAAGATATAAGGAATGCAGAACTGGAATTTGGGGAGTACAATGTGTACAGAAAGGATAGACAGGACAGAAAGGGAGGGGGTGTTATCCTGTTAATTAAGAAAACATAAAATCAAAAGAAGTGCATCCAGTTGATATTCATGAGCAGTGCACTGTTCAGTCAGTTTGGTGTGACATACGCACTGCGAAAGTAAAGGTACGAGTAGGAGTGTTTTACAGGCCTAATGACTCGAATGAGTACAATGAACAATTGTACAGAGAAATAGAGTGGTATAATAAATCAGAATGTCTTATAATGATTGATTTTAACTGCCCAGATATTGACTGGAACTTGTGGGTTGGTCACTCACACACTAGTCAGACTTTTGTGGATTTATTGGATGATTGTTTTCTGCAGCAGCATGTTCGAGAGGCAACCAGAGAAAGTAACACTCTTGATCTGGTTATCAGCAGTGATCATTCGTGTATTAAGAATTTGCAGATAAAGGAACCACTAGGTGGCAGTGATCACAGTGTGCTGAAGTGGGATTTACTTAAAGATTTAATTACCATCAGGGGTAAAGGAAAGGGTTTTTGCTTCCGTAAAGGGGAGTACAGTGGTCTCAGACAGTTTTTAAATTCTGTACAGTGGGATCAACTGACGATGTTACCAACAGTAAATTCTAAGTGGGAAGCATTCAAGGAATTAATCGTGGAAGCTACTAAAAGTTTCATACCTATTAAGAAATATTGTTCAAGGTTTAGGCCTAAATGGTTATCTAATGAACTAATGAGACTCGTAACAGGGAAGAAAAATGCATGGGACGCATATAAATTATCAAGATACTCAGAAGCCTATGGCAGATATAAGCTAGCCTGTAATCAGGTCATAAAAGGAGGTTAGGCAGGAGAAGGCAAATTACGAGAAATCCTTGGTAAAAGATGCTAAGAAAAACAGCAACGATTTCTTTACTTATATAAAGTCTAAAAGGAAGGGATTGAATCTGATTGGTCCACTTGACATCGATGGTTACACCGTTGATGATCCTGCTCAGATAGCAAACAAACTGAATCAGTATTTTGCATCTACATTCACACATGAGGAGTTATTCAGGAAGGGGAATGCCAGAGGTGAAGTAAATTCTGGCAGTGAGCTAGATGATTTTGTTATAATTGAGAGGAAAGTGGAGGAGAAATTGTTGAAGTTAAACATAAGAAAGGCACCTGGGGTGGATGGGATCTATCCATTTATATTAAAGGAGGCCGCAAAGCACCTAAGCAAACTCTTAGCCATAATTATGAAAGCTTCCTTGGACTCGGGGAAGGTCTCAACGGACTGAAGACGTGCAAATGTATCCCCAATTCACAAATGGGGATCGAAGGGTGACACGAGTTAGTTTAACTAGTGTTTAACAGACTTTTTAGTTTAACAGACCAGTTAGTTTAACTTCTGTTGCGGGTAAAATAATGGAGTCACTGGTTAAAGATGCATTGCAGGATCATCTAGACAAGACTGCAGCAATAATTCAGACACAGCATGGGTTTGTTAAGGGAAAGCCTTGTCTGAAAAATTTGATAGAATATTATGATGTGGTTACAAGGGAACTGGATGCAAAAAATAATTTTGATATCATATATTTGGATTTCAGGAAAGCTTTTGACGCTGTTGCGCATGGAAGACTACTGTACAAATTGGAGCACAATGGTATTAAGGGTAAGTTGCTACAATGGATAAAAGGATGGTTAAGTGGGAGAAGACAGAGGGTGGTAATCAATGGGTGCTGCTCTTCGTGGATTAATGTTATTAGTGGAGTCCCACAGGGTTCGGTGTTGGGTCCTCTGTTGTTTTGTATATTTATCAATGGTATTGACGAAGGTATATCAGGCTTAGTGTCGAAGTTTGCAGTTGATACAAAGGTTGGTAGGGTGACAGTAATGGCAGTGTGCTACTGCAACAGAATCTAGATAATTTGGGCAGATGGGCTAAGAAGTGGCATCTGAAGTTTAACCTTGACAAATGCAAAGTACTGCACATGGGTAGAAGTAACCCCAGAGAAACGTACCAACTGTGTAGAAAATGAAAATAAAAAAGACCTGGCAGTAATTGTGCAGTCAGATATGAAGTTTTCTGAGCCATGCAGACAGGCTGCCAGGGCAGGTCAGGGGATATGCATGACGTAGCTACCTCGGCCACTAAATATTCCCAAACGGCAACAACTTCGATACACGTGGAAAAATACCCCCGGATAAGTAACGATTATGTGATTCTCATAAACAGTCAGCTGAATACTCTCATTAATGAGATTAAGCAAATTAAAGCACAAAACTCAAGCCTACTTGAAGAAGTACAACTACTAAAGGCAGAAGTAATTAGAAATAAGATCACCGTTGTGAACCAGCCTTCCGTCATAGAACAAAACCATCGAAATGTCAAAGGAGCTACATCAAATGAATACATGATATCAGCTTATCGTGATAGTCATCAAAGTATGAAGAAACCCACTAAACCTCAAACCAGCAGTACTAAAGAAAAACAATCTTTAACTAATAGGAAACACAGCGACCTGCCTACCCCCATCGAATTGAGTCAATTACCTGTATTAGAGCACCCTTGTGAACCTAGGTGTGATATCGATTATATATCTGAAGCAACCGTTTCTCACAATGAAGCGTCTCAAAATGTTCCATGCCTACACTCAAGCTTGAGTGGTGTCACCAATAAAAAACCCACTTATGCACATATTGTCTCCCAGCAGTCACCCGTCAAACGATCGCGACCTAATTCCCCTTCGGAAGTGTCATTAATGATCAATAATCCAACTTCTCACCAAGATAGGTCTGTAAATAGTTTGGTAGCCCAGGGGACCGGTCCCACTCAAGAAACATCACCAGCATACCCCAACAAAACCACACCAGTCAACCAATCCAACGTATTGGAGAAAATGTACAATATAACATCCGTCCAAACAAAATCGAAAATCTTCATATCGAGACTTGGACCGTCCACAACCGATGCAAATATATCTAAATTCTTTGAGGAACAAATAGGGATCAAGGTGGCTGTGAGACCTGTGAAAACAAGATATCCCTCCTATTCTTCATTTACAATTACTTGTGAAAAACAGGATGAACTAAAAGTGCTAGATACCAGCACCTGGCCGCCAGGAACTCTAGTAAAAATGTACAAAGAACGGACATCTTCCGCATCCTACCGCACAAGATCGACAATAATACAGGGATAGCAACCAATATCAGCCTCTTGCCAACCTCTCTCAATAACTCCCCTTAAATGCTTCTACCAAAATGTACGCAGTATCAGCAATAAACTACACCCCCTACAAACCATCATGTTACTAGCTGAATATCAGTTCATCTGCTTGACTGAAACCTGGTTATCTCACGGAAGGCAACTGAATGTCATAGGTCAGCCTCTTGATTACCTCAGCCTCCATAATTCCAGGGACAGCAGACGCGGTGGAGGTGTTGCGTTACTGTACTCATCCAGTTTCAAGCAGTCCAGATTTCAGGTGACCAAATCAGATAAATTCGAAGCCCTATGTGCCACATTAAGAAAGGATGCCATTCAACTACAAATTTGTCTTGTATATCTACCCCCTGACCACACAGAAGATTCACGAAATGAACTGATAGCATGGATAGCAGCCAACCTAGTCCCCAACATCCCCACCTTCATTATAGGCGATTTCAACATGCCTACGCCTAGACATGATGAGGCCACTGAGGATCTCATATCAGCCATTGGCACGTTTGGCTTATTTCACCAAACCACACCTCCTACCAGGGGAAACCAGATGCTGGATCTACTATTCCACAATCTTCCACACCTAGGTCTGACCACTGAACACCACAGCTTCCCCTCCGATCACTCTCCCATCACGTTTGAGTTCAACGTCACTGTAAACTCAAACACTGATGAAGCTCTCAGGAACAAGAAGATTACCAAAACAGTATTCTCCATCAAATATTTAAACCCAGAGATCATCCTTGCACGTCTCATAGAAATAAACTGGAAGGATCTACAGCAGGAATCAATAGACACTGCTATATCTAAACTGGCTAACCAGCTGCTTGAAATTGCCTCCCAAGGAGCTTCCAAACAATTAAAACTCTCTGATAGATCCAATACATGGTTCAATGCCGAAGTCCAAGTAGCATTCAAGAGGAAACAAAAAGCTTTCAGAATATGGAAAAAGTACCATAACTCAGCTGACTACCGGATGTACAAGAAAGAGCGGGCAACCTTCCTCAAATGTAAACGAAATGCAATCCGGCAGCTGGCACTCAACAGAATAAACCGCTTGAAACGTATTACATCCAAATGCAACAATGATTTCCATATCGATGAGAAGGTATTTCAGGAATGGGTATCTTCGACTTTCAACGAGTTGCCATTAGACCCAAAAACCCCAAACCTAAGTGATTTCATCACGCACTCCAGACAGCCCCTTTCAACTATAACGCTAACAAAACAACACCTTATAAATACCATCAATAGACTTCCTAATAAATCTACAATTGGTCCTGACGGCTTCCCTCTCTTCATGGTTAAAGTGTGTAGTGCCTTCATCGTGGAGCCCCTTCTTGTAATCTTTAATCGCATATTGAAGTCCGGATCAATCCCGACAATGTGGAATCACTACAGGGTACAACCCATACCCAAAAGAAGAAACCCAAAGGAACCTAAGGACTTGAGACCGATCTCAGTGGGTTGCTCTCTATTAAAAGTGTTTGAGAAAGCTATCTTATCAGCACTGATCGCCCAATGCTTCTCTCATAGACCGAAACATCTGCATACCGTGATCCCCAAAAGATCTACATATACAAACCTACTGGATACCCTATTTAAAATTCAAACTGCTCTCAACAGTAAATCTCAGCTAGACGTCATCTTCCTGGATATTTCATCTGCCTATGATAAACTCTCAATTCCCGCTCTCATCAACATTCTAGAAAAGTACTTTGGCATTACTGGAAGCCTGCTAAAAACCATCAACCGCATCCTTACGCCAAGACAACTCATCATCAGCTATAAATCCTTCCATCAGGAGTGCATTATAACGAGAGGAGTACCACAGGGAGGTGTCCTATCCTGTGTACTGTTCGCTGCTGCCCTTGAACCCTTCCTCGCAAGGTATACTGATTTCTCATCGTATGCAGACGACCTCAAATTATACATAACGTCTAAAGAAGCTGAGCAAACTCATCTGACTAATCAGCGAGTCTCCGTTCTGATCGACAACCTTGTAGCATATCTACTGCAAATAGGTCTGGAAATAAATTCTTCAAAATCAGCTCAACTTACCTTTACAAAAAAGAGAATAAAAAATGATATCACAGCCTATCACAATGGAGTGCAGATAAGGAAAGTGAAGTCTCACACCGACCTCGGCTTGACTTGGGACGAGGGCCTCACTTTTCAGAACCATTTCTCGACCATGAAAACGAAGACTTTCTCGGCGATGTGGGCAATTCGACAAGAGCTGACGGGGTTACTGAACGTAGATATAGTCGGAGGATACGTCCAGCGGTGCCTACAACCTATCGCATTGTATGCATCACCAATCTGGTCTTCTGCCCCGACGTCGTACATAAATAGATTCCTCGCAGTCGAGTACTGGGTAATGCGATGGATGAACAGGGTCACGGGCAATGCTTTCACCATCTCCAGGGCTGTGTTATATACCAACTTAAATATCACCCCCTGGAGAGTTCACATTGCATCCAGGAATATTCTTCTTCTTTCTCAGATGCTTACCGGAGTGATTGACGCCCCCAGTCTTCGAGGACTTATCTCTACTCCACGTGCTGGGCGCAGTATTGACAACCCCTACCTACCGTTGCATTCTACACTATCCAACCTGTGCTGTCTGAAGAACTTCTTCCCAAACAACGCAGTGAACCTTTTCAACTCATTGACAATAGACCCTGTGAAATACTCCGAAAGCAAGAAGTACAGAGTGAAGAGCATCTCAGAAGCGCACAGCTTAATTCAACTATAATCTTGACAGTGAGTGAATTTGTAAACAATTTGTATAAATATTGTAAATAATTGTATTCGTGCATTTTTGTACACTCTTCTTATATTGTAAATACTGTAAATAATTGTAATTTTTGCTCTTTGTACACCCTTCTTATATTGTATATAGTTGCAATTCTGCATTTTGTACACCCTTCTAGCCGGTTGGCTGTGTATAAGGGGTGAAGGCAAACACTTGCTATTTTTAATAAACGGATTTTAATAATAATAATAATAATTTTGTCAAAGATATATAGGAATTTTGCTAGCAGGGAAAAGGAGGTGATTGTCCCTCTGTATAAGGCTATGGTTAGGCCACGCCTTGAGTACTGGGTACAGGTCTGGAGGCCTCATTTTAGGAAAGATGTAGATTTACTTGAGCGTGTACAGAGAAGGGCAACAAGTTGGTGAGGGGAATGAAGGGATACTCTTACCAAGAGAGGCTTAATTCTGCAAATTGCCGTGGCTGGAGACTAGGCATCTGCGCGGTAATCTTATTGAGGTGTATAAGGCCTTGAATGGATTGAGCACGCTGAATTCTGATGGGATCCTTCCACTTGTTCAGATTACGAACCTAAGGGGGCATAAATTCAAATTAAGAAAAGACAGATGTAGAATAGATGTGCGGAACTTTCCCTTTAACCATCGGGTGGTCAATTGCTGATATAAACTTCCATCTGTCGTTGTGGAAGTTGATAGGTTAAATAAATTTAAGGAGGAACTGGACTGGCATTTGGAGGGAATGGTGTGATTTTTTTTTTTTTTTTTTTGGCGGATGCTGTTTAGGCTCATACACTTACTTGCTTTCTTGTATCACATGCCCATACTACTACTACTAATTTCTCCTCCAATTTGCTCTTAGTTATCACAAAATCACTTAGCTCCCTGTTAGAGTTTGATAAACTTCTGGCATACCCCTTCCTTGAATAACGCATGTGTGAACGTTGATGCAAAATACTCATTCAGTTTATCAGCTACCTGGGCAGTATCAATGAACAGTCAAATCATCGATATCAAGTGGAACAATCTGATTCATCCCTTTCCTTCTAGAGTTTATATAAGTAAAGAACTCTGTGTTGTTTTTCTTTGCGTCGATTGCCAAAGTTTTCTCGTAATCTGTATTCGGTTGACTAACCTCCTCTGTGACTTGATTACAGACTAGCTTATAACTTCCGTAGGCTTCTGTGTCACCTGATAATTTATATGCCTCCCATACATTTTTATATGCCTCCCATACTGCCACAAGCCTCATTTATTCATCCGACATGCATTTAGGCTTGAACCTTGAACAATATTTCTTAATAGGTATGAATCTTTTAGTAGCTTCTATGATTAATTCCTTGAATGCTTCTCACTTAGAATTTGCTGTCGGTAACATTATCAATTGATTCCACTGTATAGAATTTAAAAACTGTCTGAGACTACTGTAGTCACCTTTACAAAAACAAAAACCCTTTCCTTTACCCCTGATGGTAATTATATCTTTAAGTAAATCCTACATCAGTACACTGTGATCACTGCCACCTTCCTTTATCTGCAGAATCTCAATACATGAATAATCACTGCTAATTATCAGATCAAGTGTATGGTTGCTGCCTCTGGTTGCCACTCGAACACGTTGCTGTAGAAAACAATCATCCAATAAAACCAGAAAAGTCTTGCTAGCGTGCGATTGACCAACCCACAAATTCTACTCAATATGTGGAAAGTTAAAATCTCCCCATTACAAGACATTCTGATTTACTGGTCCATTCTATTTCTCTGTACAACTGTTCATTGTACTAATCAAAGTCATTAGGCCTATAACATACTCTATTTTCCCTTTCCCATTGTTTATGTCACACCAAACAGACTCAACATTGTACTGTTGGATGCACTTCCTTAGATTTTATGTGTTTCTTAACTAACAGCATAACCCCTCCTTCCTTCCTACCCTGTCTGTCCTTTCTGTTTACATTTTCCTCCCCAAATTCCAGTTCTGCATTCCTAATTCCTGTGTGACACCACGTCTCTGATATCCCAATATTATCCGCCTTTGGTGTCTTGATCAGCACTTCAAATTCATAAATTTTATTTACTATACTTCTAGCATTTGTGTACATGCAAGTATACATGCCCTTGTTCTTACTCTTAGTTACTCTAACACAGCCCATGTATTTATTTGTTCCACTATGACTCCCAGCAGCTCTTGAAATCCCCAGCAACTTGCTCTCTAGGCTGCTGGTCGTTTCAATAGAAGAAGTGCAAGAATCACTTTTGCCTCTGACTGCGGCTACCGTTAATCTTTTAGTCCGTGAACCCCCCCCCCCCGGCTCTAGTAGATTTTCGATCCACCTAACATTACCTTGATAGCATCAGCAAATTATTCTTACATCCTTCCTATTTAACTGTATTCCATCCCTGTAGAAGCTGTCGCGTCTGGGCAGAATTGCAGACACTTTCACATTCAACCGTAACGCGTGACTTTTTTTCAACATTGACCTGTACTTGTTAAATAAATCTGCAGATCTCTTACTATTAAGGTCATTAGTTCCAACGTGTACAACAACATCACCTTTTGCGCCCTTAAAAGATGATATCTGTCCTGCAACGTCATCAACTTTTGCCCCTGGCAGACATATCGTGGTCCTGTTGCACATATCCTTCTTACATAGTATATTCCCCATTCCCCTGACAATAGAGTCACCAACAATAACTAGTTCCGTTTTAGCTTTTATACTACTTCGTTTTGTCTTTTAAGTATACAAAGATTAATTTATTTAAAAATTTCCACGATCCCTTTGGGGGTTGCGTCCCACAGTTAGCACGGAGAAGGGCTGTTGTACATAGAAAGGGTACTCGCTTGGAGTCAGTTGGTGCAGAGAGGGAAGGGTGTTCTCGTTGAAGGCTAATCGTAAAGAAGCATGGAAGAGTGGCCGTTTTAAAAGTGTCTAAGAGTTAATGGGGACTGAATCAAAACGTATTATAATACTGTGTTTGTCTCTATGTCCACGTGCCTTCGTGATAGCACAGTTGGTAGGATATCTGTTCACCCCACACTGGGTGAAAAGACTTGAGTTCGAGTTCCGTCGATGACGTGAGGAATTTTTAAGAGCCTTTTCACAACGTGGCTGATTTGGTCTCAAGCCAAGGTAGAGTGGTTTTTTTCTCCTGGAAACTCGGGTTTTTTTGTCTAGAAGACAGAATATCGACCTCAGAACACACGCAATTTACAAACAATATACACGGAGCAATATGGCCTTAGTCGCTAATGCTCCTAATGCGCCTACTACAACAACAACAACATCGATGTCAACGTATGGAGCTGTTGTGTGTCTCTAAAGTTGGGGCAAAACGTACCTCAATTCAGAGATCTGCGCTGCAGTTATTTTTCTTTATGGAATTTGCTACAGAATTAAGAAAAACAGTCCACGGATATTCTTGGTATAACCATAAATGTTCAGTCGGATCGTAAAAAGGAGATTTTAAAATAAGTGAAAGAATTTGTCAGCATTTGGCAGACACGTTGTCACAACAGTGAAACAGGAAGGTTACAAGTTAATACGGTGCTGTTTCGTGTACTCTTTCGATCTTGCGACTTCCTCAACACCCCGAAATATTCCCTGAGTATAAACAGAAGTATATTTTATTTTTATGTTATACTCCCCCCCCCCCCCCCCCCCCACCAGTAATTTACGTTCACGACCGAAACAGAAGTTAAATGTTGGGTTGCACTGAGTGAGTGTCTTTGTTACTTTCAGGCCACTGCTCTGATAACTCGAAACTGCGCTAACTTGGCCCGTTTAATTCGGATCATTCTCTTCAGGTCTCCGATAATCGCAAATTTTACTCAGGAAGAAAACTAAATTCGTTTCCTGGGCTGTTTTTTTTTTTTTTTTTGCAGATAGGGTAGACGTTTGCTTGATGGCGTCATTATGCCATTGTGATATTAACGCTAAAACGAAACTACGAATCAGGACTTTGAAATGACGTCATCCGAAGAGTAAATTTTTAAGACGCGCGTGAATCATAATGAGCAAAGTTCGCGTATTCACCTTCAATGTTTGAATCTTTGAAACCTCCGCTAATTATCTTCTCCAGTTTTCAACTCGTCGAAGCTTATCTCGTGCGTCTCTCGGGGTTAGTAAGCGAGGCCGGTCCTGATAAACAGCGTCATCACAACGAGAATGAAGTTATTCTGATTTCAGTAGTCTTGGCGCTAAACAGAAATTATTTTTTTATGGAACTGTCGCGATGTTACCAAAAGTTGAATGGAGCTTCCTTTATCGTGACCAGACTCAGAACTCGGGGGAGGGGAGGGGCATGCTGCAGCTTAACTGAAACCAGAACAATTCATTTAATGGCATCGATGACATCGTGTGGATTTACTGAATAGCGTCAGAAACACATCTGATATGAAACAGATTTAAATTTTGCAAATCACTTCTAAGAAGACAGACACGCACGTGGCCCACCCTGTATTTTATCTTCACCAGCTTTTCCTTTCTGCTGACGCGAGCAGGAGGACCACGAAGGTAATTTTTTAAATTAGAAGTGGGGTGGATGTGGGAATATTTGCTTAACGCTTCACTAGAGCTTTCTAGCGCGGATAAATTTTCGTTTAATTTTGACCAATCGGACAGCCTTACAGTAATTCTCAGCGGAATAATTGGAATGAATTACATTTTTGCCAGCTAAAGCGGGAAGAAAAATTTGCAACTTGAACTTTACTTTTACCGACCGAGGTAATTATACAGTCATCCGTATTAATACCCGAATTAACGAGAGAAAGCACCCACCAAATATGTGGCCCTTTCAAAGGTACAACTTGTTCATAAGGAGACGATATCAAAGTCGATTTTTAATGCTGATATCGCGAGCGTTTCCACATCACCTTTTTTTTACACCAGAAACATCGCAGTGAAATTTCTTAGACTTAGAAATTGTATGAGAGAGAGAGAGAAGGGGGTACTTACAGACACGTTGCTCTGCACACGCACAAGAGTCGATCTGAATAATACGCCTTTCGATATCGCCAATTGATAATTCAATAATATTTATTTTGAAACGGCGTTACTCACTGTCCGGATGGTGCAGGTGCGGATGAAACAGTTCCAACGCAAGCGTAATAATGGCAATGAGAACTCTTCCCCCCCACCCCGCTCGTCAAGGCCACCCACCTGTGCATTATTGGTCGTACCGCTGAAATGTAGCGACCACGGGAAACATTTAGATTCCCAATTTCGGGTAGATGTAAGGATGAAGTAACAACGCTCATTCCCACGATTCGCGTCTTAGAAAAAGGGTCGAAATCGCGGATTACGTCATTTCTAGCCGCACTCCCTCCTGGACATTGCACTGTGTCCGTCATTTCGCAAATGTCCAGCACATTTCCGAAATGACGCGCACACGTAAAAAGTTCTCCAACAAATACATGCGGAGAACATGCAAACGCAAGAGTGCGACCATTTTGTTAAATACGCCGCTGTGTCGCAATCTACCTCATTGCGTGTCCATTATTATTATTATTATTATTATTATTATTAAAATCAATTTATTTCCCGAGAAACCTTGGGTCACCCCGGGACGGCTCTGTGCCAGAAGGGTGCAAATATTTACAGACTAAGGTGCGAGGAACACAATGTACAATAAACAAGAGTACATGCGTGCTCGACCCGAGACATTTACAGATTAAATATACAAAATATATGATTGCATGAAGACAAAACAAAGTCTTTGTCAAATACAAATAGGCAAGTTAAAAAAAAAAAAGCAGTCAGTCATGTCCAGGAGCAGATGAGTATCATATATTCATTATCTGGTAGCAGTTCTTGAGGATTTCCTTCCTGTAGGGCTTGTCTTCACAGAACCTATCAGGGTGGATCCTAAATTTGTTGAAGATCCGAAGACAATTCGCTGGAAACATGTTCCTCAGGGAATCAACGCATGACAGCGTAAGATGCAGAGGGAGAAAGGAGTCGAGGTACTCCCCTCTTGCTCTCTTCGGGCCAGATGGAGCATCAATTCGCCCCGTAATAAGCCGTGCAAGCGTGAGGACATTTTTTGTCATGATGAGATGTCTCCAGGGAGTGATGCCCAGATTTGCCTGCAGGATCGATCTGAAGATAGTTTGAGGGGTGACCTACCACCCTGTGCATCCATCTAAACAACCAGTACTTTAAACTGAGATACTTGTGATAGTGTAAGTGCGTGTTGTTGTCATACGGCACCAGGGCTTTCCCCCATCTCCGCGTTGTTTTCATTGTGGTGAACCAGTTCGCTACGAAATACCAGAGATTTAAAAGTGTGTGGGAATTGTTCATGTGTAGTGTTCTGTACCGTAGTTCATCTGGTCATTTAGCCGTTGGACCCCCTATTGAGGTCCAACGTTGCCCCACTTACGCCGAGTGGAGACAGACCAGGAACCTGTTCTTTTGATAAAGTGAAATAAAATACTCACAGAAGTTTTCGACACTGTGTGTGTGTGTCTCTTCCTCTGCTACGAATACATAAATACGTTACATATGGAAATCAAACATGGTATCGCGTCGCCATTTTAGATAAACATAACGCGTGACCACGCTTAAAGAGAAGCTTGGTTTACCACAGATCCGTCTTTCAGCAGAAGAACGCTCAATCGATATTGTTGCCATCCAGGAGCCCTATTTTGCAAAGGTGCAAGTTGGTTCTTCAACTAAAATAATGGGTTATTCTCTTACTGCTAGGGTAATACAACCAGTCCCCGAAGATCCCAAATCCTGCATTGTTGTGCTTAATCGGGAACTTGATATATTGGTAGTACACGGGCTCTGCAACAAGTTTGCAACTTGCATCCAAGTCATAGCCTCTACATTATCATTTTATTTGATTTCACTCTATTGCTCACCCTCAGCCGATTTCAATGATTCACTGAACTATCTGGAGTTTGCGCTCAACTTTCTGCACAGGAAATCTGTTCTCATTGTCTCCGATGTAAATGCCAAGTCATCATTCTGGCACAGCACCGTTTCTCATGCTCGGGGCCACTTGTTGGAGGACTTCATTGTCTCCCACAACCTTATAGTTCATAATCTACCACAGCAATATTTCACATATAGTAGCTCTATAGGAGAGTCCAACATCGATGTCACAGTAACGACCAATGACCTCAGTACACGGATCTCTGACTGGTAGAGAATCCCAGACTAGACGCTCAGTGATCATAGAGTGATTACCTTTTACATGGCAACACACTCAGCCGATCCCCACAGGACCCTAGACAGCTCACCCTTGTGAGGTTCTCAATCAAGGATGTCGATTGGCAGACGTTTGATGACTCGATTACCAGCGATTTTCCCTCACGCAATCCTAACCCCCTTAAATCATCTGCTGCTAATTAATTGGTCGACATACTTGAGCAAGCACTAATGAAGGCCTCGTAAAAATCGGCAAGGAAAAGGTCCATCCGTCCCACTGTTTGCTCATGGTGGTGTAATGAGCTAGCAACGATGTGTAAGGAGGCCCAGAGAGCGCGACGGTTTTATCAGCGCCATCGCAACTGGTCCCCTCTGAAGTGGCAAGATTACACAGTAGCTACGTTGCCAAAAATATGAATACACAAATGCCATTGCCGCCAAGAAGAGAGCAACCTGGACTACATTTGTTAATGAATCGGGGAATTCCAATCCATGGGGCCTTCTTTACAAGATAGCGAAGGAGAAAACATACATGCCTGTTATCTTTGTATCTGCAGTTACAATTGAAACTGCAGAGACCTCCAACTGTACTGACACAATTAATCAAATACTAGACAAATTATTTCCGGAGGATGATTCCGCAGGGGATCTACCAGAGCATTCAGCTATACGAATGGCCAACAACTATGACAATAAGGCAACTACCAACCCCTTTATCACTGATGAACTGTCGGCAGTGATTAATAGGATCAATCCCAAAAAATGCTCTGGGATGGACCTAATAGAATATGTTTTCTGCGCTTCTTCAAGCTTAGACCTCTATACCTACAATTACTGTACAATAGATGCCTACAAGTCGGAGTATTCTCCAAAATTTGGAAAGTAGCTCTCCTTCGGCTCATTAGGAAACCTGGTAAACCTCCTGACGACCCCCCCCCCCTCCCTCAGACCTATTGCCATCCTGGCAAATCTCGGGAAAATACTGGAAAGACTCATGGCACTAATAATCATGCAGTTACTCTGTGAACAAAACCTCTTCTCCCTAGCACAGTATGGCTTTATGCCAGGGTACTCTTCTGAGGGGGCTCTGTTAGACCTGGTCCTCCACATAGAAAATTCTACATCCAAATATGAACTGGCTATCGTTGTTGATTTTGAGGGATCCTTTGACACTATCTGGTGGGACTGTGCATTGGCCCGCCTCCGCCAGACTCAGTGCTCCCTCCAGCTACATCAGATCTTTCGAAATTATTTCACAGAGCGTGAGATAGTAGTCAAATCCAACTACTTGCAGGTAACCAGACCAACCTCTCGAGAGTGCCTACAAGGTTCTGTCCTAGGGCCCCTTGTCTGGAATGTGGTCCTCCACAGCTGGCTCACAAAACCCTTGAATGAATGTAAAACAGTGGCTTTCGCAGATGATCTCACTATCGTTGTTCCTGGAAAATCCCGTTTTGACTAGAATGTAAAAGCAAACGGATCCTGTCCGATCTGAACTCCTGGACGATGCTCAACAAACTACGAATCAATCCGGATAAAACAAATCCGGATTGATTCGTAGTTCATTCAAATTCAAGCTATATCTCAGACGCCCACCACAAATTAAAATCTGTGGAAAGCAATTCCCGATTGTAACACAGACGAAAGTCCTGGGGGTGATTATTGATGACAAGCTGAGCTTCCACCAACATCTTATGTACTTAGGGACCAAGGCTAAAAGATTCTCAGCGACCATTATTAGATTTTCCAGATGTGACTGGGGACTCTCAAATAAAACTCTGTATTTATACTACAGAGCGGCCTTCTTGCCTATTGTGACATATGCGACTGGAGCGTGGTTTCATAGAGTGAAGCTAGTCAAAATGAGAGACAAAAAACAAATTACTATATTGGAGTTACTCGTAAATGATTACATTAACTCCCTTATTCGTGTCTGTAAATTGCGTGTGTTCTCTGGTCGACTTGCCTGTTTTGCTGGAAGAAAAAACCTCAGTTTCTGAGGGGAAAAACCTTGCTATCTACGCCTGAGACCGACTAACTCAGCCACGGAGTGAAAAAAGCCCACTAAAGTTCCTGGCGTCATCGACGGGATTCGAACCGCGGCCTTTTCCATCCGGTGTGTGGTCAAAATGAGAGACAAACTTAACTCCATCCAGTGAAGCATGCTTTTGTCTACTCATAAAATTTGCCGGACAGTGTGCACAGCAGCCATTCAAGTGATTACCAGAATATTACCACTGGATTTCTACGTCATCTATCGAGATCTAAACTTCAGGATCAAGAAGAAAATTCCAACTGAAATCCTTGAAATTGAACTGGATCTAAACAGCAACCCCAAAGCTGAAAAACTCAGGTGTTACAATGAACTAATAAGTATTTGGCAGACCAGATGGGACACCTCTGTAACAGGCGCCGTTACTAGAAAATTGCTTCCAGCGGTCTCGTTTACTGCAACGAAAACTGTTAAGTCCTAGCTGTCGCTGACCTTGGAATCCTCCTTCTTGGTCACTGCACGTGGCTCCCTCAACAAAAAGCTATTTCAACTAGGATTGTCTACAACAGCTAGCTATTTCTGCCGAGAAAAGGAGAACTGGAAGCGTCTGTTACTTGAATGTCCGCTGTATGAAGACATGTGGACATGTGTGTTGGGGACATGTATTATTGCCTCCGTAGCCGAGTGGGCAGGAGCGGGAGTGCAGTAGCACACGCTCTTTGAGTAGACCGGGGTTCAAACCCCTGCCTGCTGAATACGGTCGATCTGCCAACCCGCACTGGACCAGCGTGGCAGATTATGGTCCATTTCCCTCAGCATGAATTGTTGAGGAGGCTTCCACCCTGCAGTGGGTTGATAATGGCTGCACTTTATTTTATTTTATTATTGTTAGGGCTGCTCCTAGAATGTTAGTTCAAATCCGCCTCGTATTACTGTAGGTGTTAACAGACTCTATAAACTAGGCCAGACACTGTATGAAGACATAAGAAGAACTCTTACGCAGGCAGTACCAAACATCACTGAGCATCAACCGGATCTCCTACTCCGAACCCCAAAAAACCTCTCAGCGCTGCAAAAGTGTTCGAGCGTAGAAAGGCAAACCCACGCTGAAGCATGACGTATTAGAAATACTCATGAAAGTCCACAGGAAAAACTTTTTTTTATTATTATTTATCTATTTACTTTTTTTTTTTTTTTCGTCGCGTTCTGCCTGGAGTTAATTCGGTGCAGCTGGTTTTTTTTCCCTCAAACGCGCCAAAAAAAAAAAAAATTATTTTTTATTTAATTTATTTTTATTATTATTTATTTATTATTTTTTTTTTTCTGCTTAATTTGCCATTTAGATATATCCTTATTGAAATTTATTGTCTACTTATTTTTATTAATTACTCTTTTTTTTGTTTTTTAACCAGTATCACGTTTTTTTTTTTCAATTCCTACTATTAGTTCACACTCTCCCTATATATATTTATATATCTTGTTCAAATTTTCAATCGTTAATAAAATACTTTTTATTCATCCACTCAAGTTCAAATAATTTTTTTTTAAACTTGTAGTGGATGACACTCGATGTTAATACAGTTTTTTCAAATATTAATTAAATTTAATTAATTAATTTTAGTTTTATATGGGAGAAAAAATTTTCTCTTATATAAGATATAAATTTAGGAATAAATACCGTCAGTGGCGAAGCGTGTAGATCGCTGGAAAAAAATTTCTTTTTTCATTCTGGGTTCTAGTCTGAGTCAATGAGGGAACAAAATGGAAAATGAAACATGTGAATAAAAATAATAGTCCAACACCATATATAGAAAGGAAAATGGAAAATTGCGAGGAAATTCGCTTTCTATTTTGCCACTTAATATTGTGATTCTGTCATATGTATATACATATTTATATTAACTGTAATTATTTAATAAAAAGTAACGAAAATAAAATTTTTCTTTGTTGACCTAAGTAGGAATTCACTTTAAATTTTTTTTTTTATATTACTTGTTTATCTATCGATTGTATTATTATTTTTTTTCTTATATTATTAATTTTCGTTTTTCCTTTTATTTATTTATTATTATTTCTTCTTCTTCTTCTTCTTCTTCTTCTTCTTCTTATTATTATTATTATTATTATTATTATTATTATTATGTGTTTATTAACCTTAGGTTCACCCCCGAACAGCCAGTGGGCTAGGAGGGTGTACAAATAAATATAGCGTACAATTTTATACAAATTTTTGATATTTAAAATAATGAAATTGTTTAGAAAATTCTATTCACTTAATAGCAGTAATTTTAAAATAAAATTTATATTAAATTAATATTGTAATTACAAATACAGGTTGTCTTACATTTCATTTCTTCTCTCACTTCAATTTGCTTTGCTTTATTTTTTGCATTAAATTATTTACATTTCTCATATAAATAAAGCTCGCCTTTTATAGTGATTCTGGTGATTTCGTCAAGATTTCATCCATAATTTGGCTTCTGTATCTTCTATTTTCTCCAAACTTATTTGGATCTAGGGAGAAGGTGTTGAAGTGTTGAATCGTGTTGCACGGGAAGTTATAGTAGTTTATAAGGGACTATGCTACAGAATACGGAAGAGGATTCCTCCAGTAATCCTAGACATCCATCTTAACTTAGACACTTTCTTTAAAATAGAGAGGCTGCGCTGCTATAATGAGCTAGTTCATATATGGCAGACACGATTGGACACAACCAACAAGGGACCATTCACGAAAATCTTCATACCGGACGTTACCTTTGCCATGGCAAAATCTGTTACGAAGTGGTTTTTCTCTCACGATGGAAACCTCCTCTCTAGTCACAGGGGCGCATCCTCCGTAGCCAGGTGGGCAGGAGCAGCAGTGCGTAGCAAACGCTTCTTGATTAGACCTGGGTTCGAGCCCGTGACCACCAAATACGAAGGATGCGGAAAGGTCAGGGAATGACCACCGCATATCACCGGAGCAATATGGGCTTAGTTGTTAATGCTCCTAAAACCAAATAACAACAACTAGTCACAGGACATGGGGCCCTCAATGAGAAATTGTTTCAATTTAGGCTTGCAGAGTCAGACCTTTGTTTCTGTGGAGCTAAGGACTACTGGTTCCACATACCCTTCGACTGTGCAATAGATGATGAATCCAGAGAACAGCTGAGGAATAATGTCCAGGGATTCTCCCCGACTGCAGTGGAACAACTAATTCAAACGCCAAGTAATCTTGCAGAACTCCAGGCCTTTGCAAAAGAAGTTTTTGCTCGGAGGAAGAGGTTTATTCTGAGGGCGAACCCGGTTCTGCCCCAGATGAATCAAATCTGAAGATAAAATTGGACAATAACAAGATTCGTTTTACCAAAAAGACCTGGACAATACTTTAGAGTTTTAAAAGTATGTTTATATTTTGTTACAGTTCTTCGTAACCACAATTGTTTAAGATATGAATGGTAATGTAAATTTTATGTGTTGTTTTTTATTTATTTTTTATTTTTATTTTTTTAAATTAATTTATACGTTTTATGTTTTTATAATGTTTAATTTATTATTTATTTTATGAAAGATGTAAGGTACTCAGTTGAGAGTTGTTGGGCGGATTTGAATTACGTTCTGGGTTCCGCCTTTATTTTTAATAAAAAAAAAAATAATAAAAATCTTTACAAAATCTTTACCGTTTACGGGGAACCATAATACACTGGTGTGTAAAACTTAAGGACCACCACTATTTCTTAAGATTACGACAACAAAATCTTTACTTAAGGTACTCTTTACTGATGAGGGTAGGTTCAGTCTCAGCAGCGATTCTGGAGGTCAGCTAATCTGGTGAGAGGTTGGTACACGGTATCACCTCGCAAACATCACGGAAAGGGATCGATATGGCAGTCGGGGTGGTCTCTTCTGGGGAGCCGTTTTCTTGGATGAATGTACACAGATACTGGGAGGTGGTACTGTAACCACTGCATGCTGCTGTACTGAGGTAATCCTTCCCCATGTGCATCTATTCCGAGGTGCCATCAGCTCCGAGTTCATTTTTATGGATGATAATGCCATACCCCGTCGCATTGCAGTTGTTGATATGATTTTGGAAAGTGAGGACATTGTTCGTATGGATTGGCCTGCCCATTTCATCGGTCTAGATCCCATCGAACACATATGGGATGCTCTGGGGAGACGCCTAGCTGCACGTCCACACCCCACACACACCAGAAAATGTTCAACAGCTGAAGATGGCGCTGACAGAGGAATGGACAATGCTACCGCAAGAACTTATCAACAACATTGTTCTAAGTACGGAGAGGCGGTGCAAAACCTGCATTGACATTAGGGGTGGCCATATCTCCTACTGAGGACCACCTCTTCCCTTTGTTCCATCTTTGGCAGTGGTGGATCTGTATCATGGCAGCCAGTGCTATGTTGCCATTTTTGAATAAAGTCCCTCTGTACCGTTTTGTTTCCTTCATCATTTCTGTACCTCACGAGGTTCCTTTGGTTTTCTTTTCCCATATCCAGGCCACTCCTATGAGAAGCTACAAGTGAAAACCTGACTGTTCCTTAAATTTTGCACAACAGTATATTAGCTCCACCCATAATTTCTTATATGCTCGTATATGTATTATGTCTGTAGATTGCATGTGTTCTCTGGTCGATTTGCCTGCTTTGTTGGACGAAAAACCCCACGTAATGAAATAGATCCCATTAAAGTTCCTCGCATCATCGACGGGATTCGAACCCGGACCTTTTCCACCCGGTGTGGGGAGGACGGTGACGATACCACTGCGCTACCGCGCAGATTGCCTTATTATCTATTTATTATTATTATTATTATTATTATTATTTTAGGGTTGCCCGTAATTAAATACATTAATCCGTATTTGTGTCTGTAAATTGCGTATGTTCTATGGTCGATTTGCCTGTTTTGCTGGACGAAAAAACCCCAGTTACTGAGGAGAAAAACCTTGCTATCTACGCCTGAGACCGACTAACTCAGCCACGGAGTGAAAAAATCCCATTAAACTTCCTGGCGTCATCGACGGGATTCGAACCCAGGCCTTTTGCACCCGGTGTGGGGAGGACGGTGACGATACCACTGTGCTACCCGCGCAGACTGCCTTATTATCTGGTGAAAGTACTCCGCTACCTGCCCTAGCGTGCAGCTGAACTTCTTGTACCAGTAGTTGTGGATGCTATCTGTTCCTGGGGTTCGCCAGTTGTGGGACTTCATGATCGACCGTTGTACGTCTTCCTCCTGAAGCTTCCATTCTGTCATCTCTTGTACGTTCTTACTTTCTAGATCTATCCAGGAGCACAGCCGTTATGGCTAACTTCGCTGCTCCACAGGTTTCCCCAGAACTCCTCGGGTACCTTCTGTTTAAATGATCCGTTGCTTTCCTTCTGCTCTCGTCCGATTGTCCTGTAGAAAGCTGGCTGTCTGGTTTTCATGAAATATTCTGTTGTCTGTTTCCCCTCTGGACACCCTCCCTGCAACGGCGAAGTCTCTTGCTGAGTGCAGGAATTTTTGTTTGAGTGTGTCAAGGTATTCTTCGATTCTCTGATTATAGATCTCGTGTTTACTGTTGATGTAGTCTGTCTGCGCGGGTAGTAGCACAGTGGTATCGTCACCGTCCTCCCAACACCGGATTGAAAAGGCCCGGGTTCGAATCCCGTCGGTGACGCGAAGAACTTTAGTGGTCTTTTTTCACTCTGTGGCTGATTTAGTCGGTCTCAGGCGTAGATAGCAAGGATGGAAGGTTCCCCCCCCCCAGAAACTGGGAGGTTTTCGTCCAGCAAAACAGGAAATCAACCAAAGAACACACGCAATTTACAGTCATAATACATGTATGGGTATATGTAAGAGATTACGGGTGGCCCTAACATAATAATTTGAATTTGTTGATGTTGTCTTTTCTGAGGATGGTCCTCACTTTTCTGCTCAGCTTCTTACTTCTTAAACTGTTGGTACAGGATATCAGTTGGCCTATCTTCACTCTTATCTTTTCTATCCTCTGATGTAGACTTTTTCCCAGGCTCCTGGTTCTTTGTCTTTGCGTTTTGCGTTATGTTATTCTCTGGTTTCCGTTCTGTGCGGATGGCGTGTAGTTTTACTCCGTTGTTCAGTTAATCTGGTATTATTCGCCTATTGAGGTGGTCTGTGATTTTCCACAGGTTCTGTTGGGTCTTCTCCGCTTCTGTAAGGTGTGGGTGTTGATGGGGTCCATCCCCTTGAATTCTGAGGGCCGATGAAGCGACTTTCGCGATTTGTTCCTCCTTCTCCCGCAGAATTGTTTTTTTTTTTTTTTTCCGCTCTGAAACTGGAATCCTGGTCCATGATATTGGCGGTCCGTCATCGCAATTGCACGCAGTGTTAGTGGTGTGTTTTGCCATTTTTGTACGTGAAATAATAAAACAGAATAAAATAAAAACTTCGCCGTTCGGAAGCCATTCGCAGACTTGGCCACTCACTGAACGAGGTCGAACTAGGGGAAATCGTTTTTCATATCTGTAGAAAGACCGCGATGTGAGGGCAGTGCCATTAATTGCGCCACCGGAATATTATCACTCTTTTTTACTCGCCCATTTCTCTGTCTGAGAAGTGACACCGAATGCGAAATCGTTTCCACTACGAATTACATCGCCGATATGAATCGTGTGGCGTCGTACAGACACACGGGCGTCGACGAATGACGAAATATTTCTTCCGTTTGGTGAGTATGACGACGTGTACTTTTATTACTGTTTGCAACAATAAGGGCGACTCTGCTAAAACCAAACGAAGAGAATTGGAAACATTACGTGAAGGCAGTTTGTTTAACACGATGTAGCCCATTTGCAGGAGTTTACGCCCTTTTTGAGATTCAGCCTTGGTCTACGTTAGCTTAACTGAAATTCTGCAACCGGGGCCTGGAGAGAGAGAGAGAGAGAGAGAGAGAGAGAGAGACAGGACATGGATATTTCGAAAGAGGGCGTGCTGAAAAGCACGTTCCAAATGTGAATCACTGTATTAACGTCACACTGTGTGTGTGTGTGTGTGTGTGTGTGTGTGTGTGTGTGTGTGTGTGTGTGTGTGTGTGTGTGTGTTAATCGCGTCCACAACTTAGGCCATGTTGCGTCGTATAGATACGCACGGAGCAAAACAAATTACAATCTTTGTATTAAGACAATCACAGAAGAAATGCAAACAGATACAAAGAAAACCGTGACGTAGGGTGATAACGTGTTGCTCGTTCAGTATAAAGACTCTCTGTTCGACTGCAGTAATCTGAAGCGAGAATGGGAAAAATGCGTGATCTATCAGACTTTGAAAAGGTCCTATCGTGGGGAGACGTTTAGTAGGAACCACGATTCAAGAAGCGAAAGACATAACTGGTGTCTCAACAGTATCCATCTCAAAGGTTTTTAATGAGTGGAAAAGCCAGCGTTTCTTCCACATCTTAAAGGCGTAAATCTGACAGGAAACAATACTTCGAGAGCGACGCCGCCGTACTCTAAGGAGGACTGTACACAAAATAGGACATCCAGCAAATAACATCTGAATTGAACCAAACTCATATTTCAGCCCGTCCATGCTGATCCCTAATTCAACCCCTACCATGCCCATTGAAGCAATTGGGTATTAGCAATCCGCTTCCTATCTGAAACAAGTGGCTTCCTAGTAGGAAGCCACTTGTTTCAGAGAAAAGCAGAAAAGGGCTCTTACAGTGGTGCTGAGAACGTGGAGAGTGGAACAACGGAAGAAAGTCATCTGGTTAGACGAAAAACGATGCCCTTCGTTCAGAGCCGGATTTAAACTTGTCGTGACTGACCCTCAGCTATAACATGTATGAGGCCCTTCATCGGTTCACTGTGACAATATTAAAAATGAATTTTTAAGGTGGAGCGAGGTCCCTTGTAACATGCGGCCGTAAGCTGTACCTTGTGTAGCTTATGTGAAAATCCAGCACTGACTTCGTTTTGCACTGACGATACGCAGAGAGTGGGGCAAAAAGGAAGCGATGGACCCTGCTTGCGTCGTTAAGACAACCCAAGCATCTGGAGGTTATATCGTGGATGGGGAATGCTTTGTTGGCACGAACTGGATCCGTTTATATGGTGGAAGGCTGAATATCATCAAGGGGACACCTGAATTTTATATCAGATCTACTGCACCCTGCAGCGTTACACTTTTATCCAGGAGGTCATGGGCGCTCTATGAATGACGGTGAAACAGCACATCGTGCCAGAATCGTGCAAGAATAATTCTAAGAACATGACGCGGATTTTCACCATCTCAACTGCAGAGCTCACTCCTGTGCATCAGGCAACACAGCGGCAATGTCGCTGGGCCCAGTGGCAGAATGCGCTGGGCCCAAAGGAATTAGTTATTGTTGGTGACTCTATTGTCAGAGAGGCGGGTAATATATTGTGTAAAAATGATAGGTGGAACAGGACCAGAGTAAGTCTGCCAGGGGCAGAAGTTGATGACGTTGTGAAGCATATATTATCTTTTAAGGGCACAAACGGTAACGTTGTTGTACATGTTGACACCAATGATATTAAGAGTAGGAGATCTGCATATTTATTTAACAAGTACACGTCAATGTTAAAAAAAAGTCACGAGTTAGGGTTGAATTTGAAAGTGTCTGCAATTCTGCCCAGACAAGGCTCTCATCATGTACTCCCTCCCATAGGAGGGAGTACATGATGAGAGCCTTGTCAATCAATTCGTCCCTGGAGGGAATGGACAAGGCTAATGGGGTAGAATTTTTTTCGGCCTAGTCTGTGCTTGCTAACAGGAGAGACTGCTTCTATAGGGATGGGATACACTCAAATAGAAAGGGTGCAAGAATATTTGCTGATGTTATCGAGGCAGTGCTAGGTGGGTCGGAAAACTGTAAGCTTGGGGAGGTATTCAAAGATTGAAAGGTTAAAAGTAGCCACAGGCAGAGGTGAAGGTGATTCTTGCACTACTTCTATTAGAATAAGCAGCGGCCTGGAGCGAATGGTGCGGGGTTTCAGGGACTGATGGCAGTCATCGTGAAACAGATGGGTATATGGGATGTGTTAGGGTAACTAATAATAAGGATAAGTACATGTATACCGATGCTAGAAGTACAGTAAATAAATTTGATGAATTTGAAGTGTTGGTCAAGACATCAATGGAGGATATCGTCGGGATATCAGAGACATGGAGTCACACAGACATAAGCAGTTCAGAATTGGAATTTGGGGAGTACAATGTCTACAGGGTATGAAAAGAGGAGGTGTTATGCTGTTAATTAAGAAAAACATAAAATCAAAAGAAGTGCATCCAGTTGATATAGATGAACAGTGCACTGTTGAGTCAGTTTGGTGTGACATAAATATTGGGAAAGTAAAAATGAGAGTAGGTGTGTGTTATAGGCCTAATGAATCAGATGAGTATAATGAGAATTGTGCAGAGAAATAGAGTGGGCCAGTAAATCAGGATGGCTTATAATCGAGGACTTTAACTTCCCAGATATTGATTGGAACTTGTGGGTTGGTACTCGCACACTAGTAAGACTTTTTGGGATTTATTGGATGATTGTTTTCTGCAGTAGCATGGTTTTTTTTTTTTTTTTTTTATGAAACCCCCAAACATGAAAGGTATCAAAACCTATAGTACTTAGTACCGTGCATAGGTTGGAGAAGAAGTATGGGGGGAGGGGGAGGGGAATGCCGGAAACTTTGCTCTAGAGACTAAACATGGGTTTCACCACTTCAAGCCTCCAATAAGCAAAGTGGTGCTATTTCACCGATTGATGAAAGTCATACTCTTGATCATTCGTGTATTAAGAATTTGCAGATAAAGAAACCACTAGGTGGCAGTGATCACAGTGTACTGATGTGGGATTTACCTAAAGATATAATTACCATCAGGGGTAAAGGAATGGGTTTTTGCTTCCATAAAGGTGACTTCAGTGAAATCACTGTAGTCACCCTTATGGAAGCAAAAACCCATTCTTTTTTAATTCTGTACAGTGGGATCAACTGATGATGATGTTGCCAACAGCAAATTCTAAGTGGGAAGCATTCAAGGAATTAATCGTGGAAGCTACTAAAAGTTTCATACCTATTAAGAAATATTGTTCAAGGTTTACGCCTAAATGGTTATCAAATGAACTAATCATAGAGAAGAAAAATGCATGGGATGCATATAAATTAGCAGGTGACACAGAAACTTACTGCAGATATAAGCTAATCTGTAATCAAGTCATAAAGGAGATATTAGGCAAGCGAAGGCAGATTACTAGAAATCTTTGGCAAAGGATGCTAAGAAAAACAGCAAGGATTTCTTTACTTCATTAAACTCTAAAAGGAAGAGGATGAATCTGATTGGTCCACTTGATATCAATGGTTCGACTGTTGATGATCCTGCTCAGATAGCAAACAAACTGAATGAGTATTTTGCATCTACATTCACACATGAGGAGTTATTAAGGTTCGAAAATGGCACAAGGTTATCGAATTATATCAGGGTGCTTAATGATTTTGTAATAACTGAGAGTAAAGTGGAAGAGAAATTGTTGAAGTTAAACGTAAGAAAAGCACCCGGGGTGGATGGGATCTATCCAGTTATGTTAGAGGAGGCGGCAAAGCAACTAAGCAAACGCTTAGCCATAATTATGAGAGCATCCTTGGACTCAGGGGAGGTCCCCACGGACTGGGGATGTGCAAATGTATCCCCAATTCACAAAGGGGGATCGAAGTGTGACACGAGCAATTACAGTTTAACTTCTGTTCTGGGTAAAATAATGGAGTCGCTGGTTAAAGATGCATTGCAGGATCATCTAGACAAGACTGCAGCAATTAGATGAAATACAATATTGATAAATAATTAAAATTGCAACTCTCCCGTCACGGCCAAAGGCCAGGACTCACATAACAATTAAATAATTAATAATGTACTCAACGATACAGAAAGAAAAAAATTTTAAAAAACTAAAAAGTTATGATTCCTCACATAATGCGGTATAAACTGTATTTACGTGCTACAGCACGTTAGCTCACGTATGGTTAGGCAGATGGGCTGAGGAGTGGTAACGGAAGTTTAACATTGACAAATGCAAAGCACTGCATATGGGAAGCAATGACTGTTTGTGACTAAACTGAGGGAAACGGAGAATGAAAAAGACCTGCAGGGAATGGTGCAGGCAGATATGAGACTCTCTGATCATGCGGACAGGCTGCCAGAACAGCTCATGAGACCTTGCCAGTGATATACAAGAACTTTGCTGGCAGGGATAAGGAAGTTATTATCCCATTGTATAAGGAAAAATAGTACGGCGACATCCTAAGTGTCGCATGCACGTCTGGAGACCTCATTTTGGGAAAGATATGCGTGGCCCACTGTTCGGATCTGATGTGTGGAAGGAAAATTGCTATTGCAAAGTAGGGATCTGCGTGTATGAATTCTGAGTCGAGGGCGGTATGCAATTGAGTCTTCATAATTTGTTTGTTTATTGTATGGTTTTAGGCGCATCAGCGACTAAGGCCATATTGCGCCGAATATATAATATGTCTGTAACATGAACTCTCATGAACTTAGCATGAACTCTCGTGCTACCTTCGCTTGAAACCGACAAAATCAGTGAAAAAGGTTCATAAAAATTGCTCACGTCATCAACGGAATTCGAACTCAGTTCTTTTCCACCGAATTAAATTCTGACGTACAAGTCGGTCTGAGCGTTAGGCACAGGGAAGCAGATGAAGGGGAAGGGGAAGAGCAAGAGCGTGGTCATCTAACCCGGACCGGGACCACTGCCATAAGTAAAAAAAAAAAAAAAAAAAAAGGAACTGCCCGTGAAAGGCGGACTAGGTTTTCCTGTTTGCCCCTCATCGTACCTGGATAAACAAAGTCCAAAAATTTCTTTGAATTTAAAAAAATTATTTCAGGTGGGTGAAGAATTCAATGAAAATTCTTTCAAGAATGTTTGCGATGAAGTTACATAGTCTTCCTAGCCTTTGGGCTAGAGGCTTTACAGATCCTGAACTAAAGTTTAACTCTCCTCAAGCTGACAATACCAGTTGGCTGGTAAATTACACCAACAGAATGACTCCATCCGGATCCAATCTTGATAATAGACCTCTCCTTAAAGGAATCACCATAGCAAAGAAAATGTAATTCAGGCATTAAATAGTCTCCCAAATAAATCTACTTCTGGCCCCGATATGTTCCCCCTTACTGCTTACTTTCATCATGAAAATAAGCAGTCCATTTATCATTGAGGTCTTGCTACACATATTTAGAGAAATCCTCCGCACTGCAATTATCCCTGAAACATGGAAACATTATATTGTAAAACCCGTGCCTAAAGTCAAACATCCAAAAGTCAAGACAAGAAGGACTTTCGTCCTATCTCTATAAGCTGCAATTTATTAAAATTGTTCGAGAGAACTCTGCTGCCAATTCTTGTCATGCTTTTTTTTCCAGCAAAGACCTCCATATTTACACAACCTGATTCCAAAGAGATCAACTGTGACGAATTTAATGGATGGACATCTATTTCGGATCCAAACGACTCTCAACGCCAAAGAACAGATTGGTGTAATCTTTTTAGACATTAAATCTGCTTTCGACAGTGTCTCAATCAATTGCCTTGACGACAATATTTGAAAGGCATTTCAGAATACAGGGAGGCCTATCAAAAGTCATCGTTTCCATTCTCAAACAAAGGCATCTGAGAGTAGAACATACAACCTTCCAATCGAACCACGTCGTCTACAGAGGAGTCCCCCAAGGTGGCGTCCTTTCCGCACTATTTTTTGTTGCCGCTTTGGACCCTTTCCTCTCTACACATCCTGACTGCAGCTCTTACACAGATGATATAAAACTCTTCATCTCGTCGAAACACGGTGATAAATCTGACGCAATCAACGCCCATTCCACTGTCCTAATAGAAGAACTTGACCACTATCTTGAGAATATTGCCTATCCATAAACCGGAGTCAGCACAAATGTCTTTCACCACATTAAGAATAAGATAAACATAGACATCTACATCAATGGTATTAGGGTCCGAAAGGTCTCGCATCACACTGATCTAAGGCTTACCTGGGATGAAGGACTGACGTTCCAACAGCACTTCATCAACTATTTTTTTTTTTTTTTGTAGTTGTTGCCGCATCGGCTTCTGTGGCCATAATGCACCTCTCAAGGTTTTTGCAGTACTTTGATCCAGCCCGAGGCGGAATTCGAAACCGCGACCTTTGGGTTGCCAGGCAGGCACTTTACCCACCTGGCTAGCCCGGTCGGCTCGTCAACACTAAGGCAAAAACTCTGTCAGCAATGTGGGCGATAAGACAGGAACTAACTGGAGTAATCAACCACAAACTTGTCACTCACTACATAAAAACATGTCTTGTTCCGATTCCCACGTATACCTCGACAATCTGGTCCTCTGCTTCGCTCACTAACATCAAAAAACTAATGGGTATCGAGTACGGGATTTTAAGAAGATTGAACCGTCTTAATGGCCAACCTTTCACCATTTCGCGTTCTATAATGTATGCAAACCTTGGTTGCATCCCGTGGAATCAGTTGTTCGTTGCATGAAATCTGCGCAATCTCTGTCAGCCACTCACCGATCGACTTGACGCTCCACATGTCCACAATCTTGTTGTAGGCCCTAGGCTTTCCCGCGTCGTTGCTAATAGTGCGTGGATTCCCCTCAGAAGCTTATTAGAGAATTTAACTATGCTTAGAAGATTTTTTCCGTCTAACATCCTCCAAACGTACAACACCCTGAAGATTGACCCCCACAAGTTCTGTGATGGGAAAGCGTACAGATCTGAGAAGATACAGGACATGTACCACCACATGCAACTGTAAAAGTTTCCTGATTATCTCCCTCAGGGTGGAATCTCCGTTTAATCCTACTTTGCTCCTCTACAGAGAAGAATTAATTAGTTTTAAATTGTTATTTGCTTGTATGTATATGTGTTAGTTGTATACATTACGACGTATGCATTTAAATGTCTCTACCTTTTGCTGCGTCACAGTATATATTTGTGTGCGCTATACTTGTTCGTATTGGATGTTATTTGTTGCACGTTATTATAGAAACTAACGTTCATTTATGTATGCGCAATTTATGGGAAAATCAGGAAGTACACGAACCTGAGACAGGAGATCAAAGAGATGTGGCACATGCAACAAGTAACGACCATCCCGATCATCGTGTCAACCATAGGTAGGGTGCCAAAGACCCTTCATAACAGCCTAGCAGCAACAGATCTCCCAGCGAACACCTACAAGGAACTCCAGAAAGTCGCAATCCTGAACACCTGTAGGATAGTCAGAGAGTTCCTCGACCAACAGTAACACCAGACATAACAACAACCACCCTGTGTACTCGGTAGCAATACCCGTCACAAGTTTGAACCCCAAATTAGGGGAGAAATAATATAAGAGCAATAATAATAATAATTTACACATAAGCTAAACAGACTTCAGCTTAGGGCATCATATTACAAGGGACCTCGCTCCACCTTAAAAATTCATTTTTAATATTGTCACAGTGAACCGGTGAAGCGCCTCATACATGTCATAGCTTAGGGTCACAACAAGTTTAAATCCGGTTCTGGCTATAGGAGGGTTCGCAAATTCCACATTAGGGGTTTTTCTGATAACACGTGACAGTATTATTATAGTAGCATTAGCATTAGTAATGCAAATGACGCAAGAACGCAAACTTTTCTAGCATCAGCAAAAAAAAAAAAAAAAAAAAAAAGAAGGAAAATCTTCTTATTTCACCAATCCATTCACTCTAAAAATCTGTCCAGTTCCTCCTTGAATTTGTTTTAGCTATCACCTTCCACAACGACAGATGGAAGTCTGTTCCAGCAATCAACCACTCCCTGACTAAATGTAAATTTCCCCACATCTATTGTGCAACTGTCTTTCTTCAATTTGAATTTATGCCCCCTTGAATTATTCTGCTACATGCACCAATTTCCCTGACTCTTGGCGAGGTGGTGGTGGTGGTGTCCGAATGGCAAATCTGGAAAGAATCAGTTCAAGTAATTGAACCGAAGAAAACAGACTTCAAAAGCATTTTGGTTTCGTGTTGAAATATAAAAAAATTAGTGTCCTCACAGCGGGGAACTTCTAAAGTTTAGGAATAAACACAACCGCTCCATAAAACTAATCCCTCTGGCCTCCCGCCTTTTCCCCAATATTAGAAGAAAATGATATAATATAAAACAAAATGTTCTCTGAGCTCATTCCCTTCAGTCGCCCCCTTCCCCCTCCGTAATCGCGAATATTGGTCTTACCCATCTCAGATTCTGTGATCTTGCAGAAAGAAACGAATTCCTAGCAGGCATCGTAAGCGTGTCAAGTTCTTGTACGGATGTAAAATGCATTCCGTGGCAGCAATTGAACACCGAGATGCGAAACCACTCTGCTCAAAAGCTGCCCCAACAGTTTACCATTCGTGCAAGACTGCGGAAAAATCTGGAAATGAGTTTAATTCATTGGCATTTACTCTCATGAAAAGAAAGAGTGTGCAAAAGTGTGTGTGTTTTATTTATCCCAGAATACACCGCATTCAGTGAAACGAAGGCTTCTTTTGGAAGAGTACGCTCGTGCTATGTAGATGTCGCTGTCGCAACTGTTGTCGCTCCAGTTACTCCAGTATTGACTGCAACAGTTTCGCTGACTCTTGACGTGGTGGTGGTGGTGGTGTTCGAACGGCAAATCTGAAAAGAATCAATTGAAATAATTAAACCGAGGAAAGCAGGCTTCAAAAGCATTTTGGCTTTGTGTTGTAATATAAGGAAATATTTGTCGATTAGTGGCTGCCCAGTTGAGAACTTCTAAAGTTTAGGAATAAAGACAATCACTCCATAATTTTTTCCCCATTATTAGAATAAAATGATATCTTCATTTTTCATTATCAATTCGTTATCCATAACCATTATATCGTAGACGAGTGGTTGCCTGTTTTTCACAGCCTATGAAGGACACCCGACCACACCCTTTATGCTTCGACTCTTTTCTTAAATACTTTCGGGGAGAATCCTCTTCCGGTATTCTCCCTATATCGCGCACGGTCACTCTTCTCCCGCTCCTTGCTTTAAATCTCCCTGGGCTAGCCTGTCTTGTACCCACGGACTTAGTGATACAGATGGTGAATTATCGAGTAAAAAAGTAAAGTGCAGCCATTATCAATCCACTGCAGGATGGAAGCCTCCTCAACAATTCATGCTGAGGGAAATGGACCATAATCTGCCACGCTGGTGCAGTGTGGGTTGGTAGATCGACCGTATTCAGCAGTCAGGGGCTTGAACCCCGGTCTACTCAAAGAACGTGTGCTACTGCACTTCCGCTCCTGCCCACTCGGCTACGGAGGCCGGTATTATCGAGTACTTGCCTTCTAAAACCCTTGAACCGTAAGCAGAGTAGATGGCCCACCTTCTCTTGGCACGGACTGCAACTAGCCAGCAATGAGTCCTGGCGGCGGTTGCCCAGTGGCCAGTCGTACAATCCGAACATTCCCCATACTAAACTCGATCCAAGAAAACTCTCGAGACTGGCTTAGCGGTGTTGATGCATCTTCACATGGTACTCGGCAAGTTTGTGGAAACCCCGAGTTTATGGGTACCTCCGAGACAAGAAAAACAATCTCCCTAAGTACACATGGAATAAGGTTTCCTACTTCAGCTTTCACTGCACTGTTTGATTAATGCGCTGCTTTTTATAAATTCAAAATACTGCACGTTCACAGTGATGTTGTTGTAGTATCGTGTTTCATCGTATATATTATCTTGTTTTGTTACATTCTCCGCATTGTAATCGTCTCTCTCTCTCTCTCTCTCTCTCTCTCTCTCTCTCTCTCTCTCTCTCTCTCTCTTCTGTTTGCGATGTCCATTTTCATTGTCACTATGTCGTTAGTCCAACTGTTAAAAATTTCATTGGCAATTTCAAAATGACTTTAAACGTGTTTTGACTACTCGATGGCCTTAATGTTTATCGACAAAAATCCCAGTCGTTCGTTAAAGTTCGTGTTCCATCCTTTACTTCGCAAAAATTGGTGCGAACTTCAAGCAACGGAGGACACAGACTTATCTTTTGGGATGCATCAGCGGTTACAGGAATTTTTCAGAAACCCACGAGGGTGGAAATGGGAAAGCCTGTAACGTGCAGTCGTCTGCGCATGTAGCGCAGTGGTATCGTCACCGTCCTCCCCACACCGGGTGGAAAAGACCCGGGTTGGAATGCCGTCGATGACGCGAGGAACTTTAATAGACTTTTTTTTCACTCCGTGGCTGAGTTAGTCGGTCTCAGGCGTAGATAGCGAGGTTTTTTCCTCAGAAACTGAGGTTTTTCTTCCAGCAAACAGACAAATCGACCATAGAACACACGCAATTAACAGACATAAGACACAGCAACAGCTGATGAATTTAATTATTCGGATGGCCTAAATATAATAGTTTTTAACGTGCAGTCAAGTTGACAGGACAGAGAGAGAGAAAATAACGTAACAGTCCGAAGAATATATTTTACACTCGAAGTGTTTATAGTTCGTTTTTAACCAATAAAACTTTAAAACTGCCACGCAAATGATGAATTGTTATAAAAAGTATATCCAACTTTTTTTTTTAAACAATATTTACCAAACAAATGAGAAAAGTAAATTTCCTTTTCGTATCTTTTTTAACACTATTTTTATTTCATTTTAAAGGAATTCTTTTTTAAATGATTAAGTTAGAAGGGGGTTTCTGAAAAGCACAATTACTCACCCCAAAATTCCCCATATGCGCTCCGTCACACAGAAGCCGGCTTGCGCAGGGACAGGACCCCATGTACGTGTCGCCCGAACCTCTGGTTGGCCTCTTGTTACACATCGCTCCTGCAGAAATAAGAAAATAAAAGTAAATTCGGGGAAGACGTTGTGTTTCTGTAGTTCTCAAACAGGCCCCCAAAAGAAGCCCGTTCTCCGTTACCGATATTCAATTCGCCTATTGCCGCTTGGGTCTGTCCCCGAACAGTTTCTTTTCCGGCCTATCGAAATCTGTTCGGTTCAGTGACATCGATAGTTCGTTCAGTTCGCGCAGCGTTGCTTCGATGCAAATAGCCGTTCCCGAGTCGGATAATTTCAGGGGCTGATGGCAAGGGTCATTTCGATTTTAAAATTCAAGACGAGCGTGTGTTTCTGGGGAGTTCCCCCCCCCCGAGCCCTTAAGGTGAAATTCAAACAGTTAGCCATCGATTTATCCGTGACTGTTGGCGTTGAACACCCGCTGTACCGATACCGTCGGTGGATGCAAAGCGTTATTCCATCAGAAAAGAAACTAAGGAAATTTCACGATTGCAGCTTTTCCTCCAGTGGTGCGGGCAGGGGACAGCATCTACGACGTTCATTTTGGTTACTTCGCTAATCAGTGAACGTTCATAAAATTATCGGTCGACTGTACCTCGTAAATTCATTTAATACGCTGCACCCTACCTAGAAGACCAATGACGTCACGGAAATGACGCGAACACAACCGCACACACACACCTGTTTACAGGTTTGCAATTTCACACCGCAAATGCCAGACTTTCCTGGTGTTGGATTCTGGTCTCTTAGAACCACATTTGCCTCACTCAGGACGCTTTTTACTCCTCTTGACCTACACGACTGCTGACCTTATCCACATGTCGTGGGGAAACTGCTGAAGACTGTGTACAGGTGTAAACCGTTTTCAGGATACTTGGCGGCCAATCAGCATCTGCAACTTATGAGCCTACGACTTTAACTTTACTTACACCCTGTAGGAGTGGTGGTGGCTTCCTCTCACCCACCCCTTTCTTATTTACCAGTTAAGAAAGATGTGCAGAGAATTCGGAATCAGTTCCTTGTAGATTGGGAGGAGGAATGGTACCAAGGGTCGGATAACTAATAAACTCGTGCCTAGGGTGATAGAATTAAGTACATCAAATATGCCTCCGTTTAATCCAGGCTTAAATTTAACGTTCTCGATTTCGGGTCATCGAAGTCTAAATTTTAAATTGCGTGCTTTTGGCCTCGCTGCTTCTCCAATTTGAAACATGCAGCATTTAACTTTTGAACGTAACTGTTACTTAGATTATAGAAGGGACTTACAAATATTGACAAATACATATACGAGGAGAATGACTTACCTAGATTTCTTGACAGTAAAGAAAATTACCTCGCTTAGGCGGAATTCGCGGATGACATCTTTAGGCGAAGGAAAAGACTGAATGGGACTGCTCCTTAGCAAAAACAATTGTGTTCCTTGAGAACAACGCGTTCTCCTCCATTATGTTCGTACTGAGCACAGAGCTTGTGCTCGGTATTTTGATTCCTCAAAATACTTGGGAAAAACTGTGTATAAAAAAAAAATTGAGACTGTCTTAATTAGAAATTAATGATAAAGCTTTCATTGCTCGGGTTTGCAGCAATTTTGAATTTTGCTTAATTATAGACAAGACTGGATCGAGTCAATTAAAGATTGGTGATAAAAAATATATTGAACTCGTGAAAATTTTAAAAGAAGTACCTTTTTGTGTGCTCAGGCAGTTGGCCTTTTGTAAATGGTTTTTCTCGGTGGATCTGGACATAATCTAGCATTAGCATTAGCATTAGCATTAGTAGAGGCATATGATGCAAGAAAGCAAGCTTATTCAGCATCAGCCAAAAAAAAAAAAAAAAAAAACCCTCTCCCATTTCACCCCTCCGTTCGTTCGAAATACCTGTCCAGTTGAGCTTTAAATTTGTTTAGGCTATCAACTTCAACAACAAGTGATGGAAGTCGGTTCCACCAACCAACCACCCGCTGGCCAAAGGCAAATTTCCGCACATCTATCCGACATCCGTCCTTCCTCAATTTGAATTTATGCCCTCTGAGGTGATTATTCTGAGAAAGATGAAGAATCCCATTGGCATTGAGCATGCTCAAACCATTCAAAGCCTTATACACCTCTATCAGATCACCTCGCCGGTGCCTAGTCTCCAGACTCTGTAATTTGCAAAACTTAAGCCTTTCTTCGTAAGAGCAACCCTTTGTTCCCTTTACTAATCTTGTTGCCCTTCTCTGTACCCGTTCCAGCAGCTCTACATCCTTCTTGAAATGAGGCCTCCAGACCTGTATACAGTACTCAAGATGTGGCCTAACCATTGCCTTATACAAGGGAATAATCACCTCCTTATCCCTGCTAGAAAAATTCCTGTATATCATTGACAAGACACCATGAGCTACTCTTGCAGCTCGTCTGCACTGCTCAGAGAACTTCATATCTGCCTGCACAATTACCCCCAGGTCCTTTTCATTCTCCACCACTGTCAGTGTAGTACCGCAGAGTTGATACATTGCTCTGGGGTTACTGTTACCCATATGTAGTACTTTACATTTGTCAATGTTAAACTTCATTTGCCACCTCTCAGCCCATCTGCTCAACCTTTCCAGATCCTGTTGCAGCAGCATAGCGTCAGTAGTGTCCTTAACGACCCTGCCAACCTTTGTATCATCTGCAAACTTAGACATTAAACTTGATATCCCAACATCAATATCATTCATAAACACCGAAAACAACAATGGACCCAACACTGAACCTTGAGGAACTCCACTAATAACATTAGTCCACGTTGAGCAGTGTCCATTGATTACCACTCTCTGTCTTCTGCCACTCAACCATCCCCTTATCCATAGCAGCAATTTGCCTCCAATGCCACACTGCTCCAATTTGTGCAGCAGTCTTCCATGTGCAACAGTATCAAAAGCCTTTCTAAGATCCAAATATATAATATCAAAGTTATTCCCTGCATCCAGTTCTTTTGTGACTACATCATAGTATCCAATCAAATTGGTCAGGCAAGACCTGCCCTTAACAAAACCATGCTGCGTCTGAGCTATAACTGAATTCTTGTCTAGATGATCCTGCAGTGCTTCTTTAACCAGTGCCTCCATTAATTTACCTGGAACAGAAGTTAAACTAACAGGTCTATAATTACTTGTGTCAGCCTTTGATCCTCCTTTGTGAATTGGGGTTACATTTGCACATCTCCAGTCTATGGGTACCTCCCCTGAGTCCAAAGAAGCTCTCATAATTATGGCTAGGGGTTTGCATACTTCCTTTGCTGCCTCCTTTAATATAACTGGATAGATCCCATCCGCCCCAGGTGCCTTTTTTATGTTTATCCTCAACAATCTCTCCTCCACTTTCCTCTCAGTTATTACAAAATCATCCAGCTCAGTGCCAATGTTTACTTTACCTACATCATTCTCCTTCCTGAATAACTCCTCATGCGTGAATGTAGATGCAAAATACTCGTTTAGATTGTTAGCCACCTGAGCAGGATCCTCAACTGTTGAACCATCAATATCCAGTGGACCAATCTGATTCATCCCTTTCCTTCTCGAGTTCAAGTATGTAAAGAACTCCTTTCTGTTTTTCTTTGCATCCTTTGCCAAGGATTTTTCGTAGTCTGCCTTTGCCTGCCTAATCTCCTTTGTGACTTGGTTACAGACCAACTTATATCTATCATAGGCTTCCATGTCACCCATTAATTTGTATGTATCCCATGCATTTTTCTTCTCTGCCACATGTCTCATTAGTCCATCTGACAACCATTTAGGCCTAAACCTTGAACAATATTTCTTAGTTGGTATGTAAAGCCTGGTAGCCACCAAGATTAGTTCCTTGAATGCTTCCCATTTTGAGTTTGCTGTTGGTAACATCATCAGTTGGTCCCACTGTATAGAATTTAAATACTGTTTCAGACCATCATAGTCGCCTTTACGAAAACAAAAACCCTTCCCTTTACCTCTGATGGTAGTTACCTCCTTGAGTAAATCCCACTTCAACACACTGTGATCACTGCCACCTAGTGGTTCATTTATCTGCAGATTCTTAATGCATGAAGAATCACTACCGATAATCAGATCAAGAGTATTACTCCCTCTTGTTGCCTCACGAACATGCTGATGTAGAAAACAATCATCCAATAAATCCACAAAAGCCTTGCTAGTGTGCGAGTGACCAACCCACAAATTCCAGTCAATATCTGGGAAATTAAAATCCCCCATTATAAGACTCTCTGATTTACTGGCCTCTCTGATCTACTTGAACTGACTTCCCACACGGGAGGATGACAGAACTTGGAAAGAAAACTTTGCCTCGCAGCTTCATAATGCTCAAATCTTAGATTGGTTGTAGTATTTTGGGTGTAGTCTATTGTCTGACTTACTTGTCGCGATATCAGGATTTCTGACTCTCTAAATTGAAATTAAAAGCGCCGTGAAATTTTGTCAGATAGATATTGAGCTGTTTGTTGACGAATTTATATGTTAGGTCGAGATCAAATTTCAATAGAGTTGACCCGTAGTGATGGGGATAAAGAGGGTATTCGATTATCACAAGACGGTGATTTCTGGTTGCTGCATGTTCAGTATAATAATTCGATGTTTTCAATTGCGTAAATTGCTTTCTTACTGGCTGGGGAAACCCCCGTTAGCTAGTACCTTAACCTTCTTGTCTTTTCTTCACTGCATGGTCTTGTGTTAATACCAAGAGTGATAACCACAATATCAAGAGTGTTAATCGTAATATCAAGAGTTTTAATGTTAACAGTTTTAACCAAGTCAATTGAAAATCGTTGGTATCTGATTGTTGCAGCTGTGACATCTTAATTTTCTTGTTACTGCTGCCAGATAGACAGTTATTGTTCTACAAGATTAATCTAAAAGATTGATTTCTTAGTTTCAATATTGATTCTCTTTTCCACTAATAACTCCACTCTTTTCTTCCTACTTTGTTTCTTTTCCACGGATGCCTATTTCTCTCGCTCCCTTGTTTTCTGTCCACTTTCCTTTCCCTCCATTTTCCATACTACTCCTTCTGCATCCCTTTTCCTTTCTTTAAATACCTAGGGGCTCCCGGGCTTGCCTGATAGCCCAGTAAGAGTCTCAACTAGAAAGTGGAACCTGGTGCGCCTCCACGTGGCCAAGGTTGGGAGTCAGGAGGCAGGGGACCAGGTGTCCCTTGCCCCCTGGCTGCGAAGTCGCCAGGTACCAGCACCAAACACTCAACATAACAAGACACCTACATATATACACTTGCTGGCCTGGCCTTTGCCTTTTCAGATGCTACAGCGGAATATAGGGGAACCCTGGAGACCGCAATTAAAACAAATACATCTTGACCTTGACACCTTGACCCCTTTCTTACTATTGGCACGGATCTATAATATAATATAATATATAATAGCACAGATTGGCCCCCTTCCCAGGGGAAGGGGGGTCAATCTATAAAGCCTTTACAACCTTCACACAGAAAGCATTCGAAATGCGTGTAGAATTATCCAAAGAAGGTCAATTCAGCCCCCCCCCCCCAGCAATCGAAGAAAGTGAGAAATTATGCAGACATGATTGCCAGGATCAGCTGAGCAGACTGGGGACTCAAAAGAAAGACCCCTGGCAAACATATACCGCGCAATGTTCCTACCTGTTATCACCTATGGAGCCGGTGCGTGGTTCACCAGCTCGGCCATAGTAAGAAATAGGAATAAATTAGAATCGATACAAAAGACAATACTACTCACTATTACCAGAGCATGTCGCACAGTAAGCACACCTGTACTACAGCTGCTGGCCGGAACTCTCCCACTTTACCTGGAAGTAGCCAAAAGAGGCTTATATTATAGATTTTAAAAGGACCTAACCCCAGAATTTCTGGGGATACCCCTTGATACAACCAACACCTTTAGTGCTGAAAACAAAAGAATAGCCACAAACCTCCATGAGCTTGCGCCTCAGTACCCAGGTGGGCAGGAGCAGCAGTGCGTAGCACACGATTCTTGATTAGACCCGGGTTCGAGCCCGTGAGCCACCAAATACGGAGGATGCGGAAAGGTCAGGGAATGACCACCGCATATCCCCGGAGCAATATGGCCTTAGTCGCTAATGCTCCTAAAAACCAAATAACAACAACAGCTCCACGAGCTATGGCAAACAAAGTGGGAGCAGGGAACCAGAGGTCTGGTTACAAAACGGTTTCTGCCACGGGTGTCAATGGTTAGCCCAAAGGCACCTAAGTGGTACGCCCTGGACTTTTTGCAACATTTATACTGACAGGTCACGGGTCCCTAAAGGCGAAACTAACCTCCTTAGGCCTGACCGATGACTCAAACTACACCTGTGCCGAGAGTGAAGACTGGGCACACATTCTATATGAATGTGTAATATATGACATCACCAGAACAGAGCTAATTGCACAGATTGGTCCCCTTCCCAGGGGAGATTATAAAGCCTTTACATCTTTAACACAGAAAGTATTCGAAATGCGTAGAACTATCCAAAGAATGGCAATTCAGCCCCCCAGCGATTAAACAATAATCAATAGTAAAATTGCCCACGTTTCCCACCACGCCGAGACGATGACTTAAAAACTGTCAGGATAGCAGTATTCTGCACCCTGACAGAAACCTGGCATGATAAAATCCTCCAGGACTACCCTGCCGTGTGTAGGAGCCTGGGGCCCCACACCAAATTAGAACCATGTAGTGGAGGGAGATGTACAAGGGAAGCAGATTAGCTGAAAAAAATCAATAAGTTGGTAGCAAGGGGATGCAATGTAGAATGAAAGAAGAATGAATGAGGAGAATGAATAATGAATACCTGAACGTCAGTTCACGTGCAGTCCTACATTAGGAAGAGGTGGGTGAGTGGAAGAGACTAGTCCTACATAAGATACCATCTCACTCATCCCTTTATTCTTCACCTTTACACTCGTTAACTAAAAACTATTTCTTGAGCTTCGTTCAATTATTATTTTTTTAAAATAGGGCATTCAACCCCTATGACTTTTATCTTTTATTCCTATTACTAGGAGACTCCCTTAGGAACCCCTCTATCTACCATTTCCTTTCCCTGGTGGTGCTTCTTACTTCCATTCGCCTCTGTGTTCTACACCTTTACTTTCAAATTTAAATCCCACCTCTGAGCTCTTTTCAATAAAAAATCTGTTTTCTTTTTTTTTTAGTTTTATTTATTTGGGCCGCCCCCAGATTAAACTCTTCTACGAGCATCGTCATATCCAGTTGGCACAACCTACCGCAACTCGTCACTCCAAAGTTCTCAGCTTTGCGTTTATGTACAGTCCAAAAACGACGGGTCTTACACCAAGCTAGAGGTGTTTGACATTCGTCGGGATGGCTTGCAGACGGCTGCGCCACCGTGGTGCACCACATTATACGGCATTCTGATCCTGCGCTGCTGCTGCTGCTGAAATGAATTTCAATCGTCTCCCCGAGGACTCGTTTCGAGCTCGGATTTTTGTGGGTCTTCGCAGGTTTCTCGGTCTTGTCGTGACGGTTTCAGCACCATTCCGCTTACATTTGGGACCGTGTCACCAATCGTCGTCCTAGCGACCTTCAGTGCCGTTGAAATACCGATTAATTATGTGGCGCCTCATATCACCGTGTCCGACCCAGGGTGCTTGGGTATGCCGTGACCAACTATCGACGGAAGGATGTCCCGATATTAATGGTAGACCGGCGTAATATGCCTCTGAATCGCTGGTACCCTGCGCTTGATTTGCCTGTTTGCTGGACCCAAAAAGATTCCGGGAGATAAACCGTGCGACTTTTTTGGCAGAGACTGACTAGCTGAGGGACGTCGTGAAAATTCCTCTCGAAAAGTTTCATGAAAATCTGGAATTCCGAAATCTGGTTTTTTCCAGTCCGAAGACTGCGATTAAATCCGTCCCAGACCTCTTCCAACGAATGACAAGCGATAAAAGCGATATACATTCACGGAGGTCTCGAGGGGAGCGCTAATCGATGTCCGCACGAAGAACAGTCCAGAGGGTGCGGATAGCAAAGCTACAATTTTTTTTTTTTTTTTATATAGATTTACCATCGGCGCATTCTGAGCTGTTGTTTCTTTGGGGAAGATTCTCACCGATGGGAGAGATGGGATCGGGGACACGCAAAATCGGAAGGTAAGGTCTATATTTTTGGAATGCTTCGCTATAAAATTTAAATTGATTATCGAAAGTTTTTTAGGTGTACTCCTTTGTGTTCAGAGCGCAGTGTATAAAATGGGCCAACATTTTAGTTCCGATTAACTGAAATAAGTTCTAAGAGAGAGAGAGAGAGAGAGAGTATAAGAGAAATAAGTTTAAATGAAATAAGGTATTTGATAAGAGAGAGAGAGAGTAGAAAAGGAAATGAGTTTACCTGCAGTTGGCCTCGGGGCACACCGTCCGCTGGCAGTGCCGTATCTTAAACAACAACGGTTACCACCACATTCCGTATTCGAAGTGCAGCTCTGGCTGAAGGGACACTGACAACATAGAAATAAATAATAAAATTAAGAACATTAAAATAACGAAAATCTGATACAGTAGCATTGCATTCTTTATTTCCTTATTTTCATTAAACTACATTTTAAAGATTAAGAGAAACGGCTGACGAATTACCACTCGCCTAATAATCGTTGTGTCTGTTAAAGTTCACGATTTAAACATATTTTGGGGATTACCGCGGCACTGGCAGAACTGCAAAAGTCGAGCAGTTTTTTAAATGATTTAAGCGTTTGTCGTTTTAAACTTAAGTTGGCCGCATCCTCCCAAGTGGACGTGATTATTGCTTATGTAGGGATGTTAGTTCAACTTCGTCGTGGAGTATTGTGATGAACAGATGGCGGTGTAACGTGGCCAGCAATGAGTGGCTTGCGCCTGTGTGTTTAATTATTTCTGGCCAACTGCTGTCTGCCAGGAAGTCTGCTTCCCTGCGTGTGGAGGCAAACCACAACTGTACGCCCACTGGACTTTTCCTTCTGTCAGTGCAAAATTTAGTCCGTTCATGCAAATCCTATGGGTGAGCGCCAGTCATTCTCTACTACTGGAATCCAACCAATGATGCCAACAGCAGATCCCGCTCCTTCACAAAAGTGAAGAGGCAAAAATATATATATACATATCATATCATCAGACCCGAACCTGATAAAGTTAGCAAAATCTATACTTTTGCTGACCCTTATAGTCAGAAAACGAAAAAAAAAAAAAAGAAAAAGAAAAAAACAGAAATTCGTCATTAGAAGACCAACTGATGATAAAAAAGAAGAATCCTGCTCATTAACGGGATAGCAAAAGGGGGAGGGGGGAGGTCGAAGATCAATTAGCTTCCAGGCAAAAATAAAAACTCCGTTTTTGAAACAAAAATTAAAACCTGAAAAAAAAGCGCGTGATCCTTCAGTTCAAAATCAGATCCCGCTCCTTTTGTGAATGAGCGGGATCTGTTGTCGGTATCATTAGTTGGGAATCCGTTTCACGAGGATTCAATCATCGCTCATTCACGACTTTGGTCTTCATCAAACGTCTTGCCAGGGAAAAATTTTGAAGCATGTCGGTATCAGGGATCACATATTTTGCTTGGTTATAGTCACTAACGTAAGAGGGCGATGACCTGGCAAGGGTGTTAGCCCTTCTAAGTTCTTGCTATGATTTATGTTTCCCTGCCAATAAACAAGCAGTCGTCTTGTCTCGAATAATTCTCTAGAGGGGTGTTTTGGTTTGGTTTGAAATTTATTGGTCCATCCGCCACTAAGCTTATATCGCCCCTTAACCAATTCCCGAAGCAAAATTTCGGTCACTATCAGTAGCTCCGTAATCGTTTAAAGGAAATTTAAAACGATCCCCGAATCCCAAAAATCAGCTTATCCTTTCCATTCTTTGCATGAATTCTTATGGACCTGAGAAATTCAAACTAGAATTGTGCAGTCTTCCATTGTTTCACGAGACATTTGGATAACTTCATCTCGTCTTACAGATTGAAAAATTGGTCAGCCAAAATGCCTCACAGCCACCCTCATTTAGGGCATTCCAATAGGTGCGAACCAGAACTAATATCAGCAACATCATTAACCTGAATACCATTTCAGGTTTATTTAGGGAGACTGGAGTTACTGAAAGATGTTCAGAATTTTCGAAATGTACTGTCAAAACGTTAGAGGGGCGTTCAGAATTTTAGGCTGTGTTGTTAATGCCTAAGGCTCCTTCGGTGAATGAAGGAGCCTTAGGCATTCGGCAAGCAGGAGGCGTTAACAGTACAGCCAAGAATAGAACCAGTCTGTCGATTGGTTCCCGCAAGGTTCCCAAAACGTTACCTAATTTTATAGTATATTTATTCAATAGACTGAATAAACTAAATTAAAAACACTCACGTGGTAATAATGGTTATTTTGAGAGAGACACATATTTCAAGGAAAATTACCTTCACATACTTTCCTAACTATCATAAGTAAATATCGCAGCCGCCAGTAGTCACGGTTTTTTTTTATTATTTGTTAAAAATAATAATGATTTTATTATCATATTAAAGAAACTTCTTAAACATTTATATAATTAGAAGGGACGGAGAAACTCGAGCTAGATGTGGCGGTAATTTTGAGACATCCCTCGATTTCCTCATATCCATATTATTCGATTACAGTATTCTGGAAATCAGCTTTAAGCATTTTAGAGAATATTCGTTATAAAAGACTGTGGAACATTGTACGAATTTCTACTCACCGTGTTCATTAAGAGAACCGTGAAGAACGCAGCCCGCAGACCAATCATCGTTGTTTTCCTTCCTTCAGTGATGCTTAAGGAACAAAAGAGACCTAAAGGCAAAATAAAATAATGTGAAAATTGATAAAAACCACGTTGTAGATCGACGTCAGCGATTTACAGTGTGATAATTTCCCATTTTTTTGTAATTTCCCGTTTTTCTAAAGTAATTTCCCATTTCTTTTTTGTATCCCATTACATATCTCTCTCTCTCTCTGCACCCGTGGCGTTTATAAGCATTATATACATTGATGTTTAGAGAAGTGCTGAATCCAAATAATTTCAACAGATAATTAAATTTTACGAAATTTCGTGGAATGGATAGGCCCCTCCTGCCATTTTAACATTTAGCTGCCAATTATGTAAAAGGAGCCATCAAAGAGGTCGGCAAACCTTTAACAATAGTAATGAGAGCATACTTGAATTCAGGAGGGGGTGTCAGGGAGGGGGAGGGTATCTCTGTGGGCTGGAGATGTTCGAATGTATTCCTGTTTCACAATGGGGAGAGATCGGAGAGTGCAGTGAGTAATTAAAAATCTGTAAATTTTACTTCTGTTTCACGGAAAATAATAGAATCGCTTATTAAACAAAGACGATGTAGTCAGCAATGCAGATATAATGCAATCACAACATGGACCTGTGAAGTACGGCCTTGTCTGACTAAAATAATTGGATAATATAATGCGAATTATATTAACATAATAACAAAGAAATGGATGCACGTTTCTTAACATAACAAAGAAATGGATGCAAAAAAAATTTTGACATCATGCACTTAGATCACAAAGCTTTTGACACCATTGCATAAAAAACTGCAGTACATATTGGAGCAACACAGCATTAAGGGCAAGTTACTGCTATAGATAAAGGAACAGTTGAGTGGGAGAAGACAAAGTGTGGTAATCATTAGACACTGCTCTTCGTGGACTAATGTTATTAGTGAAGTCCCCCATTGTTCAGTGCAGGGCCCACTGTTGTTTTCTGTATTTATCAATGATATTGATCAAGGTCATCATCATCATCAACCATTTTCACCACTGCATGATCAAGACCACTCCACAAACTTTCCAGTTCCTTCTTTTTTGTGAATTGCCGTCCATTTACCACCCACGAACTCATGAATTCCATCTGTCCATCTCCGTTGTTGTCTTCCAGGTTTTCTTTTAGCTCCTCTTGGGTACTATTCTGATATTTTCTTAGTCTATGTGTCATCATGTCTTCGAGCTGTGTTGTGTCCTGCCCAAGTCCATTTCAGTTCTTTAGTTTCGATAAGAATATCCTTTACTTAAGTTTTCTGATTCCAATTAAAATTCGTTTCATTCTTTGCTGTGTAGTTCTTAGCTTCTCTTCCATTCTTTTGATCAGTGCCCAAGTTTCACTTCCATAAGTCATGGTGGGGAGTATACATTGGATCATTATTTTATGTTTCAGACAAATTGGGATATTTCTCTTCAGTATGTGACTATATTTCCTGAATGCTATCCATCCAAAATTTATTCTTCTCTTGACTTCAAGCCATTTAGCATTATTACAGCTAATAACTTGTCCCAGATAAGTATATGACTCCACCTTTTCAATTACTGCTCCTTAATCATTATTTCCCTTTCCGTGGCATACTTGTTCATCATTACTTTTGTTTTAGCCATATTCATCTTTAGTCCAAAATCCTTACTAACTGTGCATAACTGATTAAGATTTTCCTCTAATTCTTTGGGATCGTGGCTTATGACCACAACATCATCTGCAAATCGTAAATGGTTTAGGTACTCTCCGTTCACATTGACTCCTTTCTGCGACCAGTCTAATCTTCTGAAAGCTTCCTCAAGGACAGCAGTAAACAGCTTCGGAGATATTGTGTCTCCTTGTTGAACTCCTTTCTCGATTTTAAATTTCCTACTGTCTTTGTCTAGTCTAATGAAGGAGGTAGCACTTTCAAATATTTTCTTCCAGTGCCCTAAACATTGCCTTATGCTGTATGGAGTCAAATGCCTTTTCATAATCCACAAATGCCAGGCATAATGGTGTTTTATATTCATTTGCTTTCTCCATTACCTGTGATATTACGCGAAGGTGATCCATAGTTGAGAATCCTGTCCTAAAGCCAGCTTGCTCTTTCGGTTGATTATCATCAACTTTTCTTTCTAATCTGTTAGTAGGGACCCTTGTGAACAACTTGTAGATGTGGGATAACAAGCTAATTGGTCCATAATTTCCAATTTCTGATTTATTTCCTTTCTTATTCAGCAAAACTATGATTGCATTATTCCACTCCTTAGGCGCCACACCTTTTCTAATGCATTTTGTGAAGAGTCTTGTCAGTTTTTGTGTCATATCTCTTCCTCCCAATTTTAGCAACTCTACAGTAACCTCATCTTCCCCCAGGGATTTCTGATTCTTCATTTTCTTCAATGCATGTTCTACCTCATCAGGAAGAATATCGGGTATGTCGTACGTGTTTCTAATTTGCGATCCATCTTTTCCACTGCTGGCATCATTCCCTTGCTCCTTGTATAACTCTTTATAGTAGTCTTCTGCTATTTGAATTATGCCTTCTTTGCTCTTTATTTGAATTATGCCTTTATAAGTACACCATCGCTATTCTTCAGATTCAGTATCATTTGTCTTTCTGTATTGCTACTCATGGCTGCTGATTTAAATTCTTTGTTTTCCCTTAATGCTTGTTCTACTTTTCTTGTGTTAAATTTTCTTATATCCTCTCTGAGTCTTTCTAATGGCTTTGCATAACTCAGTCAACTCAATTTTGTCCTTCTCGGTGTTTTTCTTGCTCTTCATTTGTTGCCTTCGGTTCATCCTGACAAGTGTTTCTTGAGTAATTTTTTCTTCTTTGGATTTCCCTTATAGGATTCTTGGGCTTTATCACTTTCAGAAAGTTGTAATATTCCTCGTCGATATCTTGGTCCTCAGCAGTCTGCAGAAGCCCTTACTTGTTCTTAAGTTCCAGTACATACTGCTTTTCTCCTCTTCTGTTATCTCAAAGACCTTTGTATTATTTACTCGAGTCAGTTTTTTCCTTTCCTTTCCTACATCTATATCAAGTGTACATCTTACCATTCTGTGATCACCTCCAACATTTACCTTATTCAGGACGGTAACATCATTCACAATATATCTTCTGTTAGTGAGGATGAAGTCGATTTCATTAGTAGTTAATACATTTGGACTCTTCCATGTCCACTTTCTGTTCACCCTTTTCTTGAAAAAAGTGTTCATTACTGACAGTCCTTGAGATTCTGAAAATTCCACAAGTCTTTCACCTCTTTCATTTCTTTCACCAATTCCAAATTTCCTATAGTTCCTCTTTCTGCACTGTTTTGCCTTTTTCCAACCTTAGCATTGAAGTCCCCCATAATAACAGTGTAGTGGGTTTTCTGCTCATCTAGAAGACTCTCAATTTCGGTGTACATTTCTTCAACCTCTTCATCATAATGGCTCGATGTTGGTGCATAAATCATTATAACCTTTAGCTTGTACCTCGTAGTAATCTTCACACCCTTAGTGATGTTCTTTTGGATTCCAAAATATTTTTTATATCTTTATGGACCCGAAAGCCAACTCCACCTTCACTCCTTTCACTGTTTCCATTGGTGTAGAGTAGATTTCCACTTGATAAACTTATAAGTGATTCATTTCTTCTTCTTGTTTCAGCCAAACTGATTATATTCCAATTCACATTTTCTAATTCCTTTTCCAGCTCTAGTATCCTGTCTTCACCGATGACCTACCTTACATTTTATTTGTATTGTATTGTACTGTATATTCATGTCGTTAGGTGGCTCCCAGACTTACGTTTATCTTCACTTATGTACTCTGTTGGCAAAAGAAACTCAGTATTCTGATCTGAAAAGTGTAAATGTGGAGGTGTAGCGTATTATGAAATCACCCACATGGAACCACCCAACAATTGGCCAAATGCAACCCGGCGCCCATCCCTGGCACATGAAGTCGAACTTGGGTCTGCTAAATCTGACAGTGCAATCGAGCAATACAATCCCGCACCCACCAGCATTAGTGCAAGGCTGGGGGGTGCCCAAACCTGAGAGCCAACAAAAAAAAAAAAATAAATAAATAATAATAATAATAATAATAATATATATACAGTATATATATAATAAATAAAGAAAATAAAAAATAATAATTAAAAAAAATTGCTATGCAATAACATGCATAGCAAACCCTGGCATATTTTAAAAGCGCTTATTTTAATAGAAAGTTTTCCTACTGAAAGGGTGGCTAAATTAAAATACTTAGAGGATTTTTCCTCCACGTTTCTTATACAAAGAGGAGTGCCTGAAGGATCGCATTTGGATCCCTTGTTATTTTCCATCTTCCCGAATGACATGTTCTCCGCCTTGGTTGAGCGAGAATGAGACTAGATGCTGATGATTTCGCGATCGACACGGTAATGAATGGTCCAAGCAGAAATGGAACGAGACACCAACACCTTACTTAATTGGATCAAAAATAATAATATAGATGTGAACGTGGAAAAACTTTCTGTCATCTCATTGTCTATCTCTATCCATATCACTTGAGATCTCGAACTATAAATGGAGTTAGGCAAATGTCTGAGTACAAGTTTTAATTGTGTCTAGTTGAACGCACATTTAAGAAATTTCATGAGAGCCGCAGTAAGATCAAGATATATCAGATGACTGTTCTTCCAGTCACTAAATATGCGTCTCAAGTTCGAACACCCCACGGATCTGGCCAAAAAAAGGCAACTGAAAGAATTCAAAAAGTGTTATCAAATGCGTACTCTGTAGAAAAGGCCTGAATCTTGCCCATTGCCGTTTTATTGATCGGTGTCATCGATGTCAAATGCTGACGCTGTCTGAAAAGCGGGACCTTTTGGCTTTAAGCCTAATAAACAAACTATTAACGGGAACTGTGACAGAAGCAAAACTTTCTATTAACTTCAGTCGTTCTATCCGACCTTCAAGTAGTAACAGCAGAAGTAGTTTAAACTGATCCGACCAGGACAAACCATTTGTACTATTTTTCCTCAAACAGAGTTATGGGCGGTTCAATCAACTCACCTCGATTTGTCCAAACGAAGATTCTAAGAAACGTGTTAAAAATATTTTTTAATCAAAACTAAATAAGAAAATAAAATAAATCAGTATTTATTCTGAATATTTTCTAGATTTTTATATCCTACCAAAAATAAGATATGAAGTTGCATAATTAATTAATTACAATTACATAGCTTTATTTTATTATTATTATTTTTATCTTAACCCGCTAATCAGCCGAAATTACTAGTGCTGACCAGAGGTCTTGTCTTCCTTAAGAATTCTGTCATTACTCTTATCTTCTTTGTTTGTTTTATTTATTGGTATCTTTGAGAACCTTAACATTTAAACAAATTTCACTTCTCGTTTCACATTTTATGCTAATTTAGACTGCCTGAAATTACTTTGCTTTTAGCGATCACTAAATTAAGTTTGGAAAACTTAACACGAAGGAGGTGGTGAATCTCTCCCGAATGAGTCTCTCCCTAACTCAGCTGTGCAAAAACAAATTCGTGAAAATTCCTCTCGTACTTGATGGGAACGCCTTTTCCAGGCGGTCAGGGAGGGCGCCTATTACAACGGCTTCGCGAGGGTGGACAAGCAGCAACATCGCCAATTCCGTCTCCTAATGAACATTTTATCGACTGAGAAGTGGAACGAGTAGTACTTACAGCGAATGTAGCTCAGCACACACCCACAACGGTCGACTGGACAAAAGCACTTTCCGAAACAAATCTCAACTGCTAGTTCGCTAATGACTGGCCTTTATTTTGAAACGAAGCTTTATTTTAAATACTCGTCGTCATCGTTTCGATGTCATCATAAGTTGCGATGGTGACAAAGACGATTTCGCTTTGTCAAGGCCGTTCTTTATTGTGGGAGCGAAATGCAGCGCCCATTCATTCGGTCCGTGTGAGGATGAAGCAACAACACGCGGAAATCGAAGATGAACAAATGGCGATGAAAGCGAAAAAGACCTCCATCGAGTCGATGGGGTAAAAGCAGTTTTCGCTGACCTCAAATGGCAAATGAAAGGGGAAGAGGGTGCGATGCAAAGTTGAACTAAAGCAACGTTAATAATGAGCCGCTTTATGAAGCGTGCAAAACTACGTAGTCGGAGAGCAGCCCCGACACACTTTCAAACTTGCTCGTGTTTCTGACTGGAATCCGTGGGTACTTGAGGATGTCACAGACATTCTCTCAGATATGCCAGACAAGCTGTACTTGCTACCTAGGAGTCTAAAACGCTGATGGAACTGATATTCGAGTGACATTCAAGTCAGGTGGACCCAGTTTCGGCAAATTCCGGACGGTCTGTGACAGCCAAATCCTCTGCTTACATCTTCACAATAGTGGGACTGTTAATAATCCTGGGTATAACCTCCATGCACAAGTACATGGTGGGTGACCACATAGGTGTGAACGAACGTAAGCAGGGATCGAAGTATGGCGCCCACACCACATGGAGGAATGTTGCCCCTTTATGTTACCAGGCAATACTACCACCTAGTATTGCCTGTGTTACCAGGCAATACTACCACCTAGTATTGCCTGTGTTACCAGGCAATACTAGGTGGTAGATGACTCTCATCAACCGGTGCCATACCACCACTTTGCTTATTGGAGGCTTGAAGTGGTGGAACCCATGTTTAGTCTCTACAGCTAAGTTCCGGTCAACCCTTCCCTATCTCTTCCATCATGCAGTATGATTGATGTCTTTTGAGGCTATGATGAAAATCATGGCGAGATCCAGTCCTCCTTACATTTCGAGGGTACAGCTCTAAAACGGTGTTCGCAGGCCGGCCGCTAGTTACTACACCTAACCGAACCTATTGGTAACTCCCTAGGAGGCTTCCGGATCAGCTAGTGTATAATCTTGCTACCTCTTGCTTCCGGATCAGCTAGGGTATAATCTTGCTGCCTCTACTCTGGCAGATAGTGACTGGAGGGAGTCCCAGTAGTATGTATGTGGGAAGCATTGTCAAGGCCACGTTAATGTCAAGGATCTGGGTATATTCTTACCACATGTACGCCATATCCAAAAATTTCATTACTTCATACAGCATGTCCCACACATTTTTTCTTACTATTGAATACACCATGAATTGTCAAACAAATAGAGCATGTTTATCTGCTAAAAGAAGAAGAAGAAGAACGCTTTATTGCACACAGAACGCACATGCCGTACGCGATACCCTTCACGACTACAAGCCAGGGGTTTACAGTAAAGGCTAATACAAGGTTACAAAGTCTAATACAAGGTTACAAAGGCTAATACAATATTACAGTAAAGGCTAATAAAATGTAATAAACAAGGATGAGATAGGAGGGAAAAAAATACTATTATTTCTAATTATACCAGTGTAAGAAAGCAAATGAAAAATTTACATATGACCATGTATACACAACAACATGCTATCACGATAAATCGTTCTCCAGGGAGCAGTCCTTTTACAGTGCTCGAATCATCAAATATCTAAACCTCCCCAGCACTTCCTAATTCATTTCACAAATATACATGGTCTCAATTCTAATCTCAACGATGTCCATTTGCAATTGTAGTCTGCCAAACCCCATGTACTTTTTCTGTCAGAATCTCAGTTACTGCTCATCTCAGATGCCCAAATTATTCGCTGCATGATTCCTTTCGCCTCAAAGGTGGTACTTGTGCATATGTCCGTTCTGATATTCCCTGTCAGAGACTTGGCAATTTGGAATCTCCTCTCTTTGATCTTCTCTGGCTTAAAATCTCTCTACCTCATTTTGTCAAATTCATCTGTTGTCTCTACCGTTCTCCCAACTCCACTAATCACTTGGGGCTCTTTGACTTCCACTCTTTGCAACTTGACTTTCTCCAGTCCAACTTTCCTAAAAGTGAGGTAATTTTACTTGGTGATTTTAATGTGCACAACTCCAGCTGGCTTCCGTTTTCTAGTCACACCGACACAGCAGGTCGAGTTGCTGAGGCTTTTGCAATTACTGATGAGCTTGCACAGATTGTTCATTTATCTACAAGTATACCGGGCAATCCTAACCACACAGTCAACACGCTTGAACATTTTCTCCCAAACAACCCTTCTAAGTACACGGTCGAAGTGAGTGGTCCTTTAGGCACTTCAGATCACAACTTGGTGATTGTCTATTTTCCAATGGATTTTATCTTATTAGTAACGGCCGCATGGTGCAAGAAAGCCTATGGCTTATGCTGCACCAGCCAAAAAAATAAATAAATAAATAAAAAGTAAATAAATAAATAAATAATAATAATTAATAAAAAAAAAAAAAAAAAAAGGAAATTAAACCTCTCATCCTATGCGCTTCCTTACCCGAAAGTACTATCCAGATGACCTTTAAATTTCCCCAAACTGTCGGCCTCTACCACCCACGAAGGCAACTTATTCCAGTAATTTATAACTCGCTTGCTAAAATAAAACTTCCTGCAGTCCAATCTAAACATTTCCCCCCGTAACTTGAATTTGTATCCCCTACTTCTAGCATCATTCATAATATTGAAAATTTCGTCCTCATTCATTTTACTGATGCCTCCCCCTCAGAGCCTTAAACACCTAAATCAAATCTCCTCTAAGGTGTCTAGTTTCCAAACTCTGCAACCCCATATTCAAAGACTTTCTTCATAAGGACGCCCTTTTGCCGATCTCACCAGGGGAGTTACCCTTCTTTGCACTCTTTCAAGAAGCTCGATTCTTTAGGTGCGGTCTCCATACTTGAACACAGTATTCCAAGTGTGGTCTAACAAAAGCCTTATATAATGGGATTATCACGTCCCTGTCTCTACTTGCAAAAGTTCGATAGATCATCGATAGGACACCATGGGCCTTCCTTGCAACCTGTTTACAATGCTCAGAGAATTTCATGTCTGACCGTATCGTAACACCCAAGTCCCTTTCCTCCAGTACTGGGTTTAGTTGAACTCCACCAAGTGAATAAGTTATTTTGGGATTACTGTTTCCAAGGTGTAATACCTTACACTTTGTTGGATTAAAGCACAGCTGTCATTTTTCTGACCATTCTTGAAGTCTATCTAGGTCTCTCTGAAGAAGCTCAGCTTGACAGTGATCATTAACTACTCAACCAATTTTAACATCATCTGCAAATTTAGACATCACGCCCTCTATCCCGTCATCAATGTCGTTTATGAAAATTAAAAACAACAGTGGTCCTAATACTGATCCTTGGTGAACCTCACTTCTTACATCAACCGAATCCGAGGAACAGCCATTTATCACAACCCTCTGCCTCTTGTCCTGAAGCCATCCTTCTATCCATCTAAGGATTTTCCCAGTGATTCCAACCTGTTCCAGCTTATAAAGCAACCGCTCATGTGGGACTGAGTCAAAAGCTTAGCTGAAGTCTAAATAAACAATGTCGAAATTATTTCCTAAATCCAGCTCGTTAGGGACCCTTTCGAAATAGCGAACCAGATTTGTTAGACATGATTTTCCCTTTACAAAACCATGCTGAGCATCCTTGAGAATTTCAATTCGATCCAAATGATCCTGAATTCCACCCTTGATCATTGCCTCCATGATTTTCCCTACTACTGAAGTCAGACTGACAGGTCGATAATTTCCAACTTCACTTTTAGAGCCACCCTTATGTATGGGAGATACATTTGCACTTTTCCAATCCAATGGAATCTCCCCAGAGTGTAGTGATGCTCGCATAATTAGCCTCAATGGTTCAATGCACTCGCTTGCCGCCTCTCTTAAGATTATAGGGTATATTCCATCAACTCCAGGAGCCTTACTGGTCTGTAGGCTCGAAAGTTTTTTCATTAAATAATCTTGCGAAATTTCAATATCATTAATTACATATTTTTTAACTTCGCTCCCACAATTTCCCAATGCCACAAAAGGCTTTTCATTTGTAAATATCGATGCAAAATGACTGTTGAGTTCATCTGCAATTGCAGCTGGTGTATTTAATAGTATATTTCCTTTCCCTTACGTGAAGGTCCGATCTGGTTTGTCCTGCTCTTCTTGGCATTTATATATGTGAAGAATTCTTTATCCCCCCTCTTTGCTCTGTTTGCTAGTGATTTCTCATAAACTGCCTTTGCCTGTCGAATTGCTATTCGACAGGCAAAGGCAGTCTAATTATTGCTATTCCCAACCTCGCATTGTTTGGCATTACAAGAATGCAAAATTGGATGACCTACGAGATTTCTTTTCCTTGGTCGGATTACTGTTTCAAAATTTCTGATGTCAACGTTTGCTCAGATCGTGTCAGTGAAATTATTCTTGCAGGAAATGGAATCCTTTATTTCACATTCCACTTAAAAATCTCGTACTCTATCTAAACCTTGGTTTTCCAATAAATCTGCTAATGCTGTCAAAGAAAAGAATGTTGCATATCGTAATTGGCTTGTTTCACATTCTTCAGTTTCATTTTCTGCCTACACCAAAGCTCGCAACAATTGTAAAGCAGTTATTAATCAGTCCAAACTAGAGTTTGAACAGGCTCAGAGTAGAAAACTTGCTTCTTGCCCTAATGGTAGCCAAGCATTCTGGTCTCTTGCCAAAGCTATTGGCCGCAACTTTTGCCCATCTCTGCTCCCACCTCTGTCCAAACCAGATGGCTATATTGTCACTTGAGCCAAGGATAAAGCTGACTTGCTAGCATCCCAATTTTCTTCCAACTCGTGTATTAATGATCTTAGTAAAACACCTCCCACCATTCCCAACACGCTCCATTCAATGCTTCCTGTGGTCTTCCGTCAAAAATGACAGAACGATTTTGATGCTAAGAAAGCTCGATGTCCTGCTGGTATTTCTCCACTTGTTTTCAAAACCTGTGCTCCTGAACTTATCCCTATTCTTTGCCGCCTTTTTTCACTTTCTTATTTCAAAGGTGTTTTTCCTTCTGCTTGGAAATTTGCTCATATCCAGCCAGTTCCTGAAAAGAGTGACAAATCCCTCCCATCCAATTATCGTCCCATTGCAATTACTTCTATTCTTTCTAAAGTAATGGAGAAATAAATTAACCACCAACTCTTAAACTACCTAGAAACCTTCCGTTTGATCAACGATCGCCAGTATGGATTCCGTCAGTGTCGATCCACTGGTGATATTCTGGCTTATGTTACCCATTTATGGAAAAATTCAATGGAAAAGTTAGTGAAACACTTGCAGTTGCTCTTGATATCTCAAAGGCTTTCGATCATGTTTGGCATAAAGGAATTCTAAACAAGCTTCCATCTGTGGTTTGCGAACTGTGTTTTGTAATTGGTTATCCAGTTTTCTCTCTGATCGCTCAGTGACGGTGATGGTAGATGGTTGTCTGTCTTCTAACTTCTCTACTAATGCTGGTTTCCCCCAAGGTTCGCTTCTTTCTCCCACTCTTTTTCTCTTGTATATTAATGACCTTCTTCCATTGACTGGAAATCCTATCCATAGTTTTGCCGATGATAGCACATTGCATTCCACTTTCCATTTTGAGAAAACTTGTCCTGCTCAATCAGCTTGAACTTCTCGAAAATCTGCTGTCAATTCCTTAAATGCCGATCTCCAGGTAATTCTCCAGTCGGGCAAAGACAACTTAGTTGATTTCAACCCTTCTAAAACTCAGTCTTGGATTCTTCTGGTGCTATGCTTATCTTTAATGACAATCCGATTTCTAGGCAAAATGACATACCTCTTTCGGGGATTACCTTGACTTCTAATCTCTCTTGGCACAAGCACATTACAAATATTGCTTCCTCTGCATCTAAAAAACTTGGTTTTCTCTTTCGCTCTCGGCGTTACTTTTCTTCCAAACAGCTGCTCACTCTGTATAAATCGCAAATCCGCCCTGCCATGGAATATTGTTCCCACATCTGGGGTGGTGCCCCCAAAACCTCTCTCCGGCTTCTTGATTCCATTCAGAAGAGGGCAGTTAGGTTAATTAATGATTCGTCTCTAACAGAGTCTCTCCACTCGCTTTCTCATAGACGCACTGTTTCTGCTGCATGCCTCTTCTACAGATACTTCCATGGGCACTGTTCTTCTGAATTGGCTTCTATAATTCCCGCTCTCTCTTTCAAAACAGTTCGAACAGGTGCAGCCAACATCCATTTACTGTCCAACTTCAAACTCACAGAACCAACTTTTCATCTTCCTCGTTTATTCATTCAACTGACGTTTTCTGGAACAACCTTCCTTCATCCATATTTCCTGAAAATTACAGTCTACAGAAGTTCAAGTCCAATGTCAACAAATATCTTCTTTCTTCTTATTAATCTCCAACCAAAACACGGTACTGAGTACCATAGGTTCTAATACCTCTCGTGTTTGTAGATTTAATAAAATAAAAAAATAAATCCCGAAAATGAAGTTCTCTCTCTGACTAAGCTTAAGTACTTTACGAGAAATTGGTGTAAGAACACAAAACGAATACAAAGTCAGCCCCATCGAGGAAACTTGAGGAGTTTTCTCCGCAGCCACAATTATAAAAAAATAAATACTAAAATAAAAATTCGAATGTCTCTTCACGCACAGTCCAGCTCACCTTTAAACATCCCCAGGAAACTGCACAGACCTTCGAACATCCCCAGGAAACCCCCCCCCCCAAGGAGGAAACTTGTTCCAGTAATCACCAACTCTCGGAAACTTTCGAAGCTACCAGGCTTTTCACACCAACTAAGAAATACTGTTCAAGGTTTTGGCCCAAATGGATATCAGATGAACTCTTGGTAGAGAAGAGAAATGAATGGGATTCATATAAATTATCGAGCGAAACAGAAGCCAATGGAAGATATAAGTAATGCGGAACTGGAATTTGGGGAATACAATGTGTATAGAAAGGATAGACAGGACAGGAGGGGAGGAGGGGTTATGCTATTAATTAAGAAACACATAAAGTCCAAGGAAGTGAAGCCAGTCGACATCGATGGACAGGGCAGTATCGAGTCAGTTTGGTGTGACATAAGCATACAGAAATCAAAATTGAGAGTAGGAGTGTAATATAGGCCTAATGACTCTGATGAGTATAATAAAAAATATTTTGTACAGGGAAATAGAGTGGGCCAGTAAATCAGAGAGTCTTATAATGGGGGATTTAAATTTCCCAGATATTGACTGGAATTTGTGGGTTGGTCACTCACACACTATCAAGGCTTTTGTGGATTTATTGGATGATTGTTTTCTACATCAGCATGTTCGGGAGGCAACTAGAGGGAGTAATACTCTTGATCTGATTATCAGTAGTGATTCTTCATGCATTAAGAATCGGCAAATAAACGAACCACTAGGTGGCAGTGATCACAGTGTGCTGAAGTGGGATTTACTCAAAGCGGTAACTACCATTAGGGGTAAAGGGAAGGGTTATTGCTTCCGTAAAGGCGACTACGATGGACTGAGACAGTATTTGAATTCTATACAGTGGGACCAACTGATGATGTTACCAACAGCAAATTCAAAATGGGAAGCATTCAAAGAACTTATCTTGGAAGCTACTAGGCTTTACATACCAACTAAGAAATATTGTTCAAGGTTTAGGCCTAAATGGATGTCAGATGAACTGATGAGGCATATGGCAGAGAAGAAAAATGCATGGGATACATACAAATAACACGTGACACAGAAGCCTATGATAGATACAAGTTGGTCTGTAACCAAGTCACAAAGGAGATTAGGCAGGCAAAGGCAGACTACGAAAAATCCTTGGCAAAGGATGCAAAGAAAAATAGAAAAGAGTTCTTTACATATTTAAACTCAAGAAGGAAAGGGATGAATCAGATTGGTCCACTGGATATTGATGGTTCAACAGTTGAAGATCCTGCTCAGGTGGCTAACAATCTAAACGAGTATTTTGCATCTACATTCACGCATGAGGATTTATTCAGGAAGGAGAATGATGTAGGTAAAGTAAACATTGGCAGTGAGCTGGATGATTTTGTAATAACTGAGAGGAAAGTGGAGGAGAGATTGTTGAGGATAAACATAAAAAAGGCACCTGGGGTGGATGGGATCTATCCAGTTATATTAAAGGAGGCAGCAAAGGAAGTAAGCAAACCCCTAGCCATAATTATTAGAGCTTCTTTGGACTCAGGGGAGGTTCCCATAGACTGGAAATGTGCAAATGTGACCCCAATTCACAAAGGAGGATCAAAGGGTGACACAAGTAATTATAGACCTGTTAGTTTAACTTCTGTTCCAGGAAAAGTAATGGAGGCACTGGTAAAAGAAACACTGTAGGATCATCTAGACGAGACTTCAGTTATAGCTCGGACACAGCATGCTTTTATTTAGGGGAAAGTCTTGCCTAACCAATTTCATTGGATACTATAATGCGGTCATAAAGGAACTGGGTGCAGGGAATAACTTTGATATGCATATAATTGGATCTTAGAAAGGCTTTTGATACTGTTGCACATGAAAGACTGCTGCACAAATTGGAGCAGTGTGGCATTGGAGGCAAATTGCTGCTATGGATAAGGGGATGGTTGAGTGGCAGAAGACAGAGAGTGGTAATCAATGGACACTGTTCAACGTGGACTAATGTTATTAGTGGTTAATGTTATTATTCCTCAGGGTTCAGTGTTGGGTCCGTTGTTGTTTTCGGTGTTTATGAATGATATTGATGATGGGATATCAAGTTTATTGTCCAAGTTTGCAGATGATACAAAGGTTGGCAGGGTTGTTAAGGACACTACTGACGCTATGCTGCTGCAACAGGATCTGGAAAGGTTGAACAGATGGGCTGAGAGGTGGCAAATGAAGTTTAACCTTGACAAATGTACTACATATGGGAAACAGCAACCCCAGAGCAACGTATCAACTCTGCGGTACTACACTGACAGTGGTAGAGAATGAAAAGGACCTGGGGGTAATTGTGCAGCCAGATATGAAGTTCTCTGAGCAGTGCAGACGAGCTGCAAGAGTAGCTCATGGTGTCTTGTCAATGATATACAGGAATTTTTCTAGCAGGGATAAGGAGGTGATTATTCCCTTGTATAAGGCAATGGTTAGGCTACATCTTGAGTACTGTATACAGGTCTGGAGGCCTCATTTCAAGAAGGATGTACAGCTGCTGAAACGGGTACAGAGAAGGGCAACAAGATTAGTGAATGGAACAAAGTGTTGCTCTTACGAAGAAAGGCTTAAGTTTTGCAAATTACAGAGTCTGGAGACTAGGCACCGGCGAGGTGATCTGATAGAGGTGTATAAGGCTTTGAATGGTTTGAGCATGCTCAATGCCAATGGGATTCTTCATCGTGCTGAGAATAATCACCTCAGAGGGCATAAATTCAAATTGAGGAAGGACGGATGTCGGATAGATGTGTGGAAATTTGCCTTTGGCCAGCGGGTGGTTGGTTGGTGGAACCGACTTCCATCACTTGTTGTTGAAGTTGATAGCCTAAACAAATTTTTAAAGCTCAACTGGACAGGTATTTCGAACGAACGGAGGGGTGAAATGGGAGTGGTGTGTGTGTTTTTTTTTTTTTTTTTTGCTTGCTTTCTTGCATCATATGCCTCTACTAATGCTAATGCTAATGCTAAAGGATGCAAAGAAAAACAGCTGACTACTTTATTTATGTAAACTCCAGAAGGAAGCGGGTGAATCGGATTGGTCCACTTGATATTGATGGTTCGACTGTTGATGATCCTGCTCAAGTAGCTGATAAACTGAATGAGTATTTTGCATCTAAATTTACAAATGATGAATTTTTTAAGGAAGGGAAGGCTAGAAATGTACTAAACTCTAACAGAGAGCTAAGTGATATAATAACGGAGAGCAAAGTGGAGAAAAAATTGCTGAAGTTGAACATAAGAAAGCACCTGGGGTGGATGGGATCTATCCAGTTATATTAAAGGAGGTGGCAAAGGAAGTAAGCACACCATTAGCCATAATTATGAGAGCTTCCTTGGGCTCAGGGGTGTCATGATGTGCATATGTATTTTCAATTCAAAAAGGGGGTAGAATAAGGGTGACATGAATAATTACAGACCTGTTAATTTCATTTCTGTTCCGGGAAAATTAAGGAGCCACTGGTTAAAGAAGCATTCATAATCATCTAGACAAGACTACAATAATAATTCAACACAGCATGGGTTTGTTCAGGGAAAGTTTTGTCTGACTAATTTGATTGGATACTATGATGTGTCACAAAGGAACTGAAGGCCAAAAATAATTTTGATATCATATATTTGGATTTCAGGAAAGCTTTTGATATTGTTGCCCATGGAAGGCTATTGTACAAATTGGAGCAGAATGGTATTAAGGGTAAGTTGCTGCAATGGATAAAAGGATGGTTAAGTGGGAGAAGACAGAGGGTGGTAATTAATGGGTGCTGCTCTTCGTGGACTGATGTTATTAGTGGAGTTCCGCAGGGTTCAGAGTTGGGTCCAATGTTATTATTATTATTATTATTATTATTATTATTATTATTATTATCTGTTTATTCCAGTAAAGGAAACCATCCCGGGACGGCAAAGTGCCAGGAGGGTGCTAAGTACATATCAGGGTACGAGATACTACGTGCAGTGGGTTACATATACTGAACCCGTAGTCTCGTCCCCAAATATTATATACACATTTTGTATTTAATACAGTATTTTCACATTATTGATTCTGTACATACATTATACAACTCATATATTTACAATTCACTAATAATTCCATCTATAACTAACATATTTACATAACTGTTACAGAAGGTATATTTTTCTAGCCAACAAATTATTATTGTTCTTAAAGCAGAAAGTTTCGCTTTTACTCACAATTTTTTGGTACTTTGCAGACGATTCATATTTCGGTAAGTCTGTACGAATCCTGGAAGATCTCTTTCCGGTATGCTGCATCCTCACACAGTTTTTCGGCACATTTGTTCATCTAGGGAGTTAAATATTTTTGCTGCATTTGATGGGAAAAATCTTTGCAGGCTACTAAGATTGTTCAGGACTGGACGCAGTGGATGATTTACTTCTCCGCAATGTCTAGCTGTGGCACGCGCTTTGACTAGAATATTATCCAGGACTGGAGCATCCACTCTGCCTCTGAGCATTTGTGCGAGAGTGTGTATGTTCCTGTTAATTGTCCGCTGCATCCAGGGTGTGATGTTAAGGTTTGAGTCGAGAATGGCCCTTGAGATATTAAAAGGGTGGCAAGCAACTCGGTTAAGCCATCGCAAGAACCAGTACTCGATCCCAAGGACGGACTTATAATGTGAAACTGGAGCTGAAGACCAGATTTGGGAGGCATACATTGCAATTGGCAGGACATTGGTCGCTAGCTGAGGATCCCTAATTCCTACCAGTTCCTGTCTAGTAGCCCATAAAGCGGCGAATATTTTTGTCTTCATATGGGCGAAGTGTTGAGCAAAGGTGAGTCTGTCATCCCACTTAAGACCCAGGTCCAGGTGGGAGTGCACTTTTTCCACACTAGACCCGTTCACAGAGATCGAGATGTCATTTTTATTCTGCTTGTAAGTTACTGTCATTTGGGCAGACTTCTGCGCATTAATACGGAGCTCGATGCAATCCAAATAGCTCTTAAATTCTCGGAATGTGCTATTTGCCATCTGGCAAATATCTTCTGCTGATTCATAGTCTTTGGAAGTGATGAAGAATTTTACATCGTCAGCATATGTTATAAAATTGTAGTACCGTACAAGAAACGGCTCCAGGGCGGCCGCGAAGAGGGTAGCCGAAAGAACTCCCCCCCCTGTGGCACTCCTCCGAGATGGTAAAGCAAGATTGTAGCTTTTGGTGCTTAACAATAAGTTTCCTATGTTCTAGCAGGCTGGTTATTATAGTTAACAGATTTCCTCTTACATTAAAATAATTCATTAAAATCGCAATGAGCGCCGGAATTGAGACGTTGTCGTAGGCTGCGAAGATATCCAAAAAAATAATATCAATTTGTTTTTTCTCATTTAGTGCTTTCTGCACGCGAAAAAGGGTTTCCACTAAGTTTGTTATTGCTGATCTCCCCGAAACGACTGAGTGCAAATTTTCTGTATTCATTAATGATATTGATGATGGCATATCAGGTTTAATGTCCAAGTTTGCAGACAATAAGAAGTTCGGCCGGATTGTTAATGACACTAATGACAGTACACTGCTGCAACAGGATCTATAAAAGTTGAGTAGATTGGTTGAGAGGTGGAAACTGAAGTTTATCACTGACAAATGTAAACTACTGCTTATGGGGAGCAGTAACCCCAGAGATATGAACAAATCGTGTGGTATTACACTCGGGGTACTGGAGAATGAAAGAGACCTGGGAATAATTGTGCAGTCAGATATGAAGTTTTCTGACAGTGCAGACAAGCTGCTAAAGCAGGTCATGGCGTCTCAACCACGGACCTTACAGAAGTTAAAGGATCTGCTGGTTACATGTTGGTACCCGATACCACAAGACACATTTAGAAATCTTGTAGCGTCCATGCTTCGCCGGGTACGAGTTGTTTTGGCTGCACGTGGAGGACCCACATCATATTAGGTAGGTGGTCATAATATTTTGGTTCATCGGTGTAAGTTCAAGGAAGAGGTGGACAAACCTTTGGAGCGAAAGGATGGGTGAAATGGGAAGTTGTTTTTTTTTTTTTTTTTTTTTTTCGGTGATGCTGAATAAGCTTGCTGTCTTGCATCATATGCTTCTACTAATGCCAACTTGCTGCTAAGGAAAACCTACTGCAATCCAGTCGAAACCTTAATTTGTATTTATATGCCCCTTCCGTTGTTCTGGACATTTATAAAAGTGGAAATTTCTCTTTCGTCCATTTTACTTTCGCTTCTAAGATCCTTATGCATCCTCTGGCCTACAGACTCTGCCCTGCCCTGCCAAACTCTGCAGCTCACATTTTTAAGTCCTTCCTCGTGTGGTTGCACATCTAACCAAGCGGGTTGCCTTCTCTGGATCCTTTCAGAAAGCTCAACGCTCATTTTTAGATGCAGTCTCCACTGTATGTCCAAATATGGAGAATACACACGAAAGAAGCATCAATTGCAAATCACGTTCTTTTAAAATTGTGGTCTTACAACTTTCGGTTTAGCACTAAATCAAGAAGCAACAATATTAACTGGGTCATTGGGTTCCCGGTTAAGATGTTGAAAAACTTATTTGACTGTGATAGAATTTATTTAGGATATTCTGCGCATAGGTTTCAAAAGTTCATAATCGTTAACAAGTACTTTCATTGCTTAGGGTATGGGCATTCGTCTCAGTGCTGTTCTCACAAAGCAATACCTTGCGGTTATTGTGGCCTTGGTGATCTATTTGCCGAATGCCAGGTTAAAAGCACTGCTCCGCAATGCATCAACTGCAAAAGAAGGAAAGAGACTCAAACCACTCTGTACGGAACGTCTCCTGTCCCGAGTGCCTTTTCTTTCTTGTCGACAAGGGTAATGTCCGGTCTGACTTATCCGTTATTATGGCGCGGCCCCAGTACAGCTTCTGGGTTGGGTTCTCTAGTACTGCCTGGAGTTCGTACTTGTTCACTTTCCTTGATCAACTGGTATTTCCTTGCTAGCTTCTGATATATTATCTTAGCTACCTAATTGTGTCTACGAGTGTACTACTGGGCGATCACTTTGCATCCCTCAGTGATGGGTTGGGTCGTTTCTGAGGCCATGTGGAATCGTTGGCATGTGTCATCGGACACTCCGGGCTTCTTCGACGGCGAGCATGCACTCTTGAGTCTCGGGGAAGAGAGTCCCACTCCTGAGCTATGCATTGGAAGCAGTTTTGCCTATATGATCTTGATGGAGGTCATTGTAGTGTCTACCACGGTGTGTCTTCTTTGTCCATCTTTCTAGCTTCGTTTGTGCTGTCTGGGCGGGAGGGAATTCCGCGCTCAGGTTGAGTGGGGGGTATACCGCTTGCCAATCTGCCTTATCGCTTGATAGAGTGTCACTGTGTATTTATGGAAGTAATCCTTCCTCCCTTTCTCCCAGCTATTGTTAGTCTCTCCAAGGCTGACTTCGGGTGGTGTTGGCGGCTCTTGGTCATCATTGTCCTTGTCCTTCCCATGATATCCTCCAGCTCGGTGTTAGTCCAATCTATGACCCCGAAGGAGTATGTGAACACTGGGACCGCATAGGTATTTATGACTTTAACTATGTTCCCTTCGTTCATCTTTGCGTGTAGCAGGCTTCGGAGTCTCTGGTGGTATTTTTCGGTAAGGTAGGCCTTGATTTCTTTGTGCTGTATCTGCTAAGCCTGCATCATCCCCAAGTATTTGTAGGTCTCTCTCTCTGTCATGGCTTCGATCTTTTTACCAGTCTGCAGCTAGTAGTATCGGCCGACTAATTTCTCGTATTGCAATCCGTGCATTTGTCTACATTGTTTTTATTATTATTTTCTTATATTATTTCTCCCTGATTATTGCTACTAAGAACGCAGGGTGGTTGTTGCTACTGTTGGTTTCTGTTGGTTACTCTTGTTAATGTTGGTTGAGGAACTCTCTGACTATTCTACAGGTGTTCAGGATTGCGAATTTCTGGAGTTCCCAGTATGTGTTCCCTGGGAGACTTATTGCTGCTAGGCTGTTATGTAGGGTCTTTCAGACCATACCTGTGGTTGACACGATGATCGGGATGGTCGTAACTTGTTACATATGCCACATCTCTTTGATCTCCTGTCTTAGTTGGCGTACTTCCTAATTTTTTCCCCATGGGTTTTCTGCAGGTTTCCAGTGTTGGGTACCGCTGTGTCAATTAGATAGGTAGCCTTTTCCTTCTTGTCCACAAGGGTTGTGTCCGGTCTGTAGTGCGGGATTGTCCTATCCGTTATTATGGCGCGGTGGGTTCGGGTCTCTAGTACTGCCTGGGGTTCGTACTTGTAGTATGTTGACCAGTTGACCAAATACACTTTATTTGGTCAACTGGTATTTGCTCAATAGCTTCTGATGTATTATCCTTGCTACCTGGTCGTGTCTATGATTATACTCAGTCTGGGTGATCACCTTGCATCCCGCGGTGATGCGTTGGGTCGTTTATGAGACCAGGTGGCATCGTCGACATATGTCATCGCACACTCCGGGCGCCTTGGCGATTATTTTCTAGTTTCTGGTGTTGATTACCTGGTCTTAAGTGGCGAGCATGAATCCTTCAGTCTCGGGGAAAAGCTTCCCCATCGTGAACCATGCATTGGAAGCAATTTTATCTATGTGATCATGTAATGTCTGCCATGAAGTGTCTTCTCTGCCCATCATTCTAGCTTCATTTGTGCTTATTATTATTATTATTAGTAGTAGTAGTAGTAGTAGTCTATTTATCTAACATCCCTGTACAGACAATATCTAGGAGGGTAGCTCAGATATTCAACAACAAATTAGATAGCAAGAAAGAAAAAAATCAGAAAATACATAAAAATATATACACGAATAAATCCATAAAGAGGAAAATCACAAAGCAACAGTGATAACACTTTTAATGAATCTCACAGAATTTCCGCAGAACGGAATTTGCTAAGTCCTCAAAGAGTCTTTTGAAGACACAAAAATCGTTCATTACAGATGATCAACAGTTCAAATTCCAAACAAATGTACACTATCCTCTTCATTAAATTTGTAGCGTAGTATAAAAGTCCACTGCTATCAGCTTCCTGTCGGTTTTGTCATGGCAGTACCTGCTCGGGTCTCTTTTGATGTCTCTGAAGGGATCCAGAGTATTCGCAGATAACCCAGAACGTGGTCTGAATAAAAGATTATCAATTCGAGGGACATCTAAACTCCCAGTCAGAAATTGTGCCAGAGTAGAGATAATATGTAAGGTGAGCATCTGAATCTACGGAGCAACGTTCAAGTTAGCATTAGTTCAGGCATACGATGCAAGAAAGCAAACTTATCCAGCATCAGCCAAAATAGTTAAAAAAAAAAAAATTCCAATTCGCCCACCCGATCACTTGAAATGTTTTTCTAGTTCAGCCTTAAATTTATTTAAGCTATCAACTTCCATAACAACAGATGAAAGTCTTCCAGCAATCAACTATCCGCTGGCTAAAAGCAAATTTTCGCACATCTATTCTACTACTGTATTTCCTCAATTTCAATCTATCCCCCCCCCTTCAGGTTCTTAGACTGAGCAAACGGAAGTATGTCATCAGCATTTGAGCCTGCTCAAATCATTCAACGCTTTATACACCTCAATCAGATCACCTCAGAGGTGTTTAGTCTCCATATGCTGCAACTTCCAGAACTTAAGCCTTTCTTCGTAAGCGCACCCCTTTTTTTCCTCTCACCAATCTTGTTGCCATTCTCTGTACTCGTTCTAGCAGCTCCACATCCTTCCTGAAATGAGGCCTCGAGACCTGTACTAAAGGGTGGCCTGACCATTGCTTTATACAAAGGGATAATCACCTCTTTGTCTCTGCTTGGAAAATTCCTATATGTATCATTGACAAAACTCCATGACCTGCTCTGGCCGCCCGTATGCACTGCTCAGAGAACTTTATATTTGAGTGCACAATTACCCTCAGGGTGTTTTCATTCTCCACTTTCCTGAGTGTAGTACCGCACAGTTGGTACTTTTCTCTTGGGTTACTGCCACCCATGTGTAATACTTTGCATTTATCAATGTTAAACTTTAGTTGCCACTTCTCCGCCCATCTGCCTAACTTTTTGGATCCTGCGCAGTAACATACCTTCTTTAGTGTCATTAACAACCCTGCCAACCTTTATATCATCTGCAAACTCGGCCATTAAACCTGATATACCTTCATCGATATCATTGATAAATACACAAAACAACAATGAGCCCAGTACCGAAACTTGAGGAACTCCACTAATAACATTAGTCCACGTAGAGCAGTGTCCATTTATTACCACTCTCTGCAGTCTCCCACTCAACCATTCCTTTATCCATTGTAGCAACTTGCCTTTAATGCCACACTATCTACTTTGTATACCAGTCTTCCGTGTGCAATAACATCAAAGGTTTTCCTGAAATCCAAGTATATGATATCAAAATTATTTTTTGTATTCAGTTCCTTTGTGACCATATTGTATTATCCAATCAAATTGGTCAGACAAGACTTCCCCTTAACAGACCCATGCAGTGTCTGAACTATTACCGCAGTCTTGTCTAGGGGATCCTGTATCACCTCGTTAACATTATTATTTTCCATTATTTATTATTTTCCCCGGAACAGAAGTTAAAGTAAGAAGGCTATAATTATTTGTGTAACCCTTTGAACCCCCATTGTGCATTGGGGATTATTATATTATATTTAGGCCACCCGAATAATTAAATTCATCAGCCGTGCTGTACCTTATGTCTATTAATTGCGTATGATCTATGGTCGATTTGTCTGTTTGCTGGACGAAAAACCGCAGTTTCTGGAGGAAGAACCTTGCTATCTACGCCTGAGACCGACTAACTCAGCCACGGAGTGAAAAAAGCCCATCAAAGTTCCTCGCGTCATCGACGGGATTCGAACCCGGGCCTTTTCCACCCGGTGTGGGGAGGACGGTGATGATGCCATTGTGCTACCGCACACCTGTGCATTGGGGATTCATTTGCATATCTCCAGTCCATGGGGACCCCCCTGAATCTAAGGATGCTCTTGAAACTATGGCTAAGGGTTTTCTAACTTCCCTCGCTGCCTCATTCAATATAACTGGATAGATTCCATCCACCCCTGGTGCCTTTTTTATGTTTAACAATTTCTCCTCCACTTTGCACTCAGTTATTGAAAAATCACTTAGCTACCTGTCAGAGTTTGATAACCGTCTGGCATTCCCCTCCTTGAATAACTCCTTATGTGTGAATGTAGACGCAAAATGCTCATTCAGTTTATCAGCTACTTGAGCAGGATCATCAATAGTCGAACCATCTATATTAAGTGGAGCAACTCGATTCATCCCTTCCCTTCTAGAGGTTACATAAGTCTTTGCAGTTTTTCTTTGCAAAGGCAGTCAAAGGATGCATTTGCGTGCCTAACCTCCTTTTTGACTTGATTACAGACTAGCTTATATCTGCCATAGATTTCTGTGTCACCTAAAAATTTACATGCACCCCATGCAATTTTATTCTCTGCCACGAGGCTCATTAGTTTATTTGACATCCATTTGTCCCTAAAACTTGAGCAGTATTTCTTAGTTGGAATGAAAAGCCTAGTACCCTCCAAAATTAAGTCACTGAAGGCTTCCCAGTTAGAATTCACCGTTGGTAACATCATCAGTTGATCCCACTGTATAGAAATTAAAATCTGTCTAAGACCACTGTAGTGGCCTTTACGAAAGCAAATGCCCCTTCCCTTTAGCCTTGATGGTAGTTACATCTTTAAGTAAATCCCACATCAGTACACTGTGATCACTCTCACCTAGTGGTTCCTTATCTGCAGATTCTTAATGCATGAAGTATCATTGCTTTTTATCAGATCTAGAGTATGACTCTCTCCGATTGTCCCCTCAAACATGATGCTGTAGAAAACAAACAAATTTTGTGGATTTAATATCCACAAAGTCTTGCTAGCCTGCGAGTGACCAACCCACAAATTCCAGTCAATATCTGGAAAGTTAAAAATCCCCCATTTTCTGATTTACTGGCCCACTATTTCTCTGCACAAGTCATCAGAGAGATATGGGGTGGGTGGGGTGGCCTGTGCGCAAAACACTGTTGGGTTAAAGATATTTGCCGAAAGTTTGATGGGTCTCTAGGGTTGCTTTTTGGCATCAGCCTCACAAAGTAGTAATTCCGTCACCAGGGGAGGAACTCCATCTTTCAAGATGTTTTGGAATATGTGCAGCAACGCATCAACGTTATTACCTTATTTGTTCACCCTCTGAACAGCCTGCAGGCTAGAGGGGGGGGGGAACACTATCAAGAGATCCAATAACAAAAGCCACACATTGCATAAAGTGTGCACAAACACAAATTTCAAAATTACAAATAGATCATATTGCAGAAGTATATACAGATCATCAATAATGCAATAATGTGTAACCAATTAACATATGCATAGCGCCACGAGCAGTGTTGATACTATTGCGCGGTGTAGTGTATAATAAAATAGTGTATAGACATCTATATTCAATTTTTCCACGTTTTTCAACGGAGGAGAGTCTCATTTGGAACTGTGGAGCAGCAGAGCAGAGGACGGAGCTCGTCGGGCCTTGTAGGAGGGTTTGACGCTAGGTTTCTTCACGCATCCGGCGCCTGTAAGACCTGTCATTGACAAAGCTATCAGACTCTGTTTGAATGATGTTGAATTCAATACAACTGTACAGATGACGCTCAACTACGCGTGTGTGTTTCTGCAAAGAAGTATTTAATAGCACTTTCGAAACATCGAGTCCTTCCTCCCTCCCCATTGCTCCCATTACTGAATTCTATGTAAACTACCGGATACGTGGCCCAAGGATTTCAACAGGGAGGGAAGGAGTGAACTTCCCCACTTCAAATGCACTAAAACGTATTACCAAACTGCACTCATATATAATATTTTTACTTTCCATTTTATCTTCACTCGCGCGCTCGTAATAGTGGCCCCTGCTAGTAACGTACGTGTCGGTAGGTTCACAAAGCGGATGAAATATTTCGTCACTCATCGACAACCTCTGTGTGTCTCTACGACGCCACGCGATTTATATCAGCGCAATATGTTGTCGTGAATGGGACGGATGCCACTAATGAGACAGGCCCATCATCCAGTTTTCCTTGTGTGTCTTCGAAATGCGACCAAAAGGCAGGGGCGGGCTTACCTAGAAATGATTTTCGCAATTTAAATCTTGAACTCAACGTCATCGCAAGTTAATCTACTGATATCGATACCACATTCAAGTTTCTTTTGGAAGCATTCCGTTTCCAAAAGTAAATTGCGTGTCCATCGGTAAAATGACACGTGGCCGCCCTGTATTACAAAAGAGCGTTCATAATTGTGTCCCATCCTTTGTCAATCCACTTAACGCGTGCACACACGGGGCCTCTTGTAATAAAACAACGGCACAGATGAACGTGTCGTTTCAGCGATGAAATATTAAAAAGAACTTTCGAAATACTCGTCGTCCATCTCCAAGTTGCTATAATGGATTAAACGGTGGCTGAGTGGGAGAAGACAGAGTGGTAATCAGTGGACACTGCTCTTCATGGACTAATGCTATTAGTGAAGTCGCCCAGGGTTCAGTGTTGGGCCCACTGTTGTTTTGTATATTTATCAAGGATATTAATGAAGGTATAAGGCTTAATGTCAAAGTTTGCAGATGATACTAAGGTTGGCAGGGTTGTTAATGACAGTAATGCCAGTGTTGATACTGCAACCGGATCTAGAAAATTTGGACAGATGGGCTGAGAAATGTCAACTGAAGTTAACAGTGACAAATGCAAAATACTGCATATGGGTAGAAGTAACCCTAGAGAAACGTACCAACTGTGGTACTATACTTAGGGTGGAAGAAAATGAAAAAGATCTGGGATTAATTGTGCAGTGAGATATCAAGTTTTCTGAGCAATTCAGACAGGCTGCCAGAGCAAGCTTGGGTTATTGTCAATGATACACAGGAATTTTGCTAGTAATGAAAAGGAGATGATTGTTCCTTTGTATAAGGCAATGGTCAGGCCACACCTTGAGTACAGGTCTGAAGCCGTCATTTTAGGAAGGATGTAGAGTTCCTTGAGCATTTACAGAGAGGAGCAACAGGATTGGTGAGGGGAACAAATGGGTCCTCTTACCAAGAAAGGCTTAAGTTCTGCAAACTGCAGCAGCAGGGGACTAGGCACCTCAAGGGTGATTGGGGTGTATAAGGCCTTGAATGGGTTGAGCATGCCGAATTCCGATTGATTCTTCAGCTTGCTCAGATTACTGACCCAGAGGGCCATAAATTCAAATGAAGGAAAGAATAGATGTGCGGAAATTTGCGTTTAGTCTGCAGGTGATTAATTGTTGGAACAAACTTACGTCTGTCATTGTGGAAGTTGATATCTTAAATTCAATGAGGAACTGGACAAACTTTTAGAGGGAATGGATGTTTCTGTTATTTATAAATGTGACTTAAGTGATCCAGAGCAAAAATTAATTACCTAATTTAACATTATATTGATTTAATGATAATTTGTGCAACAAACATTGAAAAAAAATTTAATATTGGCTAGCGTTATATTTTTTAACTGAAAAATGAAAATTCCAACACATACATAAACACACAAAATTTAACAAATAAGGTACTTTTTATTTAAAAAGTAGAATGTTTTTTTTTTTAATTTATTATTAAAATAAACATTTTATTAGAATTCAACGTAAAAAAATAATGAAAAATGTTTTCTGATTTAACTTTTTACTCATTATGGATTCTAATTTTGTTTTATTTTATTGCAATATAGGTAAAAAATTCAGATCTTGGGTACCACTCCATAATTCGACTAAAGTCAGGAAGAAGGCAGTGATTGGCAGGCGCCACATACTGCTTTCTCCTACCCCTGCCCTCCTAGGTTGACATGTCTAGGGTGTTTATCCCCCACTTGCCACTGTTTTAAAATCTGAACTATTATTCCGATTTTAGAAAAGCGGGATGGGGGGATAAACACCCTGCCTAAACTAAGCAACCTCTCTTCGATGACTCAAAACAATCAGAAACAAAATGCATTCACAATAATCACCCAATCACAACTCGACTGTACAATCACTCCGTTCTACGACCGTGCCCACTGCATGGAGTCAAGTGTATTAATACTATTACCCAAATAATAGATTTTAGCTGCAATATATATTATTATATTCTCTATTAATATTATATTATTATATATTATTATATAATATTATATTATAATATTATATTATTATTATATATAAGGCTCAGCTGGACAGGTATTTTGAAGTGGAAATGGGTTTTTTTTTTGTTTTTTTTTTTGGCTGATGCTGCATAAGCTTGCTTTCTTGCATCAAATGCCTCTACTAATGCTAATGCTAATGCTAAGATGAAATGAGTAGAAGATAGAACCCTGTGGATCAGGGAAACACCATTAGCGGAGATATTAGAAAACCCGATTGCAAAAAAAAAAAAAAAAAAAGAAAAATGAGAGATGGCAATCTATAAGATGGGAGCATGTGTTAACCTTCATGGCAAACAGTCAACAGAAATGTCAAAACCAACATACACGTGTCACCTGTGGATCGACACTGAGAGTGTAAAAGTTGGTGGTTGATGGATTTCTCCAATACTCTGGAGAGTAGAGGTTAACTGCAATAAATGGAAAAGATGGATTTGTGATGCTATTTGGGAAAAGCATATGTGAACAAATTTCGATCTAAAGAATAAACACTAATGTAATTTAAAAAATGTGGAAAATGGCACCACAAAATCAGTGAAAGCTGATGAGTACTGGTTTGGAGGTGGAGAAATGCCACTGGGGTCTGGTGCTTTCTTGACATCAAGATGGTTCAGAATGCTTCAGTCAGAATATGGAAGGCATCGAGTGGGGTGTTTTGGGTATGGTAGATTAACTACAATACAAGAGTTAGAAAAAAGTAAGATGTTAATGTCAGTTTTACTTTAACTGAGGATGGAATAGAATCAGCAGGTTGTAACAGAGATGGAAATATAGGTGGATACAAGTTGCACCCAAATTGCCTACTCTGAGTCTGTTCAAAATCAAACTTGGACTGATTAATAATTATTTTATGGTTGTTGCAAACTTTAATGTAGGCATATAATTATGGTGACCATATTTTCTTGGAGAAAATAATGGACAAACCTGAGAAAATAAAGGACAGACCTAAAAAAATAAAGGGCAAATCTGAAATAGGTTCATAAGTATAAAAAAAAATTAAGAAAAAAAATAGTTTATTTTTATTACTTTGTTTTGCAAAGGAAAGTTCAAGAGAAAAACTAAGAAAAACTTTACAAAAATATTTAACAAAATGCATATTCTAATAAAAATATCTAACATAAAAAATTATATTTATAAATTTATTGAGTTGTATTTTTTAAATAATTAAAAAAGACAACTCAATTTTCATTTTTTGGATGAATGTAATTTTTTAAAATATCACTAAACTTTTTAAAAGTCATAAAACTGCATTTAGTATAAATGCATGCTTCCACTGTTTCAACTTTTAGTTGTGTTTTCTCGCTGGTCCACATATTATTGAAAATGTTCTTTCAGTAGGAGTATTTGATCCTGGGATACAAAGGCAAAATTCTACGATTTTTAAAATTTGTTTATCAATAAAATATCTAAATATTTCAACCCATTTACGATGGCAGGGTCATTTCAGCAGAGTCAGTTTGGTGTGACATAAGCATTGGGAGATCAAAATTGAGAGTAGGAATGTGCTATAGGCCTAATGACTCTGATGAGTATAATAAGAAACTGTATAGGGAAATAGAGTGGGCCAGTAAATCAGAGAGTCTTATAATGGGAGATTTTAATTTCCCAGATATTGACTGGAATTTGGGGGCTGGTCACTGTATACACTGAGTACTGTATACAGGTCTGGAGGCCTCATTTTAAGAAGGATGTAGAGCTGCTGGAACGAGTACAGAGAAGGGCAACAAGATTAGTGAATGGAACAAAGGGGTGCTCTTACGAAGAAAGGCTTAAGTTTGGCAAATTACAGTGTTTGGAGACTAGGCACCGGCGAGGTGATCTGATAGAGGTGTACAAAGCCTTGAATGGTTTGAGCATGCTCAATGCTGATGGGACTCTTCATCTTGTTCAGAATAATCACCTGAGAGGGCATAAATTCAAATTGAGGAAAGACAGATGTAGGATAGACGTGCGGATATTTGCCTTTAGCCAGCGGGTGGTTGGTTGGTGGAACAGACTTCCATCCCTTGTGGTGGAGGTTGATAGCCTAAATAAGTTTAAGGCTCAGCTGGACAGGTATTTTGAACGAACAGAGGGTTGAAGTGGAAGTGGTTTTTTTTTTTTTTTTTTTTGGCTGATGCTGCATAAGCTTGCTTTCTTGCATCAAATGCCTCTACTAATGATAATGATAATGATTATATTTGTGCACCTGTATGGTGACCAAAGACAAACATCTAACAGTTCACAGAATTTAACTTGGTGTACTAACTTGCAGAGTGTGAGTCAAGTCAGGTGTCCGAAAGGTTTGAACAACAAAAGTGAATCTGAGTCGACTCTGAATTGCAGAATTCAACCAGCGTATTAACTCCGTCAACAGACTGGCATCTGATAGCTCAGCATAAAGCACACAACAATATTCTCGGTAATCTGGATTCGCAGGTCGAACTACAAGATGGCTGCATGAGGGCAATGCAATGGAAGTATGGGAGTCGAGTATGGAAGGCCTTATAACTGCGTAGGTAGGTTAACGTACTGGAAAGATGAGTTCTACCGATCTTTCAGCAGCCAATCACAATTCCAGCTGGATTGGCATCCGCCCCTGTCGCATTGACCTTGATTGCATAGTATGTTTGAATTAATATTGCTTGAGATCAGTACCATATGGTACCGCACGAATTGCTTAAATTTTAGCCGGGTGGTTAGTTAAATTCACTGGGCAGTGTGCCCAATTGATCTGAACCTTCAATCTGTGTATGATACTGAGTACATAATGAGCAACCTTAGGGATTGAGGGGTGCTGGATTTTAGAAGTACACCTTCTGGTAGAACAGTTTTGGAGAAACAAACAACGTGGGCTGACAACTGAACTTAAAACTTGTGTAAACCAACAGATAATAATAGTGGTTAAAATGTCAGTAACAGTTCAATTTGCTAAATATGAACAAATGACAACCACAGACAACAGATAAATATCAGTGTCGATGGATGTGCTTCAGAGAAAAATACTTCTGCAGTGAGAATAAGATAATGATTTATTCTTTTTGAGGAATTATTTTTTAAGGCAATTGTAATGATGTGGAGAGAGTCAATTTCTCAGACGTATTAACAAAAGGTCAAAGTTTCATTGTAGCTGCCATTATAACTTGAAAACAAAGACTGACAGACATTAATGATCAGGGCCAAGCAGCACTCCTTCAGGATGACTTGAAAAGACTTCAAAGATGGTCAGAGAAGTGGCAGCTGTCTTAATGCAGCCAAATGCAAGGTCACTACACTTGGAATAAGGAGAGTGGAGGAAGAAAGGGATCTGGAAGTTAAGTACAGGCAGATATGAAGTTTTCTGAACAGTGTAAATAGGCAGTCAGGAAAGCCCATGGCATCCCATTTTTGATTTATTGAATGTTATCCTGTAGAGATATGGAGATCATAATCCCACTGTATAAGCAAATTGAAAGACCACATTTGGAATATGGTGTTCAAGTAGGTGGTGACTTAATCTGAAAAAAAAGATGAATGAGCTTCTTGAAAGGGTCCAAAGAATTTGAATGAAGAGATCGGCAAAAGGATGACTTTATAAGCTGGAACAGGTTGGAATCACTGGGAAAATCCTTAGATGGATAGAAGGATGGCTTCAGGGCAGGAGGCAGAGGGTTGTGATAAATGGCTGTTCCTCAGATTGGGTTGATGTAAGAAGTGGGGTTCCCCAAGGATCACTATTAGGACCACTGTTGTTTTTAATTTTCATAAACGACATTGATGAAGGGATAGAGGGCGTGATGTCTAAATTTGCAGATTATGTTAAAATTGGTAGAGTAGTTAATGATCACTGTCAAGCTGAGCTTCTTCAGAGAGACCTAGATAGACTTCAAGAATGGTCAGAAAAATGGCAGCTATGCTTTAATCCAACAAAGTGTAAGGTGTAAAGTGTAATTACATCTGGAAAACAGTAATCCCAAAATAACTTATTCACTTGGTGGAGTTCAACTAAACTCAGTACTGGAGGAAAGGGACTTGGGTGTTACGATACGATCAGACATGAAATTCTCTGAGCATTGTAAACAGGTTGCAAGGAAGGCCCATGGTGTCCTATCGATGATCTATCGAACTTTTGCAAGTAGAGATAGGGACGTGATAATCCCATTATATAAGGCTTATGTTAGACCACACTTCGAATGCTGTGTTCAAGTATGGAGACCGCACCTAAAGAAAGACATCGAGCTTCTTGAAAGGGTGCAAAGAAGGGTAACTCGCCTGGTGAGATCGGCAAAAGGGCGTCCTTATGAAGAAAGACTTCGAATATGTGGGTTGCAGAGTTTGGAAATTAGACACCTTAGAGGAGATTTGATTGAGGTGTTTAAGGCTCTGAGAGGCATCAGTAAAATGAATGAGGACGAAATTTTCAAGATTATAAATGATGCTAGAACTAGGGGACATAAATTCAAGTTACGGGGGGGGGGGAAATGTTTAGATTGGACTGCAGGAAGTTTTATTTTAGCCAGCGAGTTATAAATTACTGCAATAAATTGCCTTCATGGGTGGTAGAGGGCGACAGTTTGGGGAAATTCAAAGGTCATCTGGGTAGTACCTTCGGGTAAGGGAAGCGCATAGGATGATAGGTTTAATTTCCTTTTTTTTTATTAATTATTATTATTTAGTTATTTATTTTTTATTTATTTATTATTATTTTTTTTTTTTTGGCTGGTGCAGCATAAGCCATAGGCTTTCTTGCACCATGCGGCCGTTACTAATACTAATACTAATACTAAGTTCCAATTACACAATTCTAGGGAAAAGAATTCTGTAGCGGAGTGGGCCGAGGTTGAGTCTCAGACCTCGATATTCAAGAGGTCTGAGATCGCGCCAGCCACGTGTGAAGTGATCAGGTCAAGAAGAATGTCACGAAATTTAAGTGATAAAGATTGTGTTAAGGGGTGATCAGAAATACCGAGCACTTTGCAGCGAGCCAAGCGGCAAGATTTAAAAAAAAAAAATTTGAGAAATTTGGCGTGCGCATTTTTTGTGGTCCACCAAACAGGTTTGAAACGAAAAGCATATTTGTACTTTTTATTTCATAATCCTGTTTCTACAAATACGTTAAACGGCTTAATTTAAAGAAAAGCTCCCTCCACACCTTCGTGTGGCTTTTTATGGCTTTGCCCATTACGCCAGAACCAGAAATTAGTTGACCAATTAAAAATTCCCACATAGACAGACATCCCCAAGGAGAAAAAAAAGCGTATCTGGGTCATAACCATGACCCACCTGTAGTACACTTGTGTTGAAAACTTAAGGACCAGTTACGTTTTCACCTGTAGCTTCTCATAGGAGTGGCCTGAATATGGGAAAAGCATACCAAAGGAACCTCGTGAGGTACAGAAATGATGAAGGAAACAACACCGACACAACAATGGAAACAAAACGGTACACAACAACGGAAACAAAATGATACAGATGGATTTTATTCAAAAATGGCAACATAGCACTGGTTGCCATGATACAGATGCATCACTGCAAAAGATGGAACAAAGGGAAGAGGTGGTCCTCACTAGGAGATATGGCCACTCCTAAAGTCGTTCACCGCCTGTCCATACTTAGAACAATGTTGTTGATAAGTTCTTGCGGTAACATCGTCCATTCCTTTGTCAGCACCACCTTCAGCTGGTGAACATTTTCATGTGGGTGTGGACGTGCCACCAGGCGTCTGCCCAGAGCGTTCCATATGTGTTCGATGGGATTGAGATCGGCATAAATGGGAAGGCCAATCCATACGAACAATGTCCTCACTTTCCAAAAGCATATCAACAGCTGAAGTGCGATGGGGTGGGGCGTTATCATCCATAAATCGAACTCGGGGCCAATGGCACCTGTCAACAGACGCACATGGGGAAGGATTACCTCAGTACAGTATTGGGTATTGGGTATGTTGAGGGTCTAATGGCTCCTGGGATTTCTCCCATCTCCGCGTACGTTCTCTGTCGAGTGACAGTGCCCTGTCAATGTCAGAGGTTTGATAGTGTGTGATAGTGTAACATCGGGCCCCAATAGGGGCCCGATGTTACACTATCACATACTATGATGAGAGCCTTGTCGATCAATTCGGCCCTGGAGGGATTGTGCAAGGCTCAAGGGGTAGAATTTTTTTCAGCCTGACCGGTACTTGTTAACAGGAGAGATAGCTTCTACACGGATGGGATACCCTTAAATAGAAAGGGTGCAAGAATATTTGCTGATGCTATCGAGGCAGTGTTAGGTGGGTCGGAAAACTGCTAGCTTGGAGGGAGACAAAGACCAATAGATTGACAGTAGCCACTGGCAGAGGTGAAAGAGATTCTTGCACTGCTTCTATTAGAATGAGCAGAAGCCTGAAAAACAAGATTCTGGATATTTCAGAGACTGCTGGGAGTCATTGCGGTACAAGTAAACACATGGGTTGTGTTAGGGTAGCTAAGAATAGAAACAGGCGCAGGTATACTTGCGTGTACACCAATACTAGGAGTTTAGTAAACAAATTTGATGAATTTGAGGTATTGCTCAAAACATCAAAGGCAGATATTGTTGGGATATCAGAGACGTGGTGTCACACGGATATAAGGGATGCAGAACTGCAATTTGGGGAGTACAACATCTACAGAAAGGATACACAGGATAGGAAGGGGGGAGGGGTTATGCTATTAGTTAAGAAACACATAAAAACCAAGGAAGTGAAGCCAGTCGACATCGCGGGACAGTGCAGTGTTGAGTCAGTTTGGTGTGACATAAGCATTGGGAGATCAAAATTGAGAGTAGGAGTGTGCAATAGGCCTAATGACTCTGATGAGTATAATAAGATATTGTACAGGGAAATAGAGTGGGCCAGTAAATCAGAGAGTCTTATAATGGGGGATTTTAATTTCCCAGATATTGACTGGAATTTGGGGGCTGGTTACTCACACACTAGCAGGGCTTTTCTAGATTTATTGGATGATTGTTTTCTACATCAGCATGTTCGTGAGGCAACTAGAGGGAGGAATACTCTTGATTTGATTATCAGCAGTGATTCTTCATGCATTAAGAATCTGCAGGTAAATGAACCACTAGGTGGCAGTGATCACAGTGTGCTGAAGTGGGATTTACTCAAAGAGGTAACTACCATTAGGGGTAAAGGGAAGGGTTATTGCTTCCGTAAAGGCGACTACGATGGACTGAGGCAGTATTTAAATTCTATACAGTGGGACCAACTGATGATGTTACCAACAGCAAATTCAAAATGGGAAGCATTCAAAGAACTTATCTTGGAAGCTACTAGGCTTTACATACCAACTAAGAAATATTGTTCAAGGTTTAGGCCTAAATGGACGTCAGATGAACTAATGAGACATATGGCAGAAACGAAAAATACAAGGGATACATACAAATTAACACGCGACACAGAAGCCTATGATAGATACAAGTTGATCTGTAGCCAAGTTACAAAGGAGGTTAAGCAGGCGAAGGTAGATTACGAGAAATCCTTGGCAAGAGATGCAAAGAAAAACAGCAAAGAGTTCTTTACTTATGTAAACTCTAGAAGGAAGGGGATGAATCAAATTGGTCCACATGATATCGATGGGCCAACTGTTGATGATCCTTCTCAGGTAGCTAACAAACTAAATGAATTATTTTGCATCGACATTCACACATGAGGAGTTATTCAGCGAGGGGAATGCCAGAGGTGTATTCAACTCTGGCAGTAAGCTAGAGAATCTTGTAATAACTGAGAGTAAAGTGGAGGAGAAATTGTTGAAGATAAACACAAGAAAGGCACCTGGGGTGGATGGGATCTATCCAGTTATATTAAAGGAGGCAGCAAAGGAAGTAAGCAAACCCTTAGCCATAATTATGAGAGCTTCCTTGGACTCAGGGAAGGTACCCATAGACTGGAGAAGTGCAAATGTGACCCCAATTCACAAAGGACGATCAAAGGCTGACACAAGTAATTATAGACCTGTGAGCTTAACTTCTGTTCCAGGAAAATTATTGGAGGCACTGGTAAAGGAAGCACTACAGGATCATCTGGACAAGACTTCAGTTATAGCTCGGACACAGCATGTCTTTGTTAAGGGGAAGTCTTGCCTGACCAATTTGATTGGATACTATGATGCAGTCACAAAAGAACTGGATGCTGGGAACAACTTTGATATTATATACTTGGATCTTAGAAAGGTTTTTGATACTGTTGCACATGGAAGACTGCTGCACAATTTGGAGCAGTGTGGTATTGGAGGCAAATTGCTGCTATGGATAAAGAGGTGGTTGTGGGGAGAAGGCAAAATGGTAATCAATGGGCACGGCTCATCGTGGACTAATGTTATTAGTGGAGTCGCTCAGGTTTCAGTGTTGGATCCATTATTGTTTTTGTATTTATAAATGATATTGATGATAGTATATCAAGCTTAATGTCCAAGTTTGCAGACGATACAAAGTATACCAAGTTTACAAGGACGATACTGTTAACGCTATGCTGCTGCAACAGGATCTGGAAAGGTTGAGCAGATGGGCTGAGAGGTGGCAAATGAAGTTTAACATCGACAAATGTAAAGTACTACACATGGGAAACAGCAACCCCAGAGCAACGTATCAATTCTGTGGTACTACACTGACAGTGGTAGAGAATGAAAAGGACCTGGGGGTGGTTGTGCAGGCAGATATGAAGTTCTTGAGCAGTGCAGACGGGCTGCAAGGGTAGCTCATGGTGTATTGTCAATGATATATAAGAATTTTTCTAGCAGGGATAAGATGGTGATTATTCACTTGTATAACGCAATGGTCAGGCCACACCTTGAGTACTGTATACATGTCTAGAGGCTTCATTTCAAGAAGGATGTAGAGATGCTGGAACGAGTACAGAGAAGGGCAACAAGATTAGTGAATGGAACAAACGGGTACTCTTATGAAGAAAGGCTTAAGTTTTGCAAATTACAGTGTCTGGAGACTAGGCACCAGCAGCGAGGTGATCTGATAGAGGTGTATAAAGCCTTGAATGGTTTGAGCATGCTCAATGCTGATGGGATTCTTCCTCTTGCTCAGAATAATCAGCTGAGAGGGCATAAATTCGAATTGAGGAAAGACAGATGTAGGATAGATGTGCCGAAATTTGCATTTAGCCAGCGGGTAGTTGGTTGGTGGTACAGACTTCCATCCCTTGTTGTGGTATTTTATAACCTAAATAAATGTAAGGCTCATCTGGACAGGTATTTCGAACGAACGGAGGGGTGAAGTGGAAGTTTTTTTTTTTTTTTTTTGGCTGATTGTGCATACGCTTGCTTTCTTGCATCGTGTGCCACCATTAATGCTAATGCTAATTTTGTTGGTTAAGCCAATGGTCTTGGTGTCAATCTTAATTTGGGGTGGCCTGCGGATATCAAGTCTGCCCTTGAGTAGAATGGATGTAGTCTTTTCCGAAGATACTTTTAAGTCATGAATCCTAGCCCAGTTTTGGAACTTAATCATGGCCTGGTTTGCTTTTTCTTCAGGCTGAGCCCTGTTATTCGCAGCAACTATCAGGATCATGTCATCCGCAAAGGCCTGGGAAAGCAAGTCCTGTAAATCAAGGGTGAGAAACCTCAGTACAGTAACGTACACCGGTTACAGTACCACTTCCGGTATCAGTGTACGTCCATCCAAGATAACGCCTCCCCAGACGAGAACACCCCGACCGCCATATTGATCCCTTTCAGTGATGTTTGCGTGGTGATACCGTGTGCAGACCTCTCGCCAGATTAGCTGACGTCCAGAATCGCTGCTGAGACTGAATCTGCTCTCATCGGTAAAGAGTACCTAACCCCATTGTGCTGCTGTCCATTCCTTGTGTTCGATGCACCACTGTAAACGGTGTCTCCGATGGGCAGGTGGTAAAGGGACACAGCGTACTGGCCATTGGGCAAACACAATATCCTGCGTCCTGTGCAGCCTGTTTGTAATGGATCCCGCTGTTTAGTGTCGGTCCTTCTTGACCTTTCGGAGTATATAGTGGTCATCATTGGGCGTTTCGTTCTGCATTTAGTTGATAGAGAGCCTAAAGATTCACTAAGACGCCATGTTGTGTGCTAATTGGAGAATTAAGAGCTTAAGAACTAAATAGATGTGAAAACGTTCTGCTGTGAAATTACTGAAATCTTTTGATAGAGAAGCAGAAACAGTGAAAGCAGGTAAGACAAAACAGCACCTAATATTTTGTCTGATTTCGAGCCATCGTTTATATATGTGATAAATAGAAGTGTAGGAGTGTGAGGATATTAGGCGCCAAATCAGCGTTGTTATTGGCCTTTAGGAGAGCTTAAAGAACAGGATGGATAGCCTCAAAGATTTAAATTAGGGCCACATCACTCTGTTAGAGATGTCTTGTGTCCAGAATACCAGAACACATAGAGGCATACTGTTTTCGTGTGGGACACCACAGGTGGTTTCCCACAACTGTGCCATCATGTCTCGTGTGAAGTAAACAGAATTCTGTGAATGCCAGAAGTGGGTGTAGTGTGTTCTTTTGTGTTAGAGTAGTGTTATTTTCAGTGGTTCTTCTGGCTTTTAGCAGCAATCTGCGCCCCTAATAGGACTTTGCGTTGCCCGCCACAACCATTACCAGGTTAGCCAGTCAGTCATTAGTTCTCTGGCTGGTCTCTGCCAGGGTCGCCTGAGCTTCCTGACAGAGGCAAAATTAAAAAATAATAATAAAATTAAATAGTAATAACTAGAGAGCTCCGTCCCTGCTCGCTTTGCTCCCCAACCCCCGCGCTTCATATTGTTCAAAGCTTAGACTTAATGGGTGTCAGATGAATTAATGAGGCTCGTGGCAGAGAAGAAAAATGTATCGGGTGCATATAAATTATCATGTGACACAGAAGCCTATGAGGATACCAAGTCACAAAGGAGGATAGCCAGGCGAAGACAGATTACGAGAAAACTTTGGCAAAGGATGTAACAAAAAAAAAAAAAAAAGCTTCTTTACTTATATAAACTGTAAACTCTAAAAGCAAGAGAATGAATCAGGTTGATCCACTTCATATCGATGGTTCACTGTTGATGATCCTGCTCAGGTAGCTAACAAACTAAAGGAGTAGTTTGCATCTACATTCACACGTGAGGAGCTTTCAGTGAGGGGAATGCCAGAAGTGTATTAAACTCTGCCAGTAAGCTAGATAATCTTTTAATTACTGAGAGTAAAGTGGAGGAGGAATTGTTGAAGTTAAACATAAGAAAGGCATATGGGGTGGATGGAATCTATCCAGTTATATTAAAGGAGGAGGCAAAGGGAGTAAGCAAACCCTTAGCCATAATTATGAGAGCTTCCTTGGACTCAGGGAAGGTACCTGTGGACTGGAGATGTGCAAATGTATCCCCAATTCACAAAGGAGGATCAAAGGGGAACACAAGTAATTATAGACCTGTTAGTTTAACTTCTGTTCCAGGTAAATTAATGGAGGCACTGGTTAAAGAAGCACTGCAGAATCATCTAGACAAGACTTCAGTTATAGCTCAGACACAGCATGGTTTTGTTAAGGGGAAGTCTTGCCTGACCAACTTGATTGGATACTATGATGCAGTCACAAAAGAACTGGATGCAGGGAATAACTTTGATATTATATATTTGGATCTTAGAAAGGCTTTTGATACTGTTGCAAATGGAAGACTACTGCACAAATTGCAGCAGTGTGGCATTGCACACAAATTGCTGGTATGGGAAAAGGGATGGTTGAGTGGGAGAGGCCAGAGAGTGGTAATCAATGGACACTGCTCTTCGTGGACTAATGTTATTAGTGGAGTCCCTCAGGGTTCAGTGTTGGGTCCATTGTTGTTTTGTATATTTATCAATGATATTGATGATGGAATATCAGGCTTAATGTCCAATTTTGCAGACAATACAAAGGTCGGCAGAATTGTTAATGACATTAATGGCAGTACGCTCTACAATAGGATCTAGAAAAGTTGAGCAGATGAGTTGAGAAGTGGCAACTGAAGTTTAATATTGACAAATGTAAAGTACTACATATGGGAAGCGGTAACCACAGAATAATGTATCAACTGTATGGTACTACACTGACAGTGATAGAGAGTGAAAAGAAACTGGGGTGGTTGTGTAGGCAGATATGAAGTTTTCTGAGCAGTGGAGACGGTCTGCAAGAGTAGCTCATGGTGTCTTGTCAATGATATAAAGGAATTTTTCTAGCAGGGATAAGGAGGTGATTATTCCCTTGTATAAGGCAATGGTCAGGCCACACCTAGAGTACTGTATACAGGTCTGGAGGCCTCATTTTAAGAAGGATGTAGGGCTGTTGGAACGAGTACAGAGAAGGTCAACACGATTAGTGAATGGAACAAAGGGTTGCTCTTACGAAGAAAGGCTTAAGTTTTGCAAACTATAGTGTCTGGAGACTAGGCACCTGCGAGGTGATCTGATTGAGGTGTATAAAGCAATGAATGGTTTGAGCATGCTCAATGCTGATGGGATTCTTCGTCTTGCTCAGAATAATCGCCTGAGAGGACATAAATTGAAATTGAGGAACGACAGATGTAGGATAGATGTGCGGAAGTTTTCCTTTAACCGGCGGGTGGTTGATGGTTGGAACAAACTTCCATCTGTCGTTGTAGAAGTTGATAGCTTAAACAGATTGAAGGCAGAATTAGACAAACATTTGGAGCGAGTGGTTGGGTGACATGAGAAGTGGTTTTTTTGTTTTTGTTTTTTTTTCAGCTGATTCTATATAAGCTTGCTTTCTTGCATCATGTGCCTTTACTAATGCTAATGCATATTTTCTCTGTAATACAGTATGTAGACGTATGACAGTGTAAGTCAAATCGTTTATACGAAAAAGACACAACTGTCGAAACGCACTGATCTCTATATTATTATTATTATTATTATTATAGATTTGACCAAAGCTTATGACCTAATTGATATCCCAATATTGCAACAGAAATTACTGAAATATGGAATAAGGGGAAGACTCAATCAACTACTAGCAAATTATTTAACCGAGAGAAAAATAACAGTAGAAGTAGAAAATACAAAGGGGAAATCTTATAATGTAAAGAGAGGAGTACCTCAGGGTACTCATGCTGGGCCAATCATGTTCAACATCTATATAAATGACATATTCGAAGTAATTAAGAACTCCTTTATAAAAATTTATGCAGATGATATAATCTTATATACAATAGGAAAGGACCTAACAAAAATGGCAAATGATTTACAACAGGATGCAATACATTTACAATCTTGGCTGCACGATAATAAATTAGCACTCAGCTTTGAAAAAACTAAATTTTTGGTAATAAGGCCTCCTCATCAAACCTTGGACATTCAACCCTCTATCAAATTGCACAAACATGATTGCCTACATGAACAGAATTTCCAGAATTGCGAATGTCTAACTGTGGAAGAAGTCTCAAATCATTGTTACCTTGGGTTATGGATCGACTACAGTCTAAGTTGGATAATGCATATAACAAACTTGTACAAAAAAATGAGATTTTATGTGTACTTTTTCTACTACATTAAGAATAAGTTAAATCTTAGAACAAAAGTAACCTTATATTATGCATTAGTGGACTCCCAACTCAATTATTTAGTAAATATATGGGCACGAGCAAATAAAACAGAAATAAGGGCAACAGACAACTTAATGAATAGGATTCTGAAACTTTTAATGGGGACAAACTCTTGGAATGACCTGAATAAGAGAAGGCAATTTTTGTTGAAACATAAAATATTGTATCCAGTTCAAAAACTAAAGTTAAATCTATTCTTAAAAAATCTTAACACTATTTTTGAAGAGTCGAATCTGCAAAGAAATGTCTCACATAATTTAAGGAACCCAAAAGCAATTACTTTGCCTCACCCTAGGATACTAAATATATTTGGAGATAGGCACACAATGAATGTAATAAACAACTTGTTGGCTAGCATTGATTTCAGGCTCAGGAGAAGTTATCCCATCTCCAAATTAAAATTCCTAATAAGAAAATTCTTGATACTCAATGACACATTACATTAGAATTGATATGCAGATAAACTACCTCTGTTTACAGTGTGGAATATACTATGTGTAGTGACTTCATAGTCTTTTCTGTAAGATAACAAATTTGTACAAAACTTGTAAAGGAAGAACTACAACTTGTTGTCAAGAAATTTACTTTTCTTAACAAGTTCATTTATTGTAAACGAATTCTCTTGATAAATAAAATTGTATTGTATTGTATTGTATTGTATTGTATTATTATTATTATTATTATTATTATTAGCCATATAGTGCAAGGAAGCCTGAGGCTTATGCTGCACATGCTAAAATAAATTTCCGAGTTACCCTGACAGAGACAGAGAGAGAGAGAGAGAGAGAGAGAGAGAGAGAGAGAGAGAGAGAGAGAGAGAGAGAGAGAGAGAGAAGTAGAAGGGAATCACCAAGAAAGATAACAATGATGATATACAGCTCAGGACCCTAGGTGTGCCAAACCCATACTCACCAGATGTAAGTCCCTGGGGATAATAATCTAATATATAAAAGAAAATAGAAAGTATAAAAAAACTATAAAGAGAAATTTGAATGAATGAAAGTTATCATTAATTTCAGGTTCTATTTTAGCCTCTTTGCAGGAATGACTGATGGCTATACTGGGGCCTCATGATTATCCAAGCTATCATCCATGCTGTGGCGTTTCCTAGTTGGGATGGTGTGGGATGCTGACACTGGCCATTAGGGTAATCTCTAGACCAATGTGGGAGAGAGCTGCAAAAAAGCACGCTGCACCACAGGGATCTCTTTCCCTTTGTTGTTTTACTCCTACCACCTGGAGTGGTTGAGTCTCCTTCCCCCAATCCTCATCCCACCCAGTGTGGCCCCTAAACCCCTTTTACCTGGTGGCTACCACCCACTTTCAACTTCCTTCCTGTGGACAAGGGTGGGCGTCCTGTACCAGGGGTCCACTTACTGTCTCCCCTTTCAAATCAGTCGAGTGCCTCAACTCTTGCACTCTTTATTCTTTATCCCTTCTATCTTACCATCTTCCTATTTTCCCATTATCTCCTTAATAATAATAAAAATTTTCTTTAATTTTCTTTTTTTTTTTTTTTTGGTTCTCTCCTTGGATGCTTAGTCTACCCCAGGGTTAGCCCCTCCAGAGCTTTCTTCTCTCCTAATGTGTCGTGGCCCGCCTCCCCAGGGCGGTGATGGAAACTGGGGGTGTTAGTAGCTCTCCACAGGCCAGAGGAACAAAACTCACACACGGACATACACACCCTGGCCTTATGCAGAATATTGTATTCTACACCGAGTAAAAACACGGAGTTGGGCGAGACTCCAGTGCAGCCAGCAAAAAAGCACTATGTCACTATGATCGATATGTAATAGATATGTAATCAGGAAATGACCTATTTAATTATTTACCTGTGCATTTGTAGTGTACGGCATTCTCAAGTTGCAATAAATATAAGAATGTAATTATTTACCTGCGTTTAGATGGGTCAGTTAGGAAAAGGCCTGGTAAATATTCAGATCTTGGGTACCACTCCATACTTTGACTAAAAGTCAGGAAGAAGGCAGTGATTGGCAGGCGCCTCTCACTGTTTAGCCCTACCCTCTTTCCTCCTAGGTTGGCATGGCTAGGGAGTTTATCCCCGCCACTTGCCGCTGTTTTAAAATCGAGAACTCGTTTTCCGATTTTAATAATAATAATAATAGTAACGACAATCGTGTCAACCACCGTTATGGTGCCTACATGACAGCGTAGCAGCAACAGGTCTCCCAGCGGAACACCTACAAGGAACTCCAGAAAGTCGCAATCCTGAACACCTGTAGGATAGTCAGAGAGTTCCTCGACCAACAGACAACAACAACAACCACCCATCAATCACTGCCTTCTTCCTGATTTTTAGTCAAAGTATGGAGTGGTACCCAAGATCTGAATATTTACCAGGCCTTTTGTTAACCCCTGGCACCACTATGCCGTGACGGGACTAATTGTATGTCTATCATTGCTGCAATTAAAGATTCCATTCTATTCTTTTCCTAACTGACCCATCTAAACGCAGGTAAATAATTGCATTCTGATATTTATTGCAACTTGAGTATGCCGTACACTACAAATGCACAGGTAAATAATTAAATAGGTCATTTCCTGTTTACATATCGATCATAGTGTTTTTTTGCCTAGCTGCACTGGAAACTCGGTAGCAATACCCGTCACGAGGTGGACCCCCAACCAGGGAGAAATATAATAATAATAAAAAAACTAGGGGCTCCCCCCACCTGCTCGCTTCATTTGCCAACCCCCGCTGATGTACACTGAAACCAGAAAATGTTTGAGTCTACATCATTCCTTTTCACTCTTTTAGCTCCTTCCATCAACGCTTCTCTTTCGTCATAAATATAGATTTGGTAGAGTGTAGAGTGTATTTAGTGTCAAGCGTCACCAGAGGTTTCCCCCCCATCTCCGCGTTGCTTTCATTGTAGGTGTGCCAGTTCACTGGAAAGGCCAGAGATTTAAAAGTGTGTGGATATTGTATATGTATAGTGCTATGTACCGTTGTTCTTCTGGCCATTTAGCCGCTGGACCCCTACTGAGGCCCAACGTTGTCCACACTCAGCCCCGTGGGGGCAGGGCAGGTATATCAGCATTATAATTAATTACTCTGGCAGGTCCTGCCACCTAATTTCCTGAGATTTCAGTGGCTAGGACCTATAAAAAAAAAAAAAATAAAAATATTTTTTTTTTGATCTTTCGCGTGGGGGAGTAAGAGTGCTAGGATTTGAAAGGCCGAAACTATTGGCAAACAGTAATTTGGACATGAATAAATTTGGACGTGTAGGGCAATCGCTTGTGTACAGATAGAATAGGGGAGGGAGACTGAAGACTGGGCGAGAGACAGAAATATGGAGTCAATAGGGAAGGCGACCCCAATAGGTGTCAGTGGGGCATGCCCCACCAGAAGGAAAAATGGGGGTGGCGAGGAAGGGAGGAGACAAGAGGACAGGCACCTCCCCCCCGCCAGGGAAGTGAAGTGGAAAGAAAGCCAGGAAAGAGTGCCCAGCTCGGTCGCCAATTGGCGCACTGGCAGCAAACCTGCTGTTCAAGGTGGGGAAAAAGATATGGGTCGGAACCAGTTCCCCGATGTCATTCATTGGCTATGTGTCCATCCAGGTAGGCTGAGGTCAGTCACATTTATGGGTTATATACACGACTAGGGTAGTCTCGTGGAGTGTCTCTTTTGCATCCCGGATGGGTCTGGTCCGTTGATCCTGTTTCCATCATCAGGAAGGGTGGTCTAGTGCTGCTTATAGTCCGGTGTTGTGGAAGTTTAATGTCTGCTACAAGGCATACTGTGCCCTTAGTTCCTGATCGCAGAACAGGTTCTTCTTCTGGCAAAGAGTTCCTGTGCAAATCTGGTAAGGTTCTTATATTCTTCGTTTGTGTCCAAGAGATGATGCTCTTGGCCTCGCGGCACGTAGGTCAATCTTGTTATTAAATTTCCACGTAGGTCCTCTTGGTTGGACATTCGTGCATGAGGTGGGTCCAGCTTTCCGGTTCGCCACATGAACAGTTGGGGTCTTGGAGGAGGCCCAGAGATGTTAGTTTCTCGTTGAAGGGGCCGTGACCCGTCAATAAGTAGGTGGCATATAGGCCTGGGTGGAACCATACAGGTAGTTTTGGGAAAAACCTGTCTACATCAGGTATGAAGCGTCGTGTCACCTCTCCTTTGGTTGAGTCTGTCCACCTGTTTTGCCATTCCTGTTTTAAGTGTGCCAAGAGCCGAGCCTTTTCCATTTTTATATTGTGTGTGGGTTCAATCGTAAAGCCCGAGTAGGTAGAGATTCCTTTTGATATGTAGTATACTAGTCCGCATCTGATCACTTCGAGATCCAGGGGTAAGGATCCAGTAAGAACCTGGAGTTTTGTGGGACGTCTCTAACGGACATTCAACTGATCATTCCTTTCACAATGGCATCTCTTCGTATTCGCATCGTATAAGGACCACCGCCACCTTGAAAGTCCGTGTTTTCGGCATTAAAACACGCGAAGGAAAGATCGTTGCAGACTCGAACTTTTTCTCGGAATTGTCTTCCTTTTTCCATTTTGTCAAACAACAAAGTCTTTAAAGCGTTTGGATAAATAAATAATAAATAAATAAATAAATATTCATTTATTGCAAATACAGCAAGCCCATCACAGCACATGGCTAGGGGCAGGTAAAAATACAACGGGAATGAATAAAATAATCGAGTAGATGTTACATAGCAGATTTTATATAGATATTAACAATCACTTGGAATTTTAGTTATGAATTTAAAAATTGCAGAACAGTTGTGAATTTAAAAAAAAATTTCAGAACAGGACATTCGGCTTTCAGTTGCAATTACTGGGTTGGATTATTTTTCTTCATTTTATCGGAGATCTGACTCCTGTAGGCTTCAGAGTTGATTAACCTGTTGCAATCAGTGTTGTGATGATTTATGAGGTGAAGAGATGCATTGGGAAACATTCTGTCCATTTGTTTGAGCCTGGAGAGGTTGGATTTGAATCGCTGGTTTCTTGAATTTTCCCTGTTGAGGACAGATATTATATTGGCTCAGTTTGGTGAATCGCGTGCAGAAGTGATTAACTTTCCAAGAAGCATGACTCCAGACTCGTTGATCATCTGTTGCAGAGGCTTTGTTTTTAGGTTTTTATAAAGCTGTTGCCTGGATATTGTATGGGGAAAACGAAGCTTACTATTGAGCCATCTAAGAACCCAATATTCCAGGGCAAGGAATTTCTTGACGGTTACTTGAGGAGCACCGGACCAGGTTTCGGAAGCATAGGACAGAATGAGAAAGATGCATCTTTGAACATGCTTAATGACTGTTTTTCTCTCTTGAATCGCTGCTGTTTCTTGTTTGATTAACCATTTTGCTTTTTGAATTTTTTGAGCAACATATAAATAGTCGGGGCCAGGGCTCCCACTCACAAATTTTAAAAAAACTTAGATTGCAACTTAAATAAACCCAAAAAAAACCTAGTTTTCATCATATAGTATAGCAACACAAATAAGATAAAACTTACTACGCAAAAATATCTTTTATTTAATTGTAATCAGAATTTTCATCCCATTCAGTTCCCTCCACATTTATTTTTTGAAGTTCTTTCATTTTTTTCAAACGTTCTTCATATCTTTTATGACAAGTTCCTTGTATGACTTCTTTTATCAATTCTGATTTAGGTTTCCATGTATAGCAAGTTTGATTAGATCTATTTATCGCCTGTTTTACCATTAGTTGTTTTTCACAGTTTCTGGTTTAAGGGAGTTTGTGGCTTTTGTTTTTATATGGTTTACTTGGGAGAAGATTCTTTCTACGCTTGCCGAAGAGTGAGGTAAAATTGTTAGACTGGTCATAAAGTTAGATAAAATCTCATATTTAGAATTATTAAAGCCATCTTTTACATTACGTAACAGATACCAAAACTCAGGGATGGTTTTGTAAGAGAAATCTAAACCTTGATTTAAACGAAATGATCTCCATTCATCATCTAGAAATTCTAGTTTGTCTTCAGAAACAAGGTGAGGGAACTGCATTGCTAAATGGAAAATTGAGATGGCGAATTGGCACGATCATGTATCACTGCTGGGTCAAGAACATTGAGACGGGCGATAATTCCATCATTTAGAGGAAATCTTTTTCTGATTTCCATACAAAGTTCAAGAAAAAATTTTAAACAATCATTTTTAAACCTGCTTTCACTGTCACCAAGTGGTGTTGAATTTAATAAGGCCATACAACGGCCTCCCAAATATATTTTATTCAGAGGCTTATGATTTATTGCATTGCTTGGATCAATTTCAACCAGCTTGCACGAAGTAATGACTTCCTTTATGAAAAAAACTAAGAATATTTTTTATACTCAATTGAAACCATTGAATGAAGTAAGTGCAATCTGAAATGCTCAGATTTAAATTCACAGTTTATTTTCTCCAGTACATATCCTAAAAACAACAACATATGCTTAGTTCCTTTGGTGATCATAGTATTGTAAATATTCCCTGCACCATCGATTTTGTCAATTTTTGATTGAGACTGAAAATAAAGAACTGATGCATCCCACTGCTCAATAATAATTTTTATTACGTTACCACGGGATAACCAACGTGTTTGTGCTAATTTGGGGATTTTATGCTTAGCAGTATCTACAACATCTTGAATCATTTTGAACTTGTTTAATCTTTTACTACTATGGGAAAAATAACAAGAGATATCTTTTATAAATATTTCTAGATATGATGGTAGTACCTTGACTGAATGACTAGCACATAATGCAAAAGAATGGCAAACACATCCCATTATAAATACTGATGGTACATCCTTTTTTAGCATGGAACCCACTCTTAGTACCCATCATAGTGGCACAATTATCACTATCAAAGCCAACAAGATTACTTATTTGAATGTTTTTTTTTCTATGAAAAGATCTTTTACAGCTTGATAAAGCCCTTCTGAAGTACCATTTTCGACACAAACAATGTCAAGTAACACATCTACAACATCAAGTTTTTGAATATCAAAATATCTAACAACAACAGCTAGAACTTGCGATGAAGATAAATCTGTATTATCACTGAAAACTTGTTGTTTCTGCATATGTTAGAAATGTATATTTTTTCATGATAGGCTATGCCATCTTGTATAAGATAAGAGACTTTAGTCGCCTTCATCTGAACTTGTTTTGCAATATTGCTATCATGAAATGCTTTCTTACATGCTTCTATAAGGTGATCACATTGCCCAAATGGAATATTATGCTCAGAAATGAGTGCAGCAATTGTTAACTCTGCCTTTGCTACTTCTTCATTCTCCGTAGGTTTGCGTTTTGTGAAGAACGTGTCTAATGTTGAACTTGTCTTAGCAATATTTGCACTTTTTTTTTATGTTTAACCGTATTTTTATGCCCTAGTAACATCGATTTATTGGCATTCTTTAATTTCATTTCACAACAAATACAGTAAGACGCACCTTTTTCATTACTGTCTTCTTTCAACCAATCCTTTAATTCCGGATCTTCTAACCATTCATTTCTAAAATTTTGAGTATACCACCGTTTACTCATCTTTCTCTGTGGGGAACAAGTTTCAGACATTGTGGGCAATTTGTGGGTATGGCTAATTAGCAGTTACCTTATTTAAAATGTTCTATAAAATAAAAAATAAATCACTAATCCATTAACATAAAATAGTCACTACAATTTAAATTTATTATATCACTGTATGTAGTACACGCATAAATGTAAAAATCACACCAAATAATGCAATAATACCACGAACGATCACGAAAGACTGTGCAGTAAAGACCACCTTCCGCCTGTTCAATAGGCTGCGCATGCATGTTAGTAACACGACCATATATGCTTACATGTATGAACATGTAAGCGTAATTTCATAGTGTAGAACCCTGCGAAAACTTTGAAGTTTTACATTTGTAGTATTTTGTACAAGCACTTGAGATATTACAAATTATGATCAGTATTGTTAGAATATAAAATTAAGAAAATTGTAAACTGTTATTAAATATATTAAATTTTATTGTATTTACAAGAAATAAAAATAAATTTTGACTTAAAATTAAAAATTACTGAAAAAAACCCAGATAATGAGATATTTTTGTGAAAAAAACCTATCAACCCAGATGACAATCAAAAAACCCAGATCTGGGTGGAAAAACCCAGGAGTGGGAGCCTTGGTCGGGGCATTAAAGGAGAGATTTTTATCAAAAACAACTCCAAGGTCTTTGTGAGCATAAACATTTGGGATTGGAACATCTGCAATTTTTATTTCTATGTGGTTGGGTTGTTTCTGAAGGGAATAAGTAATTTGAGCAGATTTGCTTGCATTTATATTCAGATTGAGATCTTTCAGGCACTCGATGATTTCACAAATCTGTGAATTCGCATCATGGATAACTTTGCGAATATCATCACTGGCTTTGGAGATTACAAATAACTTTAAATCATCAGCATATGCCAGTAGATTTGGATTTTCTTGTAGAAGTGGTTGAAGAGATGCTGAAAATATAGTACTGGAGAGAACGGCTCCTTGGGGAATGCCTGTTGAGGTTGTGACAAGAATATTGTCAGTACTAGTGGGGAAGAGGAGAAGTCTGCGATTTAGGCTGTATTGAAGATAGGAAATAATCATTGTGTCAACTAGAAAATGATTTTTTAGTATTTGAAAAGCTTTTTTGAGATCTGTGTTGTCGAAAGCACCTTTGATGTCAAAATAAAATACATCGCATTGTGCCTTATCTTGAAACGCAGTTTGGATGCGTACAATGGTGTCAACTAGGCTTGTTGTTGTGGAGCCAAAATGCATATTGACAGGCGCATTAGCGAAGATTGCATGTTTGAGATATGGGAGCATGATTTTTTCAATAATTTTAGTGATTATTGACGAAACAGCAATTGGTCGATGGCCGGGATGGTTATTTCTGCAAGCTTTTTTAGGAATCAGTGTAATCCTGAAAGTTTTCCACTGTCTTGGAAGGAATGGCTGGCAGATGCACCTGGAAATGATATGCACTAACGAATCAATAGTGGCATAGTGGCATAGTATTTAGGTTCAGGCGCCACCGGTGGTTTCCCAGATCTGCACCATATGTACTCTGTGATGAAATGCAGAACTACTGCACAGCCAGAAAAAAAAAAGTGTAATGTCTGGTAATGTAGTATTGTGCTTTGTTCTGTTGTTGTGTCTGGCTACTTGGCCGCGGGGCCCCTACTGGGACTCCACGTTGCCCGCCACAACCACTGGGAGGTGAGCCAGGCTGCCCATTATACTCTGGCTGCCTCTGCCAGGGTTGCCTAAGCTACCTGACAGAAGCCATAAAAAAAATAATAATAATAAATAAATAAAAAAAATAAAATTAAATAAAAAATAAAAAAAAATTAAAAAAATTATAATAAAAAAAATTTTTTAAATAAAAAAATGAAGAGTGGAAAAAAAAAGTTGAGGCTGTAAAAAAAACATAATAAAATAAAATAAAATAAATAAATAAATAAAAATAAATAAAATAAAAAGATAAGAGAGCATATGGGGGGGGAGGGAGTAAGAGAAGAAGAAGAGGTCAAATGTGGGGAACAGTAGTTGGAGTGGACCAAAGAGGGAAGGCAGTCCACTCTAAGGAAGAGGATGGAGAAGGGAGTTGGAAATTACAGGAGCAGGTGCTCCTGTGAGTATCCTGCACCCAGGGTAAATTGCATTATCCTATCCCAGTAGGGGATCGCAGGGGTGGCACGTTATTCTGTTCTGCTCTGAGTTCCGCAAGTCTTGCTCTTCTACAATTGAAAACAGCCTGGGGGGTAGCGTGTTAAGGCTAGGTATGTGGCCTCTTCTTGAAGTAAAGTTGACTCCTGATTGCGGGGGTTTCCTTGAATCTCTGTGAGGAATTGAAGTCTGTCGTTGTCGTAAGTGAGACACTCGTACATAAGGTGTTCCCAGGACTCCTCTTCACCACAGTGGCAAAATGGGTTATTTTCTATTTCCATGGCTGTTAGTTTTTGCTGGAACGGTCCATGGCCTGTAAGCAGGAAGGTGACTTGCAATCCAGGCGAGTACCAGGGAGGAGGCTTTGGGGAAGTCCGACTAATTGAGGGAATAAACCTTTTGGTGATTGCTCCTTTAGGCGTTGTGTCCCATGTTTCTTGCCAGAGGTTTTGTAGGTGGTCTGCAATTTTTCTTCTTTCCTTCTTAGGGTCATTTGCATCGTTCAATTGCAGGTTTAACAATTGAGTTGGGATTCCCTTCTTCAGGCGCTGGAAGAGACCCCTCTTGACAACTTCCAGATAGAGAGGTAAGTATCCTGCAATGACTTGTAATGCAGGGGTGCTGACAGTACAGCATGCCCTGGTAACCGATAATAACATAAACCTTTGAATGGAATCAAGCTTGCGGTTGTTCCTTTCCAGAATTGCCTTTTCACACCAGACGGAGGCTCCATAGCACACAATCGGGACATATACTGCCTTATATATTAATGATAGAGCTTTATTCTTTAGGCCCCAATCCGCTCTGCTAATCCGCCTTATCATTGCAGTGTATTTTCGGATTTTAGCTGACAGGTATTTTAAGTGGGGATGGAAGGATAAGTTGGCGTCTAGATACAGGCCCAGATACTTGATTTCTGTGTAGAGAGGGATTGGGGTGTTGTTAATTTTCATCACTGGTGGCCGTCGGATTTGGAGCTTTCCTTTTAGAAGGATTGACTTTGTTTTTTCACTGGAGATTGTTAATTTGTGCAATGGCAGCCCAGTCTTGAAGTTTTCCCAGTGCACGTACTAACGAATCAATAATGTATACGCTGGACAATCTAATAATAAAACCAGGGATGCCGTCAGGACCTTCACTACTATCAGGGCGTATTTGGTTAACTGCACGCTGAACTGTATTCTTGTTCACAAGTTGGTTAATTAGCAGGGCTTGATCCGGAGACACATCATGTTGCACTTTGTCTGCTTGTTCATACGAATTAAATGCTATAAATCTGTTTTGTATACCTTCAGTGAAAATGTCAGATCTGCTTGTTACCATATTGCATCTTATCCGTTCAGAAACTAGGTCGTGCTGTAAGGTAGCTGTTGTTTTTGTACAAAGTGTTCTTTTATTGTGCTTTAGCGTGGACATAACATAATTTTTGTATGACTGAATTTTTTTGAGTTGAAACAAAGCTCTGCCCTTTTTATATTTTATGTGTGTTGATGAAGTGCCGTATTTCTTCCACTGTCTGTGATATTTTTGCTTAGTTTTAAAGTAAGGTTTCAGGTGGGATTTGAACCAAGGTTTGGAGTGAGAAGATATTCTAACAAGTTTGGATGCCGACTCTGTTTTCAGTTGATTCAGCCATTTTATAAGAAGAAAGGTGGCGTCCTGTATAGGAATATTTTTGAGAGAATCCCATGGATAGTATTTTAAGAGCTGCAAAAACTTTTCTTTCTAAAGGAATTTAATTGATGATATTCTTTTAGTGATTTCCAGAGGGGGGCGAGGATTCCCACAGCAAATTGTTGCTTGCAGTTCTATACTTTTGTGGTCAGATTTAAATGCAATGTTCGTACTAAGTTTTTCATGCAGTGGAAAGTTAGAGTACACAAGATCAAGCGCTTTATTACCTCTTGTAACAGGGACGTTGTTTTTTTAGCTCCTAGAACTAAAAATGAGTAGGACAGCAGCTTCATTTGTAGATTATATTTGGGCAGGGTTAAAGTCGCCCATTACAATGATGTTAGTTTGAGGCTTAAGAACAGTAGTGATCCACGTTATTACTTCATTAATGATGTCATCAGTAGGTCCAGGCGGAATATAAATATTATAAATTTGAAGCAGAGAATCCTCAACTTGGATTAGTAGGGAAATTCACTCAAAGTTGAAGGCGTTAGAATTGTGTGTTCAAAACTTTAAAATTGGATTTTAAAATTATTGCTGTCCCACCCCCTCTACGATTAATTCTTGATGTCATGAATGGCGTGTAACTGAGATTCTTCGGCAGTAGGAAAACATCTTGTAAAGATTCCTGCATCCACGTTTCAACTAAACATATGATGTCACGCGATTCTTCAACCATTAATGAAATAAGCGTAGACAGTTTATTTTTTTTGCTTCTTACATTTTGAAGAAAAATGCTGAGATGGACATTTGTGTTAGAAGGATGTTTGCAAACAGATGTATTAGGTGGCAAGTTAAATGATGGATTAGGATGAGAATTAGGAATATTATTCTCTAGCTCTGCAGAGAATTCAGCAGATTGAGAATTAGTTGGTACCTTTTCACTAGAGTTGTTGACCGATCCTCCAATAGCTCCATAAAATGGCATGACGAGTAGACCATTTGGCCAGATATCGAGATTTAGATATTGTTGTAGGTCACAATTCTTTATCTCAATTCTAAATGATGAATATGTGGGATGTTTCGTTCTTATTTTGAACGCCCTACTTGGAATTTCTAGTTCTAATAGTAGCTGGTCTATCTGCTGGGAAGTAGTATTGGGGTCTAGCCTGCTAACAAAAATGTTACTACTTCTAGGCGTCGAACTATTTCTGTTTCTAATTTTAATACAGGACTGCATATTTCTTGTTCCTATTATGCTTGCATATCAAGCGACTCAGAAGCCTATGGCAGATATAAGTTAATCTGTAATCAGGTCACAAAGGAGGTTCGGCAGGCGAAGGCAGATTACGAGAAATCCTTGGCAAAAGATGCTAAGAAAAACAGCAAGGATTTCTTTACTTATATAAACTCTAAAAGGAAGGGGGTGAATCTGATTGGTCCACTTGACATCGATGGTTCGACTGTTGATGATCCTGCTCAGATAGCAAATAAACTGAATGAGTATATTGCATCTACATTCACACGTGAGGAATTATTAAGGTTTGAAAATGACAGAAGGTTATCAAATTGTAGCAGGATACTTAATGATTTTGTAATAGATGAAAGCAAAGTGGAGGAGAAATTTTTGAAGTTAAACATAAGAAAAGCACCTGGGGTGGATGGAATCTAACCAGTTATATTAAAGGAGGCGGCAAAGCAACTAAGCAAACCCTTAGCCATAATTATGAGAGCGTCCTTGGACTCAGGGGAGGTTCCCACGGACTGGAGATGTGCAAATGTACCCCCAATTCACAAAGGGGGGATCGAATGTTGGCACGAGTAATTACAGACCAGTTAGTTTAACTTCTGTTCCGGATAAAATAATGGAGTCGCTGGTTAAAGAAGCATTGCAGGATCATCTAGACAAGACTACAGCATGGGTTTGTTAAGGGAAAGTCTTGTCTGACAAATTTGATAGGATATTATGATGTGGTTACAAAGGAACTGGATGCAAAAAATAATTTTGATATCATATATTTGGATTGCAGGAAAGCTTTTGACACTGTTGGGCATGGAAGACTATTGTACTAATTGGAGCAGAATGGTATTAAGGGTAAGTTGCTACAATGGATAAAAGGATGGTTAAGTGGGAGAAGACAGAGGGTGGAAATCAATGGGTGCTGCTCTTCTTGGACTAATGTTATTAGTGGAGTCCCACAGGGTTCGGTGTTAGGTCCACTGTTGTTTTGTATATTTATCAATGATATTGATGAAGGTATATCAGGCTTAATGTCGAAGTTTGCAGATGATACAAAGGTTGGCAGGGTTGTTAATGACAGTAATGGAAGTGTGCTACTGCAACAGGATCTAGATAATTTGGGCAGATGGGCTAAGAAGTAGCAACTGAAGTTTAAAATTGACAAATGCAAAGTACTGCATATTGGTAGAAGTAACCCCAGAGAAACGTACCAACTGTGTGGTATTACACTTAAGGTTGAAGAAAATGAAAAAGACCTGGGAGTAATTGTGCAGGCAGATATGAAGTTTTCTGAGCAATGCAGACAGGTTGCCAGGGCAGGTCATGGGGTTTTGTCAATGATAATAGGAATTTTGCTAGCAGCGAAAAGGAGGTGGTTATCCCTCTGTATAAGGCAATGGTCAGGCCACGCCTTGAGTACTGCGTACAGGTCTGGAGGCCTCATTTTAGGAAGGATGTAGATTTACTTGAGCGTGTACAGAGAAGGGCAACAAGATTGGTGAGGGGAATGAAGGGATCCTCTTATCAAGAGAGGCTTAAGTTCTGCAAATTGCAGCGACTGGAGACTAGGCACCTGCACGGTGATCTGATTGTGGTGTATAAGGCCTTGAATGGGTTCAGCACGCTGAATTCTGATGGGATCCTTCCACTTGTTTAGATTATGAACCTAAGGGGGCATAAATTCAAATTAAGAAAGGACAGATGTAGAATAGATGTGCGGAAATTTGCCTTTAGCCAGCGGGTGGTTAATTGCTGGAACAAACTTCCATCTGTCGTTGTGGAAGTTGATAGGTTGAATAAATTTAAGGAGGAACTGGACAGGCATTTGGAGGGAATGGTGTGATTTTTTTTTTTTTTTTTTTTTTTTGGCTAATGCTACATAAGCTCATACACTTGCTTTCTTGCATCACATGCCACTACTAGTACTACTGCTACTACTACTACTACCTGGGGAGTTTGTAGGCAAGCCATTATGGGAAGGCACTTTAGGATATTGCTCAGAGCGATCATTTTGACAGTGCACATACAGATTGCTCGGTTTTTGTTGATTACTAATAGTGGTGGATATCGGTTGTCTGCCTGTGTCAACGCGTTGCCAGGAAGCACGATTGGTTGTCGGACAGAAAGAGAGCTAGAGCTTGATTTTTGGGGTCGCGCAGCTGTTTTTTCTGGGATAAATTCTTCAGCATCTGGACTGAGGACTGGAACTGCAGAAGCCTAATGAAAAGAAGGGTGAGGCACTGGATGGCTTTAGACCATAGCCTTTAGTTCGAGAAGCAGGTGGTAGAATTTACATTGCTGATCTTCAATTCGAAAAAGATGCTGTTTAATATCTTCATTTTCTCTAAATTGTTTCCTCAGCATTTGTTCCAGGGAAGCAAATGGGCGATCATTGTTTGGGGCTGTTGAAGGCAGGGGGGGACAGAGAGGAAGCGTCATCTGTTTGGGCGGAGGCATCTTCAGTTGACTTCCTTGTATGGTCTGAAGGCTTAGGAAATTGAACTATATTGACGGGGGGGGGTAGATGAGGGATGGTCAACGTTGCTAAGGAGATCAGCATGTGTTGGGGTATCCTGGGAATCCAGCTTATGCTGACTAGGAGACTGTAAGTTTGCACTTCCCTTGTTAGCACTACTGCGCGACCCCAAATATCAAGCTCTAGCTCTGTTTCTGTCCGAGAACCAATCGTGCTTCCTCGCAACGCGTTGACACAGGCAGACAACCGAAATCTACCACTATTAGTAATCAACAAAAACCGAGCAATCTGTATGTGCACTGTCAAAATGATCGCTCTGAGCAATATTCTGAAGTGCCTTCCCATATTGGCTTGCCTGCCGTCGGCAAACGTTACCTTCCCTCCGTGACAACACGAATGTGCGGCTCTTCCGAGTTCGGCGTGAAAAGAAATATCTTTATTGCAGGCAGTGATTGATTACCTGATTGCCCGATGCAATAATACCCCCAACAGCGAAAATGCCAGGGGTTTAACATGAAATAACTTATACAAGAAGAATTACTTAAAACATATATTAGGACATAAAACGTGTAATTACATATTTTACATATAAAATTAATATTAACGTGTGAATTGACATTCATCTACCACATCACCTAAATCGCATTATGATACTTCAGTGGTTTCTTTGTTATCAAGATTTCGTGACGTTAAGTCTGAGCCATTTAACAGTTCGCCGAGTTTCGGCCTGTTCTCCGACCATGTTAGCAATCCGCTACCTGTGGCGTCGATTTTCCACTCGCTCTATCGTCATTGAACTTATTCTACGATAGGTTCGTAATCTTTCGGCAGGTTGCTCTCTATATTTCCGTGAAGACTCACGACGGCGTCGTTTTTTAAATTGTACGCAGTGGGACCAAATAATGACGTTTCCATCAGCAAATTCTAAACGAGAATCATTCAACGAATTAATCATTGAAGCTAAAAGGCTTTTCTTACCAACTAAGAAATATTCAACGTAGAGATCGTAAATGGATATCAGATGAGCTGATGAGAGTCGAGGAAGGGAAGGAAAAAGCAAGAATGCCTATATTTAGCAGGCAATACTGAAGCCGGTGGTAGGTATAAACTAGTCTATAATCAAGTCACAAACAATGTCAGGCACGGGCAGACAGATTATGGCTCACGTAGTCGAGTTGTCAAGAGCGCGAGTGCAGTAGCATACGCCGTTGAGTGGAAGGGGTTCAAGCCCGCGACACCAATTAATGCTAAATAAGATTAATATTTGAATTTTTTTATTTATTTTAAACTCCACTAACCTTGTGGTTGTGTCGAAGTATAAACAAGAATATTTTAGGCCTGGCGTAGCCGAGTGGGCAAGAGCGGGAGTGCAGTAGCACAGGCCTTTGAGGCTTCAAGGCCGTCAAGGCCGTCACTGCTAAATACGATTCAAGGGGTTCAAGGCTCGTCACTGCTAAATACGATTAACATTTGTATTGATTGATTTATTGTAAACTCCACTGACCGGTGGTCGTGCCGCAGTATACACAAGAACAGGAGAAATTGGCGATGGATGAAAGGAAAACGGGAAGACTTCGTTATTTATGTAAACACTAGAAGGAATGGGATGAATCAAATTGGTCCTCTTTGAGCAGTCGAACCAATAAATAAATAAATGGAAAATGGGAAAAAAAAGTCGAACCAATATCGTTGGTTCGACTGCTCAATATTTCACCATTTTTTTTTTTTTTTTTTAATGAAAACTCCCCTTTATTACTTAGTACCGTGCATGGGTTGGAGGTTGAAAAGACGAAAGAAGATATTTGTGGGCATTAGACTTGAACCTCTGTAGACTGTAATTTTCAGGAAATACGCATGAAGGAAGGTTGTTCCAGAAAACAACAGCTGAATGAATAAACGAGGAAGATGAAAAGTTGGTTCGTTCAGTTTGAAGTTAGACGGTAAATCGATGTTGGCTGGTGGTGGCACGTGTTCGGACTGTTTTGAAAGAGAGAGCGGGAATTATAGAAGCCAATTCAGAAGAACAGTGCCCATGGAAGTATCTGTAGAAAAGGCATGCACCAGAAACAGTACGTCTATGAGAGAGGGAGCGAACAAAAAAAAAAAAAAAAAAAAAACTATGGTATTAGGGTTACCCGGTATTTTTCTTACATATACCCATATAGGTATTACGTCTGTAAATTGCGTGTATTCTCTGGTCTATTTACGTACTTTGCTGGACGAAAAATAGAAAAAACCCTTGCTATCTACGGCTGACACCGACTAAGTCAGTCGCAGAGTGAAAAAAGTCATTAAAATTTCTCGAAAACTTGACAGGATCCCAACCCAAGCCTTTACCACCCAGTAGAGGGGGGAGAACGGTGACGCTTTCACTGTGCTACAGCGAAGACTCCCTACAAGGATAAGGTATAAGGTATAAGGTATGTTAGTGTCTAACGGCTCCTGGGATTTCTCCCATCTCCGCGGGTGTACATTGTATCGGGGCCAGAGATTTGAAGTGTGTGTGTGGGGGGGGGTCATGTGCTGTATATTGTATTGTGCCCTTTGTTCCTCCGGTCTATTAGCCGCCGAGCCCCTAGTGGGACCCGACGTTACCACACCATGCCACGGGGAGGCTGCCCGGGTGTACCACTGTAGCTAGAGTACTCTGGCGGGTCCTGCCACCTACTTTCCTGGGATTTCAGTGGCTAGGACCAGATTTGAGAATGAGATGATCGCTGTTTCTTGAGCAACGGTTGTGGATAAGGTATAAGGTATAAGGTATAAGGTATGTTAGTGTCTAACGGCTCCTGGGATTTCTCCCATCTCCGCGGGTGTACATTGTATCGGGGCCAGAGATTTGAAGTGTGTGGGGGGGTCATGTGCTGTGTATTGTGTTGTGCCCTTTGTTCCTCCGGTCTATTAGCCGCCGAGCCCCTAGTGGGACCCGACGTTACCACACCATGCCACGGGGAGGCTGACCGGGTGTACCACTGTAGCTAGAGTACTCTGGCGGGTCCTGCCACCTACTTTCCTGGGATTTCAATGGCTAGGACCAGATTTAAGAATGAGATGATCGCTGTTTCTTGAGCAACGGTTGTAATTTTAACAGAGCGTAGGGTTGTTCGCTGATAACTTGTTCTAGGGCCAAATAGGTCGGGCAGTAATTTTGATGTTTTTAGATTTAGACCTGTGGGGGCATGAGTGTGTGTGTATATAAAAATATATATACACACACACCCACACACAAATATATATATATATATAAACTAAAAAAAAAAAAAAAAAAAACGTTGTGCAAGAGAAAAGTAAGGGAGGAAGGCAAAAAGACTGGAGGGTAGGAAACAGAAGAAAGGGGCCAATAGGGAAGATGGCCCCTGATGACAGTGTGGCATGCCCAACGCCTCACCAGAGAGAAGAGTGGGGTGGCGGGTGGACGAAAACCATCTCCCCACAAAAAAAAAAATAAATAAAAATAAAAAATAATAATAATAAATAAAAAAAAAAAAAAATCATTCTGTAAGAGAAAAATAGGGGGGGGGAGTAAAGAACGGATGGCAGGAGACAGAAGAAAGCCGGAAAAAAAAAAAAAAAAAAAAAAATGAGAGAGAGATATACCCCGCAAGTTCAGGGTAGGTACAGCTAGCACGGCCAGTCAGTTGGAGCCGACAACTTGCTGGAAATCCAGCAGTGTAAGTGCTGCTATGGTGGATGGGTCATGTTCAGTAAGGTCTAGTTCAGGTGCCGTCATTGGGACACCATTTGGTGAGTCTTTGTCGCATCCAGACTGAAGGCTGGTCCAGTAGTCCATCGGTTGTGGATAATTTCATTGACACGATCTGAGCAAATGTTGACAGTATCAGTTTTGAAATATTGATCCGACCAAGGAAAAGGAGAAAAGAAATCTCGCAGATCATCCCGTTTTGCATTGTTGTAGTGCTAAATAGCACGAGGTTGGGAATGGTCATGAGAGAAATCATCCATTGGAGAAGAGACCATTACCAGGTTGTCATCTGATGTGCCAAGAGAATCACCTATCTCGACCTTGTACACAGAAGGGTTGTTTGTGAGTAAAACAAACTCACGTTTGTGAGTAAAATATGATGCGCATGTTGGCTGTGTGGATCGGATTGTCTAGTATTCTGGTTGGTAAATCAAATATATGTGCAAGCATTAGTAAATGCAAAAGCCTCAATATCTCGATCAGATGGATCCGGGTGACTAGAAAACGGAAGCCAGCTGTAAGTAGGTAAAGGACCAGAAGGTAAAGGTTCAAGGACAGGAAGTCAAAAAATTCCAAGTTATTAGTTGAGTTGGGAGAACGATAGAGAGAACAGATGAATTTGTCATAATACAGTACCAAAATTTAATGCTAGACAAGGTCAAAAAGAGGAGATTCCACATTACTAAGCATGTGACAGGGAATATCAGAACGGACATAAGTGCAAGTACCCCTTTGAAGGGAAAGAAATCAAACAGCGAATAATTGCGATGAGCAATGGTTGAATCAACCTATAACTGCAATTCTGTCAGAAAAAAAGGACATGGGGTTTGAGAAACTGTCAGTGGAAATAGTCGTCATTCAGATTAGAACTGAGACCACATGCAGAGGCTGAAAAAAAACTACATCATTTGTGAACTTTGCAAATAATGTGTTTTGCGTTGCATTGTGGGTTGCAGAAATGTTCGAAATTAATTTGTTAGATGGGATATACAGGGTGATTTACTACCAGTGCGACAAACTTTCCTAACTATGAAGCAATCCTCGTTACGTTAGGATACAACTTCGTGACGTTTGACGTCTGTGTGCTGTATATACCCCCAAAGCCGTCCCAGCAAATCATCTTTGAAGGTTCCAACTGGTTAATCAATTAGCTGCTTCCCAGAGCTTCTCACTTAGTTTGTGGTGATTTCAATTTATCTCCTCAGCTATCTAATCTGAAAAAGGATCTTCTGGCAGACTTCAGATGTGCTAACCTACAACTTATTAATGAAGCTCCAACCAGGAGAATAACCTCTTAGATCTAGTTCTAGCCTCTTTCCCCTTGCACCCTTGATTACATTACAGAAACGTCATTTGACCCTGATCATGTCCCGATACATGTGACCGCATATCTGCCAGCCCCCAAATTAGAAGCCAGAAGGACAACAACAAAGGTTGACATCACTAGCACCAACTTACTTGACGTAGATAAGTGCATCAGAGCCGCCTCTCTCATTCCCTGGGTGGCCTTAGAGACTTGTGACCCAGAACTAGCTGTGAACATTCTCACAAACTGGATCAACACGGTTGCCAAATATGCTGCCTCTAAAAAGATCACAATCAGTCCCTATACACGACTTTGGTGGAATTCTGAACTCAAAATGAGTTTCCAGCTGAAGCAACAGCTCCATCGCACATGAAAACAGTCTCAAAATGTCAGTGATCGTATCGTTTATTCAAGGGCACGGGCTCAATTTAATCGCCTGAAATCTGAGGCAATCAAATTATACGTTAACCATGAGCTGGCTAAAGGAATAATTCCATACAAGAAAGTGAACCCTAATTTTCCTTTACAACTTGATCCTGAATTGTGGCTCGATTTCGTCACAAGATTTAACCGTAATCCTATGCCAAACTCAGATCTAGCTCTACTAACAGTGCCCATCCAGCAAGAAGTGTTGAACAACATTCAGGTTACAAAACAACAGCTGATCATAGCCATCAATTCTCTACCTGCCTCGTCAACCACCGCTGATGATGGAGTTCCCCAATTCATGCTCAAATGCCTAAGTTCGTACATTATTCAGCCACTTTTAATTATCTTCAATCAGTTACTCTAGAACAAAATTTTCCCACAGCAGTGGAAAAACTATCTCATCAAACCTTTAGCCAAAGTTCAGTCGCCATCGAAACCTAAACACTTCCGACCCATCTACAACTCCTCCAGCCTGCTGAAATTCCTGGAGAAGGCCTTACTCCCCATCCTCACTAAGCACTCCCTTCTCAAACAGATCAACGATCACCAATCTGCTAGCCACCACGAATACTATCTTGTCAGCATTGGAGAATAGGCAGGAACTAGCTGTGAGTTACTTAGACATTGAGGCTGCATTTGATGCCGTCCAAGTAAACCAACTTCTCACTCTCCTGGAATGCCACTTCCAGATCACAGGGAACATATTATGCTTTCTCTCCTCTCTTCTGAATAACAGAGTTATAAAGCTTCATACAGGAGATCACACCCTTAATAGATCCGTCACCGCAGGAGTCCCACAAGGAGGGGTCCTTTCGGGCCTTCTGTTTTCCCCACTGGTTGCACATTCTCGATGTCTACTGAGCTATGCGGACGATATCAAGATACTCACTCCCATCATCCCCGGTCAAGACCTAGATCTGGTAAAATTGGAAATTAACAACACTTTCACCACAGTCACATCTTACTTCTGCCAGTTTGCGCTCAAGATCAATCCTGCTAAGTCCGAATTCATGGTGTATTCATTGAAGCAAACTCCTTCTTCTCTCCAGCCTTCGGTCGGCAACACCCTCATCCCAATTGTGTCCAGTCATCGTGATTTGGGCGTTGTATTCGGCCCAAGACTTCGATTCAACGCCCACATGGATATGCTCCTCACACGTGCTTTAAGACTCCGGTGGATGGCAAAACAACATCTCCTTCATATCACAGATAAAAGATAACCGTGAGGCACATAAGAACAGTTATCTTTCCACCTTTACTTTATGCTGCTGAAATTTGGGCGTCAGCGGCACCGTCAATAAAGAAACCACTCTTTGCCCAGGATACTGGCTCCTAAAGTGGGCCAACAGGAAGCACAACCTTCCAGCTCTGATTCGTACCACACAGCTTGCCAACTCTCTCGGGATTCCACGGCTTCCCTCCTTAGTCGACGACTACCGCCTCCTATCAACAGTCAAGATGATAACAGGCATATTGGCAACACCTTCATTCTGGGATACCTGTGGCTGGAGGATCCCCCGCTGCTGCCCTTAGGGCCAATCCCGAGCTCTACTCGCATTCAGTACGACTCCACCTCTCGGACAGGTTCCTTCCTCAGCAGATGCTCAAGCAAACCCAGGCACTGGACGCCGACCTGAACAAATTCGCTGTTGACCGGACTTCACCGGAAAAAAATTATGACGAGTAGGACTAATCAGCAATGATTGATGTGTACCTTGCATCTGTTTCTGTCTGACTGAGCTGGTGCTCTTATCTCGATGTTAAGCCAACTCAATCAGATTTAACTCTCGTAAGGAGTTCTCTCCTATGTATTATAACATGTTTTCTTTGTAAAATTACCTTTTTGTAAATAATTGTTCAATTTTCCCGGAAGTTTGGGAAACTGTAAGCCCCTGGCTTTATGGCTGTCAAGGGTAATAAAGGTTATCTCTCTCTCTCTCTCTCTCTCTCTCTCTCTCTCTCTCTCTCTCTCTCTCTCTCTCTCTCTAACTTGCAGGAGGTGTAGAGGGCACAAAGACGAATTGGAATCACATAACATTGCAGGGGTCTGAAATGCCTTCGTCATGAGGTAGAGGACGTTGAACGGGAGGTCGCGTGAACAGCGATCCCGCTGGAAGTCAGCATTTGCGAACCGTTTCTGTTAAATAAACCAAGTAGCAAAAGTCCTCCGGAGTGGACAATCCGCAGGCTACAATGATTGTACGCGTTGCAGATGGTATGAACTCATTTGGTTTGTTGACAGTATCCTCCATACAGTGGATTGGGGAATACCCAATTGTTGGCCTATCGCTCGAGTACTCGTACTCGGATTGCCTTCTACAAGACGTAGGACATCCTCCTCATTGTCTGGAGTCCTTGTCGTTAGCTCTAGATTCATGGTACCTCTCGTGAAACAACCAGTCGCACGTGACCTTCTGTGCACACATGCGAAAACCGTATGATGAGGAGCATGCCTCTGCGGGAAATGTTCCTGGTACAAGCGCCCGTTACAGTCCGCAGCTCCATACGCGAGGTGCATGTCGGCCAGTTCAACGTTTGAATACTCGTCCATCCTACTGCATCAGGAACCGGTTCGCAAAGCGAATCGATTCCGAGGCAGTGGGATCGCTGTTCATACGACCTGCCGTTCAACGTCCGCTACCGCATGATGAAGGCATTTCGGACCGTGCAATGCCATGTGATTCCGATTCGTCTTTGTGCCCCCACCACCTCCTGCAAATTTGTTGCACTGGCAGTGAATCATCCTGTATATCTCTGTGAATGAAATCCAATAAAGAGACTCCTGATATACCTAATTGTCATAAAATTCTTCCAAAAGGGGAAAGCGTAATTAATAGAAATAAAATGCGTAATTAATGGAAATAAGAAAAATCATGTAAATGGGAATCATGACAACCAAACATACATTAGCATTAGCATTAGCATTAGTAGAGGAATATGATGCAAGCAAGCAAGCTTAAGCAGCATCAGCAAAAAAACGAAACGCCCCCATTTCATCCCTCCATTCAGTCCAAAAACCTATCCAGCTCAGCCTTAAATTTATTTAGGTTATCAACTTCCAAAACAACGAATGGAAGTCTGTTCAGCCAACCAACCAACTACCCGCTGGATAAAGGCAAACTTCTGCACATCTGTCTTTCCTCAATTTGAATGTATGCCCTCTCAGGTGATTACTCTGAGCAAGAGGAAGAATCCCATCAGCATTGAGCATGCTCAAACCATTCAAGGCTTTATACACCTCTATCAGATCACCTCGCCGGTGACTAGTATCAGACACTGTAATTTCCAAAATTTAAGCCTTTCTTCGTAAGAGCACCCCTTTGTTCCATTCACCGATCTTGTTGCCCTTCTCTGTACTCGTTCAGAGAAGGGCAACAAGATCTGCTGCAACTGATAGAATTTAAGCCTCTCCTGGTAAGAGAACCCCTTTGTTCTTCTCAGCAATCTCATTGCTCTTCTCTGTACTCGTTCTAGCAACTCTTCATCTTTTGTAAAGTGAGGCCTCCAGACTTGTACACAGTACTCAAGGTGTGATGTGACCATTGCCTTTTACAAATCATTGACAAAACTTCATGACCTGTCAGGCTGGTCATGAAGTTTTGAAGCAGGTCATGAAAAAATACCCATATGCAGTATTTTGTATTTGTCAATATTAAACTTCAATTGCCACTTCTCAGCCCATCTACATGATTTTTCTAGATTTGTTGCAGTGCCATACTGTCTTTACTATCATTAACAACCCTGCCAACCTTTGTATCATCTGCAAACTTAGACATTAAGCCTGATATTGCTTCATCGACATCATTAATAAATACACAAAACAACAATGGGCCCAGTACCGAACCTTGAGGAACTCCACTAATAACATTAGTCCACGTAGATCAGTGTCCATTTATTACCACTCTCTGCTGTTTCCCCACTCAAGCATCCCTTTATCCATTGCAGCAACGTGCGCTTAATGCCATATCGCTCCAATTTGTACAGCAGTCTTCCATGTGCAACAGTATCAAAAGCTTTCCTGAAATCCAAGTATATGATATCAAAATTATTTTTTACATCCAGTTCCTTTGTGTCCACATCGTAGTATCCAATCAGATTGGTCCGAAAAGACTTCCCCTTAACAAACCTTGCTGTGTCTGAACTTGTCTAGGTGATCCTGCAGTGACTCCATTATTTTCCCTGGAACAGAAGTTAAACTAAAACGTCCATAATTATTTGTGTCACCCTTTGCACCCCCTTTGTGAATTGGGGATACTTTTGCACATCTCCAGTCCACGGGGACCTTCCCTGAATGTAAGGTTGCTCCCATAATTATGACTAAGGGCTTGCTTAGTTCCCTAGCTACTTCCTTCAATATAACTGGATAGGTTCCATCTGCCCGTCCATCAGAGTTAGATTGGTTCGGTACGGTTTATTAACTAGCGGCCGGTCTGTGAGCACCATTTTAGGGCGGTACCATCGAAATTTTAGGAAGTTTGGATCTCGCCATGATGTCAATCATAACGTTAGAAGGCATCAATCATACTGCATGATGGAAGATATTGGAGAAGGTTTAACAGTGCTTTGCTCTGAAAAGTAAACTTGGGTTCCACCACCTCAAACCTCCAATAAGCAAAGTGGTGGTATTGCAACGGTTGATGAGTCATCAACCACCTAGTGAAAACTAAATAAGTATTTACATTATAGAGGGCAGGGGAGAGAATACTCCCTTATCATAAATGTTTCTACTTGGCGTCTACTTCTGAAGTGACATTCAAACAAAGAATTGGCGCTATTTTATCCCTTTGCTCCCCCTTACTTCAAAAATTGGATATGCCACTGATTCACACATGAGGATTTCTTTAGGAAGGGTATTGTAGAAGAGTATCAAACTCTAGCAGAGAGATAAATTATTTTTTAATAACTGAGATGAATGTGGAATGGCTGCCGTTAAACATAAAAAATGCACCCGTGTTGGACAGTATCCATCCATTTGGAGCTAAAGAAGCAAGCGAACCCTTAGCCATTATGATGAAAGCTTCCTTGGACTCAGGGAGATTCCCGTGGACTAGAAATGTGCACTAATTCAAAGAGGAGGATCAAAGGGTGATATGAGTAATTTCATATCTGTTAGTTAACTGTGGTTCCAGGGAAAACATTGGCGTCATTGCTAAAAGTAATGAAGGATCATCTAGACAATATTATATTTCAAACGCAGTATGGGTTTGTTATGGGGCAATCTTTGGATAGATTCCATGCAACCTAGGTTCCTTTTTTATGTCCATCTTCAACGATTTCTTTTCCAATTTCCTTTGAATTTTCCTCGTTAGAGTCTGGCCACCTCTTCTCTAAGGAATTCTTGATGTGTGAATGTAGATACAAAAAAACCACCAATTTTTCTGGAACCTGAGCAGAGTCATCAAATGGCCCAATGTGATTCCCTCCTTTCTGTTGTTCTTGATAGGCAATGAAATAACATTTAATTTAATTGCATTGTACTAAAGGAAAAGCCTATTGTGGGAAAATGGATAAAATATTATAAGGAGTTCGCTAAACGACGCCATTTTCTGAACACGAGTTTTACGAGCAAGTAATGAATTTGAAGCACGCGAACCTCGTTGTGTATCGCACATCACGATGTAATAACATATCTTACTTCTATGTGTATCGTACGAAACTTAACGCACTCACAGTAACAGTACAGAGTAGTAAAATACTACAGAGAAGTAGAGATATGTACTACTCTGAGATATGTTACTACTCTGTGTAAGATACTACAACTCTGTGCTTAACATTATGTGAAATAGTTTTGAATTTGTCTTTTCCTTGCCAGGTGCAGTCGTTTTTCCTTGCCAATTTTTTACCCGCCACGTAGTTGGTGCACTAATTCGAGACAATTGGACCTTACAGGAAATCGAAATCAATTTTTGACGTCATCGTGACGTGCTTGTACCTGTTTGTAGCAGACGACCACAAGGAAAAATGTCGTTTACTTCGAGGAAATGTACTTTGAAGTCGGAATGCAGCGAAGTGTGCATAATCGTCACGCGGATCGTGAATAGCTTTTTACAATATAAATTATTCGCGTCTGCTTCTTGTAAATTTGCAGAATTTCAACTTTGATAAGAATTTCAACGATGCCTTTGATAAGTGTTTCTGCGCCAGGGAAGACCATTCTCCACGGCGAACATGCCGTTGTATTTGGAAAAGTAAGATTTTATTTTATCACGAAAGTGCGGTGAAAATTACAATTAAAGGACTCGAATCGCAATTAGTAATTCGTAGTTATACTTTGAACACTAGCAAAGCTAAGTCTATGCGAGTTTAATGCTCGATAGCTTTTTCTTCTTATTATTTATTTTGAGTAAATTACCATATAATGCATTCGTGAATAGCGTTATTTCAGTGAATGATGAAAGGCCACTCTTCGGTAACTGTATCACATAAGTTACTATATGTAGAGGTAGAAATGCGATTTCAGGAATTAAGACCAGTCTAACAGTTTGAGCAACAGTGTTATACAGTTGATGGACAAAATAATGGAAACACCTGTGATATAGTTACAGGTATGCGCCAATTATGTGTTAAGCCACTTTTCTCTTCTAAAACAGCTTGTGCCGCATAGAAAACAATTCAGATAAATCATGAATTGTCTTCAGAGGAACATTGGACCATTCTTCGTGGAGTACATTTCAAGCTCCTTAAGTGATGAATGTTGCGGATATCTGCTTCTCACTCTCCGCCCTTTGAAAATGCCTACAGTGACTCAATAATGTTTAAGGATGGTGCAGGCCATGGGAGGTGCATTACTGCAGTTTCAAGCACCTCGAGCCAAGATTGGACACGTCTGGCTGTGTGTATCAGAGCATTTCCATCATGAAACGTGACATTGTTTGAGTCAACCAATGTATGTGGCATTGGATTAACTTCAGAATATCAAGGTAATCAGTGGCAGTTATTCACTCATTCAGGTTGATGATAATATCTAAACGATACCAAGATATTGCTGCCTGAATCATTGTTGACCCTCCTCCACATTTCATGGTTGGCATAAGATGGTTGGGATGATGCTTAACAAACACAAGTGATCAGTACAGTATTAATTGAAGCACATGTGACACCACATTTGCAAAACAAAAATGACAGTAGGTTAGATGATTGTGAAATACTGTATTGTCAGTTTTGTTACAATTCAATGTTTATTAAAAACCTTCAGGTAAATGGAAATGGTCATTATCATTGCTGATTGAGTAATGATCAGTGATCAATAGTGTATTGATATGGGATTTATTCAAAGAAGTGACTCTCAAAAGCAAAGGAAAATATTTTGCTTTTCAAAAGTGATTGCAGTGGGTTTAATTTTTTTTTTTAATTCCTTTCACTGAGAAATCTGTACTGGGACCAACTGAAACCTTTAGTAAATGCTAAATAAGAAGTATAGATAACAGCAAAGAAGTATTTTTCAGTGTTTAGCATTGGTATCAATCTGGCCAAATGATTCAAGAAACCAAATATACTGCTTCAGCAAAAAGGAAAAAAAAAAGTTGTTAGTTTAATGTATGCAATGCATTAGAAAATAATAAATAATAATTAATGATGTATAACAAAAAAGCAACAAGTTTTATGCATAAAATGAGACCATTTTGTTTCTGTGCAACAACATTGCCCATTCATTCGTTCAGCCAGCTCATGGCAACAAACAAAATATCCAGTGCTTCAGCTATAATATGTAGTATATAGGTATCCTATGCAATATTTAGGAACAAACAAAAATAATAATTGCCAGATTTCTTTTGGCCTGATTTTAATGAAATTTGGAAAGCCTTGACAAATCTTTTTAAAGGACGAAAATATAAAATTTCTTGAAATTTTATATTTTAGTCCTGCTGCTGGTAGTCAAGATATATGGATTGGAAAAAATGAAATAATAATTACCAGATTTCTATTGGTACAATTTTAATGAAATTTGGGCTATTGACATAGCTTTTTAAGAGGTCAAAATATAAAATTTTATGAAAATTCATCCACTAGGAGTCAAATTATTAAGCAAGTCAGAAGGAGAGAAATGTTGAAGAAATGTTGTAGGAAACATTTACACATCTCTCCTCTTACAAACAGTATCTATTTACTTAGTGCTATTGAGAAAAAATAATGCTATTATTTAAAAATTGTGATCAAGTAAAGCAATATTCACAAGTCTTATACTCCTCCCCACTCCCAAATCTTTAGATCATGCCAGTGTGGAATTTCATTCATAGAGAAGAACAGTGGACAGAAAAGTGAAACCAAATATAGGCAACTGATTGCTATTTCCAGAATCACTTCAGTAATAGCAATAGCCATATAGTACAAGGAAGCCACAAGCTTTTACTTCACTGGCCGGGAAAAAAAGATTAAAAAAAAAAAATGCCAGATAAGAAAATGTAATTTGTTTGTTTCCCTTTGAGCTAACCCTTGAATTTATTCGGTCAGCCTGAGCTACCTCTGAAAGCAACCTGTTCCAGCAGTCAATGACTCGCTGGCTACGAGAAAACGTCTGGAGGTCTAGTCTTAACCTCTTCCCCTGTAATTTGAATTTTTGGCCCCCGAGTTCTGGAATTCGCTAAAAAATTCCACCTTCATTCATTTTACTAACCTCTCTCAGAACCTTATAAACCTCAATCAGGGCATCCCTGAGGTGCCAGGTTGGCAAGCTCTGTAGCCCACATAATCAGAGTCTTTCCTCATACAGTCATCCTCCTGTTGATCTCACCATTCGAGTTGCCCACCTTTGATCCTTTCAAAAAGCTCAATGTCTTTTTACAGATGGTCTCCATTCTTGAACACAGTATTCCAAATATGGTCTTACAATTGCTTTATATAATGGGATTATGACCTCCATATCTCTACAGGACAATGTTCAAGTAATGATCGATAGGACACCATGGGCTTTCCTGGCTGCTTGTTTACACTTCTCAGAAAACTTTGAGAAAACTCTGCCCATATTATAACACCCAGATCCATTTCATTGTCTACTTTCTGTTTTTAATTCAACTCCACCAAGTGTATAATTTATTTTGGGGTTGCTATTCCTCAAATATGTAAGACTTTGCATTTTGTGGCATTAAAACATAGCTGCCATTTTTCTGACCATTCTTGCAGCCCGTTTAAGTCATCCTGAAGGAGCATTGTTTGGTACTGATCATTATGTACTATACCAATCTTTACATCATCTGCAGATTTTCACATCAAGCCTTCTATCCCTTCGTCAATGTCATTTATGAAAATCAGAAACAACAGTGGTCCAAGAACCGATCCTTGAGGGACCTCACTTCTGATTTTACACAAATCTGAAGAATATCCATTAATCACAACCATCTGCCCTGCAGTCACCCAGCAATGCACCTTAGAATTTTTACAGCATTACCATATTTTCCAACTTATATCCTCTTTTGAGGGATTGAGTCAGATACCTTGCTAAAATCCAGATAAACTATGTTGAAATTGTTCCCTACATCCAACTCGTGAGTAATATGTCACTATGTCATAATAGCCAACTAGGTTATTTAAACATGATTTTCCCTTGACAAAATCATGTTGTGTGTTATTAAGGATGCCATAGCTATCTAAATGTCCATGGTTTGCATTCTTAATCATTGCCTCTAAGATTTTCCCCAATACTGAAGTCAGACTAACTGTTCTGTAGGCACCAACTCTGCTCTTAGAACCGCCTTTATACGTTGATAAAGGTGGTTCTAAGATACGTTGGCACTTCTCTTATCTGAAGGTATCTCCCCCAAGTACAAAGATAACCTCATAATTAACTTCAGTTATTCAATATACTCCCTGTTAGCCGCCCTCAAAATTACTGGGTATATGCCATCAACTCCAGGAACCCTTACTTGCCTTTGCTGAAATTTTTTTCTAATAAACAGTCATCTGTAATTTCAAAATCACTAATTTCATATGGCTTAGCCTCACTTGCAGTCTCTTTACAGCACAAAGGGTGTTTTTTCAGTAAAGACAGATGCAAAATACCTGTTCGATTCATCAGTAACATCAGCTAGTTAGTCTAAGACTTTCCCACATCTAGTGCATAAGGGTCCTACCTGATTCACCTTTTTATTCCTTATATTCATATGAAAAATTCACTTGAAAAATTACTTGTCCCCATTCTTTGCTCCCTTAGCCAATGCTTTCTATATGCAGCCTTAGAACAGGCAGCAAATTGACTTGCTTAGAATTTTGAAACTTTAATAAGATCTAGCACAATATATAGCTGATCATTATGAATACAATTATCTAGTGTATTTTTTTATATGTGAGAAAGGACAGCATTAAATAAAAAAAAAAAAAAAAACATAAGCAGGCAGGAAGCTGACCTACATAGCAGAGGCATGAAGAAATGTGATTCTTGCATTGCTTTTATTGGAAATACAGCAGCCTGAAAAACAAGGTGCCAGAGATTACAAGACCTGTGAGGTCTTGTAATTTCTGGCATAATTTCTTGTCATCATAAGACAAGAAATTATATGGAATATGTTAGGGTTACTAAAAGAAAAAAACAGGTGTTTGTATACTTGCATCTACACTAATGTTAGAAGTATAGTAAACAAATTTTATGAATTTGAGGTGCAGTTTAAGTCATCACATGCAGACATTTTAAAGATATTGATGATGTGATGCTACTCAGACATAAGTGAAATATGAACTTTAATGTGCTGAGTATAATATATACAGAAAGGAGGAGCTGTGCTCTTAATTTAGAAGCACATAACATGTAAGCAATGTATCCAGTTGACATGAGTGGCTAGAGCACTGCTGAGTCTGATTAGTGTGACATAAGGCACCACGAAAACAAAAATGAGAGTAGGAGTGTGTTATAGACCTAATGACTGTAATGAGTATAATAAACAACTGTAGATAAATATGGTATGCCAATAAATCAGATTGTCTTATAATAGCAGATTTTGACTTTCCAGATATTGACTGCAAAGTTCAAAATTGTGCATTAGTCCCACACACACAGTAATGAAACTTTTGGATTTATTGCATGATTGTTTTCTGAACCGTCATGTTAGGCAGTGAGAAAAAGCAGTCCTCTCAATATGATTACTAGCAGTGACTCTTCCAAGCATTAAGAATGCCCAGATAAAGGAAGTGGTCTAGTGGCAGTGACCATAATATATTGATATGGAATATACTTAAAGATATAACTATTATCAAGGGCTAAGGGAAGGAAGGGCTTTTGCTTTCATAAAGATGACTACATTGGTCCCAGACAGCTTTTCAAATCCATCCAGTTGAACCAACTGATGCAGATATCATCCTTTAAGGTCACAAAAGGTGATATGTTGTTCACTTTGGCACTAGTGATATTAAGAGTAGGAGACTGCCAGAATTACTTAACAAGTACAAGGCAATGCTGAAAAAAAGCCATGAGTTAGGGTTGAATTTGAAAGTGTCTGCAATTCTGCCCAGACACGATAGGAGGGAGTATATGATGAGAGCCTTGTCAATCAATTCTGCCCTGGAGAGATTGTGCAAGGCTCAAGGGGTAGACTTTTTCTCAGCCTGGTCTGTGCTTGTTAACAGAAGACACTGCTTCTACAAGGATGGAATACACTTAAATAGTAAGGGTGCAAGAATATTTTCTGATGCTATCGAGGCAGAGTTATGTGGATCGGAAAACTGCTATCTTGGGAGGATACATAGAATAATAGATTAAAAGTAGCCACTGGCAAAGGTAAATGATTTTTGCACTACTTCTATTGAAATGCAATAGAGCCACAGCCTGGAAAATAAGGCAGTCGGAATTTCCAGGACTGCTGGGAGTCATAGTGGAACAAGTAAATACATGGGCTGTGTTAGGCTAACTAAGAGTAGAAACAGGTGCATGTATACTTGCAAGTACACCAATGCTAGGAGTATAGTTAATAAATTCGATGAGCTTGAAGTGCTAGTCAAGACATCAAAGGCAAATGTTGCGATGTCAGAGACATGGTGTCACACAGACATAAGCAGTCCAGAACTGGAATTTGGGGGGTACAATGTGTACAGAAAGGATAGTAAGGGAGGAGGGGTTATGCTATTAGTTAAGAAACACATAAAATCCAAGGAAGTGAAGCCAGTCGACATCGCTGGACAGTGAAGTGTCGAGGCATTTTGGTGTAAAATAAGCATTGGGAGATCAAAATTGAGAGTAGGAGTGTGCTATAGGCCTAATGACTCTGATGAGTATAATAAGAAACTGTACAGCGAAATAGATTTGGCCAGAAAATCAGACTCTTATAATTGGGGATTTTAATTTCCCAGATATTGACTGGAATTTGTGGGTTGGTCACTCACACACTAGCAAGGCTTTTGTGGAATTATTGGATGATTGTTTTCTACATCAGCATGTTCGGGAAGCAACTAGAGGGAGTAATATTCTTGATAAGATTATCAGTAGTGATTCTTCATGCATTAATAATCTGCAGATAATAATACCACTAGGTGGCAGTGATCACAGTGTGCTGAAGTGGGATTTACTCAAAGAGGTAACTACCATCACGGGTAAAGGGAAGGGTTTTTGCTTTCATAAAATTGCTTATGATGGTCTGCGACAGTATTAAAATTCTATACAGTTGGACCAACTGATGATGTTACCAACAGCGAATTCAAAATGGGAAGCATTCAAAGAACTTATCTTGGAAGCTACTAGGTTTTACATACCAACTAAGAAATATTGTTGAAGGTTTAGGCCTAAATGGATGTCAGATGAACTATTGAGACATATGGCAGAGAAGAAAAATGCATGGGATACATGTAAATTAATGGGTGACATGGAAGCCTATGATAGATATAAGCTTAGTAACCAAGTCACAAAGGAGATTAGGCAGGCAAAGGCAGATTATGAGAAATCCTTTGCAAAGGATCCAAAGAAAAACATAAAGGAATTCTTTAACTATGTAAACTCTAGAAGGAAAGGGATGAATCAGATTGGTCCACTTGATATCGATGGGTCAACTGTTGATGATCCTGCTCAGGTGGCTAACAAACTAAACGAGTATTTTGCATCTACATTCACACGTGAGGAGTTATTCAGGAAGGGGAATGCCAGAGGTGAAGTAAATTCTGGCAGTGAGCTAGATGATTTTGTAATAACTGAGAGGAAAGTGGAGGAGAAATTGTTGAGGATAAACATAAAAAAGACACCCGGGGTGGATGGATTCTATCCAGTTATATTAAAGGAGGCAGCAAAGGAAGTAAGCAAACCCTTAACCCTAATTATGAGAGCTCCTTTGGACTCAGGGGAGTTACCCATAGACTGGAGATGTGCACATGTGAACCCAATTCACAAAGAAGAATCAAAGGCTGACACAAGTAATTATAGACCTGAGAGTTTAACTTCTGTTCCAGGAATATAAATGGAGGCACTGTTTTAAAGAAGCACTACAGGATCATCTAGACAAGGCTTCAGTTATAGCTGGGATACAGCATGGTTTCGTTAAGGGAAAGTCTTGTCTGACCAAATTGATTGGATACTATGATGCAGTCACAAAAGAAGTGGATGCAGGGAATAACTTTGATATTATATATTTGGATCTTAGAAAGACTTTTGATACTGTTGCACATTAGCATTAGTAGAGGCATATGATGCAAGAAAGCAAGCTTATTCAGCATCAGCCAAAAAAAAAAAAAAAAAACACACCACTCCCATTTCACCCCTCCGTTCGCTCGAAATACCTGTCCAGTTGAGCCTTAAATTTGTCTAGGCTATCAACTTCAACAACAAGTGATGGAAGTCGGTTCCACCAACCAACCACCCGCTGGCCAAAGGCAAATTTCCGCACATCTATCCGACATCCGTCCTTCCTCAATTTGAATTTATGCCCTCTGAGCTGATTATTCTGAGCAAGATGAAGAATCCCATTGGCATTGAGCATGCTGAAACCATTCAAAGCCTTATACACCTCTATCAGATCACCTCGCTGGTGCCTAGTGTCCAGACTCTGTAATTTGCAAAACTTAAGCCTTTCTTCGTAAGAGCAACCCTTTGTTCCATTCACTAATCTTGTTGCCCTTCTCTGTACCCGTTCCAGCAGCTCTACATCCTTCTTGAAATGAGGCCTCCAGACCTGTATACAGTACTCAAGATGTGGCCTAACCATTGCCTTATACAAGGGAATAATCACCTCCTTCGGGGAGTACAACGTCTACAGAAAGGATAGACAGGATAGGAAGGGGGGAGGGGTTATGCTATTAGTTAAGAAACACATAAAAACCAAGGAAGTGAAGCCAGTCGACATCGCTGGACAGTGCAGTGTTGAGTCAGTTTGGTGTGACATAAGCATTGGGAGATCAAAATTGAGAGTAGGAGTGTGCTATAGGCCTAATGACTCTGATGAGTATAATAAGGAACTGTACAGGGAAATAGAGTGGGCCAGTAAATCAGAGAGTCTTATAATGGGAGATTTTAATTTCCCAGATATTGACTGGAATTTGGGGGCTGGTTACTCACACACTAGCAGGGCTTTTGTGGATTTATTGGATGATTGTTTTCTACATCAGCATGTTCGGGAGGCAACTAGAGAGAGTAATACTCTTGATTTGATTATCAGCAGTGATTCTTCATGCATTAAGAATCTGCAGATAAATGAACCACTAGGTGGCAGTGATCACAGTGTGCTGAAGTGGGATTTACTGAAAGAGGTAACTACCATTAGGGGTAAAGTGAAGGGTTATTGCTTCCGTAAAGGCGACTACGATGGACTGAGACAGTATTTAAATTCTATACAGTGGGACCAACTGATGATGTTACCAACAGCAAATTCAAAATGGGAAGCATTCAAAGAACTTATCTTGGAAGCTACTAGGCTTTACATACCAACTAAGAAATATTGTTCAAGGTTTAGGCCAAAATGGATGTCAGATGAACTAATGAGGCATATGGCAGAGAAGAAAAATGCATGGGATACTTACAAATTAACACATGACACAGAAGCCTATGATAGATACAAGTTGATATGCAACCAAGTTAGAAAGGAGGTTAGGCAGGCGAAGGCAGATTACAAGAAATCCTTGGCAAGGGATGCAAAGAAAAACAGCAAAGAGTTCTTTACTTATGTAAACTCTAGAAGGAAGGGGATGAATCAGATTGGTCCACTTGATATTGATGGGTCAACTGTTGATGATCCTGCTCAGGTAGCTAATAAACTAAATGAATATTTTGCATCGACATTCACACATGAGGAGTTATTCAGCAAGGGGAATGCCAGAGGTGTATTCAACTCTAGCAGTAAGCTACAGAATCTTGAAATAACTGGGAGTAAAGTGGAGGAGAAACTGTTGAAGATAAACACAAGAAAGGCACCCAGGGTGGATGGGATCTATCCAGTTATATTAAAGGAGGCAGCAAAGGAAGTAAGCAAACCCTTAGCCATAATTATGAGAGCTTCCTTGGACTCAGGGGAGGTACCCATAGAGTGGAAATGTGCAAATGTGACCCCAATTCACAAAGGAGGATCAAAGGCTGACACAAGTAATTATAGACCTGTGAGCTTAACTTCTGTTCCAGGAAAATTAATGGAGACACTGGTTAAAGAAGCACTGCAGGATCATTTAGACAAGACTTCAGTTATAGCTCAGACACAGCATGGTTTTGTTAAGGGGAAGTCTTGCCTGACCAACTTGATTGGATACTATGATGCAGTCACAAAAGAACTGGATGCAGGGAATAACTTTGATATTATATACTTGGATCTTAGAAAGGCTTTTGATACTGTTGCACATGGAAGACTGCACAAATTGGAGCAGTGTGACATTGGAGGCAAATTGCTGCTATGGATAAAGGGGTGGTTGAGGGGGAGAAGACAGAGAGTGGTAATCAATGGACACTGCTCATCGTGGACTAATGTTATTAGTGGAGTTCCTCAGGTCCCAGTGTTGGGTCCATTATTGTTTTCTGTATTTATAAATGATATTGATGATGGTATATCAAGCTTAATGTCCAAGTTTGCAGATGATACAAAGGTTGGCAGGGTTGTCAAGGACACTACTGACACTATGCTGCTGCAACAGGATCTGGAAAGGTTGAGCAGATGGGCTGAGAGGTGGCAAATGAAGTTTAACATTGACAAATGTAAAGTACTACACATGGGAAAAAGCAACCCCAGAGCAACGTATCAACTCTGTGGTACTACACTGACAGTGGTAGAGAATGAAAGGGACTTGGGGGTGATTGTGCAGGCAGATATGAAGTTCTCTGAGCAGTGCAGACGGGCTGCAAGAGTAGCTCATGGAGTATTGTCAATGATATACAGGAATTTTTCCAGCAGAGATAAGGAGGTGATTATTCCATTGTATAAGGCAATGGTCAGGCCACACCTAGAGTACTGTATACAGGTCTGGAGGCCTCATTTCAAGAAGGATGTAGAGCTGCTGGAACGAGTACAGAGAAGGGCAACAAGATTAGTGAATGGAACAAAGGGGTGCTCTTACGAAGAAAGGCTTAAGTTTTGCAAATTACAGTGTCTGGAGACTAGGCACCAGCGAGGTGATCTGATAGAGGTGTATAAAGCCTTGAATGGTTTAAGCATGCTCAATGCTGATGGGATTCTTCCTCTAGCTCAGAAAAATCACCTGAGAGGGCATAAATTCAAATTGAGGAAAGACAGATGTAGGATAGACGTGCGGAAATTTGCCTTTAGCCAGCGGGTGGTTGGTGGAACAGACTGCCATCCCTTGTGGTGGAGGTTGATAGCCTAAATAAGTTTAAGGCTCAGCTGGACAGGTATTTTGAACGAACAGAGGGGTGAAGTGGAAGTGGGTTTTTTTTTTTTTTTTTTTTGGCTGATGCTGCATAAGCATGCTTTCTTGCATCAAATGCCTCTACTAATGCTAATGCTAATGCTTATCCCTGCTAGAAAAATTCTTGTATATCATTGACAAGACACCATGAGCTACTCTTGCAGCTCGTCTGCACTCTTCACAGAACTTCATATCTGCCTGCACAATTACCCCCAGGTCCTTTTCATTCTCCACCACTGTCAGTGTAGTACCGCAGAGTTGATACGTTGCTCTGGGGTTACTGTTTCCTATATGTAGTGTTTTACATTTGTCAGTGTTAAACTTCATTTGCCCCCTCTCAGCCCATCTGTTCAACCTTTCCAGATCCTGTTGCAGCAGCATAGCGTCAGTGTGTCCTTAACAACCCTGCCAACCTTTGTATCATTGAGTCTGGGTGCGAGGTTAGCCTGTGCATCCCTTGACTGCCATCCCTTGTTGTTGAAGTTGATAGCCTAAACAAATTTAAAGCTCAACTGGACAGGTATTTTGAACGAACAGAGGAGTGAAGTGGAAGTGGGTTTTTTTTTTTTTTTTTTTTTTTGGCTGATGCTGCATAAGCATGCTTTCTTGCATCATATGCGTCTACTAATGCTAATGCTAATCATCTGCAAACTTGGACATTAAAATTGATATCCCATCATCAATATCATTCATAAAAACCGAAAACAACAATGGACCCAACACTGAACCCTCAGGAACTCCACTAATAACATTAGTCCACGTTGTGCAGTGTCCATTGATTACCACTCTCTGTCTTCTGCCACTCAACCATCCCCTTATCCATAGCAGCAATTTGCCTCCAATGCCACACTGCTCCAATTTGTGCAGCGGTCTTCCATGTGCAACAGTATCAAAAGCCTTTCTAAGATCCAAATATATAATATCAAAGTTATTCCCTGCATCCAGTTCTTTTGTGACTACATCATAGTATCCAATCAAATTGGTCAGGGAAGACCTGCCCTTAACAAAACCATGCTGCGTCTGAGCTATAACTGGATTCTTGTCTAGATGATCCTGCAGTTCTTCTTTAACCAGAGCCTCCATTAATTTTCCTGGAACAGAAGTTAAACTAACAGGTCTATAATTACTTGTGTCAGCCTTTGATCCTCCTTTAATTGGGGTTACATTTGCACATCTCCAGTCTATGGGTACCTCCCCTGAGTCCAAAGAAGCTCTCATAATTATGGCTAGGGGTTTGCTTACTTCCTTTGCTGCCTCGTTTAATATAACTGGATAGATCCCATCCACCCCAGGTGCCTTTTTTTATGTTTATCCTCAACAATCTCTCCTCCACTTTCCTCTCAGTTATTACAAAATCATCCAGCTCACTGCCAATGTTTACTTTACCTACATCATTCTCCTTCCTGAATAACTCCTCATACATGAATGTAGATGCAAAATACTCGTTTAGATTGTTAGCCACCTGAGCAGGATCCTCAACTGTTGAACCATCAATATCCAGTGGACCAATCTGATTCATCCCTTTCCTTCTTGAGTTTAAATAGGTAAAGAACTGTTTTCTGTTTTTCTTTGCATCCTTTTACAGACCAACTTATATCTATCATAGGCTTCCATGTCACCCATTAATTTGTATGTATCTCATGCATTTTTCTTCTCTGCCACATGTCTCATTAGTTCATCTGACAACCATTTAGGCCTAAACCTTGAACAATATTTCTTAGTTGGTATGTAAAGCCTGGTAGCCTCCAAGATTAGTTCCTTGAATGCTTCCCATTTTGAGTTTGCTGTTGGTAACATCATCAGTTGGTCCCACTGTATAGAATTTAAATACTGTCTCAGACCATCATAGTCGCCTTTACGAAAACAAAAACCCTTCCCTTTACCTCTGATGGTTGTTACCTCCTTGAGTAAATCCCACTTCAACACACTGTGATCACTGCCACCTAGTGGTTCATTTATCTGCAGATTCTTAATGCATGAAGAATCACTACTGATAATCAGATCAAGAGTATTGCTCCCTCTTGTTGCCTCACGAACATGCTGATGTAGAAAACAATCATCCAATAAATCCACAAAAGCTTTGCTAGTGTGAGAATGACCAACCCACAAATTCCAGTCAATATCTGGGAAATTAAAATCCCCCATTATAAGACTCTCTGATTTACTGGCCTGCTCTATTTCCCACTACAATATCTTATTATACCCATCAGAGTCATTAGGCCTATAGCACACTCCTGCTCTCAATTTTGATTTCCCTATGCTTATGTCACACCAAACTGACTCGACACTGCTCTGTCCATCGATGTCGACTGGCTTCACTTCCTTGGACTTTGTGTTTCCTAACTAATAGCATAACCCCTCCTCCCCTGTCTATCCTTTCTATACACATTGTATTCCCCAAATTCCAGTTCCGCATTCCTTATGTCTGTGTGACACCACAGATATAAGGAATCTGATTTGATGTAACCCAACAATATCTGCCTTTGATGTTTTGAGCAATACCTCAAATTCATCAAATTTATTTACCAAACTCATAGCATTGATGTTCACACAGGTATACTGAAAGAGGGATTTACTGAAAGAGGTAACTACCATTAGGGGTAAAGGGAAGGGTTATTGCTTCCGTAAAGGCGACTACGATGGACTGAGACAGTATTTAAATTCTATACAGTGGGACCAACTGATGATGTTACCAACAGCAAATTCAAAATGGGAAGCATTCAAAGAACGTATCTTGGAAGCTACTAGGCTTTACATACCAACTAAGAAATATTGTTCAAGGTTTAGGCCAAAATGGATGTCAGATGAACTAATGAGGCATATGGCAGAGAAGAAAAATGCATGGGATACTTACAAATTAACACATGACACAGAAGCCTGTGATAGATACAAGTTGATATGCAACCAAGTTACAAAGGAGGTTAGGCAGGCGAAGGCAGATTACGAGAAATCCTTGGCAAGGGATGCAAAGAAAAACAGCAAAGAGTTCTTTACTTATGTAAACTCTAGAAGGAAGGGGATGAATCAGATTGGTCCACTTGATATTGATGGGTCAACTGTTGATGATCCTGCTCAGGTAGCTAACAAACTAAATGAATATTTTGCATCGACATTCACACGTGAGGAGTTATTCAGCAAGGGGAATGCCATAGGTGTATTCAACTCTAGCAGTAAGCTACAGAATCTTGAAATAACTGGGAGTAAAGTGGAGGAGAAACTGTTGAAGATAAACACAAGAAAGGCACCTGGGGTGGATGGGATCTATCCAGTTATATTAAAGGAGGCAGCAAGGGAAGTAAGCAAACCCTTAGCCATAATTATGAGAGCTTCCTTGGACTCAGGGGAGGTACCCATAGACTGGAAATGTGCAAATGTGACCCCAATTCACAAAGGAGGATCAAAGGCTGACACAAGTAACTATAGACCTGTGAGCTTAACTTCTGTTCCAGGAAAATTAATGGAGGCACTGGTTAAAGAAGCACTGCAGGATCATTTAGACAAGACTTCAGTTATAGCTCAGACACAGCATGGTTTTGTTAAGGGGAAGTCTTGCCTCACCAACTTGATTGGATACTATGATGCAGTCACAAAAGAACTGGATGCAGGGAATAACTTTGATATTATATACTTGGATCTTAGAAAGGCTTTTGATACTGTTGCACATGGAAGACTGCTACACAAATTGGAGCAGTGTGACATTGGAGGCAAATTGCTGCTATGGATAAAGGGGTGGTTGAGTGGGAGAAGACAGAGAGTGGTAATCAATGGACACTGCTCATCGTGGACTAATGTTATTAGTGGAGTCCCTCAGGGCTCAGTGTTGGGTCCATTATTGTTTTCTGTATTTATAAATGATATAGATGATGGTATATTAAGCTTAATGTCCAAGTTTGCAGATGATACAAAGGTTGGCAGGGTTGTCAAGGACACTACTGACACTACACTGCTGCAACAGGATCTGGAAAGGTTGAGCAGATGGGCTGAGAGGTGGCAAATGAAGTTTAACATTGACAAATGTAAAGTACTACACATGGGAAACAGCAACCCCAGAGCAACGTATCAACTCTGTGGTACTACACTGACAGTGGTAGAGAATGAAAGGGACTTGGGGGTGATTGTGCAGGCAGATATGAAGTTCTCTGAGCAGTGCAGACGGGCTGCAAGAGTAGCTCATGGAGTATTGTCAATGATATACAGGAATTTTTCCAGCAGGGATAAGGAGGTGATTATTCCATTGTACAAGGCAATGGTCAGGCCACACCTAGAGTACTGTATACAGGTCTGGAGGCCTCATTTCAAGAAGGATGTAGAGCTGCTGGAACGAGTACAGAGAAGGGCAACAAGATTAGTGAATGGAACAAAGGGGTGCTCTTACGAAGAAAGGCTTAAATTTTGCAAATTACAGTGTCTGGAGACTAGGCACCAGCGAGGTGATCTGATAGAGGTGTATAAAGCCTTGAATGGTTTAAGCATGCTCAGTGCTGATGGGATTCTTCCTCTAGCTCAGAAAAATCACCTGAGAGGGCATAAATTCAAATTGAGGAAAGACAGATGTAGTATAGACGTGCGGAAATTTGCCTTTAGCCAGCGGGTGGTTGGTTGGTGGAACAGACTGCCATCTCTTGTGGTGGAGGTTGATAGCCTAAATAAGTTTAAGGCTCAGCTGGACAGGTATTTTGAACGAACAGAGGGGTGAAGTGGAAGTGGGTTTTTTTTTTTTTTTTTTTTTTTTTGGCTGATGCTGCATAAGCTTGCTTTCTTGCATCAAATGCCTCTGCTAATGCTAATGCTAATACATGCAACTGTTTCTATTCTTGGCTACCCTAACACAACCCATGTGTTTACTTGTACCACAATGACTCCCAGCAGTCTCTGAAATATCCTGCATCTTGTTTTTCAGGCTTCTGCTTATTTCAATAGAAGCAGTGCAAGAATCACCTCCACCTCTGCCAGTGGCTACTGTTAATCTATTATTCCTTGTATCCCCCCCAACTAGCAGTTTTCCGACCCACCTAACTCTGCCTCGACAGCATCAGCAAAAATTCTTGCACCCTTTCTATTTAAGTGTATCCCATCCCTGTAGAAGCAATCTCTCCTGTTAACAAGTACAGTCCAGGCTGAAAAAAATTCCGCCCCTTGAGCCTTGCACAATCCCTCCAGGGCCGAATTGATAGACAAGGTTCTCATCATATACTCCCTCCTATCGTGTCTGGGCAGAATTGCAGACACTTTCAAATTCAACCCAAATTCACGGGTTTTTTTCAACAGTGACCTGTACTTGCTAAGTAATTCCGCCGGTCTCCTACTCTTAATATCATTAGTGCCAACGTGTACAACTATATCAGCTTTTGTGCCCTTAAAAGATGATATTCGCTCTACAACGTCATCAACCTTTGCCCCTGGCAGACATACCCTGGTTCTATTCCACCTATCTTTTTTACAAAGCATGTTCCCCGCTTCCCTGACAATAGAGTCACCAACAACTACTAGTTCCTGTGGGAGAACATGCAAGACTGCTGCGCAAATTGGAGCAGTGTGGCATTGGAGGCAAATTGCTGCTATGGATAAAGGAATGGTTGAGGGGCAGAAGACAGAGAGTGGTAATCAATGGACATTGCTCATCTTGGATTAATGTTATTAGTGGAGTCCCTCAGGGTTCAGTGTTGGGTCCATTGTTGTTTTCTGTATTTATAAATGATATTAATGATGGTATATCAAGCTTAATGTCCAAGTTTGCAGACGATACAAAGTTGGCAGAGTTAAGGACACTACTGACAGTATGCTCAACCATCTGCTCAACCTTTCCAGATCCTGCAACAGGATCTGGAAAGGTTGAGCAGATGGGCTGAGAGGTGGCAAATGAAGTTTAACATTGACAAATGTTAAGTAGTACATATGGGAAACCGTTACCCCAGAGCAACGTATCAACTCTGTGGTACTACACTGACAGTGGTCGAGAATGAAAAGGACCTGGGGGTAATTGTGCAGGCAGATATAAAGTTTTCTGAGCAGTGCTGATGGGCTGCAAGAGTAGCTCGTGGTATCTTGTCAATGATATACAGGAATTTTTCTAGCAGGGATAAGGAGGTGATTATTCCCTTGTATAAGGCAATGGTCAGACCACACCTTGAGTACTGTATACAGGTCTGGAGGCCTCATTTCAAGAAGGATGTAGAGCTGCTGGAACGAGTACAATGAAGGGCAACAAGATTAGTGAAATGAATAAAGGGTTGCTCTTATGAAGAAAGGCTTAAATTTTGCAAATTACAGTGACTGGAGACTAGACACTAGGGCTTGCAAACTGGTTTTATAAAATGGTTAAACCCGGTTTTCATATTGAGTTGTTAAAACCCAAACCGAGCTTCTAAAACTGGATTCGAATATTTTTTTTAGTTAGCCCTCGAATATAGTTTTTTGTTGCGCACATTTTCTTTTGTTTGTTCGTTTGTCTGGATCGTTCAACTGCTTTATGTTGTAAACATGTTTTTTATTCTGTTTTATGTTTAGGTACGAATCTCATGGGCAAGTGGCCCAAATCTAGGAGCGGTACCTTTTATCTTCCCACCTGTGTCGTGGCACGATGCAGGTGTACTCGTTTGCGACTGAGTCAGACCGATAGCGTAAAAGAAAATGCTCAACATTTCTCCGTTCCATCTATCTTGTTCGCCAGGCAAGTTATGGAACGCGCCTTATTGATGGTCACCCACTAGAAACAGATTCGCTGAATATTGCATCAAATTTCAATCGTAGAAATTTTATTGCTTCTTTATTCCTATTAAATTTGCGATCAAATGTTCTCCAAAAAGCAGCTTCACCAAATTTAGCTTTTTTGTAATTTTGAAAATACAATAGATTTAATTGGGGGAAAAAAAATTGCAAGTAAATAAATAAAAAATTTCTCTCGTGAAAATTTTGAAACTTGCCTCGTTTAGACCCTCATTGAGTGCTTGCGGGAGTGACTCATAGTATTGTGTTATCTTCAATATTTTTATTTAAAATTGTCGGTGATATAAATTCCTACTAATTAATATTTATTACTCTTAATATGTCTAAGATGAAATCAAATGTATGGAATTATTTTGCTCGAAAAGGCAAAGATGTCGAAATGTTAGAAGATAATGAAGTCGTCTGGAGGATCTACATCATCTTTGATGTTGCATTTAAAGAAAATGGATCAGATTGACATTAAACAAGATAACAGTGAACCTCCCGTAAAAATGGTAAGAACATTAAAAAAGCTTTATCGTTAAAAAATCTATGGAAGAAGAGATTTCAAAATTAGCTGCTTTAGACGGATTTTCTTTTAATTCAATTCCCAAGAGTGAGTTTATACAATCAAGCCTTCACCTTCAGAGAAATAAATACGATAAATTACCACCAGCCTCAGTGAATGGAATTAAAAATATGGTTCTGAATTATTATAAAACTAAGAAAGAAGAACTCATTCAGCATTTCAAAAATTCATTGGTTTTGGATGCATGGTATTCATTGACTCTACACGAATATACGTCTATACAAAATAAAAGGTATATGAATATTAATGTGCATTCAAAAGACAATCGTTGGTCGTTAGGTCTTATTGTGATTAATGGTTCACTTGATAGCAGAAGAACTGAGCAAATTGTGAATGGACACTTGAAGGAATTTGGTTTGAATTTGGATGAGGATATTGTTGTCTGCACCACCGATGTAGCAGCAATGATAATTAAGTTTAGCAAGTAAATTATGCCTAATCATCAACAATGTATAGCCCATTGTATACATCTGTCAGTTATAGATGTACTTTATGAAAAAGCAATCAATTATGGTGCCACAGTCTCTGAGTCTCCCAAAGACAGTGAAGAAAATGAAAATAATGAAGAAAGTAGTGATGATAAAGAAGTTGAAGAAAGACAGCAAGGCATGCTTTATCAAACCGACTTTACCGATGAGCTCATTTATTTCTTCAATCCAATGGCCTACCAAAAATGACATATTACAAAATTTTGTTAAAGCAAAATTTAATAGGAAAGAATATAAACTTATATTAGATTGCAAGACTAGATGGGATAGCACATTCTATATGATTGAGAGATTTTTGAAATTGAAAAATTGCATTCCAAATGCTCTATGTGCAGTACTGTCAACTGAAGCTGTGTCTGACGATGACTGGAAAACACTTAAATTGCTATGTGAAACTTTGCGACCAGTTGAAATGATTCTGAAGGCTATAACCTCAGAAGATACAGACTTACTTAAAGCAGAGTCTTCAATAGAATTTCTGCTTGCTAAGCGTGATACAGCAGAAAACCCATTTGCTTTAAAGTTTCACCAAAGCCTTTTACAGCATTACAATGCAAGACGAAATTGCCCAACTGTGGCTTTGCTGAGCTATCTACACAACCCCAAAAAGTTTAGGAAAGAAGATTCAGGTTCAAGAACTTTTGATTTTCCAAGTAAGCAAGTTTTGAAAAAGCATGCTGAAGAGATTTATCAGAGATTATTTGCAAAGCATTCCGAAGGAGTCTGAGCGTTGAATGAAGAAACTGAAAATAAACGAACTGTTCTTTTAGAAGAAAACAAAGACTCGTCTAGTTCCGATGTTGGATATACACTCATGCGAGAGTATGATAGTGTAATAAAGAGATTAACTGAAGAGCCTTCAAAATATCCGAGTGAATTGGAAATCAGCAAAGAATTTAAAATTTTGGAGGCAACTAGCAGTAGAAGTGAAAAGCTGGAGAAAGTTTATAGAGCACAGCTGACCATTAAACCAACAACTGTCCAATCTGAGAGAGTGTTTTTGATCACTGGTCTCTTTAACACAAAAAGAAGGTCAAGTGTATCAGGAAAAATGATTAATATACTGGTTTTTTTAAGGATCATTTTCAGAAAAAAGCTGAGCAATAAATTGTAAAGTATTTATTTTTAAATACTTTACTATTTTTAGCATTAGCATTAGTAGAGGCATTTGATGCAAGAAAGCAAGCTTATGCAGCATCAGCCAAAAAAAAAACCCACTTCCACTTCACCCCTCTGTTCGTTCCAAATACCTGTCCAGCTGAGCCTTAAACTTATTTAGGCTATCAACCTCCACCACAAGGGATGGAAGTCTGTTCCACCAACCAACCACCCGCTGGCTAAAGGCAAATTTCCTCACGTCTATCCTACATCTGTCTTTCCTCAATTTGAATTTATGCCCTCTCAGGTGATTTTTATGAGCTAGAGGAAGAATCCCATCAGCATTGAGCATGCTTAAACCATTCAAGGCTTTATACACCTCTATCAGATCACCTCGCTGGTGCCTAGTCTCCAGACACTGTAATTTGCAAAACTTAAGCCTTTCTTCGTAAGAGCACCCCTTTGTTCCATTCACTAATCTTGTTGCCCTTCTTTGTACTCGTTCCAGCAGCTCTACATCCTTCTTGAAATGAGGCCTCCAGACCTGTATACAGTACTCTAGGTGTGGCCTGACCATTGCCTTATACAATGGAATAATCACCTCCTTATCCCTGCTTGAAAAATTCCTGTATATCATTGACAATACCCCATGAGCTACTCTTGCAGCCCGTCTGCACTGCTCAGAGAACTTCATATCTGCCTGCACAACCACCACCAAGTCCCTTTCATTCTCTACCACTGTCAGTGTAGTACCACAGAGTTGATACGTTGCTCTGGGGTTGCTGTTTCCCATGTGTAGTACTTTACATTTGTCAATGTTAAACTTCATTTGCCACCTCTCAGCCCATCTGCTCAACCTTTCCAGATCCTGTTGCAGCAGCATAGTGTCAGTAGTGTCCTTGACAGCCCTGCCAACCTTTGTATCATCTGCAAACTTGGACATTAAGCTTGATATACCATCATCAATATCATTTATAAATACAGAAAACAATAATGGACCCAACACTGAGCCCTGAGGGACTCCACTAATAACATTAGTCCACGATGAGCAGTGTCCATTGATTACCACTCTCTGTCTTCTCCCCCTCAACCACCCCTTTATCCATAGCAGCAATTTGCCTCCAATGCCACACTGCTCCAATTTGTGTAGCAGTCTTCCATGTGCAACAGTATCAAAAGCCTTTCTAAGATCCAAGTATATAATATCAAAGTTATTCCCTGCATCCAGTTCTTCTGTGACTGCATCATAATATCCAATCAAGTTGGTCAGGCAAGACTTCCCCTTAACAAAACCATGCTGTGTCTGAGCGATAACTGAAGTCTTGTCCAAATGATCCTGCGATTTGTAAAGTATTTTACAAATACTTTAAGCTGTTTTTTTTCACATTATTTTTATTTATTTATTATTATTATAGGGCTTATTATTTTTTTGTTTGCTATACGAGAAGATAGTGTTTATCCAAAGGATTTGAATACAATTTGTAATTTTGTATAATCTCAAGCTGGTTACTTTTTTTGGAGCATTTTAATTTTTTTTTTTTTTTTTTTACTTTATGAGGTGATAGATTTTGTTTAAAAGATTTGATTACGATTTGTACAATCTACCTAACATAAAATAAATACCTGTGTTATAAGCTTTTAATTATTTTCCCTAAGTCTGAGAAAATCGGTTTTAAAACCGGTTTTATGAGTAAACTTCGGTTAAACTCGGTTTTGAAATTTCTCTGTTTTATGGAAGCCCTACTAGGCACCGACGAGGTGATCTGATTGAGGCTTATAAAGCTTTGAATGGTTTGAGCATGCTCAATGCCGATGGGATTCTTCTTCTTGCTCAGAATAATCCCTGAGAGGGCATAAATTCAAATTGAGGAAAGACAGATGTAGGATAGGTGTGTGGAAATTTGCCTTTAGCCAGCGGGTGATTGGTTGGTGGAACAGACTTCCATCCCTTGTTGTGGAAGTTGGTAGCCTAAATAAATTTAAGGCTCAGCTGGACAGGTATTTCGAACGAACGGAGGGGTGAAATGTGAATTTTTTTTTTTTTTTTTTTTTTTGGCTGATGCTGCATAAGCTTGCTTTCTTGCATCATATGCCTCTACTAATGCTAATGATATACAGGAATTTTGCTAGCAGAGTAAAGGAGGTGATTGTCTCTCTGTATAAGGCAATGGTCAGGCCATGCCTTGAGTACTGCGTACAGGTCTGGAGGCCTGATTTTAGGAAGGATGTAGATTTGCATGAGCGTGTACGGAGAAGGGCAACAAGATTGGGGAGGGAAATGGAGGGATCCTCTTACCAAGAGAGACTTAAGTTCTGCAAATTGCATTGTCTGGAGACTAGGCACCTGTGAGGTTGTTCTGATTGAGGTGTATAAGGCCTTGAATGGGTTGAGCATGCTGAATTCTAATGGGATTCTTCACTTGTTCAGATTACGAACCTAAGGGGGCATAAATTCAAATTGAGGAAAGAGAGTCGTAGAATAGATGTGCGGAAATTTGCCTTTAGCCAGTGGTGGTTAATTGCTGTAACAAACTTCCATCTGTCGTTGTGGAAGTTGATAGGTCAAATAAATTTTTTAAGGAGGAACTGGACAACCATTTAGAGGCAATGGTTGTGTGAATTTTTTTTTTTTTTTCTTTTTGGCTGATGCTACATAAGCTCATACACTTGCTTTCTTGCATCACATGCCAATTGCTATTATATCTTTTAGTACATATTGTTTCTTTCTTTCTTGGCCGGTTGTTGCTTGTGAATGTTTTAATTATTTTGACGCCTAAACTCCTCTCTCTCCAGACGAAACCGTAATTGGCAATGTTAATAATATCCGAAGAGAAATTGTGGTCTTAGCATTTAAATCACATAAATTTTTTTTTTTTTTTTTTTTTTAATAAATGTCAATAATTCTAAGCAACCAAAATTTTTTAATCTTAAAACATGCTCAAAGATTGGATTTCTTAATGATAACTGTTCGGCATCGATATCACTGCTCCTATCTTTGCCATTAAAATTCCTTCAAGATGTTGACATTTTATTTCTATTGCACTTTCAAATAAATTCATGAACTTTTTTGATTTTAGAATAATATGAAAAGCCGGGAATTAATTCGTCTGATGAAATCTTTCTTGTAAGGTAATGATAGTAACATTGATCCATTTCATTCGACCGGGATTTGACCCCGTGACCACCAAATACGGAGGATGCGGAAAGGTCAGGAAAGGCCACTGCATATCCTCGCAGCAACATGGCCTTAGTTGCTAATGCTCCTAAAAACCAAATAACAAACAAACAAGTGATCCGTTTCAAATATTTTGGTTGGATCAATAGAGCATTCATCTGATGAAGTTTCATAGGTAAACTCATGCTTTTCTTTTTAGAAACTTGAACTTCTGGTAACATTGACAGCACTTCCAAGTCAGTTACAATGTCTATAGCTTTATCCCTACACAATTGGCACCTCTGTAGCCAGGTGGGCAGGAGTGGCAGTGCGTAGCATACGCTTCTTGATTAGACCGGGGTTCGAGCCCGTGACCACCAAATACGGAGGATGTGGAAAGGTCAGGGAATGTCCACCGCATATCCCCAGAGCAATATGGCTTTAGTTGCCAATGCTCCTATAAATCAAATAACAAACAAGCAACAACAACAACCATACACAATTTAAATCCAATCCTGATATTCTAAAGAGCACCTATCAGTATAATTGCAGTGTTCATATGAATTGTACTACTTTGCATGGCTTTATTACTTTATTTATAATATGCAATATTTCATAACTACACTACACTTATAATAAATTTAAAAGAAGTAATTTGTGTTAACAAACTTTGTATTTTAAACTGCAATTTTGCATCTTTTCCTTTGGCCTGTTCTTTTATTTCATTTAATATAGTTGTAATATCTTGTAACTGATATCATACTGTGTCAACAGCTTTTATCTTTCCTTCCTATCTTGTTTCTGGTAGAGATTTCACAGTAAGTGTTACATGCCTTTTTAAAATATCCCACCTACTTGGCAAAGCAGTGCGAATTGCATATAATCTTTGTAATGTTCCAAAAAATAATTCTTCTGCTGTTGAAGAATGTGCTGCATCAGATGCAACTAAATTTCAATTATGCTCGACACACGCAACATAAAAAGCTCGTCTATTTTCTTGAAAAATTCTTGCTTGTACTCTATTTGTCCCAAAAAATTTCGAATGTTTGGTTCAAATAATTTTTCATTGCTTCCTCTCGTTGCCAAATTTCGTGAAGCTAAAAATTTAATTATCTCAATTACTCGTTCCAAAATCATTATCCAGTATTTTTTTTTCAATTTTTTTATTTTTTGATTTCTCTATCAAATTTTGATTCACGACATCCATAATTTTATTGGATTTTAACTGGAGTTCTAATTCCGTCCACTGTTGCATGCATATTTTATATCATCAAAGTTTCTTGCGATGACAGACTAACTGGTTAAAATAAATTTATTAAAATAAAAATGATATACACATAAGATAAAACAGAAATAAAATAAGATAAAAGCATTAAAATACAACAAGATAAAAGAGTTAGAATATATATAGTAAAAGCGTTAAAATTCATAGATAGTAGCTTTTGAAGCGAAGTGCCTCTTCATCAGTGTGAATGGTGTATTTCAGTATATATTGATAGTTACAATAGCACAAGTCAGCTGGGCGTGATCATGTATCACGAGTCTGGTGCTGGTAAAGCAGAATTATGTACACGTGATGATCGCCAGCGCTCATTGCACTGCAATACAGTACATTCTATAATAGGGTGTAAGTGTATTTTCCCCTCTTCCGATTCATAGTACTATTATTGGTGCAAGCCATGGCTGCAAGCCATGAGCGCTGGTGGTAATCACATGAACAATCAACGATTTCAATGTCCCATTGGGGATCAAGATTGTGCTGCTCAACCCAATAATGTTCGTTCACTACGGGACGTTCAAAATTAGCAGTTCGCAGAGCCCCCTCATGCTCAGAAACCAGTTGTTTTAATCTTCTGCCAGACTCACCTACATAACACCTCCCACAATCCGGACACGTAATACAGTATACAGAACCACTCCGCAGGAAAGGAGGAACTGGTGTTCACTCTGTATAAATTGCAAATCTGCCCTGCCATGGAATATTGTTTCCACATCTAGGGTGATGCCTCCAAAACCTCTCTCAGGCTTCTTGATTCCATTCAGAAGAGGGCAGTTAGGTTAATTAATGATTCATCTTTAACAGTCTCTCCACTCGCTGTCTCATAGACGAACTGTTTCTGCTGCATGCCTCCTCTACAGATACTTCCATTGGCACTGTTCTTCTGAATTGGCTTCTATAATTCCCGCTCTCTCTTTCAAAATAGTCCGAACACTTGCCGCCAACATCCATTTACTGTCCAACTTAAAATTCACAGAACCAACTTTTCATCTTCCTCGTTTATTCATTCAACTGCCATTTTCTGGAACAACCTTCCTTCATACGTATTTCCTGAAAATTAAAGTGTACAGAAGTTCAAGTCCAATGTCAACAAATATCTTCTTTCGTCTTCTCAACCTCCAGCCCAAGCACGGTAATAAGTACTATAGGTTCTAATACCTCTCGTGTTTGTGGTTTACATAAGAAAAAAAAAAAAAAAGACTCTTGATACATGATTATGCCCAGCTGACTTTTGCTATTGTAACTATCAATATATGCTGAAGTTCACCATTCACACACTAGCTGAAGAAGAGGCACTTCGCTTCGAAAGCTGCTATCTATGTATTTTAACCCTTTTATTATATATATTCTAACTCTTTTATCTTGTTGTATTTTAAGGCTTTTATCTTATTTTATTTCTGCTTTATCTTATGTATATATCATTTTTATTTTAATAAATTTATTTTAACCAGTTAGTCGGTCTTCACAAGAAACTTTGATGATATAATGCAACCCGATGCATAAGACCTGTTTTCTAATGCATATTTCGTGATTTTGAGAGTTCTCATACCAGCTTAATGACACCAAAAACGGAACCTAGTAGTTTTCAAGAGAATATTTGCATGACAAAACAATTTACAACAAAAGCAGAAAATGGCATCCTTTTTTTTTTCCCGAGTATACAACCAAGTCCCTTCAAGCTTTTGGCTATTTTTTACGGTCCTGAAATGATGCTGGGTTGAAAACCGTCCGTTGAAAATGCTGTCCACTAATGCTTTTATCACCCACGGTGATAAGCATTAATGGATGGCATTTTAATTAAAGTGAACCATTTTAAATGTGTATCTGTATTATTTTGAGTTTTTGTTGCAATAAAACTAGGTTTAAATAAGAAAAAATAGGCAAAAATTAATTTCTTTTAACATCTGATTATAAAATAGATAAATTTACCATAATATAAATAAGCCAATATTGATTTTTCGTTTTTTTCTTTTTTTTTTTTTTTTTTTTGTACAGCGAAAGTATTATATTAAGAAACAAACTTTTTTTTTTTTTTTTTATATTTAAAATAATTAAAATATCATCGGAATTTGGTCCCCCTACATTCCCAGACCACCGCCCAGTATGCCCGTACCTAGGTACATCACTGCCTGTATATCATTGACAAAACCCCTCGAGCTGTTACTTTTATATATATGTATATATTTTCCAGTTCTCATCTTAGCATGTTAACCTATGATGGTGATAGTTAAGTTTTTTTGTGGGGGGATAGGAGAACAACTCAGATAATAGCAATAATCATCATAAACACCAGTAATTATAGTAGTAGTAGTAGTAGTGGTGGTAATCACTTTTGATGTGATCACTTCATTTTGCTAGCATAAAAGGTGCTAAATTATCACAACCTCCCTTTATGAAATTTAGTATATGTATTCATATATAATGAAAATTTATTTGAATTTATCTTTTCAGAAAGCTATTGCAATGAGTATAGATCTGCGTACCAATGTGTCACTTAAGTTAGCCAAAACAAATAAAGTAGAACTTCATCTTAAAGATCTTGGAGTAGATAAGGCTTGGGATATTTCAGAGATTGCAGAAATACCTCTCTTCATCTCTGGTTTGTAACTTTAGGAAATATGATACATTAATATATTGGTTAAAGGACATTATGCATATTATTAATAAATGAAATATAAAAATGAAGGTAAGGTGCTAATTTCCATTTTAAAAAAAATGTTTTTGTGAAGCTATTAGCATTAGTAGAGGCATATGATGCAAGAAAGCAAGCTTATGCAGCATCAGCCAAAAAAAATTGTTTTATCAAACAAAAAATACCTCTGGGCTAATACAATAACTTGCTACACTTACTGTATTTCTGGATCATCTGCCAATTCAGAAATGAAAATATCAGTTAAAAAAATTTAAATTTCTAACTTGAAGTAAGAAATTTTTGATAAGAATTGATGAAGTTCAATATCTTTAATTGCATTTCATCAAAAGATGAATGCAGCAATCAAATCATATGGCCATCACCCATAATACTTTAAATTTCAAAAATGAGGGTTTGGTTATATAACTTGATTGCTGCATTCACCTTTTTCCTCAGTTATCTTTTTTCATGTTCTTTCTTTTTTGCCTTTTTCATTTTTTTTTTTTTTTTTTTTTAGAAAATGTGGATTTATCACCAACCTAATACAGACAACCTCCCTTATAACATGGTACTTCTACAACACGTGTTTCCCTCTAACACGACTGATAAATTGCAGCAATCCCTTCACAACGCTGTATTCGGTTTCACTCTAACACGGTTGGAGAATTGCAACAAACCTCACATAACACAGTATTTTTGAGCTTTTGTATGGGGGGCAGCCTGCTATTATGTTGGATGTAATTTTTTAACATTTCCATTCTTTTTTGTGAATCCCTGCTGTTGACTCGTTAGTTGGTATGCAGAAAAATTATTGGGAAATCATGCTATTGAGTTTCAGTGCTATTGAACTTGTGCTTGTTTGAGATCATAAAAATTGTGACTTCGAAGCATGCAGTTCATGACTTTTAAAGTTTTCGTAAGGTTTTTTTGGTTTTTATTTGATCTTTTCTAAATTTTTCTGGGTATGTATTACAAAACTTTGTTCTTAAGAACCATATTGGAATAATTTCTCTGTTGTGAATTAAATTCCAGCCCTAACTTATTATTATTATATGGCTCAAGGAAGCTTGAGGCTTATGCTGCACCAGCCAAAGGAAAGTAAAAAAGGAACACTCAAAGAAACATTATTTCCCTAGAATCAAAGATACAAATTTTGGATCATCTTAAAAAAAAGGGGGGGGGGAGATATCATACGTTGCAAAAAGTTTAAATTAATTTTTTTTTTTTTTATGAAAATCCCAAACACGACAGGTATTGGAACCTATATTACTTAGTACCATGCATGGGTTGGAGGTTGAGAATATGAAAGAAGATATTTGTTGACATTAGACTTGAACTTCTGTAGACTGTAATTTTCAGGAAATACGTATGAAGAAAGGTTGTTCCAGAAAACAGCATCTGAATGAATAAACGAAGAAGATGAAAAGTTGGTTCGTTGAGTTTGAAGTTAGACGGTAAATGGATGTTGGCTGGTGGTGGTACATGTTCGGACTGTTTTGAAAGAGAGAGCAGGAATTATACAAGCCAATTCAGAAGAACAGTGCCCATGGAAGGATCTGTAGAAAAGGCATGCAGCAGAAACAGTACGTCTATGAGACAGAGTGGAGAAACTCTGTTAAACATGAGTCATTAATTAACCTAACTGTCCTCTTCTGAATGGAATCTAGAAGCCTGAGAGAGGTTTTAGCATTAGCATTAGCAGGAGCATATGATGCAAGAAAGCAAGCTTATGCAGCATCAGCCAAAACAAGGGGAAAAAAAAAAAAAAAAAACCCTTCCACTTCACTCCTCCGTTCATTCGAAATACCTGTACAGCTGAGACTTAAATTTATTTAGGCTATCAACCTCCATAACAGGGGATGGAAGTCTGTTCCACCAACCAACTACCCGCTGGCTAAAGGCAAATTTCTGCACATCTATCCTACATCTGTCTTTCCTCAATTTGAATTTATGCCCTCTCAGCTGATTATTCTGAGCAAGAGGCAAGTCCCATCAGCATTGAGCATGCTCAACCCATTCAAGGCTTTGTACACCTCTATCAAATCACCTCACCGGTGCCTAGTCTCCAGACACTGTAATTTGCAAAACTTAAGCCTTTCTTCATAAGAGCAACCCTTCGTTCCGTTCACAAACCTTGTTGCCCTTCTCTGTACTCGTTCCAGCAGCTCTACATCCTTCTTGAAATGAGGCCTCCAGACCTGTATACAGTACTCAAGGTGTGGCCTGACCATTGCCTTATACAAGGGAATAATCACCTCCCTATCCCTGCTAGAAAAATTCCTGTATGTCATTGATAAGACACCATGAGCTACTCTTGCAGCCCGTCTGCACTGCTCAGAGAACTTCATATCTGCCTGCACAATTACCCCCAGGTCCTTTTCATTCTCTACCACTGTCAGTGTAGTACCACAGAGTTGATACGTTGCTCTGGGGTTGCTGTTTCCCATATGTAGTACATTTGTCAAGGTTAAACTTCATTTGCCACCTCTCAGCCCATCTGCTCAATCTTTCCAGATCCTGTTGCAGCAGCATAGCATCAGTAGTGTCCTTAACAACCCTACCAACCTTTGAATCATCTGCAAACTTGAAAATTAAGCTTGATATACCATCATCAATATTATTTATAAATACAGAAAACAACAATGGACCCAACAGTGAACCCTGAGGGACTCCACTAATAACATTAGTCCATGATGAGCAGTGTCCATTAATTACCACTCTCTCTCTTCTGCCACTCCACCATCCCTTTGTCCATAGCAACAATTTGCCACCAATGCCACACTGCTCCAATTTGTGCAGCAGTCTTCCGTGTGCAACAGTATCAAAAGCCTTTCTAAGATCCAAATATATAATATCAAAGTTATTCCCTGCATCCAATTCTTTTGTGACTACATCATGGTATCCAATCAAATTGGTCAGCATTAGCATTAGTAGAGGCATTTGATGCAAGAAAGCAAGCTTACGCAGCATCAGCCAAAAAAAAAAAAAAAAAAAAAACCACTTCCATTTCACCCCTCTGTTCGTTCAAAATACCTGTCCAGCTGAGCCTTAAACTTATTTAGGCTATCAGCTTCCACGACAATAGATGGAAGTCTGTTCCACCAACCAACCACTCGCTAGCTAAAGGCAAATTTCCGCACGTCTATCCTACATCTGTCTTTCCTCAATTTGAATTTATGCCCTCTCACGTGATTATTCTGTGCAAGAGGAAGAATCCCATCAATATAATCACCTGAGAGGGCATAAATTCAAATTGAGGAAGGACGGATGTCGGATAGATGTGCGGAAATTTGCCTTTAGCCAGCGGGCAGTTGGTTTGTGGAATAGACTCCCATCGCTTGTTGTTGAAGTTGATAGCCTAAACAAATTTAAGGCTCAGCTGGACAGGTATTTCGAATGAACGGAGGGGTGAAATGGGAGTAGTGGTGGATTTTTTTTTTTTTTTTGGCTGATGCTGAATAAGCTTGCTTTCTTGCATCATATGCCTCTGCTAATGCTAATGCTAACATTGAGCATGCTCAAGCCATTCAATTCTTTATACACCTCTATCAAGTCACCTCGCTGGTGCCTAGTCTCCAGACACTGTAATTTGCAAAACTTAAGCCTTTCTTCGTAAGAGCACTCCTTTGTTCCATTCACTAATCTTGTTGCCCTTCTCTGTACTCGTTCCAGCAGCTCTACATCCTTCTTGAAATGAGGCCTCTAGACCTGTATACAGTACTCGAGGTGTGGCCTGACCATTGCCTTATACAAGGGAATAATCACCTCCTTATCCCTGCTAGAAAAATTCCTATATATCATTGACAATACACCATGAGCTACTCTTGCAGCCCGTCTGCAGTGCTCAGAGAACTTCATATCTGCCTGCACAACCACCCCCAGGTCCCTTTCATTCTCTACCACTGTCAGTGTAGTACCACAGAGTTGATACGTTGCTCTGGGGTTGCTGTTTCCCATGTGTAGTACTTTACATTTGTCAATGTTAAACTTCATTTGCCACATCTCAGCCCATCTGCTCAATTAGAGGTGAGGTGACACTTAGCTAAGCACAGTTAGCTCATCTTATCTCTGCATTGCACAGATTAGCTATATCCCACCTCAGCATAAGAGAACAATTTATATTAGCAAAGTATGAGTGACTAAGTACAGTTCAGGGGTGGCAAGTCCTGTGTTAGGGGTAAGTTAGTTGTGGTACCTTAGTGGGTGTGTCTTCTGACTTGCTATACAGACTCTGCATAGGTGGAAAAGGTGGTGCTACTGTAGCGTGCGGTCTACCGACGCTCTGGTGTGTGGATACACTACAGCATGCAGGCTACTGGCACTCTATTCAGTCTGTTCAATTGAACTGTTTTTTTTTTTTTTTTTTTTAATGACTAACTAGGGGGCTTTGCTCGCTACACTCGCTTCTTTTGATAGTATAAAAAAATATATTTACAGAAGCTTTCAACACTGTCTCTTCCTCAGATTGGGTTGATGTAAGAAGTAGGGTTCCCCAAGAATCAGTATTAGGACCACTGTTGTTTTTAATTTTCATAAACGACATTGATGAAGGGATAGAGGGCGTGATGTTTAAATTTGCAGATGATGTTAAGATTGTTAGAGTAGTTAATGATCACTGTCAAGCTGAGCTTCTTCAGCGAGACCTAGATAGACTTCAGGAATGGTCAGAAAAATGGCAGCTATGCTTTAATCCCACAAAGTGTAAGGTATTACACCTGGGAAACAGTAATCCCAAAATAACTTATTCACTTGGTGGAGTTCAACTAAACCCAGTACTGGAGGAAAGGGACTTGGGTGTTACGATACGATCAGACATGAAATTCTCTGAGCATTGTAAACAGGTTGCAAGGAAGGCCCATGGTGTCCTATCGATGATCTATCGAACTTTTGCAAGTAGAGATAGGGACGTGATAATCTCATTGTATAAGGCTTATGTTAGACCACACTTGGAATACTGTGTTCAAGTATGGAGACCGCACCTAAAGAAAGACATCGAGCTTCTTGAAAGGGTGCAAAGACGGGTAACTCGCCTGGTGAGATCGGCAAAAGGGTGTCCTTATGAAGAAAGACTTCGAATATGTGGGTTGCAGAGTTTGGAAACTAGACACCTTAGAGGAGATTTGATTGAGGTGTTCAAGGCTCTGAGAGGCATCAGTAAAATGAATGAGGACGAAATTTTCACGATTATAAATGATGCTAGAACTAGGGGACATAAATTCAAGTTACAGGGGAAATGTTTAGATTGGACTGCAGGAAGTTTTATTGTAGCCAGCGAGTTATAAATTACTGGAATAAGTTGCCTTCATGGGTGGTAGAGGCCGACAGTTTGGGGAAATTCAAAGGTCATCTGGATAGTACTTTTGGGTAAGGGAAGCGCATAGGATAATAGGTTTAAATTCCTTTTTTTTTTTCTTTTTTTTTTTATTAATTATTATTATTTTTTTTATTATTATTATTATTATTTTTTATTTTTTTCGTTTTTATTATTGTTTTGTTCGGATTTTTTTTTTTTTTTTTTTTTTTAGCTGGTGCAGCATAAGCCATAGGCTTTCTTGCACCATGCGGCCATTACTAATACTGACCTTTCCAGATCCTTGACAACCCTGCCTACCTTTGTATCGTCTGCAAACTCTGACATTAAGCTTGATATACCATCATCAGTATCAGTTATGAATACAGAAAACAATAATGGACCCAAAACTGAGCCCTGAGGGACTCCATTAAAAACATTAGTCCACGACGAGCAGTGTCCATTGATTACCACTCTCTGTCTACTCCCCCTCAACCACCCCTTTATCCACAGCAGCAATTTGCCTCCAATGTCACATTGCTCCAATTTGTGCAGCAGTCTACCATGTGCAAAAGTATCACAAGCCTTTCTAAGATCGAAGTATATAATATCAAAGTTATTCCCTGCATCCAGTTCCTTTCTCACTGCATTATAGTATCCAATCAAATTGGTCAGGCAAGACTTCCCCTTAACAAAACCATCCTGTGTTCGAGCTATAACTGAAGTCTTGTCTAAATGATCCTGCAGTGTTTTTTTAACTAGTGCCTCCATTAATTTTCCTGGAACAGAAGTTAAACTCACAGGTCTATAATTACGTGTGTCACCTTTTGATCCTCCTTTGTGAATTGGGGTCACATTTGCACATCTCCAGTTTGTGGGTACCTCCCCTGAGTCCAAGGAAGCTCTCATAATTATGGCTAATGGTTTACTTACTTCCTCTGCTGCCTCCTTTAATATAACTGGATAGATCCCATGCACCCCGGGTGCCTTTCTTGTGTTTATCTTCAACAATTTCTCCTCCACTTTACTCTCAGTTATTACAAGATTCTCTAGCTTACTGCTAGAGTTGAATACACCTCTGGCTTTCCCCTTGCTAAATAACTCCTCATGTGTGAATGTCGATGCAAAATATTCATTTAGTTTGTTAGCTACCTGTGCATTAGCATTAGTAGAGGCATTTGATGCAGGAAAGCAAGCTTATGCAGCATCAGCCAAAAAAATTAAAGTAAAATAAATAAATAAAAAATAACCACTTCCACTTGACCCCTCTCTTCGTTCGAAATGCCTGTCCAGCCGAGCCTTAAACGTATTTAGGCTATCAACTTCCACGACAAGGGATGGAAGTCTGTTCCACCTACCAACCACCTGCTGGCTAAAGGCAAATTTCCGCACATCTATCCTACATCTGTCTTTCCTCAATTTGAATTTATGTCCTCTCAGGTGATTATTCTGAGCTAGAGGAAGAATCCATCAGCATTGAGCATGCTCAAACCATTCAAGGCTTTATACACCTCTATCAGAGCACCTCACTGGTGCCTAGTCTCCAGACACTGTAATTCGCAAAATTTAAGCCTTTCTTCGTAAGAGCACCCCTTTGTTCCATTCACTAATCTTGTTGCCCTTCTCTGTACTCGTTCCAGCAGCTCTACGTCCTTCATGAAATGAGGTCTCCAGGCCTGTATACAGTACTCTAGGTGTGGCCTGACCATTGCCTTACACAAGGGAATAATCACCTCCTTATGCCTGCTAGAAAAATTCCTATATATCATTGACAATACACCATGAGCTACTCTTGCAGCCCGTCTGCACTGCTCAGAGAACTTCATATCTGCTTGCACAACCACCCCCAGGTCCCTTTCATTCTCTACCACTGTCAGTGTACTACCACAGAGTTGATACGTTGCTCTGGGGTTGCTGTTTCCCTTATGTAGTACTTTACATTTGTCAATGTTAAAATTCATTTGCCCCCTCTCAACCCATCTGCTCAACCTTTCCAGATCCTGTTGCAGCAGCATAGTGTCAGTAGTGTCCTTGACAACCCTGCCAACCTTGTATCGTCTGCAAACTTGGACATTAAGTTTGATATACCATCATCAGTATCAGTTATGAATACAGAAAACAATAATGGACCCAAAACTGAGCCCTGAGGGACTCCATTAAAAACATTAGTCCACGACGAGCAGTGTCCATTGATTACCACTCTCTGTCTACTCCCCCTCAACCACCCCTTTATCCACAGCAGCAATTTGCCTCCAATGTCACATTGCTCCAATTTGTGCAGCAGTCTACCATGTGCAAAAGTATCACAAGCCTTTCTAAGATCCAAGTATATAATATCAAAGTTATTCCCTGCATCCAGTTCCTTTCTCACTGCATTATAGTATCCAATCAAATTGGTCAGGCAAGACTTCCCCTTAACAAAACCATCCTGTGTTCGAGCTATAACTGAAGTCTTGTCTAAATGATCCTGCAGTGTTTTTTTAACTAGTGCCTCCATTAATTTTCCTGGAACAGAAGTTAAACTCACAGGTCTATAATTACGTGTGTCACCTTTTGATCCTCCTTTGTGAATTGGGGTCACATTTGCACATCTCCAGTCTGTGGGTACCTCCCCTGAGTCCAAGGAAGCTCTCATAATTATGGCTAATGGTTTACTTACTTCCTCTGCTGCCTCCTTTAATATAACTGGATAGATCCCATGCACCCCGGGTGCCTTTCTTGTGTTTATCTTCAACAATTTCTCCTCCACTTTACTCTCAGTTATTACAAGATTCTCTAGCTTACTGCTAGAGTTGAATACACCTCTGGCTTTCCCCTTGCTAAATAACTCCTCATGTGTGAATGTCGATGCAAAATATTCATTTAGTTTGTTAGCTACCTGTGCATTAGCATTAGTAGAGGCATTTGATGCAGGAAAGCAAGCTTATGCAGCATCAGCCAAAAAAATTAAAGTAAAATAAATAAATAAAAAATAACCACTTCCACTTGACCCCTCTCTTCGTTCGAAATGCCTGTCCAGCCGAGCCTTAAACGTATTTAGGCTATCAACTTCCACGACAAGGGATGGAAGTCTGTTCCACCTACCAACCACCTGCTGGCTAAAGGCAAATTTCCGCACATCTATCCTACATCTGTCTTTCCTCAATTTGAATTTATGTCCTCTCAGGTGATTATTCTGAGCTAGAGGAAGAATCCATCAGCATTGAGCATGCTCAAACCATTCAAGGCTTTATACACCTCTATCAGAGCACCTCACTGGTGCCTAGTCTCCAGACACTGTAATTCGCAAAATTTAAGCCTTTCTTCGTAAGAGCACCCCTTTGTTCCATTCACTAATCTTGTTGCCCTTCTCTGTACTCGTTCCAGCAGCTCTACGTCCTTCATGAAATGAGGTCTCCAGGCCTGTATACAGTACTCTAGGTGTGGCCTGACCATTGCCTTACACAAGGGAATAATCACCTCCTTATGCCTGCTAGAAAAATTCCTATATATCATTGACAATACACCATGAGCTACTCTTGCAGCCCGTCTGCACTGCTCATAGAACTTCATATCTGCTTGCACAACCACCCCCAGGTCCCTTTCATTCTCTACCACTGTCAGTGTACTACCACAGAGTTGATACGTTGCTCTGGGGTTGCTGTTTCCCTTATGTAGTACTTTACATTTGTCAATGTTAAAATTCATTTGCCCCCTCTCAACCCATCTGCTCAACCTTTCCAGATCCTGTTGCAGCAGCATAGTGTCAGTAGTGTCCTTGACAACCCTGCCAACCTTGTATCGTCTGCAAACTTGGACATTAAGTTTGATATACCATCATCAATATCATTTATAAATACAGAAAACAATAAAGGATCCAATACTGAACCCTGAGGGACTCCACTTATAACATTAGTCCACGACGAGCAGTGCCCATTGATTACCACTCTCTGTCTTCTCCCCCTCAACTGTTGAACAAAAGCCGAGAATTAGGGTTGAATTTGAAAGTGTCTGCAATTCTGTCCAGACACGATAGGAGGGAGTATATGATGAGAGCCTTGTCGATCAATTCGGCCCTGGAAAGATTGTGCAAGGCTCAAGGGATAGAATTTTTTTCAGCCTGGACTGTACTTGTTAACAGGAGAGATTGCTTCTACAGGGATGGGATACACTTAAATAGAAAGGGTGCAAGAATATTTGCTGATTCTATCGAGGCAGTGTTAGGTGGGTCGGAAAACTGATAGCTTGTGGGGAGACAAAGACCAATAGATTGACAGTAGCCACTGGCAGAGGTGAAAGAGATTCTTGCACTGCTTCTATTAGAATGAGCAGAAGCCTGAAAAACAAGATGCATGATATTTCAGAGACAGCTGGGAGCCATTGCGGTACAAGTAAACACATGGGTTGTGTTAGGGTAGCTAAGAATAGAAACAGGTGCAGGTATACTTGCTTGTACACCAATTGTAGGAGTTTAGTAAATAAATTTGATGAATTTGAGGTATTGCTTAAAACATCAAAGGCAGATATTGTTGGGATATCAGAGATGTGGTGTCACACAGATATAAGGGATGCAGAACTGGAATTTGGGGAGTACAACGTCTACAGAAAGGATAGACAGGATAGGAAGGTGGGAGGGGTTATGCAATTAGTTAAGAAACACATAAAAACCAAGGAAGTGAAGCAAGTCGACATCGCTGGACAGTGCAGTGTTGAGTCAGTTTGGTGTGACATAAGCATTGGGAGATCAAAATTGAGAGTAGGAGTGTGCTATAGGCCTAATGATTCTGATGAGTTTAATAAGAAACTGTACAGGGAAATAGAGTGGGCCAGTAAATAAGAGAGTCTTATAATGGGGGATTTTAATTTCCCAGATATTGACTGGAATTTGGTGGCTGGTCACTCACACACTAGCAAGGCTTTTGTGGATTTATTGGATGATTGTTTTCTACATCAGCATGTTCGGGAGGCAACTAGAGGGAGTAATACTCTTGATTTGATTATCAGCAGTAATTCTTCATGCATTAAGAATCTGCAGATAAATGAACCACTAGGTGGCAGTGATCACAGTGTGCTGAAGTGGGATTTACTCAAAGAGGTAACTACCATTAGGGGTAAAGGGAAGGGTTATTGCTTCCGTAAAGGCGAGTACAATGGACTGAGACAGTATTTAAATTCTATACAGTGGGACCAACTGATGATGTTACCAACAGCAAATTCAAAATCGGAAGCATTCAAAGAATTAATCTTAAAGCTACTAGGCTTTACATACCAACTAAGAAATATTGTTCAAGGTTTAGGCCAAAATGGATGTCAGATGAACTAATGAGGCATATGGCAGAGAAGAAAAATGCATGGGATACTTACAAATTAACACATGACACAGAAGCCTATGATAGATACAAGTTGATATGCAACCAAGTTACAAAGGAGGTTAGGCAGGCGAAGGCAGATTACGAGAAATCATTGGCAAGGGATGCAAAGAAAAACAGCAAAGAGTTCTTTACTTATGTAAACTCTAGAAGGAAGGGGATGAATCAGATTGGTCCACTTGATATTGATGGGTCAACTGTTGATGATCCTGCTCAGGTAGCTAACAAACTAAATGAATATTTTGCATCGACATTCACACATGAGGAGTTATTCAACAAGGGAAATGCCAGAGGTGTATTCAACTCTAGCAGTAAGCTGCAGAATCTTGAAATGACTGGGAGTAAAGTGGAGGAGAAACTGTTGAAGATAAACACAAGAAAGGCACCTGGGGTGGATGGGATCTATCCAGTTATATTAAAGGAGGCAGCAAAGGAAGTAAGCAAACCCTTAGCCATAATTATGAGAGCTTCCTTGGACTCAGGGGAGGTACCCATAGACTGGAAATGTGCAAATGTGACCCCAATTCACAAAGGAGGATCAAAGGCTGACACAAGTAATTATAGACCTGTGAGCTTAACTTCTGTTCCAGGAAAATTAATGGAGGCACTGGTTAAAGAAGCACTGCAGGATCATTTAGACAAGACTTCAGTTATAGCTCGGACACAGCATGGTTTTGTTAAGTGGAAGTCTTGCCTGACCAATTTGATTGGATATTATGATGCAGTCACAAAAGAACTGGATGCAGGGAATAGCTTTGAAATTATATACTTGGATCTTAGAAAGGCTTTTGATATTGTTGCACATGGAAGACTGCTACACAATTTGGAGCAGTGTGACATTGGAGGAAAATTGCTACTATGGATAAAGGGGTGGTTGAGGGGGAGAAGACAGAGAGTGGTAATCAATGGACACTGCTCATCGTGGACTAATGTTATTAGTGGAGTCCCTCAGGGCTCAGTGTTGGGTCCATTATTGTTTTCTGTATTTATAAATGATATTGATGATGGTATATCAAGCTTAATGTCCAAGTTTGCAGACGATACACAGGTTGGCAGGGTTGTCAAGGACACTACTGACACTATGCTGCTGCAACAGGATCTGGAAAGGTTGAGCAGATGGACTGAGAGGTGGCAAATGAAGTTTAACATTGACAAATGTAAAGTACTACACATGGGAAACAGCAACCTCAGAGCAACGTATCAACTCTGTAGTACTACACTGACAGTGGTAGAGAATGAAAGGGACTTGGGGGTGGTTGTGCAGGCAGATATGAAGTTCTCTGAGCAGTGCAGACAAGCTGCAGCAGTAGCTCATTTAGTATTGTCAATGATATACAGGAATTTTTCCAGCAGTGATAAGGAGGTGATTATTCCCTTGTATAAGGCAATGGTCAGACCACCCCTAGAGTACTGTATACAGGTCTGAAGGCCTCATTTCAAGAAGGATGTAGTGCTGCTGGAACGAGTACAGAGAAGGGCATCAAGATTAGTGAATGGAACAAAGGGGTGCTCTTACGAAGAAAGGCTTAAGTTTTGCAAATTACAGTTTCTGGAGACTAGGCACCAGCGAGGTGATCTGATAGAGGTGTATAAAGCATTGAATGGTTTGAGCATGCTCAATGCTGATGGGATTCTTCCTCTAGCTCAGAACAATCACCTGAGAGGGCATAAATTCAAATTGAGGAAAGACAGATGTAGGATAGACCTGCGGAAATTTGCCTTTAGCCAGCGGGTGGTTGGTTGGTGGAACAGACTTCCATCCCTTGTAGTGGAGGTTGATAGCCTAAATAAGTTTAAGGCTTAGAGCTGGACAGGTATTTTGAACGAACAGTGGGGTGAAATGGAAGTGGGGTTTTTTTTTTTTTTTTGGCTGATGCTGCATAAGCTTGCTTTCTTGCATCAAATGCCTCTACTGATGCTAATGCTAAGATTAATAGATTTTACTGATTAATTTTCACATAACAATGGCGGCTGTTTATGAACGGTAAACGTGGATTTGATACCCTTTCCGATACTAAGTAATACCTACAAATCTTTATCTAAGTTACTTTAACTTTAAGTACCGTAAATAGGAATATAAAGCTACTCTAGAAATACGTTAATATGTCAATTTAAACTAATAAAGCAGAAAATAAATCAGAAAAAAACTTCTCTGTTCCAAGAGCGGCAGAAAAGCACGTCCGCACAGGAAACTCTCGTCCTGGAAACCCAATGATATTGATGATGGCATATCAGGTTTAATGTCCAAGTTTGCAGACAATAAGAAGTTCGGCGGATTGTTAATGACACTAATGAGAGTACCCTGCTGCAACAGGAACTAGAAAAGTTGACCAGATGGACTGAGAGGTGGCAACTGAAGTTTAACATTATATTAAAGGAGGCAGCAAAGAAGTAAGCAAACCCTTAGCCATAATTATGAGAGCTTCCTTGGACTCAGGGGAGGTACCCATAGACTGGAGATGTGCAAATGTGACCCCAATTCACAAAGGAGGATCAAAAGCTGAGTTAAGCTGAGCATAATTGAGTTACTTGTTCCAAATGTAAATTACTGCATATGGGAAGCAGTAACCACAGAGTAACGTAACAACTGTGTGGTACTACACTGACAGTGGTAGAGAGTAAAAAAGACCTGGGGATAATTGTGCATGCAAATATGAAGTTTTTCCAGAAGGGATAAGGAGATGATTATCCCCTTGTATAAGGCAATGGTCAGGCCACACCCTGAGTACTGTTACATGTGTGCAGGCCTAATTTTAAGAAGGATGTAGAGCTGTTGGAATGAGTACAGAGAAGGGCAACAAGATTAGTGAATGGAACAAAGGGTTGCTGTTATGAAGAAAGGCTTAAGTGTTGCAAATTATAGTGTCTGAAGACTAGGCACCTGCGAGGTGATCTGATTGAGGTGTATAAAGCCTTGAATGGTGTGAGCATACTCAATGCTGATGGAATTCTTACTCTTGGTCAGAATAATCACCTGAGAGGGCATAAATTCATATTGCTGAAAGATAGTTGTAGGATAGATATGCGGAAGTTTGCCTGTAGCCAGTGGGTGGTTGATTGCTGGAACAAACTTCCATCTGTTGTTGTAGAAGTTGATAGCTTAAACAGATTCAAGACACAACTAGACAAACATTTGGAACAAGTGGATGTGTGAAATGAGAAGGGGTTGTGTTTTTTTTTTTTTTTGGCTGATGCTATATAAGCTTGTTTTCTTCCATCATGTGGCCTTGGTAATGCTAATATTTTGAGGTTAGACAAACACAATTTCCCCGTGCCTTTAACCCCTATATATATACTAACGCGTTACGTTCTTAAACCACTTGCTGTGTTAAGCAGTGCCAGATTCATGAAATACTGTTTTTTAAAGGCAGAATAATTCCTGCCTTCGCTTCAGTGTGCCATCAGTCTTTGCAGAGTGAGGAGTGTACGCGTGTGCTGGTGCATCGTTTGTCTCTAGTGATAGAGCTGATACTTTATTTCAAAATTTATCCCATTTCAAATATGGACAGTGAGTCTCTTAAAAATTTTTCTAATCTGTCTTATGAAGAAAAGTTTATTGTGATTAAAAGTGGAAGACCAATACTGGAACTGAAACAACTTCAACAGCGTAAAGGGACAAACATAATAAGAACATTTCAAGCCATGTCGTACTGCAAGAAAAATTGGTTGTGTGGCTGTATTACAACAAATGACTCTTTTGTTTCCCATGCATGTTATTTTCTGTGTCCAGTGAATGTGTGTGGGTAAGTACCGGATATTGTGATTTAAATAATTTGCCTAATGCTTTAAGTAAACACCACCAAAGAACTGCTGCGCATTATGAAAGCCAAATATCATTGAAAATATTTGGATCTACATGAATCGACTTGAGCATAGATAAGCTGAAAAAACTTGACATTGAAATTCACAATAAAAAGGTAAAGGAGAACAAAGACATACTGCAAAAATTAATATCTGCTACTTGCTTTTTGATTAAACAAGAACTTGCTTTTTACAGTAATAATGAAGGCAAATCCTCTTTAAATTGTGGAAACTATATTGAGTTACTGAACTACTGCAAAATTTGATGAAAAATCGGAACATTTACAGACATCATCCATTTTTTTCTGATGTTTCTAACAATGTCCAAAAATGACTTGATTGAAGCAGTAGGAACAGCTGTAGAAAATATTAAAGAAGATATCGCAAGATCCCCATTCATTGCTATAGAAGTGGATGAAACAACTGATATTTCAAATACAGCTCATTGGTCCACAGTTTTAAGATATGTATTGGATTCTGAAATTAAAGATAGGATTTGACAAACTTAAAGACAGAACAGCTACTGGTGTAACAGAATGCATATTTAAAAATTTAGAAAAATACGTTTGTGCTGATAAACTTATAGCACAAACATATGATGGATCATTGGTAATGGCATTGCATTTAAATGGCATTCAAGCTAAAGTAAGTGAAAAAACACTATCAAGATTATTTACCCATTGCTATGCTCACAAGTTAAATCTTGTTCTGTCTCAGTCAGCAAAATTCATATCTGAATGCACAATATTTTGCAAAACCATTGAGTGTCCTGCCTCATTTGTCAGTCACTCTACAGAACAAAAGCAATTTCTTGATGACATAGTGCAGAAATGCATTCCAATGGCTGCACCGACGAGATGGAGTTCTAACTCAAAATTAGTAGAAACTATTTTACACTACCATAGTGACCTTTGTGAACTTTTCAACAGCATTAACAGCAATCCTTTATTGCAGGATTCAGATACCTTAGTGAGGATCATTGGATTTTATAATTAATTAACGCAATATTCAACATACTTTCTTCTTATGGGTTATGATAAAATTTTCATTAAAACTGACACGCTCTTCAATATCTTACTAAAATTATAGATATTCCATATTGCATTAAAAAATTCAATGAAACAATAAATTCTCTCGAAGATCTATACAGACATTTTGATGATATATATGTGAAGTTTGAAGAATGTTGCAAAGAAAAGAACTTGATTGAATCAAAATGTCATACAAAATGTCGAATTAAAGAAGAAAGAGAAAGAATATGCTGTCTAATATTGAATAATATCTTCAAGCATATGGAAGCAAGATACAGTGAGTTTAAAAATTTACAATTTATTTCATTAGTTGATAGTAAAAAGTTTCAAAAACTAGCTAGTCAAATTGATAAGGATGCATTCGAAAATTTAGGAAAGAATTATGGTGATATCTTCGATGTCATAAGATTGAAAACTGATCTAGCTGGAATTTATAATGCACAAGTATTCCGGGATAAAAATAAATTCAAAATTTGCTTACTTTCGTGTTTCAAAATGGTCTCGAACAAACATTCCCTGAAGAAGTGAAGCTGCTGCAATTGATTTTAACAATTCCAGCTACAACAGTTTCTGTTGAGAGGTCATTTTCAGCTTTGAAAAGAATCAAAAGCTTCACCAGAAATAGAATGAAAAATGAAAGGCTTTCGTCACTTGCTTTAATTTCCATTGAAAAGGAAAGATTAATTTAAATGAAGCCAAGTCCAGCTTAAAATTTCTATGAAAAATTGATGAATATTTTTAGTACTACTAAAGAAAGAAGAGTGTAGTTCATCTACAAATAAAATATAATAAAACTGTGAGTAAATATTTTTTGTTTAAAATATTTTTACTTAATATTTTATAGCGACAAGGCCTTTTGCTCACAATTTACTTTATAAATTCCTACTGCCTACCCTGAGTATTTACTCACGGCATGTGCCCAAGTCTTGTCTATCTGATCCTGCAATGCATATTTAACAAGCGACTCCATTATTTTCCCTGGGACAGAAGTTAAACTAACAGGTCTGTAATTTCTCATGTCACCCTTAGATCCTCTTTGTGAATTGGAGATACATTTGCACATCTCCAGTCCATGGGGACTTTCCCTGAGTTCAAGGATGCTTTCAAAATTATGGCTAAGGGTTTGCTTACTTCCTTTGCTGACTCCTTTAATATAACTGGATAGACCCCCATCCATTCCAGGTGCCTTTCTTAAGTTTAACTTCAACAATTTCTGCTCCACTTTGCTCTGAGTTATTACAAAATCATTTAACTCCCTGTTAGAGTTTGATAAACATCTGGCTTTCTCCACCTTGAATAACCCCTCGTGTGAATATAGATACAAAATACTCATTTAGTTTGGCAGCTACCTGAGAATGATCATCTACAGTCAAACCATCGATATCAAGTGGACCAATCTGATTCATACCCCTTCCTTTTAGAGTTTATATAAGTAAAGAAATCTTTGCTGTTTTTCTTTTCATCCTTTGGGAAAGATTTCTCATACTCTGCCTTCAATTGCCTTAACCAACTTTGTGACTTGATTACATACTAGCTTATATCTGCCATAGCCTTCTGTGTCACCTGATAATTTTTATGAATCCCGTGCATATTTCTTCTCTGCCACGTCTCATTAGTTCATCTGATATCCATTTCGGCCTAAACCTAGAGCAGTATTTTTAAGTAGAAACAAAAAGCCTAGTAGCTTCCAAGATTACTTTCTCTGAATACTTCCCATTTACAATTTGCTGTTGGTAACATCATCAATTGGTCCCACTGCATAGAATTTAAAAAATGTCTCAGACCATTGTAGTAACCTTTATGAAAGCAAAATCCCTACCCTTTACCCCTGATGGTAGTTACATTTTAAAGTAAATCCCACATCAGTACACTGTGATCACTGCCACTAGTGGTTCCTTTATCTGTAAATTCTTAATGCATGAATAATCACTGCTGATAACCAGTTCAAGAGTATTACTCCTTCTGGTAGCCTCTCTAACATGCTGCGGTAGAAAACAATCATCCAATAAATCCACAAAAGCCTTGTTAGTGTGTGAGTGACCAACCCACAAATTCCAGTCAGTCTCTGGGAAATTAAAATTCCCCATTATAAGACAGTGATTTACTGGCCCACTATTTCTCTGCACAATTGCTCATTACACTCATCAGATTCATTAAGCCTATAACAAAGTCCTACCATCATTTTTGCTTTCACAGTGCTTGTGTCAAACCAAAGTTACTCAGTATTGCACTGTCCATTTATATCAACTGGATGCACTTCTTTAGATTTTGTATTTCTTAACTAACAACATAATCCCTCCTCCCTTCTAACCTTGTCTATCCTTTATGTACACATCGTACTCCCCAAAATCCAATTACCATGTCTCTGATATCCCAACAGTATCTGCCTTTGAGGTCTTGACCAGCACATCAAATTCATTAATTTTATTTACTCCTAGCATTGGTGTTCATGTAAGTGTACATGCACCTGTTCTTACTCTTTGTTACTCATGTATATAGTTGTTTCATGATTCCCGGCAGTTCCTGAAATCCCCATTAACTTGTTTTCCGGGCTGCTGCTCATTCCAATAGAAGTAGTGCAAAAATCTCTTCCACCTCTGCCTGCGGCTACTGTTAATCTATTAGTCTGTGAATTCCTCCAAGCTAGCAGTGTCCGACCCACCTAACATTGCCTCGATAGCATCGGCAAATATTTTTGCTCCCTTTCTATTTAAGTGTATCCCATCCCTGTAGAAGCACTCTCTCCTGTTAACCAATGATTAATTTAAAGAATGGTTCAAAATTGTTTTGTGCCAGCTGTGGAAAACTATTTAATGTGGAAAAATCTAGATTTCAAATTTTTTTTTACTATTGGGTAATGCTTCGTGACATCCAAAATATTTAAGTCATCCAAATATTGAAGTAATGTTCCTACCATCAAATACAACTTCTTTTATTCAGCCATTAGATCAAAGCATTATATCTACCTTTAAAACTCATTACATCAGAAAATCGTTACAGTAGAAAATCGGTGGAAAAAAATTGATTCCGAATCTGTCAAAAGTGATGGAGGCAAGGAAACATTTTTCAATTTTATGGACTGTATTGGACTCATAGCTTTATCACTCAAAGAAGTAGAATCATCAACATTAAATGAATGTTAGAAAAATGTATGGCCAGATTCAGTTTATTCATCAAATGTGGTTGAACCAGAAGAAAATAGAATCGGTGTGATAGTAGAACTTGCTAATTCTGTTGGAGGGGAAGGTTTAGATGATATGTCTACTGAAGATGTTCAATAATTACTGATAGAGAAAGAGGATTTGGTGGAAATGTCATAGGAAATAAACCAAATCAATTGAGAAGATAATAGTACAGATTAAAATTCTGAAGTTCCAAATTTTACACTAAAAAGGATACAAGAAGGCATAAACTTAGCCAAGTAATTAGAATCTTATTTTTTGAAAGCAGATCCTTCGACTGAAAGGAGTACAAAGTTCAAAAGGGAGCTCCAAACATGCTTAGCTCCATACCATGAAATTTACAAAGATCTATCAAGAAAAAAAAAGAAAACAAACACAGTTTACTGATTTTTTTTTTAAAGATAGAAGATACACGAAATCTATATGCTGCAGAAGAAAGTTCAGGTGAAGATATTCTGCAACAGAGAAAACGTTCTCATTTGGTTGTGCTTAGCAGTGATTATGAGGAAGAAAATTAAATGAACATACATTATCTGACATATCATCATTATCAGCCATTTTCAATCCACTGCAGGATGAAGGCCTCTCCAGCAACTTTCCAGTTCCTTCTGTTTTGAGCACTGGCCATCCATTTACTACTCAAAAACTCATGAATTTCATCTATCCATCTCCGCCTTTGTCTTCCAGGTTTTCTTCTAGCCCCTCTTGGGTACCATTCTGTTATTTTCTTAGTCCATCTGTCATCATGTCTTCGAGCTATGTGTCCTGCCCAAGACCATTTTAGTTCTTTAGTTTTGATAAGAATGTCCTTTACTTGAGTTTGCTGCCTAATCCATGTGTTTCTCTTTTTATCTAACATTCTGATTCCCAATATAATTCGTTCCATTCTTCGCTATGTAGTTCTTAGCTTCTCTTCCATTCTTTTCGTGAGTGCCCAAGTTTCACTTCCATAAGTCATGGTGGGGAGTATACATTGATTCATTATTTTACGTTTCAGACAAACTGGGATATTGCTCTTCAGTGTGTGGCTATATTTCCTGAATGCTATCCATCCAAAATTTATTCTTCTCTTGACTTCCAGCCATTTATCATTATTACAGCTAATAACTTGTCTCAGATAAGTATATGACTCCACCTTTTCAATTACTGCTCCTTCAATCATTATTTCCCTTTCCGTGGCATACTTGTTCATCATTACTTTTGTTTTAGCCATATTCATCTTTAGTCTGAAATCCTTACTAACTGTGCATAACTGATTAAGATTTTCCTCTAATTCTTTGGGATCATGGCTTATGACGACAATGTCATCTGCAAATCGTAAATGGTTTAGGTACTCTCCGTTCACATTGACTCCTTTCTGCAACCAGTCTAATCTTCTGAAAGCTTCCTCAAGGGCAGCAGTAAACAGCTTCGGAGATATTGTGTCTCCTTGTCGAACTCCTTTCTCGATTTTAAATTTGCTACTGTCTTTGTCTAGTCTAATAAAGGATGTAGCACTCTCATATATTTGATTGCATTATTTGATTGTATATTTGATTGCACTATGATTGCATTATTCCACTGCTTAGGCATCACACCTTTTCTAATGCACTTTGTGAAGAGCCTTGCCAGTTTTTGTGTTATGTCTCTTCCTCCCAATTTTAACAACTCTACAGTAACTTCATCTTCCCCCGGGGCTTTCCGATTCTTCATTTTCTTCAATGCATGTTCTACCTCATCAGGAAGAATATCGGTTATGTCGTATGTGTTGCTACTTTGCAATCCATGTTCCCCACTGCTGGTATCATTCCCTCGCTCCTTGTATAATTCTCTATAGTAGTCTTCTGCTATTTGAATTATGCTTTCTCTGCTGTTTATAAGTACACCATCGCTATTCTTCAGTTTCAGTATCATTTGTCTTTCTGTATTACTGCTCGTGGCTGCTGATTTAAATCCTTTGTTTTCCCTTAATGCTTGTTCTACTTTTCTTTTGTTAAATCTTCTTATGTCCTCTCTGAGTCTCTTTCTAATGGCTTTGCATAACTCAGTATACTCAATTTTCTCCCTGTCAGCGTTTTTCTTGCTCTTCATTTGTCGTCTTTGGTTCATCATGACAAGTGTTTCTTGACTAATTTTTTCTTCTTTGGATTTCTGTTTCCCTATAGGTTTCTTGGGCTTTATCACTTTCAGAAAGTTGTAATATTCCTCGTCGATATCTTGGTCCTGAGCAGTCTGCAGAAGCTCAAACTTGTTCTTAAGTTCCAGTACATACTGCTTTTTCTCCTCCTCTGTTATTTCAAAGACCTTTGTATTATTTACTCGTGTCAGTTTTTTCCTTTCCTTTCCTACATCTATATCAAGTGTACATCTTACCATTCTGTGATCACTTCCAACATTTACCTTATTCAGGACGGTAACATCATTCACAATATATCTTCTGTTAGTGAGGATGAAGTTGATTTCATTAGTTGTTAATCCATTTGGACTCTTCCATGTCCACTTTCTGTTCACCCTTTTCTTGAAAAAAGTGTTCATTACTGACAGTCCTTGAGATTCTGCAAATTCCACAAGTCTTTCACCTCTTTTATTTCTTTCACCAATTCCAAAATTTCCTATAGTTCCTCTTTCTGCGCTGTTTTGCCTTTTTCCAACCTTAGCATTGAAGTCCCCCATAATAATAATAGTGTAGTGGGTTTTCTGCTCATCTAGAAGACTCTCAATTTCAGTGTACATTTCTTCAACCTCTTCATCATCGTGGCTCGATGTTGGTGCATAAATCATTATAACCTTTAGCTTGTACCTCTTAGAAATCTTGAGTATTAGTCTTGACACCCTTGGTGATGTACTTTTGAATTCCAAAATGTTTTTTAAATCTTTATGGACCAGAAACCCAACTCCACCTTCACTCCTTTCACTGTTTCCATTGGTGTTCTTCACTCCTTTCACTGTTTCCATTGGTTTCCATCTGACATATATGAATCTCATTTTGTAAGATAAGACGTTTGTTCAGTTATTACTATTTTTAATATAAAGTTTCCGATAGTTATAAAAAAAAGTTGTATTTTTGTTAACCTTTGGAATATAACCTTCCTTTATATACTAGTTCTTAGTCCCGTATAACAGTGTTTCACACTACATGAGATTTTACAGGAACCTAACTACTGTGTTATACGAGGGTTACCTCTATTATTAATATAGGATCATTGTCATCGTCATCATTTTTCTACCAAGATAAACTCCAAGCATACATATGGCGCCTCCGTAGCCAGGTGAGAAGGAGCAGCAGTGCGTAGCACACGCTTCTTGATTAGACCGAGGTTCGAGCCCGTCACCACCAAATACGGAGGATGCGGAAAGGTCAGGGAATGACCACCACATATCCTGGAGCAATATGGCCTTAGTTGCTAATGCTCCTAAAAACCAAATAACAACAACAACAACATCTTCATCTCCCTGTATCCACCATGCCCTCTGTGATAGTTATAATCTTCCTCTGGGCACCTCCCCCTTAACTTTGCCTTCCATGAAATCCTATGTCAATCCCTCACCTCGAAACTCATTGAGTCCAATTTCACTTCCGCCTTCTGCTTATTTCAGTCATGTCTTTCACCAACCCTTCTCAAAACATCCAATTTCTCCAATAAGAAAATGGGCATAGTCTTAAAACTTTTCAGTCTTCTGTTATCATCCTTTCTTAGTGTCCATGTCTCTACTCAATAAAGTACCACAATCTATTCTAGATGTTGTACCAATTTTTTTTTTTTAATTTATTTATCATCATAATTTAATCCCTTACAATGTGTGAGAAAATTATCATAGAATACAAATATAGTATAAATATGCAAATATAAATATACAGACAAGTATATAAGTGAAATATAATTAGACAACTTAAATACAAATAACTTTACAAGATACATTTACTCAGGATCTATACAGGGTGCTTCAAAATTGAAGGTCAGTAATCTAAAGGTGAACTGTACAGACTACAATATACAAAAAAAGCCTAGTAAACATGGGTGCTTAAGTGAATTGTTTTCAAGATATTTTACATTTCTAGTTGGGATCCACCACTGATTTGTTTCTTTAGGTTAGGTTAGGTTATGCTCATTCTCTCCCTTTCCCCTTTTTCAATACTCTGAGACATAGCAGGCATACTAGTACTTGTTAAAGGATAGTCAACATGGAAAGAAGTTACAGCAATGAAGAGTATGCACACATGCACTTCATGTATGCTAAAGCCAATGGCAGTGCACTCGAGACTGCAAGTTTGTACCAAGAAGCATTTCCCTGCCGAAGGCAGCCCAACAGGTGCACATTCATCAGGGTACATCAACGCTTTAGAGAACATGGGCGCTTCACACATGGAGTATGAGCAGGTAGGCCCAGAAGCATAACACCTGATGTTGAGGAAACAGTGTTAGAAAGAATAGAACAAAATCCAGTAATTTTACGAGGGTTGCTCTGCAAGAATGTGTACTGAGTCATAGCAGTGTGTGGTGAATTTTACGTCGCCAGTTACTGTACCCCTACCATATCCAGTGTGTGCAAGGTCTCAGCAATACAGACTACCCTCCCAGAGTGCTCCCATAGTCAGTGGCGGATCTTAATAGAAAATGTGCATTATCTCGAAAACGGTTCATTTGCAGCCCGATGTTCACTGGGACTTTTTTTGCTTATTTTAGTTTGTACTTTTCACCTTTAAATTATTGACCATCATTTTTGAAACACCCTGTAAAATTTCGGTGTAAATACACTATAGACAACTCTTAAAGAAAAAACTACAGTAGTAGTGTGAAGGGCATCATTTCATCTGTACCTTTCATACTAATGCATAGTTTTTCTTTAAGAGTTGTGTATGGCGTACCTACCCTGATATTATATAGATATAGAATCTTAAACTCTTAAAATATTATGCCTAATTGCATTTAGTTTTATTTACTCATGATATATTTACTCAATAATAAAAATTGAAATTTAAAAAACAAAAATTGGTTTAAATTTACAATTGTAACTGCAGTTAACTGTTAATATTTAGAAAATTTACATAATTAATATAATTATTATAAAATAGGCGCCTCTGTAGTCAGGTGGGCAGGAGCAGCAGTGCTTAGCACACGCTTCTTGATTAGACCAGAGTTCGAGCCCGTAACCACCAAATACAGAGGATGCGGAAAGGTCAGGGAATGACCACCGCATATCCCCGGAACAATATGGCCTTAGTTGCTAATGTTCCTAAAAACCAAATAACAACATATAAAATAAATTAAATTAAAATCATAAGGCTAATGAGTGGACAGACATGATTGGATAAATGAACCAAAATGAAATAAAGAGATCATAACTGTTTATATTTATAATATTCAATAAATAAAAAATCAGAATATGCTCATTCTAAAAAATACATAGTCAGTTCAATACTACAGAAAAATTTATTTCTGTAATTAAAAACAGGAGTATAATAAGAGATGTATTTCAAAAGTGAGTTGTTCACACAGTTTCCATTAATTATTATATATATAAATTTCAGCACAAGTTCATGTTTTTTTTTTCTAGAAGTAGTTTAAGTCATGGTTTGCTAATGTTGGTCATGATTGGCTCTGCTGTAACTACCTAGTTTATCCTTTTTAATTAAGCAATTGATCATTTTAATCTGGATTTTTTCTAATTTATTAACTTGGGACACAAATCGTGACACTGAAGGAGACATGCATATTCCAATAGAGGAAGCATCAGAGTCGCAAATAAAAATTTCAAGTGAATATTTCCAGAAGATGAATAACATTTAATAAAACTTAGTCTCTTCTATTCCTGTTTGGAAATGTATTGTATGTGAGATGAAAAGGAACAATTGGTCAAAATTTTAATACCTGGAGCACATATTTCATCAGTAATTATAACCTCTTGGGGCTCATCACTGTAACTAAACTGTATGACTTTCTTATGGGGATCTTTGTAAGTTACTAACTTGCCCTTTAGTCGATATGTATTTGTAGATTGTTGAGTTTATATAATATTAATATTATATAAACTCAACCTAATATTATGAATATTAGTTATTGATTAAATGAAATATTCTTCATTGCTTCTTCAAAAGCTTTTTTTTTTTACCCATTGCTATTCTTATTTCTCTGCTGCACTTTTAAAAATTAACAACAACCAGCATAAATTAAGTGAAATAAAGCTTATTTGATTGACTGTCCCTATTAAATATTCAAATTGCACAATCCGTTTCAGCAAATTCTGTGACTGACAACTACAAATTTGCTAAGGTAAGTAAAGTTTGCTTTTAAACCAGTGTGCTTGGAAATGCTTGATTGGAAAATGATTGTGCTTATGATAGCATCATCATGCATTACTGCACACTCTGCTAATAGGAGAACAAAAACTCACTCAGCCTTCAAGTTGTCTTTAAATCTAGAAAGTAAGGCAGCACTAACCAGCAGAATTTTCAGGGACACTAGAAAAATAATGACCAGCTCATTGTCTGGGATGACTGCAGTCTTCGAAAACTGCCTTACAGGTGCTTGATCACACTCTGCAAAATGTGGGAGTAATATCTCTAATACTGACTGAGAATTTTGCTCTACACTGCCCTTGGAACTAAAAGCTGATGAACTACAATCCTGCTTTAAAATTCCATCCATTTGGAAGAACTGTCAACAATAAAATTGTATCTGACAGAATTTGCTGAAAATCTACATTGGAAAAAAAAACCACAGCATCTAATAATCAGAACAAAACTATTTCAATTAAAAAATACAGAAAACAGTTGCAGCACTTTACAAAAAGAAGCATTATTTCTAAATGGTCATTTCACTTCCATGCCTTGCACTTCATAAGACTAAATGTATCTTTGCACTGTTCCAAAAACCAATGGGACAGTCAACTGCCTAAACGAATTTCAAAACTTTATGTATGTAGGTATGCTTCCCCGAATGACTCGACTATGAGAAGTACAATGAACAGTTGTCAGAGAAATAGAATCGGCCAGTAAATCAGAATGTCTTGTAATGGGGGATTTTAACTTTCCAGATATTGACCGGAACTTGTGAGTTGGTCACTTGCACGCTAGCAAGCTTTTGTGGATTTATTGGAGGATTGCTTTCTACAGCAACATGTTCAAGGGGCAACCAGAGGGAGAAACCCTTAATCTGATTATCAGCAGTGATTATTCATGCATTAAGAATTTGCAGATAAAGGAACCACTAGGTGACAGTGATCACAGTGTACTGATGTGGGATTTACTTAAAGATGTAACTACCATCAAGGATAAAGGGAAGGGTTTTTGTTTTTCTAAAGGGGACTACAGTGGTCTCAGACAATTTTTAAATTCTATATAGTGGGATCAACTGATGATGTTACCAAAGGTGAATTCTAAATGGGAAGCCTTCAGGGACATAATCTTGGAGGCTACTAGGCTTTTCATACCAACTAAGAAATACTGTTCAAGGTTCAGGCCTAAATGGATGTCGAATGAATTAATGAGGCTCATGGCAGAGAAGAAAAATGCATGGGATGCACATAAATTATCAGGCGACATTGAAGCTTATGGCAGATATAGGCTAGTCTGTAATCAAGTCACATCAGGTCAAGTCACAATCAAGTCAGTGATCACAGTGTGCTGAAGTGGGATGTACTCAAAGAGGTAACTACCGTCAGGGGTAAAGGGAAGGGTTATTGCTTTCGTAACGGCAACTACGATGGTCTGAGACAGTATTTAAAATCTACACGGTGGGACCAAATGATGATGTTACCAATAGCAAATTCAAAATGGCAAGCATTCAAAGAACTTATCTTGGAAGCCACTAGGCTTTCCATACCAACTAAGAAATATTGTTCAAGGTTTAGGCCTAAATGGATGTCAGATGAACTAATGAGACATGTGACAGAGAAGAAAATTGTTTGGGATACATATAAATTAACAAGTAACACAGAAGCCTATGATAGATATAAGTTGATCTGTAAACAAGTTACAAAGGAGGTTAGGCAGACGAAGGCAGATTGCGAGAAATCTTTGACAAAGGATGCAAAGAAAAACAGTAAAGAGTTCTTTTCTTATGTAAACTCTAGAAGGAAGGGGATGAATCAGATTGGTCCACTTGATATCGATGGTTCAACTGTTGATGACCCTGCTCAGGTAGCTAACCAACTAAATGAATATTTTGCATCGACATTCACAAATGAGGAGTTATTCAGTGAGGGGAATGTCAGAGATATATTAAACTCTGGCAGTAATCTAGATAATCTTAGCATTAGCATTAGCATTAGTAGAGGCATATGATGCAAGAAAGCAAGCTTATTCAGCATCAGCCAAAAAAAAAAAAAAAAAAAAACCCTCTCCCATTTCACCCCTCCGTTCGTTCGAAATACCTGTCCAGTTCAGCTTTAAATTTGTTTAGGCTATCAACTTCAACAACAAGTGATGGAAGTCGGTTCCACCAACCAACCACCCGCTGGCCAAAGGCAAATTTCCGCACATCGATCCGACATCCGTCCTTCCTCAATTTGAATTTATGCCCTCTGAGGTGATTATTCTGAGAAAGATGAAGAATCCCATTGGCATTGAGCATGCTCAAACCATTCAAAGCCTTATACACCTCTATCAGATCACCTCGCCGGTGCCTAGTCTCCAGACTCTGTAATTTGCAAAACTTAAGCCTTTCTTCGTAAGAGCAACCCTTTGTTCCATTTACTAATCTTGTTGCCCTTCTCTGTACCCGTTCCAGCAGCTCTACATCCTTCTTGAAATGAGGCCTCCAGACCTGTATACAGTACTCAAGATGTGGCCTAACCATTGCCTTATAGAAGGGAATAATCACCTCCTTATCCCTGCTAGAAAAATTCCTGTATATCATTGACAAGACACCATGAGCTACTCTTGCAGCTCGTCTGCACTGCTCAGAGAACTTCATATCTGCCTGCACAATTACCCCCAGGTCCTTTTCATTCTCCACCACTGTCAGTGTAGTACCGCAGAGTTGATACATTGCTCTGGGGTTACTGTTACCCATATGTAGTACTTTACATTTGTCAATGTTAAACTTCATTTGCCACCCCTCAGCCCATCTGTTCAACCTTTCCAGATCCTGTTGCAGCAGCATAGCGTCAGTAGTGTCCTTAACGACCCTGCCAACCTTTGTATCATCTGCAAACTTAGACATTAAACTTGATATCCCATCATCAATATCATTCATAAACACTGAAAACAACAATGGACCCAACACTGAACCTTGAGGAACTCCACTAATAACATTAGTCCACGTTGAGCAGTGTCCATTGATTACCACTCTCTGTCTTCTGCCACTCAACCATCCCCTTATCCATAGCAGCAATTTGCCTCCAATGCCACACTGCTCCAATTTGTGCAGCAGTCTTCCATGTGCAACAGTATCAAAAGCCTATCTAAGATCCAAATATATAATATCAAAGTTATTCCCTACATCCAGTTCTTTTGTGACTACATCATAGTATCCAATCAAATTGGTCAGGCAAGACCTGCCTTTAACAAAACCATGCTGCGTCTGAGTTATAACTGAATTCTTGTCTAGATGATCCTGCAGTGCTTCTTTAACCAGTGCCTCCATTAATTTACCTGGAACAGAAGTTAAACTAACAGGTCTATAATTACTTGTGTCAGCCTTTGATCCTCCTTTGTGAATTGGGGTTACATTGGCACATCTCCAGTCTATGGGTACCTCCCCTGAGTCCAAAGAAGCTCTCATAATTATGGCTAGGGGTTTGCATACTTCCTTTGCTGCCTCCTTTAATATAACTGGATAAATCCCATCCACCCCAGGTGCCTTTTTTATGTTTATCCTCAACAATCTCTCCTCCACTTTCCTCTCAGTTATTACAAAATCATCCAGCTCACTGCCAATGTTTACTTTACCTACATCATTCTCCTTCCTGAATAACTCCTCATGCGTGAATGTAGATGCAAAATACTCGTTTAGATTGTTAGCCACCTGAGCAGGATCCTCAACTGTTGAACCATCAATATCCAGTGGACCAATCTGATTCATCCCTTTCCTTCTTGAGTTTAAATACGTAAAGAACTCTTTTCTGTTTTTCTTTGCATCCTTTGCCAAGGATTTCTCATAATCTGCCTTTGCCTGCCTAATCTCCTTTGTGACTTGGTTACAGACCAACTTATATCTATCATAGGCTTCCATGTCACCCATTAATTTGTATGTATCCCATGCATTTTTCTTCTCTGCCACATGTCTCATTAGTCCATCTGACAACCATTTAGGCCTAAACCTTGAACAATATTTCTTAGTTGGTATGTAAAGCCTGGTAGCCACCAAGATTAGTTCCTTGAATGCTTCCCATTTTGAGTTTGCTGTTGGTAACATCATCAGTTGGTCCCACTGTATAGAATTTAAATACTGTCTCAGACCATCATAGTCGCCTTTACGAAAACAAAAACCCTTCCCTTTACCTCTGATGGTAGTTACCTCCTTGAGTAAATCCCACTTCAACACACTGTGATCACTGCCACCTAGTGGTTCATTTATCTGCAGGTTCTTAATGCATGAAGAATCACTACTGATAATCAGATCAAGAGTATTGCTCCCTCTTGTTGCCTCACGAACATGCTGATGTAGAAAACAATCATCCAATAAATCCACAAAAGCCTTGCTAGTGTGCGAGTGACCAAACCACAAATTCCAGTCCAATATCTGGGAAATTAAAATCCCCCATTATAAGACTCTCTGATTTACTGGCCCACTATATTTCCCTGTACAATATATTATTATATTCATCAGAGTCATTAGGCCTATAGCACACTCCTACTCTCAATTTTGATTTCCCTATGCTTATGTCACACCAAACTGACTCGACACTGCCCTGTCCATCGATGTCAACTGGCTTCACTTCCTTTGACTTTATGTGTTTCTTAATTAATAGCATAACCCCTCCTCCCCTCCTGTCCTGTCTATCCTTTCTATATACATTGTATTCCCCAAATTCCAGTTCCGCATTACTTATATCTGTGTGACACCACGTCTCTGATATCCCAACAATATCTGCCTTTGATGTTTTGAGCAATACCTCAAATTCATCAAATTTATTTACCAAACTCCTAGCATTGGTGTACACGCAGGTATACATGCACCTGTTTCTATTCTTAGCTACCCTAACACAACCCATGTGTTTACTTGTAACGCAATGACTACCAGCAGTCTCTGAAATATCCTGCATCTTGTTTTTCAGACTTCTGCTCATTTGAATAGAAGCAGTGCAAGAATCACTTGCACCTCTGCCAGTGGCTACTGTTAATCTATTAGTCCTTGTATCCCCCACAACTAGCAGTTTTCCGACCCACCTAACACTGCCTCGACAGCATCAGCAAAAATTCTTGCACCCTTTCTATTTAAGTGTATCCCATCCCTGTAGAAGCAATCTCTCCTGTTAACAAGTACAGTCCAGGCTGAAAAAAATTCTACCCCTTGAGCCTTGCACAATCCCTCCAGGGCCGAATTGATCGACAAGGCTCTCATCATATACTCCCTCCTATCGTGTCTGGGCAGAATTGCAGACACTTTCAAGTTCAACCCTAATTCACGGCTGTTTTTTCAACAGTGACCTGTACTTGCTAAGTAATTCCGCCGGTCTCCTACTCTTAATATCATTAGTGCCAACGTGTACAACTATATCACCTTTTGTTCCCTTAAAAGATGATATCCGCTCTACAACGTCATCAACCTTTGCCCCTGATAGACGTACCCTGGTCCTATTCCACCTATCCTTTTTACAAAGCATGTTCCCCGTTTCCCTGACAATAGAGTCACCAACAACTACTAGTTCCTGTGGGACCAGCGCATTCTGCCTAGGGGGCTGCCCCTGTGTTGCCTGATGACCAAGTGCAAGCTCTGGCGTTGATGTGGGCAGCTGAGAGCTTGATGGGCCCCTCAATTTATTTCCTTCGAGGGCAACCACCCTGTCCTTCAAGGTCTCATAAAGGCCCATAACAACGCTGAGTTGTCACCTGATTTCTTTGCACTCCTTACATCGTGCACACACAAAGACATCCCCCTTGGCAGTATCATGTCCCGTACCCGACTGCTCCGCAAACATCAAGCAAACAGTGCATTTTAATAGACTGTGATTCAGAGGGCAACTGCCCCCCTCAGTTCTCCCCTGAACCACAGCACTCCCATTAGCTTGAGCCTTTTGCTTTGCTGCTCTGGTCAGAGTCATGATTCCAATTTAATTCAATAAAATTTGAAACAAATATTAAATCCTTAAGTTATATCCCAAAACAGTTATGTTATATATATATATATATTTTTTTTTTTTTTTTTTTTTCGGTATCTAGTGTTCCCTTTATACAACTTCCGTATCACGTGTACCACTATAGTTATGTATTAATTATTTGTTACGATTAAGTCGTTATAGATATTTATAGAGTTAAAAATACAATTTAATTGACAATAAAGTTTATCAAGATTAATAGATTTACTGATTAATTGACAATATTATATTATGCTGTATACTACACTAAGCTTATGCTATCGTGTAAAAATGGCGGGAATTCACGAACGGTATTTCTACGGACTCGTAAGTATTGATTAGCTTCGAAATTTCGCTATCTCAATTTAGAATAAACTAAGGATCCTGACTAGGTCTATAATCTACTTATAGAAGATAATTTGATATAACAATTGGTTAATAAATCGACTAAATTTGGTTAAAAGACCTCTCGTTCAATTTGTGACACGTGGATTTGATACCGTTACCGATACTAAGTAATATCTACGAAATCTCTGTCTAAGTTAAACTTTAAACTAAGTATCGTAACTAGGAATATAAAGCTACTCTAGAAAATAAGTTAATATGACAATTTAAACTAATAAAGCAGAAAATAAATCAGGAAAAACTTCTCTGTTTGAAGAGCTTTAAGGAGCAATGTCTGCACAGGCTAACCTCGCACCCAGACTCGAGAATGTCAGATATGTAAGATATCTTGTAATAACTGGGATTAATCTCAGTTATTACAAGTTATTATTGTAATAACTGAGATTAATAACTCAGATATCTTGTAATAACTGAGATTAAAGTGGAGGAGAAATTGTTGAAGATAAACACAAGAAAGGCACCTGGGGTGGATGGGATCTATCCAGTTATATTAAAGGAGGCAGCAAAGGAAGTAAGCAAAACTTAGCCATAGTTATGAAAACTTCCTTGGACTCAGGGGAGGTACCCATGGACTGGAGATGTGCAAATGTGACCCCAATTCACAGAGGAGGATCAAAGGCTGGCACAAGTAATTATAGACCTGTGAGGAATTTAACTTCAGTTCCTGGAAAATTAATGGAGGCACTGGTTAAAGAAGCACTGCAGGATCATCTAGACAAGACTTCAGTTATAGCTCTTACACAGCATGGTTTTGTTAAGGGGGAAGTCTTGCCTGACCAATTTGATTGGATACTATGATGCAGTCACAAAAGAACTGGATGCAGGGAATAACTTTGATATTATATACTTGGATCTTAGAAAGGCTTTTGATACTGTTGCACATGGAAGACTGCTGCATAAATTGGAGCATTGTGGCATTGGAGGCAAATTGCTGCTATGGATAAAGGGGGTGGTTCAGGGGGAGAAGACAGAGAGTGGTAATCAATGGACACTGCTCATCGTGGACTAATGTTATTAGTGGAGTCCCTCAGGGTTCAGTATTGGGTCCATTATTGTTTTCTGTATTTATAAATAATATTGATGATGGTATATCAAGCTTAATGTCCAAGTTTGCAAACGACACAAAAGTTGGCAGGGTTGTTAAGGACACTACTGACTCTGTTCTGCTGCAAAAGGATCTGGAAAGGTTGAGCAGATGGGCTGAGAAATGGCAAATGAAGTTTAACATTGACAAATGTAAAGTACTACATATGGGAAACAGCAACCTGAGAGCAACGTATCAGCTCTGTGGTAATACACTGACAGTGGTAGAGAATGAAAAGGACCTGGGGATAATTGTGCAGGCAGATATGAAGTTCTCTGGGCAGTGCAGATAGGCTGCAAGAGTAGCTCATGTTGTCTTATCAGTGATATACAGGAATTTTTCTAGCCGGGATAAGGAGGTGATTATTCCCTTGTATAAGGCAATGGTCAAGCCACACCTTGAGTACTGTATATAGTTCTGGAGGCCTCATTTCAAGAAGGATGTAGAGCTGCTGGAACGAATACAGAGAAGGGCAACAAGGTTAGTGAATGAAACAAATCGTTGCTCTTACGAAGAAAGGCTTAAGTTTTGCAAATTACAGTGTCTGGAGACTAGGCACCGGCGAGGTGATCTGATAGAGGCGTATAAAGCCTTGAATGGTTTGAGCATGCTCAGTGCTGATGGGATTCCGCCTCTTGCTCAGAATAATCACCTGAGAGGGCATAAATTCAAATTGAGGAAAGACAGATGTAGGATAGATGTCCAGAAATTTGTCTTTAGCCAGTGGGTAGTTGGTTGGTGGAACAGAGTTCCATCCCTTGTTGTGGAAGTTGATAGTCTAAATAAATTTAAGGCTCAGCTGGACAGGTATTTCAAAAAAACGGAGGGGTGAAGTGGAAGTTTTTTTTCTTTTTTTTTTTTTTTTCTGCCTGATGCTGCATAAGCTTCCTTTCTTGCATCATATGCCTCTACTAATGTTAAGTCACAAAGTAGGTTAGGCAGGCAAAGGCAGATTAAGAGAAAACTTTGGGCAAGGATGCAAAGAAAAACAGCAAAGAATTCTTTACTTATATAAACTCTAGAAGGAAGGGGGATGAATGAGATTGGTTCACTTAACATAGATCGTTCGACTATTGATGATCCTGCTCAACAAGCTGATAAACTGAATGAGTATTTTGCATCTACATTCACAAATTAGGAATTATTCAAGGAGGGGAATGCCAGAAGTTTTTCAAACTCTTACAGGGAGCTAAGTGATTTTTTTTTATTATTATTATTATTAATGGCCATATGGTACAAGGAAGCCTGAGGCTTATGCTGCACCAGCCAAAAAAAAAAAAAAAATTCCCAAGTTACCCCCTGAGAGAGAGAGAGAGAAGTAGAAAGGAATCACCAAGAAAGAGAAGAATGATGATATCCAGCTCAGGACCCTGGGTTTGCCAAGCCCATACTCACTAGATGTGAGCCCACTGAGAGCAAAGTTGAGAGAAATTGTTGAAGTTAAACATGAAAAACACCTGGGGCAGATAGAATCCATCCAGTTATAATGGAGACAGCAAGGAAAGTAAGCAAACCCTTTGCCATAATTATGAGAACATCCTTAGAGTCAGAGGAGATCTCTATGGTCTGGAGATGTGCAAAGGTATCCCCAATTCACAAAGGGTGTTCAAAGGGTGACACAAATAATTATAGCCCTGTTAGTTTAACTTCTGTTCCGGGAAAAATTATGGAGTCACTGTTTAAAGAGGTGATACAGGATCACCTAGACAAGACAGTAGTAATAGTTCAGACACAGCATGGGTTTGTTGAGGGGAAGTCTTTCCTGACTTATTTGACTGCATACTACGATGTGGTCACAAAGGAACTGGATTCAAAAAAATAATTTTGATATCATATACTTGGATTTCAGTAAAGCTTTCGGATACTGTTGCATGGAAGATTGATGTACAAATTGGAGTGGTATGGCATTACGGGCAAGTTACTGCAATGGATAAACGGATGGTTGAGTGGTAATAAATGGACACTGCTTTTTGTGGACTAATGTTATTAGCGGAGTAACCCAATGTTCGGTGCTGGGCCCATTGTTGTTTTGTTTTGTTTTGTTTATTTATCAATGATATCGATGAAGGTATATCAGGCTTGATATCCAAGTTTGCAAATGATACAAAGGTTGGCAGGGTTGTTAATGACAGTAAAGACAGTATGCTACTGCAATAGGATCTAAAAAGGTTAGGCAGATGAGCTGAGAAGTGGCAACTGAAGTTTAACATTGACAAATAGAGTGATGAAATGTGAGGTTTTTTTTTTTTTTTTTTTGGGGGTGATGCTGCATAAGCTTACTCTCTTGCATCGAATGCCTCTGCTAATGCTAAATGCAAAGTACTTCATATGGGTAGCAGTAACCCAAGAGAAACATACCAACTGTGTGGTACTACACTCAGGAAGGTGGAAAATGAAAAAGACGTGGGGGTAATTGTGCAGTCAGATATGAAGTTCTCTGAGCAATGCAGATGGTCTGGCAGAGCAGATCATAGAGATTTATCAATGATATATAGGAATTTTGCTAGCAGAGACAAGGAGGTGATTATACCTTTTGTGTAAGGCAATGGTCAGGCCATACCTTGAGTACTGTGTACAAGTCTGTAGGCCTCACTTTACGTAGGATGCAGAGTTGCTAGAATGAGTACAGAGAAGGGTAACAAGATTGGTGAGAGGAACAAAGAGGTTGTCTTACCATGAGAGGCTTAAATTGTATCATTTGCAGCATCTGGAGACTAGGCACCTGCGAGGCGACCTGATCGAGGTGTATAAGGCCTTGAAAGGTTTGAAAAGGCTCAGTTCTGATGGAATACTTCTGCTTGCTCAGAATAAGAATCTGAGGGGGCATATATTCAAATTGAGGAAAGACAATAATAGAATAGATGTGCTAGTTTGCTTTCAGCCAGCGGGTAGTTGATTTCTGGAACAGATTTCCATCTGTTGTGATAGTTGATATCTTAAATAAATTCAAGGCAGAGCTAGACAAACGTTTGGAGTGACCAGATGGGTGAAATGGGAAGGGGTTTTTTTGGCTGATGCTGTATGACCTTGCTTTCTTGCATCATATGCCTCAGCTAATAATCTGAAGCTTAAAATTGATGCTCCATAATGCTTATTATGGATCAAGCTTTGCCAACAAGTTGCAATGAACATGATCTCTTGTCAAGGCGCTGACTAAGTTTCAATAACAAGAGCTTAATTTACAGTACTCACCTTGGACGATCTGCAGTTGTTATTTTGGGTGAATGAATGACTAAATTTTTTGGTTTGGGTAATTCTATATAGTCTCCATGATAAGGGACAGAGTTGTGCACTTCTTCTTCCTTGTGCATATTTTAATTCTGTTCTTAATTCCGTTTTTAATTAATTTATTCTCATTCCGTAAACTTACCAATTAATTTACTTAACTTTAAATTACCTAAACCCAAAAATTTAGTCATTCATTCACCCAAATAACAACTGCAGATCATCCAAGGTGAGTACCGTAAATTAAAGTTTTGATATTGAAACTTAGTCCAATCACATGGTATTTTAAGACATTCTATAATTTATCTAATGCCCAGGAGCTTAATGTAAATTACTGGCCATGTAATCGTGTTTAAACTATAAGCAGATCTCCAATTATCTCTAATAATGCAAATCATTGGGACTAATATAGGAAGTTCCTGACGTCGATCTGCAGAGCTTATGTTTTTCTAATGGCCAAGTTTGGGCTACCTGCTTTAGAGTTTTCATTGGTAAAAATAGTATTAGTATTAGTAAAAATAATGAAAAAATTAAATAAAAGAATACGAAATAGACAACCTATGCATTTTCCTTCTCCGATAGGTAACCGTCCAGCTGACACTGGCATTAGCTACCTCCTCATTTGAAACATTTCTGTCCCTTGAACATCTTGCTACTATGTTCTGTTACAGTAACAAACAAGAACTCTTGAGGTATGTGCAAGCGTTACTTTGACCAATATTATCAGATATATGCTTGTCTATATTACCCTTGTTTCCCCCCCCCCTAAAAGTAGCAGTTTCCCTGAACCTTTAAGGTATCCTAAATAATACTGGAAAAACCTCTTGCACCACCTTTGTTGAAATGTATCCCATCTCTACAAAACAAAAGATTCTTTCTACCTACAATGTAGTCCAAGCTCATAAAAGTTTCTCACCAAAAGCCTTCCAGAGTCCTTCAAGAAATACTGCTCTAGGTTTAGGCCAAAATGGATGTCAGATTAACTAATGAGACTCGTGGCAGAGAAGAAAAATGCATGGGACGCACATAAATTGTCAGGTGACACAGAAGCCTACTGCAGATATAAGCTAGTCTGTAATCAAGTCACAAAGGAGGTTAGGCAGGCAAAGGCAGATCATGAGAAATCTTTGGCAAAGGAAGCAAAGAAAAGCAGCAAAGAGTTCTTTACCTATGTAAACTCTAGAAGGAAAGGGGTGAATTAGATTGGTCCACTGGATATTGATGGTTCAACTGTTGATGATCCTGCTCAGGTGGCTAACAAACTAAATGAGCATTTTGCATGTACATTCACACATGAGTTATTTAGGGAGGGGAATGCCAGAGGTGAATTGAACTCTGGCAGTGAGCTAGATGATTTTGTAATAACTGAGAGGAAAGTGGAGGAGAAATTGTTGAAGATAAACATAAAAAAGGCACCAGAGGTAGTAGTAGTAGTAGTAGTAGTAGTAGTAGTGGCACATGATGCAAGAAAGCAAGTGTAGGAGCTTATGCAGCATCAGCCAAAAAAAAAAAAAATCATCACGCCATTCCCTCCAAATGCCTGTCCAGTTCCTCCTTAAATTTATTTAACCTATCAACTTCCACAACGACAGATGGAAGTTTGTTCCAGCAATTAACCACCCGCTGGCTAAAGGCAAATTTCCGCACATCTATTCTACATCTGTCCTTTCTTAATTTGAACTTATGTCCCCGTAGGTTCGTAATCTGAACAAGTGGAAGGATCCCATCAGAATTCAGCGTGCTCAACCCATTCAAGGCCTTATAGACCTCAATCAGATCACCGCGCAGGTGCCTAGTCTCCAGCCACTGCAATTTGCAGAACTTAAGCCTCTCTTGGTAAGAGAATCCCTTCATTCCCCTCACCAATCGTGTTGCTCTTCTCTGTACACGCTCAAGCAAATCTACATCCTTCCTAAAATGAGGCCTCCAGACCTGTACGCAGTACTCAAGGCGTGGCCTGACCATTGCCTTATACAGAGGGACAATCACCTCCTTTTCCCTGCTAGCAAAATTCCTATATATCATTGACAAAACCCCATGACCTGCCCTAGCAGCCTGTCTGCATTGCTCAGAAAACTTCATATCTGACTGCACAATTACTCCCAGGTCTTTTTCATTTTCTACCACCTTAAGTGTAGTACCACACAGTTGGTACGTTTCTCTGGGGTTACTTCTACCCATATGCAGTACTTTGCATTTGTCAAGGTTGAACTTCAGTTGCCACTTCTTAGCCCATCTGCCCAAATTATCTAGATCCTGTTGCAGTAGCACACTGCCATTACTGTCATTAACAACCCTGCCAACCTTTGTGTCATCTGCAAACTTCGACATTAAGCCTGATATACCTTCATCAATATCATTGATAAATACACAAAACAACAGTGGACCCAACACCGAACCCTGTGGGACTCCACTAATAACATTAGTCCATGAAGAGCAGCACCCATTGATTACCACCCTCTGTCTTCTCCCACTTAACCATCCTTTTATCCATTGTAGCAACTTACCCTTAATACCATTCTGCTCCAATTTGTACAGTAGTCTTCCATGCGCAACAGTGTCAAAAGCTTTCCTGAAATCCAAGTATATGATATCAAAATTATTTTTCGCATCCAGTTCCTTTGTGACCACATCATAATAACCAATCAAATTTGTCAGACAAGACTTTCCCTTAACAAACCCATGCTGTGTTTGAATTATTGCTGCAGTCTTGTCTAGATGATCCTGCAATGCATCTTTAACCAGTGACTCCATTATTTTACCCGGAACAGAAGTTAAACTAACTGGTCTGTAATTACTCGTGTCACCCTTCGATCCACCTTTGTGAATTGGGGACACATTTGCACATCTCCAGTCCGTGGGAACCTCCCCTGAGTCCAAGGATGCTCTCATAATTATGGCTAAGGGTTTGCTTAGTTGCTTTGCCGCCTCCTTTAAAATAACTGGATAGATCCCATCCACCCCAGGTGCCTTTCTTATGTTTAACTTCAACAATTTCTCCTCCACTTTGCTCTCAGTTATTACAAAATCATTAAGCACACTGCTACAATTTGATAACCTTCTTCCATTTTCAAACTGTAATAATTCCTCACGTGTGAATGTAGATGCAAAATACTCATTCAGTTTGTTTGCTATCTGAGCAGGATCATCAACAGTCGAACCATCGATGTCAAGTGGACCAATCATATTCATCCCCTTCCTTTTAGAGTTTATATAAGTAAAGAAATCCTTGCTGTTTTTCTTAGCATCCTTTGCCAAAGATTTCTCGTAATCCGCCTTCGCCTGCCGAACCTCCTTTGTGACCTGATTACAGACTAGCTTATATCTGCCACAGGCTTCTGCGTCACCTGATAATTTATATGCATCCCATGCATTTTTCTTCTCTGTCACGAGTCTCATTAGTTCATTTGATAACCATTTAGGCCTAAACCTTGAACGATATTTCTTAATCGGTATATAAAGTCTAGTAGCTTCCACGATTAATTCCTTGAATGCTTCCCACTTAGAATTTACTGTTGGTAACATCGTCAGTTGATCCCACTGTACAGAATTTAAAAACTGTCTGAGACCACTGTACTCCCCTTTACGGAAGCAAAAACCCTTTCCTTTACCCCTGACGGTAGTTACCTCTTTGAGTAAATCCCACTTCAGCACACTGTGATCACTGCCACCTAGTGGTTCCTTTATCTGCAAATTCTTAATACACGAATGATCACTGCTGATAACCAGATCAAGAGTGTTACTTTCTCTGGTTGCCTCTCGAACATGCTGCTGCAGAAAACAATCATCCAATAAATCCACAAAAGTCTGACTGGTGTGTGAGTGACCAACCCACAAGTTCCAGTCAATATCTGGGAAGTTAAAATCCCCCATTATAAGACATTCAGATTTACTGGCCCATTCTATTTCTCTGTACAATTGTTCATTGTACTCATTCAAGTCATTAGGCCTATAACTCACTCCTACTCTTATTTTTCCTTTCGCAGTGCTTATCTCGCACCAAACTGACTCAACAGAGCACTGTTCATCTATATTAACTGGGTGCACTTCCTTTGATTTTATGTTTTTCTTAATTAACAGCATAACACCCCCTCCCTTTCTGTCCTGTCTATCCTTTCTGTACACATTGTACTCCCCAAATTCCAGTTCTGCATTCCTTATATCTTTGTGACACCACGTCTCTGCTATCCCAACAATATCCGCCTTTGATGTCTTGACCAACACTTCAAATTCATCAAATTTATTTACTATACTTCTAGCATTGGTATACATGCAAGCATACATGCTCCTATGCCTATTCCTGGTTACCCTAACACATCCCATATACCCAACTATTCCATGATGACTGCCATCCGTCCCTGAAACCCCCAACACCCCTCGCTCCAGGTCGCTTCTTATTCTAATAGAAGTTGTGCAAGAATCGCCTTCACCTCTGCCTGCGGTTACTGTTAAACTATTAGTCTTTGTATCCCCCCAAACTAGCAGTTTTCCGACCCACCTAACACTGCCTCGATAGCATCAGCAAATATTCTTGCACCCTTTCTATTTAAGTGTATCCCATCCCTGTAGAAGCAATCTCTCCTATTAACAAGTACAGTCCAGGCTGAAAAAAATTCTACCCCTTGAGCCTTGCACAATCTTTCCAGGGCCGAATTGATCGACAAGGCTCTCATCATATACTCACTCCTATCGTGTCTGGGCAGAATTGCAGACACTTTCAAATTCAACCCTATTTCACGGCTTTTTTTCAACAGTGACCTGTACTTGTTGAGTAATTCTGCCGGTCTCCTACTCTTAATATCATTAGTGCCAACGTGTACAACTATATCACCTTTTGTGCCCTTGAAAGATGATATCCGCTCTACAACGTCATCAACCTTTGCCCCTGGCAGACATACCCTGGTCCTGTTCCACCTATCCTTTTTACATAGCATGTTCCCCGGTGGATGGGATCTATCCAGTTATATTAATGGAGGCAGCAAAGGAAGTAAGCAAACCCTTAGCCATAATTATGAGAGCTTCTTTGTTCTTTATTTTTATTCTTTACTCGGCCTTGTAATTGCATAAAAGTATCGGTAAGGGTATCCACGTGTTTGCAACTCTGCTGAATGAGAAGTTCTTTAGCCATATTTAGCCGCTTGATTGAATATGTTTTACATCGAATTATTTCTGTAAGTAGCTTATGGACCTAGTAAGGATCGTTAGTTTATTCTGAATTGAGACAGCGAGATTTGAAAGTTAATTAATACTTAAGTGTCCGTAGATTTACCGTTCGTAACTTTCCCGCCTTTGTGATACGATAGTTATATACCGTACTAGATAGCGTTAGTTGAACTTCGTTAGCAGTTAAATTGTACTTTTAAATAAATACATATAACGACTTAGATTACAAACGTAATATAATTAATTATATTTAACATAATTAATAACATAACATAATTAATTAATAAATTAATAGAATCATGACTCAGAGCAGCAAAGCAAAAGGCTCAAACTAATGGAAGTGCTGTGGCTTAGAGCAGAACTGAGGCGGGCAGTTGGCCTCTGACTCACAGCCTTATAAAATGCACTGTTTGCTTGATGTTTGCAGATCAATCGGGTACGGGACATGATACTGCCATGGGGGATGTCTTTGTGTGTGCGCGATGCAAGGAGTGTATCGATATCAGGCAACAACTCAGCGTTCTTGTGGGCCTATATGAGAGCTTGAAGGACAGGGTCGATGCCCTCGAAGAAACTAAATTGAGGGGCCCATCAAGCTCTCAGCTGCCCACATCAACGCCAGAGCTTGCACTTGGGCATCACGTGACACACAGGCAACCCTCAAGGCAGAATGCGCTGGTCCAGAAGGAACTAGTAGTTGTTGGTGACTCTATTGTCAGGGAAATGGGGAACATGATTTGTAAAAAGGATAGGTGGAACAGGACCAGGGTATGTCTGCCAGGGGCAAAGGTTGATGACGTTGTAGAGCGAATATCATCTTTTAAGGGCACAAAAGGTGATATAGTTGTACACGTTGGCACTAATGATATTAAGAGTAGGAGACCGGCAGAATTACTTAACAAGTACAGGTCACTATTGAACAAAAGTCGAGAATTAGGGTTGAATTTGAAAGTGTCTGCAATTCTGCCCAGACACGATAGGAGGAAGTATATGATGAGAGCCTTGTCGATCAATTCGGCCGTGGAAAGATTGTGCAAGGCTCAAGGGGTAGAATTTTTTTCAGCCTGGACTGTACTTGTTAACAGGAGAGATTGCTTCTACAGGGATGGGATACACTTAAATAGAAAGGGTGCAAGAATATTTGCTGATGCTATCGAGGCAGTGTTAGGTGGGTCGGAAAACTGCTAGCTTGGGGGGAGACAAAGACCAATAGATTGACAGTAGCCACTGGCAGAGGTGAAAGAAATTCTTGCACTGCTTCTATTAGAATGAGCAGAAGCCTGAAAAACAAGATACATGATATTTCAGAGGCTGCTGAGAGCCATTGCGGTACAAGTAAACACATGGGTTGTATTAGGGTAGCTAAGTAATTATAGACCTGTTAGTTTAACTTCTGTTCCAGGAAAATTAATGGAGGCACTGGTAAAAGAAACACTGTAGGATCATCTAGATGAGACTTCAGTTATAGCTCGGACACAGCATGCTTTTGTTTAGGGGAAAGTCTTGCCTAACCAATTTCATTGGATACTATGATGTGGTCACAAAGGAACTGGGTGCAGGGAATAACTTTGATATCATATATTTGGATCTTAGAAAGGCTTTTGATACTGTTGCACATGGAAGACTGCTGAACAAATTGGATCAGTGTGGCATTGGAGGAAATTGCTGCTATGGATAAAGGGATGGTTGAGTGGGAAAAGACAGAGAGTGGTAATCAATGGTCACTGCTCATCGTGGACTAATGTTATTAGTGGAGTCCCTCAGGGTTCAGTGTTGGGCCCATTGTTGTTTTCTGTATTTATAAATGATATTGATGATGGTATATCAAGCTTAATGTCCAAGTTTTCAGATGATATGAAGGTTGGCAGGGTTGTTAAGGACACTAATGACAGTACTCTGCTGCAAAAGGATCTAGAAAAGTTGAGCAGATGGGCTGAGAGGTGACAAATTAAGTTTAACATTGACAATTGTAAAGTAATATATATATGGGAAGCAGTAACCCCAGTGACGTATCAACTCTGTCGTACTACACTGACAGTGGTAGAGAACGAAAAGGACCTGGGGGTAATTGTGCAGGCAGATATGAAGTTTTCTGAGCAGTGTAGATGGTCTGCAAGTGTAGCTCATGATGTCTTGTCAATGATATACAGTAATTTTTCTAGCAGGGATAAAGAGGTGATTATCCCCTTGTATAAGGCAATGGTCAGGCCACATCTTGAGTACTGTATACAAGTCTGGAGGCCTCATTTTAAAAAGGATGTAGAGCTATTATCACGAAAGAGCCTGGTGTACGTGGGCCCACGGTAAGAAAAATACAGTATAATCCAGTGAATGTATTTAATAACACAATAAATACGATAAGATACAGTAGAAGCTTTCGAGGCTGTCGAACCTCTTTATCAACTAATAGATTGAAATTTGAGTACAACTGATATAGTTATGCGTGTAGTGAGCTTAGAGTGAAGTCACGTTACTCAATCAAGCTGGTTTCCTGTTGTTGTCTCTCGGACATGCGCTGTTTTACTCCAGCATTTGTCGAGGTGTAAAACGGTTGGCTCCAGGATGGGGTGCATTCTCATGCCTTTGCAGCAGTTTATGGCCTTCGGATTGTTCAATATATTAAGTGACTCTAGCCATGCGCGGTGGCGAAAGTGTCGTGAGTGGTCCACTATTTCGAAGTCATGTTTGGGGTCGAGATTGTGGGTGGTGGCCCAAAAATGCTCCGCGACTGCGGACTAGTCAGTTTCGGCAAGCCGGATTGCTCTGTCATGCTCCGTAAGGTGATCTTGAAGACGTCTTGATGTCTCAACTATGTAGCAGCTGTCACAGGCTCTTCAGGTGATGCGGTATATTACATTGCTGCATAAGAGAGGTGTGACAGGGGTCTTCACAATGGAGACAAGCGAACATAGGTTTCTGCAGAGTAACTGTACGCATTTGATGTTGTAATTCCTGAGGATTTTTGAGATCCGACCTGACATGCCTGGATAGTAGGGAATGTAGGCGGATTGTATACTGTCTTGGTTCGGAGATCTTGGATGTGATGCGAGTTCTTGTGCTTGTAATAGGCATCTGTCTAGCACATGGAATGGATATCCACATTTGGTCAGGTCTGTCTTCACACAGGAAATCACGTTGCGTCTGATTGCATCAGTGCTGGAATGGCTCCCAGCTCTGGAGAATAGGGTGCAGACGGTGCTGTTGAGATGACTGGGTGGATGGTGGGATCTGTAGTTTGTAAATTGTCCGCACCACATAGGTTTACGGTATACCAAAGTCTCTAGACGTGGGCCTACGTGTTGCACCAAGACATCCAGGAACGGGAGCGCTTCATTGACTTCAGTTTACTCTAACTCTAGAGTAAACTGTATGAAATTAGACAGGGAATTTTGCTCTCTGTTATTACAAAATCACTTATCTCCCTATTAGAGTTTGATAAACTTCTGGCATTCCCCTTCTTGAATAACTCCTCACTTCATCATAACAGATGAAATATTATTCCAAAAATCAACATTTTTGGAATAATATTTCATGTATGGAGGTTTACCTTCACCCGCTGGCTGAAGGTAAACCTCCACATTAGTTTGCACATAATTTCTTGACACACTCTCTGCATCTAGCACACACAGAGACATCCTCTGCTAGATAATCTCCTGTTTCAGAAAGGTCTCCGCAAACATTTCACAAGTTCCCCTTTTTTTAAGCTGTGATGCCTTGGTTAATCTCCTCCTTCGATTCTTTCCTGAGTCACAATACTCCTGCTTTTGTGCTCATTGCTTTGCTGCTCTAGTCTGGGTCATTATTTCCATTTAAATGGAATTTAATTAATTAACAATGAAAATTAATAAGATTAATAAATTTAATTTGATTTTTAATTAATCTGATTTAAATAAATTTGATTAATTGACAATAATATACTAAGCATGACAATACTGCACAATATTTTATTGTGTGTGTGTGTGTGTGTGTGTGTGTGTGTGTGTGTGTGTGTGTGTGTGTGTGTGTGTGTGTGTGTGTGTGTTTTATATTTTTTACAGTATTTGGAATATTTAAACTTTTTATTCCTTCTAGGTGATGAACTAGATGTAGTGGAACCAAGTAAATCATTCCTGAATTTAATCTCTGAAAAGATCAAGTTACATGAGCTGAGTCTTGAAACTGAAAGACAAGCTGTTCTTGCATTTTTCTTTTTGTATGTTAGCATAATGAAAAGAATGTCTTGTAGGTAAGCCAAAAGCTTAGAAAAAAGATATAGCAAGAAAGTTATAGTTATATATGACGGTGGTTCAAAACAGGGCTGGACCAAGGTATTTCTTCACCCTGGCCAGAAAGATTTTTTGGCGCTCTTTACTAAATATATATATATAGTTTTTTTCCTCATTGTTCTTCTGTTTTTGGCACCCCTTAAATAATGGTGCCCTGGGCAAGGGCCCTTCTAGCCCATGCCTTAATCTGGCACTGGTTCACAGTTGACAAGGACTTTACTTTTTTTTTAAGAGACCAACATCAGCATGACAAAACCATTTTCGTGGCAGATAGCAACACACTGCTGTCACTCCTTGCTGTCTGACTATGCTCTCCAGTTCTTTCTTTGCAATAGATGCACAAAAGAAACCACAGGCAAGCAAAATCCACGTAATGCATTTTAACATTTGATTTGATTTCAGATGGTTTGAAAAGTGCTGGAAACTGTTTGGTACAATGGCAATCAAGGTCATGAAATTCCCCACTACATCCCTTCTCACTGCAGTATTTTCATGTCTTTATGATTTTGCCTATAATACTTGTCTTTGACTCTGATCTCTGAATTATTGACATACCCTCTTAGTATATATCATTATTGCATAAATCAAAAGTTGGTATTGTGTTAGAGACTTAAATGAGGCTTTTTGACACAAATCCACAACTACATAGTTTTTTCAGTGGATACACAGCAAATAAATTAATTTATCTACACGTTAGATAAATTAATTAATTGCCAGGCAAAAAAGCTTGAGGAGGGAGATTAGACTGGTATTGTTCTCCAGAATTTACAAAAATGCAAGCTTTCTTAAAATAAAATATTTAATATCGGCTTAGATACACCATAGTTTACCCATAAATCGAACTACGTACGTAGCTTAATTTATGGGTAAACTATAGTGTATCTACACCAATATTATATAGTTAATTTAAACCCATATCATATTATGCCTTGCATTTAATCTTAAAATAAAATACAGCAGACTCTCAATTTACGGGATCAGATTAACCGGGAAACTTCAATACTCCTAATTAAAAAAAAAATAAAAAAAATCAACCAGAAATCATAAAATTAAGTAATAACTAGAATAGGTATAAACAGATGTTTTGCAAGTCATAAATAAGTGACAAGAAGCGGCGTTATAAGTCATCATTGGGAGATTAGTGTGCCTATTATCTTGCAACCGTCGCTCTCTTCACATCCACCCCTCAAAAAAAAAAAAAAAAAAAAGTGGAGACTAAATGTTTAGTTTGTTTTTCGATTGTTGTGTTCTTTCTCACCGCAAAAGGACAAGTTTTCTTTCATTATGTCAGGAATGTAAATTTTTTTTTTTTTTTTTTTTTAGAAATCGCGAAAATGATGGGCAAATGCAAGAGTTGTGCTTTCAATTAAACAAAAACTTGAAATTATTGAAAAGTTTGAAAACAGTGCATTAATTAAATCTCTAATGAACCCTTATAATGTTGGTGACCAAATCATACGCGACATTGTAAAAAATAAAGGAAAGCTATTAGATTTAAAATCTACAAAAAATAAATGTGTGTCCAATATACATTACTCGCATATTGGACATGCAAGTAATGGTTGGTGAGTTTTTTTTTTTTTTTTTTTGTTTGTTTTTTGCCTATCTTTTTACATACTTTTTACCATATGCCTATCTTTTTATGTACTTATCACCATACTTTTAACTTAGGTTGCTGAACGATTTTCGATACAGAGGTCCCCAACTTATGTAGCTTCAGAATTACGTTATGTTATTTATATAGATATTTTTATATGACTGAAGATTTCAGTGAAGGAGACACACATTTCACCATAATAACCTAAAAACCCACAGAATTCCAGCTATCAGTATTATTACAAATGCAATAAGATTGAGTTTACTACTCGTTTATAAAGAATTTTACTAACAGAAAACCCAGTAACCCGGAAATTGGAAATTGTTTTTTCAGAATTGAGATTTTTCAGTGGCAACGGTAAACACAATAATAAGGGACAAAGACAGAATACGAGAAGCGGTCGACACCAATGCTACGAAATACAAATCAGTTTTCACAGTACAATAGCATGCACTCCTTCTTATATGTTTTCTTTTCTTATGGGCCACTCTGGCTATTTCACTGCTGTCCCAGATAAAGTTTTTAATTGAACTAATTAAAAATATATAACTATTTTTCATTCTTCTAAGGATATTATGTGGTTTTTGTAATTTTGGCATATTAGGGATATAGTAGCAATATTTTATTAGTCATTCCCGAGCATGTAAAACTCGACTTTCGTAAGAAGTCCTGGAACGTATCTCTTACGTATATCGGCGACTTACTGTATTTTTTGGATTAACTGGGAAATCGATTATCCGGTAATTTTATTTTACCATCTATCCTGAAAAATCGAGAGTCTGCTGTAAGCAAAACATTTCGCAAAAATACGCAGTTATGTTTGACTCGTAGTAATGGATGGGCTTGGTGTACTGGGGTCCATGGTTGAGAGAACAAATATAGATTATAACCCAGTTTAATGTAAAATATACTAATAAGTAACAGGCAGTAGCTTTCGAGACTAACGAGTCTCTTTATCAACTGAAATACAAATACAACAGATAAGTGCAATGAGCTGAGTGAGGCACGTTATTCATGTGTTATTGTTGTTGCATGGACGTGCGCTGTTTTTACACCACTGATCATCTAGCATTAAAACGGTTGTCTCTAGGATGGGGTGTAGACGTATGCCTTTGTGGCGGTTTATTGCCTTTGGATTGTTTGATATGTTAAGTGACTCTAGCCATAGGCGGTGGTGAAAGTGTCATGAGTGGTCTACTATTTCCAAGTCACGTTTGGGATCAAGATCGTGGTTGGTGGCCCAAAAATGTTCCGCGACTGCGGACTGGTCAGTTTCGGCAAGCCGGATTGCTCTGTCATGTTCCGTAAGGCGATCTTGGAGACGTAGTAGTAGTAGTAGTAGTAGCAGTGGCATTTGATGCAAGAAAGCAAGTGTACGAGCTTATGCAGCATCAGCCAAAAAAAAAAAAAATCACACCATTCCCTCCAAATGCCTGTCCAGTTCCTCCTTAAATTTATTCAACCTATCAACTTCCACAACGACAGATGGAAGTTTGTTCCAGCAATTAACCACCCGCTGGCTAAAGGCAAATTTCCGCCCATCTAATCTACATCTGTCTTTTCGTAATTTGAATTTATGTCCCCTTAGGTTCATAATCTGAACAAGTGGAAATATCCCATCAAAATTCAGCGTGCTCAACCCATTCAAGGCCTTATATACCTCAATCAGATCACCGCGCAGGTGCCTAGTCTCCAGCCACTGCAATTTGCAGAACTTAAGCCTCTCTTGGTAAGAGGATCCCTTCATTCCCCTCACCAATCTTCTTGTCCTTCTCTGTACACGCTCAAGTAAATCTACATCCTTCCTAAAATGAGGCCTCCAGACCTGTACGCAGTACTCAAGGCGTGGCCTGACCATTGCCTTATACAGAGGGATAATCACCTCCTTTTCCCTGCTAGCAAAATTCCTCTATATCATTGACAAAACCCCATGACCTGCCCTGGCAGCCTGTCTGCATTGCTCAGAAAACTTCATATCTGACTGCACAATTACTCCCAGGTCTTTTTCATTTTCTACCACCTTAAGTGTAGTACCACACAGTTGGTATGTTTTTCTGGGGTTATTTGTACCGATATGCAGTACTTTGCATTTGTCAAGGTTAAACTTCAGTTGCCACTTCTTAGCCCATCTGCTGAAATTATCTAGATGCTGTTGCAGTAGCACACTGCCATTACTGTCAATAACAACCCTGCCAACCTTTGTATCATCTGCAAACTTCGACATTAAGCCTGATATACCTTCATCAATATCATTGATAAATATACAAAACAACAGTGATCCTAACACCGAACCCTGTGGGACTCCACTAATAACATTAGTCCAAGAAGAGCAGCACCCATTGATTACCACCCTCTGTCTTCTCCCACTTACCATCCTTTTATCCATTGTAGCAACTTACCCTTAATACCATTCTGCTCCAATTTGTACAATAGTCTTCCATGTGCAACAGTGTCAAAAGCTTTCCTGAAATCCAAATATATGATATCAGAATTATTTTTTGCATCCAGTTCCTTTGTAACCACATCATAATATCCTATCAAATTTGTCAGACAAGACTCTCCCTTAACAAACCCATGCTGTGTCTGAATTATTGCTGCAGTCTTGTCTAGATGATCCTGCAATGCATCTTTAACCAGTGACTCCATTATTTTACCTGGAACAGAAGTTAAACTAACTGGTCTGTAATTACTCGTGTCAGCCTTCGATCCCCCTTTGTGGGATACATTTGCACACTCCAGTCTGTGGGAACCTCTCCTGAGCCCAAGGATGCTCTCATAATTATGGCTAAGGGTTTGCTTAGTTGCTTTCCCGCCTCCTTTAATATAACTGGATAGATCCCATCTACCCCAGGTGCTTTTCTTATGTTTAACTTCAACAATTTCTCCTCCACTTTGCTTTCAGTTATTACAAAATCATTAAGTATCCTGCTACAATTTGATAACCTTCTGCCATTTCCAAACTTTAATAAATCCTCGTGTGTCAATGTAGATTCAAAATACTCATTCAGTTTGTTTGCTATCTGAGCATGATCATCAGCAGTCGAACCATTGATGTCAAGCGGACCAATCAGATTCATCCCTTCCTTTTAGAGTTTATATAAGTAAAGAAATCCTTGCTGTTTTTCTTAGCATTCTTTGCCAAAGATTTCTCGTAATCTGCCTTCACCTGCCTAACCTCCTTTGTCACCTGATTACAGACTAGCTTATATCTGCCATAGGCTTCTGAGTCGCTTGATAATTTATATGCATCCCATGCATTTTTCTTCTCTATTACGAGTCTCATCAGTTCATTAGATAACCATTTAGGCCTAAACCTTGAACAATATTTCTTAATAGGTATGGAATTTTTAGTAGCTTCCATGATTAATTCCTTGAATGCTTCCCACTTAGAATTTACTGTTGGTAACATCGTCAGTTGATCCCACTTTACAGAATTTAAAAACTGTCGGAGACCACTGTGCATACCTTTACGGAAGCAAAAACCCTTTCCTTTACCTCTGATGGTAATTAAATCTTTAAGTAAATCCCAAATCAGTACACTGTGATCACTGCGACCTAGTGGTTTCTTTATCTGCAAATTTTTAATACACGAATGATCACAGCTGATAACCAGATCAAGAGTATTACTTTCTCTGGTTGCCTCTCGAACATGCTGCTGCAGAAAACAATCATCCAATAAATCCACAAAAGTCTGACTAGTGTGTGTGAGTGACCAACCCACAAGTTCCAGTCAATATCTGGGAAGTTAAAATCCCCCATTATAAGACATTCCGATTTACTAGCCCACTCTTTCTCTGTACAATTGTTCGTTGTACTCATTCGAGTCATTAGGCGTATAATACACTCCTACTCTTATTTTTGCTTTCGCAGTGCTTTTGTCACACCAAACTGACTCAACAGTGCACTGTTCATCTATATCAACTGGATGCACTTCTTTTGATTTTATGTTTTTCTTAATTAACAGCATAACACCTCCTCCCTTCCTATCCTGTCTATCCTTTCTGTATACGTTGTACTCCCCAAATTCCAGTTCAGCATTCCTTATATCTGTGTGACACCACGTCTCTGCTATCCCAACAATATCCGCCTTTGATGTCTTGACCAACACTTCAAATCCATCAAATTTATTTACTATACTTCTAGCATTGGTATACATGCAAGCATACATGATCCTATTCTTAGTTACCCTAACACATCCCATATACTCACCTATTTCAGGATGACTGCCATCCGTCCCCGAAACCCCCAACACCCCACGCTCCAGGTCGCTACTTATTCTAATAGAAGTTGTGCAAGAATCACCTTCACCTCTGCCTACGGCTACTGTTAAACTATTAGTCCTTGCATCCCCCAAGCTAGCAGTTTTCCGACCGACCTAACACTGCCTCGATAGCATCAGCAAATATACTTGCACCCTTTCTATTTAGGTGGTATCCCACCCTGTAGAAGCAGTCTCTCCTGTTAACAAGTACAGTCCAGGCTGAAAAAAATTCTACCCCTTGAGCCTTGCACAGTCTTTCCAGGGCCGAATTGATCGACAAGGCTCTCATCATATACTCCCTTCTGTCGTGTCTGGGCAGAATTGCAGACACTTTCAAATTCAACCCTAATTCTCGGCTTTTGTTCAACAGCGACCTGTACTTGTTAAGTAATTCTGCCGGTCTTCTACTCCTAATATCATTAGTGCCAACGTGTACAACTATATCACCTTTAGCATTAGCATTAGTAGAGGCATTTGATGCAAGAAAGCAAGCTTATGCAGCATCAGCCAAAAAAAAAAAAAAAAAAAACCCACTTCCACTTCACCCCTCTGCTCGTTCAAAATACCTGTCCAGCTGAGCCTTAAACTTATTTAGGCTATCAACCTCCACCACAAGGGATGGAAGTCTGTTCCGCCAACCAACCACCCGCTGGCTAAAGGCAAATTTCCGCATGTCTATCCTACATCTGTCTTTCCTCAATTTGAATTTATGCCCTCTCAGGTGATTTTTCTGAGCTAGAGGAAGAATCCCATCAGTATTGCGCATGCTTAAACCATTCAAGGCTTTATACTTTTGTGCCCTTAAAAGATGATATCCGCTCTACAACGTCATCAACCTTTGCCCCTGGCAGACATACCCTGGTCCTGTTCCACCTATCCTTTTTACAAATCATGTTTCTCGTTTCCCTGACAATAGTCTCCAACAACTACTAGTTCCTGAGGGACCAGCGCATTCTGTTTTGGGGGTTGCCGCTGTGTTGCGTGATGACCAAGTGCAAGCTCTGGGGTTTATGTGGGCAGCTGAGAGCCTGATGAGCCCCTCAATTTAGATCTTTCGAGGGCATCCACCCTGTCTTTCAAACTCTCATATAGGCCCATAACAACGCTGAGTTGTCGCCTGATTTCCTTACACTCTTTACATCGCGCACATAGAAAGACATCCCCCATGGCAATGTCATGTTCCATTCCAGAGAGTTCGGCAAACATTTCACAAGTTGCACATTTTTTTAGGCTGTGATGCGTTGGAGAATCGCCCCCCTCAGTTCTCCCCCGAGTCACAGCACTCCTGCCACTTTGAGCCCGTTGCTTTGCTGCTCTAGTTTGGGGCATGATACTTTAAATTAATAAAATCAATAAATTAAATTAATTAAATGTCAATACTACGCTATCTAATAGAAATAGTGAAGCGTAATGCTCTATAAATTATACGTTAGAGCTACCTAACTACCTCAATTAAAAATTTTAATTCCCTACCACTATATACAAAAACAATGGCTGCAATCGAACGAAATAACGGTTATTAAGTATTACATATATCTACAAAAACTGTTTATCTAAATTAAAATAAAAATAACCAGCGTAACTATAACTATAAAACTACGTATTAAGTACAATATAAAATAACAATTATGTAAATAAAAAGGCAAACACTTATCAGTTTTTTCGGAGCCTGCAACTGACAGCTGTAATGTTTAAAGAGAGTCAGCGCCCTCCACAGCAACATAGGAGAAACGTCTTGATGTTTCCCCTATTTAGCAGCTGTCACAGTCTCTACAGGTGATGCAGTATACTACATTGCTGCGTAAGAGAGGTGTGACAGGGGTCTTCACACTGGAGACAAGTGAACATAGGTTCCTGCAGGGTAACTGCATGCATTTGATGTTGTAATTTCTAAGAATCTTCGAGATCCGTCCTGACACGCCTGGATAATAGGGAATGTAGGGAGACGGTATACCGTCTTGGTTCGGTGGTCTTGGGTGGGATGTGAGTTCTTGTGCCTGTAATAGGCACCTGCTTAGCACATGGGATGGATAACCACATTTGGTTAGGTCTGCCTTCACATAGGAGATCTCGTTATTCCAGTGTTCCATTCCAGCACTAATTGCATCAGTGCTGGAATGGCTCCAAGCCCTGGAGAACAGGGTGCGGGCAGTGCTATTGAGATGACTTGGTGCGTGGCCGGATCTAGTTGGTTATTGTTATTCTGGAATACCTCAACTCCCTATCTAATTTCATCAAGTTTATTATAGAGTTAGAGGTCAACGATGTGCTCCCGTTCCTGGATGTCTTAGTGCATCGCGTAGGCCCACATCTAGAGACTTCAGTATACCGCAAACCTGTATGGTGCGGACAATTCACCAACTACAGATCCGGCCACGCACCAAGTCATCTCAATAGCACTGCCCGCACCCTGTTCTCCAGGGCTTGGAGCCATTCCAGCACTAATTGCATTAGTGCTGGAATGGAACACTGGAATAATGAGATCTCCTGTGTGAAGGCGGACCTAACCAACTGTGGTTATCCATCCCATGTGCTAAGCAGGTGCCTATTACAGGCACAAGAACTCACATCCCACCCAAGACCACCGAACCAAGACGGTATACCATCAGCCTACATTCCCTATTATCCAGACATGTCAGGACGGATCTCGAAGGTTCTTAGAAATTACAACATCAAATGCGTGCAGTTACCCTGCAGGAACCTACGTTCACTTGTCTCCAGTGTGAAGACCCCTGTCACACCTCTCTTACGTAGCAATGTAGTATATCGCATCACCTGTAGAGACTGTGACAGCTGCTACATAGGAGAAACGTCAAGATGTCTCCAAGATTGCCTTACGGAACATGACAGAGCAATCCGGCTTGCCGAAACTGACCAGTCCGCAGTCGCGGAACATTTTTGCGCCACCAACCATGATCTTGATCCCAAACGTGACTTTGAAATAGTAGACCACTCACGACACTTTCGCCACCGCCTATGGCTAGAGTCACTTAACATATTAAACAATCCAAAGGCAATAAACCGCCACAAAGGCATACGTCTGCACCCCATCCTAGAGACAACTGTTTTAATGCTAGATGATCAGTGGAGTAAAAACAGCACACGTCCGTGCAACAACAGTAACACATGAATAACGTGCCTCACTCAGCTCATTGCACTTATCCGTTGTATTTGCATTTCAGTTGATAAAGAGACCCGTTAGTCTCGAAAGCTACTGCCTGTTACTTATTAGTATATTTTACATTAAACTGGGTTATAATCTATATTTGTTCCCTCATCTATGTTTGACTCACTACTAATGTGATGGCAGTAGTCCATTTGCAGGTGTTGCCTGCAACTGGACTACTCTTTCTTGGCGATTCCTTTCTACTTTCTCTCTCTCTCTCTCTCTCTCTCTCTCTCTCTCTCTCTCTCTCTCTCTCTCTCTCTCTCCCTCCCTCCCTCTGTGTAACTAGGAAATTTTGGCTGGTGCAGTATAAGCCTCAGTCTTCCTTTGCACCATATGGCTAATAATAATAATATAATCAAATTGGCTAAATTTTCTCCAGAATGGTTTTCTGTTGGAATGAATGTTAAAAATCGTTCAACGGATCACCATTGTGAGGACATATATATATCTTACAATAACAGTTAATTGATCAATAAGTGACTGATCAGGCATAGAATCAACAGATAAGCTAAAATAACCATCTTCTTTTAAATCTTCAAAAATAGATTTTCTTACATTTTTTAGCCATTAAATCAATAATTAGTTTATAGCGAAAGCTTAATTTGTCCAGTACTCACCTCTTAATCTGTATTTATAACTTTTGAAGTTCATAAGAAGGTAACAGTAAAAAGGTTTAAACTACATTAATAATTAAGACTATGTTCAGAGGAAGAAGTGCACCCCTTTTTTCCTCCAGTTTTCATTCACGAAATCATTGTGTAAATGAGAAGAAACTAAAACTGTTGGGTTAGAAACCAAGAGTCTAAACGAAAGACTTTCAATATATTCATTGTCAGTTGGTTAAGTAGTACAAGTGAAGGTAAGATTTATATAGTGGTTCTAGCTCCCATGATGTGTCACATTAAACTCGTGGGAATTTAAAATGCACGAGGCTCCATATTGTTGAAAGACCGGCTAGTAATCTCATGTTTAATATTTCCAGTGATGTATTATGTCTAAACCATTCTATTGCTAAAGCTTCATATTGGAGTATCCTATAATTATAATTTAATTTATGAGCAGACTCAATTAATGGTTTTTATTTTAATTAACGGGATTGAGCATTTCAGCCCCTCTTTCCGAAATCTATCTGGCAAGCATTGAAATTCAATGAAACCGTTCCCATCTGGAATCAGACTATTCATACGGAATGCGGATGACATATTATTAATTGGCAATAAAACTGTTATTGAGAACCTCCTAAGTTTAATTCTATACATAATAGACTAAAGTACGCCTTAGAATTGGAAGAAGATAATAACATTAATTTTCTTAATTTTACCATATACAAAAGTGACAATATACTCAGAACAAAAATATACAGAAAAAAAAACACACACTGGGAAGTTTTTACATTTTTATTCTCACCATCCATATAACCCAGAGGCTCACATCTGGTGAGTATGGGCTTGGCACACCTAGCGTCCTAAGCTTTTTTTTTTGGCTGGGGCAGCATAAGCCTCAGGCTTCCTTGCCCCGTATGGCTAATAATAATACAAATAAATCTGTATTGTACAACAGATATACAATGCCGTAAAATATAGCCATTCACAAGAAGACTTAGCAACAGAATTACATTACTTAGCAAAAACGTTTACAGCCAGGAAGTACCCTAAACAGTTGATTTAAAACACCATATCAGTGATAAAAAATAACATCAGTAATCCTCGAAGCAATAGTATTAGTAAAGACTAATACACATGCACCAAGATTATTCTCCCATATCACAGCCAGTTTGCAAGACAGCCACGTAACGTTTCCGCAGGCACAAATATTACATTAATATTTTCTTCTTATAATAAATTGGGAGCCTCCTTTAGTAATTATAAGGAGACTTACAAATACAAGACATTAACAGTATAATATATCTTATTAAATGTCAACCAGGTTGCAATGCCTGTTATATAGCACCACAATGAAATGCAGGTCATCTACAATGGTGAAGACGAGAGCATGCTACCATTACAATAGTTTTAAAACCAACCAATCAGGCACTGTACTCACACAACATGTACAGTTACATAATCATAACCCATTAATTGACTCCGCTGTTACGCTAATTAAATTAAATTCCAATTATAGGATACTACATTATGAAGCTTTAGCAATAGAATGGTTTCGACATAATATGTCACTGGGAATATTAAACACGAGATTACCGACCGGTCTTTCAACAATATGGAGCCTCGCTCATTTTAAATTCCCACGTGTTTAATGTGACACATCATGGAAGCTAGAACCACTATATAAATCTTACCTTCACCTGTACTACTTAGCCAACTGACAATGAATATATCGAAAGTCTTTCGTTTAGACTCTTTGCTTCTAACCCAACAGTTTTAGTTTCTTCTCGTTTACACAGTGATTTTATGGATGACAATCGGAGGTAAAAAGTGGTGCACTTCTTCCTCTGAGCATAGTCTTAATTATTAATCATTAATGTAGTTTAAACCTTTCACTTTTACCTTCTTATGAACTTAAAGTTATAAATACGGATGAAGAGGTGAATACTGGACGAATTAAGTTTTCGCTATAAACTAATTATGAGAAAATAGAGTACTTTAAGATTTAACTATAAAAATTTTCTAACCATTAAATCAATAATTTCATCCCATCTTGTTTTAGATAAATATGATAGCTTTCCAGACCCATGAGAAAAGGATCAGATTGAGCAATTAGTTCTAACACTCCAAAAAATATTTTTCATTTTGAGGTGAATTAAATTTCTTGCCTTCGCCTCGAAATGGCAATCCTTGTTCTGCCAAAGTAGATATAACTGCAACAATATGCTGAAGCACCTGCTCCAATATTTTTGTTCTTCTATAATTTGTTTATCTAATTTTGAATCTAAAGTGGATTCACCTTTTCCTGATAAATATGTGAGCAAAGCTGCTCTATGATCAGTTGAATTCTCATGTTGTTTAATTAAAATGGGGATTTGCCAATTCTTAAAGCCATCATTGGCTAAAGCACAACTTCAATTTGAAAAAAGCTTGTATACAAAACAGTAGACACATCCAGTTGATGGAGAATATACTAACCACTCTTGACTGTACTTTACACCATTAATTTTTGTAGAGTGAGAGTCCTTGGGAGCAATACCTTACTTGATTTTTAAATATCTGTTTTGATTGTTCAAATGAATCCTCCCAGTGTTGACAGTAAACAGGTCCTTTTTGAACCCAAAATGAGATATCATCCTTAGTTAAAGTGCTCCATAGACCCATGTCATTGTATTTTGTATAGATCTTTTGTTGATTCTTTTTTGTATCATAGTCTGAAATAACAGGATCAGATGTAGTTTCTTAAAAATATCTATAGTAATAGTTTCTGTTTTATAGTCTGCAATATCAGGATTAGATGTAATTGCACTAGAAATATCTATAAGAATAGTTGGTTGATATGTCAGGTCGATCCTCAGTAGATCAATCTTCATTTATTTGTGTTATTTTAAAATAAGTATCTACTTTGGGTAAACTAGATAAATAAGCCTGTAATAACTTCTTATTTTTTCAATTTTTGATACCTGCTTGCAAAACTTCTAGTCATTTTTAATCCTAAGTAAAATTTATTTCAGATAAGTAAAAAAAAAAAAAAAAATGTAAATACGAAAATTTTGAAATTTTAGTAAATTGTAATTATTATGCACTGTTACTTTTACTATAATATTGCAAATGACATTATTCTAGTTAATTATTTATTTAGATTATTAAATTGATTATTTTATTATTGTTGATAGATTATTTTTCATCTGTAAATTATGTGAAATAAAATGTTTCTAACTCACCTCACAATTTACATAAAGATAATTATTTCATTAAATAATACTGTTGAAAATAATATGTATATTATTGTTAAATGTTTTTTCAAGTCATGCTCACTTTAACAAGATCACACATACATATTAACATAAAACACTGAAAGAAAACTGTCTGACAAAAGATATCTCTAGTTTTTACCCACTTTCTCCTATAAGTAAGCAAACAGTCTCTGATTTGACATTTACTGTTGGCACATTCATAATTTATTGATTCCAAAAATAAGCAAGCATTGTAAAAACAACCAAAAGTATATTGTGATAAATGGTTTTTTACAAGTAAAAGCAGAAAAGCAAAAAGTCTATAATAACAATAATTTTCCTTTTTTTTTGTATACTAAAATAATGAAATTTGTTCATTATTTATAAATTATTTTTTATTATGTTTTCTATACTGATGTGGAGGCCCCTTGTAATGTGAGACCCTAAGCATGTAGCTTGTCTAGTTTATGCATAAATCCCACCTTGCAAACATGTACTACAAATAGTCGGCATTCTTTTAATGTCCAACTTCAAACTCACAGAACCAACTTTTCTTCTTCCTCATTTATTTCTTCTAGTTCTGTTTTCTGGAACAAACTCCCTTCGTACATTTTCACTGAAAATTACTATCTATAGAAATTCAAATCTAATGTCAACAAGAATCTTCTTTCATCTTCTCAACCTTTGACCCTTGCACGATACTAAGTACTATAGGTTCTAATACTTCTCATACAGTCAGTCCTCGTATAACACGTGTTTACACTACACGAATTCGATCATACACGATTTATAAATAGGGGAACGATATCTTATATAACACGAACTGAATTCACTTACGCACGATTCGCCTTTGTGTTTACAAAAAATGGCAGTTGAACGCAGAATCACCCCAACCAAACGCAACACGATAGGAATGAAGAGAAGATTCTGAAAATGTATTTATGTTTTTATATCAGTGAAGGGGAAACACATTTCACCATAATAACGTACAAACCAATACAATTCCAGCTATTGGTATAATCGCAAATGCAGTCAGATCGAGTTTACTACCAGTTTATAACAGATTCCACTGGCAGAAACGCAGCTGGAAATTGTTTTTATTGTTTTAACCCCTAGAAATGTGCTTTAGTAAAATGTGAGGTTTTAATAGTGTAGCTCTACCTTTATGGTGTTGTTTATTCAGTTGCTACATGCGCGCAGCTTTATTTATGTGTATAAAGTTTGCCTCTTCATTTTGTAATTGTGCTTTATTGTAAAAAGGTGTGAAAATTCTTAAAAGGTGTGAACAGGAAGCGTCCAGGTGAAGACACTACAGATTCAGAGAGAAAAAAAAAAGCAATATCGATAAACAGAGGTGGACTGGGTCAAAACTTCTTACCCGGGAAAATTTGTAGTGGCCTCATACTAGCGTTTATGGCCAAAATCACACCGGCCTCCGGCCCACCGGGGTTTCCCCGGTAAGACTTATGGCCAGTCAGCCTCTGTCGAAATGTGAAATTGTGAAACACTTTGAGCGAAATGAAAGACCATGTGATATTGCACGTGCTACAGGCCTACATGCGGCAATGCTTAGGCTGATGCTGCATAAGCTTGCTTTCTTGCATCAAATGCCTCTACTAATGCTAATGCTAATGCAGAGAAAAAAAATTTCATAGCAGGAACAACTCAAAGTGTAATTAAAATCCATTAGATTAAAACAAAAAGAATTGGAAGAGATGGAACAGCTGTCATCTGTTTGGATAGAAAATCAAACAAAAAACAAGTTGGCTTACGATAGAAGCAAAAGCAGTAGCAATATTTTATTACGTAATAGTCGTAATAAAATATGTAAGTATTTTATTACGGTTATTTATTGTATTTGGTAATGTTTTGGTTACAAATGTGTGTTCAGTCTTTGTGGTCGGCACCTAACCCTATTTTTCCCATAGGGCCTGCTGTTTATATTGAACGATTTTGCATTGCACGAGGGTTTCTAGGAACACAACTATCGTGCAATACGAGGACTGACTGTACTTGGGAAGTATTAGAAGTTTCATAAGAATAATAATAATGATGAAAGTTTTGTTTCTTAATTTTTTTTATTTTTTTATTAACAGTGTCGTGTGTAGTCTACACAGGACACCTATTTTAACCATACATCCCCTCTAACAGTTTGTCTAATTTTACCTTGAATTTATTCAAACTACATACCTCTATAACACTTGATTCTATGGGTCCATATCCTTCTGCAGAGGAAGCTTCCAGACCTATATGCAGTATTCAAGATGTGGCCTGACCATTGCCATTTTACAATGGGATAATCACTTCCTTAGCCCTACTGGAAAATTCCTGTATATCATTGACAAAACCTCATCAGCTGCCCAGGCAACTTTTTTGCACTAGTCAGAGAACTTCTTATCTGACTGCACAATTACCCCCAGATCTTTCTCATTCCCCACTGCCCTGATTGTGGTATCACACAGTTGGCACATCAATCTGGGTTTACTTCTACCTATATGAAGTGCCTTGCATTTGTCAATGTTAAAAGTTTCATCTGTCACTTCTCAGTCCATCTGCCTAATTTATCAAGATCTTGTGGTAGCATATCATGAATACTGTCATTAGCCAGTCTGCCAACGTTTGTATTATCAGCAAACTTAGGGTATTACGAATAATAGCTATATTCAGCAAAACTGTCCAGGCCCATGGTGCTCATTATAACCAAATTTGACTGTATTTATCATCTACACAGCAAGAAATGATGTACCATTTGGTACTTGTCAAGTTGCAAATTTTTTGGCAAATCTGCGAACAATAGCCACAAAATTCATTACGAATTAAAATTATCAATCAGGTAACTTAGCAGTTTTGTAGTAAGTTTTACTCTTTCAGTTAATTTTTCTCATGTAACAATCATTGTAGTCACATTTTTATGGCATAAATTTGAACATAATATTTTGCCATTTTACACAGCTTTGTAATTTATGATTATTGCTTAATAATCATAAATTATAAATTACATAAACATTCCTCAAAAGCTATCTTACAAGATAGGCTTTTGAGGCATGTTTATATGTTTTTTTCCCCTTATTTTCAGCTGTAGAATATGCTTGTACATTTATTCTGAAATGCCTTGTATATGGATGCCATCAGACTATCCATTTATATAAAAAACTACTGTGATTAATAAACTAAAGTATCTATCTGTTAATTTTATATGAAGACAGAAATTGTTTATTTAAATAACCAATTAAGGCCCCATATTTTTCAGCTCATTGAAGGCAGTTGAAGTTGTTGTTACATCTCAGCTTCCTGTGAGGGCAGGATTAGGATCTAGTGCATCTTATTCTGTTTGCTTGTCCACAGCCTTTCTTGCTGCGTGTAAAAAAATAGAGGCTCCACTGACCCAAAATCAGTTAGCATTAATTAGTAAATGGGCATTTCAAGCTGAAAGAATACTTCATGGCACACCATCTGGAATAGATAATTCTATTTGCACATACGGTAAATGTTTTTCATGTTTAGATGTTTTTAATTTTTTTTTTTTAATCTCTCTTGATATGAGTAGTAACTACTAATATTTTAAATGAAAGAAATGTAATGTATTAAGACAAATCTCTGCCAATATACAAGAGGGGGTGGACATTTGAAAAGTTTGTGGCCTGAGTATGAACCAGTAGCAGTACAGTATTAAAAATTTTTGTTACTTAATGTATAACACTTCAAATAGTAACCCACCAAGTGTCATCCAGTTCCAATAATATCTTTATTTAATTACAAGTATTGAAATCAACAGAATTATGTGAATGAGTAAAGATTCACAAAAATCAGTCATCCTGCAGCCATCAAAATTTTGAAAAAAGGGGGACCTAATGCCAAAAGCAACTAATGAAATATGGCTACAACACTATGGGCAGACACTCCTTCCTAGTCTGCTGGCCACTTAAAATTGCTCAACAGGTTTTCCCTCTCTCATTAAAATTCTGCATGAATTTTAAAGACAGGAAGAGCCTGGAAGATGACCCTTGCTGTGAAAGACTTGCAACATCCATCACTCTAGAAGTTGTTGACAGTGTGCATGATCTGGTGATAAGTGATGGATGAGTGACAGTTCAGTACATTGCCAGCATCTTGGGCATCTCATCTGAATACATCTACCACATAATAACATAGTTCTCGCTGTGAAAAAAGTGTCAGCACAATGGGTCCCAAAGCCATTGACAACAGATCAGAAATGCACAAGAGTTATCAAGGGAACATTTGTGTCATTTTCACAAATATCAAGCAAATTTCCTTGCAAGGTTTTTGCCATGGATGAGACATGGGTCTATCACTTTCAGTCAGAAACAAAAGAGTATCCCAAACAGTGGAAACACTGCTCTTCCCACCCTCCCCCTCCAAAGAAAGCCAAGTCACTTCCTTCTGCTGGCAAGGATGATGCCATCAATTTTTAGGATGTTGAAGGCAGGTGGATAGTGGATTACTTTCAGGAAGACTAGACAGTGATTGGGGTATACAGGTCTGGAAGCCTCATTTTAGGAAGGCTGTAGAGTTGCTAGAACGAGTACAGATAATTGCAATAAGAGTGGTGAAGGGAACAAAGGGGTGCTCTTATTAAGAAAGGCTTAAATTCTGCAAATTGCAGCTACTGGACACTAGGCACCTGCGAGGTGATCTGATTGAGGAGTATAAGGCCTTGAATAGATTGAGCAGGCTTAATGCTGACGGGATTCTTCCTCTTGATCAGATTACAAACCTGAGAGGACATAGATTCAAACTGAGGAAAGACAGTTGTAGAATAGATGTGCGGAAGTTTGCCTTTAGCCAGCGGGTAGTTGATTGCTGGAACAAACGTCCATCTGTTGTTGTGGAAGTTGAGAGCTTAAATAAATTCAAGGCAGAACTAGACAAATATTTGGAATGAATAAATCATTGAAATGGAAATGGTTTTTTTTTTTTTTTTTTTTTTGGCTGATGCTGTATAAGCTTGCTTTCTTTAGCATTAGTAAAGGCACATGATGCAAGAAAGCAACCTAATATAGCATCATCCAAAAAAAAAAAAAAAAAACCTTCTAATTTCACACATTCACTCGCTCCAAATGCTTGTTTAGTTCTACCTTGAATCTATTTAAACTATCAACTTCTACAGAGAGTTGCAAGTTTCTTCCAGCAATCGACCACATGCTGGCTAAAGGCAAACTTCCACACATCTATCCTACAACTCTCTTTCCTCAATTTCAATTTATGCCCTCTCAGCAATTATTCTGAGCAAGAGAGAGGAATCCCATCAGCATTCAGCATGCTCAAACCATTCAAGGCTTTATACACCTCAATCAGATCATCTCGCAGGTGCCTAGTGTCCACACACTATAAATTGCAAAACTTGAGCCTTTCTTCGTAAGAGCAACCCTTTATTCCTTTCGCTAATCTTTGTTGCCCTTACCTGCACTTGCTCCATCAGCTCTACATCCTTCTTTAAATGAAGCTTCCATGCCTGTATACCGTACTCAAGGTGAGGCCTGATCATTGCCTTATACAAGAATAATTACCTCCTTATCCCTGCTAGAAAAATTACTGTATATCATTGACAAGACACCATGAGCTACTCTTGCAGACTGTCTGCACTGCTCAGAAAACTTCATATATGCCTGCACAATTACTCCCAGGTCGTTTTCATTCTCTACCACTATCAGTGTAGTACCACACAGTTGATACATTACTCTGAGATTACTGCTTCCCATATGCAGTACTTTACATTTATCAATGTTAAACTTCACTTGCCACCTTTCAGCTCATCTGCTCAACTTTTCTAGATCCTGTTGCAGCAGCGTACTGTCATTAGTAACCCTGCCAACCTTCGTATCGTCTGCACACTTGGACATTAAGCCTGATATACCAACATCAATATCATTAATAAATACAGAAAACAACAATGGACCCAAAACTGAAACCCGAGGGACTCCACTAATAATATTGGTCCACGAAGAGCAATGTCCATTGATTTCCACTCTCTGTCTTCTCCCACTCAACCATCCCTTTATCCATAGCAGCAATTTGCCTCCAATGCCACACTGCTCCAATTTGTTCAGCAGTCTTCCAATGTGCAACAGTATCGAAAGCTTTTCTAAGATCCAAATATATGATATCAAAGTTATTCCCTGCATCCAGATCCTTTGTGACCACATCATAGTATCCAATCAGCTTGGTCAGACAAGACTTTCCCTTAACAAAACCATGTGTCTGAGCTATAACTGAGGTCTTGTCTAGATGATCCTGCAGTGCCTCCATTAATTTCCATGGAACAGAAGTTAAACTAACAAGTCTGTAATTACTTGTGTCACCCTTTGATCCTCCTTTGTGAATTGGGGTCACATTTGCACGTCTCCAGTCCATGGGTACTGGGTGTTTCCGTTAAGAGGCCCATGGGCTTGTATTTGGTTTTTTCATTTTTAAGGTTCTCATGTTGTCCCTAAATAGAAGCACAAGGGCTTCTTAACGGAAATAGGTTTATTTTGAAATAATATTTATTTGATTAATGAAAGGTTATTTTTATTTTAAATATTGCAACAATAGAACAGTATGAAATTAAAAATTATTCTTATTACCTTAAAAAATATAAATAAATAAGACAAATAATAATTGCAAGAAGAGAATTATTTATACAGTAAACCCCCGCTATTCGCGGGGGTTACGTTCCTGAGAAATGTCGCGAATACCGAAAACGCGAATACTGAGTTATGGCTCCCATAGTAATAAAGGGGTTCCGTTCCAAAGTATGAAATATATAAGAAAAACTAGTCTAAAATTTTGTCTATGTATGTGTTATATGTACCTTCATAATATGACTATGTACATAGACAGTAGTGAAATGCAAGCATATGGCATTGAAATGAAAATAAGAAGCAATTTAATGTTAAATGTAATATTTATTAGAAATTTCAAACAAATCTTTCAAACCAGCACCTTTGCTGGCTAAAAAACTTATCCCGCCAGAGCTATCACCAGTTTCTCTAAAGTTTTGATAAAGGAGTTTTGCCTTTTCACGAATGACGCGTGAACTTAACGGAATTTTATTTTGAGTTCGGTCTTCTATCCACAGATTTAAAGCCTTTTCCATATTTCCTAATTTAACATCACGAGTTACAGAGCAAATTTTTGAAACAATTAGCACGTTTTCACAGACACTACGGCGGATTTTTTCTTCCGATTTTTTGATTGATCGTAACGTTGACTCATTGATTTTATAATGTTTTACCACTGAGGAGACACTTTCACCATTAGAAATTTTGTCTAATAACTCAATTTTATTCGCTAATGTCATCACCTTCTTTGATATTTTCACATTTCTCTCCGGGGTTCGAGCCTGTCGCCACCAAATACGGAGGATGCGGAAAGGTCAGGGAATGACCATCGCATATCCCGGAGCAATATGGCCTTAGTTGCTAATGCTCCTAAAAACCAAATAACAACAACAATCACATTTCTCTTGTTATTCGTAGCCATATTTTTGTACGGGTTAGAAAGAACTTGTCCACAATAAAGTCACTTTCGTCCGTTAACACACTTGAAAAAGTCTGTTTTACACTGCAAAACGGTAGATTTATCACTTTTGTAAGCATATCAATTTATAAATTGATAAATTTATTTAATTTATAAGCATATAAATTAAAAGCAAACGACAAAAACGTCCATTACAAGCGCATAACATACTGAACAAGGATTAGCGAGAAACATCCACGCTCGCGATTTTGTCACCCCTCTCCCCCCACCCACTGAGCGCTGTTTTGACCGGGAAAGATAATTGTAGCCACGCCCATGTTTTTTTATGGCGGATAATATTCACGGCGCTTTAAAATTCACATTTTTTTAGGTTTCATTTTGTATTAAATCAGCGATCGCGAAACCGCGAATACAGATACCGCGAATAGCGGGGGGTTTACTGTATTAGTAATTTTCATTCAGAACCTGTTGTATCAGAGCAATCCGAGTTGTCCATGATGAGTTATTTTATGTGATCTAATCCGATGTCTCCTGGTCCATCCAAATAAGAACTTGTTGCTTACTTTAAAAGCAGGTGGTATTTTAACGCCAAATTCTGGTAAGAAAATATAGTTTCACAATGTGTTATAGGTAACTGATCGGTGGGTATTTTGTTCCTTTTAGAAAAATTCAAATAGTTTTTTTCTGAATTTTGAGATAAAACGCCTTCCTTCCTGCGCCCTCAAGATGTTTGTGTTTACGTTTTTTAGCTTCAATAATTCTGCTTCTTGTTGCAACCAATGGCGAAGATTTTTCCTGTCAATGCCTGTTTGTTGCGATATCGAATTTTGACTTTCCCCCGCTTTTAAACATGCCACAAACTGTAGTTTTTCCTGGATAGTATACGATTTTCATTTACTAGACTTTTTATTTTCCATTTTTAGGGTTAAATATTCTGACAACGAGTAAAGACGCGCAGTTCACATCTATTGCAATGATATCTCGGGCATGTGCAGAACGCCGATATATGGTACGTTACGAGAAAATGCGTTATTATTTGTCCCCAATAAAAGCCCATGGGCTTCTATTTGGAAAACAAAATCCTAATATAGGCCCAGATGGGCCTATATTTGGGTGGGTCTCTTAATGGAAAAACCCGGTACCTCCCCTGAGTCCAAGGAAGCTATCATAATTGTGGCTAAGGGTTTGCTTGCTTCCTTTGCTGCCTCCTTTAATATAACTGGATAGATCCCATCCACCCCAGGTGCCTTTCTTATATGTTTATCTTCAACCATTTATCCTCCACTTTGCTCTCAGTTATTACTAAATCATCTAGCTCACTGCCAGAGTTTAATTCACCTCTGCAAACTTCCAAACCCTCCCTGAATAATTCCTCATGTGTGAATGTCAATGCAAAATACTCATTTAGTTTGTTAGCTACCTGAACAGGATCATCAACAGTTGAACTGTTGATATCCAGGGGACCAATCTGATTCATCCTCTTCTAGAGTTTACATAAGTAAAGAACTCTTTCTTGTTTTTCTATTCATCCCTTGGCAAGGGATGAATAAAAAACCTTTTCCCACTCTGGAAACATTTCATTATATATTTTTTAACCTTATCCTTATTTTTACCTTAATAATTTTAATTTCATTGACACTGCATTGAGACTACCTTGTCCATACTGTAAAAGAATGTGCTAATTTTTTTCTTTTTGTTTTTTGGCTTTATTTAACTTTTCTTCTACTGTTACGAACTGTACGCAGTTCCTGATATATGGTTAGGCTTTCCCCTGATGAAATATCTAATCACGTATCAATATTTACTTCCGCTGACATCAGACTTTATATTTTTGCCTTCCCTGTATTCGACCTATAACTAAATTTGCCCATCCATTTCTGATGACAGCTTTACCACCTTTATTTCATTTTACTTTATTTTATTATGATGTGGTTACAAAGGAACTGGATGCAAAAAATAATTTTGATATCATATATTTGGATTTGACGAAAGCTTTTGAACTGTTGTGCATGGAAGACTATTGTACAAATTGGAGCAGAATAGTATTAAGGCTAAGTTGCTACAACGGATAAAAGGATGGCTGAGTGGGAGAAGACAGAGGGTGGTAATTAATGGTTGCTGCTCTTCGTGGACTAATGTTATTAGTGGAGTCCCACAGGGTCCACTGTTTTGGGTCCACTGTTGTTTTGTATTTTTATCAATGATATTGATGAAGGTATATCAGGCTTAATGTCGAAGGTTGCAGATGATACAAAGGTTGGCAGGGTTGTTAATGACAGTAATGGCAATGTGCTACTGCAACAGGATCTAGATAATTTGGGCAGATGGGCTAAGAAGTGGCAACTGAAGTTTAACCTTGACAAATGCAAAGTACTGCATATGGGTAGAAGTAACCCCAGAGAAACGTACCAACTGTGTGGTACTACACTTAAGCTTTTGACCTTAAGGTGGTAGAAAATGAAAAAGACTTGGGAATAATTGTGCAGTCAGATATGAAGTTTTCTGAGCAATGCAGACAGGCTGCCAGGGCAGGTCATGGGGTTTTGTCAATGATATATAGGAATTTTGCTAGCAGGGAAAAGGAGGTGATTGTCCCTCTGTATAAGGCAATGGTCAGGCCATGCCTTGAGTACTGCGTACAGGTCTGGAGGCCTCATTTTAGGAAAGATGTAGGTTTGCTTGAGCGTGTACAGAGAAGGGCAACAAGATTGGTAAGGGGAATGAAGGGATCCTCTTACCAAGAGAGGCTTAAGTTCTGCAAATTGCAGTGGCTGGAGACTAGGCACCGGCACGGTGATCTGATTGAAGTGTATAAGGCCTTGAATGGGTTGAGCACGCTGAATTCTGATGGGATCCTTCCACTTGTTCAGATTATGAACCTAAGGGGACATAAATTCAAATTACGAAAAGACAGATGTAGAATAGATGTGCGGAAATTTGCCTTTAGCCAACGGGTGGTTAATTGCTGGAACAAACTTCCATCTGTTGTTGCGAAAGTTTGATAGGTTAAATAAATTTAAGGAGGAACTGGACAGGCATTTGGAGGGAATGGGAATGGTGTGATTTTTTTTTTTTTTTTTCTTTGGCTGATGCTGCATGAGCTCATACACTAGCTTTCTTGCATCACATGCCACTACTACTACTTTATTTTGTTTAATCATTTGGTATTAATAATTTGTGTAATTTTACTTTACAGTTCCTTCACGTCCAGATTGGTTTTGCAATTCAGGCCATAATTTTCTTAGTTCATCATAACGTTTAGTATATTAACATTCTTTCACCTTTTTCAAATCTACAATACTTCTTTTTTCTACTGTCTGGTCCTCTACTATCTAATCCTTCTAGTCCTTGGCACTTTGTGTAAATTTCACCTCCATCGCTGCAAACTTTATCAGTCATATCTATTCTTAATATTATATACTTTTGCATCCTTTCCTGCTGCTGTACACTTTTTGATGCCTGTCATACTTTGCTTATTTGCTTCTTTTTTTTTTTCTATCAACTATAACTTTGACCTTAAATTACATTTAATATATATATATGCAAACATGCCTAAAAATTAAATGAAAGTACTAAAAAAAAAAAAAAAAAAAAAAGGAGCTTGAAGATCTGAAAAAAAAAAAAAATATATGCATGTGCTTCTTCTGCCCGCTTTTTAAACTCTTATTTCAGTCCATTTATTAAATGAAAAAAAAAAAATAATAATTTCAAACTAATTGCATAATGTTTGAATGTTTAAAAAGGGAAAAAAAATCTTTATTATAGGTGGTGCCCTTTTATTTCAAAATGGGAATGTTATTGATACCTTGCCTTCGTAAGTATTTTAAGTTTTCTAACCCAGTGATTTTAAATTAAAATAAATAAATATGAGTTGCTAAATGGTCTTGACATATGAGTTTTGATTAAAAGGTTAAGGGACTGTTATATATCTTGGAAGTGTAGCATTATGAGTTGCAACTTTCTGCACAATGTTTGATGATTCATCTAGACATAACACTTAATAACACTAATCCAGTCAGTCTGCATTAGTGTACATTGAATAAATGGTGTTTTATGTGTTTAATTGCATTTTAAAATTAGTGATTTTTCTGAGCAGTGCATTTTTACCAAAATTTGTTTCAAATTAGGGAAAAGCATAACAGAACTTCTTGAGGAGTTAAAAATGAGAAGATCGTTATTCGCATGTTAGGTTCTTATCATATAACTTTAGCATTAGCATTAGTAGAGGCATTTGATGCAAGAAAGCAAGCTTATGCAGCATCAGCCAAAAAAAAAAAAAAAAAACTCACTTCCACTTCACCCCTCTGTTCGTTCAAAATACCTGTCCAGCTGAGCCTTAAACTTATTTAGGCTATCAACCTCCACGACAAGGGATGGAAGTCTGTTCCACCAACCAACCACCCGCTGGCTAAAGGCAAATTTCCGCACATCTATCCTACATCTGTCTTTCCTCAATTTGAATTTATGTCTTCTCAGGTGATTATTCTGAGCTAGAGGAAGAATCCATCAGCATTGAGCATGCTCAAACCATTCAAGGCTTTATACACCTCTATCAGATCACCTCACTGGTGCCTAGTCTCCAGACACTGTAATTTGCAAAACTTAAGCCTTTCTTCGTAAGAGCACCCCTTTGTTCCATTCACTAATCTTATTGCCCTTCTCTGTACTCGTTCTAGCAGCTCTACATCCTTCTTGAAATGAGGCCTCCAGACCTGTATACAGTACTCTAGGTGTGGCCAGACCATTGCCTTATACAAGGGAATAATCACCTCCTTATCCCTGCTGGAAAAATTCCTGTATATCATTGACAATACTCCATGAGCTACTCTTGCAGCCAGAGAAGATCAATGAGAGGAGATTCCAAATTGCCAAGTCTCTGACAGGGAATATCAGAACGGACATATGCACAAGTGGCGCCTCCGTAGCCAGGTGGGAAGGAGCAGCAGTGCGTAGCACACACTTCTTGATTAGACCAGGGTTCGAGCCCGTCACCACCAAATACGGAGGATGCGGAAAGGTCAGGGGAATGACCACCACATATCCCGGAGCAATATGGCCTTAGTTGCTAATGCTCCTAAAAACCAAATAACAAACAACAACATAACATATGCACAAGTACCACCTCTGAGGCGAAAGGAATCATACAGCAAATAATTTGGACGTCTGAGATGAGCAGTAGTTGAATCAACCGATAACTGAGATTCAGTCAGAAAATGTACATGAGGTTTATAAGACTGCAAGTGCAAATCGACATCGTTGAGATTAGAATTGAGACCACGTATATTTGTGAAATGAATTCGGCAATCCTTGGGAGGTTTAGATCTTTTCACAGATAAGCTTGCTGTATTATTTTGACAATTCATGGTTTATTCAATAGTAAGAAAAAGTGGGTGGTACATGCTGTATGAAGTAATGAAATTTTTGGATATGGCATACATGTGGTAAGAATATACCCAGATCCTTGACATAACGTGGCCTCGACAATGCTCCCCGCATACACACTACTCGGACTCCCTCCAGTCACTATCTGGCAGAGTAGAGGTAGCAAGATTATACACTAGCTGATCCGGAAACCTCCTAGAGAGTTACCAATAGGTTTGGTCTGGTGTACTAACTAGCGGCCGGCCTGCGAACACCGTTTTAGAGCTGTAGAAAGACCGTTGTAGAACACCGTTTTAGACCTTAGCTCTTGGTCCTTGAGGTTGTCACAGACATTCTCTCAGATATGCCAGACAAGCTGTTCTTGCTACCTGGGAGTCTAAAACGCTGATGGAACTGATATTCGGGTGACACTCAAGTCAAAGTGGATTCAATTTCGGCGAAGTCCGGACGGTCTATGACAGCCAAATCCTCTGCTTGCACCTTCACAATGGTGGGACTGTTAGCAATCCTGGGTATAACCTTCATGCACAAGTACATGGTGCGTGATCACCCAGGTGTGAACCAACGTAAGCAGGGGTCGAGGTGTGGCGCCCACACCACATGGAGGAACGCCGCCCCTCTATGTTACCAGGCAGTACTAGGTGGTAGATGACTCTCATCAACCGGTGAAATACCACCACTTTGCTTATTGGAGGCTTGAAGTGGTGGAACCCATGTTTAGTCTCTAGAGCTAAGTTCCGGCCAACCCTTCCCTATCTCTTCCATCATGCAGTATGATTGATGATTTTTGAGGTTATGATGAATGTCGTGGCGAGATCCAATATTCCTTATATTTCGAGGGTACAGCTCTAAAACGGTTTTCGCAGGCCGGCCGCTAGTTAGTACACCGGACTGAACCTATTGGTAACTCTCTAGGAAGCTTCCGGATCAGCTAGTGTATAATCTTGCTATCTCTACTATGCCAGATAGTGACTTGAGGGAGTCCGAGTAGTGTGTATGCGGGAAGCATTGTCGAGGCCACGTTATGTCAAGGATCTGGGTATATTCTTACCACATGTACGCCATATCCAAAAATTTCATTACTTCATACAGCATGTCCCACCCACTTTTTCTTACTATTGAATACACCATGAATTGTCAAAATAATAGAGCAAGCTTATCTGCGAAAAGATCTAAACCTCCCAAGGACTTCCTAATTCATTTCACAAATATACGTGGTCTCAATTCTACTCTCAATGATGTCCATTTCCACTTGCAGTCTTCCAAACCCCATGTACTTTTTCTGACTGAATCTCAGTTATCAGTTGATTCAACTACTGCTCATCTCAAATATCCAAATTATTTGCTGTATGATTCCTTTCGACTCAAAGGTGGTACTTGTGCATATGTCCGTTCTGATATTCCCTGTCAGAGACTTGGCAATTTGGAATCTCCTCTCTTTGATCTTCTCTGGCTTAAAATCTCTCTACCTCATTGTGTAAAATTTATCTGTTGTCTCTACCGTTCTCCCAACTCCACTAATCACTTGGAGCTCTTTGACTTCCTCTCTTTGCAACTTGACTTTCTCCAGTCCAACTTTCCTAACAGTGAGGTAATTTCCTTGGTGATTTTAACGTTCACAACTCCAGCTGGCTTCCGTTTTCTAGTCACACCGACCCAGCAGGTCGAGATGCTGAGGCTTTTGCAATTACTAATGACCTAGCACAGATTGTTCATTTACCTACAAGAATACCGGACAATCCTAATCGTACAGCCAATACGCTTGATCTTTTTCTCACAAACAACCCTTCTAAGTACAAGGTTGAAGTGAGAGGTCCTTTAGGCACTTCAGATCACAACTTGGTGATTATCTCTTCTCCAATGGAACCTTTATCTCATGGCTATTCCCAACCTCGTATTGTTTGGCATTACAAGAATGCAAAATGGGATGACCTGCGAGACTTCTTTTCTTCTTTTCCTTGGTCTGATTACTGTTTCAAAACTTCTGATGTCAATGTTTGCTCAGATCGTGTCAGTGAAATTATTCTTGCAGGAATGGAATCCTTTATCCCACACTCCACTTTAAAATCTCTTCCTTTATCTAAACCTTGGTTTTCCAATAAATGTGCTAAAGCTCTCCAAGAGAAGGATGTTGCATATCGTAATTGGCTTGTTTCTAATTCTTCAGTGTCATTTTCTGCCTACACCAAAGCTCGCAACAATTGTAAAGCAGTTATTAATCAGTCCAAACTAGAGTTTGAACAGGTTAAGAGTAGAAAACTTGCTTCTTGCCCTAATGGTAGCCGAGCATTCTGGTCTCTTGCCAAAGCTATTGGCCGCAACTTTTGCCCATCTCTGCTCCCACCTCTGTCCAAACCAGATGGTTCTGTTGTCACTACAGCCAAGGATAAAGCTGACCTCCTAGCATCCCATTTTTCTTCCAGCTCATGTATTAATGATCTTGGTAAAACACCTCCCACCATTCCTAACACGCTCCATTCAATGCGTTCTGTGGTCTTCCGTCAAAAGGATATCAGAAGGATTTTGATGAATCTTGATGCTAAGAAAGCTCCAGGTCCTGAAGGTATTTCTCCACTTGTTCTCAAAACCTGTGCTCCTGAACTTACTCCTATTCTTTGCCGCCTTTTTTCACTTTCTTATTCCAAAGGTGTTTTTCCTTCTGCTTGGAAATTTGCTCATATCCAGCCAGTTCCTAAAAAGGGTGACAAATCCCTCCCATCCAATTATCGTCCCATTGCAATTACTTCTACTTTTTCTAAAGTAATGGAGAAATCAATTAACCGCCAACTCTTAAACTACCTAGAAATCTTCCGTCTGATCAACGATTGCCAGTATGGATTCCATCAGTGTCGATCCACTGATGATATTCTGGCTTATGTTACCCATTTATGGACTAATTCAATGGAAAGGTTCGGTGAAACACAAGTAGTTGCTCTTGACATCTCAAAGGCTTTGATCGTGTTTGGCATAAGGGTCTTCTAAACAAGCTTCCATCTTATGGTTTGCCAACTGTTTTTAGTAATTGGTTATCCAGTTTTCTCGCTGATCGCTCACTGAGGGTGATGGTAGATGGCTCTCTGTCTTCTAACTTCTCCACTAATGCCGGTGTCCCCCCAAGGTTCAGTTCTTTCCCCCCACTCTTGTATATCAATGACCTTCTTCCATTGACTGGAAATCCTATCCATAGTTTTGCCGATGATAGCACATTGCATTCAACTTTCCATTTTGAGAAACCTTGTCCAGCTGAATCAGCTTCAAGTTCTCGAAAATCTGCTGCCAATTCCTTAAATGCCGATCTTCAGGTAATTCTCCAGTGGGGCAAAGACAACTTAGTTGATTTCAACCCTTCTAAAACTCAATCTTGTCTTATATCTCGCAAAAAGGATTCTTCTTCTCCTATGCTTATCTTTAGTGACACTCCGATTTCTAGGCAAAATGATATATCTCTTTTGGGGATTACCCTGACTTCTAATCTCTCTTGGCACAAGCACATTACAAATATTGCTTCCTCTGCATCTAAAAAACTTGGTTTCTCTTTCGCTCTCGGCGTTACTATTCTCCCAAACAGCTGCTCACTCTGTATAAATCGCAAATCCGCCCTGCCATGGAATATTGTTCCCACATCTGAGGTGGTGCCCCCAAAACCTCTCTCAGGCTTCGTGATTCCATTCAGAAGAGGGCAGTTAGGTTAATTAATGATTCATCTCTAACAGAGTCTCTCCACTCGCTTTCTCATAGACGCACTGTTTCTGCTGCATGCCTCTTCTACAGATACTTCCATGGGCACTGTTCTTCTGAATTGGCTTCTATAATTCCCGCTCTCTCTTTCAAAACAGTCCGAACACGTGCCGCCACAAGCCAACATCCATTTACTGTCCAACTTCAACATCCAATTATCCACAGAACCAACTTTTCATCTTCCTCATTTATTCATTCAACTGCCGTTTTCTGGAACAACCTTCCTTCATACGTATTTCCTGAAAATTACAGTCTACAGAAGTTCAAGTCCAATAACAACAAATATCTTCTTTCTTTTCTCAACCTCCAACCCAAGCACGGTACTAAGTACTATAGGTTATAATACCTCTCGTGTTTGGGGTTCTCATAAAAAAAAAAAAAAAAAAAGAGAGAGAGACTAAACATAGGTTCCACCACTTCAAGCCTCCAATAAGCAAAGTGGTGGTATTTCACCGGTTGATGAGAGTCATCTACCACCTAGTACTGCCTGGTAACATAGAGGGGCGGCGTTCCTCCATGTGGTGTGGGCACCAAACCTCGATCCCTGCTTACGTTGGTTCACACCTGGGTGGTCACCCACCATGTACTTGTGCATGGAGGTTATACCCAGGATTATTAACAGTCCCACCATCGTGACGGTGCAAGCAGAGGATTTGGCTGTCATAGACTGTCCGGACTTTGCCGAAATTGGCTCCACTTGACTTGAGTGTCACCCGAATATCAGTTTCATCAGCGTTTTAGACTCCCAGGTAGCAAGTACAGCTTGTCTGGCATATCTGAGAGAATGTGTGTGACAACCTCAAGGACCATAGGCTATCAACTATCAACTTCCACTACAACAGATGGAAGTCTGTTCCAGCAATCAACTACCTGCTGGCTAAAGGCAAACTTCCTCACATCTATTCTACAACTGTCTTTCCTCAATTTGAATCTATGCCCCCTTGAGGTTCTTAATCTGAGCAAGCAGAAGTATCCCGTCAGCACTGAGCCAATCTTGTTGCCCTTCTCTGTACTCTTTCTAGCAACTCTACAACCTTCCTAAAATGAGGCCTCCAGACTTGTGTACAGTACTCAAGGTGTGGCCTAACCATTGCTTTATACAAGGGGATAATCACCTCCTTGTCTCTGCTAGCAAAATTCCTATATATCATTGACAAAACTCCATGATCTGCTCTGGCAGCCTATCTGCACTGCTCCGAGAATTTCATAATTACCCCCAAGTGCTTTTTCATTCTACACCTCCCTGAGTGTAGTAACACACAGTTGGTACATTTCTCTTCGCTTACTGCTACCCATATGGAGTACTTTGCTGCGTTTGTCAACGTTAAACTTCAGTTGCCACTTCTCAGCCCATCTGCCTAACTTTTCTAGATCCTGTTGCAGTAGCATACTGTCTTTACTGTCATTAACAACCCTACCAACCTTTGTATCATCTGCAAACTTTGACATTGAGCCTGATATACCTTGATCAATATCATTGATAAATACACAAAACAACAATGGGCCCAGCACAGAACCCTGGGGGCCTCTGCCAATAGCATTAGTTCACATAGAGCAGTGTTTCTCAACTTTTTTTTAATTATTGAGCCCTTAAGGACTTTTTTAGACAATTTTTTTTTTCTAATTGCACCCCATGAAATTTTAAACAAGAAAATATTTTATACTTACTATTTTTATTCAAGGATCCCTGAGCCTGATTCTTCTTCATTAACAGTTCAGTGTTCGGTATGATGAGCTCATGGTGTATTGTCAATGATATATAGGAATTTTTCTAGCAGGGATAAGGAGGTGATTATTCCCTTGTATAAGGCAATGGTCAGGCCACACCTAGAGTACTGTATACAGGTCTGGAGGCCTCATTTCAAGAAGGATGTAGAGCTGCTGGAACGAGGTACAGAGAAGAGCAACAAGATTAGTGAATGGAACAAAGGGGTGCTCTTACGAAGAAAGGCTTAAGTTTTGCAAATTACAGTGTCTGGAGACTAGGCACCAGCGAGGTGATCTGATAGAGGTGTATAAAGCATTGAATGGTTTGAGCATGCTCAATGCTGATGGGATCCTTCCTCTCGCTCAGAATAATCACGTGAGAGGGCATAAATTCAAATTGAGGAAAGACAGATGTAGGATAGACGTGCGGAAATTTGCCTTTAGCCAGCGAGTGGTTGGTTGGTGGAACAGACTTCCACCCCTTGTCGTGGAAGTTGATAGCCTAAATAAGTTTAAGGCTCAGCTGGACAGGTATTTTGAACGAACAGAGGGGTGAAGTGGAAGTGGGTTTTTTTTTTTTTTTTTGGCTGATGCTGCATAAGCTTGCTTTCTTGCATCAAATGCCTCTACTAATGCTAATGCTAATTACCACCCTCTGTCTTCTCCCACGTAACCATCCTTTTATCCATTGTAGCAACTTACCCTTAATACCATTCTGCTCCAATTTGTACAATAGTCTTCCATGCGTAACAGTGTCAAAAGCTTTCCTGAAATCCAAATATGTGATATCAAAATTATTTTTTTGTATCCAGTTCCTTTGTAACTATATCATAATATCCTATCAAATTTGTCAGACAAGACTTTCCCTTAACAAACCCATGCTGTGTCTGAATGATTGCTGCAGTCTTGTCTAGATGATCCTGCAGGTTAGGCAGGCAAAGCCAGATTACAAGAAATCTTTGGCAAGGGATGCAAAGATAAACAGCAAAGAGTTCTTTACTTATGTAAACTCTAGAAGGAAGAGGATGAATCAGATTGCTCCACTTGATATCGATGGGTCAACTGTTCATGATCCTGCTCAGGTAGCTAACAAACGAAATTAATGTTTTGCATCGCCATTCACACATGAGGAGTTATTCAGCGAGGAGAATGCTAGAGGTGTATTCAACTCTGGCAGTAAGCTAGAGAATCTTATAATAACTGAGAGTAAAGTGGAGGAGATATTGTTGAAGGTAAAGACAAGAAAGGCACCGGGGTGGATGGGATCTATCCAGTTATATTAAAGGGGGCAGCAAAGGAAGTAAGCAAACCCTTAGCCATAATTATGAGAGCTTCCTTGGACTCAGGGGAGGTACCCACAGACTGGAGATGTGCAAATGTGACCCCAATTCACAAAGGAGGACAAAGACTGGCACAAGTAATTATAGACCTGTGAGTTTAACTTCTGTTCCAGGAAAATTAACGGAGGTACTTGTTAAAGAAGGGCTTCAGGATCATCTAAACAAGACTTCAGTTATAGCTCGGACACAGCATGGTTTTGTTAAGGGAAAGTCTTGCCTGACCAATTTGATTGGATACTATGATGCAGTCACAAAAGAACTGGATGCAGGGAATAGCTTTGATATTATATACTTGGATCTTAGAAAGGCTTTTGATACTGTTGCACATGGAAGACTGCTGCACAAATTGGAGCAGTGTGGCATTGGAGGCAAATTGCTTCTATGGATAAAGGGGGTGGTTGAGGGGGAGAAGACAGAAAGTGGTAATCAATGGACGCTGCTCATCGTGTACTAATGTTATCAGTGGAGTTCCTCAGAGTTCAGTGTTGGGTCCATTATTGTTTTCTGTATTTATAAATGATATTGATGATGGTATATCAAATTTAATGTCCAAGTTTGCAGATGATATGAAGGTTGCCAGGGTTGTCAAGGACACTACTGACATAATGCTGCTGCAACATGATCTGGAAAGGTTCAGCAGATGGGATGAGATGTGCCAAATGAAGTTTAACATTGACAAATATAAAGTACTACACATGGGAAACAGCAACCCCAGAGCAACGTATCAACTCTTTGGTACTACACTGACAGTGGTAGAGAATGAAAAGGACCTTGGGGTAATTGTGAAGGCAGATATTAAGTTCTCTGAGCAGTGCAGATGGGCTGCAAGAGTAGCTCATGGTGTCTTGTCAATGATATACAGGAATTTTTCTAGCAGGGATAAGGAGGTGATTATTCCCTTGTATAAGGCAATGGTCAGGCCACACCTTGAGTACTGTATACAGGTCTGGAAGCCTCATTTCAAGAAGGATATAGAGATGCTGGAACGAGTACAGAGAAGGACAACAAGGTTAGTGAATGGAACAAAGGGGTGCTCTTACGAAGAAAGGCTTAAGTTTTGCAAATTACAGTGTCTGGAACCTAGGCACCGGCGAGGTGATCTGATAGAGGTGTACAAAGCCTTGAATGGTTTGAGCATGCTCAATGCTGATGGGATTCTTCCTCTTTCTCAGAATAATCACCTGAGAGGGCATAAATTCAAATTGAGGAAAGACAGTTGTAGGATAGATGTGTGGAAATTTGCCTTTAGCCAGCGGGTAGTTGGTTGGTGGAATAGACTACCCTCCCTTGTCGTGGAAGTTGATAGCCTAAATAAATTTAAGGCTCAGCTGGACAGGTATTTCGAATGAACGGAGGGTTGAGAAGTGGAATTGTTTTTTTTTTGCCTGATGCTGCATAATCTTGCTTTCTTGCATCATATGCCTCTATTAATGCTAAATACTAATGCTAAATGCTAATGCTAAATCTTGAATTTTTCTGTTTCTTGGTGATTGCTACTCTCTCTCTCTCTCTCAGGGTAATTCAGAAAATTTTTTTTTTTTTTTGGCTGGTGTAGCATAAGCCTCAGGCTTCCTTGCACCATATGGCTAATAATAATACAAATAATACAAAAAATCACCTTTACAAAAATAAAAACTCTTCCATTTACCCTTGATGGCAGTTACATCTTTAAGTAAATCCCTCCTCAGTACACTGTGATCACTGCTACCCAGTGGTTCTTTTGCCTGTAAATTCATAATGCATGAATAATCACTGCTGATTAGCATTAGCATTAGTAGAGGCATTTGATGCAAGAAAGCAAGCTTATGCAGCATCAGCCAAAAAAAAAAAAAAAAAAAAAAGTAACATAAATAAATAAAAATAACCACTTCCACTTCACCCCTCTGTTCGTTCGAAATACCTGTCCAGCTGAGCCTTAAACTTATTTAGGCTATCAACTTCCACGACAAGGGATGGAAGTCTGTTCCACCCACCAACCACCCGCTGGCTAAAGGCAAATTTCCGCACATCTATCCTACATCTGTCTTTCCTCAGTTTGAATTTATGCCCTCTCAGGTGATTTTTCTGAGCTAGAGGAAGAATCCCATCAGCATTGAGCATGCTCAAACCATTCAAGGCTTTGTACACCTCTATCAGATCACCCCGCTGGTGCCTAGTTTCCAGACACTGTAATTTGCAAAACTTAAGCCTTTCTTCGTAAGAGAACCCCTTTGTCCCATTCACCAATCTAGTTGCCCTTCTCTGTACTCGTTCCAGCAGCTCTACATCCTTCCTGAAATGAGGCCTCCAGGCCTGTATACAGTACTCTAGGTGTGGCCTGACCATTGCCTTATACAAGGGAATAATCACCTCCTTATCCCTGCTAGAAAAATTCCTATATATCATTGACAATACACCATGAGCTACTCTTGCAGCTCGTCTGCACTGCTCAGAGAACTTCATATCTGCCTGCACCACCACCCCCAGGTCCCTTTCATTCTCTACCACTGTCAGTGTAGTACCACAGAGTTGATACGTTGCTCTGGGGTTGCTGTTTCCCATATGTAGTACTTTACATTTGTCAATGTTAAACTTCATTTGCCACCTCGAAGCCCATCTGCTCAACCTTTCCAAATCCTGTTGCAGCAGCATAGTGTCAGTAGTGTCCTTGACAACCCTGCCAACCTTCGTATCGTCTGCAAACTTGGACATTAAGCCTGATATACCATCATCAATATCATTTATAAATACAGAAAACAATAAAGGCCCCAATACTGAACCCTGAGGGACTGCACTAATAACATTAGTCCACGATGAGCAGTGTCCATTGATTACCACTCTCTGTCTTCTCCCCCTCAACCACCCCTTTATCCATAGCAGCAACTTGCCTCCAATGCCACATTGCTCCAATTTGTGCAGCAGTCTTCCATGTGCAACAGTATCAAAAGCCTTTCTAAGATCCAAGTATATAATATCAAAGTTATTCCCTGCATCCAGTTCTTTTGTGACTGCATCATAGTATCCAATCAAATTGGTCAGGCAAGACTTCCCCTTAACAAAACCATGCTGTGTCCTAGCTATAACTGAAGTCTTGTCTAGATGATCCTGCAGTGCTTCTTTCACCAGTGCCTCCATTAATTTTCCGGGAACAGAAGTTAAACTCACAGGTCTATAATTACTTGTGTCAGCCTTTGATCCCCCTTTGTGAGTTGGGGTCACATTTGCACATCTCCAGTCAATGGGTACCTCCCCTGAGTCCAAGGAAGCTCTCATAATTATGGCTAAGGGTTTGCTTACCTCCTTTGCTGCCTCCTTTAATATAACTGGATAGATCCCATCCACCCCAGGTGCCTTTCTTGTGTTTATCTTCAACAATTTCTCCTCCACTTTGCTCTCAGTTATTACAAGATTCTCTAGCTTACTGCTAGAGTTGAATACACCTCTGGCATTCCCCTCGCTGAATAACTCCTCATGTGTGAATGTCGATGCAAAATATTCATTTAGTTTGTTAGCTACCCGAGCAGGGTCATCAACAGTTGACCCATCGATCTCAAGTGGACCAATCTGATTCATCCCCTTCCTTCTAGAGTTTACATAAGTAAAGAACTCTTTGCTGTTTTTCTTCGCATCCCTTGCCAAGGATCTCTCGTAATCTGCCTTCGCCTGCCTAACCTCCTTTGTAACTTGGTTACAGATCAACTTGTATCTATCATAGGCGTCCGTGTCACGTGTTAATTTGTATGTATCCCATGCATTTTTCTTCTCTGCCATATGCCTCATTAGTTCATCTGACAACCATTTAGGCCTAAACCTTGAACAATATTTCTTAGTTGGTATGTAAAGACTAGTAGCTTCCCCGATAAGTTCTTTGAATGCTTCCCATTTTGAATTTGCTGTTGGCAATATCATCAGTTGATCCCACTGTATAGAATTTAAATACTGTCTCAGTCCATTGTAGTCGCCTTTACGAAAGTAATACCCCTTCCCTTTACCCCTAATGGTAGTTACCTCTTTGAGTAACTCCCACTTCAGCACAGTGTGATCACTGCCACCAAGTGGTTCATTTATCTGCAGATTCTTAATGCATGAAGAATCACTACTGATAATCAAATCAAGAGTATTACTCCCTCTAGTTGCCTCCCGAACATGCTGATGTAGAAAACAATCATCCAATAAATCCACAAAAGCCTTGCTCGTGTGTGAGTGACCAGCCCCCAAATTCCAGTCAATATCTGGGAAATTAAAATCCCCCATTATAAGACTCTCTGATTTACTGGCCCACTCTATTTCTCCGAACAGTTTCTTATTATACTCATCAGAGTCATTAGGCCTATAGCACACTCCTACTCTCAATTTTGATCTCCCAATGCTTATGTCACACCAAACTGACTCGACACTGCACTGTCCAGCGATGTCGACTGGCTTCACTTCCTTGGATTTTATGTGTTTTTTAACTAATAGCATAACCCCTCCTCCCTTCCTATCCTGTCTATCCTTTCTGTAGACATTGTACTCCCCAAATTCCAGTTCTGCATTTCTTATATCTGTGTGACACCACGTCTCTGAAATCCCCACAATATCTGCCTTTGATGTTTTGAGCAATACCTCAAATTCATCAAATTTATTTACTAAACTCCTAGCATTGGTGTACACACAAGTATACATGCACCTGTTCTTTTTCTTAGCTACCCTAACACAACCCATGTGTTTACTTGTACCCCAATGATTCCCAGCAGTCTCTGAAATATCCTGCATCTTATTTTCCAGGCTGCGGCTCATTCCAATAGAAGCAGTGCAAGAATCACTTTCACCTCTGCCAGTGGCTACTGTTAATCTATTAGTCCTTGTATCCCCCCAATCTAGCAGTTTTCCGACCCACCTAACATTGCCTCGATAGCATCAGCAAACATTCTTGCACCCTTTCTATTTAAGTGTATCCCATCCCTGTAGAATGTTGATAAACAAATCAAGAGTGTTACTCCCTCTGGTTACCACTCTAGCATGCTTTTGTAGAAAATAATCATCTAATAAATCCACAAAAACTTTGGTAGTGTGTGAGTGCCAACCCACAAGTTTGCTGCAGCTATGGTTAATCCTTTTAGTCTGAATCCTTCCCCCAAGCTAGCAGTTTTGCGACCCACCTAATGCTGTCTTGATAGCTTCAGCAAATATTCTTGCATCCTTTCTATTTAAGTGTATACCATCCATGCAGAAGCAGTCTCTCCTGTTAAAAAACATAGACCACACTTACTCTGTGAATCCCCCCCCCCCAAGCTAGCAGTTTTGCAACCCACCTAACGCTGCCTTGATAGCTTCAGCAAATATTCTTGTATCCTTTCTATTTAAGTGTATACCATCCCTGTAGAAGCAGTCTCTCCTGTTGAAAAACAGACCACACTAAAATAATTCTACACCATGATCCTTGCACAATCTCTTCAGGCCAAATTGATTGACAAGGCTCTTTTCATATACTCCCTCCTATCATGTCTGGGTAGAATTGTAGACACTTTCAAATTTAACCTTAACTTGTGACTTTTTATCAACATTGACTTGTACTTGTTAAGTAAATCTGCAGATCTCTTACTCTTAAGGTCTAGGTTGTTAGGAATTTTATTTTATTCAAGAAGTTGTTAACCCTTGGAATAAGTTGCCTCTGTAATTTTCTTTCAAATTTTTGACTGGTGTAGCAAAAGCCTAGCTTCCTTGCATCCTGTGACTATTCAAAAAAATCAAGTATTACATCAGTTTGTTGGGATGCCTTAAAATAGTTAAAATTCTGGACAACATTAAATCCCAGCCTGGGACATCTGACTAAGATTTTAAATGTTTTCCAGGTGTTTAACAAAAGCCGAACCAGACATTTTTGGGGAAAATCCTGATGAATGTTAATTGTAATTACACAGATTGTTTTACAGTTACCTTCTGTTTTATGATTATAATTAACTATATAATATCGGTGGTGGTATCCTCTGAAAATAAATAACAGTAGTCTTCTCTATTAGAGAAGCTTTATTTATTTGAAGTAGTGCAATACCAGCTATCTCATTGTGAAAGCACCCACAAAATGAGATATTATTAATGCCTTTTACACTACATATGTAGTTCAAATTTATGGGTTAACTATGGTGTATCTACACCAATATTATATAGTTAATTACCAAAAACCCATAAGGATTATGCCTTGTGCATTTCGTTTTCAAATATATAATTATAATTACAGTGATTTCAATTATTTTTCCATGCATTGTTTTACCATGTATTGTTATAAGAATATCAGTGATATATCACCATATTTTTCTGTAGTAATGAAAAAACTACAGAAGTAGTGAAATGGCACCGATTTAATTATCTCATATTGTGATTACCTTCGTAAGTTGCAAAATTCATTGCACTACTTCAAATAAGTAATGCTTCACCAATGGAGAAGACTAACATTACTTATTCTTGGGGGATACCACAATCTTTGTAAATAAGTAATAATAGTCTTCTCCATTGGTGAAGCATTACTTATTCGAGGTAGTGCAATAAATGGTAACTCGTGAAGGTAGTCACAATTAAATCGATGCCATTTACACTACTGCTGTAATTTTTTACTACTACGACAAAATATGGTGATATATCACTGATATTCTTATGCCTATTATGCCTTGTGCATTTATTCTTTTTGATATTGTGTATTATTTTACCATTCATTGTCTATTGTTTTGCCATTCATTATACCTATGTAGTACAGGTCAACCATCACAAATCCAGCAGTGTTGGGACCTGTGTGGTGCCAGATATTTGTTTACCCAACAACTAACCACATCATCCTACCTTTAACACGTTGACTGCCAAGCTAGTTTAAGAAAAAAATTTCCCCAGGGGCCAAAAAAATATTTATCAAATAATTTGATCAGTAATTCAAAAGTAAATATTGTAATGTCAGTGTTGTCGTTTTTTCGCTTAAAATATCAAAAAAAAAAAAAAAAAAAAGTCTTTTTTTATGTCACATATATGTGGCTGACATGGCCCAGTAGGTTACTTTATTTCTTGAGAAGCTGTGTGCGGCCATATATGTGTGATGCTATTACAGCATACATATGAAGGTCGTTTGTGATTAGTTTATTGCGAGCACTCCAATAAAACTAATTGCGATAAAATACTCTCAAACATCGCATCAAGTTTATCAGTAATGCTAGAGAACGTGTGAAAACAAGTTCGTTAGCGCACTGTATTATCCATCATATTGTGTTGTGTTTTTCCGCAAGTGTGTTGTAAAAAAAAAAAAAACCTAAAAAGGAATGGCTAAAAGAATTTACTAAAATAAGAGGAACTGAGAGAAATTGCTGGAATTTACAACTAAGCAGAGTTAAACTTCTCACAGACACACTGCTGTTGTGTTTTTTCACAAGTTCAACTTTATCTGTTATGAACAATGAATAGTGTTTGCGCTTTACACCACGAGAGGTACTTCCTTTATGCATTGGAACCATGGCTGGGGCTAAATGTGAGCAGGTTATAATAATAAATGCAGAAAAACAAGTAGGAATGGCTTGCCAGTGTTTATGAGTTTGCGCCAACAGCTGATGCTGCAACCAATGCCACCAAAATAGTAGCGGCAGATCGGTGCACCGACCTGGGAAATTTGAAATTACGATCGCAGAAATTATGTCCGAATTAGCGGTGGAACCGGATTAGTGATGGTTGACCTGTAGCAGTATTTGTAACTAAAACCACAATTTCTATCCATTGTGGTAGAACTTACATCCTCATATTACATCAAAATTATGCTTGCTGATGCCAATAGCATTCGTATTAGACTTATAGCACTCTAAACCATTATTTCTCTTATAGAAATCTTTTTGATAGTATGAACCAGAGCTATAATGCTCAATTCATTCTACGTTGATATCAATATTTGTAAAAGAATAAGAGAAGTTTACTTCAATATGATTCAATATCATATTGAGGGCAATGGGATTTAAGCCTGAGCGGCCTAATATCGGAAATCTATCTCTCAGTGATTGAACGTATACATTTGACACCTTTTCTACCCCTTATCACATACTATGGGAGGTATATAGAAGATGTTCTAGTCATTACCGACAGTAGCACTATCCAAGACATTTTACATTCGTTTAATAATATTCATTCTAGACTCAAATTTACATTGGAGAGGGAGAATACAGATATTAAGTCATTAAATTTTCTAAATTTCACGCTTACTCAGTGGTCTCTGACAGTTTTTAAATTCTGTACAGTGGGATAAACTGATGATGTTACCAACAGTAAATTCTAAGTCGGAAGCATTCAAGGAATTAATCTTGGATGCTACTAAAAGTTTCATACCTATTAAGAAATATTGTTCAAGGTTTAGGCCTAAATGGTTATCTAATGAACTAATGAGACTCATAACACAGAAGAAAAATGCATGGGATGCATATAAACTATCAAGCGACTCAGAAGCCTATGGCAGATATAAGCTAGTCTGTAATAAGGTCACAAAGGAGGTTAGGCAGGCGAAGGCAGATTACGAGAAATCCTTGGCAAAAGATGCTAAGAAAAACAGCAAGGATTTCTTTACTTATATAAACTCTAAAAGGAAGGGGGATGAATCTGATTGGTCCACTTGACATCGATGGTTCGACTGTTGATGATCCTGCTCAGATAGCAAACAAACTGAATGAGTATTTTGCCTCTACATTCACACATGAGGAGTTATTAAGGTTTGAAAATGGCAGAAGGTTATCAAATTGTAGCAGGATACTTAACAATTTTGTAATAACTGAAAGCAAAGTGGAGGAGAAATTGTTGAAGTTAAACATGAGAAAAGCACCTGGGGTGGATGCGATCTATCCAGTTATATTAAAGGAAGCGGCAAAGCAACTAAGCAAATCCTTAGCCATAATTATGAGAGCATCCTTGGACTCAGGGGAGGTTCCCACGGACTGGAGATGTGCAAATGTATCCCCAATTCACAAAGGGGGATCGAAGGGTGACACGAGTAATTACAGACCAGTTAGTTTAACTTCTTTTCCAGATAAAATAACGGAGTCACTGGTTAAAGATGCATCGCAGGATCATCTAGACAAGTCTGCAGCAATAATTCAGACACAGCATGGGTTTGTTAAAGGAAAGTCTTGTCTGACAAATTTGATAGGATATATGATGTGGTTACAAAGGAACTGGATGCAAAAAATAATTTTGATATCATATATTTGGATTTCAGGAAAGCTTTTGACACTGTTGCGCATGTAGACTATTGTACAAATTGGGGCAGAATGGTATTAAGGGTAAGTTGCTACAATGGATAAAAGGATGGTTAAGTGGAAGAAGACAGAGGGTGGTAATCAATGGGTGCTGCTCTTCGTAGACTAATGTTATTAGTGGAGTCCCACAGGGTTCGGTGTTAGGTCCACTGATGTTTTGTATATTTATCAATGATATTGATGAAGGTTTAACAGGCTTAATGTCGAAGTTTGCAGATGATGCAAAGGTTGGCAGGGTTGTTAAGGACACTAATGACAGTAGGCTGCTGCAACAGGATCTAGAAAAGTTAAGCAGATGGGCTGAGAGGTAACAAATGAAGTTTAACCTTGACAAATGCAAAGTACTGCATATGGGTAGAAGTAACCCAAGAGAAACGTACCAACTGTGTGGTACTACACTTAAGGTGGTAGAAAATGAAAAAGACCTGGGAGTAATTGTGCAGTCAGATATGAAGTTTTCTGAGCAATGCAGACAGGCTGCCAGGCCAGGTCATGGGGTTTCGTCAATGATATATGGGAATTTTGCTAGCAGGGAGAAGGAGGTGATTATCCCTCTGTATAAGCAATGGTCAGGCCACGCCTTGAGTACTGCGTACAAGTCTGGAGGCCTCATTTTAGGAAGGATATAGATTTACTTGAGCATGTACAGAGAAGGGCAACAAGATTGGTGAGGGCAATGAAGAGATCCTCTTACCAAGAGAGGCTTATGTTCTGCAAATTGCAGTGGCTGGAGATTAAGCACCTGCGCAGTGATCTGATTGAGGTGTATAAGGCCTTGAATGGATTGAGCACGCTGAATTCTGATGGGATCCTTCCACTTGTTCAGATTACAAACCTAAGGGGGCATAAATTCAAATTAAGAAAAGACAGATGTAGAATAGATGTGCGGAAATTTGCCTTTAGCCAGCGGGTGGTTAATTGCTTGAAGAAACTTCCATCTGTTGTTGTGGAAATTGACAGGTTAAATAAATTTAAGGAGGAACTGGACAGGCATTTGGAGGAAATGGTGTGATGATTTTTTTTTTTTTTGGCTGAAGCTGCATAAGCTCATACACTTGCTTTCTTGCATCACATGCCACTACTACTACTACACGAATAAAATTCAATTTAACATCTATCGTAAACCTACAAACACCGGTATGCTTCTGCATTATAACAGCTATCACCCGTTCACCCTCAAAAGATTGATTATCTTTAATCAATTTCTCAATGCTTATAAATATTCAACGTTGGAATCTGCTTTGGCGTCAGAATTACAAATATTAACCAGCAGATTCTTAAACGAGGGTTACCCACTTGCTACAATAGACAGAATTAGGGTACAAGCTAAGGATAGAATACAAAAAAATACACCAACCAACAATAGTAATATCAAAAAATACTTTATTTCTGTCCCATATATTGAACAGTGGAACAAACAACTTAACAGATTCTTTAAAGATATTGATGTAATATGAGGATGTAAGTTCTACCACAATGGATTTAAAATGGTAGCCAGGCCAATACAGAAATGACACACTATACTCATCAGTCGCTCAGTCCTTTCCCCATTCACAACACAAATAACTGACCTAGAGAACATTTCTTCTGGTGATTGTGACTCATCTTATCAGGAATAAGATGAGTCGCGATATTGTACCCACTTGCTACAATAGACAGAATTAGGGTACAAGCTAAGGATAGAATACAAAAAAATACACCAACCAACAATAGTAATATCAAAAAATACTTTATTTCTGTCCCATATATTGAACAGTGGAACAAACAACTTAACAGATTCTTTAAAGATATTGATGTAATATGAGGATGTAAGTTCTACCACAATGGATTTAAAATGGTAGCCAGGCCAATACAGAAATGACACACTATACTCATCAGTCGCTCAGTCCTTTCCCCATTCACAACACAAATAACTGACCTAGAGAACATTTCTTCTGGTGATTGTGACTCATCTTATCAGGAATAAGATGAGTCGCGATATAGGCATTTTCTTCTGAATTTTCATGTTAATCAACATGCGGCCTCAGTTCGTACTTCTCGTTCAACAGCGTCAGAGTTAGCCTTTCATGAAATGAAAGGCTAACTCTGTTAATGAAAAACATACTTTTTTATTTAACAAGGCTGAAATACTTAGTGTCCAATGTAATTATACAAGACTATTAATTTCAGAAACCATTGAAATTAAATTAAATGAGAATTCTGTTTATGTTCACCAGCCATATCTAATCTCTGACTCGTGGTCCTATATTAATACAAAAAAAAAAAAAAAAAAAATCAAAATCTACAGCAAAAGTTTGCTGTAATGAGAGAGATTAAATTCAAGAACTCATTATAATGGATTCTCTTTTTATCCAAATTACAGATAATAATTTTAAAACAGAGTAACCTCCCGGGGGCTCACATCTGGTGAGTATGGGCTTGGCAAACCCGGGGTCCTGAGCTGGATATCATCATTCTTCTCTTTCTTGGTGGTTCCTTTCTACTTCTCTCTCTCAGGGTAACTCGGGGATTTTTTTTTTTTTTTTTTTGTCTGGTGCAGCATAAGCCTCAGGCTTCCTTGTACCATGTGGCTAATAATAATAATAATAAGTTCCATGCTCACCACTGTTCGGTAATTTTCATTCTGTGTATTGTAATTTTCATTTCAATACACGGTTGAAAAGCATTGTCAGCTTCAGGAAGGAAAATCGTTTTGCAATTTTTTTTTTCGTTAAATTAATTTGACTTAATTTTTAATTGTGTTCATTTGATTTTTAATTATTATTAATTATTTCTTACTGTAATGTAAGATTTTAAAATTTTAATTGTTTTCGCTTTAATTTCTTGGGAGTATACGGAAGTGTTCTACATATCATGTTGAGGTAAACTTCTCTTATTCTTTTGCAAATATAGAAGTCTTTGTATTTCATGAATACTTGACTATATAGATTATTTTGTTTTGTTAAAAAAACAATTTTTCAAAAAAAATTATTTTTGTTGAAAAAATAATTGTTCTGCAAAATTCCTTTTAAAATGGGTCTTATATGTATTACTAGAAAGATAGAGCATAAACATTTTACTTTTTTAATTATTTTAATTAATTTTTTAAAATAATTACTAGCTTACCACCACTGAAAATAATACTGGTTGACACCAAAGTGCCCCGCAGTACAAAAGCCCTTGTATCAAGAGTCAAGGAGAGGCATGATAAAGCAAGTTGATATTAATACAAAAAAAAAAAAAAAAAAAAAAAAATCAAATATCTACAGCAAAAGTTTGCTGTTATGAGATAGAGTAATTCAAAAACTCATTATAATGGATTCTCTTTTTATCCAAATTACAAAATATAAATTGCATAAAAGCTGAAGAATACACAAGAAATTGATTGGAACTGCTATATTCACTTCTAATGTTGTGTAAGGGCAAATGCAGGTAAATTGGTACAATATGAATAATATGCACAAAGTTTTTTTTTTTTTTTTTTTTTGAAACAGATAGCTGGAATTTAAATTGACAGTTTAGAAATTAACTACTTGGATAGCTTTCCACCGTAAATTCTACTTTGAGTTCTTCCTTGGAGGCATATAAGTCTCATTTAAGTATCTCATTGAGTGGGGGATGCAGAATTTGTAGTTTCGCATGTGCACATTTCTTAGTAAATTTGAGTATATGATATCTTTACAGAATGTAAAGATATCATACAGAATATCTTTACAGAATGTATACAGAATATCTTTACAGAATGTATACAGAATATCTTTACAGAATGTATACAGAATATCTTTACAGAATGTAAAGAGATCATAAAACAATTAGATGATATGGTACAAGAGCTATAAAACATTATTGTACATTCAGCCATAGCTTTGTTCTCTATATAGCAAAGGGGTTGTTGAGGGGGAGAAGACAGAGAGTGGTAATCAATGGACACTGCTCACCATGGACTAATGTTATTAGTGGAGTCCCTCAGGGTTCAGTATTGGGTCCATTATTGTTTTCTGTATTTATAAATGATATTGATGATGGTATATCAAGCTTAATGTCCAAGTTTGCCGACGATACGAAGGTTGGCAGGGTTGCCAAGGACACTACTGACACTATGCTACTGCAACAGGATCTGAAAAGGTTGAGCAGATGGGCTTCGAGGTGGCAAATGAGGTTTAACATTGACAAATGTAAAGTACTACATGTGGGAAACAGCAACTCCAGAGCAACGTATCAACTCTGTGGTACTACACTAACAGTGGTAGAGAATGAAAGGGACCTGGGGGTGGTTGTGCAGGCAGATATGAAGTTTTCTTAGCAGTGCAAACAGGCTGCAAGAGTAGCTCATGGTGTATTGTCGATGATATATAGCAATTTTTCTAGCAGGAATAAGGAGGTGATTATTCCATTGTATAAGGCAATGGTCAGACCACACCTACAGTACTGTATACAGGTCTGGAGGCCTCATTTCAAGAAGGATGTAGAGATGCTGGAACGAGTACAGAGAAGGGCAACAAGATTAGTGAATGGAACAAAGGGGTGCTCTTACGAAGAAAGGCCTAAATTTTGCAAATTACAGTGTCTGGAGACTAGGCACCGGCGAGGTGATCTGATAGAGGTGTATAAAGCCTTGAATGGTTTGAGCATGCTCAATGCTGATGAGATTTTTCCTCTTGCTCAGAATAATCACCTGAGAGGGCATGAATTCAAATTGAGAAAAGACAGATGTAGGGTAGACGTGAGGAAATTTGCCTTTAGCCAGCGGGTGGTTGGTTGGGGGAATAAACTTCCATCCCTTGTCCTGGAAGTTGATAGCCTAAATAAGTTTAAGGCTCAGCTGGACAGGTATTTCGAACGAACAGAGGGGTGAAGTGGAAGTGGTATTTTTTATTTATTTATTATTTTTTTTTATTTATTTATTTTTTTTATTATTATTTTTTTTGGCTGATGCTGCATAAGCTTGCTTTCTTGCATCAAATGCCTCTACTAATGCTAATGCGAAATGAACAAACTAGGTTTGCTATTTAATGAGTAGAACTTCGATTGTGGAAGCCACTTTGCCACAAATTGCTTTGGTATTGCACTATTCTAAATAAAATTCATTGCTCCTGGACAAGTATATTGCTATTTGTTATATCCCACTACCAGATTTGGGGTTTCATTGGTGGGTAGGTAAGCACTGTGGAGAACTGAATAGCCCGGTGATGATCTGCAGTATGCGAGGTGGTGCAGCAGGTAATATGAACTCAAGTAAATTTAGTGCAAAGGTTTATGCTACAAGAGCTATGAAATTTTATTGTACATGTAGGGCATAGCCTGATTCCGTGTGTAGTAATAAGATAATTAGGTTTGCTACCTAGTACGACTTTCTTTGAATCTTCGCAGTGCCTGCTTGTCCACTGATGATACACCAAGCAGTATCTAATTCAGTAGTCTGGATACTGGCATATAGTTTAGAGTAGTGCAGCTCATAGTGAGGTTCCTCCACAAAATGAGATTGATGCACTAAGTAGCAAACCTAGTTTGCTCAGTGACATATTCAGAACCCTGGAGTCCCTCAGATTTCAATGTTGGCCCATAGTTGTTTTCTGTATTTATAAATGATATTGATGAAAGTATATCAGGTTTAATGTCGAACTTTGCAAATGATACAAAGGTTGGCAGAGTTGTCAATGACAGCATGCTGCTGCAACAGGACCTAGAAAAGTTGGGCGATTGACTGAGAAGTGACAACTGAAGTTTAACATTGACAAATTCAAAGTACTGCATATTGTGGTAACAGCAACCCCAGAGTAACTGTGCACTACTACACTCAGATTAGTGGAGAATGAAAAATACCTGGAGGTAACTGTGCAGTCAGATATGAAGTTCTCTGAGTAATGCAGACAATCTGCCATGACAGCTCGTGGGGTTTTGTCAATGATGTACAGGAATGTTGCTAGTATGGATAAGGAGGTTATTATCCCTTTGTATAAAGCAATAGTCAGGACACACCTTGAGTGCTGAAAAGAGAGTTGGAGACCTAATTTTAGAAAGGATGTAGAGTTGTAGAATGCGTACACAGTAGGGCAATGAGCTTGGTGAGGGGAACAAAGGGTTGCCCTTTCCAAGAACAGCTAGCGGCACCTGTGTAGCCAGGTGGGAAGGAGCAGCAGTGCCTAGCACACGCTTCTTGATTAGACCGGGGTTCGAGCCCGTCACCACCAAATACGGAGGATGCAGAAAGGTCAGGGAATGACCACCGCATATCCTGGAGCAATATGGCCTTAGTTGCTAATGCTCCAAAAAACCAAATAACAAACAAACATTTCCAAGAACAGCTTCAGTTCTTCAAATTGCAGCATCTGGAGACTAGGCACCTACGAGGTAACCCCATTGAAATGTTTAAGGCTTTGAATGGATTGACATGTGCAGTGCTGATGGGATTCTTCCTCTTACTCAGATTACACCCGAGAGGTCATAAATTCAAGTTGCTGTTTGCATTCAGCCAGCGTGTGGTTGATTGTTGGAACAGTCTTCCATCTCTTGTTGTGGAATTGGATGGTGTGAATAAATTCAAGGAAGAACTAGACAAATTCTCGTAGGGTATGGATCGATGAAGTGGGTGTTTGTTTTTTTTTTTGGTTGTATTCCCTTGTATAAGGCAATGGTCAGGCCACACCTAGAGTACTGTATACAGGCCTGGAGGCCTCATTTCAGGAAGGATGTAGAGCTGCTGGAAAGAGTACAGAGAAGGGCAACTAGATTGGTGAATGGGACAAAGGGGTTCTCTTACGAAGAAAGGCTTAAGTTTTGCAAATTACAGTGTCTGGAAACTAGGCACCAGCGGGGTGATCTGATAGAGGTGTACAAAGCCTTGAATGGTTTGAGCATGCTCAATGCTGATGGGATTCTTCCTCTAGCTCAGAAAAATCACCTGAGAGGGCATAAATTCAAATTGAGGAAAGACAGATGTAGGATAGATGTGCGGAAATTTGCCTTTAGCCAGCGGGTGGTTGGTGGGTGGAACAGACTTCCATCCCTTGTCGTGGAAGTTGATAGCCTAAATAAGTTTAAGGCTCAGCTGGACAGGTATTTCGAACGAACAGAGGGGTGAAGTGGAAGTGGTTATTTTTATTTATTTATGTTACTTTTTTTTTTTTTTTTTTTTGGCTGATGCTGCATAAGCTTGCTTTCTTGCATCAAATGCCTCTACTAATGCTAATGCTAATAAGCTTGCTTTCTTGCATCATTTGCCATTACTAGTATCACTAACTGTGTGGTACTACACTCAAGGTAGTGGAAAATGAAAAGGACATAGGAATAATTGTGCAGGCAGATATGAAGTTTTCTGAGCAGTGCAGACGATCTGCAAGCGTAGCTCATGGAGTCTTGTCAATGATATACAGGAATCTCCTTGTATGAGGAAATGGTCAGCCACACCTTAAGTACTGTATACAGGTCTGGAGGCTTCATTTTAAGAAGGATGTAGAGCTGCTGGAAGGAGTACAGAGTAGGGCAAGATTAGTGAATGGAACAAAGGGTTGCTCTTACGAAGAAAGGCTTAAGTTTTGCAAATTACAATGTCTGGAGACCAGGCACCTGTGACGTGATCTGATTGAGATGTATAAGGCCTTGAATGGTTTGAGCATGCTCAATGCTGATGGGATACTTCTGCTTGCTCAGATTTAGAACCTCAGTAGGAAAAATTCAAATTAAGAAAAGACAGTTGTGGATAGATGTGCAGAAGTTGGCCTTTAGCCAGTGGGTGATTGTCTGCTGGGACAAACTTCCATCTGTCAGTGTAGAAGTTGATAGATTAATAGATTCAAGGCAGAACTAGACAAACATTTGGAGTGAGTGTATGGCTGAAATTGTTTTTTTTTTTGGATGATGTATAAAACTTGCTTTCTTGCATCATTTGCCTTTACTAATGCTAATATAAGGGTGGATTGAGTTTTAGAAGGATTGAAATCAGCTAAGTTAATTTTGTCCCTCTAGAGAATTACCTGGAGATCAGCATTTAAGGAATTGGTAGAGGATACTTGAGTTGAAGCTGTTTGTGCAGGGCAAGGTTTCTCAGACTAGAAAATGGGATGCAATGTTCTAACATCAGTAAAACTCTGAATAGGATTTCCTGTCAGTGGTCATTAATAGACAAGAGGAAAAGAGTGTGGAGAAAGAACTGAACCTATCTTGGGCAACACCAGCATTAGTAGAGAAGTTAGAAAACAAAGAGCGATCTATCATCATCCCCAGTGGTGATCAGAAAGCAAGCTGGTACCCAATTACAAAAAAACAGTTTGAAAACCATTAGATGGAAGCTTATTTGGAAGACCTTTATGTCAAACATAACCCTTTTAAATGTTGAGAGCAACTGCTTGAGTTTCTACTAGTAAATTTTTCTACTTAATTTTCCATTTAACCAGTCAGTCAACACCAGTGAAATCCATACTTGCAAACATTGATCAGATTGAAGGTTTCCAGATCATTAAAGAGTTGGTGGTTAATTGATTTCTTCGTTACTTTAGAAGCAGTAGAAGTAAGTATAATGGGATAATTAGATTGGAAGGATTTGTCATCACTTTCAGAAACTTATTGGTTATCAGCAAAGTTCCAAGCAGAACTGAAAACACTTTTGGAATAAGAAAGAGAAGAAAGGCGAAACAGAACAGGAATAAACTCAGAAGCACAGGTTGAGAACAAGTGGGTTTATTCTCACAAAAAGCGTAGATTACCATCAGGACCCGGTGCTTTCTTAGTATTGTGATTGTTCAAAATACTTTTGTCATCATTTTGATTGAAGACTGTGGCAGGCATTGAATGGAGTGTACTGGTAATTCTAGAAGGTGGTTTACCAAGATCATTAATACAACAGTCAGAAAAAAAGTAGGATACTAGCAGGTTAGCTTTATCCTTGACTGAAGTGGCAGTAGAAGCATCTGGTTTTGACAGAGGTGGGAACAGAGATGGCGAAAAACCTGCGGCCAATAGCTTTGCCAACAGACCAGAATACTTGACTGTCACTTGGACAAGATGCAAGTTTTCTACTCTTTGCCTGTTCAAAATGTAGTTTATACTAATTAATAACTACTATATACAGTGAAATTTCTCCTAACGGACACCTCTCTTTAACGGACATCTCTACAACGGACATTTTCAAATTCCCCAACTCTCCTCTATTGGTTTTAATGTGTTTTCAGCTTCTGTCTAGCGGATATTCTCTGTAACGGACGCGGACAGGCAATCTGCATTGTTTCGTTTAGATTAGCACCCCAGAGAAACGTACCAACTGTGTGGTACTACACTTAAGGTGGTAGAAAATGAAAAAGACCTGGGAGTAATTGTGCAGTCAGATATGAAGTTTTCTGAGCAGTGCAGACAGGCTGCTAGGGCGGGTCATGGGGTTTTGTCAATGATATATAGGAATTTTACTAGCAGGGAGAAGGAGGTGATTGTCCCTCTGTATAAGGCAATGGTCAGGCCACGCCTTGAGTACTGCGTACAGGTCTGGAGGCCTCATTTTAGGAAGGATGTAGATTTGCTTGAGCGTGTACAGAGAAGAGCAACACGATTGGTGAGGGGAATGAAGGGATTCTCTTACCAAGAGAGGCTTAAGTTCTGCAAATTGCAGTGGCTGGAGACTAGGCACCTGCGCGGTGATCTGATTGAGGTCTATAAGGCCTTGAATGGGTTGAGCACGCTGAATTCTGATGGGATCCTTTCACTTGTTCAGATTACCAACCTACGGGGACATAAGTTCAAATTAAGAAAGGACAGATGTAGAATAGATGTGCGGAAATTTGCCTTTAGCCAGCGGGTGGTTAATTGCTGGAACAGACTTCCATCTGTCGTTGTGGAAGTTGATAGGTTAAATAAATTTAAGGAGGAACTGGACAGGCATTTGGAGGGAATGGTGTGATTTTTTTTTTTTTTTTTTTGGCTGATGCTGCATAAGCTCCTACACTTGCTTTCTTGCATCATGTGCCACTACTACTACTACTATTTGATCTCCCCATAACGGACAGCGGACGAGCTCACGGCCCTTTTTCTAGGAACTTTTCTTTCACGTATTGCCTCAATCGTGTGTTTATTTTCTATTTCTGATTCTCTGAATTTTATCAAGGTTTACGTCCGGGTTCTAAACCCTTTTTCAAGAATTTTAAGGCAGGTGTAAAACTTCTGATGAATTCGGTGTGTGCAGGGGGGGGGGGGGATTTTGTCGGCCTTTCGTCTTTTGAGTTTCAGTTTTCAGTTTTGTTCAATGTTGTGTGAAGTGCAAAATGCCTTCTCGTAAGCATTTAACTTTAAAAGATGAAGTCGAACTCATTAATGCGTATGATCGGCAAAAAAATAGTGTTCGCAATCTCGCTGCAAAATTCAAAATCGGGAAGACGCAGGTAAGCGACATCCTAAAGAAAAAAAAAATGACCTGCTCAAACAATTTTGGCAACACGTAAATGATCAGGTTCAAAAATCTGATCATTTACTGATCAGACCCGAAAACTGTTGGACTTCAAATTGACAATGTTACGTATGAGTGGTTTTGTCGCGCACATGCTAAAAAAATTCCCATTAATGGGCCTATTATTAGAGAAAAGGCTTTGGAGGTTGCGAAATCTATGGGAGTAAATGAGTTCAAAGCTTCTGTGGGATGGCTAGACAAGTTCAAAACTCGGCATAAAATTTCTTGGAAAACGGTAAGTGGTGAAGGTGAATCTGTTGATACTGGGGTTGTAACAGAGTGGACCATCAAATTGGAAGATTTATGTCGTGATTTTGAAGCTAAGGATATTTACAACTGTGATGAAACAGGGTTGTTTTTTAAAGCTCTTCCTGAAAAAAAAGTCTAAAAAACGAAAAGTGCCAGGGCGGAAAAATTTCTAAGGAACGCTTGACTGTACTATTGTGTACAAATATGCTGGGAGACTTTGAACAAAGTCTTGTTATAGGAAAACCACAAAATCCTCGTTGTTTCAAGGGCATAAAGTTGAATCTTTTGAATGTTGACTGGAAGTCTAATAAAAAAGCACGGATGACATGAGATATCATTAGCGAATGGATAAGTCACTTTAACCAAAACATGATTCATCAAAACAGAAAAATTATTCTTTTCATGGATAATGCTGCATCTCACCCACACATTGAATTGTATCATTCAAATCATTTTTCTGCCACCAAACACATCTGCAGAGTGTCAGCCCTTGGGTCAAGGGATAATAAAAAATTTTAAACTTCACTACAGAAAATGTATTTTAAGACATCTCATTGCAAACATGAACGTTGTAACATGTGCAAGTGACCTTGCAAAGAAACTCGGCATCCTAGATGCAATTCAATGGATTTCCTCTTCAGTAAACGCAATTAGAAAACAAACTGTTGTGAACTGTTTTATAAAGTCTGGCTTCTCAAACGCAAAAATTGAAGTTGTGAACAGCAATGTGGAGCACCAAGAAGAACAAGAACTTCAACATTGATAATGTACGATACTTCCACTACAAGTGACCCTAGCTACAAAGATATAGACTTAAACCTCACTACAGAAGATGGTGCTCTAGATATCAATGACATTATCATCGATATTTTTAGCATTAGCATTAGTAGAGGCATATGATGCAAGAAAGCATGCTTATTCAGCATCAGCCCAAAAAAAAAAAAAAAAAAAAAAACCCACTCCCATTTCACCCCTCCGTTCGTTTTCAAGAAGTTCCTCATGAGGATGAAGAAATGGAAGGAGGTCATTCTGTCAAAGAACATATTAATGACGAACCACCGATGAAAATAGAAACACTCATACAAATCAATCGTTTAAAAATGTTTTTCGCCGCTGAAGAAGATACTGAAGGACAATTCGATAGTTTCTTCACTCCAAACAAATGCTGAAAACAAAATTATCAGCCGGAAGAAGGTGCAGAAGAAAATAAGTGATTACTGTATGTATTTTTCTTAGGATAAAGTCATAATCACAACGTCACATAAAGTCACAATGTATCAACTCTGCGGTAGTACACTGACAGTGGTGGAGAATGAAAAGGACCTGGGGGTAATTGTGCAGGCAGATATGAAGTTCTCTGAGCAGTGCAGACGAGCTGCAAGAGTAGCTCATGGTGTCTTGTCAATGATATACAGGAATTTTTCTAGCAGGGATAAGGAGGTGATTATTCCCTTGTATAAGGCAATGGTTAGGCCACATCTTGAGTACTGTATACAGGTCTGGAGGCCTCATTTCAAGAAGGATGTAGAGCTGCTGGAACGGGTACAGAGAAGGGCAACAAGATTAGTAAATGGAACAAAGGGTTGCTCTTACGAAGAAAGGCTTAAGTTTTGCAAATTACAGAGTCTGGAGACTAGGCACCGGCGAGGTGATCTGATAGAGGTGTATAAGGCTTTGAATGGTTTGAGCATGCTCAATGCCAATGGGATTCTTCATCTTTCTCAGAATAATCACCTCAGAGGGCATAAATTCAAATTGAGGAAGGACGGATGTCGGATAGATGTGCGGAAATTTGCCTTTGGCCAGTGGGTGGTTGGTTGGTGGAGCCGACTTCCATCACTTGTCGTTGAAGTTGATAGCCTAAACAAATTTAAAGCTCAACTGGACAGGTATTTCGAACGAACGGAGGGGTGAAATGGGAGTGGTCTGTGTTTTTTTATTTTTATTTATTTATTTTTTTTTGGCTGATGCTGAATAAGCTTGCTTTCTTGCATCATATGCCTCTACTAATGCTAATGCTAATAATATGCATAGCACAATTGTATGTATATTATTTACAAAAATATTGTGCAAAATCTGTATATAATTTAATTTAATTTTACATTAAACGTTTAACGATTTTTCTTTCTTTCTTTTTTTTTTCTCTCTCAGACTTCTTGTTAACGGACACATTCTCGTTCCCCATGGCTGTCCGTTAAAGGGAAGTTTCACTGTAATTGTTGCAAGCTTTGGTGTAGGTAGAATATGCACCTGAAGATCTGGATACAAGTGAATTGTGGTATGCAACATTCTTGTTTTGAACAGCCTTAGCACATTTATTGGAAAACCAAGGTTTAGATAAAGGACAGGATTTTAAGGTGGAGTATGAAGTAAAGGATTTCATTCCTACAAGAATAATTTTACTGACATGATCTGAGCAAGCGTTGACATAAAAAGATTTGAAGCAGTAATCCGACCAAGGAAAATAAGAAAATAAATCTCACAGATCATCCTATTTTGCATTCGTGTAATACCAAACAACATTGGCCACAAGACAAAGGCTCCACTGGAGAAGAGACCATCACCAAGTAGTGATCTGCGGTGCCTTGAGAACCACTGACTTCAACTGTGTACTTAGAAAGGTTGTTTGTGAGAAAAAGATCAAGCATTTTGGCTGCATGGTTAGGATTGTCTGTTGTTCTGGTAGGTAAATCAGTTGTCTTGCGAGGTAATTGCAAAAAGCTTCAGCATTTCAACCAGCTGAGTCCGTGTGACTAGAAAATGAAAGCTATATGGAGTTGCGAACATTAAAATTACCTCACTATTAGGAAAGTTGCACTGGAGAAAGTCAAGTATCGAAGAGAGGCAGTCAGAGTTTTATGTCATTATTGGAATTGGGGGAACAACAAAGGCAACAGATGAATTTGTCAGAATATGGTAGACAGATTTTAGGCTAGAGAAAATCCAAAAAGAGGAGATTCCACATACATTCTAATCTCCGACAGGGAATATCACGTATGCACAAGTACCACCTTTTAAGTGAAAGGAATCATACAGCAAATAATTTGAATGACTAAGATGAACAGTGATTGCATCAGTTGATAATTGGTAGTCTGTCTTCAAAAGTACATAGGGTTTAGCAGACTGTGAGTTGAAATGGACATGATTGAAATTAGAACTGAGACTGCATATATTTGTGAAATGAACGAGGAAGATTTTGGAAGGTTTAGATCTTTTCAGAAATAAGTTTGTCCTATTAATTTGACAATTCATGATGTAAAAAAAAAAAGGTAAAGTGCAGCCATTATCAACCCACTGCAGGATGGAAGCCTCCTCAACAATTCATGTTGAGGGAAATGGACTGTAATCTGCCACGCTGGTCCAATGCGGGTTGGCAGATCGACCGTATTCAGCAGTCAGGGGCTTGAACCCCGGTCAACTCAAAGAGCGTGTGTTACTGCACTATCGCTCCTGACCACTCGGCTATGGAGGCCTTCAGTAGTAAGAAAAGTGAGGAAGATATACTATATGAAGTAATGAATTTTTTTTATATGCTCCTCGACATAATGCGGCCTTGACAATGCCCCCTCTCCCGCATACTTGCGACTCGGACTCCCTCCAATCACTATCTTGCAGAGTAGAAGCAGTGAGATTATACACTGTCTGATTTGTAAGTCCCCCTAGAGAGTTACCAATAGGTTTGGTCTGGTGGACTATATAGCAGCTGGCTAATTGAAGAGATGGGAGGGTTGCTGGAGCTTTGCTCTGAAGACTAAACATAAGTTCCACTACTTCAAGCCTCCACTAAGCAAAGTGGTAGTATAAAATCGGATAATGAGAGTCATCTACCACCTAGTATTGCCTGGTAACATAGAGGGGTGGCATTCCTCCATGTGGTGTTGGCATCACACCTCAACCCCTGCTTCCATTGGTTTGCACTTGAGTGGTTATCTCTGGTATGCTGGATGCCATATTTCAAGACTTGCACTTAGGGATTATACCAATGGTTACTAATAGTCCCACAATCTTGAAGGTGCAAGCAAAGGATTTGGCTGTCAGACTGACTTGACCATGCAGAAATTAGCTCCACCTGACTTGAGTGTCACCCGAATATCAGTTCCATTAGCATTTTAGACTTCCGGTAGCAAGCATAGCTTGGCATACCTGGGAGAATGTCTGTGACAGCCTCAAAGACTAAATCTGTTCATCAACAGAACTACCTCTCTCTATTGCTATTTATTATTTGTAGTTAACTTCAAGTTGCATCATCAATGAATGGGTACCTTTGTTTTTGTATAATTAATATTATTCATTAGTAGTTGCCATTAATATATAGTGGAAGAGTTATAGAATGATAAAATAAGAAGTGAATATATATGACAGTTTTTCTCAATTTTTTTACCTCATCCAATATTTATGTACCTTTGAACCATTTTTAAAAATTTTTTTGGCTGTAGTTAATAGTCTGCTGTGATAAACATTTTATCAAATTTTCCTAACTGTCATTATAGCAGACTTTGTGTGGATTTAAATGTATATAAGTTATTTTATTATTTATTTTTTTTTTTTTTTTGATATTTTTAAATGATGAATGTTTTGTGGATGTCTTCATTTATTTTATAGAACTCTTTATTGCATACAGAAGGCACAGAAGGGGTTAATTATGTAGCATACACCATCAACATTTGCATTTCCTTTGGGCGCCTCCGTAGCCAGGTGGGAAGGAGCAGCAGTGCGTACCACACGCTTCTTGATTAGACCGGGGTTCGAGCCCGTCACCACCAAATATGGTGGATGCGGAAAGGTCAAGGAATGACCACCGCATATTCCGGAGCAATATGGCCTTAGTTGCTAATGCTCCTAAAAACCAAACAACAACAACAGCATTTTCTTTTTGGAAATAAGAAAAGATGTGGGTAGCCAAAAAAATATCCATAATAATACTTTGCAGCTTAAACCTTTGGCTCTATAAGTGCAAACACCATTTCAAATTAAATTTATTTCAAAATATTTTTAGTAGTGACAAATGCAAGCTTATAATATAAGCCAAAAAACAGCACACGTTCACATCACCTATCTGTACCTGCCCATACCATCTAATACTTTGTCCACTTTAATTTATTCAGAGTACCCATTTCCACAATAACAGATGAAAAACTGTTCCAACAATCAATTACCTGCTCACTGAAATCAGACTTCCATATGTCTGTTGGTTACAAGACTGTAACCATCATTTACTGAATTTAAATTTGTCACCTCTCATGTATGTAGCATGAGCAAGAGGAAGGATGCAATCAAAATTGAGCTTACTCAATCCATTTAAACAACTCAATCACATCTCCTTTTGGGGGTGGGGGGGGGGGGTGCATGTGGTATTTTAGTTGAGATTGAGCAGTGTGTGTGCCATTTTTCTGGTTTGGTAGATTGGTGCTGTGTTTTTCTGGAAGTAATCTCACAGGATCCTAATTGCCACCTTCTGTTATTCAGTGAGGTCTCACAACCCCCCCCCCCTCCTTTCCGGGCTATTGTCAGTCTCTCGATGGCTAACTTTGGATTATGTTGACAGCCTCTCTGGTCATCATTATCCATGTCGATCTCATAATTTCCTCCAGTGTGATGTTGCTATAACCTCAAGGAGTTTGTTAGTACTAGGACTTCATAGTTGTTTTGGATGGTATTCTCTCTCTCTCTCTCTCTCTCTCTCTCATGGCGATTGCTTCAACCTCTTCAACATTGGAGAGGTTGAAATTGGAGCAGAATGGTATTAAGGGTAAGTTGCTACAATGGATAAAAGGAAGGTTAAGTGGGAGAAGACAGAGGGTGGTGATCTAATGTTATTAGTGGAGTCCCACAGGGTTCGGTGTCGGTGTTAAGTTCAGGAGCATAGGTTTTGAGAACAAGTGGAGAAGTACTATCCAGACCTTGAGCTTTCTTAGCATCAAGATTTGTGAAAATCCTTTTGACATGAGACCACCGGAGGCAGGGAATGGAGCATGCTAGGAATGGTGGGTGCTGTTTTACCAAGATCATTAATACATGATTTGGAAGAAAAATGGGATGCTAGCAGGTCAGCTTTATCCTTGGCTGAAGTGACAATAGAACCGTCTAGTTTTGACAGAAGTGCAAGCAGAGATGGACAAAAGTTGCGGCCAATGGCATTGGCAATAGACCAGAATGCTCAGCTACCATTAGGGCAAGAAACAAGTTTTCTACTCTTACCCTGTTCAAAATCTAGTTTGGACTGATTAATAACTGCTTTAGAATTGTTGCGAGCTTTGGTGTAGGCAGAAAATGAAACTGAAGACTTGGAAAAAAAGCTAGTTACGATATGCAATATTCCTTTCTTCAACAGCCTTAGCACATTTATTGGAAAACCAAGGTTTAGATAAAGAGGAGGTTTTAAAGTGGAGTGTGGAAGAAAGGATTCCATTCCTATGAGAATAATTTCACTGACATGATCTGAGCAAACGTTGATATCAGAAGTTTTGAAACAGTAATCCGACCAAGGAAAAGAAGAAAAGAAATCTCGCAGATCATCCCATTTTGCATTCTTGTAATGCCAAACAATAGAGGTTGGGAATAGCCATGAGATAAAGGCTCCATTAGAGAAGAGACAATCACCAACTTGTCATCTGACAAGCCTAGAGGTTGATTGTTGCGAGCATTAGTAGAGGCATATGATGCAAGAAAGCAAGCTTATGCAGCATCAGCCAAAAAAAAAAAAAAAAAAAAAAACCCACTTCCACTTCACCCCTCTGTTCGTTCAAAATACATGTCCAGTTGAGCCTTAAATTTGTTTAGGCTATCAACTTCAACAACAAATGATGGAAGTCGGTTCCACCAACCAACCGCCCGCTGGCCAAAGGCAAATTTCTGCACATCTATCCGACATCCGTCCTTCCTCAATTTGAATTTATGCCCTCTGAGGTGATTATTCTGAGCAAGAGGAAGAATCCCATCAGCATTGAGCATGCTCAAACCATTCAAGGCTTTATACACCTCTATCAGATCACCTCGCCGGTGCCTAGTCTCCAGACACTGTAATTTGCAAAACTTAAGCCTTTCTTCGTAAGAGCACCCCTTTGTTCCATTCACTAATCTTGTTGCCCTTCTCTGTACTCGTTCCAGCAGCTCTATATCATTCTTGAAATGAGGCCTCCAGACCTGTATACAGTACTCTAGGTGTGGCCTGACCATTGCCTTATACAAGGGAATAATCACTTCCTTATCCCTGCTGGAAAAATTCCTGTATATCATTGACAATACTCCATGAGCTACTCTTGCAGCCCATCTGCACTGCTCAGAGAACTTCATATCTGCCTGCACAACCACTCCCAAGTCCCTTTCATTCTCTACCACTGTCAGTATAGTATAACCACAGAGTTGATACGTTGCTCTGGGGTTGCTGTTTCCCATGTGTAGCACTTTACATTTGTCAATGTTAAACTTCATTTGCCACCTCTCAGCCCATCTGCTCAACCTTTCCAGATCCTGTTGCAGTAGCATAGTGTCAGTAGTGTCCTTGACAACCCTGCCAACCTTTGTATCGTCTGCAAACTTGGACATTAAGCTTGATATACCATCATCAATATTATTTATAAATACAAAAAACAATAATGGACCCAACACCGAGCCTTGAGGGACTCCACTAATAACATTAGTCCACGATGAGCAGTGTCCATTGATTACCGCTCTCTGTCTTCTCCCCCTCAACCACCCCTTTATCCTTAGCAGCAATTTGCCTCCAATGTCACACTGTTCCAATTTGTGTAGCAGTCTTCCATGTGCAACAGTATCAAAAGCCTTTCTAAGGTCCAAGTATATAATATCAAAGCTATTCCCTGCATCCAGTTCTTTTGTGACTGCATCATAGTATCCAATCAAATTGGTCAGGCAAGACTTCCCCTTAACAAAACCATGCTGTGTCCGAGCTATAACTGAAGTCTTGTCTAAATGATCCTGCAGTGCTTCTTTAACCAGTGCCTCCATTAATTTTCCTGGAACAGAAGTTAAGCTCATAGGTCTATAATTACTTGTGTCAGCCTTTGATCCTCCTTTGTGAATTGGGGTCACATTTGCACATTTCCAGTCTATGGCTACCTCCCCTGAGTCCAAGGAAGCTCTCATAATTATGGCTAAGGGTTTGCTTACTTCCTTTGCTGCCTCCTTTAATATAACTGCATAGATCCCATCCACCCCAGGTGCCTTTCTTTTGTTTATCTTCAACAGTTTCTCCTCCACTTTACTCCCAGTTATTTCAAGATTCTGTAGCTTACTACTAGAGTTGAATACACCTCTGGCATTTCACTCGCTGAATAACTCCTCATGTGTGAATGTCGATGCAAAATATTCATTTAGTTTGTTAGCTACCTGAGCAGGATCATCAACAGTTGACCCATCAATATCAAGTTCATGCATTAAGAATCTGCAGATAAAGGAACCACTAGGTGGCAGTGATCGCAGTGTGCTGAAGTGGAAGTTACATCAAAGAAGTAAATACCGTCGGGTAAAGGGAAGAGTTTTTGCTTTCGTGAAGGTGACTACAGTGGTCTGAGACAGTATATAAATTCTACACGGTGGGACCATCTGATGATGTTAGCAACAGCAAATTCAAAATGGGAAATTCATAGAATTAATCTTGGAAGCTAATAGGCTTTTCATCCTAACTAAGAAATATTGGCCTCCATAGCCAGGTGGGCAGGAGCAGCAGTGCATAGCACATGCTTCTTGATTAGACCGGGGTTCGAGCCCATGACCACCAAATACGGAGGATCCGGAAAGGTCAGGGAATGACCACCGCATATCGCCGGAGCAATATCGCCTTAGTTGCTTATGCTCCTAAAAACCAAATAATAACAACAACAGGAAATATTGTTCGAGATTTAGGCCTAAATGGATGTCTGATGAACAAATTAGACGCATGACAGAGAAGAAAAATTCATGGGATACATATAAATTAACAGGTGTCACAGAAGACTGTGATAGATATAAGCCGATCTGTAACAAAGTCACAAAGGAGGTTAGGCAGGAAAGGGCAGATTATGAGAAATCTTTGGCAAAGGATGCAAAGAGTTCTTTACTTATATGAACTCTAGAACGAAGGAGCTGAATTAGATTGGTCCACTTGATATCGATGGTTCAACTGTTGTTGATCCTGCTCAGGTAGCTAACAAACTAAATGAATATTTTTCATGTACATTCACACATGACTTATTCAGGGATTTTCAGAAGTTTGCCTTTAGTGAGTGGGTTGTTGATTGCTCTCACAAACTTCCATCATAGAAGTTGACAGCTTGAATAGATTCAAGGGAGAACTAGACAAACATTTGGAGCGAGTGGATGGGTGAAATTAGAAGGATGTATGAATGTGTTTTTTTTTTTTTTTTCTTTTGTCTGATGCTGTATAAGCTTGTTTTCTTGCATCATGTTCTTTTGCTAATGCTAATCAACAAAAAAAAAAAAAAAAAAGCCATCTGTCCACCCTCTTTAATAATATGTTTAACTCTTAATTATTTTTTCCAACAATCAGGACTTTCTCTATGAAAGCAAATGTTTGCACAACTCTTGTATAGTTTTGCTTTTTCAGTTAAATTTTATGTCCCCTTATTGTGTTAGAATTAGTAGTGGAAAATTATGAAAAACAATTTCCATTTCACCTATTCATTCCCTCCAATAGTTTGTGTAGTTCTTCCTTGAATTTATTAAGCTACCAACTTCCAGAACAATTTTTTTTTTCCAAGAAAGAGTTAAGATATCATCCACATTTAATTTACTCAATCCCTCTAGGGCCTTCAACACTCCATTCAGGTTTCCTTGCAGATGCTTAGTTCCAGATGCTACAATTTGTAGAATCAGTGTTTTATGGTAAAAATACCTTTTGTGGCTTTCACTAATCTTACTGCTCTTCTCCATGTCTCTTACAACAGATCCACATCCTTCCTAAAATGTTTCTAGCCTTGCATGAAGTACTCAAGATGCAACTTCTCACCTTATGCAAAGAGATAATCACCTCCTTCCTTGCTTGCAGAATTCCTATATATCATTGATAGCTGTCCTAGCTACATTTACCCCAAGTCTTCTTTATTCTCCACTACTGCGAGTGCAGTAGTGGAGAACAAAGCATTCTGGATTACTGCTACTCTTATGCTGTACCTTGCTTTTATCACTATAAAACCTCAATTGTCACTTCTCAGTTCATTTGTCTAATTTTTGTAATCCTTGTTGCAGCATCATACTCTGACTATTATTATTAATCACCCTGCCATACATCTACAAACTTGGAGATTAAGCTTCATATGTCTTCATCAGTATTGTTAGTAAATATTGAAAACAATGATAGGCCTAGAACTGAACTCTGAGGGACTTTGCCCCCCTAGTGACAAGTGATAGTTCCATATCCAAGCGATCTTTCGAGTGCTTTTTTCTACTGTTTTCCTAAGGTGAGTACTAGGCAGGTGACATTCAAGTCAAGCAGACCCAATTTTGGTGAAATCCAGATGGATTTGTGACAGCCAAATCCTCTGCTTGCACCTTTACGATGATGGGACTGTTTGTAATCCTGTGTATAACCCCCATGTGCAAGAACACTGTGGGTGACCACCCAGGTGTGAACCAATGTAAGCAGGACTCGAGGTGTGGTGCCCACACCACTTGGAAAAATACTGCCCCTCTGTGTTACCAGGAAATACTAGGTGGTAGATGACTCATCAATTGGCGCAATACAACCACTTTGCTTATTGGAGGCTTGAAGTGGTGGAACCCATGTTTAGTGTACAGGAACTGTACAGGGAAATAGAGTGGGCCAGTAAATCAGAGAGTCTTATAATGGGAGATTTTAATTTCCCAGATATTGAGTGGAATTTGGGGGCTGGTTACTCACGCACCAGCAGGGCTTTTGTGGATTTATTGGATGATTGTTTTCTACATCAGCATGTTCGGAAGGCAACTAGAGGGAGTAATACTCTTGATTTGATTATCAGCAGTGATTCTTCATGCATTAAGAATCTGCAGATAAATGAACCACTAGGTGGCAGTGATCACAGTGTGCTGAAGTGGGATTTACTCAAAGAGGTAACTACCATTAGGGGTAAAGGGAAGGGTTATTGCTTCCGTAAAGGCGACTACGATGGACTGAGACAGTATTTAAATTCTATACAGTGGGACCAACTGATGATGTTACCAACAGCAAATTCAAAATGGGAAGCATTCAAAGAACTTATCTTGGAAGCTACTAGGCTTTACATACCAACTAAGAAATATTGTTCAAGGTTTAGGCCAAAATGGATGTCAGATGAACTAATGAGGCATATGGCAGAGAAGAAAAATGCATGGGATACTTACAAATTAACACATGACACAGAAGCCTATGATAGATACAAGTTGATATGCAACCAAGTTACAAAGGAGGTTAGGCAGGCGAAGGCAGATTACGAGAAATCCTTGGCAAGGGATGCAAAGAAAAACAGCAAAGAGTTCTTTACTTATGTAAACTCTAGAAGGAAGGGGATGAATCAGATTGGTCCACTTGATATTGATGGGTCAACTGTTGATGATCCTGCTCAGGTAGCTAACAAACTAAATGAATATTTTGCATCGACATTCACACATGAGGAGTTATTCAGCAAGGGGAATGCCAGAGGTGTATTCAACTCTAGCAGTAAGCTACAGAATCTTGAAATAACTGGGAGTAAAGTGGAGGAGAAACTGTTGAAGATAAACACAAGAAAGGCACCCGGGGTGGATGGGATCTATCCAGTTATATTAAAGGAGGCAGCAAAGGAAGTAAGCAAACCCTTAGCCATAATTATGAGAGCTTCCTTGGACTCAGGGGAGGTACCCATAGACTGGAAATGTGCAAATGTGACCCCAATTCACAAAGGAAGATCAAAGGCTGACACAAGTAATTATAGACCTGTGAGTTTAACTTCTGTTCCTGGAAAATTAATGGAGGCACTGGTTAAAGAAGCACTGCAGGATCATTTAGACAAGACTTCAGTTATAGCTCAGACACAGCATGGATTTGTTAAGGGGAAGTCTTGCCTGACCAACTTGATTGGATACTATGATGCAGTCACAAAAGAACTGGATGCTGGGTATAACTTTGATATTATATACTTGGATCTTAGAAAGGCTTTTGATACTGTTGCACATGGAAGACTGCTACACAAATTGGAGCAGTGTGACATTGGAGGCAAATTGCTGCTATGGATAAAGGGGTGGTTGAGGGGGAGAAGACAGAGAGTGGTAATCAATGGACACTGCTCATCGTGGACTAATGTTATTAGTGGAGTCCCTCAGGGCTCAGTGTTGGGTCCATTATTGTTTTCTGTATTTATAAATGATATTGATGATGGTATATCAAGCTTAATATCCAAGTTTGCAGATGATACAAAGGTTGGCAGGGTTGTCAAGGACACTACTGACACTATGCTGCTGCAACAGGATCTGGAAAGGTTGAGCAGATGGGCTGAGAGGTGGCAAATGAAGTTTAACATTGACAAATGTAAAGTACTACACATGGGAAAAAGCAACCCCAGAGCAACGTATCAACTCTGTGGTACTACACTGACAGTGGTAGAGAATGAAAGGGCCTTGGGGGTGATTGTGCAGGCAGATATGAAGTTCTCTGAGCAGTGCAGACGGGCTGCAAGAGTAGCTCATGGAGTATTGTCAATGATATACAGGAATTTTTCCAGCAGGGATAAGGAGGTGATTATTCCATTGTATAAGGCAATGGTCAGGCCACACCTAGAGTACTGTATACAGGTCTGGAGGCCTCATTTCAAGAAGGATGTAGAGCTGCTGGTACGAGTACAGAGAAGGGCAACAAGATTAGTGAATGGAACAAAGGGGTGCTCTTACGAAGAAAGGCTTAAGTTTTGCAAATTACTGTGTCTGGAGACTAGGCACCAGCGAGGTGATCTGATAGAGGTGTATAAAGCCTTGAATGGTTTAAGTATGCTCAATGCTGATGGGATTCTTCCTCTAGCTCAGAAAAATCACCTGAGAGGGCATAAATTCAAATTGAGGAAAGACAGATGTAGGATAGACGTGCGGAAATTTGCCTTTAGCCAGCGGGTGGTTTGTTGGTGGAACAGACTGCCATCCCTTGTGGTGGAGGTTGATAGCCTAAATAAGTTTAAGGCTCAGCTGGACAGGTATTTTGAACGAACAGAGGGGTGAAGTGGAAGGGTTTTTTTTTTTTTTTTTTTTTTTGTGGCTGATGCTGCATAAGCTTGCTTTCTTGCATCAAATGCCTCTACTAATGCTAATGCTAAAACCATGCTGTGTCTGAGCTATAACTGAAGTCTTGTCTAAATGATCCTGCAGTGCTTCTTTAACCAGTGCCTCCATTAATTTTCCTGGAACAGAAGTTAAGCTCACAGGTCTATAATTACTTGTGTCAGCCTTTGATCCTCCTTTGTGAATTGGGGTCACATTTGCACATTTCCAGTCTATGGGTACCTCCCCTGAGTCCAAGGAAGCTCTCATAATTATGGCTAAGGGTTTGCTTACTTCCTTTGCTGCCTCCTTTAATATAACTGGATAGATCCCATCCACCCAGGGTGCCTTTCTTGTGTTTATCTTCAACAGTTTCTCCTCCACTTTACTCCCAGTTATTTCAAGATTCTGTAGCTTACTGCTAGAGTTGAATACACCTCTGGCATTCCCCTTGCTGAATAACTCCTCATGTGTGAATGTCGATGCAAAATATTCATTTAGTTTGTTAGCTACCTGAGCAGGATCATCAACAGTTGACCCATCAATATCAAGTGGACCAATCTGATTCATCCCCTTTCTTCTAGAGTTTACATAAGTAAAGAACTCTTTGCTGTTTTTCTTTGCATCCCTTGCCAAGGATTTCTCGTAATCTGCCTTCGCCTGCCTAACCTCCTTTGTAACTTGGTTGCATATCAACTTGTATCTATCATAGGCTTCTGTGTCATGTGTTAATTTGTAAGTATCCCATGCATTTTTCTTCTCTGCCATATGCCTCATTAGTTCATCTGACATCCATTTTGGCCTAAACCTTAAACAATATTTCTTAGTTGGTATGTAAAGCCTAGTAACTTCCAAGATAAGTTCTTTGAATGCTTCCCATTTTGAATTTGCTGTTGGTAACATCATCAGTTGGTCCCACTGTATAGAATTTAAATACTGTCTCAGTCCATCGTAGTCGCCTTTACGGAAGCAATAACCCTTCCCTTTACCCCTAATGGTAGTTACCTCTTTGAGTAAATCCCACTTCAGCACACTGTGATCACTGCCACCTAGTGGTTCATTTATCTGCAGATTCTTAATGCATGAAGAATCACTGCTGATAATCAAATCAAGAGTATTACTCCCTCTAGTTGCCTCCCGAACATGCTGATGTAGAAAACAATCTTCTAATAAATCCACAAAAGCCCTGCTAGTGTGTGAGTAACCAGCCCCCAAATTCCAGTCAATATCTGGGAAATTAAAATCTCCCATTATAAGACTCTCTGATTTACTGGCCCACTCTATTTCCCTGTACAGTTCCTTATTATACTCATCAGAGTCATTAGGCCTATAGCACACTCCTACTGTCAATTTTGATCTCCCAATGCTTGTGTCACACCAAACTGACTCAACACTGCACTGTCCGGCGATGTCGACTGGCTTCACTTCCTTGGTTTTTTATGTGTTTCTTAACTAATAGCATAACCCCTCTCCCCTTCCTATCCTGTCTATCCTTTCTAGCAGGGCCACTGATTGCTATGCATGTGGAGAAGAGATTTTAGACTCCCTTAGCAGTCTGTCCGTGAAGCATTTTACTAGAGCCCCTGATAAGAGGGATCTTACATTCAGCACTTTTTCTATTTGTGATGGAAGGCATGTTATTATAAAAGATGAGTAGGCGGGACACTGTGTCTTCAGAGAACGGACATCCACACCGAAACCATATTCTTTTTTAATTAAGTTGATAAGATCTTCAGATTTAGTGGCGAGTCCAAGCCTCGAAACAAAAATTCAGTCTTTAGTGGGAATAATTGTGATATTGTACTTTTGTTTGAGTAATTGAGATTTATCTGTGTTAGTTACATTCTGAGTTTGGTATATTTTGGCTGGAAGCTTGGAGAAAGTAGCTTGAGATATAGAGGCTTTAGCATTTTCTGAGGGTTTGTTCTGTTTTGATCTTTGTGTGGTATTTGAGACTGGCAATCAGAAGCAGGTTTACTCACTGTGGCTTCAGACCTATAGGCAGGCTTTAAGACCTCATTAGATGTGGTGGAGCAATTGTTTTTGCATATGTTGCCTTAACTAATGTTGAAGATGATTCCCCTTGGTGACTCGGAGCTTGTAAAGTATAGGTACAAGCAGAAGTAATCTGCAGGGGAGAGCAGGTAGTGAGATCAGTTCAATTTATATCAGAAGAATAATCTGACAGTGTCTGTTTGGCCGTAAATTGCTCTGTAGAATGACTTGAATCATGAATGTTAACTGGCTTTGGCAGATTAATATTTGCAGCTGTAGGAGTATTGAGGCCATTGGAAGATGAAAATCTGGTCTCAATACTGAGGGTATCGTCAGGTAATGGAGAATTCTTGGATAAAACATTACTTTCAAGAGTAGGTTCAGAGTTTGCAACAGTAGGAGTACTGAGCCACGTGGAAAATGAAGATCCGGTCATTTGAAGTGCTTACATTTGAAACTGAATGTTTAATTTCCTGTCGTGAACATTTTACATTTTTTACACTGTCTCTCTTAAATTTTACTCATATATTTTAAGAATATTTTAGGAATTTAAGATGCCATTACAAATTAAGGCCTTCATTTTTGGGCGGAAATAACACTTAAATCTTAAAAACACACTTGTGAACTATTGATGTCTTGTCCTTCTGGGTCACCATTTCATCAATTGAACCATCAATAACAGAAATGGCAATCTTGGAGCACAAGGCATTCAATCTAATCTCTTTTGTTTTGAGAACTTTATCACTTCTTTCAGCCTAGTTTAAAGTCTTAAAAATGGCATGAAACATGTGTTTCCTAAATTATTGCAAAATAATAAGTGAAATTTATGTTTTCTCTTAGTCAGTGGATTTTATTATAGAGCTTGGCAGCACACATGAGAAATGATGTCAATTATCTTCCTGAGATTCTGTAATTTTTTTTCACAGAATCAGAAACATGAAACAATACAAATGATTGAAAACTGAACATGACTTAATTAAGAAAAGTTACTGTAGTGGTTGTATTAAGTGCAATAGCATTTAAAACTTTTTAATGACATTGCTTCGACTGATGCTTTTGAACATTTTTATTACCTTTCAGTATTTTTCAATTATATTATGAAGTAGATCAGAGTGACCAACTTTAAGTGTGGCATATGTTTTAATACATATGCAAGGAAATAGCATTTTTTTTTCACATTAAATTAATTAAACCAGACATTTACTCCAGATAATTTCTCAATAATAACTTCATTACTTTTCTAGTATATAAATGTAATTGAACCTGTCTTATCAGCTGTAAATGCTATATCTACTCGTGCCTGGCAGCTCCTCCAGGAGGTGTCTCGAAATGAGGCTACATCTCAACATTCGGCTGTCCTACAGGTAATATTTTGTTTTTTTTATATTTTGCTTATGTAATTTAATTTTTAGAAAAAAATTTTGCCATTTTGGAAAAATAACTTTGGCAAATGACATTATTTAGTATGATCTCTAAGATGACTATATTTCTTAGAATAAATTCTAGGCCATAAGCCCTTTACAATAGAAAATAAGAAAATTAAAACGATTATAAAAACATTTCATTTAGTAATATTTATCATGCAAACGGATTTTTTATACATCTGTTTGTATTTTAATAAGTGTTTCACTGTATACTGGACTATTGATTTTTTTTTTTTTTTCCTTCGAGATTTTTCTGCCATTACTTTGGTCTCATTGCAGCAGCTTGCTGTTGCACTAAGGAGCAGGTGTCCCACTGGAACACCCTGGAATTCCTTGGTGGTATATGCGTGAGGTCTTATAAGCAGCAAGGCTTAGTGAATATATAATCTCCATAGATTTTAAACTTTGTCTTAATGAAAGGGATGCTGCAAGCATATGTGCACACATACTGGTGAAGCAAACTCATCAGCTAATTTTATATATTATTCATTCATGTCTGAGGTCGAGGGTTTCCTGTGCGGACGTGCCTTTCTGCCGCTCTTGGAATAGAGAAGTTTTTTCTGATTTATTTTCTGCTTTATTAGTTTAAATTGACATATTAACTTATTTCTAGAGTAGCTTTATATTCCTATTTACGGTACTTAAAGTTAAAATAACTTAGATAGAGATTTTGTAGGTATTACTTAGTATCGGAAAGGGTATCAAATCCACGTGTTTACCGTTCATAAACGGCCGCCATTGTTACGTGAAAATTAATCAGTAAAATCTATTAATCTTGTCGAACTTCATTGGCAATTAAATTGTAATTTTAACTATACATATAACCACTTAGGTTACGGAACATAAATAATTAGTAAAAATAAATAATTAATACATAACTTGATACAGAAGTTATATAAAGGGATTTCGTAGATAACACTCGTTACTGAAGCGCGATACAGCATATCCGGAATTCGATAGCATTAGCTTTGTATAGTATAGTGCTTAATATAATATTGTCAATTAATCAGTACATCTATTAATCTTGTTAAACTTCATTGTCAATTAAATTGTACTTTAACTATATATATATAACGACTTAGAGTACAAACGTAACAAATAATTAATACATACTTGATACGGAAGTTATATAAAGGGAACTCGTAGATAACACTCGATACCGAAAAATAAATATAGCGTTATAACTGTGTTAAGATACAAGTTTAAGGTTTTAATTTTGTTCTGAAATTGTAATTTTATTGACATTTAAATCGAAATCATGACTCTGACCAGAGCAGCAAAGCAAAAGGCTCAAGCTAATGGGAGTGCTGTGACTCAGGGGAGAACTGAGGGGGGCGGTTGCCCCCTGAATCATGGCCTTTTAAGATGCAATGTTTGCTTGATGTTTGCGGAGCAATCGGGTACGGGACATGATACTGCCATGGGGGATGTCTTTGTGTGTGCACGATGCAAGGAGTGCAAGGAAATTAGGCGACAACTCGGCGTTGTTATGGGCCTATATGAGACCTTGAAGGACAGGGTGGATGCCCTCGAAGGAAATAAATTGAGGGGCCCATCAAGCTCTCAGCTGCCCACATCAACACCAGAGCTTGGACTTGGTCATCTTGCAACACAGAGGCAGCCCCCAAGGCAGAATGCGCTGGTCCAACAGGAACTAGTAGTTGTTGGTGACTCAATTGTCAGGGAAACGGGGAACATGCTTTGTAAAAAGGATAGGTGGAACAGGACCAGGGGCAAAGGTTGATGACGTTGTAGAGCAGATATCATCTTTTAAGGGCACAAAAGGTGATATAGTTGTACACGTTGGCACTAATGATATTAAGAGTAGGAGACCAGCGGAATTACTTAACAAGTACAGGTCACTGTTGAAAAAAAGCCGTGAAGTAGGGTTGAATTTGAAAGTGTCTGCAATTCTGCCCAGACACGATAGGAGGGAGTATATGATGAGAGCCTTGTCGATCAATTCGGCCCTGGAAAGATTGTGCAAGGCTCGAGGGGTAGAATTTTTTTCAGCCTGGACTGTACTTGTTAACAGGAGAGATTGCTTCTACAGGGATGGGATACACTTAAATAGAAAGGGTGCAAGAATATTTGCTGATGCTATCGAGGCAGTGTTAGGTGGGTCGGAAAACTGCTAGCTTGGGGGGAGACAAAGACTAATGGATTAACAGTAGCCACTGGCAGAGGTGAAAGAGATTCTTGCACTGCTTCTATTGGAATGAGCAGAAGCCTGAAAAACAAGATGCAGGATATTTCAGAGGCTGCTGGAAGTCATTGCGGTACAAGTAAACACATGGGTTGTGTTAGGGTAGCTAAGAATAGAAACAGGTGCATGTATACTTGCGTGTACACTAATGCTAGGAGTTTAGTAAATAAATTTGATGAATTTGAGGTATTACTCAAAACATCAAAGGCAGATATTGTTGGGATATCAGAGACGTGGTGTCACACAGATATAAGGAATGCAGAACTCTAATTTGGGGAGTACAACGTCTACAGAAAGGATAGACAGGATAGGAAGGGAGGAGGGGTTATGCTATTAGTTAAAAAAACACATAAAATCCAAGGAAGTGAAGCCAGTTGACATCGCTGGACAGTGCAGTGTTGAGTCAGTTTGGTGTGACATAAGCATAGGTAAATCAAAATTGAGAGTAGGAGTGTGCTATAGGCCTAATGACTCTGATGAGTATAATAAGATACTGTACAGGGAAATAGAATGGGCCAGTAAATCAGAGAGTCTTATAATGGGGGATTTTAATTTCCCAGATATTGACTGGAATTTGTGGGTTGGTCACTCACACACTAGCAAGGCTTTTGTGGATTTATTGGATGATTGTTTTCTACACCAGCATGTTCGGGAGGCAACTAGAGGAAGTAATACTCTTGATCTGATTATCAGTAGTGATTCTTCATGCATTAGGAATCTGCAGATAAATGAACCACTGGGTGGCAGTGAACACAGTGTGCAGAAGTGGGATTTACTCAAGGAGGTAACTACCATCAGAGGTAAAGGGAAGGGTTTTTGCTTTCGTAAAGGCGACTATGATGGTCTGAGACAGTATTTAAATTCTATACAGTGGGACCAACTGATGATGTTACCAACAGCAAATTCAAAATGGGAAGCATTCAAGGAACTAATCTTGGAAGCTACCAGGCTTTACATACCAACCAAGAAATATTGTTCAAGGTTCAGGCCTAAATGGTTGTCAGATTAACTAATGAGACATATGGCAGAGAAGAAAAATGCATGGGATACATACAAATTAATGGGTGACGTGGAAGCCTATGATAGATATAAGTTGGTCTGTAACCAAGTCACAAAGGAGATTAGGCAGGCAAAGGCAGATTATGAGAAATCCTTGGCAAAGCATGCAAAGAAAAACAGAAAAGAGTTCTTTACGTATTTAAACTCAAGAAGGAAAGGGATGAATCAGATTGGTCCACGGGATGTTGATGGTTCAACAGTTGAGGATCCAGCTCAGGTGGCTAACAATCTAAACGAGTATTTTGCATCTACATTCACACATGAGGAGTTATTCAGGAAGGGGAATGTCGTAGGTGAAGTAAACATTGGCAGTGAGCTAGATGATTTTCTAATAACTGAGAGGAAAGTGGAGGAGAAATTGTTGAGGATAAACATAAAAAAGGCACCCGGAGTGGATGGGATCTATCCAGTTATATTAAAGGAGGCAGCAAAGGAAGTAAGCAAACCCCTAGCCATAATTATGAGAGCTTCTTTGGACTCAGGGGAGAGGTACCCATGGACTGGAGATGTGCAAATGTAACCCCAATTCACAAAGGAGGATCAAAGGCTGACACAAGTAATTATAGACCTGTTAGTTTAACTTCGGTTCCAGGAAAATTAATGGAGGCACTGGTTAAAGAAGCACTGCAGGATCATCTGGACAAGAATTCAGTCATAGCTCAGACACAGCATGGGTTTGTTAAGGGCAGGTCTTGTCTGACCAATTTGATTGGATACTATGATGTAGTCACAAAAGAACTGGATGCAGGGAATAACTTTGATATTATATATTTGGATCTTAGAAAGGCTTTTGATACTGTTGCGCATGGAAGACTGCTGCACAAATTGGAGAAGTGTGGCATTCGAGGCAAATTGCTGCTATGAATAAAGGGATGGTTGAGTGGCAGAAGACAGAGAGTGGTAATCAATGGACACTGCTCAACGTGGACTAATGTTATTAGTGGAGTTCCTCAGGGTTCAGTGTTGGGTCCATTGTTGTTTTCTGTATTTATAAATGATATTGATGATGGTGTATCAGGCTTAATGTCCAAGTTTGCAGACGATACAAAGGTTGGCAGGGTTGTTAAGGACACTACTGATACTATGCTGCTGCAACAGGATCTGGAAAGGTTGAGCAGATGGGCTGAGAGGTGGCAAATGAAGTTTAACATTGACAAATGTAAAGTACTACATATGGGAAACAGTAACCCCAGATCAACGTATCAACTCTGTGGTACTATGCTGACAGTGGTAGAGAATGAAAAGGACCTGGGGGTAATTGTGCAGGCAGATATGAAGTTCTCTGAGCAGTGCAGACGAGCTGCAAGAGTAGCTCATGGTGTCTTGTCAATGATATACAGGAATTTTTCTAGCAGGGACAGGGATGTGATTATTCCCTTGTATAAGGCATTGGTCAGGCCACACCTTGAGTACTGTATACAGGTCTGGAGGCCTCATTTCAAGAAGGATGTACAGCTGCTGGAACGAGTACAGAGAAGGGCAACAAGATTAGTGAATGGAACAAAGGGTTGCTCTTACGAAGAAAGGCTTAAGTTTTGCAAATTACAGAGCCTGGAGACTAGGCATCGCCGAGGTGATCTGATAGAGGTGTACAAGGCTTTGAATGGCTTGAGCATGCTCAATGCCGATGGGATTCTTCTTCTTGCTCAGAATAATCACCTGAGAGGGCATAAATTCAAATTGAGGAAGGACGGATGTCGGACAGATGTGCGGAAATTCGCCTTTAGCCAGCGGGCAGTTGGTTTGTGGAATAGACTTCCATCGCTTGTTGTTGAAGTTGATAGCCTAAACAAATTTAAGGCTCAGCTGGACAGGTATTTCGAACGAATTGAGGGGTGAAATGGAAGTAGTGGTTTTTTTTTTTTTTTTTTGGCTGATGCTGAATAAGCTTGCTTTCTTGCATCATATGCCTCTACTAATGCTAATGCTGTAACAAATTCCAGAATTCTTTTTCTTTTTTTTCCAGTGGATTATAGAGATGTAATAAAATAAAATTCAGGGCAAGAAACATATATAAAACTGCTAACAGAAATAGCAATTCCTGGTAGTAGTCATATTTATTGCTTTTTTTTCTGGACCCATAGTTATCACTCTTAATATTTTATCTTCCTGTCTGTGTTAGATGCAATCTCCACTTTTCCTAATTAACAACTGGATGAGAATTATTTGCCTCTGTGAACTTGAACATCACAACCTTCCTTCAAAATACTTCAAATTTGGATTTTGGTACCAGATCTTCTCAAGAGTTTACTTATTTCCTTTCAGCATTATTTGAGTTGAATAAACAGAGAGTTGTGTTATTATGGTGCCTCCGTAGCCAGGTGGGAAGGAGCAGCAGTGCGTAGCACACGCTTCTTGATTAGACTGCGGTTCGAGCCCGTCACCACCAAATACGGATGATGCGGAAAGGTCAAGGATTGACCACTGCATATCCCGGAGCAATATGGCCTTAGTTGCTAATGCTCCTAAAAACCAAATAACAAACAAACAAACAGAGCGCCTCCTTAGCCAGGTGGGAAGGAGCAGCAGCAGTGCGTAGCACACGCTTCTTGATTAGACCGGGGTTCGAGCCCGTCACCACCAAATACGGAGGATGCGGAAAAGTCAGGGTTGACCACCGCATATCCCGGAGCAATATGGCCTTAGTTGCTAATGCTCCTAAAAACTAAACAACAACAACAACAAACAAACAAACAACAAGTTGTGTTATTAAAAAGTGTATGTATGCCATAAGATAAAAGAAAATAGTACAATTGCAAAACGATACAAAACAATTACAGGGTGTCCTTAAATGATGTTTCTAATTTTGATATTTTTTGATTCAGAATTACTTCAATCTATACTCGTGAAACACATACCAGCTGAAAAATCAATTCGATAAGTTTTATGAAGGTACGTAAAGTCATTGGTAAAGTTCAAAGTGGGCACCATGAGTAACTCGAATGATATCATAGCAACATTCAATCTTCTGCCACACGCTGTGCTTCATTTCACAATCATTTTACCAAAGGCCCCAGTGATCCATGTCTTCAGCTCCTGCAGTGTCGTTGGTAATGGAGGGACCTACACATTGTCCGTCACAACCCCACAAAAATAAATCCATTGTTCGCAGTCCAGGCGACCTCTGAGGCCATTTCATATGGGCTCCACGCACACCCAATTCAACGCTGAGGAAGATGTTCATTCGGGTACAACTTCATTTCATTATGAAAATGCAGAGGGCCACCATGTTATTGATAAATCACATCTGTAATGTCCTCATGCAGCTGTGGCATTAACCATTCACTGAACATGTTCAAGTACACAAACCATGTCACCGTCAGTTCGATAAAGAAGAATGGTCCATACAGCCTTTTTAAGACATTGCAGCAAAAACGTTAAGTTTGAGTCTGTAGTGCTGCATAACACTTAGAATGCAAAACTGGCAGTAGAGTGGCAATTTAAAAAAAAAAATTTATCGAATTGATCTTTCATCTGGTGTGTATTAGCATCAGTAGAGGCATACAATGCAAGAAAGCAAGCTTATGCAGCATCAGCCAAAAAAAAAAAAAAAAACACTCCATTTCACCCCTCCCTTTGTTCCAAACACCTGTCCAGCTCAGCCTTAAATTTATTTAGGCTATCAACTTCCACAACAAAATATTTAAGTCTGCTCCATCAATCAACTACCTGCTGGCTAAAGGCAAACTTCCCCACATCTATCCTACAACTGTCTTTCCTCAATTTGAATTTATGCCCTCTCAGGTGATTATTCTGAACAACACGAAGAAGCCAATCAGCATTGAGCATGCTCAAACCATTCAAGGCTTTATACACCTCAACCAGATCACCTCGCAGGTGCCTAGTCTCCAAACACTGTAATCTGCAAAACTTAAGCCTTTCTTCATAAGAGCAACCCTTTGTTCCATTCACTAACCTTGTTGCCCTTCTCTGTACTCGTTCCAACAGTTCTACATCCTTCTTAAAATGAGGCCTGCTGACCTGTATACAGTATTCTGTAACAGTAGCCACTGGCAGATGTGAAAGTGATTATTGCACTGCTTCTATTGGAATGAGCAGCAGCTTGTAAAATAAAAGGCAGGATATTTCAGAGTCTGCTGAGAGTCATTGGGGCACAAGTAAACACATGGGTTGTGTTAGGGTAGCTAAGAAAAAGAACAGGTGCATGTATACTTGCGTGTACACCAATTTACTAATTGGTGTACTAATTGGTATTTATTTACTAAACTAAATTTATTTAGTTTAGTAAATAAATTTGATGATTTTGAGGTATTGCTAAAAGCATCAAAGGCGGATATTGTTGAGATATCAGAGACGTGGTGTCACACAGACATAAGGAATGCAGAACTGGAATTTGGGGAGTACAACATCTACAGAAAGGATACACAGTATAGGAAGGGAGCAGGGGTTATGCTATTCGTTAAGAAACACATAAAATTCAAGGATGCGAAGCCAGTCGACATCGCTGGACAATGCAGAGTCAAGTCAGTATGGTGTGACATAAGCATTGGGAGATCAAAATTGAGAGTATGAGTGTGCTATAAGCCTAATGACTCTGATGAGTGTAATAAGAAACTGTACAGGGAAAGAGTGGGCCAGTAAATCAGAGAGTCTTATAATGGGGGATTTTAATTTCCCAGATATTGACTGGAATTCGTGGGTTGGTCACTCACACTGCTACTGACGCTATGCTGCTGCAACAGGATCTGCTCAACCTTTCCAGATCCTGTTGCAGCAGCATAGTGTCAGTAGTGTCCTTGACAACCCTGCCAACCGTCGTATCGTGTGCAAACTTGGAGATTAAGCTTGATATTAAGCAAACCCTTAGCCATAATTATGAGAGCTTCCTTGGACTCAGGGGAGGTACCCATAGACTGGAAATGTGCAAATGTGACCCCAATTCACAAAGGAGGATCAAAGGCTGACACAAGTAATTATAGACCTGTGAGCTTAACTTCTGTTCCAGGAAAATTAATGGAGGCACTGGTTAAAGAAGCACTGCAGGAACATTTAGACAAGACTTCAGTTATAACTCAGACACAGCATGGTTTTGTTAAGGGGAAGTCTTGCCTGACCAACTTGATTGGATACTATGATGCAGTCACAAAAGAACTGGATGCAGGGAATAACTTTGATATTATATACTTGGATCTTAGAAAGGCTTTTGATACTGTTGCACATGGAAGACTGCTACACAAATTGGAGCAGTGTGACATTGGAGGCAAATTGCTGCTAAGGATAAAGGGGTGGTTGAGGGGGAGAAGACAGAGAGTGGTAATCAATGGACACTGCTCATCGTGGACTAATGTTATCAGTGGAGTCCCTCAGGGCTCAGTGTTGGGTCCATTATTGTTTTCTGTATTTATAAATGATATTGATGATGGTATATCAAGCTTAATGTCCAAGTTTGCAGATGATACAAAGGTTGGCAGGGTTGTCAAGGACACTACTGACACTATGCTGCTGCAACAGGATCTGGAAAGGTTGAGCAGATGGGCTGAGAGGTGGCAAATGAAGTTTAACATTGACAAATGTAAAGTACTACACATGGGAAACAGCAACCCCAGAGCAACATATCAACTCTGTGGTACTACACTGACAGTGGTAGAGAATGAAAGGGACTTGGGGGTGATTGTGCAGGCAGATATGAAGTTCTCTAAGCAGTGCAGATGGGCTGCAAGAGTAGCTCATGGAGTATTGTCAATGATATACAGGAATTTTTCCAGCAGGGATAAGGAGGTGATTATTCCATTGTATAAGGCAATGGTCAGGCCACACCTAGAGTACTGTATACAGGTCTGGAGGCCTCATTTCAAGAAGGATGTAGAGCTGCTGGAACGAGTACAGAGAAGGGCAACAAGATTAGTGAATGGAACAAAGGGATGCTCTTACGAAGAAAGGCTTAAGTTTTGCAAATTACAGTGTCTGGTGACTACGCACCAGTGAGGTGATCTGATAGAGGTGTATAAAGCCTTGAATGGGTTAAGCATGCTCAATGCTGATGGGATTCTTCCTCTAGCTCAGAAAAATCACCTGAGAGGGCATAAATTCAAATTGAGGAAAGACAGATGTAGGATAGACGTGCGGAAATTTGCCTTTAGCCAGCGGGTGGTTGGTTGGTGGAACAGACTTCCATCCCTTGTGGTGGAGGTTGATAGCCTAAATAAGTTTAAGGCTCAGCTGGACAGGTATTTTGAACGAACAGAGGGGTGAAGTGGAAGGGTTTTTTTTTTTTTTTGTGGCTGATGCTGCATAAAGCTTGCTTTCTTGCATCAAATGCCTCTACTAATGCTAATATACCATCATCAATATCATTTATAAATACAGAAAACAAAGGACCCAATACTGAACCCTGAGGGACTCCACTAATAATATTAGTCCACGATGAGCAGTGTCCATTGATTACCACTCTGTCTTCTCCTCCTCAACCACCCCTCTATCCATAGCAGCAATTTGCCTCCAGTGCCACACTGCTCCAATTTGTGCAGCAGTCTTCCATGTGCAACAGTATCAAAAGCCTTTCTAAGGTCTAAGTATATAATATCAAAGCTATTCCCTGCATCCAGTTCTTTTGTGACTGCATCATAGTATCCAATGAAATTTGTCAGGCAAGACCCCCCTCAACAAAACCATGCTGTGTCCGAGCTATAACTGAAGTCTTGTCTAGATGATCCTGCAGTGCTTCTTTAACCAGTGCCTCCATTAATTTTCCGGGAACAGAAGTTAAAGTCACAGGTGTATAATTATTTGTGTCAGCCTTTGATCCTCCTTTGTGAATTGGAGTCACATTTGCACATCTCCAGTCCATGGGTACCTCCCCTGAGTCCAAGGAAGCTCTCATAATTATGGCTAAGGGTTTGCTTACTTCCTTTGCTGCCTCCTTTAATATAACTGGATAGATCCCATCCACCCCGGGTGCCTTTCTTGTGTTTATCTTCAACAATTTCTCCTCCACTTTACTCTCAGTTATAACAAGATTATCTAGCTTACTGCCAGAGTTGAATACACCTCTGGCATTCCCCTCGCTGAATAACTCCTCATTCATTTAGTTTTCAATTTCATTTAGTTTGTTAGCTACCTGAGCAGGATCATCAACAGTTGACCCATCGATATCAAGTGGACCAATCTGATTCATCCCCATCCTTCTAGAGTTTACATAAGTAAAGAACTCTTTGCTGTTTTTCTTCGCATCCCTTGCCAAGGATTTCTCGTAATCTGCCTTCGCCTGCCTAACCTCCTTTGTAACTTGGTTACAGATCAACTTGTATCTATCATAGGCTTCTGTGTCATGTGTTAATTTGTATGTATCCCATGCATTTTTCTTCTCTGCCATATGCCTCATTAGTTCATCTGACATCCATTTAGGCCTAAACCTTGAACAATATTTCTTAGTTGGTATGTAAAGCCTAGTAGCTTCCAAGATAAGTTCTTTGAATGGTTCCCACTTTGAATTAGCTGTTGGTAACATCATCAGTTGATACTTCAGTTGGTAACATCATCAGCTTCCAAGATAAGTTCTTTGAATGGTTCCTACTTTGAATTAGCTGTTGGTAACATCATCAGTTGATACCACTGTATAGAATTTAAATACCGTCTCAGTCCATCGTATTCGCCTTTACAAAAGCAATACCCCTTCCCTTTACCCCCTAATGGTAGTTACCTCTTTGAGTAAATCCCACTTCAGAACACTGTGATCACTGCCACCTAGTGGTTAATTTATCTGCAGATTCTTAATGCATGAAGAATCACTACTAATAATCAAATCAAGAGTATTACTCCCTCTAGTTGCCTCCCGAACATATTGATGTAGAAAACAATCATCCAATAAATCCACAAAAGCCTTGCTCGTGTGTGAGTGACCAGCCCCCAAATTCCAGTCAATATCTGGGAAATTATCAGTGGTGTTCCTCAGGGTTCAGTGTTGGGTCCATTATTGTTTTCTGTATTTATAAATGATATTGATGATGGTATATCAAGCTTAATGTCCATGTTTGCACACGATATGAAGGTTGGCAGTGTTATCAAGGACACTACTGACACTATGCTGCTGCTTCAGTATCTGGAAATGTTGAGCGGCTGAGAGGTGGAAAATTAAGTTTAACATTGACAAATGAAAAGTACTACATATGGGAAACAGCAAACCCAGAGCAACGTATCAACTCTCTGGTACTACAGTGACAGTGGTAGAGAATGAAAGGGACCTGGGGGTGGTTGTGCAGGCAGATATGAAGTTCTCTGAGCAGTGCAGATGGGCGCAAGAGTAGCTCATGGTGTATTGTCAATGATATATAGGAATTTTTCTAGCACGGATAAGGAGGTGATTATTCCATTGTATAAGGCAATGGTCAGGCCACACCTAGAGTACTGTATACAGGTCTGGAGGCCTCATTTCAAGAAGGATGTAGAGTTGCTGGAACGAGTACAGAGAAGGGCAACAAGATTAGTGAATAGAACAAAGGGGTGCTCTTACGAAGAAAGGCTTAAGTTTTGCAAATAACAGTATTTGGAGAATAGGCACCAGCGAGGTGATCTGAAAGAGGTGTATAAAGCCTTGAATGGTTTGAGCATGCTCAATGCTGATGGGATTCTTCCTCTTCCTCAGAATAATCACCTGAGAGGGCATAAACTCAAATTGAAAAAAGACAGATGTAGGATAGACATGCGGAAATTTGCCTTTAGCCGGCGGGTGAGTAGTTGGTGGAACAGACTTCCATCCCTTGTCATGGAAGTTGATAGCCTAAATAAGTTTAAGGTTCAGCTGGACAGGTATTTTGAACGAACAGAGGGGTGAAGTGGAAGTGGGTTTTTTTTTTTTTTTTTTTGGCTGATGCTGCATAAGCTTGCTTTCTTGCATCAAATGCCTCTACTAATGCTAATGCTAATTAGTACACCGGACCGAACCTATTGGTAACTCTCTAGGAGGTTTCCAGATTAGCTAGTGTATAATCTTGCTACCTCTGCTCTGCTAGATAGTGACTGGAGAGTGTCCGAGTAGTGTGTATGCGGGAAGCATTGTTGAGGCCACGTTATGTCAAGGATCTGGGAATATTCTTACCATGTGTATGCCCTATCCAAAAATTTCATTACTTCATACACCATGCCCCACCCACCTTTTCTTACTATTGAATATACCATGAATTGTCAAACTAATAGAACAAGCTTATTTGCGAAAAGATCTAAACCTGCCAAGCACTTCCTAATTCATTTCACAAATATACGTGGTCTCAATTCTAATCTCAACGATGTCCATTTGCAGTCTTCCAAACCCCATGTACTTTTTCTGACAGAATCTCAGTTTTCGGTTGATTCAACTACTGCTCAACTTAGATGCCCAAATTATTCGCTGTATGATTCCTTTCACCTCAAAGGTGGTACTTGTGCATATGTCCGATTTGATATTCCGTGTTAGAGACTCGGCAATTTGGAATCTGCTCTCTTTGATCTTCTCTGGCTTAAAATCTGTGTACCTCATTGTGTCAAATTGGTCTGTTGTCTCTACAGTTCTCCTAACTCCACTAATCACTTGGAGCTCTTTGACTTCCTCTCTTTGCAACTTGAATTTCTCTAGTCCAACTTTCCTAACAGTGAGGTAATTTTTCTTGGTGATTTTAATGTTCAACTGGCTTCTGTTTTCTAGTCACAACTAACTCCAGCTGGCTTCTGTTTTCTAGTCACACCGACCCAGCTGGTCAATATGCTGAGACTTTTGCAATTACTAACGACTTCGCACAGATTGTTCATTTATCTACAAGAATACCGGACAATCCTAACCATACAGCCAACACGCTTGAACATTTTCTCACAAACAACCCTTCTAAGTACATGGTCGAAGTGAGACGTCCTTTAGGCACTTCAGATCACAACTTAGTGATTGTCTCTTTTCCAGTGGCGCCTTTATCTCACGGCTATTCCCAACCGCGTGTTGTTTGGCATTACAAGAATGCAAAATGGGATGACCTGCGAGATTTCTTTTCCTTTTTTTCCTTGTCGGATTACTGTTTCAAAACTTCCGATGTCAACATTTGCTCAGATCGTGTCAGTGAAATTATTCTTGCAGGAATGGAATCCTTTATCCCACACTCCACTTTAAAATCTCGTCCTTTATCTAAACCTTGGTTTTCCAATAAATGTGCTATGGCTGTTGAAGAGAAGAATGTTGCATATCATAATTGGCTTGTTACTAATTCTTCAGTTTCATTTTCTCAGATGGAAAACCTTGGTTTTCCAATAAATGTGCTATGGCTGTTGAAGAGAAGAATGTTGCATATCATAATTGGCTTGTTACTAATTCTTCAGTTTCATTTTCTGCCTAAACCAAAGCTGGCAACAATTGTAAAGCAGTTATTAATCAGTCGAAACTAGAGTTTGAACAGGCTAAGAGTAGAAAACTTCCTCCTTACCCTAATTGTAGCCAAGCATTCTGGTCTCTTGCAACGCTATTGGCCGCAACTTTTGCCCATCTCTGCTCCCACCTCTGTCCAAACCAGATGGTTCTGTTGTCACTTCAGCCAAGGATAAAGCTGACCTGCTAGCATCCCATTTTTCTTCCAACTGATGTATTAATGATCTTGGTAAAACACCTCCCACCATTCCCAACACGCTCCATTCAATGCCTCCTGTGCTGTTCCGTCAAAACGATGTCAGAAGGATTTTGACGTATCTTGATGCCCAGAAAGCTCCAGGTCCCGATGGTATTTCTCCACTTGTCCTCAAAACCTGTGCTCCTGAACTTACTCCTATTCTTTGCCGCCTTTTTTCTCTTTCTTACTCCAAAGGTGTTTTTTCTTCTGCTTGGAAATTTGCAAATATCCAGCCAGTTCCTAAAAAGGGTGGAAATCCATCCCATCCAATTATCGTCCCATTGCAATTACTTCTACTCTTTCTAAAGTAATGGAGAAATCAATTATCCGCTAACTCTCAAACTACCTAGAAACCTTTAGTCTGATCAACGATCGCCAGTATGGATTCCGTCAGTGCCGATCCACTGGTGATATTCTGGCTTATGTTACCCATTTATGGACTAATTCAATGGAAAGGTTTGGTGAAACACAAGTATTTGCTTTTGACATCTCAAAGGCGTTCGGTCACGTTTGGCATAAAGGTGTTCTAAACAAGCTTCTATCTTATCGGTTGCCAACTGTTTTTAGCAATTGGTTATCCAGTTTTCTCTCTTATCGCTCACTGAGGGTGATGGTAGATGGCTCTCTGTCTTCTAACTTCTCCACTAATGCCAGTGGCCCCCAAGGTTCAGTTCTTTCCCCCACTCTTTTCCTCTTGTATATCAATGACCTTCTTCCATTGACTGGAAATCCTATCCATAGTTTCGCCGATTATAGCCCATTGCATTCTACTTTCCATTTTGAGAAATCTTGCCCTGCTTAATCAGCTTCAAATTCTCGAAAATCTGCTACCATTTCCTTAAATGCTGATCTTCAGGTAATTCTCCTGTGGAACAAAGGCAACTTAGTTGATTTCAACCCTTCTAAAACTCAGTCTGGTCTTATATCTCACAACAAGCATTCTTCTGCTCGTATTCTTATCTTTAGTGACACTCCAATTTCTAGGAAAAATTATATCTCTTTTGGGGATTACCCTGACTTCTAATCTCTCTTGGCAGAAGCACATTAGAAATATTGCTTCCTCTGCATCTATAAAACTTTGTTTTCTCTTTCGTTCTCGCCGTTACTTTTCTTCCTAACAGCTGCTCAATATGAATAAATCGCAAATCTGCCCTGCCATGGAATATTGTTCCCACATCTGGGGTGGTGAGCCCAAAACCTCTCTCAGGCTTCTTGATTCCATTCAGAAGAGGGCAGTTAGGTTAATTAATGATTCATCTCTAACAGAGTTTCTCCACTCGTTGTCTCATAAACGTACTGTTTCTGCTGCATGTCTCTTCTTCAAATACTTCCATGGGAACTGTTCTTCTGAATTGGCTTCTATAATTCCCCCTCTCTCTTTCAAAACAGTCCGAACACATCCTGTTGCAGTAGCACACTGCCATTACTGTTATTAACAACCCTGCCAACCTTTGGCCGACCGGGCTAGCCAGGTGGGTAAAGTGCCTGCCTGGCAACCCAAAGGTCGCGGGTTCGATTCCCGCCTCGGGCTTGGATCAAAGTACTGCAAAAACCTTGGGAGGTGCACTATGGCCACAGAAGCCGATGCGCCAACAACTACCAAACCAAAAAAAAAAAAACCAACCTTTGTATCATCTGCAAACTTCGACACTAAGCGTGATATACCTTCATCAATATCATTGATAAATATTCAAAGCAACAGTGGACCCAACACCGAACCCTGTGGGACTCCACTAATAACATTAGTCCATGAAAAGCAGCACCCATTGATTACCACCCTCTGTCTTCTCCCACTTAACCATCCTTTTATCCATTGTAGCAACTTACCCTTAATACCATTCTGCTCCAATTTGTACAATAGTCTTTCATGCGCAAGTGTCAAAAGCTTTCCTGAAATCCAAATATATGATATCCTTCCCCTTATGAAAGACTTCCCCTTAACAAACCCATGCTGTGTCTGAACTATTACTGCTGTCTTGTCTAGATGATCCTGCAATATTTCTTTAATCAGTGACTCCACTATTTTCACCAGAACAGAAGTTAAACTAACAGGTCTGTAATTACTTCTGTCACTCTTTGATTCCCCCTTTGTGAATTGGGGATAAATTTCCACATCTCCTGTCCTTGGGTCCTTCCCTGAGTGCAAGGATGCTGCCATAATTATGGCTACGGGATTGCTTATTTCCTTTGCTGCCTTCTTTAATAATACTGGAGAGATTCCATCCACCCCAGGTGCCTTTCTTATGTTTAACTTCAACAGTTTCTCCTCCACGTTGCTCTCGGTTGTTACAATATCATTTATCCCTCTTCTAGATTTTAATAAGTTTCTGTCATCCACTTCCTTACGGAATTCGTCATGTATGAATGTAGATGCAAAGTATCTGTTCAATTTGTTTGCATCTAGCAAGGTCATCAACAGTTAATCCATAGACATCAGGTAGACCAATGTGATTCATCCCCTTCCTTCTAGAATTTACATAAGCAAAGGCGATTGCTTTTTTTTTTCCCCTTTTCATTCTTTTCAAAAGATTTCTCATGATCTTCCTACGCTTACCTAACCTCCTTTGTGATGTGATTACAGACTAATTTACATGCATCCCATGCATTTTTCTTCTATGCTACATGTCTTAATAGGTCATCTGACATATATTCTTTAAATTTAGAATTAATCCGCATGCCTCTCAGCATATAATCCATTGCATCATGTCTGGGCAGAATTGAAGTTATATATGTGTTCTGCTCAAACCCACAGCATTTTTCTCATGATCCTTTATTTAACCAACGAATTGGAATATTATTCATTTGTCATATTTAGGTCCCAGATGAATAATAATGCTCTGTTTCACCCCACTTAAATCTTCTTGAACTAGAGCAGTATGCACTTCTTGACTATTCTGTTCCAGGTTCTGAATCAGGGGTGCGTCACTTGATACTTTTTTTTTATAATAAGATTTTCTTATTTCCTAATGATAGAATTTTTTTTATATCAAATCATTTCATCTTTAGTTTCAAATATAGCGTAAAAGATGCATGAAATTAGCTGATGTCGTATAAAATTTGCTATAATTTCAATAGAAAAACATTGATATTTTAATTTTTTTTTTAATCTAGGATTTTATAAAAATGAATCAGCACCTTCTGAACTGCTTAGGGGTCAGTCACCCTGATTTAGATAATGTTTGCCAGAAAGCTGCTCAGTATGATTTGTCTGCTAAATTAACAGGAGCAGGTGGTGGAGGATGTGCTTTAATTATATTGCCATTTGATGGTAAAAGTAAGTATCATTAGCTTCGTTCATTAACACATGTAATGTACACTTGAAAAATTCATCGAAATGTGGTCATTAATAAGCAGAGGCATATGATGCAAGAAAGCAAGCTTATACAGCATAAGCAAAAAAAAGAATTCCACGGCAGATGCGAATTTGTTCCAATAATCAACTCCCGCTGGCTAAAGGAAAACTTCTGCACATCTATTTGACAACTGTCTTTCCTCAATTTCAGTTTATGTCCCCTCAGGTTGGTAATCTGAGCAAGAGGAAGAATCCCATCAGCATTGAGCCTGCTCAATCCATTCAAGGTCATATACACCTCAATCAGATCACCTTGCAGGTCCCTAGTCTCCAGACACTGCAATTTGCAGAACTCAAGCCTTTCTTTGCAGGACCACACCTTTGTTTCTCCCACCAGTCTTGTTTCCATTCTCTGTACTCGTTCTAGCAAGTCTACATCCTTCCTAAAATGAGGCCTCCAGACCTGAAAGCAGTACTCAAGGTGTGGCCAGAACGATGCCTGATACAAGGGGAGAATCACCTCCGTATCCCTGCTCGCAAAATTCCTGTATATTATTGACAATACCCCATGACCTCCTCTGGCAGTCTGTCTGCACTTCTCAGGGTGCCTCCGTAGCCAGGTGAGAAAGAGCAGCAGTGCGTAGCATACGCTTCTTGATTAGACCGGGGTTCGAGCCCGTGACCACCAAATGCGGAGGATGTGGAAAGGTCAGGGAATGACCACCGCATATCCCGGAGCAATATGGCCTTAGTTGCTAATGCTCCAAATAACAAAATCTTGCAACCAGTCTACAATGCTCGGAGTTGTTGTTGTTGTTGTTTGGTTTTTAGGAGCATTAGCAGCTAAGGCCATATTGCTCCGTGGGGGGGGGGAGATATGCGGGGTTTTTTTCCTTAATTTTCCACGTCCTCCGTATTTGGTGCACTGCTGCCCCTGACCAGCTGGCTACGGAGTCTCCATTATTCTTGGAGAACTTCATATCTGACTGTATCGGAATACCCAAGTCCCTTTCCTCCACTACCAGCTTTAGTTCAACTATGCCAAGTGTACAAGTTATTTTGGGGTTACTGTTCCCCAGGTGCAATAACTTACACTTTGATGGATTAAAGCATAGCTGCCATTTTTCTGACCATCAGAAGTCTATCTAGGTCATTCTGAAGAAGCTCTGCTTGGCGGCAGTCATTGACTAGTCTACTAATCTTTACATCATCTGCAAATTTAGACATCACGCCCACTATCCCTTCATCAATGTCATTTATGAAAATCAAAAAGAAGAATGGTCCTATACTCTTTCTTGAGGAACCCCACTTCTAACATCAACCCAATATGAGGAATAACCACTTATCACAACACTCAGCCTCCTGCCCTGAAGCCATCCAGCTATCCATCTAAGGATTTTCCCTGTGATTCCAACCTGTTCCAGCTTATAAAGTAACCGCTCATATGGGACTGAGTCAAATGCTTTGCTGAAATCCAAGTAAACAATGTCAAAATTGTTCCCGAAGTCCAGCTCTTGAGAGACCCTGTTAAAATAGCTACCAGATTAGTTAAACATGATTTTCCCTTTACAAAGCTATGCTGAGTATCGTTCAAAATTCCATTTCTATCTAAGTGATCCTGAATTCCACCCTTGATCATAGTCTCCATGATTTTCCCTACTACTGCAGTTAGACTAACCGACCGGTAATTTCCACTTCACCAACTTCCATCAACTCCAGGAGCCGTACTGGCCTGTAGGCTCGAAAGTATTTTTTCATTAAATAAACGTATGAAATTTCAACATCAGTAATCATATTTTTTTCAACTTGACTCCCAGAATTTCTTATTGACGTGAAGGGTTTTTCTTCTGTAAATATCAATGCAAAGTAACTGTTGGGTTCATCTGCGACTTCAGCTTGGGTTTCTAATACTATCCCACATCCATTACATAAGGATCCGATCTGGTTTGTCCTTCTCTTTGCATCAGTATGTGAAGAATTCCTTATCTCCCCCCTCTTTGCCACCGATTTCTCATAGCCAGCCTAACCCTTTCAGTGGCATTATTACAAATCAATTTGTATTGTTATGGGCTTCATTACTTTTTATTGCTCTGTAACTTTTAGCATTAGTAGAGGCATATGATGCAAGAAAGCAAGCTTATGCAGCATCAGCCAAAAAAAAAAAAAAAAAAACGGTACTATTTCATCCCTCCGTTCATTCCAAGTACCTGTCCAGCTCAGCCTTAAATTTATATTTAGGCTATCCAACCACTTGCTGGCTAAAGGCAGATTTCCACACATCTACTCCAATTTGTTCAGCAGTCTTCCATTCCCCCAGGGACTCACGTCTAGTGCGTATGGGCTTGGCACACCCAGGGTCCTGAGCTGGATATCATCATTCTTCCCTTTCTTGGCGATTCCTTTCTACTTCTCTCTCTCTCTCTCTCTCTCTCTCTCTCTCTCTCTCTCTGGGTAATAGGGAATTATTATTATTTTCTTTTGGCTAGTGCAGCATAAGCCTCAGGCTTTCTTGCACCATATGGCTAATAATAATAATAATAATAAAAGCCCACACACTTTTGTATCTCTGGCATTCCCAGCAAACTGTACACCTACAATGAAAGCAACGTGGATATGGGGGAACCACCGGTGCCGCTAGACATCAATACACTTTCACTTTCATTGTCCAGTTGATTTGGTAGGTAAGCACTCTGTTGTCTGACGTTGTCCAGGAGTCTTGGACTGCCCAGTCCACGTCCAGCCACATTGGTGGTTGCCAAGGAGATATCTATTATGGCCTCCCTCGTAGTGAAGGTTGGTAAGTGGCATGGTTGATTTAGTACCATAAGAGAATTTGCCAGGAACTCGCCACCCATTATGTGTGCCTCTCCTATTTGGTGTTTGACTGTGCCAGGCCGGGGACTGACAGTTGATGTCTGCCCTGATGATGATGATCTTCTAGTTGAGGAGTGTATTCAGCAGTGTCTGCAGGTAACTTATTGCAGGAGTGATTTCCACTCTTGGCTTGCAGTACAAGAAGATAACCTAAAAGGGGCCTAGTGGTGAAATGATGTGCGCACAAGCAGCCCAGGCCGTGCATAATTGGGTTATTTTTGTGAGTCAGGTTATGACTTTGTACATCCCAGTGTATCCCTTCACCTGTCTTGTGTGGGTGTGTGGCTCCTGCATGATTAAGATATCGGCATTTTCTTCAGCCTTTCTTCTGGGTTGTTCAGGCACTGCCCTGGCCTGCTGTGCGTTCTGTTGGAATATTAGTAACCTTGTTGTGTTATACCTTTTAGCTCGTATAGCTATACTCAGTTCTAGACTGGTAAAAGGTTTTTTGTTTATACTAAGGTTTGACATTTTGGATCTCTAATAGAATGTGAGTGCTCCAGTTTTAGGGACTTGCAGTTCACGCAAACGGGTTGTTGCTCTTTGTTGGGGTAGTTTTTATACGCATGTCCTTTGGCAGAGCAGTGTCTGCAGGTTGGTGTGGCCTGGATACATGTATGGGAGGTGTGACAACCTGCAGCATTTATGGCACTTAGGTATGGCCACATGCCTCCGAAATCTATGATTGCTCCATTCAACATACGATCTTGTCTGGCTCGTCAACACTTGCCAGGCGGCTGGGGCTAGCTAGCTCCACAATCCAGTCGTGATTCAAGTCCGTTCTTGACTTTGTGTAATATTTTGGCTGCATAAGTCTCCCCTGTTCTTCTCCCGAGTTAGGCATTTGCAGGTTCCTTGTGATGATCTCATCTTCCAGTTGTTTAGCCATGATGTCTTATCCACGTCGAAGACTAGGATCAAGGGATCCCACCTTTTCAGATGCTCAACCGTGAGTTCCATCATAGCAATTTTGGTGTTTGTCAATGTTATCTATGTCTTGCCTGGTTTCAGTCTCTATTAAGACTCCTACGTTACTTGTTTTTCTTATGCTCTTTATTCTTGTTGTTTTCAGATCATCCTTTAGTTGAGTCATGATTGTTGTCTTCAGTTCCTCACTTGTTTGGGTGCCGTTAGTGTCTACTGCCAATCTGAGGACCACCAGGTTGGGGGCTCTAAGTAAGGGTTGCTTCCTCTGCTGGGGGGTACCTTTGCAGTAACATCCTTGTTTTGGGAGTTCCTTGGCGCATCTACATATGAAGGGGGTGCATTGTTGCATTTGTTTGCCCTCGCTTGTCCAAGTAGGTCTCCAATTTAGCTGTGGCTTTCTCGTTCATGTTGCATATTGACCAGAATAATTTCCATTTTATTCCATATAGTGATTATCTCTTTTCTCAGTCCTGTCATGATCCTGCTGTTGGATTTTTCCATTAACGCTTCCAGTTTCATTTTTAATGTTAGCATCTGCGTGAGAACTGGGCCACTTGGCAGGGTGGTGTTCAGCAGGAGGTAAGAGCTGCTCTGAGGAGTTATTCCTGGTTTTCCTATAACTTTTTGGGACCACCAGTTTATTATTCTTTTTCTTTGTCATGGGAGTTAGTTTAAGGTTGTCCTTATCTACAGTCTGGTCAGCAGTATGTGTGGCTCTGGTTTCAGTTAGTCAGATTTCTGTCCAGTGCTTTTTTTTGTGAAAAAATTGGTGCCGGTCTGATTCTTTGCTATCAGTAAAAATTGAAAATTAAAAGGATATGAAAAGTGCTCTAAAATTTTTTTTTTTCTTGATATTGTTACTTTAGTAGTAATGGTTTTAGAATAAGAACAACAAATTAAATATATTAACAGTTTATTCAAGTATATTTTCCTATTTGCTAACTTCTGCAGTTAGCACAAACGGCATCTGTGCTCTTATTTGGGCAGTTGGTGAGTTGTAGCCCTTGCCAGCGCAGTGGCCATAGGTTCGCATATCCTGGGAGCATGTGTGTGACATGTGTCCAAACTTGCAGCAATTGTATCGTTTGATGATAGCCACATATTTGCAGAATCTGTGGCTACCCCAATGTATATAAACTCTAGTTTGATTTATAAGTATTTTCCAAACTACTGGGCTCAGTTCTACAGACCAGTTGACTGTGCTCGAGGACTTGGTCTTCGTGGCGTGCTTAGGTGTCACATGATCATTTAGATTTCGATCTGGAAAATGTTTGAACAGATTTCTGTCAAACAATTCTCTTGCGACCTCCTCGGGTTTGATATCCTTATCTAGGTCATATATAAGGATGGAGGGCCCCTTTCTTCTTGGGGGTTCAGCTCTGAGCCCCAGGGTTCCGATCTTGGGGTTGGCTATTATTTTGTTTATTTCCTCTGTGGTCTCTGTTTCGATGATCACCCCTGGATTCCTTGTCTTTCGCACAGATTTTATTTTCATGGTCCTTAGGTCATCAGAGAGTTTATCAATTATTGCCTGCTTAATGCCTTCACTAGAATGTTTGTCCTCTTTAGTCTCAACACTACAAGGTTAGGTGGCCGAGTGGTGGATTTCTCCTTGGCTTCTATTGGTTAGGTGACTGTGTGGTCATACTGAGCCAGTGTCCTCAGCGCATCTGCATAGGAGGGAGCGCGCTGTGCCATATTTTTTGCTCCCCCTTCCTTATAAGCCTCCAGTTTAGCTGTGGCCATTTCGGATTCTAAGTATGTTTGGAATAAAACGGACTCCATTTTATTCCATAAAGTAACAATTTGGCCTGTGAGGGCTGTCTTGAGAGTGCGTGCTTGATCCAAGGGGGGGTTCCTCTGGGTGTGCAGGGTCCAGGAGGGATCCTTCGGCTTGGTTTCAACTTGTTTTCTTGGTTGTAGGGAGCCAGGATCGTCATGAGTGTCTGTTGGTTGGCTCTGGCTTCTAGTTGTTCTGTCCGATTTAGGGACTATTTGATTTTTATTTATTTTAGCCAAAGGTGTCGGTTTAACTTCTTGAGTATGGAATTGGTGTTCAGGGTTAACTTGTTCAAAGTCAGAATCAAGTTGTAGCAGCTCAGGCTGCTCACTGTCTTTTTCGTGTGGATACAAACATGGATACAAAATCCGAAATGAATACAAACATGGTGGTTCTCCCGTATCCATTTTGGATTTTCGAAGTTATCCGGATTAGTGAGTTCTAGGCATGTTATTTTGTTAGAGGGCTCCGAGAGCTGTTGGAGGATATAAACCACTAGGTCGTGGGTATATTTTGTTGCCTTGCAATCTGCAAGGCAAAGATTTGGGCTCTCCCCCACTGGCAGTATGGGGGGGGAGGAACAGCCTAGTATATAATTGGCACTAGGAAAACAGTGTTAGTTTCTCTGGGGGTGTTTGTTGGCACCGATAACAGTGATGACATCAGCTTTTGCACTACATGTATATTTGCCAAGATCCATTCTGTCCACACTAAGTACTATTGCAGAGGTGGGGGAAGACAAAATACATGTTTCACTAGCACAGTAACGGTAATTCAGCACAGATGATGGAGCGCTCTTGCAGCTCTGGTTTGGCACAAGTTGGGGCACCTCCCCAGTCAAATGCAGGGTATTTATGTGGCTGCCATTTTATATTGGCACATCTCTATATCCTTGCTGCCAGCCACATGGTGACCACTGCAGTCTCGCAAACAAAGGATATAGATGAAAACGCAAATAGCCTGCTAAATTCCCAATTGAAATTTAAAAATTTCTTACCATGGGAGTCCATTAGTTGACTTCTTTAGGTGAAAACACTTTTTGGGGCAATAACTATAATTAAAATGCATATTTAAACACATTTTTTATGAGCATTGCTCAGCACGTCTGACTAGTAAGGCAGCCAGCAGCATTATCAGTCCCTGTGGAAGACACAGGAAGGCACTGGCATTACAGAAGTCAATAGAATATTTTAATGTGAAATATTATAATCATTATATTAGTACTCAAGTTGCACCAGGAATAAGCTGCCTCTCTTCAGTATTGCAGCTACAACCAATCAAAACAAGACCTTATGGTCACGTGATCTGACAACAACAAGCCCTTTGTTGTCATCACCACCAGAAGAGGAAGCAATGGCTGCTTCCATGTGACATAATTAAACTGCTCCATTGTCAATCAGCCATAAATCAAGAATGGAAAATGCAATCATCATAAAAATATATATAATATATATTTTTGAATTGAAATAAAGGTCTAATGTTCAAGGCAATGTTTAGACTTGTAGGAATAATTAAAAGCAACATAGTTCAGTCACAAAAATTTCAATTTAAGCCAATGGCCGAACCTATATCATATGTTGTGATAATGCAGATTGCTAGATCGAATGTTGCCGATACAGAGATTCGAAAACTCCATATCAATTGAACACCTTAGAAGTTCGGCATAAAATAAGTGTATGTGGACTCACCATCACCTGGAGAGCTTGAGGAACATAAAATATATCCAAATGAATAGTTTGAACTACTAAAATTCGCAAAACTTCATGGAGCACTATATTCATGCTGCCTTCCGATACTTGGTCAGTGCCATTTTTCAGGTAGCAGTAAGTGTGCGAGAACAAAAAAGGCTATTGAGTTTGCATAAAAGACAGAAAATCAAGCATTGGATTTAGCAGTGCCTCCAACTAGCAATGCCGCTCCATCTAACGATAGTGTATCCAAACTAAGTATTAATTATATACAACAAAGCATATCTCCAATTGCAGGGCAGATGAGTTTAAATGATCAAGCTCCTTTTCTTTACACCACCTAGATACTATTACGGTCAGTGCTTTTGCACCATATTTTGTTTGTGGTGCTGTTCAAGTCATAGGTTTAATTGTATCTCATATTGTGAACTAACCATCACAACGAGTTGCCGAGGTATTGCACTGCATTGAATAAGTAATGCTTCACCAGTGGAGAAGACTAATGTTACTTATTCTCAGCTGATACCACCACCGCTACCCCCCAGATCGCACCATTTTGAAGTTTGTTGGCTTATTCATCTGTGAGTAGGCAGGTACACTGTTGTTGTTGCAATAATGATGCCCAGTTATGAAGTATAAGCCCACATTATGAGAGATGCTTGATGGTGTGTAATAGTAGAAACTAAGGCAATTATTTTGCATGAAGCAATGGGACTACATTTAAGATTCACTATTAAACGGTCAGTGCTTTTGCACCATGTTTTGTTTGTAGTGAACTGTTTAAGTCAATAATTAGCATTGTTTTAATTGTATCTCATATTGTGAACCAATCTTCACAACAATTTACACAATCAATCTTCACTTCAATCAACTTTCACAATAATTGTATCTCATATTATGAATCAACCTTCACAACTTTCGATGAGTCAGCCAACAAGCTTCAAAATGGTGCTGTCTGGATGGTGGTATCCGCCGAGAATAAATAGCATTAGTCTTCTCCACTGGTGAAGCTTTACTTATTCAAAGTAGTGCAATAACTCAGCAATGTGTTGTGAAATTTGATTCACAATATGAGATACAATTAAAACGATGCCAATTATTGACTTGAACAGTTCAATACTAACAAGATATAGTGCAAAAGCCCTGACCGTTCAATAGTGAATATTAAGTGTAGTCCCATTGCTTCATGCAAAATAATTGCCTTAGTTTATACCGACTATTTACATAATAGGGCTTATGGAAATGTGGTGCCACCCAGAGATAAGGGATGACGAGTTTCAGCACGGTATGTATAATGTATTTAGGAAGGATAGGGAAGATAGGAGTGGCGGGGTCATGCTTATGAAAAGCAGCATGAGCACGATGAAAGCTTTCCTGGATTCAGACATTTCTCACGATGAAAGCTTTCCTGGATTCAGACATTTCGCACGAGAGTATAGAATCTGTATGGTGTGAGATAGTTGGAAGCAAAGGTATAATGAGAGTGGGAGTAATCTACAGTCCACGTTATTGTGAAGATTCTGATGAGAGCTTCTACGTGCAGATGTAATGGGCAATTAAGTATCATTGTCATAATATGGGTAATTTTAATTTGCCTCTAAATGATTGGAGAAAATGAGAAGGAAACTTGATATGGGGGATAAAATATTTAAATGAACTAGATGACTAACATGTAGGTTAGTGCAAAAACATAATTTTAACATAGCCATCTACCAAAGTAGTTAAATTAATTAAATTGGCATTGTTTTGGTTATATCTCATATTGTGAATGCCTTCACAACGAGTTTCCATGGTATTGTATTATCTTGAATAAGTAACGCTTCACCAGTGGAGAAGACTATTGTTATTTATTCTCAGTGGAGACCACCACCCAGAATGCACCGTTTCAAAGCTTGTTGGCTTCTCTTCGGCGGGTGGGCAGGCACACTGGTGTTGCAATAGTGACAACTCAGTTATGAAGTATAACTTCACAATATGAGAGATGCCAATTAATAAAACAAAGAAATTGGAAATTTTTTGTTTCAAAATTTATGAAAAGGAATGGGGAGCCAAAGGTTGTTTTACACACCATTGATTGGTGAACTGCACAATAACTGTACAACTTTGTGAAGGTCTGCTGTTTTATTAATTTTTGTTACTTTTTTATAGATTTTATAGTTTTAAAAAAATTGTTTTAACTAAATAACTAATTTTCAAAAATAAAATGTGAACATTTGTTTTCACTGGCTTATTTTAACATATACATATACTCATTCTAGGTAAGGACTGCATCGGGAAGACTGCTTCCGTCAAAAAAGACTTACTGCAGTTAGGATATGACTGTTGGGAAGCCATTTTAGGAAGCCCTGGCGTAATTCTTGAATGATGGCATGTGTCTCTATAATATTCCGTGGAAACAAAAGGTCTTCAGTTTTTTTTCTGTTCCATGCCATTCCTTTCTGAGTCATACAAGATTCCAGAATTCTTCTGCAGATTTTCCTCGATTCCCTCTCTCTTTTTCAGTCATTTTAGGTTATGCTATTCTCTACAGTTCTGAGTTTCCATTTCCTTCTTTTTCATTTCCATTCAATGATGAAAGAAAGTAAATATCCTCTCCCCTTCCTTTTCTAGTTAAAACACTATCAGATAACTTTATTAGGTTTTCCTAAGAGCAGCAGTGGTAATTTAATTGCCAGCTTGCTGGATTTGTCACAAATGGAGAGGGAGACATTATTATACTGTATTACATAAGAAAAAAATGCTGATAAATAAAAAGAATATGCTGTGTCAGTGACCTCTGTAACTTTGTGTTGAAGGTAATGAAATACCAGTTATTTGCATATTATATTTTGATTTCACTTCCATTAAAATCTAAACATTATCAATATCTGTATTTATTCTCTGCCTGCCATTGGCTGTTCAAGATAGTGACCATTCTTGTAATGTTAATCTTCTTACTCTTTTACATAGTTATCATATATCATGACTAAAAGCTGATATTATTATTATTTTCTTAAAGAAGTTTAAGCAGACTGCTTTATTAATGACAGTAGTAGATCCATTATCACTTTTGACAACATAAATATTACTGTTGTGCTAATGCAGAAGCCTGTGGTATTTTTTTTTTTTTTATATGGCTAAATTTTTAAAAATCAGTTTGTGTTCCCATTACATGGCCACTCAGCAAAGAGGAAGATCCATCTTACAGTTAATTTTTTACATTAAATTTTTTTTTTGTCCTCTCCTTTTCCCATTATTATATGGGGTCAGCGTTTTTTTTTTTGTTTTTTTTTTTATTGTTTTTGCATGTAATTTTTACGGCCGGATGCCCTTCCTGATGCCAACCCTCACCCTTTATCCGGGCTGGGATTATGCGGTGGTCATTCCCTGACCTGCCGCATCATCCTCCGTATTTGGTGGGTACGGGCTCGAACCAGGTCTAATCAAGAAGCATGTGCTATGCACTACTGCTCCCCTGGCGCCTCCGTAGCCAGGTGGGAAGGAGCAGCAGTGCGTAGCACACGCTTCTTGATTAGACCGGGGTTCGAGCCCGTCACCACCAAATACGGAGGATGCGGAAAGGTCAAGGAATGACCACCGCATATCCCGGAGCAATATGGCCTTAGTTGCTAATGCTCCTAAAAACCAAATAACAACAACATAACTACTGCTCCTACCCACCTGGCTATGGAGGCACCAATTATTTACATTACATACAGAAACAAGCTTATTTCTCTAGCATAAGCTTTAAGAGTCACTTGCACTAGGAATCTTGACTCCCTTCAGCATCTAGATTTCTTGTGCTCTTTCCCTGGGTAGCGGATCCCAGAACTGTATCAATGTGAAGATTTCCTGTAGAAATACACTTGTATGCCCTTTAAAAATTAAGCAAAGCATTTTCTTTTCTGCCTAATGTTCATTATATTGCACAAATATAAAATTTATGTTACATTCCCAATGTTTTGTTCACATTAGTATTAGTAATGTCAAATGATGAAAGAAAGTAACCTTATACTTGAGCTTGCTTTCTTGAATCAACCAAAAAAAAAAAAATTCTATCCACCCCCATCTGTCCATCCACTCTAATAATCTGTCCAATTCTTCCTTAAATTTATTCATACTACCCACTTCTAGCAACAGATGGGAATTTGTTCCAACAATCAACTACCGACTGGCTGAAAGGAAATTTCTGCACTTCTCTCCTGCAACCAGTCTTCTTCAATTTGAATATACGGCAGTTCCCGGGTTTATGAGCTTTTTTGTTTTTTTTTTTTTCCAAGTATCAACCAAATCGAAAAAATGAATGTTATTGCAAAAAATGAATGTTAAACATTCATAAAATCCGCATTTCAAACCACTCGCATAGCTATACAATATAGTGCACCCCACTTTACAATATTAATCTGTTCCAGAGACACCATTGTATTGTGAAAATATCGTAATATGAACACAATTGTTTTTTAGTTATTCATTCCAAGACCTCGGAAGTTGATATTTTCGCTATATAACTAAACTGTTTATCTCTCTAAAAGGTCATTTTTATAATGTAACTTGTGTTAGTTACCAATTCAATTCATTAAAACGCACTGCACTTTCATCGTTATCATATGTTCCATTATAAGAATCAATTTTGAAAGGCTTTGTGATATTTTTCTAAAGCACATTTCTGGAGGTCAAGACCATAAATCAATAAAAACAATTTGAATTTTCCAGTTTATTGGGCTTTTCTATTAGTGCAATCAGTTATAAACGGGTAGTAAACTCAATGTTATTGCATTTGCCAAAATACCGATAGATGTAATTGTGTGGGTTTTTGCATTATTATGGTGAAACGTGTTTCCTCTTCACTGCAATCTTCAATCATATAATAAACATAAATAAATTTTCAAAATCTTCTCTTCATTCGTTTTTTGTTAAGCTCTGTAAACTTGTTACTACCCGTGAATTGTGTTACAATCCCGCTTGTGCATATCTTTTTAGTTAGTTGCAATTTGTGCGTGCCATTAAAAATGCTTATGCATGGTGTCATGAAATTTATAAAGAAAAGAGAAGAGATTATCTTGGAAACGAGCCTCTTGAAGCATTTCAGAAGACGACTGCAACAAACCAATAACGAGTGCTGACCCAACAATGAGTGATCAATGAGTATGCATTTAATCAATGAAGAAGAATAAACATTCTTTAACATTTGGAAGTCATAAATAAATTCTTTCAATTATAATTTGCTTGATTTTACAGGCTATGTTTTCATTTCTTTTGGATAAATCGATCATTATTTAAACATAAACTAATTAGCTAAATAATTTCATTGTTGAGAACATAACCCCTGTTTTTAACATTGTCTATGGAAAGTAAATTCCCACTTTGAGTTTTCGCTTTATGAGCGTGCGCTAGGAACGAATTAACTCGTAAAGTCGGGAACTACCTGTATGTCCCTCCATGTGTGTAGCCTGAGCAAGAAGCTCATCATCATTTGATGGTCCTTCCTTACTCAATCCATTGAATAACATCTTCAAAGGTACAACTGGAAGTAAAACATTATACAGTGATTCAAAAGACACCCATCCCTTAGTGTATTTTCTGTTTTGCTTAAAATATTGTTTAAAGCATAATCATTACAGAATTACAATAAAATTTATTTCAGTTATATTGAAGTAGAGTCAATACAGAGTAAATATTGAAGGAGGCCTCTTTCCCAAATGAAATTATTCACTCTTTACACCATTTGATGAGACTTGACCTATTGCACAAACAAGTTTCTTTGAAATTTCTGATTATTGGCTTTTATTCTTCTAATATGCAATATGTATCTCCAAAAATAAAAATGTAGGTAAGTTAAATTCTGAGCGATCTGTGGCAGCCACAGTTACAAATGTGTGCTGTCTCTGGGAAAACATAATACAATAGTAAACAAAACCCTACTGATGACACCAGCTGTTGGATATTAAGAGAGTGACAAAGCTCCACTTTCACATCCAGAATCAAATTCTATTAGGTTCTTAACTATATATCCACAGTTACAATTTGTGTCGTGCAAATTCTAACTTGTCTTCTATTAGCTTTGAAGATATTAGCATTATTAGAGGCATACGATGCAAGAAAGCAAGCTTATGCAGCATCAGCGAAAAAAAAAAAAAAAAACCTCCCATTTCACCCCTCCATTCGTCCCAAATGCCTGTCCGGCTCAGCCTTAAATTTATTTAGACTATCAGTTTCTACAAGAAAAGATGGAAGTCTTCCACCAAACAACTACCCGCTGGCTAAAGGCAGATTTCAGCACATCTATTCTACAACTATCTTTCTTCAATTTGAAACTGTGCCCCCTCAGGTTCTTAATATTAGCAAAAGGAACAATCCCATCAGCATTCAGCTTGCTCAACCCATTCAAGGCCTTATACACCTCAATCAGGTCACCTCACAGGTGCCTACTCTCCAGGTGCTGCAATTTGCAGAACTTAAGGCTTTCTTGGTAAGAGCACCTCTTTGCTCCCCTCACCAATCTTGTTACCCTTCTTTGTACTCATTCTAGCAACTTTACATCCTTTCTAAAATGAGGCCTCCAGACCTGTACACAGTACTCTAGGTGTGGCCTGACCATTGCCTTGTGTAACGGGATAATCACCTCCCTGTCCCTGCTAGCAAAATTCCTATATATCATTGAAAATACTCCATGACCTTGCCTGGCAGCCCGTCTGCACTGCTCAGCGAACTTCATATTTGATTCCACAATTACCCCCCAGGTCTTTTCCACTTCCCTGAGTGTAGTACACAGTTGGTACATTTCTCTTCGGTTATTGCTACCCATATGCAGTACTTTGTATTTACATCACTCTGCCATCAGGTGATTTGTGAAATCAAGAATGCAGGAAAATTTAGTACTGCCCATAAAAACAGTTCTAATGGGAGAAATAACATAAAGGCATAATTTTCGGTACCTCAATTGATCTGCTTGGTTATATGATGTTAAAGTACAATAGGATTAAAACTAATTAAGAAATTTGGCTAAAATTAATAAATAGAGATGAAACGTTAAAAGATCTGTGAATAAAAGTAGCCTGGGAAGAAGTGCACCATCTTATTCTAGTTGTCTTGTATAAAATATTAAAGTGAAGGTTAAATGCGGCCAATAGTCGTGACGAGAGACTTTCTTATAGACGTCTTCGGTTGGCAATGACAGATGTAAGAAGAATTATGTATTTAAAGAGTCCCGATTTCCCTTGATGGATTGCAAAACATGTAGGAATCTCACACGAGACAGGTTCCAGGCCGGTAAAAGATTTGTCGGAAGTTTTGTGTTCAAACCATTACGATTAGTATAGTGGCGACACCATTCTATAACGAGTGCTTCATATAGAAAGATTTTGTAATTGGATTTTAAAGTAATAATAGGAATGGTTGAATTAATTAGAGGGTTGTGTTTAGGGAGTTGAACATGTTGAGTGAGCGTGTGTTAGAAGTCTTTATTGTACCATATTTTGCAGATGTGCTTCTGATGTAGCATGTGCCGCATCCTGGTTGACATTTAATTTGATAAATTTAATTTGGTGTTTCTTTATAGGCATTAAACATAGATCCTAATTTATTATACAAAGAAAATGTTAAGAGTTATATCAGTGTTGACAAATATTTGACGAAGTTGTCGAGCAACTCTATGGTGGAAAGGGAGGACGATACCTGTATTTTGTTTATCACAGTTTGTATTGTGTGGATTATTAAATCTGTTTGGCAATGGAAATTACATGATTAATTAGTTTTTTAGGGATATTGTTTAGCAATAAACTCTATGAGATATTGGAGTTCTGTGAGTTGATTGTCATGTGAAGAACAGTAATTTATGGCATTGTGGATCTGATTATAAAGGACAGATTTTTTTAATACTAAGTAGGTGGTGTGATCGGAAATGTAGCTATTTTTCTGTGTTTGTTTCTTTTCTATAGATTTTAGAAATTATATTCGAACAAACATTTGGTCTCCCATGGGACTAGGAATTTCTGCCCCCTTATCCGAAATCTACCTGGACACCATTGAGAATCAAGAACTTCAACCGTTTCCCACAGAAATTAAATTCTACATGCGCTATGCCAATGACATATTGTTAATGGAGACAAATCTTCCATTGACAATCTATTTGTTAAGTTCAACACTATCCACGACAGGCTCAAATACACTCTGGAAATAGAAAAAGATAATAAAATTAATTTGCTTGACCTCAAAATATATAAAACCGGTACAAAATTAGGAACTAAAATCTATAGAAAAGAAACAAACAGGAAAATAAATATATTTCCGATTGCACCACCCATTTAGTATTAAAAGATCTGCCCCTTATAATCAGATGCACAATGTCATAAAATACTGTTATTCACATGACGATCTACTCACAGAACTCCAATATCTCACGAGAAGTTCATTGCTAGACAATAAACTAATTTGTCACATCATTTCTGTTGCCAAACACAGATTTAATAATCCACACAACACAAATCGCTTAACAAACAAAATACACATATTGTCCTCCCTTTCCACCATAGACTTGCTCGACAACTTCGTCAAATATTTGCCAACACTGCTTTAACTCTAACATTTTCTTTGTATAGTAAATTAGGATCTATGTTTAACGCCTATAAAGAAACACACCATTACTCTATAAGCGACATCAATAATATTGTTTATCTAATTAAATGTCAACCAGGATGCAACGCATGCTACATCAGAAGCACATCCGCAAAATATGGTACAATACAGACTTCCAACACACGCTCAATAGTTTCAAAACTGATCACACCAGCACGGAACTCATTCAACACGTTCAACTCCATAACCACAACTCTCTAATCGATTCAGCTGTTCCTTTGATACTGTTGCACATGGAAGACTGCTGCACAAATTGGAGCAGTGTGGCTTTGGAGGCAAATTGCTGCTATGGATAAAGGGTTGGTTGAGTGGGAGAAGACAGAATGGTAATCAATCGACACTACTCTTCGTGGACTAATGTTATTAGTGGAGTCCCTCAGGGTTCAGTGTTGGGTCCATTGTTGTTTTCTGTATTTATAAATGATATTGATGAGGGTATATCAGGCTTAACGTCCAAGTTTGCAGATAATACGAAGATTGGCAGGGTTGTTAATGACAGTACACTGCTGCAACAGGATCTATAAAAGTTCAGCAGATGAGCTGAGAGGTGGCAAATGGAGTTTTAACATTGACAAATGTAAATTACTACATATGGGAAACTGTAATCCCAGAGTAACGTATGAACTCTGTGGTACCAAACTGACGGTGTTAGAGAAATAAAGGGACCTGGGGTTAATTGTGCAGGCAGATATGATATACAGGAATTTTTCTAGCAGGGATAAGGAGGTGATTATTCCCTTATAAAACGCTATGGTCAGGCCACACCTTGACTACCATATACAGGTCTGGAGGCATCATTTTAAGAAGGATGTAGAGCTGTTGGAACGAGTACAGAGAAGGGCAACAAGATTAGTGCACAGAACAAAGGGTTTCTCTTACGAAGAAAGGCTTAAGTTTTGCAAATTAGTGTCTGGAGACTAGGCACCTGCACGGTGATCTGATTGAGGTGTATAAGGCTTTGAATGGCTTGAGCATGCTCAATGCTGATGGGATTCTTCCTCTCGCTGAGAATAATCACCTGAGGGCATAAATTCAAATTGAGGAAAGACGGTTGTAGGATAGATGTGCGGAAGTTTGCCTTTAGCCAGTTGGTTGTTGATTGCTGGAACAAACTTCCATCTGTCGTAGAAGTTGATAGCTTAAATAAATTCAAGGCAGAACTTGACAAATATTTGAAGCTAGGGGATGGATGAAATAAGGCTGTTTTTTTTGCTGAGGCTATATAAGCTTGCTTTCTTGCATCATGTGCCCTTGCTAATGCTAAGTCATGATACTCAAAACGTTCATAGAAAAGATGTCCAGTATTGAGGCAGGTGAATGAGCATGTATGAGCTCATTAGTAGGGTAAGATCTCTATCCATTATTATTCAAATAAATTCTGCTGCCTTCTAAATTATTACTTTTAATATGTATTAGTAGTAATTTCTATTTATTTTACTCAAACATCGACTTTAATAAATAAAATGACAAATACGGTAGTACAAAAGTAACATTTTATAGAATTTGATTGGAAGCATTTTTTTTTTTTTTTTTTTTTTTGGAAGCATTTATAAATACGGTTCAGGAGATAAAACTTCTTTTAACTACATTATTCTGGGAATTCAACTTTAAAGCAATCAAAAAATACCATCAATCCAATTCTGATACTTTTTCTAATGATCGAATGAACGCATGAATATAAACAGCATTCTTGAAAGCATGAGGCTTTTTAAATTTAATCTAAAGAATACAGTAGGGAAAAGTAACTGCATCTTCCAAAATTCAAAATCGCGCACTTGATTTATTTATTTGTTTTATTGTGAAATGTTGGCAAAACGATGTACTGGATGTATGCCACAAAGGGGAGGACACATATGATTCATTTATCGTGGTTTATACAGGGTGTCTCAAAAATATTGGTACAAACGTTTATGGGAGGTAGGTAACATCTAAATGAAAGTGAATCGCAGAGGAACCCATAACCGGAAACGTCACCGTAAGTCGGTACATGGCGCTGTTCATCAGTTCGCGAGAGGGAAATTTTCTGGTTTACTCATTCAAGCAGTAGTCGCCGCACGAAGAGCATGCATTGATATCCGAACTGTGAGCTGGCAGACATGCACCTAGTGTATGGATTAGCAGAAGGCAATGGACGAGTTGCTCAACGAATTTATGGAGAATGCTTCCCAGACAGACATGTACCGGACCACTTTGTTTGTGCGTGTGCATCAAAATTTGTGCGATTATTGGTCATTTAGAGGTAACGAGTAGTACGGGTAGACCACGTTCGACGCGAACTCCCGGCATGGAAGAAAGTGTGTTGAATGCAGTCCAGAATAATCCTACTACCAGCACACGAGCCGTTGCCTCTGCCTTAGGAATGTCTCGTTGCAGTGTACGTTGTCTGTCACGATGATTCCTTACACCCCTTCCATCTCCAAAGGGTTCAGTTACTGCTCTCCCTAGATCATTCTGCACGTGTGGCTTTTGCGCAGTGGTTTCTCCAAGAAAGTGTTCAACACGAATTTTCCAGCCCATGTTTTGTTTACAGATGAGGTTTATTTCACTCGGGAAGGCTTATCCAATCAGCAGAATGCTCATATGGGCTCACGACAACCCACACGATGTGTGCCCCCATCCGGAACAACATTGCTTCGCAATAAATGTGTGGGCAGGTATGGTCGGTGACTGCTTAGTCGGCCCATACCTGTTACCATCTCGCATGAACTCCGCTAAATATCAGATCTTTCTTGAAGAAATTCTACCAGGGTTACTTGACGATGTTCGAGCAAATGTGAGACGCAACTTTTGGTTTCAACATGATGGGCAGCTGCCCATTATGGAAGGTGTGTTCGTGACCATTTGAAGAGGCGTTTTGGGCGTCCTGTTGCCTGGCCTCTCATGCTCACCTGATTTATCGAGTCTTGATTTATTTCTGTGGGGGGGCCTTGAAATCTATCGTGTATGAATCGCCTGTGGAGACGGAAATGGATCTCGCGGAAAGACTCGTCTGCGCTGCTGCTACTGTCGAAGCTCCAGGTGTGTTCGACCGTGTCCGCCAATCCACGCTGCGTCGGTGTCACGCATGCATCGCGTCTCATGGTGAAACCTTCGAGCATCTGTTGTGACATCATGAAATACATCCATCTCGTAAATATTATGTCAAATAAATGTTTGCCACTAATTACTGTCTTGTGTAATTTCTGCTACTACTTTCCTGTGACGTTTCCGGTTCTGAGTTCCTATGCGATTCACATTCTTTTAGATGTTACCTAACTCCCCTAAACGTTTGTACCAATATTTTTTGAGAGACCCTGTGTATATAATATATATATATATATATATATATATATTTTTTTTTTTTTTTAATTGCCATTTTTTAAAGCGAATGCTCATAACTGTATTTGCACTTTGTGCTACCTAGTACTGTTCGTATTTTTTTAAAAAATAATTCATTGTACAGTATACTGAATTTTTTGCCAAAAATGTTTAATTCAACAAGATTTAAAAAACAAATTGTAGTAAGTGGGTAGGACTTAATCAAGAAAAAAATGAAAAATCTGTATTCAGTGTCTAATAATGGCACCTTTTTCTTGAATTACAGCCAGTACACTTTGGCATCAGAATGCTTGTCAGCTTCTGTAATGTGGTTGGTAGAGGACTGCAAAGCCAAACTGCCATTTCCAGACATTCTCAATTGGATTCAGATCTGAAGAGTTGGGCAGTCAGGGTAGATGTTAGAAATCTTGGGAATGTTCCTTGACCATTCAGGTACAATGCTTGTATATTGGAGAGTTGTTTTGAATCATGTAAATGAAGCATTAAATGAAGTTGGTTCGATAAGACAAAGATATTTGTTGCAGACAGCATGACCTAATAATATGAGTGGATCCAGTCTGTGCCAACATAACATGATACCGCCTGCAGCCACTTGAATGATGGGCAAGAAACTTGTTGCATTGCTTTGTGAGGTTCAAGCCCCTCTTTAATCCTAATATTGGTGCAAAAGAGTAAATCGAGACCCGTTACACCACGGTGCATTTTACTGTTTCATGCCATTCTTGGCCCTTCTAATCGAATCTTTCTTTTTTAAGAAAAAATGTGCTTTCCATATAAGCACACGGCCGTCATAGCTGAATGGTGAGTGTGAGTCTGACTACTCAGGCTCGTGCCACATTTGAACCACAGTGATCGCCATTCAAACCTGTTCAACTAAATATAATTCTGTTTCTTGTGAAATTCTATGATCATGTGGTCATCTCGGAATATAAACAGAAATCTGATGTTTTTTTTTACCAAATCCTAGATTCTTTGCCTAAATTGAATTTTTCAATCATTTGCTGCACACTGAATTTTTGGCCCCAAGTTCTCGAAACATAACTTAAAATATCATCCTCGTTCATTTTAATTTCTCTTTAGAGTCTAAATGAGAAGTTTTAAGCAGCTCACTGAGACGTCCTGTAAGGTGCATGGTTGTCAATTGCTATGTTTAGTTGGCTCGTTATTAGCATTAGCATTAGCAAGGGCACATGATGCAAGCTTATATAGCATCAGCCAAAAAATAAAAACAAACCTCCTCATTTCATCATCCACTCGCTCCAAATGTTTGTCTAGTTCTGCCTTGAATCTGTTTAAGCTATCAACTTCTACAACGGCACATGGAACTTTGTTCCAGCAATCAACCACCCGCTGGCTAAAGGCAAACTTTCGCACATCTATCCTACAACTGTCTTTCCTCAATTTGAATTTCTGCCCTCTCAGGCGATTATTCTGAGCAAAGGTTATGCTGAATCCCATCAGCATTCAGCATGCTCAAACCATTCAAGACTTTATTCACCTCAATCAGATCACCTCGCAGGTGCCTAGTCTCCAGACACTGTAATTTGCAAAACTTAAGCCTTTCTTCAAACAAAGAGTAACCCTTTGTTCAATTCGTTAATCTTCTTGCCCTTCTCTGTACTCGTTACAACAGCTCTACATCCTTCTTAAAATGAGGCCTCCAGACCTGTATTCAGTACTCAAGGTGTGGCCTGACCATTGCCTTATTCAAGGGGATAAGCATCTCCTTATCCCTACTAGAAAAATTCCTGTATATCATTGACAAGACACCACGAGCTACTCTTACAGACTGCCTGCACAATTACCCCCAAGTACTTTTCACTCTCTACGACTGTCAGTGTAGTACAACACAGCTGATACGTTACTCTACGGTTTGTACTTTATATTTGTCAATGTTAAACTTCAGTTGCCACCGCTCAGCCTATTTGCTCAACTTTTGTAGATCCTTTTGCAGTAGCGTACTGTCATTAACAACTATGCCGACCTTCGTATCATCTGCAGACTTGGACATTAAGCCTGATATACCATTATCAATGTCATTAATGAATACAAAAAACAACACTGAGCCCTGGTGGGGGGTCTCCACTAATAACATTAGTCCACGAAGAACAGTGGCCATTGATTACCAATCTCTGTCTTCTCCCACTCAACCGTCCCTTTATCCTTAGCAGCAATTTGCCTCCAATGCCACACTGCTCCAATTATCTCAGCAAAGTGTAAAATGGCTGGCTCACTGGAGCGATGTAACTGTGCCATTGATGGGGAAGTCCTCGGTAGCAGGTTCTATTGCATGGTTATATGGTTCTGGGAAGGAAGTGTCCTTGGAATAGGAAGTAATGGATAAAATATATCGGCCTACCAATATTTTTATCTACTGCGAACTTGTAGGTATCACTGTCCAGGCAGTGTGTGCATCACAACATTTTCATGGTGAGGAACCGATCAGATAACTGGTTTGGGCTGGACCGAAGGACTGGATTGGCACCAAGTTTTGACAGGGCTCCTCCAGCTGCAATAAGCCCAGAAGTCTGGTTCAGAAATTATCCCGACCATCATCTTGACTGCAAAGACAAGCTCTCATTCCTGAATTATGGCCGGAAGATGCTTGTTGCTTTTTTGTTATTGGGTTTTTCGGAGTATCAGCAACTAAGACCATGTATATTGTCTGTAAATTGCGTGTTCTGAAATCGAAGTTCTGTTTTACTGGACGAGAAGTTCGGGAGAAAAACCATGCTACCCTTGCCTGAGACTGACTAACAAAGCCAGTTGTGAAAAAGACATAAAATTTCCTCGTGTCATCGATGGGATTCGAACTCAGGTCCTTTCCACCCGGTGTCGGAAAGAGGCGATGCTACCAGCTATGTTACCGACGAGGGCCTGTTGATGTTAAAAGTTTCAGCAATTTGGGTGGTCAGGGGGAAAGCCGAAAAATTCTACCTGAAGTAATGTAGCAGATTGCTCCCTGTATATTTTTATATCCATTGAGCAGTTTCCTTTACTCATTTAAAGAAAGTTATTGAAAAGCATTTGTTGTGTTTCAAGTTATTTCCATATATTCTTGTTTCAGCTAGATGGGATCTTTTATTTCTGGTGAATATAACGAAATTTTTTCTCAACTTTGTTCCTACAGTTTGAATAGGAAGAATGAGATTTTAAGGGTCAGATTTTGTTGACTAATGATATAAGTTAAGGATTTATATATTTCTCAAAGGAGGCTCAAACACATTCTATAGAATACAACACCTTCAAACATTCTATAGAACACTGCGCCCCTCAAAAACGTTCCATAGAACCCCCACAAATAGAAAAGTCAAGGCAAGAATTCATGAACAGAGAGAGAGATATACAAAAGCTACCAGCATTAACAAATGCAACATCAAATTCCAATCATGAATGGAAGGAAATTATATGATCTCAGAGCAAACCAACATGCATGAACTATCAATAATAGTTACACCACCACATTAAACACAATAAATAACCTTGCTATTCAAAAAAAATATATAATCATCACTGTATTTCCAAATGGCCCACTTCAACAGCCAGAATTTCCCCGCGAAAATCCATCTAAAATGCATCGTAGCAGTGGACGTCCAGACTTTGACGCCATAGAGAATTGCAGGAGATACGTAGGTCTTGATGTATCTGCACACAACAGCTTGGTTTTGAACGTGTAAGAGTTGTTCTAACAACCACCGGGGTCGACAGAACTTGATTGCAGGTAATCTATACGTAGAAGAAAGGGGAGCTGGACGAAAATACTATTTATCCAACTTGGTTCAAGTAAGATGTGACTCTAAATCCCTTCCGCAAAATTATAGGCCCAATGCTCTGCTAAATTCAATAGAGAAAATTCATGACTGTAGTAGCTAAAAGATTGGCGTCTTATTTCAGTACTTGATTTTATCATTCATTGCATGGTTTTCGACTTGGAGGTTCCATGCTTTCTAATTTGTGCCTGTTTTAGCAGTACGCTATGATTATGTGACAAATCACCAGGTTGATGCCATCTACACTGATCTGAGTCGAGCCTTCGACTCGGTCGCGTGTGAAGGCTTAACAGTTAAACTCAATCTGTGTGACATACATGAACAACTGCTTAGCTGACCTAAGAGCTATAAACTGAGTGATCACTGAATTATGACCACCCCTATGAAAACTAAATGCGACCCGTTGACCACGTGAGGTACGAGGGTGCGCAGTTTGTCGATCTACGTAGCATACATAAGGTGTCAGTAGTTCAGTAGGTAGTAAAATTCCGAACGTGATGGGTAAAAGGAAGGATTGATCGCACTTTGATAAAGGACAGATTGCGAGAGCTCAACGAGCTGGTGCCTCGATTTCCCAAATGACTGAAGTGGTGAGGTGCTCAAGAACCAATTTTCTTAAAGTGCACCAGGACACGTCAAAAAGGTCAAACAACGACGCAACTGCAAACGTCTAGCGAAAGGTTGATGTTAGAGGTGAGCGCCAGGTCACCTCTAACATCAACCAACCGACGACTTGTACAGACGAACAGGCTCAGCACTGTTGAAGAGTTGACTACCGAATACAACATGGATTAACCCGGAACAATATCTAGCATGACCATGCGTCGAACGCTCGCACGTATGGGCTATACAAGCAGACGACCCCTATGGCATCCTGTCCTAACCAACGTTCATCGGCGTAAAAAAACTCGCCTGGTGCAAATAGCATGAACGTTGGACGTTAGAAGACTGGAAGAAGATGTGCTGGTCGGATGAGTCACGTTATTTACTCCACACCGTGGATGGTCGTGTACCGATTTGACGTCAACAACATGAGGCTCTTCATCCACCGTGCATGGTGTCAAAAGTGCAGGCCGGTGGAGGTAGTTGTATGGTGTGGGCCATATTTCACTGGCAGGAACTTGGACCCCTGGTGCACACGGAACAACGTATCAGTGGTGTCCGCTATCATCAACTGCTTGCTGACTGTGTACACCCTGCTATGTTACACTTTTTCCCGAATGGTGATGGTGTCTTCCAAGATGACAATGTGCCTAGCCATTGGGCACTTGATCTGCAGGAATTGTTTGGGGGAACACAGCAGTTCTGACTTATAGCATATCGATTGGCCTCCGAACTCTGCCGATATCAATCCCATAGAGCACTTGTGTGACACTATGGAAAGTCATATCAGGCGTCTGATACACCAATCACCTACATTGCTGACCACATTACACACAGCTTGGTTGGCCATACCTCCGGAACGCTTCCGGCATCTTGTTGAATCAATGCCACGTGGATAGCTGCCGTAAGGAGGGAAAAAGGAGGTGTATTTGCGATATATTATATCAAGCTTTTGTCAATGTTTCCGGTATCTTTTCCTTAAAGAAGGGTGCCCACAGTGCTCCATCCCGGTTCCTTTATTATATAATGTGTATATCAATGATATATACATTATATCTTTTAAGACATTTCCTAATAAATTAACATCTATTAATACTAACTTTTTGACACATCTATTAAATCGCTGCCCTGCATAGATGTCATTAAGCTCTACGTAGCTGTTTCCTCTGATCTACAGTGCCCTCCTACTCAACCAATTTTCTTAATGGGTTTGCAGCAATAACCCTACTCTTAACAGATCAAAAAATACAATACTGTGGCAACCTACAGAGACCTTACAGAGGAGAGGATTTTTCATCCTTACGGAATTAATCATTTCATTACACTTAAATCTCATCATACGGAGACTTAAGGGTGTTGTTTTCCTCAATGCCTCTTTCGTGCCTCATATTTTGGAAAGTTTTAAGAAGGCTTATAAAGTTGTTGGATTCATCAGGAAGCTCACTTATACGTTCAATGAGGCATTCATTTGTCGCTGCTCTTACCGAATCTTGAATAAGCTGCTGTTTTTATATGGCCGAGAACATAGTGGCATAGTGTTTCTGTTGGGGTGCCACCGGTGGTTTCCCACAACTGTGGCATTATTTCTTTTGTGCGGTACAACGAAACTCTGTATAAGCCAGAAGTGTGGGTAAGGTGTAAGTGTAAGGTGTGTTGAGGGTCTAGCGGCTCCTGGGGTTTCCCCCATCTCCGCATATGTTCTATGTTTCGGGCAAGCCTGAGATTTTTAAAAAAGTATGGTTCATGTGCTATGTGGTGTGGTGTGGTGTGGTGTGGTGTGTTGTGTTGTTTGTTCATCCGGCCTATTAGCCGTCAGGCCCCTAGTGGGACCTGACATTTCCACACCCAGCCACGGGGAGGCTGGCTGGGTGTACCCAGTGAGGTTATTTTACTCTGGCAGGTCCTGTCACTTACTTTCCTAAGATTTCAGTGGGTCGGACTTAAAAAAAAAAAATGGAGAATTCGCGAGCTTAGTTTATTTAGTTAATGTTCTTTTAAACATCGTTTGGGGTTTACGCTGAAAGTCTGTAAGGCTAAAAGGTCAGGCATAAATTTTGGTGTGTCTTAAATTTTGATGTTCGGCTGATCGCTAAGTAAGATGGCAGTTTTGGGTGATGGGGAGGCAGAAGAGTGGGGGGATTAGGAAGCAAAGGGGTCGATAGAGGTGACCCCCTGTTTATCAATGGAGCAGGCCCATGCCCCTCAAGAGGGAAGAAATGGTGGTAAGGGGGAAAGAGGGTTCTCCCCCTTTCCAGGAAGTGGGGTTTAAAGAGTATCCTTCAGGTGCAGAATCTGAGAGCCAGATGGTGCTCTAATTTAGTTCTCAGACTGTGTTGGTCTCTTTCAGGAATTTCGTCAGTGTGACAAGAATTTGGCTTGTCCGGAGTAGGAGTAGTTTCCTCAAGATAGTTGTCTTCTCCTTTTTCTGTGAGCCACTTTGATTAGTATTTTGGGCATGTGGTGCGTTTTTACTGTACTCTTCATTTTCTTCTTTGATTCTGGTTTGTTTGTGTTCATCCGTTCCTTCTAAGTTAGGCTTTTCTATTGAGTGTTATTGTCTTCCTGCGGGACAGGTTTTAGTGCAATAATTGTTTTCCTTCTTGTAAATAGTTAGGTTGCAAAGTTGGTAAATGCTACAAACACTTCTTGTGTATTCAGGAATCGGGATTCTTGGTGAATTGGATTGTATTGTATGTTTGTAATGAGGCTCGCTCGTATGTCGTCAAAATTTTCACATTAATTCATGACATGTGTCCATGATTCAAGTTCTACGCAAGTACAATTTCTGTCTTCTGTTATGCCTATAACTAATAGTTTAACAGTAGCCACCGGCAGAGGTGAAAGTGATTCTTGCACTGCTTCTATTGGAATGAGCAGCAGCCTGTAAAACAAGATGCAAGGTATTTCAGAGACTGCTGGGAGTCATTGCGGTACAAGTAAACACATGGGTTGTGTAAGGCTAGCTAAGAATAGGAACAGGTGCATGTTTACTTACGTATACACCAATGCTAGGAGTTTGGTAAATAAATTTGATAAATTTGAGTTATTGCTCAAAGCATCAAAGGCGGATATTGTTGGGATATCAGAGACGTGGTGTCACACAGGTATAAGGAATGCAGAACTGCAATTTGGGGAGTACAACGTCTACAGAAAGGACAAACAGGATAGGAAGGGAGGAGGGATTATGATATTAGTTAAGAAACACATAAAAATCCAAGGAAGTGAAGCCAGTCGATATCGCTGGACAGTGCAGTGTCGAGTCAGTTTGGTGTGACATAAGCATTGGGAGAACAAAATTGAGAGTAGGAGTGTGTTATAGGCCTAATGACTCTGATGAGTATAATAAGGAACTGTACAGAGAAACAGAGTGGGCCAGTAAATCAGAGAGTCTTATAATGGGGAATTTTAATTTCCCAGATATTGAATGGAATTTCTGGGTTGGTCACTCACACATTAGCAAGGTTTTTGTGGATTTATTGGATGATTGTTTTATACATCAGCATGATCGCGAAGCAACTAGAGGGAGTCATACTCTTGATTTGATTATCAGTAGTGATTCTTCATGCATTAAGAATCGGCAAATAAAGGAACCACTAGTGGTAGTGATCACAGTGTGCTGAAGTGGGGTTTACTCAAAGTGGTAACTACAATCAGGGGTAAACGGCAAAAACCGGCAGAAGTACTTAACAAGTAAAAGACGATGCCGAAAAAAAACAGTGTTAGGGTTGAATTTGAAAGTGTCTGCAATTCTGCCCAGACACGAGAGGAGGGAGTATATGATGAGAGCCTTGTGCAAGGCTCTCATCATATACCCTGGAGAGATTGTGCAAGGCTCAAGGGGTAGAATTTTTTTCACCCTTGTCTGTGCTTGTTAACAGGAGAGACTGCTTCTAGAGGGATGGGACACGCTTAAATAGAAAGGGTGCAAGAATATTTGCTGATGCTATCGAGGCAGAGTTAGGTGAGTTGAAAAACTGCTAGCTTCGGGGATTTCACGGACTAATAGATTAACAGTAGCCGCTGGCAGAGGTAAAAGTGATTCTTGCACAACTATTGAAATTCAATTGAGCAGCAGCCTGGAAAGCAAGGCAATGGGAATTTACAGAACTGCTTGGAGTCAGTGGAAGAAGTAAATACATGGCCTGTGTTAGGGTAACTAATAGTAGAAACAGGTGCATGTATACTTTCATGTCCACCAATGCTAGGAGTATAGTTAATAAATTCGATGAGCTTTAAGTGCTAGTCAAGACATCAAAGGCAGATATTGTTCGGACATCAGAGACGTGGTGTCACACAGACATAAGCAGTGCAGAACTAGAATTTGTGCAGTACAATGTGTACAGAAAGGATAGACAGGACAGCAAGGGAGAAGGGTTATGCTGTCATTTAAGAAACACATAAAATCTAAGGAAGTGCATCCAATTGATGTGGGTGAAAAATGCAATGTTGAGTCTGGTGTGACATAAGCATTGCGAAAGGAAAAATGAGAGTAGGTGTGTGTTATAGGCCTAATGAATCTGAGGAATTGTGCAGAAAAATAGAGTGAGCCAGTAAATTAGAGTGTCTTATAATGGGCCATTTTAATTTCCTGGATATTGTCTGGAATTTTCTGGGTTGGTCACTCACACAGTAGCAGGGCTTTTGTGGATTTATTGGACGTTGTTTTCTACAGCAGTATGTTCAGGAGGCAACTAGTGGGAGTAATACTCTTAATCTAATTATCAGCAGTGATTCTTCATGCATTAAGAATCTGCAGATAAAGGAACCACTAGGTGGCAATGATCACAGTGTGATTTACTCAAAGAGGTAACTACCATCAGGGGTAAAGGGAAGGATTTTTGTTTTCGTAAAGGCGACTACGATGATCTGAGACAGTATTTAAATTCTATACGGTGGGACCAACTGATGATGTTACCAACGGCAAATTCAAAGTGGGAAGCATTCAAAGAATTAAACTTGGAAGCTACTAGACTTTTCATACCAACAAAGAAATATTGTTCAAGATTTAGGCCTAAATGGATGTCAGATGAACTAATTAGACATGTGACAGAGAAGAAAGTGCATGCGATACATAAAAATTAACATGTGCCAAGGATGAAAAGAAAAACAGCAAAGAGTTCTTTACTTATGTAAACTCTAGAAGAAAGGGGATGAATCAGATTGGTCCACTTGATATTGACGGTTCAACTGTTAGTGATCCTGCTCAGGTAGCTACCAAACTAAATGAATATTTTGCATCGACATTCACAAAAGATGGAGTTATTCGTGGAGGGGAATGCCAGAGGTGTATTCAACTATGGCAGTAAGCTAGATAATCTTGTAATAACTGAGAGTAAAGTGGAGGAGAAATTGTTGAAGATAAACACAAGAAAGGCACCTGGGGTGCATGGAATCTATCCAGTTATATTAAAGGAGGCGGCAAAGGAAGTAAGCAAACCCTAAGCCATAATTATGAGAGCTTCTATGGACTCAGGGGAGGTACCCACAGACTGGAGATGTGCAAATGTGACCCCAATTCACAAAGTAGAATCAAAGGGAGACACAGGTAATTACTGACCTGTTAGTTTAACTTCTGTTCCAGGGAAATTAATGGAGGCACTGGTTAAAGAAGCATTGCAGAATCATCTAGAGAAGACTTCAGTTATAACTCGGACACACATGGGTTTCTTAAGGGGAAGTCTTGTCTGACTAATTTGATTGGATACTATGATGTAGTCACAAAAGAACTGGATGCAAAGAATAACTTTGATATCATATATTTGGATCTTAGAAAAGCCTTTGATACTGTTGCACATGGAAGACTGCTGCCCAACTTGGAGCAGTGTGGCATTGGAGAGTGGGAGAACACAGAGAGTGGTAATCAATGGACACTGCTCTTCGTGGGGACTAATGTTATTAGTGGAGTACCTTAGGGTTCAGTGCTGGGTCCATTGCTGTTTTCTGTATTTATAAATGATATTGATTATGGTATATTAGGCTTAATGTCCAAGTTTGCAGACGATACGAAGGTTTGCAGGGTTGTTAATGCCACTAATGACAGTACACTGCTACAACACAATCTGGAAAAGTTGAGCAGATGGGCTCAGTGGTGGAAAATGAAGTTTAACATTGACAAATGTAAAATACTACATATGGGAAGCAGTAATCCCAGATAAACGTATCAACTCTGTCGTACCACATTGACTGTGGTAGAGAATGAAAAGGTCCTGTGGGTAATTGTGCAGGCAGATATGAAGTTTTCTGACAGTGCAGACGGGCTGCAAGAGTAGCTCATGGTGTCTTGTCAATTATATACAGGAATTTTTCTAGCAGGTATTAGGAGGTGATTATTCCCTTGTATAAGGCAATGGTCAGGCCACATATTGAGTACTGTATGCTGGTCTGGAGGCCTCATTTTAAAAAGGATGTAGAGCTGTTGGAACGAGTACAGAGAAGGGCACCAAGATTAGTGAATGGAACAAAGGGTTGCTCTTATGAAGAAAGGCTTAAGTTTTGCAAATTACAGTGTCTGGAGACTAGGCACCTGCGAGGTGATCTGATTGAGGTGTGTAAATCTTTGAATGGTTTGAGCATGCTCAATGCGGATGGAATTCTTCCTTTTGCTCAGGATAATCGCCTGAGAAGGCATAAATTTAAATTGAGGAAAGACAGTTGTAGGGTAGATGTGCAGAAGTTTGCGTTTAGCCAGCAGGTGGTTTATTGGTGGAACAAACTTCTATCTGTCGTTATAGAAGTTGATAGCTTAAATTGAGTCAAGGCAGAACTTGTCAAACATTTGGAGTGAGTGGACGGGTGAAATTAGAATGTTTTTTTTTTTTTTTTTTTTTGGCCGATGCTATGTAAGCTTGCTTTCTTGCCTCATCTGCCTTCGCTAATGGTTTTTGCTTTCGAAAATTCGACTACGATGGTCTGAGACAGTATTTCAATTCTATACGGTGGGACCAACTGGTGATTTTACCAACAACACCAATTCAAGGTTTAGGCCTAAATGGATGTCAGAGGAACTAATCAGACATGTGGCTGAGAAGAAAAATGCATGGGATATATATATAAATTAATAATAATAATACTACTAATAATAATAATAATAAATTAATGCGTGACATGGAAGCCTATGATAGATATAAGCTGGTCTGTTACCATCTCACAAAGGAGATTAGGCAGGCAAAGGCAGATTATGAGAAATCCTTGGCAAAGGACGCAAAGAAAAACAGAAAAGAGTTCTTTACCTATTTAAACTCAAGAAGGAAAGGGATGAATCAGATTGGTCCACTGGATATAGAGGGTTCAACTGTTGATGATCCTGCTTAGGTGGCTGACAAACTAAATGAGTATTTTCATCTACATTTACACATGAGGAGTTATTCAGGGAGGGGAATGCAGAGGTGAATTAAACTCTGGCAGTGAGCTAGTTGATTTTGTAATAACTGAGAGTAAAGTGGAGGAGAAATTGTTGAAGATAAACACAAGAAACGCACCTGGGCTGGATGGTATCTATCCAGTTATATTAAAGGAGGGAGCAAAAAGTAAGCAAACCCCTAGCCATAATTATGTGAGCTTCTTTGGACTCATGGGCTGTACCCATGACTGGAGATGTGCAAATGTGACCCCAATTCAGAAAGGAGTATCAAAGGGCGACACAAGTAATTACAGTCCAGTTAGTTTAACTTCCTTTCCAGGAAAATTAATGGAGGCACTGGTTAAAGAAGCACTACAGCATCATCTAGACAAGACTTGAGTAATAGCTCGGACATAGCATGGTTTTGTTAAGGGAAAGTCTTGCCTGACCAATTTCATTGGATACTATGATGTGTTCACAAACGATCTGGATGCAGGGAATAACTTTGATATCATATATTTGGATCTTAGAAAGGCTTTTGATACTGTTGCACATGGAAACTGCTGAATAAATTGGATCAGTGTGGCATTGGAGGCAAATTGTTGCTACAGATAAAGGATGGTTGAGTGAGAGAAAGCAGAGATTTATTTTTGTTATTTTGGTTTTTTTTTAGGAGCATTAGCAACTAAGGCCATATTGCTCCGGGATATGCGGTGGTCATTTCGTGACCTTTCCGCATCCTCCGTATTTGGTGGTGACGGGCTCGAACCCCGGTCTAATCAAGAAGCGTGTGCTACGCACTGCTGCTCCTTCCCACCTGGCTACGGAGGCGCCTGAGAAAGCAGAGAGTGATAATCAATGGACACTGCTCTTCTTGGACTAATATAATTAGTGGAGGCCCTCACGGTTCAGTGTTGGGTCCATTGTTGTTTTCTGTATTTATAAATCATATTTATTATGGTATATCAGGCTTAATTTCCAAGTTTGCAGATAATACGAAGGTTCGCAGGGTTGTTAAGGACACTAATGACAGTACGCTGCTGCAACAGAATCTAGAAGTTGAGCAGATGGGCTGAGAGGTGGCAAATGAAGTTTAACATTGACAAATGTAAAGTACTGGATATGGGAAGCAGTAACCCTAGAGTAACGTATCAACTCTGTGGTACTACACTGACTGTGGTAGAGAACGAAAAAGACCTCGGGGTAATTGTACATTATTATTCTTATTATTTTAGGGTTGCCCGGAATTAAATACATTAACTCGTATTTGTGTCTGTAAATTGCGTATGTTCTATGGTCTATTTGTCTGTTTTGCTGGCGAGAAAACCCTAGTTACTGGGGAGAAAAACTTTGCTATCTACGCCTGAGACCGACTAACTCAGCCACGGAGTGAAAAAAGCCCATTAAAGTTCCTGGCGTCATCGACGGGATTCGAACCCAGGCCTTTTCCACCCGGTGTGGGGAGGACGGTGGCGATACCACTGTGCTTCCCGCGCAGACCGGGGTAATTGTACAGGCAGCTATGATGTATTCTTTGCACTGCTAAGAATACATCATATCTGCACTGCTAAGAATACAGGCAGATATGATGTATTCTTAGCAGTGCAGTCGGTCTGCAAGAGTAGCTCATGGTGTCTTGCCAATGATATACAGGAATTTTTCTAGCAGGGTTAAGGAGGTGGTTTTCCCCTTGTATATGTCAATGGTCCATTTCTTTTCGGTCTCTCTCTCTCTCTTTTCACTCAAATATAGGGCTTATCGGCAAAAAAAAAAAAAGAGTTCCTTATTCGGTGCCTTAATTTTGCTGAATGATTTGCATTTTGTACCGAAATTTTAATCATATAGACCCCTTCATATTGTACCGAAATTTTATTCATACTGCAAAACTTCAACTTAGCAATTCGGATTTATTTTCAATTCTTTTACAAATAAAACAATCGCCGCCTTTTTTCCCTTGTTTATTCATCTAAACAGTATAAGGGGTTGTCTGTTGTTTTTGTTTAGGGTTTTAGAAGCATCAGCGAGGATTGTCTGTGTATTTGTATACAGATGTAATCTTGTATTATATGTGTAGATGTGTAGATCATTCTTAAATGCGCTGTTATTTAATTGTCTTATAAATACTATAAATTTTTATTGGATTTAACTCTGTAATGTATATTATTGAAAAGAAACTTATAAAATTACCCTGATATGTACTTAGCACCCTCCTGGCACTTTGCCGTCCCGGGGTGGTTTCCTTATGGAAATAAACAGATAATAATAATAATAATAATAATAAAATTGGTGCGTTGTTTCACAGCAACGCATCTATTTAGGTATGTTGCTATCCAGCAACAGTAGTGCAGCCCATGTTTAAGGGCGTCGATCCTGATGCCTGAAACATCGGTTGCACTGTTTTTGGATTGCGTTTCAACGAAAAAATCAACGGTTTCGATTTATCAGGATTGGTGCTGAAGTCGAAACCGGACATTAGGCCACGATTCTGGATTTCCGTTGGATCAACTCATTGACAGCAGTGTCCCCAGAGTTGGCGATAATGTACTTCGTATTTTCGTGTCACGCTAACCCATGTATTTCCAGTCGTAATATCCACGCGATACACCGTAGGTCTGTTATATTGAGGATAATCGACAACGATAAACAATTAACAGAGGCCGTAAATTTTGATTCTACTAACAAATGCCACTTCTTTTGTTAAATTCATCGTGTAAGTGGCTGAATTGACTTTTTTTATAGTCTCACCACTCAAATGAGAAAGCACATTCCGGCATAAAAGTTTGGAATAAATTTGGCATGACAACAGTTTTTGTTAAGTTTTTTTTTTTATTTTTTTTATTAGCTACGAAAATGTATAACCTTCTTTTATTGCTGCCAAGTACGGTACGGGTGCTAGAAACAATAATTCTCATCGGGGCGACGTGGCCAGGAGTTTTACGCTAAGGAAAAGTTTTCATTAAGGAATGAATTAAATTGGTAAAAATTACAGTAACGTGGGAAATTATGAGTTGCGCAAAATTTAACACGTAAAATGAAGTTATTTATTAGTTAGTTATAAAGTTAGTTATTTATTGCATCTGAAGTTCAACAGATGCAATCCACTCGAGGAGCGTGCGGCGGTATTTGTAGTCGGTAGCCATTTTCTGTAGGTTCACTCCAAGACGGAGCAGTGCTTGAATTTTGGGGAGTGCCTGGGCAGGTAGGAAACGACTACACCGTTTCAACCGGTTGTATTTGAGGATTAGTGCGGGGTGTGACCTCAAGGATGGCGGAGGATTGTGCCACCGACGGAAATCCCATGTAAGGTTTATCATAAAAAACAACACGCTTCAAATATTATTTTAATATTTTTTATTAAGTATCGAAAATTTACAGAAAAAAAAAAGTTCAAATGATTAATATTAACGACTATACTGATTTTCATCAAAAGATATTCTCAACGAGATTTTATTTTATTTTATTTATTTAATGTTTTTAAGGGAGGACATTTTCTTCTTCGCAAAAGGGTGACAGGTAGGAACTGCGATGGGGCGTGGGTGACTTAAATCCGTCCACGGTGATGCGAGTCATCGGCTGAAAACGCCATCGGACGCTACTGTTTGACAAAATGAAAACATTGGGAGGGCGAGCGCACTATTTTAATCTTTTACGCCACTGACTTTCGAGGAGGAAATGATTAAGAGAGGGCAGCACCATCTCCATCCGTTGTTGGTGGTGATTCTCGGCGAATATTTATGTCACCAAAGCGTCGAATATTCCGCGCTCGGGAAGATACGGAATTCATTTGTCGTTCTTTATGCTTCGAGCTTTTTCTCTCGAGTTCGTAATTCCCATTTCATTAAAAAGAAAGCCGTGCGCAACTTCGTTTTAACTATCCTGCGGAAATGGCGTTTGATTTGTTCCGCCATATGAGCGGTGGATGGAACTTTATGAAAACTCTTACAGTTAACGCCACCTTAAAGTCATTTATATTTACGCGGCAGCGTTAGTTTAAGCCGATGTATATTAGTATTAGTATTAGTAACGGCCGTATGGTGCAAGAAAGCCTATGGCTTATGCTGCACCAGCCAAAAAAAAAAAAAAAAAAAATCCGAACAAAACAATGATAAAAACAAAAATTAAATAAATAAATAATAATAATTAATAAAGAAATAAAAATAATAAAATGAAATTAAAAATTAAATAAAAAGGAAATTAATCCTATCATCCTATGCGCTTCCCTTACCCGAATATACTCATTATTATTACTATTATTATTATTACTACTACTTAGCCACATGGTGCAAGCAAGCCTGAGGCTTATGCTGCACCAGCTAAAAAAAAAAAAAGAAATTCCCGAGTTACCCTGAGAGAGATTGTTTGTTTGTTGTTTGGTTTTTAGGAGCATTAGCAACTAAGGCCATATTGCTCCGGGATATGCGGTGGTCATTCCCTGACCTTTCCGCATCCTCCATATTTGGTGGTGACGGGCTCGAACCCCGGTCTAATCAAGAAGCGTGTGCTACGCACTGCTGCTCCTTCCCACCTGGCTACGGAGGCGCCTCCCTGAGAGAGAGAGAGAGAGAGAGAGAGGAGTTGAAGGGAATCACCAATTAGCTCTACTATTACGAATTTCTTTGTTTGTAGTATAAATTACTTTATATAAATATGTGCTTCGTATTTGCGTTACCCCAGTTTTGTCTTATAAATACTGTTTCTCCGTCTTCAATTCGTGAAATATTTTATTAATGAAACGGGAATGCGAGCGGTTCGCAATGACCTTGTCAAATGTTTTGATTGTACAGCGTCATCACTTTGCGTGCAGTTGGAATGCGGAAAAAGTTCCGATTAGTTTCAGAAGTGGCCACGGGGGTTTAGCGTAAAATACTGTAATAGTTTCAGGGAGGTCAACATTACGCGTGCGTTACATTTTCATAAGCTTTTCCACTTTTCCGAGAAACTAGCTGATCAGAATAGACCCTGTGAAATACTCCGAAAGTAAGGAAGCAGTAGAGAGTGAAGAGCATCTCAGAAGCGCACTGCTTACTTCAACTATAATCTTGACAATGAGTGAACTTGTAAACAATATTGTAAATATACGCACTTTTGTAAATTATTGTAAATAATTGTATTCGTGCATTTTTGTACACTCTTCTCATATTGTATATAATTGCAATTCTTACATTTTGTACACCCTTCTAGCCGGTCTGCTGTGTATAAGGGGTGAAAGCAAACACTCGCTATTTTTTAATAAACGGATTTTAATAATAATAATAATAATAAAAAGAAGCAAAGAGTGGCCATTTCCAGGCTCAGAACAGCTACCCACAATGATCATATACTGTACTTTTTCAGAAACTCCATCCAGTTTCTGCAATGCGATCGACTGAGCAGAATTAACGGCTGTCTCTAACAACAATTTTCTGTTCTTTGTGAAAAGACCCCGTCTTTTCCCATTCGTTCTAATATGTGTCGATTTGACCCTCCTAAGAGGTTCCAATCTCACCTTCGTTCCGAATATGGTTATGCGTTATTGCACGCTGATATTAGGTGACGGAGTCGAAGAAAAATACCAGAGACTCTTCAGCTTGTTGAAAAAGAAAAAAAAAAAATCAAGGAATTCTCAAATCGAGTGAGTATGTGTCTGTAAATTGCGTGTGTTCTTTGCTCGATTTGTCTGTTTTCTGAACGACGAATCCGAGTTTCTGGGCAAAAAAACTAAACTAACCTCGTTTGAAACCAACTAACTCACCCACGTTGTGAAAAAGGAACACACGCCAGAAATTCAACTTAGTAACCACAACTTACCGAAGCTGCCTTCAACAGCCCTCCTCACTCTTCTAAAACCCTTTTTCACAATGTACGTGGATAAGCAGATGGATGTTTTTAGTAAACAACATCCATCTGCTGGGTAAAGTTCCTAGGTTTCCTTCCATCCCGGATTCATGCAGACATGTAGTACTATCTGGGCGTATTCACCGCTATTTGCATTCCTTTCATTCGTTTCAGAGAGGACATCGTAGTCTGTACAGATTATGTTAAGCTTTTAACTCTTATCGATTCACCAAAAACTTAGATGTCGTTACTGCTATCCTAGATGAAGAGTTTTGTGCCCTGACAGATTGCTGCCTCAAATAATCGGCATGAGGAGAACTGTGACCAGTATCAAAATGCTGGTTGGCAAAATCAACTCTCCTGACTTGTGAGATATATGTCAGTGGCATGTTCCACTTCCTTCCCTAAGAGCCACCCCCTTTTCTTCAGCTACAACGGAATAGGCTGAGGATCAGTGACAGATTCCTACCTGGCCAATTGCTTCCTACAGTACAAGCCCTGCTAAAAATGAGTTGACCTCCAGAAATTCGCTTCGGATCGCAATTACAGGCACTCGTTAGCCGAAATTGTTCCCCTTTTGTTTGGCCCCTGATGTCCACTCATACCGATATCTCCACCTGCTATCTGTATGAGGCGCAGAACGGCACGTCGCAGGCACATCGACGAATTGTTTCACAAGAAATTGCGAAACCGTATACAACAACTTAATGCACGCCTGTGAAATATTCTGACTTGTGTGAATATTCTGAAATATGTACATATGAACGGGTACATACTTTTGTGTACTGTTTGCCTCACAACTAGGTATATACTGATATCTATTGAATGGTTAATGCCACGTTTTTAAGTTAATTTCATGTTATGTTATCTTTTTGTTATACCGTACATATTTTTATGTTACCCTATATCATGGTCAAGCCCTTGGCCTCCTGGCTGTGGTGTGCACATATGTGTATCTTAACTGTACAATGAAGATTTCTTCTTCTACTCGCGTTTATTTGCGCTGAAGTTGAAGAAAAGACCGCACACTATACGTATATGGTCTTTTCTCTCAAGGAATCATCTGTGGTTGAACCCACCCTCCCAGGAACAATGACACGAAGCGTCACAGCTCTATAGATTCCTTAGAATTATATATGACCCAAAAGATAATTGTAAGATTTCACAGCCTCGTCAAGCACTTCAGCGCTCTACGCTGGAACGCCAAACTGTCTATCGCGGTGGGAAATTCTATAAAAAGATTATTTATTGATTTTTATTACATACATAGGTTATTTAGACAAGAACCTAGAAGTAGATAAGGAAATAATAGACAGATTTTGTCAAGAAGCGGCGTATAGAACAAAGACCCGGGGAGAGACGTACGCATCCGTCCCATTACAACGAAAGCGGGACTACGAGATGCAGCGAAAGATGGGCCTGAATACGGGTGAGGGCGCAGTGGTGAATATAGTTCACTTGGCTCGTATTTAGTCATTAGAGGATAAAGGCAAATCCGGATCACCGAATACATCTACTCCGCCGATTCAAATTTCGGTGATGAAAAGGAAATTCTGGCCACCCCCCCCCCCCTGGAAAATTCTTCCCGATTCTCGGGTGTACAGGAAAGAAATCGCACGAGGAAGTGATGCTCACGTGCGGCACCAATCGTACAATTTAATAATAAGCGGGACAGTTAATTTGTGTCGGGTGCCTTTTCCTGCGGGTGTAGCAGACGAGAGTATGCCTACGTAACAAGGGCCCGTCGTTGTCGACGCGTGTACACCAACGCTAACGGCATCTTGCTGATACGTCGATAATTAGCGATTATTATTATCGCTATTCGCGGGAATAGAAATTTTTTTTTTTATTATGTTGCGTGTGATTTTTTCTATGTAAACCCCTGGCTTGTAGCCGTGAACAGCAGTGCGCTTTCTGTTTATAATAAAGAGTTCTTCTTCTAAATGACATTCGTCTCGTGGGTCAGGGATTTGCGATGTGGGTGTACTTTGTTATTCTCGTTCGAAGTTTTTTCCTCGCTACGAAAGTAGATTTAGGTTACCAGACTATTGCGGAAGCGTTTTCCAACATAAGTGCCCTCGTGGGTAGCGCAGTTGGTAGGAACGCAGTCCTCCTCGCACCGGGTGGAAAAGACCCTCGTTCCAATTCCGTCGACGACGCGAGGAATTTTTATGGGCCTTTTTATAACGTGGCTGAGCTAGTCGGTCTCCGTCCAGGCACTGTTGTTTTTACTTCCAGCAAACAGCAAATCGACCTCAGAACACGCACAATTTACAAACGACACGCACGGGGCAATAGAGCCGTAGTCACTGATGCTCCTAAATCCTTACAACAACGAACGACACAAGTAACGTACAATAAAATGCAATTTTGCTATTTTTTTTCAGAGGCGCCGTTCTGGAAAGGCGCCGTTGTGTTCGTACGCGTAAACAGGCCTGACGTAGCCCAGTGGTCAGGAGCGAGAGTGCATAGCACGCGTTCCTTGAGTGGACCGGGGTTCAAGCCCGTGACTACTAAATACGATAAATATTTGTATTGATGATTTATTGTAAACTCTACTGACTTGGTTGTCGTGCGGAGTATAAACAGAAAATTTATTTATTTTTATTAAATCTCGTACGGAAAGCCCCGTATGTCGGCGTCCTCGGGGCATAGCACGTTCCGGATTTTTGAAAATTCCGATTTTTGAAGGTTAGGCACATTGCTTGGAGTATCCTCGGGGCTAATTATATTTATTACTTAATGCCGAAGCTCCTATCCGTACAATCTCCGCCGAGTCCATTTTGGTAGCGTTATGCGAAAAGGTTAAACGTAATCCGTACTGCGGGATTAGTCCAGCGGGTAACCCACTTACCTGAAGAAATAAAGGTCGCAGATCGGAATGTTGTCCCCTGTATGGGGTTTCGATTGCCTAATGTTTTTTTTTTTTTTCTTCTGATCTCAATGTGAGGTATAAATATGGCTTCAGCAGTCCAACCGCCTGTTGAGAGATTTAATGCATGCTATTAAGTAGTAGCGCGTGAACTGAATGTTTCCCACGTTAGGTTACGCTACTGAAATCGTTGAATGAGAACAGGGCTCTCTCTCTCTCTCTTTCTCTCTCCTTTGGCACTTTTTAGTTCTCTTCTTTCGAGCCATTGCGTCGTACGGAACACTACGCCAGTATGCACCCTTCGCGTACGACCGAGTCTTTTGTATACGAAGTTCCCCGTACATCTACGGTAGTGTCGAAAATGTTGAAGAGCGATTATAAAATTATGCACGCGCACAATCCGCTCACGATTTGCCGTAATATTCGCTGTTTTTACAGAGAATCAATGCGGAGGACGACCCGAATTTATTAAATCCCTCAACGCGCGATTGCCATAAAGCGAATTTCATCGGGGGAGGGGGGGCACAGTTAAAGTTCGGAACACGCTGTGGACTTTTCTGAATTGAGCCGAATGCAGTGACGAGCGAAAGCGCCATCTAGGAGCTGCGGGGAAAACTGCGACGACCGTTTGCTTCAACGCGTAGTAATAAAAACATATTTCCGTGAATTTTGTAGTTGCGAAGAAAACCTTGGACAATCCACTTGTCTTCTCCTCTCCGTCACGAAAAAAAAAAAAAAAATAATAATAAATAAATAAAATAAAAACTAAAAAAATAATAAAAATAAAACGTAATGAAAAATTAATAAAAAATGGCGCTCTATAATACTCTCAACTTACTGTAATATTTGGCGAATAGACGGCGACGGTCCCTCCGAATTACGAGCAAAGGGCAACGCAACGATCGATACGAAATAAAACACGATCGCGACACACAACTGCAAATAATCGTTCGTTAATGCGAAAAAATAAAAACAAAATTAAAAACGTATTTTTTTAATACTTTTTATTAATCCCAACAACGGCATTAAGCCTTACATTCGTGATTTTCAGTTCGCTGTACAAAAACGTTCTTCAGTAAATTAAATATTTAGAGAATAAATACAAAACTTCCATAATGTTCAATAAATAAAATATTAAACGCGGATTCCATAAAATAGTAAGGTAGTATTGCGCGCGTGTGTTTTTTGTAAAGGGGGAACGTCAGTTCATCTCCACCTCGTGTCTCTGTGAAGAACGGTATCAGTACCAATGGGCCAGATGTGTGTGTGTGACGTAGGTTTGTGCGTATTACGCGTGTTCTGTTCTGGCCAGAAGCATCAGCACCTGGAAAGATGATTGTGGGTACTCGGGAAGGTTGGCCAGTTCCAGTAGAGCGCGTAATGTCTCAAAAAGAGACTCTGACCCACCTGGTGGAGACAGAAGGTACACCATGATTATATGGGATTCCCATTCCAGAAGAAATAAAAAAAAAAAGCAAAAAAAAAAAAAAATGACCACACGTGGTCATGGAAAAGAAATGAACAAAACTGAAATAATAAATGAAGCGGAAGAAAATAAAATACTGGTGTATTTATTATTATTTTGTATTTTTTTTAGCAGCACCACTACTTTCTTTTATTTTTTTATTTATTATTTTCTTAAATTTATTTTTTATTACTTTTACTTTTTTTTAGCGGCACCACTACTTTCTTTCTTTTATTTGTCTATTTATTTATTTATTATTATATTTTATTTTAGCAGCGGCACTACTTTCTTTCTTTTTATTTCTTTTTATTTTATTTGTTGTTATTATTATTTTTTAATCTTACAGTAAATACGTAAAAGAAAGAAAGTAGTAGTGCCGCTAAAAAGAAAAGAAAGAAAAGCGCTTAATTTTGTCCGCGGGCCTAATCCAGAGGATTAGGATTGAGGATTTCAGTTTACTCGCTCGACAATTATGAAAGGAGATCTAACCAGCATTGTGCCGCATCCTGTTCAGATCTGTCCACACTGAACGCCTTCGAAGAAATACGCCTTCGGCGAAAGCCTGCAGAATGAGATATGAAGCGGAAACGACTCCTGTTCTGGTCGAAAATGAGGAAGGTACTATTCATTTTTCATTTTTTCCATTTTTCATTTTTCATTTGTTTTATTAATCGCAATAACGACATTAAGCCCTACATTTGTGATTTTGCTACACAATTATTATAAAAGAAAAACTTCGGTAAAATTAAATATTTATAAAATAAGCGCAAAACGTGTAATCTTCGATAAATAACATATTTATAAAATAAAAGCAAAACTTATTATAATGTTTAGTCGATAAGGAAAACATTAAACACGGATATCATAAGGTGGTATTAATAATTTAAAAAGAACGGTAATCGCGAAACATCGAATAATAAGAAAAACTTTAAAAGACAGATAATTTCATTTCATTATCTATACGAAAAATATAATTTTTTAATCGTTGAAATAAATCCCAAGATGAATAAAGCTTAATGATCAACTATAAAATCCGATTGTAATATTCAATTTAAACTGATTTTGCCGATTCAATTTTATCAATTTTATTTTCATCGAACAATGCAGCTGTTCTGTTGAAAATTTCAAATTTACCACGATTTCTTCTGAATTTGGTTATATGATGTAGTTTACGTTCCCTCAAAGGCCTAGGGGGGGGGCGATTGAAGTTAATACACGACACGGAGAATCTATTTGCCTCAAAGAATGGAATGTAGAAGGATGCAGTCAAACATATTCCTTCTTTCTTTTAATGTGGGTAGGTTAAAAATTTCACACCAATCTTTATATTTAAACATAAAATAGTGTAAATCTCATTTATAAACTAAGAATCTGATGAGAGATTTTTGAACCCATTTGTTATAAATATTAATATTTATACCAAAAGGGGTCCACACTTGTGTTGAGTACTCCACAATTGGACGAACAAATGATGTACAAGCTTTCGGGTGTGAGGGCCAACAAAGTGAAAACAAGCCCTTTTCGTTAAGCCGAGTAATTTAGAGGCTTCGGCAGTTACTTTATTAATATGAGTTGTGTAAGATCCATTACTACTTCTTAAAATTCCTAAATCTTTAATTTCTTCAGTTCTTTTAATATGCAAAGATTGTAAAGTGTAATTGTAAGAGATGACAAATTGTTTACGAACATCTGAAATGGTATTTATCAATATTAACATCTAGTCCGTGACTTTTAATTCGTTGGTGTATTAATTGAATACCTTTTTGCAAGCAGCTCCTCACAATGCAAGGCCTCGTTAATTTCTTTGTACCCTTTCGTATGATTGGCGTACGTAACAATATTCAATTTGGCTTTCTGTAGACAAGCGGACATATCGTTAAGAAAAATATTAAAGGGCCAAGAGAGGAACCGTTCTTAATCAAATAAAAAGCATTTCGTAGCCTTCCAGCGGTTTTCACGTACAAAAGGAATCGCTCCGAAACCGCGTTCGTTCTTTCAATCGCCATCACTTTTTGTTCGCCGCGTGTTTCACACGACACCCCTTTTATTTTTGCCGATTTTTTTTTTACGGAGGGGACAGAAATTTCTCGAGAAAACGGGGATAAGCGGGGAAGGGGTCGATCATCGTCCCCATTAAACAGTCGGAGTGTTCCTTTTGGTGCGCGGAATGTGCGTCAAAATACGGGACGATCCTCCGATACTTTTATTTTTCGCTTCGCACTTTGAGCCGTTCATTGGATCCGCACGAGCTCGTGGAATGCCGACATCCGCTTGTGACTTTGTTCGGGCGAAGGGTTGATGCGCGTAGCGGTCCATTGTATCTCGTTTCTAATTACGTATCGTGCGCGAGCGGCCACCCTCGCGCCACCTGCCTCCCCTGCGCGTCAGAATAGGACGCTCCACGTCTTCCCGGCAGCCGCAGCACAGCGCCGTGTTCTCGCCCGCGGACAGCAGTTTGAGGTTTTGTGTGCAGACGCTGGGCTCCGTGCTCGCCTTTGTGATTACTTTCGGTCAACTACGGGAAGCCCCTGTGCTCGCCCCTGTGGATACTGCTGCTGTGTGCCTACGTAGACGGATACAAGCAGATGACAAAGACTGAGCTTCGCCTTTCTCGCTGCGAGGATTTGTGTTGTTGTTGTTGTTGTTGGTGGTGTGCTTCTGCAACACGACGACCCTGCCGCTCGGCGCCGCTGGGCTATGTATCGTTCCATCTAGCCGAGCACCTCTTCTCGGGTAAGTGACCTTTCCTTACGTTCAGTTTTCCTTTATTCTCCGCCACTTTCTTGACACGGGCGTCCTCGAGCACCCCGAAACGAAGTCGGCTTCGTTGGCCGCATATTTCGTAGCAGATGCGATCCGTCGCTCGCGCCCAGATGATGCCTATCACGTGACTATTTAAGAAACGCGCATTGTGCGTGTGTTAATCGTCGTCCATTCGCAAGCAGACCCCGTTCAGTAATACGGGGGCGATGGCCCTGCCGCGAAGTAACCCCTTTGGACGAAGTGCCAGCGTTCACGTCGAGCCGAAGGGAAATTCGCCCAATGGAAGCACGCGCACCGCGTACGCTGCCTGAGTGTGTCGGTAAGCATCGGCTGAGGCCCCGATGCGTGTGCACGAATGTAGGATTAACGTTGGTGCGCGCACTGTGCAGATGCACTTCCTCGTGCAGCGGAGTCTCTCTTCGGTCGTGTCGATGTCGTCAACCGCTGTCTTTCGCAACTGCGATTTCTAAATCGGCCGAACTTCAAAGCGTCCGTTGTGACGTGGAAGCGTTGCCTCGAGCCACTCTGGGCGCGCACCCTTCTCGGAATCAGTGCCTTTGCCTCCGACCCTGACTCTGAGCTTCCACACTTCCGTTCTCGACGACGCTGCACGCCCGGTTTCCGTCGATTGCTTCACCTTTCGTGCGAGAGTTTCGGGCTCAGTTCGGTTTCGCGAAGTTCGAGTCCGCTTCTCTACGAAACAATGCGACCGCTGTCGTCGGGGTAGCTGCGTACGCCCCTCCTGCTGGTTGCCCTTCACGACCCTCGCAGCAGCGACTGCTTACTTGTCTCCGACGTACGACGTCAGAGGAGTTCGTCGGAGACAATTGAACCCTTCCTTAGTTCTTCTCGGTCAGGCGACCACCCCTATTCCGCACGTTCGCTGCAGCCTCGGTGGTCACCAGCGGAAGTGCCATTTTGCTCCACCAGACGGGAGCGTCTTCTGGCTGACGAGCGCAACGATCTGCGCATGCGTTGTCAGTTGCCCGTGCGGTCGTCGCTGCGAGGTGCTGGAATCTGTTGGCGACGCCACCGATGTTCGTCGTCACAACGAACGAGTCGAGTCGGTGGGGTGGGCCATTCGGCTGATTTCAAAAAAATGATGACCCCCGGAAAGGTCACGCCTAAACATTTTCACGCGAAGTTCGCTTTCGAGGGTGCCACCGTGTACTCGGGACAGCGGAGACCTATTTGTGGAAGAGCGGGTCGGAAACGTTTAGCGATGGCTCGAGAGATGGACGAGCGGGACTCGTCTCCGAAGTTAAGAGCTGGTTGGGTCTCCGCACATAGTAGCGCGTGCTGCATCTGCGAACATGCTTTCGTACGGAATTTCCGGAAAATTATAAACCTGCAGAAGTTGAAGTGTCAACAAATGTGTTCTTTCGTCAACACACGCGCGGTATCACGTACTAACCCCTCTCGTGTTTCGGGTTTTCGTTTAAAAAAAAAAATCATAAAATTATATGTTGGGAGGGAGGGAAGATTCTGTGACTGCAACAGTCGATAGCGCGCATTTACTTGTTTTTCGTGCTCTTCGTTTTGAGGTTGCGAAATGGAATTGCAGAAGACAACGGACGCCGACAGAGCCACCCTCGATGCGTTTCCAGTGGGGTTGCCACGGTGATGCAGAATGCGTAAAAGACGATGAAATGGTCACGGATACTGCGTCGATGGACGAGTTCTCTTCCGTGGCTCATTTCGGAACGCCCAAACTTTCTCCCTTCCATCGTAGCTCTCCCCTTGAGCGGGAGTGGGGTGGAGTGGAGTGGAGTGGGGGGGGCTCATAAAACTAGGAACGAACAGAAGCGACGATGGCTGCCAGAGCAGATCGACTTCGCGCCTGGTGTGGCGCTGCAGTTGAAGATGGCGCAGTTGCGATGGTCTCGAAGAATTGAACGCGAAGGATTCCGCTTGAGAAACTTCTTTCTACATTTTCGGTGGGAGGGGGAGATTTGCGTACGTAGTCGAGACGATTTAATGGCCCACAGACGCCTGGTGCCCCGCGATGATGCTGCACGGTCGTTTTCTGGAATATTTGCTCTTCCACGATCTCGTGTGCAGTTCGGCAATGACGAAGGCATCGGAAACGTGCTAGGCGAGGGATGGGATGGGCGGCATCCCATCCCATTTCTTAGTACGAAGTTAAGTGATCGAATAATAGCTTTTTTCTTCCGTTCAGTTTTTTCGGGTCCGGACCGAATCCCGAGGGGTGTCAACGACGAATGAATTTCGCCTCTACAAAGGGGGCACAGTTACGTGCGTTGAGATGACCGCGGATCAACAGCGGAGGGAAAAAATGCGGCTGCTTTGTATCATTTGCAAACGCTGAACAAAAAGCTGGATTGGTGAAAACCCAGAAACGAGCCGTTCTGATGACACGCGCACAAGTGAGCAGTTTCATTTGGGGCCCCGCTCATAAAAGGGGGCGCTGTTATTAATTGACTAAATTCAGTTTATTCTTCATTTCTTCCAATGCCGTTGGGGTCACTTTAAATGAAACAAACGCCCATTTGTTTTGGTCTCTCGAAACGTGTATTATTTGGCGTTGTCCCGTCGTTGCATCAACTGTGAACTCCGCAATGACGGAATGACGGACCCGCGAGTGTCATAAGAGCTCGCGCATTCTTTATTTTGGAGCGCTCTGTTCGCGCACTCCTTCTCTGTTCATTTCTGCCTCTCGCTTTAAAAATCTCAACGTAATTAACGCTACGCTTTCCGTAAAAATGTCACAAATCTCTTTTTCGGCCTTGTCGTAACATTTTTCTTGCTGCGTAAGACGACCGAAGCACGTGCAACGAATAAACGGGGCGGCGGGGTCGGAGAAGGAAGCCCTCGTCACAGAATTGTGAGTCACGAAAATCCTCTTCCGCCGAATTTCAACTTCGAGTCGTCGCCTTTCATAAGACGGAGCTGATCACGTGTGCCCCGCGTTGTAAAGCGTGCAAATGAGTTGTTCGTTTTATTCACGTCAGTTTTTTCTTCGACTCATCTTTCCTCCGGCCAAAAATTCCCGTAAGGGACTTCCGAGCAGACAGACGCAGATACCCAGTGGTCGGGGCCGAGGGTGCAGAAGTACACGTGCCTTCAGTGAACGGGGTTCGCGCCCGTGACTGCTAAATACGGTTTTGTTTCTTGTATTCTCTCTAACTTGTGTACTCCTCTCACGTTTGGTCGTCCCCGAGTATAAACGCAGAAAATTTATTTCTGTTTATACTCATTAGAAAGTTACAAGTCCATAACTCAGGTGGATTTCTCTTATCGGAAGAATTCAGTATTGCTCATGAGTTTGCCAAACATTTTTTCCAGAATCCGAACAAACGGTACATTGAGACCCGCTTCATTTCCTAACTTCACACCTGTTGAGGATGATATTCTCATCAACCTCTTTATCACAGATGAAGATTTAAAGTCAACATTAAAAATCACGAGAAATGAATATACTAGAGGTCCAGATGACATTCCAGCTTATTTCGGAAAATGACTGCCACTACCTTAAAACCCCTCATACTTTGGATCTTCAACTTGTCTCTCAGGCTGAGGAAGTATCCTAAGCACCTCAAGCAGGTGGATATAGTTCCTATTTTCAAAAAAGGTGATAAAAATGATGTAACTGATTACAGACCCACAACCTTGCAAAACAGCCTGGCTAAACTCTTCGACACGGCAGTGCACAAACATCTCTTCGAAGTCTGTAGTTACAAATTTGCTTCCTTTCTGGCAATACACCTCTGAAGTTCTTGATAACAACCTTCAAGTTGATGCAGTCTACACAGATATATCCAAGGCATTTGATAACGTCCACCATGAACAACTGCATGAAAAACTTAAGCTATATGGTATCCGTGTCCCTTTGCTCTCATGGCTGCGCAGCTATATTACGGATTGTTCCTTGAGCGTTATCGTCAATCAAGTGAACTCGGACCGTTTTATACCACTAAGTGGAGTACCTCAGGCTGCCCCTTAGGCCCTCTACTTTTCATTGTTTTCATAAATGATCTTCCTTCTGTCATCTGCACCTGCAATATTCAAGTTGCTCTTTATGCAGATGATCTTAAGATCTACTCAGCAGTTAAGGAGACAACGGATCCTCAACAGCTTCAATGCGCCCTCAATAAATTCTCTCTGTGGCTACCTCTGAATGGATTGTACGCCAACCCTTCGAAGTGCAAAGTAATCTCTTTCTCATCCTGCAGATGTCCACAAATAATACATACTCCGTGATCATCGAAAAGTGTGACCAAGTTAACGACTTGGAGATTCTCTTCTCCAGCAGTGCTAAATTCGATGCCCATGTCCTTAAAATCACCAGCAAAGCATTCAAAACACTGGGATTCATCAAACGGAACATATACAAGTTCAAAAACTACAGATATTCTTTATAAAACTATTGTTCTGCCAATCCTTGAATTCAGTTCACCCATCTGGAATCCTCACACAAAGACTTTAACTAACAAAATTGAAGCAGTCCAAAAAAACTTTGTCCGTTACCTCACGTACCGCAATCCTCTATTCTATCACTCAGTGTATTATGAATCGCTGTGTGATTACTTTCATCTGAGGCCTCTGTGCACTAGAAGAGTTACTGCTGACATCGCCCTTCTAGCCAAAGTAATCACTGGAATTTACGAAGCATCTGATATCCTCACTAAAATCAACTTTGTAAGGAATGGGCAAAATATAAAATAGCTGTTGGACATCTACTTTTAAATGGTACTGTGAATAATTTCCTCTTCTAAAGTTGTCGATAATTACATTCTGTAAAGAATACTGTAAATGATTCGCACTTCTGTAAATATTGTAAACGTGATTTGTAAATATTGCATTGTAGAAATTGCCACTGTTGCATTTTTGTACACTCTTCTAGCCGGTTGGCTGTGTAAAAGGGGTGAAAGCAATCGCTTGCTATTAATAAACGGATTTAATAATAATAATAATAACTTCCTTGTAGACAAGTCAGAGATCTTACACTGTTTCGCCTTGACTCTGCAACCACGGACTTTATGAAGTTCAGTCCACTGAACAGCATCAGCAAATCAGCGAATGACTCTCTCATTGACTTCTTTGACAACTCCCAATCACTGATGAACTCCGTCCACAAGTTCGCCTCTTCTCTTCAACTGCAAAGTGACTAGCTGTCATCTAATCATTTTAGGCTATCGTTACTTTTTTAATTATTTTTTCTTCTCCAATTAATTAACCTCATTTGCGCTTATGATTTTAATGTTTGAATGTATGTGAATGGTTTATCTTTCTGTTGGATCTCTTATTATTGCATCGACTCTGTTCATACGCCGCTAATAGTTACCTGTTCTCAATCTTCTTATTAATAAAAACAAACAAAAAAAACAAAAAAACACAGTTTTGACGCTCTCGAATTTCTTGTCGTTGTCGTCGCTGTTCCGGAGACACCCGTGCACAACGTGTGGCAACAGGAACGACACTTGCACTCCGATAAAAGCAAAGCGCGCGCGTCCTTGGTTAGGTGGTGTCCATTTAACCTCGAGTCGACTGCGCAGTTTCTACTTACGCGTTAGCAACAACGCATTCCGCTGCATGTGTGTGTACGTGCGCTGACGTCACGTTTTTTTGTGACACGCAATTTGATTTATGCATCCCCTCGTGGAATCGTTTCACTTCGTGTCGATTTTAATATTTCAGATGGCGTCCATTTTGCCGTATTTTTATTAATGAAGATTGCCGTACATTGGATGAGTCGCATTTTTCTTTAATTGGCCACTCGGAGCACCCCGTGCGGACTTCAATAAAACCCGCACCCTTCGATGTAATCGAAAGCCAACGGTTATTATTATTATTATCCGTTTATTTGCACGAGGTTCTTTTCTTTCCCTTTATTTAAAAATGACGCGCTGTACCGCGACCAAGCGTGTTGTTTCCGCGCGTGCGCATAACTCGAAGTAACGAAACGAATGCGAAATGAAACGAAGAAAGTGTTTTTAATGGATGCAATGCGACGTACGTGCGAGCGATCGGAACAAAAAAGATGATAAAAGAATGATTTAAGAATCGAAATCATTTTTAGGCACGTTACGGGTTGTCTTCGCCATGTCCGTTCATCCGTCCGCACGTGACAATCGCAATCGCGGTGAACGGATTTTCGCGAAATCGCAGTAGACGGATTTTGCGAATTTGAACGGAGCCTTCGTAGAAATGTGGCCAACAGGAATGAGCATTTTTGTCCGTCTATTTGCACTTAATGATAACTGGGTTCTCGGGGGATGAATTTTCGTGAAATTTTGTATTTCGCTCCGTTACAATGATTTGCGGAGTGCGTCCAAATTTAATTAAAACGGACCGATAGAAATCCGGAGACTATTATTTATTTATTTTTTTAGGATTAGGATTTCTAGGATTTTTCCTGCCTGCAACTACCTCTTCCCGTTCCTTCGCAAGTTGGCGATATACAATGTTTATAATTCGATTTATTTATTATTATTTTATTTTATTTTTTTCATACGCGCTTCGCGTAGGCTGTCCACATAATTCGCATTTCAGCTGGTTATGCGCGCAAGCAAGATTTTTCTCGGTTCGCTCGTAAAAGTCGTTTTTTTTTTTTTTTTTCTGTTACGAATCTTGAAATGTAAGGCCGCGAGCGCAGTAACTAAACTCGTTTACGTATAAAAATGCCGACTCGATATTTGAGAATTAATTTCGCGGAATGCGCCGTACGAGGAGCAGCGCGAAGAATGAAATCTCGAGCTGAAACGCCAACCCTTTCTCGCATTAATTTCGCGCATTCTCAAAATTTATCGTCGACGTATTTCTTTCTATGTTTTTTGTCGCGCATTAACGTTTATGGCAGTTTTCTCTCGCGTTGTAAACCGCAATGTGATGAAATAAACAAACTTCTTCGCGCACGGAACGGCGAATGCACGAACAGACCAATTCGTGCCGTACAACGTCACGCGCTTCGTACGGTTCCGAACGAAGAAATTTTACTCTTCGGATTCGCTCGACATTATCGGACAAACGGCGTTCTTGGTGCGGAGACCGAATAACGTGGCGATACTCGAACGTGGGAAAAGTGAACGTTGTCAAAATGACGCCCATTTTTATTAAGAAACGGCCCCAAACGCGGAATACGTGTTATGTTAGAGATGGATGATACTGAAAGTGGCGTTAATTGCAATGCCGCAAAGTGAGATGAACGTTGTATCGTGTCCACACAATACATTGCGTCGGGAATATAAATTGTGGCGCAAAAAGGAACCGCGAGCAAAGCACGTGCCACAATCAGCCACATGACTACCAAATAAAAATCCATTCCCGAGATCCGAGCACGCGTGACAATAACGTGAAAATGTCCCTTCTCGAAATAAGAATTGGCTCGGAAAGAAGACCTCGAACCAGTGGTTCTCTCTCTGCCCTCGTGAGCCGAATTCTCTTCGCCGAAGCAGTCGCGCTTATTTTTGTCTCGGTGGAGAGATCCCAATCCGGTTCCTCTCATCTCTCTCCGATTTATTATAATTCGCAATTCTTTTTGCCGTTTGTGCCGCATCTGTTTGGCACCTTCGCATCAAACGGATGGAAGTGCACATCTGCGTCAATTTGCAACGCACCCGAAAGAGATCTTCCGGAATTCTTAGCCGCGCGGGTGCATAAGAACACGTGCCTTCGGTTCTAGCCCGTGACTGCTGAATACGGTGCTGTTTGCCTATCTTGGAACTCTTCTGACCGTTTGGTCGTCCCGGAGTATAAACAGAAAATTCATTTATTTTTAATAATGGAAACTTTCTTCTTTAATTAAGAAAAATAATAACTTGTAAGCTATTGTGCGGGAAGATACCCTCTTTAACAATTTTGTATTTGCATTTCCTCACTCGGAAATGCGCAATTGCGCGATGTATATGCGCAACTATTTATGTTTAAATATAATATTTGGGGACTGAGACTACGTGCTCAGTATATGCAACCCCCTGCCCTTAGTACGCACCCGAAACCAATCACCTTCCTGGTGCCGATTACGCAGCAGTCCCACTTTGGAGTCCCTTTTGAAGAACAAACAGATAACAAAATTTGGACTCGCGAATAATAAAAACGACGTAAGTCACACGCGCACGTGTTTCTTTAGTGGTGCGCACGTGATGTGGCCAAATACGGAGGATGTGGAAAGGTCAGGGAATGACCACCGCATATCAGGGAGCAATATGCCCTTAGTTGCTCCTAAAAACCGAATAACTAACTGCGCAATGTGGTTTCGGGTTCGTACCAATCGGAAATTCCGCCTTGGACAAAAGTCCTTTTCTTTTAATAACGTTCCCCTTCCTCCACTCGCAATTAAGTGTCCCCGCAGGTTTTATTTTATTATTGTTCCCCCCACCGCCTCTTAGCTTCGCGAAACCGAATTCTCGTTTCAGTCACGCCTCCTAGCGGCCATTTTGGCAACCACTCCTCGCCATTTAATATCCGCACGATTGTTGCCGAGCGAGCCCGCTACGTTTATGACACGCTCGCGTTTCGGTGCGTTAATAACGGAGTGTGCGCGCGTGTTCTACTCGGATCAAAGTGCGAATCCGGCTGCGTCACTTCCGTCTACTGTCGGTCGAAGCGCAGGTGCATTTCCCACTCTCATCGATTTTCCCTCGCGCAAAAGTGTTGACAAGCGGAGAGTGACCCGTAATTGCTTCGCTTCAACGTGCGGCTTCTGCGTTCGGATCCGCCACATTCCCATCTCCGTGCGTCGCTGCAAACGCATCGAAAATGCGCCCCTGCTCGCATTCCGCCTCTGATCATTGCAATCGCTTTCGGGAAAAATCGGGGAACCTTCGTTACCGTAAACGCGAATTCGGTGTTTGTCCGTCGCTCCGCATTCAATCAGCGCTTTCCACACACAAGGTTCGCCCCTTTCTTGACTAAGAAGTGCCTCCGCCGTGAGTGCCCTTTCCCGGAAAACGAGACTTTCCCGACCGAGGCCCGTATTCACTCGGTCGGGAAATTTGCCGCTCTTGAACGGACAAGGTCAAAGGTGTCTTTGTTTAAATGCAACCTCCACGGGTTTCTCCCGTATGCCACTGTATCATCTGAAATGGCCAAGGCGGGCAAGCGTGTGTACGTGTGTTGTTATGTTGAGTGTAAAGTGCGTTTAGGGTCAAGCGGCACCAGGCGCTTCCCCCATCTTCGCGTGGTATACATTGTCGCGCGTTACAGTACGCCGTAAAAGGCAGAGATTTAAAAGTGTACGGATATCATAAAGCGTTGTTATGTCGAGTGCCAGCACCTGACGATCTCGCAGCCAGCAGCGGGGAACACCAGGTCCCCTCACCCCCACCAACCTTGGCCACGAGGAGGCGCGCCAGGGTACACTTTCTCCAAGAGACGCCTACTGGGGCTGTCGGGCAACCGTGGGAACCCCGAATTTTCAACTGCAAGGAAGATAAGAAATAGAAGGTTTAATTAGGGAAACGGGAGGGGAGTGAAAGCAGACATCCCCGAAAATAGAGTTAGAAAAGAAAGTTTAAAGTGGAAGAAGAGAAACCACCAAAATCGAGAGAATAAGTTATTACCACTGCACACTTAGCAGGAGTCTGTGACTTGTTAACAAAGCCGAAGCACCTGACAGTGCAAGCCGTTAACATAATCTCAACTTATTATACGAAAGTGCTGTTAACCTCTAAACTTCTGTTACAAACACACAGTGGTTGCCCGCTCCAATACCGCGACAAAAATAACTTAACAGCTGCAGAGGAGAATCGGCCCCTCAACTAGAAATCCTTGCGATGTAAGAACAATACCAAACTTTACAAAGATACGTATCAAGCTGAAACATGAACGCAGCTATGAAGGGAAAACAATCCCATTTTTTGCCATTTATTAAAGACATTCATATCTAACGGTATGAAGAAAGTGTGAAGAAGATATTTTGTTTAATCCTATTGAATCTAGAAAAGGGAATTCGACGAAATGGATAAGAAATGTAGCGATATATGGTAGGTTGAAGTGACCAAGTAAGATATGAAAAAGAGACAGATAGTTTAAAAAAATTAAAATCAGATGTGAAAAAGCGACCAAATTTAGACTACGGTGTAGTGTTTTTCACAATTTCAGAATCTTCGTCAGAGGTCATCCACAAAAATTCGTAGCTGTGCGAATTTGCAACTCCTCTGCCCTCACTTTTACGTATTTCATTAGTGCTTATCAGCGTTGTTGTAATCGTTTCAAGAACGACCCAAAGGCCATGTATAAAATTCGAGGTCGCTTTCGTCACTTGCCCATAAAGTCACTAACGGTTTTTTTAATAATGGTCATGGATGTGTGCATTGTGGCGCCATCAGTATGACACTGGTCCGAGATGAATCATTACAGTTGAACTTTGTTTATCTATGTTTGTTTATTATCTTGGCAGGGTGTGACATTGGTAACCATATCGGTATTTACATTCTGTACAGTAGAGGCAATACTATCTTCCTCAGATTACCTAACCTCCGTTTCATAGTTTGAAGAAATATTTACACGGGGATTGCTATCGCTCCCAACTTCAGGCAGGGTCTGGCTGAAGTTTTTTCTTTTTAGTTTTAACAGATTCAGTTAAACTAGTTGCCTGTCCAGAACTAGAAATACCACTACTGCCAGTCTGGCTAGAAACTACGGCTAACAGCGGTGTAAATTCACCTGATCTGTTATCATTCTCGTCAGAGGAAGAATATTGAGAGTCTTTTTCACCTTGTTTCAGATACTTTCCAACTTGGGAATCTATGATTAAATGTTTGTGTAGATTTAACTGAAAGCACAATATTGTGGACAGCAAAATAATATAATTGACTTTCCTTGAAAAGTAAAAATTTTCTTAAACTTGTAGCTTCCCGGTAGATCCACAACGGCTTCTGGGAGAGAGAATTATATTTTTCGCAATACAGAACCTACCTGATTCCCTAGAAAGAAATATCTCAAAATTACCGTATGTATATCCGGGATAAAAAAAAAAACAAAAAAACTTGCACACAAGTTCTCATTTTGCAGTGTTTTGAAATCCTGGTCAAGTCGTACTGTCCACCAGGGGGAAGTATAAAATTGTGAGGAATATAAATAATTTCTCCCACTTCCCATTGGCACCTATAATAAGTCCAGATGACCAATACGGAGGTTTCTATGGGCTGCTGAACAGTTGCCCAATTATAGCCCAACACCATATTTCTTACCTATGTGTGGTCAAGTCTTATTTATGGCTATGTCTACTCACCATCTTACCCTAATGAGGGTTTATATTTTATATTATACATTGCCACTATGTTTTCTTAATTTCCACTAGGGGGCTGCGTTCGCTTCTTTGGATAAAGTAAAAAAAAAAAAAATACTTAGAGAAGCTTTCGACACCGTGTGTCCTCTGCTACTAACACATAAATATGTTGCATATGGAAATCAAGCATGATTCCGCGTGGTCATATCAGATAACCATAACGCGTGATCACGCTTAAACAGAAGCTTGTTTTACCACAGTAAAACAAGCTTCTGTTACGTATTACCACGCAACCCGCATCTCTCTTTTCCCGTTGGCTGAATAAATATCACTAGGAGGAAAATTATTTTAATGTATAGAAAGATATAAAATAAACAAGCGGGCGCTCTGACATTATGTTCTATTCACCATACAAACTCTATGGAGAATATTATAAGACAAAACTTATTTCTATCCACTCACCAAATATTCATGAATTTCAAGTGCATTTTATATCCATGGGGGTGGTCAAAAGATACCCAAAAATAGCGTATTCTGAAGATCACAAAAATCCCATAGCACACCAAAGATTAGTAGTGCCACTTCTCCAGGCAAGAGAACAGTAAAGTCCACCAACAGAGTATCAAGTAAACAGGTTCTAATAGAGGTTCATACTCGTAGTCCTTACACATAAACAAACTGCCAAAAAGTCTTCGTCAGTTCCTAAACTTGAACGGTCCAGAACCTGAAGAGAAATACCCACTAACTGTTCATCCTCACGCATAACATATAACTCTGATGCAACAGTCTTCAACACAAAATACCATGTATACAAGGCGCAATTTGGCCGTAGTAGCCGTTGCGCCAAAAAATCAACAACCAAGTATACAAATCGCCAAGAGAGTATCTAACATATGAAGACATCAAAAGAGTCCCATCAGTATACCAATCTATGCTAGCACAATAAAATACCCTTGCCTAAAGTCTTTTAGGACAGGAAACGATCAACCAGAACAAGTTCAGGGAATAATAAATTAGTACTCAACTTACTACATTAATGTTTCAAGGCCCAGAACAACAGGCAACACAGAATTTTTATGCACCCTAAAAGGCAAGTCCAACCTATTCACAATATTTACAGAAAAGACTGAAGATAAGATGTGAAAAATCCTCAGATCGAAATAACTATTAAACATAAATTACAAACGGCAATTTAATAATGTTGTCAAGTGAGAAAACCAAAGTAGGCAGCCAACACCACTAAAGGATTCTACCATAATAAGAAAATTATTTAACCATTAATCTAGAAATAGCAATCAGATGTCATTTATTATGTTCCTCCTTCTATGAAATATAGAACCTTATCAGCAAAATTTGCCAGGACCCCAAATTTTTTTTTTGTTTTCAATGAGTTTCGGGAGATCAAATTCACATAAACATTAGTTAACCTCTGTAATTTGGACGTATCCACCGATGTAGTCGGTGGATACGTCCAGCGGTGCCTACAACCTATCGCAGTGTATGCATCACCAATCTGGTCTTCTGCCCCGACATCGTATATAAATAGATTCCTCGCAGTCGAGTACTGGGTAATGGGATGGATGAACAGGGTCATGGGGAACGCATTCACCATCTAATTCCAGGGCTGTTTTATATACCAACTTAAATATCACTCCCTGGAGAGTTCACATTGCATCCAGGAATATTCTTCTTCTTTCTCAGATGCTTACCGGTGTGATTGACGCCCCCAGTCTTCGAGGACTTATATCTACTCCACGTGCTGGACGCAGTAATGACAGTCCCTACTTAGCTTTGCATTCTAAACTATCCAACCTGTGCTGTCTGAAGAACTTCTTCCCAAACAACGCAGTGAACCTTTTCAACTCATTGACAATAGACCCTGTGAAATACTCCGAAAGTAAGCAGTACAGAGTGAAGAGCATCTCAGAAGCGCACAGCTTACTTCAACTGTAATCTTGACAATGAGTGAATTTGTAAACAATATTGTAAATATACGCACTTTTGTAAATAATTGTATTCGTACATTTTTGTACACTCTTCTTATATTGTAAATACTGTAAATAATTCTAATTTTTGCTTTTGTACACCCTTCTCATATTGTATATAATTGCAATTCTTGCATTTTGTACACCCTTCTAGCCGGTCGGCTGTGTATAAGGGGTGAAAGCAAACACTCGCTATTTTTAATAAACGGATTTAATAATAATAATAATTCATGCCTATAATCAACGTAACGATTGCACTCAATTTAGTGCTGGATTAAAGCAAAGAGAAAGAAAGCTTGTGAAACTCAGCTACCCTCGGCAAAAATCCAAATGCTGTCCTGCCAGTAATGGCATTTGCCCATTCATTTTGCAGTCACTAATGAATTGATTTCTGAGTGTTGTTATGTCATTCTCAGTTGGTACATCAAGATTAATGGAGTACTGTCCGAGGGCTTTTGGCACACCAGTACAGACAGGGGTGCAAATGTCCGCAATGCTCGGGTTTAACGACGCAGATTCGGGCAAAAGTTCGCAAACGATGTGTTCCCGCGAATTTTTTGGGTCACTTTGACGCGAAGTTGTACGATTTGCGCAATTTTTTAAGTCGAAATAAAAAGAATCGCGGTACAAAAAAAAAATAAATAATGGAGTACGATTTCTTTGAAAATCATGCGTAATAGCTCGTACGCCGTGATATTCGAAAAAAGGTTTAATTCGAGGGTTAAATTTGGCTCGTTTCGATATCACTTTGTTTTTCTTACGAGATCAACGAAATAATACGCGACCACAAATATCAGCGCACTTGTTCTTCGCGTCCGTAAATCTTGAATACCTCGAGCCAATTCATTGCCTGCGGGAGAGGTTGGAGTCACGCGAAACGATTGTCTGCAACTGTGGGCATCAAAGTAAGGAAATCCCTCCCAGATGCAAGAACAGGTTTAAAAGTGTGCGGGCAGTGGCCCAGCTCGCATCTTGCTTAGCAACAGCGAACGTCAATGCGTGCGATTAAAAAGCAATTTGAATGCGGAGTGAGCCCCCTTTGGCCTTGAACGCTGCACGAAACTTCCCACCACTTGTTGGCGAGTTGCAAGTGCAGTGGAAGCATTGATTATTTAAGAGCAACAACATCGAGTAAATCACTAGATCTCGTGTAACACGAAATACGAAATAATAAAACCCCCTCCAAATAAAACATCGACAACAGAACTGTTCCACCTGCTGGAAATCTTTTAAAGCGACTTGGGAGGTCGTCCTTCGAGGTTGATTTCGTACAAATTTTATTTTATTTTATTAATCACAAGATACACGAGAGGTAAGCATTAAGAGTGAATCTGAGAGCAGAACAATAAACACAATTGATAACAATATAAAGAAATCCAGCAGGAATATTGATAGAGATTCAACATTAGAATGATATGTATAAAACAGGATTGCATTAGGTTAAGTTACCGGTAAAACAAATAATAAATAAATAAATTAAAGTAAAAAAATAAACTACATTAATTAAATTAGTCACTTCGCTCATTCATTAATTGAATGAGTCATTTTTAAGAATAAATAACATTCTTAGAAATGACGTTAAATTCTTAATTCTTAGAAGTAACATTCTTAGCCATATTTATGAGAGCATCCTTGGACTCAAGGGAGGTTCCCACGGACTGGAGATGTGCAAATGTATCCCCAATTCACAAAGGGGGGATCGAAGGGTGACACGAGTAATTACAGACCTGTTAGTTTGACTTCTGTTCCAGGTAAAATAATGGAGTCACTGTTTAAAGATGCATCGCAGGATCATCTAGACAAGACTGCAGCAATAATTCAGACACAGCATGGGTTTGTTAAAGGAAAGTCTTGTTTGACAAATTTGATAGGATATTATGATGTAGTTACAAAGGAACTGAATGCCAAAAATAATTTTGATATCATATACTTGGATTTCAGGAAAGCTTTTGACACTGTTGCGCATGGAAGACTACTGTACAAATTGGAGCAGAATGGTATTAAGGGTAAGTTGCTACAATGGATAAAAGGATGGTTAGTGAGTGGGAGAAGACAGAGGGTGGTAATCAAAGGGTCCTGCTGTTCGTGGACTAATGTTATTAGTGGAGTTCCACAGGTTCGGTGTGGGGTCCACTGTTGTTTTGTATATTTATCAATCATACTGATGAAGGTATATCAGGCTTAGTGTCAAAGTTTGCAGATGATACAAAGGTTATCAGGGTTGTTAATGACAGCAATGGCAGTGTGCTACTGCAACAGGGTCTAGATAATTTGGGCAGATGGACTAAGAAGTGGCAACTGAAGTTTAACCTTGACAAATGCAAAGTATTGCATATGGGTAGAAGTAACCCCAGAGAAACGTACCAACTGTGTGGTGCTACACTTAGGGTGGTAGAAAATGAAAAAGACATGGGAGTAATTGTGCAGTCAGATATGAAGTTTTCTGAGCAATGCAGACAGGCTGCCAGGTCAGGTCATGGGGTTTTGTCAGTGATATATAGGAATTTTGCTAGCAGGGAAAAGGAGGTGATTTGATTATCCCTCTGTATAAGGCAATGGTCAGGCCACGCCTTTGGTAATGCGTACAGGTCTGGAGGCCTCATTTTAGGAAGGATGTAGATTTGCTTGAGCGTGTACAGAGAAGGGCAAGAAGATTGGTGAGGGGAATGAAGGGATCCTCTTACCAAGAGAGGCTTAAGTTCTGAAATTTTCAGTGGCTGGAGACCAGGCACCTGCACGGTGATCTGATTGAGGTGTATAAGGCCTTGAATGGGTTGAGCACGCTGAATTCTGATGGGATCCTTCCCCTTGTTCAGATTACGAACCTAAGGGGGCATAAATTCAAATTAAGAAAAGACAGACGTAGAATAGATGTGCGGTAATTTGCCTTTAGCCAGCGGGTGGTTAATTGCTGGAACAAACTTCCATCTGTCGTTGTGGAAGTTGATAGGTTGAATAAATTTAAGGAGCAACTGGACAGGCATTTGGAGGGAATGGTGTGTTTTTTTTTTTTTTTTTTGGCTGATGCTGCATAAGCTGATACACTTGCTTTCTTTCATCACATGCCACTACTACTACTACTATTCTTAGAAAAAAACTTTATGCCGTGACCTGACAATAACTTACCTGCCGTTTAGATAGCTAGCTATTTAAACAAAAGACCTGGATCTGCCTACGGGAGCAGAGTATGCTCTCGTGCCACAGGCTATCGAAAGCACCCTCGGAATCAACACGAGAATATACTTGCTAACAGATTGTGTAATATAATCAATCATATCTTTGAAAGCATCCTCAGCCGAGTGTTCTTTCAGAAACCCATATTGACATTTGAGCTGAAATTCCCTTGTGTTTAACCAATCCATTAACCTAAGCGGCAACAACCGCTCTTATAACTTAGTCAGGTTAGGGAGCAGAGAGAGAGAGAGAGATCAGTCTGCACCTTCTAGGATTGGGGACGGCTTTACATGGCTTACGCAAAAGTTAATCAATGGTACTTTCCAGAATCCTGGAAAGATACCTTTCAAGTAACATTTATTAAAAGCATTTACCAATAAATGTGGAAAGTCGTCTGACATTTTAATAATAAAGTTATTTTCGATTATGTCTAAACCAGGAGTTTTGTTGATATTAATATTTTGACAAACTTGTTTCGATTCCTGCTCATTAAATAAATCTTCAGCATGAGAACCTTCATATCTACTATTCAAGTACCTTATTCCTGGGGCGCCTCCATAGCCAGGTGGGCAGGAGCAGCAGTGCGTAGCACACGCTTCTTGATTAGACCGGGGTTCGAGCCCGTGACCACCAAATACGGAGGATGCGGAAAGGTTGGGGAATATGACCACCGCATATTCCCGGAGCAATATGGCCTTAGTTGCCAATGTTCCTAAAAACCAAGTAATAACCTTGATAGCTCTAATGCCTTCCTATATTCAAGACAATTTGCATCTCGCACTGAATAATCAAAGGCTCACCCCCTTTTTTAACAATTCACAGAAAACCAAGGTTTCTCTTTATTTTTGCAATCTGAGAACGCATGACCACCCTGAGCACTGCGCCCACATGAGACAGTCTTATGTGTGCACGTGTGCGAGGAGTGGCCATACCCAAGGCATTTAAAACACTTAAAAATCTTCTATACTTGTGGGAAATATACCCTAGAAATATTCTGTCACTATATCTTAAGATTTTTAATAACTTTGGAGTCAAACCTACAACCCAGTTGGACAACTTAAACTTATTACCAGTGCCCAAGCGGAAGGTTACCCCCTCCACCTGCACTAGGAATGCACAGCTGATGGGCACGGGCCTGTAGTCCTTCGGATGCGTGAATTTTGGTACTGGGCGCATAAAGAATGTGTTCCAGATTTGTCGGAGATGCGCGCTACTGCCGATTCGATTAAAATATACCCCAGAATATCAATAATGGGGATGCTGTATAGTTGAAAATTGAAAAGCGGAAACCCGTCCGGACCCACTAATAACTTTAGCGGTAGCTTCTTTATGATCTTTATCAGTTGGTCTCTGGAGATGGTCAGTACTGGTTTGCCCGTGGACCTACCACTGCAAAGACGGACTGGTTATGCTGCTCACTGGGAGCCCAAAGACCAATTTTTCCATTCCACGAAGGTCTCGAGAGACCAACTGATCAAAAGAAGTAAGCATTTACAGTCACACAAACGAACACTTATTCACATGTCAGGCCCGTTTTACTGATTTCTGTACTTCATCACAGAATTACTGGATGGAGATGACGATCGTGTGGGAGCCACCAAAAACAGAATAAACAGAAATACATGTCCAAAACAGACGAAACGTTATTCTCGTCAATCGCTGCGTTTCATACCGCAGACTCTCGGTAAACGCAGTTAAAAATGGGGGAGGTTGTTGTTGTTGTTATGGGAGTTTAATGGCGCATAAGCTACTCCGGCTATAATGTCCCTAAATGGGGGAGGAGAATTACTGAAGAAACACGGAAGCAACAATTAGACTGTGGTATCAAGAAACCTATAGGGAAACAGAAATCCAAAGAAGAAAAAATTAGTCAAGAAACACTTGTCATGATGAACCAAAGACGACAAATGAAGAGCAAGAAAAACACTGACAGGGAGAAAATTGAGTATTCTGAGTTATGCAAAGCCATTAGAAAGAGACTCAGAGAGGACATAAGAAGATTTAACACAAGAAAAGTAGAACAAGCATTAAGGGAAAACAAAGGATTTAAATCAGCAGTCATGAGCAGTAATACAGAAAGACAAATGATACTGAAACTGAGGAATAGTGATGGTGTACTTATAAACAGCAGAGAAGGCATAATTCAAATAGCAGAAGACTACTATAGAGAATTATAAAAGGAGCGAGGGAATGATGCCAGCAGTGGGGAAGATGGATTGCAAAGTAGCAACACATACGACATACCCGATATTCTTCCCGATGAGGTAGAACATGCATTGAAGAAAATGAAGAATCGGAAAGCCCCGGGGGAAGATGAAGTTACTGTAGAGTTGTTAAAATTGGGAGGAAGAGACATAACACAAAAACTCTTCACAAAGTACATTAGAAAAGGTGTGATGCCTAAGCAGTGGAATAATGCAATCATAGTTTTGCTGCATAAGAAAGGAGATAAATCAGAAATTGGAAATTATAGACCAATTAGCTTGTTATCCCCCATCTACAAGTTGTTCACAAGGGTCATTACTAACAGATTAGAAAGAATACTTGATGGGAATCCACCGAAAGAACAAGCTGGCTTTAGGACAGGATTCTCAACTATGGATCACCTTCACGTAATATCACAGCTAATGGAGAAAGCAAATGAATATAAAACACCATTATGCCTGGCATTTGTGGATTATGAAAAGGCATTTGACTTTTTTGATAAATTCTAAATAGTCAGAATTCCTTGGCATTTCTTCAAGAGGACTAGAGACCTCAAGAGCAGGTTTAATATTATTATTAATAATTGGCACCTTAGATTGCTGCGGTACAGTCTCACTAGGCGCGGAAGAGACAGGATCTGATGTTTGAGTACCCACTTCCCTTTTGAGTATGGCTTCCTTTTCTTTAGTTGAGCTATTCGGGGTTCTTGGGTATGTTTCAAGAGTATCGGCTGTTCTGTTAATACCTTCAAGAATAATCTCAAAGCCAATTGTTTCCTGCCCTTCTCTGTGCAATATTAAATCCTCAATTTTATCGAGACGTTGTTCCCAGTTTTCTAGTTTTTTTCCCATTGGCCGATATATATATTTTTTAAATTATTTATCTGGCTAATTCAAGTGGCACGCAATTCTGAATTTTTTTCTTTTTATATCTCTGTTTTTGCTACCGGGTTCAAAGATCGCAACAGATTGTGGTTTATGGTCTTCTGTGTGGGTTACTGCTCCGGGCGTCCTCGGTTCAGGTATGCCGTCCGAATCAGGCGGTCCAATAATTGTAATGTTATTTCGCGTATTCTTTGCTTTCCTAAGCGTTTTCTTTATTGTGGTTTTCCTGTGCGGAAATCTGAACGTGCCGATCGGGGAGTTATTAGCCCTAGAAACGCTAGAGCGACATTTAGTTGGCTGGACACCGGAGGCACGTATTGGCCTGTCACTTAGACGTTTTAATTGTGCACATTCCTTTGGTGGGCATATAGAGGATTTAGATTTCTTCAATGTTAGGCCAAATGGAAATTTCCAGACAATTGTTTACAAGCCCTAAGGATACTTCTAGGGTAGATCTATACTTGGACGGAGTAGGAATTTGAATTAGGGGAAAATTCCTAAGGGAATTGATTGGATTATCCCAACAGCAGGGTCGATACTAGCACTGTTGACCTTGGAAGCCTATTGTTCCAGAATTCTGGCAATCAGCAGTAACATTATCGCCCGTCTAATATTAATTTTAAAACCGAAAATTGCACTGTACCTGTTACTTGTGGAATTAAATCGAAAGAATTGATGTACAGCTTACACTTCCTGGATTCCGTAGATGCCAAATATGGATCAGTTTGGTGAAGCTAATACAAGAACATAGTAACTAAACTGGGAGCACACAAACATGCGACCTGACGCTGGCAAGCAGTCTGACCCGTATGGCAATCTTCACATCACACCCTGGAAGTATATCATCTTAACTCTGGCAAAGCTACTAACGGAGAGAGAGAACAGATGCGCCGAAATTGGGAAACGTGATCACTCGCCCTCGGATGATACGACCGAGAATAAACAGGGAAGAATCAAGTCTCAAGTGGGAATTGACTCAGTTGGACTCTCTGAGGAGATTCTTCCCAACAAATACTGTGAATTATTTTAATAATTTAAATATAGATCCAGAGAAACTATGTATAGGACAGAAATCTTTGGTAATGTGTACAGGCAGTTACAAATATAATAAGAATGCTAATTTAATAATTTATGTAATAATATTTAGCTTTCATCAATTATTTAGTAAATAATTAAAACTACTTAATAATTAATTTATTAACCACGTTCTCTGTGTTATTTCATTTCCAAATTCTGTAAATAAGTTCACGTAAATACTGAAATAATGTAACCACGCCCTCTATCCACGTGCAGCGAATGGGTGTCTCGAAAGAAGCATAAACAGATAATAATAATGATAATAAAAACCTTTATGCCCCAAGTTTGGTGTAGTTTAAGAAAGCGAGAACTAATGCTGGACGCCTTCTGCGAGCTAGCGAAAGAGAGTCTTGGGAATGTTTCACTTAGAGTCCCTCCATGTTTTACCCCTTGTGTATAACGGGATTTTTACAGAAAAGGCTTTCCATGTTACCTGGCGCTATGCACGTGTCATAGCATTAAAATTTGGCAAAGATTCGACGAATTCACGTCATTATCGGCCTACTGTCCTCATCAGATTTGCGTCCAAAATAATGGAAAAAATGGCCAAATGCTGTCTCATCTGGTCGCTCATCAGAATGGGGATTTCATTTCATAGCTCAACCTTTGATTTCTTGATTCGAACAGAAACCCAGATTCATAAGTGAAGAACATTTAACTACAGTTTATTTAGAAAAGGAGAAAGCTTTAGACGCAACTTGCGTTATGGGATTCTGCACGATAGATACACATTAGACTTCAGGGGCAACTCCCAAAGTTTACACAGAACTTCCTGAAGCAGCGGTCTTTCCAGGACCGCATTCAATCCATCCTTTCAAGAAGGATGACAAGCTACCAAACCAAATTTAATTCTAGAATTGTACGGCCTTCTCTTGACATATAAATCGGGTAACTCAGACTTTTACGAGTAATTTCTGTTCTAAATGAAGAGAAATCACCTCCCATTTAGAATCGAAATGTGATCATCAACGAGAGTAAGAGGAAAATGCGGTTACCGAACTTGGACCGAAAGCTCTTAACAAGTCCAACGATGACCAGTGCACTTTCTCACTAATGAAGAAGAGCTAGGAGAACTTAGCTTCATCCAATCAATCTAGAACCGTTGTGTCTCACCAAATTGAGAGAAAGTCGCAGAGGACTTGAAGAGCTGCTGTGAGACATCAAGACTCCCATCAAGAACAAGAAAATACATGGACTGTGTTAGGGTAACTAAGAATAAGAACAGATGCATGTTCACCAATGCTACGAGTATAGGTAATACATTTTATGAGCTTGAAGTGCTAGTCAAGACATCAAAGGCAGATATTGTTGTGATATCAAAGACGTTGTGCCACTCAGATATAAGGGATACAGAATTAGAATTTGGAGAGTACAATGTGTACAGAAAGGATAGACAGGACAAGAAGGGAGGAGGGTTTATGCTGTTAGTTAAGAAACACATAAAATAGAGTTTTATGATAAGGAAGTGCGTCCAGTTGATATGGGTGGACAGTGCAATGTTGAGTCTGCTTGGTGTGACATAAATACTGGGAAATGGAAAATGAGAGTAGGTGTGTGTAGTAGGCCTAATGAATCTGATGAGTATAATAAGCAATTGTGTAGAGAAATAGAGTGCGCCGGGCTAGTAAATCAGAGTGCCTTATAATGGGGGATTTTGCATTCCCAGATATTGACTGGAACTTGAGTTGGTCACTCGCACGCTAGAAATGCTTTTGTGGATTTATTGGATGATTGTTTTCTACATCAGCATGTTCGAGAGGCAACCAGAGGGAGTAATACTCTTGATCTGATTATCAGAAGTGATTATTCATGCATTAAGAATCTTCAGATAAAGGAACCACTGGGTGATAGAGACCACAGTGTGCTGATGTGGGATTTACTTAAAGATGTAACTATCATCAAGGCTAAAGGAAAGGGTTTTTGTTTTCGTAAAGGTGACTACAGTGGTCTCAGACAGTTTTTAAATTCTGTACAGTGGGATAAACTGATGATGTTATCAACGTTGAATTCTAAATGGGATGCCTTCAGGGACTTAATCTTGGGGGCTACTAGGCTTTTCATACCAACTAAGAAATACTGTTAAAAGTTCAGGCCTAAATGCATGTCAGATGAATTAATGAGACTCGTGGCAGAGAAGGAAAATGCATGGGGTGCATATAAATTATCAGGCGACAGAGAAGCCTATGGCAGATATAAGCTAGTCTGTAATCAAGTCACAAAGGAGGTTAGGCAGGCGAAGGCAGATTACGAGAAATCTTTGGCAAGGGATGCAAAGAAAATCAGCAATGGGTTCTATACTTATGTAAACTCTAGAAGGAAAGGATTAATCATATTGGTCCACTTGATATCGACAGTTCGATTGTTGATGATTCTTCTCAGTTAGATGACAAACTGAAAAATTATTTTTCATCTACATTCACACATGAGGAGTTATTCAGGGAGGGGAATGCCAGAGGTGAACTAAACTCTGAGCTAGATGATTTTGTAATAACTGAGAGGAAAGTGGAGGAGAAATTGTTGAAAATAAGCATAAGAAAGGCACTTCAATTATATTAAAGGAGGCAACAAGCGAAGTAAGCAAACCCTTAGCCATAATTATAAGAGAGCATCCTTAGTGTTAAGGGAGGTACCCATGGACTGGAGATGTGCAAATGTATCCCGAATTCACAAAGGGGGTTCAAAAGGTGACACACATAATTATAGACCTGTTAGTTTAAGTTTCTGTTCTGGGGAAAATTATGGAGTCACCTAGACAAGACAGGAGTAAAAACTGTTAAGGTTTTGTTAAGGGGAAGTCTTGCCTGACCAATTTGATTGGATACTACGATGTGGTCACAAGGAAACTGGATGCAAAAAACAATTTTGATATCATATACTTGGATTTCAGGAAAGCTTTTGATACTGTTGCACATGGAAGATTGCTGCACAAATTGGAGGTATGGCATTAGGGGCAAGTTACTGCAATGGATAAAGGGATGGTTGAGTGGGAGACAGCAGAGAGTGGTAATAAATGGACACTGAATATGTTGACTAATGTTATCAGCGGAGTCCCCCAGGGTTCGGTGCTGGGCCCATTGTTGTTTTGTCTATTTATCAATGATATTGACGAAAGTATACCAGGCTTAATGTCCAAGTTTGCTGATAATACAAAGGTCAGCAGGGTTGTTAATGACACAAATGACAGTATGCTGCTTGACCATTGTCTTATACAAAGGGATAATCACCTCCTTGTCGCTACTAGAAAAATTCCTATATATCATTGACAAGACTCCATGACCTGCCCTGGCAGCCCATCTGCAGTGATCAACGAACTTCATATTTGACTGCACAATTACCCCCAGGCCTTTTTCATTCTCCATCTCACTGAGTGTAGTACCACAAAGTTAATACGTTTCTCTTGGGGTACTGCTACACATATGCAGTATTTTGCATTTGTCAATTTTAAACTTCAGTTGCCACTTCTCAGCCCATCTGTATAACTTTTCTAGATACTGTTGCAGTTGCTAGAACGAGTACAGAGGACAACAAGATTGGTGAGAGGAACAAAGGGGTTTGCTTACGAAGAAAGGCTTAAATTCTGCAGCATCTGAAGAGTAGGCACCTGCGGGGTGATCTGATCGAGGTGTATAAGGCCTTGAATGGTTTGTGTAGGCTCAATGTTGACGGGATAGGCGCCTAGCCAGGTGGGAAGGAGCAGCAGTGCGTAGCACACCACGCTTCTTGATTAGACCGGGGTTCGAGCCCGTCACCACCAAATACGGAGGATGAGGAAAGGTCAAGGAATGACCACCGCATATCCTGGAGCAATATGGCCTTAGTTACTAATGCTCCTTAAAACCAAATAACAAACTAACAAGCTGACGGGATACTTCTGCTTGCTCAGATTTAGAACCTCAGGGCATTGATTCAAATTGAGGAAAGACAGTTAGAGGATATATGTCAGAAGTTTGCCTTTAGCCAGTGGGTAGTTGATTGCTGGAACAGTCTTCCATCTGTTGTTGTGGAAGTTTATAGCTTAAATAAATTTAAGGCAGAACTAGAGAAACATTTGAAGTGACTGGATGATTGAAATTGGAAGGGTTTTTGACGCAAAAAACGTTTTTAGCATCGTTATTTGGAAAAAAGCGTTACGTTACCTAGAAATATCTTTATTGCAGGCAGTGATTCGTCACGAAACCAGATGCGCATGCGTTGTACTTGTTGCTGCAGTGGCGTAACAAATACAACGCATGCGCCGAACAAAATCCAGTTGTATGCAAGAAGTGCAGTGACACAACGGGTACAATTGAGCAGCCACGTTTTACCGTTATATGAGCATAATGATTAATAAGCGAGTGACTGTGCCAAAATCTTCTGCCCGGCGTTCGAAGAAATATCGTGTAAGAAAAAAAAGTTAAGTTGGACAGAAATGTGAATCCTGATGAAATTCAACAAGAGTGTTTTGTTATGCCTGCGAATTCTGCACCCAAAAAAAGGTCGAGCTGAAATAATGAAGGAATATCGTGAACGGAAGAAAAGGAAATTAGAAATTCGAACTATTCCGAGTAATAATGAAATTCAGCCGCAGAGTTCTACTATGCCTGATACTTATCATGAATCTAAAACTCCAGCAGAACGAATGGAGGAATATCGTTCACGAAAAAAAGCGAAATTAGAAATGGTTAATAATGAGATTCCTGATTGCATCCGTATAGTGTCCTACACGAGCTGACAATGTGTTTGAAAAACTAGCGTAAAAAAACCCATTTGGGTTTAGTTGTAATGTTTATGATCGTTTACGGTTTTAATTAGAATTGAAACCATTTCCAACAGCTTCATATTAATTACTTCAAAATGAATTTCATTTACAAGAAGTGAGTACTTTCATGACCTGTATAATACATATCATTAAAAGAGGGACGGATACCAACTATGGCCACGTCAAATGGATTTATATATCAAACATATCCTACTGATTTGCCTCCACTGGATGTTGTAACTGAGCGTTTAATATCACCTCGATTATACTTTATGCAAATTTGTCGTTTACGTTATGAACGTGGACAATATGGGATCATTGGACAAGTAATAAAAGTATCAGTTAACGTAAATACGATGGTTCATCAATTGCCTAGAGAATTAGATGACGATTATGCCATTAATGTACATATAAAACGAAGACTTAAACATAAATCATCATATCTTCAAGGATATGTGCAGAAGGGAATAGTGAAAATATGGTTACGGTATTTGATAAATTCACCTTTGTATATTATTGTATGATGTGAGCAATACACGAAGGAACCAGTTTTTTCCTGCTTCCTTCGTGTATCGTGGCCATGAGCTCCAACCGGATAGTGCGGCACCATCGTGATATCCAAGCCCGAGGCGGGATACGAACCCGCGACCTTTGGGTTGCCAGGCAGGCACTTTACCCACCCAGCTAGCCCCGGTCGCCACCGTTGTATAAATTCTACGGCATAAAAGTGAGTGACGATTTCTTGGGGACGAGTGATGATAGTGAACAGGAACATTCAGATGAAATTGTGGAACCTGTCAACAACGATGATGAACTATTGTTAATTCAACAAAAAACATTATTATGATGTGAATATTTATGTATAGCAGGGGGTCAGAAATCATCTCCAATAATTTTCGTATTTGATATACATGCAGAAGAACTTGCTTTTCCGGCTTTATATTTGGGACATGCACGAAAATTTAAAAATGGATTGAAAATTACTCCCTTTACGATGACATCGAGTGAAATTCGTAGATCTGACCATCGTGGAGTAACTCCCCAACATTTGCTATTTATGGCAATGAAAATTATTCGAAAGCGTACTGCAAAAAAGTTGCAAATTGCATTTAAATCAGTAGGAATAACAACTAACATTACTCGTCCTATATTGGAATCGAAAGAATTTATTTATAAACAAGTGGTGAGAGTCTAACTTGACATTTCTAATATCAGTTCCCAATTCAGCGTATTATTGGAGTCAACGCAAACGAGATGTGTTTGCCACGATTCGTCAATTAGGAAAACCAACAATTTTCTTGACGTTGAGAACCAACATGGCCCGTATTACTATGCACGTTATACAAATTCAGATATGAACGAGAAATTACAAGTAACGAAGTTATGGATCTACCTTACATGGAAAGAGCTACATTAATAAATGAACACCCCGTAACGTGTGCCATATACTTTAATAAAATTGTTGAGAGCATACTCAAAATTTTAAAATCGAAAACCTATAGTCCTTTTGGGAAATCTTATGTCGTGAATTTCTTTAAACGCATTGAATTTCAACATCGAGGAAGTCCACACGCACATATATTATTACTGATGAACAATGCACCATTAGAAGAAAAAGAAGGTGGGATGAAAGAAGCAACTCAAATGATAGATGGCAACCCAAAGGTCGCGGGTTCGAATCCCGCCTCGGGCTTCGATCAAAGTACTGCAAAAACCTTGGGAGATGCATTATGGCCACAGAAGTCGATGCACCAACAACTACCAAAAAAAAATGATAGATGCATTATGTTCTGTAGAGAAAATTTCAGATTATTCAAATTTACAGCAAGATTAACATGTTTTTACCTGTTATAAAAATAATAACGCAAACCTACGCGAATGTCGATTTGAAGCACCTTTTCGGTCAATGTCGCAAACTCGTATATTGATACCGATGGCCACAGATGACAATCGAAGATTAGCTTATCGCGAAAAATATCGTAAAATGCACGACTCATTAGAATTGGATAATCACGTTAATTTCGAAGAATTCCTTAAATCAAATCAATGCCAATCGGAAGTAGAATATCTATATATTTTGAGGGCTGGTATCAAGAGAAATTTATCAATAATTACATCCTTGGATTTTAGGAGTGCTGAATGTAATTCGGATTTACGATTTATCGTAGAAGAATATTCGTTTGCAGCATATGTGGTTGAATATTTGAATAAAACTAACAGAGGAACGGGCAACCTGCAAAGGAAAATTATAGAGCAACAAGAAGAATATCCTGATATGGATATAACTGATCTAACACGAGCATTAAGTGCAGATGTATTGAATTCTGTGGAGATGAGTTCACACGAGGCAGCTTGGTATTTATCACGATACCCAATGTTCGTGTGTTCAAGAGCGATTGAATACGTGCCAACGGTAATGGCCACACGAGCGTCAGAAATTGCGTAAATCAAAAACTGAATTTGGATGAACAACAAGTTGAGAGTGAGTCTTTGGATGTATGGAAAGATAGTATTTTTGATCAAGATGAAAAACATTAAAAGATATTATTCTTGCAAAATTTACTGCTCATTATCGAAAAGGAAATGGGGGATGGGTGAAAAGACAATTTCATAAAGTGATTCGGTATCGGAATTATAATACAACGTGTCTTCGTGAGAGAGTAGGCCTGACGTAGCCCAGTGGTCAGGAGCGAGAGTGCATAGCACGCGTTCCTTGAGTAGACCGGGGTTCAAGCCCGTGACCACTAAAGACGATAAATATTTGTATCGACGATTTATTGTAAACTCGACTGACCCGGTTGTCGTGCCGGAGTATAAACGGAAAATACGCGAAATGGTAACTTTGCACGTAGAGCGGCACCAACTCATTATGCACCCACCTGCTACATATTTTTTTTTTTCTTTTTGAAGATGCTGCATTAGCTTGCTTTGTTGCATCGTACGCCTCAACTAATGCTAAAAATGCAAAAGTGATCGCAATAGGCCCATCACTGACGAGGTTCGTGGGATAGATTAAACATACACACTAAGATTACTCGAATAAAATAAAAAAAAAAAGTGCAAGAAGATAATTTACAAATTAACAGAAGACACGGCATTAAGTTAGAAGAGGTGCGCATTTAGATCTTCGTATATATATACACACACACACACACACACACACACACACACACACACACACACACACACATTTTTTAAATTTTTTTGTAGGAATCTACTCCTTTTGCAACAACACACTCGTTTCTAGAGAAGGTCATCTCTGCTAGGGATCTCCCTCACTCCTCACCGTTCTAGACGCAATGCGTCGGAAATATGGCTGCTTCTGCCGCCGAATCTGGACGAGCACCGTATGCGGGAACAGTAATTCTACCCACGAAATATTGTTCCCGCATCTGGGGTGGGTGGTGACCCTGAGAAGCTGTTTTGTAACGCAGAGACCAGCAGTCTGGTCGGTCGATGTACCAACCGTTCAGTTTCTGCCGCGTGCTTTTTCCGCAGATATTTCCAGGGAGCCTGTTCTTTTGAGCCCAATATCCGGACAGTCTCTTTCAACTCAAACTAGTTCGCAGAATTACCAACGTATTGTCTGTGGATCGGTGTGTATGGGTGGGGTCAGTTTTGCTGGATGAAAGAGTACGGACGTCGATGACCACATTAAAAGCTGATTGCGAAGTCGTAATGTGTGAATTAGTTTTGCATAAGCGACCGAATCGAAGCCACACGATAGTGCAACGCACGTTTCCTCAATCCTTTGTCCCACAGAAACTGTCAAGATCAGTTGTCGCCAAGCTGCTCCGGCAGAACCGTGAAATTTTAATTATAATAAAAGGGATTTTAATTAATTAAAAGAATATCCGGCACTTTTAGCCGAAGACCTTCAAATAATGATTGCTTTAGTTGGGTGTTTGCTTAAGGAGTCATTGGTAAAATGCGCGCGAAACACTGATGGCCTTGACTGGGCGTGGTGTTCAGGTGTGTGTGCGTGTCATATTCGAAATGGCATCGCTCACAGGCTGTAACTACGGTGCAGAACTTGGGCACTAAGCGGCGTAGATTGGGGACATCGGTCGTTCAAACAACTTTTGTTTATTGGCGGTATTTCGTCACCACCGATGAGTTATCTTCACCTTCGGGTGATGACAAAGTCGAAACACAATGTGAAATGAATGGAGGTCTTTGAACTTTGCTCACTTTTGCGGGATAAGCGGAGCTCACTACGGGAACTAGCTGGTGGAGGAAGCGACTTTCGGCCAAAAGAAAGTTGCCTTGCCCTCTGGCCCTGCTTCGGAGTATGCGAGAAGCGAGCAACTTTCTCTTTCTCCGTCCTTTTCTTCATCGACGAGCCCGCTGCATTACGGTTGCTCGATCCGTTTTCGTTCAAGCTCTCGGACCTACGTGTTTCAAGCTGAACTTTGACTTCTGGTGACCTCTGAGACTTTGAGCTTAAACTTGTGTCCTTGCAGAAGAAAGACAGCCGTTTGACCTCACATTTATAGAAGGATTAATTTCGCTGTTTTGGTGGGGAAGTTGAATTTCAATTGTCCTGCCGTGCCCGACGTAAAATCTTCATTCTTGGCTTTAATTCTGCTCGTAATTATTTTTGGCGTTGCCTTTTTCTTTTCTTCTTCCCCCCTCATTTGGGATATTATTATTAAGCTCGATTTCATCCCCTGTACAGCTGGTTGACCAGAAGGGTGTACGTAGAATTATAAGTGAAAAAGACATACTATATAATATTGGCGTAAATACACCATGGTTAACCCATAAATTTGAATAACGTATGTAGTGTAATCGGCATCGTTTTAATTGTATTTCATTCTAATACTGCACATTAAAAGGACAATAAGGTTGCCAAAAGGACAATGTTTGGCAACCTGAAGTTGGGATAACACATATTTACAAGAGGGAGAAAACTTACGCTTGAATATTTACCGAGAATTATTAAGTTTACAATATAAATTCAGTTTACAGTCTATTAAATGACAGCCAAAGTCTTGAATTTTAGAGAATTTTATGCGTCTGTCGATAGCATGTGGTGGACTGGTAGATTGAGTGACTTGATCGTGTTTGTCCAGATTCACTGGAGGTCGCTGCTTCGATGCGAGTCTTCCAGGATATTCTTCCTCTCTTTCTTGTCATCCAATATTTCGTTGGGGTTAATTTGCAGATTGTTGAAATGTTCCATAATGTTTGCAGGGAACATATCTCTAAGGCGGACAAGGTTGATGAGAGTCTACCTATACCATTGTTTATGTCGCTCTCTTGGATGGGTGCTTGAGGCTAAGATCATTTCTTGCACGTTGGAAGTATCAATCCTATTAGTTAACAGTTTGGGAAGAGTGACGAGGTTCTTTTCCAGAATTTTGATCTTCCATGGTGACATATTCATGTGCGCATGTACAACAGATCTAGAGATGGTGAACGGTTCCCATGGATCCTGTTCAACCACCCACCTCAGACCCCAATATTCAGTTACCAGGTATTTTTTTTGCAATACTTGATGGGGCTGAGGACCATAACTGAGACGCGTATAAAGCGATGGGCGTGACACATCTTTCAATGTATTTGCATATTAGGGACGTATTGTGGCAACCAACAAGATCCTGCCGGATCGCCCAGAATGCTGCATATGTTTTCCTTTTTATATGTCGTGAAAAGTAAGATTTTCGTCCAGGTGACACAAAGATCCGTGTGAGATGAAACTTTTGTGACCTTATTGCCATTTATTAGAACTTGGATATCATTTTTACTTCGTTTCTTGGTGATAGATATTTGGGAGGATTTTTTCTGATTCATTTGGAGCCCTGCCATATCTAAGTAGTCAACAAGTTGATTGATTTGTGTAGCAGTGTTTTCATTTATTTCTTGAACGTTTTTAATGTCATCAGAGATGACGAACAACTTCAAGGCATCAGCTTAAGAGCTGGAGTTTGTAAACCTGACAGTACAGGAACCAGTAGCAGGAAGTGATCACGGAGTTCTACGGTGGATGATGAAGAGAGAGGTAGCAGCAGTAAAAGGCAAAGGAATGGGTTTTAATTTCAGAAAAGGAAATTACGATGCCTTAAGGTACTACATGGCCTCTATTAACTGGGTAGATATCGCGCAGAGAATGAATACAATTGAACTGTGGTACGCTTTTAAAACATTAATCACAGATGCCTTGAATGCGTAGATACCATTAAAAAAATACTCCACGAGAACGGTTCCAAGTTGGATGAATAGTGAAGTTGCCACATTACTAGAGCAGAAAAAGGTGGCATGGAAACGTTAAAGAGCAATAAAAAGTACTGAAGCCTATAACAGCTACAAGGTGATGTGTAATAGAGCCACAGAAAAGGTTCAACTGGCAAAGGCAGTTTATAATAAATCACTAGCAAACAGAGCAAAGAGGGGGGATAAAGAATTCTTCACATATATAAATGCCAAGAAGAGCAGGACAAACCAGATCGGACCTTTACGTAACGGAAAGGGGACAGTAACAAATACACCAGCTGCCGTTGCAGATGAGCTCAACAGTTATTTTGCATCGATATTTACAAATGAAAAGACTTTTGTGGCAATGGGAAATTGTGGTAGCCAAGTTGAAAAATATGTAATTAATGATATTGAAATTTCGCAAGATTATTTAATGAAAAAACTTTCGAGCCTACAGACCAGTAAGGCTCCTGGAGTTGATGGAATATACCCTATAATCTTAAGAGAGGCAGCAAGCGAGTGCATTGAACCATTGAGGCTAATTATGCGAGCATCACTAGACTCTGGGGAGATTCCCTTGGATTGGAAAAGTGCAAATGTATCTCCCATACATAAGGGTGGCTCGAAAAGTGAAGTTGGAAATTATCGACCTGTCAGTCTGACTTCAGTAGTAGGGAAAATCATGGAGGCAATGATCAAGGGTGGAATTCAGGATTGTTTGGATCGAATTGAAATTCTCAAGGATACTCAGCACGGTTTTGTAAAGGGAAAATCATGTTTAACAAATCTGGTTCTCTATTTCGAAAGGGTCACTCACGAGCTGGATTTAGGGAATAATTTCGACATTGTTTATTTAGATTTCAGCAAAGCTTTTGACTCAGTCCCACATGAGCGGTTGCTTTATAAGCTGGAACAGGTTGGAATCACTGGGAAAATCCTTAGATGGATAGAAGGATGGCTTCAGGGCAGGAGGCAGAGGGTTGTGATAAATGGCTATTCCTCAGAATTGGTTGATGTAAGAAGTGGGGTTCCCCAAGGATCAGTATTAGGACCACTGTTGTTTTTAATTTTCATAAACGACATTGATGAAGGGATAGAGGACGTGATATCTAAATTTGCAGATGATGTTAAAATTGGTAGAGTAGTTAATGATCACTGTCAAGCTGAGTTTCTTCAGAGAGACCTAGATAGACTTCAAGAATGGTCAGAAAAATGGCAGCTATGCTTTAATCCAACAAAGTGTAAGTAAACAGTAATCAGGAAACAGTAATCCCAGGAAACAGTAATCCCAAAATAACTTATTCACTTGGTGGAGTTCAACTAAACCCAGTACTGGATGAAAGGGACTTGGGTGTTACGATACGGTCAGACATGAAATTCTCTGAGCATTGTAAACAGGTTGCAAGGAAGGCCCATGGTGTCCTATCGATGATCTATCGAACTTTTGCAAGTAGAGATAGGGACGTGATAATCCCATTATATAAGGCCTATGTTAGACCACACTTGGAATACTGTGTTCAAGTATGGAGACCGCACCTAAAGAAAGACATCGAGCTTCTTGAAAGGGTGCAAAGAAGGGTAACTCGCCTGGTGAGATCGGCAAAAGGGCGTCCTTATGAAGAAAGACTTCGAATATGTGGGTTGCAGAGTTTGGAAACTAGACACCTTAGAGGAGATTTGATTGAGGTGTTTAAGGCTCTGAGAGGGAGGCATCAGTAAAATGAATAAGGACGAAATTTTCAAGGTTATAAATGATGCTAGAACTAGGGGACATAAATTCAAGTTACGGGAGGAAATGTTTAGATTGGACTGCAGGAAGTTTTATTTTAGCCAGCGAGTTATAAATTACTGGAATAAGTTGCCTTCATGGGTGGTAGAGGCCGACAGTTTAGGGAAATCAAGTGTCATCTGGATGGTGCCTTCGGGTAGGGGAGGCGCGTGGGATGATAGGTTTAATTTCCTTTTTTTTTATTAATTATTATTATTTATTTATTTATATTTTTTTTTGTTTTTATCATTGTTTTGTTCGGATATTTTATTTATTATTTTTTATTTTTTGGCTGGTGCAGCATAAGCCATATGCTTTCTTGCACCATGCGGCCATTACTAATACTAATACTAACCTCGCTAGAAATGGTTGTAAGATAAGTGGAAAGAGTGTGGTTGATAACACCCCCATCTTGTGGTACTCCTGTTCTTACCATTGTCATAGTCTGGTATCGACTATTTGATATTATCAGTATCCTTTCGTTAAGGAGGTTGTGAAGGATGGAGATTAGTGAGGCGGTTGCCTTGTAGTAGTTCTTTACAAAATGAAGCAGTGTTTGAATTGACACATTGTCGAAAGCTGATTTTATGTCAAGGAAGATTATGTCTATTTGAGATCTGTTACTGACAGCATGTTGAATCCGAAACAGCGTGTCAAATCGGTTTTTTATTGTAGATCGGTGGTGCAGCAATGTGTGTAGATGTGATGGTCTGTCTCGGTGACAGACCATCACATCTAAAGACAATAAAGTTGTTACTCCCTCCAGTAATTGACCAATGTCTCAGCGGTCAATTATTGGAGGGAGTAACAACTTTTCTAATATTTTCAGGAGGGAGCGTCCGATGGATATTGGACGGGAATGAGTCGCTAACTTTGGATGTTTCCTTTTTTTTGGAACCGGTTTAAATAGTAGGTCCTCCAAGGAGATGGGACAGTCCCAGTTTCCAGTATGCGTTGGAAATATGTAAAAGGGGTTTAACAATATAAATTGAGGATATTTTAATCTGAAATAGGGGTAAGCCGTCCGCCCAACAGTAGCTTTATTTGGTAAGGTGTTGATAACATTAATTATCTGTTCCTTAGTAATGGCGATTTCTTTCATTGCCTGTGGGAGACAACAGTCTCCAACAGACAACAATCAACAACAGGTAGTTGCTAATTGTTGTTTGATTTTTGCATGATTTTTGCTTTCTTGCGAAAGCAACCTTTATGTCTTTGTTGAACCAGTTTTTGGTATGGGCAGATATTGTGAGTTCTTTTGATGCTCCAGCTGTAGCAGTAAATTTCAGCTGTTATGAAAGTTCAATAGTTACTTCCTCTGTAGTTAAACTTTTTAGGCTTGGCCAATCATAAGTAGTCAGGTGAGACATAACAACCTGCGGCTTGAGAAATCTTAGGGAGTAGGTTAGTTTACGTTGTGATGCGACTGCGAGGGAGCTTATGGAGGTGCTTACCCCCTTTTGAGACAGCGTTAACGAATGTGAGGGGTAGATGGTCTGACGTAAAGGAAAACTGAGAAAGCTGCTTTTCTACAACTGGTGAGCTGTGGAAGATGAGGTCGAGAGCTTGTCCATCTCTTGTAGGTGGCGTATCAAGTCTTATAAGTTCTGCAGAGTTTAATGTTAATGTTAAGTCAAGTAGTGCTGAGGCATGCCTTGGAAGTGGCACCTTGAAATCACATGTTGGAGGGGTAAAAAGTGGAGCACAAAGTTCAGCTCTTGAGCAACATCCGCCACCTAGCTTGTTGTTGTTTGGGATTTGTAGTTCGTTACTGCACGTTTACTTGGAAGGGACAAATTTTGTAGAAGGAGAGGCAGTGGTCGTTTTAATGTATAACTGACGCCAGGAAAAGAGACCTTCTAAGATGGGCCACAAACGTTACTGACTGACGGATCACAAAAATGTCTGAGCAAACCTCACATAGTTTTCCTCTCTGGGCTATAACGGAAACAACCTTTCTATAAATAAGGAAACATGTTTAGCGACCGAATCACGCGTACACGTGACCGCGCCATAAACGATCAACGTGCGCGTGGAACCGATGCAACAAAAGTAATGTTTCGTCCAATCGCTCATTTGCCTCTCGTAGAGATGGTGCCACAAGAGTTTCGTTAATAAAGCCAATCGGTTACGGTAATTACCAAAAGTTTCGGGAGATAAATGCTCCGATTTCGAGAGAGAGAGAGAGAGAGAGAGAGAGAGAGAGAGAGGTTGTGTCGTACAGAGGTCAAAATTGCAACATCCATCGTGACACGCACGTGTGTTGTGGAGGAAGCCGCAAATATCAATCTGTGTTTGTATCCGCGGAAAAAAGTTAGTTTCAAATGGACATCAGCAGTTTTATTTATTTTTTTCACCAATGGAAAACTTTGATCCTGTTTTTTGGGATTCAGACGGCCTTAATTACAAACGGACTGCGATAAATGCGGTTATTTTTCGTTACTTTTTATTTTTCCAAAATTATTACGACACGATGCGTGTTCAAACTGAAACGTTTTCGGCTCTCAAGAACTTTCCTTTTTTTTTCTTATTAGTGCGCGGTTTCTTTTCGTAATTTCCTTCACGCTCACGCGGGTGGGGTTTAGGTTTTTCGAAAACGGAGCTCGGCATCCGATGTTTATTTCGGCCAATTATTTTACAGCCGCCAATTCGTGGCTCGACTTTACGAGGCCGCCGGAATTACCAGAAATCCGCTCGCCCGCACCTAAAGTCTCGCGCAGGGATTGAATTTTTGAGGATGTGGAGGAGATCTAAATGGGCAAAGAGGGTTGGAAACGAGGGATTGTTGAGGAGAGTGGCAGAAAATCGAAGCGCGATAAGGGAAAAATGGATTGGGACCGATGGGAGAGGGGACGTAATTGAAGGGAAGGCGATGGGAAAGTGACAGGAGGAGGAAGAGAATTGGAATGTCGGATGATGTGATAGAGGCTGATGGGAATTGTGGACACGAAGAGGCGGTTCGGAGAGGTGCGATTCATTTTCGGCTGTCGCAGACCTGCCACCTGGCAGAGAACGGATTTTCATCGAAAATTAGCCTCACAATCTCCAGCGCAGGACCCAGAATTGTATTCCCTTTTTCACTTTCAGCGCGATTATTTTTTATTCATTCATTTACTTTTAACCCGTGGGCAGCGTGTTTACTATAGCAGGGTTTAGTTGTCAGCATCGCTTTCGGTGGGGTCCCTTCGTGCACCTTTGCAAATAAATAAACAAATTGGGTGTTCCGGCCATCGATCGTATCCCGGTTACGCGGAACACCGCTTGCAGCCAAGCATTCCTTTCGCATGGGAAGAAATCTTTAGCAGCCTCCCCAACAAGGCGTCCCTCACTCAAAAGGCACCGACTAGGTTCAGCGAGACCCCAGCCATGTTGAACGCTGCACTCATTTGAAAGTGTAGTTGTATTGCGCAGCTAAACAAGACGACAAATACTTCAGAAACTGAACTCTCCTACAACTTATGAAGTGGAGCAGGTTTAGAGAGGTCGCAAAGTGTTTTCTGGGGGTTCGCCGCGGTTATTTTTAGTTGCAAAAGTTATTTTTATAGGAAATTTCACCACGAAGGTTTTCAACACTTACTTGTTTCGACGCAATATTCTACAAGTGGTTGTAACACCGCTTTTTGATAAATGAAAGGAAGTGACTTAAGGTCCACCGCAGCGGGTACTTAAAAATATTAAAAGCCCCGTTATAATGTTATATTTTAATGTTAAAATATTATAACACATTTTATTTTATATTATAAAATGTGTTATAATTATTTGCAACGGCGGACCTTTAATATTTTTTCAAATTTCCGCCGCGGCTGACCTTGATTGACTCCCTAAAAATAAAATATGCAAATGCAGGGTTATCATTAGAATAGAATTCTACGTTACAAATAATAAACTGGAAACAAAATTCAATATCAAAATTCATTTTTAATGGGACGACGTCTCGTGTGTGAATAAGAGAATGTCGAATACGCACCATCGAATAAAGGTGAGTTGCTCTCTTAACGCAGTTGAAGATCACCCCGTATGTTTTGCTGCCTCCGCCATGTTTGCCGTGATATAATTCAATAATTCCGCGATGGGCCGTCTAATGCAAACTGGCGCGATCTTAGTTCGCCAATAGTCAACCACCTTTAGTTGGCGCCATGATAGAAACCAGCCACCCGCTGTCCAGCACGGGTTAGTTACTGCTTGCACTTTCTAAAATCTAAAGAGCGGCAGTAGGTCGTCATCAGTCCGTGCTAAATCGATACCCGTGGAGAAAAAACGTAAATATTCAGAAGACTATCTAAAATTTGACTTTACCACCTTCATCAGCAATGGCATAGAGAAGCCACAATGCGTTTTGTGCGATGTCGTTCTCAGTGCCGAATCTATGAAACTTTCAAAACTGAAACGTCACTTAGAGACAAAGCATCCAGAACATGCACTATAGGATTTGGAGTACTTTCGACACCATGAAACTGGTCTCAGACGTCTGAGACTCGATCCTGCAGGAAGTTTTCAGCAACAGAACACAGCAGCAGTGCAAGCATCATATAAAGTCGAATTAAAAATTGCCAAACAAAAAAAAAAAAAACCTTACACGATTGGAGAAACGGTCTTCGAACCCTGCGTGTTGAAGATTGTGAAGTTAATTCTTGGGGAAGCCAGCGAGATAGAGATGCGACAAATATCTCTGTCCAATAACAGTATTCAGAGACCCATTTCAGATATGTTTGTAGGCGTGAAAGAGCAGGTTTTGAATGAAATCAAAGTTTCTCCCTTGTTCTATTTTCAAGTTGATGAATCAACGGACGTAAGTTCATCTTCTCAGTTGCTTGTCTTCGTGAAATGTATTAGTAACGGCCGTATGGTGCAAGAAAGCCTATGGCTTATGCTGCACCAGCCAAAAAAAAAAAAAAAAAAAAAAATCCGAACAAAACAATGATAAAAACAAAAATTAAATAAATAAATAATAATAATTAATAAAGAAATAAAAATAATAAAATGAAATTAAAAATTAAATAAAAAGGAAATTAATCCTATCATCCTATGCGCTTCCCTTACCCGAAAGTACTATCCAGATGACCTTTGAATTTCCCCAAACTGTCGGCCTCTACCACCCATGAAGGCAACTTATTCCAGTAATTTATAACTCGCTGGCTAAAATAAAACTTCCTGCAGTCCAATCTAAACATTTCCCCCCGTAACTTGAATTTATGTCCCCTAGTTCTAGCATCATTTATAATCTTGAAAATTTCGTCCTTATTCATTTTACTGATGCCTCCCTCTCAGAGCCTTAAACACCTCAATCAAATCTCCTCTAAGGTGTCTAGTTTCCAAACTCTGCAACCCACATATTCGAAGTCTTTCTTCATAAGGACGCCCTTTTGCCGATCTAACCAGGCGAGTTACCCTTCTTTGCACCCTTTCAAGAAGCTCGATGTCTTTCTTTAGGTGCGGTCTCCATACTTGAACACAGTATTCCAAGTGTGGTCTAACATAGGCCTTATATAATGGGATTATCACGTCCCTATCTCTACTTGCAAAAGTTCGATAGATCATCGATAGGACACCATGGGCCTTCCTTGCAACCTGTTTACAATGCTCAGAGAATTTCATGTCTGACCGTATCGTAACACCCAAGTCCCTTTCCTCCACTACTGGGTTTAGTTGAACTCCACCAAGTGAATAAGTTATTTTGGGATTACTGTTTCCCAGGTGTAATACCTTACACTTTGTTGGATTAAAGCACAGCTGCCATTTTTCTGACCATTCTTGAAGTCTATCTAGGTCTCTCTGAAGAAGCTCAGCTTGACAGTGATCATTAACTACTCTACCAATTTTAACATCATCTGCAAATTTAGACATCACGCCCTCTATCCCTTCATCAATGTCGTTTATGAAAATTAAAAACAACAGTGGTCCTAATACTGATCCTTGGGGAACCCCACTTCTTACATCAACCCAATCTGAGGAATAGCCATTTATCACAACCCTCTGCCTCCTGCCCTGAAGCCATCCTTCTATCCATCTAAGGATTTTCCCAGTGATTCCGACCTGTTCCAGCTTATAAAGCAACCGCTCATGTGGGACTGAGTCAAAAGCTTTGCTGAAATCTAAATAAACAATGTCGAAATTATTCCCTAAATCCAGCTCGTGAGTGACCCTTTCGAAATAGCGAACCAGATTTGTTAAACATGATTTTCCCTTTACAAAACCATGCTGAGTATCCTTGAGAATTTCAATTCTATCCAAATGATCCTGAATTCCACCCTTGATCAATGCCTCCATGATTTTCCCTACTACTGAAGTCAGACTGACAGGTCGATAATTTCCCACTTCACTTTTAGAGCCACCCTTATGTATGGGAGATACATTTGCACTTTTCCAATCCAAGGGAATCTCCCCAGAGTCTAGTGATGCTCGCATAACCAGCCTCAGTGGTTCAATGCACTCGCTTGCCGCCTCTCTCAAGATTATAGGGTATATTCCATCAACTCCAGGAGCCTTACTAGTCTGTAGGCTTGAAAGTTTTTTCATTAAATAATCTTGCGAAATTTCAATATCATTAATTACATATTTTTTAACTTCGCTCCCACAATTTCCCTTTGCCACAAAAGGCTTTTCATTTGTAAATATCGATGCAAAATAACTGTTGAGTTCATCTGCAACGGCAGCTGGTGTATTTAATAGTATATTTCCTTTCCCTTACGTGAAGGTCCGATCTGGTTTGTCCTGCTCTTCTTGGCATTTATATATGTGAAGAATTCCTTATCCCCCCTCTTTGCTCTGTTTGCTAGTGATTTCTCATAAACTGCCTTTGTTCAGATGACATCAAAGAAGAGTTCCCGTTTTGTTGCGCACTTGAAACTACTACAAAAGGTGAAGGTATTATTTTTTTTATTATTTTTTTTTTATTTTTAACATACAATATACACAACAGGTATTCGCCCAGTGTATAACAGAGCAAAGGTTGTACAAAACATAAAAATAAATGTTAGACTAATATACTTTGTACATAGTGACATAGTGACATAGTGTTTTTTGACAAGCGGCACCGGTGCTTTCGCACAACTCCGCATTTGAATCTCTTGTGAAGTAAGACAGTACAGTACTGTCAAGGCCAGATATCATATGTTAGTGTATGTTCATGTTTGCTTAGTGCGGGTTATGTTGTTCATCTGGCCGCTTAGCCTAGGGTCTGTGCAACACCACAGACTGCTAGTTACCGTCACTGGCACTGGGAGCTGGACCAGGTATGTGGAAAGAGAACTCTGGCTGGCCGACCCTGGGGTTAGCCTGAGCTTCCCAGGGAGGGCCGAGAAAAAAAAAATAAAAAAATAAAAATAAAATAAAAAAAATAAATAAAATAAAATAAAAAAGAGAGAATAAAAAAGAATAATAATAAAATAAAATAAAAATAAAAATAATAAATAATATAAAAAAAATAAAAAAATAATAATAAAAAAATTAATAAAATAAAATTATTATTAAAATAAAATTAATTAATAAAATATACTTTGTACAATGAAAGTTAATTCAAACGGGAAAAGCCCAGTTGACAAAAATAAAAAAGATATTCATGACGTCAAGTCCAGCGCTATGTAAACTCGCAGAAAGCAGTTTGCTGCAGGAGACATCATCACACACACACGAATTAATGAGGACATCTTTAGCCCAGAACTCATCCGTCAATCAGTCAACCTACTCCAAATAGTTCTATGAAATTGTTTCTTGTTCACAGCCATATCCAAGTCAAACTTGTACATGAGTGCCAATGTTCTTTTGAAGAAGGAGTTCCTGGATATCTCTAATCTGGAGTTACCGATGTGGAATGTAGTCTTCTGTCTAGTAGCCACCACTGGAGCGTGAAGGTCAATATGGCACAGAAGATCCGGCCGGTAGATTGAATACCTTTTTTGAAACTGGAGGACTACGGTGGAAAAATGTCTGTGGGGTTTGTACAGATGGAGCACCAGCTTTGCTAGAGTCAAATTCCGGCTTTCACACAAAAGTGAAAGAACTTGCTCCCCAAGCAAAGGACATTCACTGAATGATTCACCGATATCAACTTGCCAATAAGACACCAGCTCCTCTGCAAGAGGCACTTGATTCTCTGATCAAAACTGTGAATTACATCAAATCTGGAGCCCTCAACACCCGTCTGCTTAAAGAACTCTGTAAAGACACTAATTCTGATCACGAGGTTCTTCTTTTCTACACTGCTGTACGCTGGCTGTCGAAAGGAAATGTTGTCAATCGTGAGTTTGAATTGAAAGATGAAATCAAGTTTTTCCTCGAAGTGCAAGGGAAACATGAGCTTGTGGCTTACTTTAATGATGAAGCTTGGAAGACATTACTTGGCAGACATTTTATACCAGCTGAACCTGAAACTTCAGGTAAAGGAAACACACATTGTCCTGAAATTGGATAATCTTCAAGTTTTTGTATCCAAGCTGCAAAACTGGGGTCGGAAAGTAAATCTTGGAAAAATTGCCACGTTCAAAAAACTCTGCAGTGTGGTTGAGGAATCTGAAGGCGAACTGGATGACAATCTGAAGGAGGAGATTACTGGGCACCTTGAATCCCTTGAAAAGGAATTTCGGATGTACTTCCCTGAGCTTACAGAAGAAGAAGCTGCACTGGTACGAAACACATTCTCTGTTTCCCTGAATGTAGCCAGCATTCCCGATTAAGTACAGGATGAATTCTTAGATCTGCGGAACGATTCCTCTGCACGTAATTTGTTTTATGAAAAATTGCTGACTCAGTTCTGGTGTGCTGTGTATCAGTCATATCCAAATGTCACCGTGCTTGCCTTTCGAGTTTTACTTCCATTTGCCTCTGCATATAAATAAATAAATAAATTTTCATTATTGCAACTACAGCAAGCCCATCACAGCACTAGGCTAGGGGCATAAATTCAGAATACAAAGGAGACAAATATATATATATATATATATATATATATGTATATATAAAAACATATAGCATATTCTATATATACATTAACAACGAATATGAATTATAATGATCAAAAATATATATTGAAGAACATCACATTTGGCTCTCGGATGTAGTTGTTGGGTTGCTGTTTGTATTTCTCATAATTTGTTTGCAAATGAGACTCCTGTAGGCTTCAGAGTTGAGCAACCTCTTACAATCAATGTTGTGATAATTTATGAGGAGAAGGGATGCATTGGGGAACATCCTCTCCATTTGTTTTAGTCTGGAGAGTTTGGATTTGAATTGTTGTTGGTTTCTTGAGTTTTCTCTGTTGGTGGGAGCTATTATGTTGGCTAGGTTCGGTGCATTGGTTGCAGAAGTAATTAACTTTGCAAGAAGCATCTGCGAGAGTGGATTTTCAACGCTTCTTCATATCAAAACGAAGGCAAGAAACAGAGTGAATGTTGAGGATGACAGGAGGTTGGCTTCAACAAACCCTCAGCGGCGAATTTTGAAGCTGGTTGCCCAGATGCAAGGACGACCATAGCATTAAATATTAGGTTAGAATTACGTTCCGAAAAATCTATTTTTAATGTGTTTTCTTTACCCCGTTAAAAATGCATTTTTATGCAAATGGGGGGGGGGGGATCGCGGGTTACTTGGCTATTATAAAAGGGGCTGGCGACCCGATAAAGGTTGGGAAACAGTGCCTTAAGATATGCGAACTGCAGTCCGGATGGCATTTCGATGCAAATACTCGAAGACTTGTCCGTTGCCTTCAACTACTTCAAACGTTTCCAGTTAACATCTAAAAGTGCTTTTTTTAAAGCGGCGCCGTAAACATTTCCAAAAAAAGGGAAGGGTAACAATTGCGATTGTTCGTGAAAGTTTTCTCGTCCGTAATAATTAGTTCACGAATTCCTTTCTCCCCCCCCCCCGCTTCTCGTATGAAATGAAAGCCGAGTCGTTGCAATCGGTGACTAGTTTCGCGTGGATGCACAGCCCATAACAGCAACGATGGAAGAAGGTTGAGTTCATTCCTTACCATCTGTAGTTCAAATAAAAATGTCGGCAGACCCCTCTCAAAATGTTCGTGCTCCGCAGTTTCGTAGCACTCGTGTTTAATGAATTGCCTTACGAGAGTGAACCTGGTGAAGCTAAAGCGTATTCGCCCTCCTGGCTTGAAGGCTGTGCGGGGGATTTTGTCGAATAAGCCGATTTTCGTTTAATGTCGACTTTAAGCCCATCGTAATTTTCGTGGGTTACTTCCGTCCATCTGCTTCTAAAAATTGTCAAACAGAATTCACCCCTTCCCTCCCCTCCCCCCTCACATTATTTATTTGACGAGCATTAAGTCGCGAGATGTTTTCCGGTTTCTTGGCCACCTACGATCTCGCACAGCTCGCGCGAAATCTGCGAGATTACGTGCGACCGAGAAGCCGGAAAAGCTTTTGTAAGGGGATGCTCGTCGAATAAACGCGGTCGTGTTGGGGTGCGATTTCTGCTCGCAATTTTTAGAGTAATTTTAATAATAATGGGGCCTTCGAGCCAGACAAGGAGCGAGTCTCAACGCGTTCACCGAAGTCATTAACGTCCAGAAATTAAGCGTCGCCGTTAGAAATGGCGCTCGCACGTGCGATTTACATTAGTTTGCATTCGCGGATTCATTTTAATCATCGATTCTTCTCAAAAAGGATCTTAAATACCCGCCTCGCGATATTTCAGTTTCGCGCATTGGTTACTGCGCCAGAGAGACAGTGGGTGCGGATGAGATTGTTAGACGAGAGCAGTTTCATCGTGACAGCAATGAGCAGTACGAGTTCAATGAGGTGCATAAGACAGATGCCTTCTAAATTTTTAATTTTGGGTGCGCTGGTGAATGCGGCTTATGTAAACGATCCCAACTGCGGCAAAACACCGAGAACTGCCCCCCCCCCTCCCCACTTGATGAACTCGTTCTTCGCGAGGTTCGTGAACACTGAACCGGGTGAATGCGTGTCAGCGGGAGCGAGACTTCCAGCGCATTCCATAATACTTTTAATCGACTTTTCCGCTTTTTTTTTTTTTTTAAATAAAATGCAGTTCGATGTTTATATCGCGTGATTATATTTGAAAAAAATAAAAAATAATAAAAAAAATGATTATTTGACATATCGAAAGCGGCAGACTGAAGTCCGTGCGTACACTTTCCTTTAATAAGAAGAAATTAATTAAAACTTTAAGAACTTTATTAACGAGCGAAAAGTTTTTATTCCCGATGAAATGCGCGGTTCATTTCAAATTGAACTCTCGTTTAAAGAACTTCTTTTAATGTTTTAAATTCTTTTAATGTTTTATTTCGTATTAAAAGGAATTTTTCCGTTTACACTCCGGACAGTCGGATGAGTTCACAGCGTGCACAGAATACAACGAACAGCGTCGTATTTAGTGGTCACTCGAAGCACTTGTACTGATGCTCCCTTTGCGCGACCACTCGTCTACTGCGGCTTAAAATTAACGGATGAAGTCCGTAGAAGAGGTCAGGTAACGTCGTGACATCTGCGTCAGACATCAGGACGCGGAAAAACCGCGCTTTCAGTTTGAAATTGCGTTCGTCTCGAACGGAGCTTCGAACCGGAAGTGCACTCACGAATGGATCGACGAATCGAAACTGTCGTTTATCGCCGAAGGAAGTGCTTACGGTTGAGCGCCTCTATTTTTGACGATGACAACGTTGTGACCGAGATGACCCTCTTTTGTTTTCTTTAATGGAATTATGCGTAAGTCCGAGCACCTCTTCGCTGTCTGTCTCACACGTTCTCTTTCGCTGCCTTTCCTTCCGCTGTTCTTCTCAACAATTCCTGTTCCCTCTTCCAATGCAGTCCGAACACGTGCCGAAACCGGTCAACATCCTTTGACTTTCCAACTTCAAACTCGCAGGACCAACTTTTTCTTCCTCCTCATTCAACTTCCGTCTTCTGGAACACCCTCCCTTTATACGTATTTCCCGAAATTACAATCTTCAGAAGTTCGAGTCGTGTCAACGAGTGCCTTCTTTCATCTTCTCAACTTTCAACGGTACTAAGAGTACTATAGGTTCTAATACGTCTCGTGCTCGCGGTTATCATAAAAAAAAGCGGCGCCAAAGAATTCAAAAATTTTAGTCGCTGTACAGAAAAGGACTGAATGCGCTTCCCATAATTTTATCGGTTAGTGTGGTCAGTTTAAACTTGACAGAGAGATGTCCCACCTTCATCTTGGATTTAAGCGAAATGTCAAGGGGAACTGCGATAGCACCGAAGCTTCTTTCTTCTGTTCATTTCCGAGCACACTAGGAGCGGCTGAAAAGTGATCCGAGCAGGGCGGACACTTTTATTAGACAATAAATTTGACCCCGATCCCTCTTGTCTAAATGGAGTTTGCGCAAAAAAATAGTGAAAAATGCCAAAAAATGTATTTTTTTCTCTCCTTTCTCCCCCCCCCCCCATATTATTTACCACTAGTGTACGTGTGGCGAATATTTCGCCAAAATTGTGTCCAAAAAGAAGTAAAGATTAATATCGAAGAACTGTAGTTAGAAAGCCCTCTCGTTCGAATTCCATTCGCTGGTGGTTCAGGTGTTCAGTGGGTTGGACTCGGCTGATTAAATATATTTCAAAAATGACTAAAAATGCAGCTTCATCATTTTTTTACGTACTGTATATCGCCCTTTAAAAAATTACAATTTTTTCTAACGACCCTTTAGTTTTTCGCCAAAACTGTAGCGAAATTGTTGCCGAACACTTTTGTAACGGAACTGTTCAGCAACAGTTCCGGAATGGAACTGTCAAAAAATGACGGAAATTTTGAAAATCAGTTGGGAAAATTTTACTACACGTTGAGTGAGGGGGAAGGCATCTCTAAATTTTAGTGCTAGTTAGCATTAGTTGACACACATGATACTAGACAGCAAGCTTATGTAGCACCATAAAAAAAAAAAAAAAAAATTCCATTTCACCCATCCATTCGCTCCAAAAGTTTGTCCGCTTCTTCCTTGAATTTATTTAAGCTATCAACTTCCAACTATCAACGACAGATGGAAGTCTGCTCCACCAATAAACTATCCGCTGACTAAAGGCAAATTTCCGAACATCTATTCTACAACTGTCTTTCCTCAATTTGAATTTATGCCCACTCAGGTTTGTAATCTCAGCAAGTGGAAGTATACCGCCAAGACTGAGCTCCTCAAACCATTGAAGGTCTTATACACCTCAACCAGATCACCTCGTAGGTGCCTAGTGTCAACACACTGCAATTTACAGAACTTAAGCCTTTCTTCGTAAGAGCAACCCTTTGTTCCATTCACTAACCTTGTTGCCCTTCTCTGTACGTGCTCCAACAGCTCTACATCCTTCTTAAAATGAGGCCTCAGGACCTCTATATAGTACTCAAGGTGTGGCCTGATCATTGCCACTCACTTATACAAAGGGATAATCACCTCCTTATCCCTGCTAGAAAAATTCCTGTATATCATTGACAAGACACCATGAAGCTACTCTTGCAGCCCGTCTGCACTGCTCAGAAAACTTCATATCTGACTGAACAAATACCCCCAGGTCCTTTTCGTTCTCTACCACTGTCAGTGTAGTACCAAAGAGTTGATACGTTGCTCTGGGGTTATTGCTTCCTATATGCAGTATTTTACATTTCCAATGTTAAACTTCAGTTGCTACCTATCAGCCCATCTGTTCAACTTTTCTTGATCCTGTTGCAGTATCATACTGTCATTAAGAACCCTGCCAACCTTTGTATCATCTGCAAACTTCGACATTGGGGATGCAAAACAACAGTGGGTTCAAAACCGAATCCTGAGGAATTCCGCTATTAACTTTAGTCCACGAATCACAGTGTACATTGATTACCACATTGTCTTCTCCCACTCAACCATCCTTTTATCCATTAAGCAACTTATCCTTAAGCTCCTCAATTTGTGCAGTAGGCTTCCGTGTGCAACAGTCTGAAAAGTTTTCCTGAAATCCAAGTATATGATATCAAAATTATTCTTTGCAACCAGTTCTTTGTGACCACATGATAGTATCAATCGAATTGGTCAGATCAGACTTCCCCTTGACAAACCCACGCTGTGTCTGAATTATTACTGCTGTCTTTTCTAGATGATTCTGCAGAGCTTCCTTACCGAAGTGACTCTATTATTAATCTGACCAGAACAGAAGTTAAACTGACAGTTCTGTAATTACGCGTGTCACTCTTAGCTCCCCCTTTGGTATTTGGGGATACATATTTGCCCATCTGCAGTCCATGGGGATCTCCCCTGAGTCCACCGACGCTCTCGTAATTATTTCTAAGGGTTTGCTTACTTCCTTCGCTACCTCCTTTAATATAACTGGGTAGATCCGAATCACTTCAAAAATTTGCCTTCATTTTGCTCTCAGTTATTACAAAATGATTGAGCTCTTTGTTAGAGTTTAATAAACCTCTGTTCTCCGAATAGAATTTCTCATGTGTGAATGTAGATGCAACATACTCACTTAATATGGCAGCTATCTGCGCAGATAGCTGCCATCGATATGAAGCGGACCAATCTGATTCATCCACTTCCATCTACAGTTGACGTGCGTAAAGAACTCTTTGCTGTTTTTCTTTGAGTCCTTTGACAAAGATTTTTCGTAATCTGCCTTCGCCTGCCTAACCTCCTTTGTGACTTGGTTACAGACTAGTTTATATCTAGCGCAGGCATTTTATGAAACAACTAGACAAAGATTTGCGGATGGGTGCAGTGGGAGGTTTTTTTTGGCTGATGCTGCATAAGCTTGCTTTGTTGCATCTTTCGCCTCTTCTAATGCTAAGTGGTATTCACTGTTGAAGCAGCGAGACGTATTTCCCTGGCAACAGATGACAAACTTTGTCCCGCTTCGTACTTCTTAATCATTTTCATCTTCATTTCAAAATCAATTTTGTTTCGTTTCCAGGCACTACCACCGCTTGCCCTTTCCTTTCATCATCGTAATACCTAAGTAGGAACGAAGAGAAGATTCCGAAATTTTATTTATTCGTTTTTTATGTGATCGAAGCTTTCAGTGAAGGGCAATAAATTGACCGTAACGCAAAAACCCACAGAATTGCAGTTATCGCAAATGGAAGGAGATCGAGTACCCGTTTATAATGAGATGCACGAACAGAAAAGCCCAATTGGCCGGAAAGTGCGAACTGTTTTTGTTTGTCACTTCCAGAAACGTGCTTTGGAAAAATGTCACAAAGGCGTTCGAAATTGATTCTTATAACGGAACATGTGTGATAATGATGGAAGGGTAGTGCGATTTCCATTATAAATATGACTTTTTAGAGGGATAAACAGATTAGTAATATAGAGAAATTTTCAACTTCCAAGGACTTGGATCAAATTACAAAAAAAAAACCAAAAAAAAAACAAAACAAACAATGTGTCATTGGGTTCACGTTACGATATTCTCGCGATACCCCCATTTATTTCTACGGGATGCAAAATACGTTTCCACAATTTTTTTTAAGTTTGCGCCGGCCGCAAACACTTACGCGAAGTCGAATTTACGTAACTCGAGTATTGTGTAAGTCGAGGAGTGGCTGTAATTGCGCGGCGATTCGTAGCACACCGGGGGTGATCGAGTAAAGAGTGGAAGGAACGTAATGTAACGTACGAGATTCCTTGTGGAAGCGAAACTCTTAAGCTTCCCATTGTCACACAGACCACTGTGCTAGGGGTGGTTCTGGATCACAAATTAAGTTTTCACCCCCACCTCATCCATCTCGCCTCCAAGGTGAAAAAATTTTCAGGCTCAATCATCAGAATCACGAGTCTTCCTTCCGATCGTGACGTATGCTGCAGCTGCTTGGTTCCACAGAGCTAGATTGGTTAATATGATATGCAAATTAGGCTCTATACAACGGACAATGCTTCTGGCTACCCATAGGGTATGCAGGACAGTATCCACTGCTGCTATACAGGTCTTAGCTGGGACCCTTCCACTGGACTTGTATGTAACCTTCCGTGGCCTGACCTTTAGAATCAACAAGAAAATTCCAACCAAGATCTTAGACATTGAGCTAAACCTGAACACTGACCCTAAGGCAGAGAAAAGACGCTGTTATAATGAGATGATAAATATCTGGCAGACAAGGTGGGACACTTCCACCAAAGGAGCAGCTACAAGGAGGTTCCTACCAGATGTGACTTTCCCCTCCTCTAAGTCGGCACAGAAGTGGCTCTCTCTAACTCTTGAGACATCATTCCTAGTCACTGGGCATGGCTCATTGAACGAGAAGCTCTTCCAACTAGGCCTAATACCCATAGACGTTTGCTACCGCGGGGCCAAGGAGAATTGGTTCCACCTTCTCTATGAGTGCGCTCTCTATGAGGACCTGAGGCAAGACCTAGTAAATACCATCCCTCTCACTGAAAACCAACTGGACATTCTGTTGCAGACACCACAGAACCTTGCTGCCTTCCAGAACTTCTCAGTGCAAGTATTCACGCGCAGGAAAGCCTCGTACAGAATAACGGAGGCTCCGAATGGTGATCTCCATACAGCAGCTTAGAACTTTTATTTTTAATTTATTTTTATTTATTTATTTTATTTTTTTATTTTTTCGTCTCCCCACTCTCCAGTAGTGTAGCTTCTCTCTGCCCCCTTTTTTTTTTAATTACACCACGGGATTTTTTTTTATTTATTTATTTTTATTTTTTTCTTATTTATTAATTACATCATGGGATCTTTTTTTTTTTTTTTTTTTTGTTTCACTTCCTCTGGAATGGGCCCCCAGAGGAATCTGGTCCACCTTTTGACAACATCAGGTGAATCAGAGTTTCGTTTGAGACGTTACGTGGTATATTGGGACTGGCCCACCTTCCCGTGGTGTGGACGAGTACCCAGAATCATCTGTCCAGGTGACTGATGCTTCTGGGTAGCCAAGAGGCCAGAACAGAAAAACAGAACACACACATAATACACACAAACCGACGTCACACACATATCTGGCCCATTTGTAGTGATTCTGTTCTTCACAGAGATACCAGGCGGAGTTGAACAGACGTTCTAGGAGCCGCCCTTTACAAAACACATGTCCACATAAGCATCTACCAACTGATACAAAAAGCTGAGGCGGTCTTTGTCTACAATGCTTTGAAAACAGCAAACTTTCCTCCCCTCTTCAGATCCTTTTTTATAACAAAAGAAGAAGAAGGAATAATTTAAGAAATGAAGCGAGCCTGAAGGTTCCGATTTTTAGAAAAGCCATTGGTCCGAAAAATATAAAATACAGAGGCGCAAAAACCTGGAATAATCTTCCTGAAAACATCAAAAATGCCATTTCACTAAGCAAGTTCAAGCAGCTCCTGACTGAACACATCACCAGGAATGTCTGATCTAAATCACCTTCAACTCAACTCCTGAACTTTCCACAATGCATACCAGTTTGGAAATTATGTAAACAAGTTGAAGGAACAGCTGTCAAAAAGCTTGTAACACTCTACGCAATTATTTCACAATTGTTTTTCTTTCATGCTGGTTATTGTAAAAGTACTCGCAATGTAATTATAAGTATGTACTGTTGTTAACCACGCGACATGTGTGGTTGGTTTACGAAGTCTCTGTAATGGAATGTAGAAATATGTCCAATTCATGGTGTATCTGTTTTTATTGTTATCTTTTTCAAAGGGAACACCCCCTAAAAAGCCTCTGGCTTATGTGTTCTCCCTCCATCTTGCTGGCTGTTATCTCCCAACAATCGTAACACAAAATAAAATATTAATATAAATAAATAAATTAATTAATATAAATTAATTAATAAATAAATAAATTATCGACGTAAAATGCTACGACAATGGCGGCAAGTTTCGAATTGAAGCCTCGGAAAGGAATGAGGTCAGAAGCTTGTTTAGTCTTTTGGTTATTCAAAAGTTCCAACAGGCACAAATTACGCACATCGCGACACTGCGCTGGTGATGCAGCTTTTTTTTTCTTTTTTGCTTTCAGTTATTTCGCAATTTGTTATTTGCCGCGGCGCTACTTCACTTTTTTTACCTCAGACGCTGATGCGCATTAAAACCTCAAAACGGACGAACAAACCAACTTCGCAATACGCAGGAAGGACATCCCTCGAAACGAGGTTGCGACGTTTCTGCCCTCGTTTGAGAAAATTGGTGGTGAACGCGCATTAAAATTGCAAAAATATTCTTTCGATTTAAAATTGAACCGTCGAGACGTTTTACGTATGTGGGGCGGGTTATTCGGGGGTTATAGAGGAAACGTATTTCGAGTGTGGCGTGACACGTGACCAACTGGCTGCGCCACGAAGTGGAGAGCGTATTAAGCAAAGCGCCGCGTCACCCGTTGTGACATCACGCGCTCACCTCGTGATGTTTGCGAGTCGGAAACCCCGCGGTGCGGGTGTTGGTGGTACGGGCATCCACCGCAACCTTCCCCGCGTCACGATGTGTCGCAATAATGCCGATCTTCGAATGACACGGCGGAGAAAAGGCAAAATGAAACGGACGCCATCACCCTTTAATTGGTGCCGTAACGGATGCAGCCGAAACTCCCTCGAGTGACGCGACCCGCTTCGAAGTTCGTCCGAGTGTCCCACGGAGTCACCGCCCAGGCCGAAGTGTCTGCTTCGCTTTAATTAATTTTTACTCATTTTGGAAAAAGAAGTTTTCACTCGCACAAGAAACGAAATTTGAAAAAAAAAAAAAAAAAAAAAGAAAAGGGAGATTATTTGAATTTTTTTTTACTTTTTTAATTGAAGGAGTTTAAAACGTATTTCAGTTGTAATCGGAACAAGATTGAGAAGTCGAATGGGGGAGGGGAGACTGAGAATGCAGACGCCAGGTCGGTGTTCTTGTACACGAAAGTATTATTATCTGTTTATTTCTCTTACGAGACACCCATAGACAGCACGTGGCTAGAGGGTGTGGTTACATTATATCAATATTTACGAGCATATTTACATGAACTTATTTACAAAATTTGGAGATGCAAAAACACAGAATATGTGTTAATGGATTAATTGCGAATGGTTGTTAAATGCTAAATATTATTATATAAATTATTAAATTAGTCTTCTTATTATATTTGTACCTGCCCGTACACATTACCAAAGATTTCTGTCCTATACATTTTGTCTGTACATAGTTTCTCTGCATCTATATTTAAATCACTAAAATAATTCACAGTATTTGCTGGGAAAAATCTCCCCAAAGAGTCCAATTGAGTCAGTTGGCACTTCAGACTTGGTTCTTCTCTGTTTATTCTCGGTCGTATCATCCGGGGGCGAGTGATCACGTTTCCCACTTTCAGCGAATCTATTCTCTCCGTTAGTAGCTTTGCCAGAGTTAAGATGTTTCTGGTTGTGATGATATACTTCCAGGGTGTGATGTCCAGATTGGCAGACAAGACCGCTCTTGAGATGGTAAACGGTTTCCCGGCGATCTTGTTTAGCCATCTCAGGAGCCAGTATTCTACTCCTAAGAAGGCCTTGATGTTGTTCTCGGGGGCCGATGACCAGATGGTCGATGCGTACAACGGAATCGGTGTAACGCATTTAAGGATGTATTGAATTATAAGATGAGGGCTTCGGAGACCGGTGAGTTCTTGTCTAGTGCTCCACAGTGCTGCGTATGTCTTTTTCCTAATGTGTTCGAAGTGAGGTATGAAGTTTAATCCTTCATCCCACTTAAGGCCAAGGTCAACATGTGCGGGGGAATTTTGGATTCTGGTATTGTTCACAAAAATCGTAATTTCATTTTTCTTCTTTTTGTTGGTGAAGGTCATTTGGGCAGTTTTATTTTCATTAAGTTTCAGGCCAATGTAGTGCAGATATTCTTCAAGTTTCCTGATTGCCTCGTTCGCTTCCTCTGATAGATGGGGTGCAGTTTCTTGTTCTTTAGAGATTACAAAAAATTTCAAATCGTCAGCATAAAAATGGGGCTAGTGCTATTGCGAAGAAAGTGACGGACAATACGCCCCCTAGAGATACAGTAAGTTGCTGTTTGTTTCCCGTTTATTGCGATAATTTGTCTTTCTTGAAGGGTGTTAGTGAGAATGCTTAAAGTGCTTCCTGAAATGAGGAAATACTCTTTGAGGATTACTGTTATAGCTGGGATTGAGACGTCGTCGAAGCCTGCTGTTACATCCAGGAAGACGATGTCCAACTGTTGTTTATTGTTTAAAGCTAGCTGTATTCGGAGTAGAGTCTCCATTAAATTAGTAATAGTCGACCTTCGAGGAAGCACAGAATGTAAGTATTGTGGCCTGTCCCAAAAGCAGTGCTGATTGATGGTGTTGAGGATTGCTTTTTCAAATATTGTTTACAGAGAGCATCCGATTGAGATGAGCCTGAAATCTTTACTGGTTTTAGGATTGTTTATTTTTGGAACTGGTTTTATGTAATATCTACGAGGGTCATTTGAAAACAGCGATCGTTTCATTTGTGTGCACTCCGATGACAGAAGTTCGTCACCACTTAATGGGGGAAAAGCGTACTACGTGCCCCCCCTCTCCCAGCCCCCTTTATTTCGCGAATTTTCTTCCGTTGATCCGGGATGGTTGGCGGACAAGTGCGGCGAACTCCAATCGACGCACTGTGTATGTGTGTGTGTGTGCGCGCGCGCGCGCACACGCGTGGTACGCACCTGTCGCACGGTGAAGCGCAGAAGACCGAAAGCGCGAAGTGGCTGCGGACGAGAGACATCCGAAGTCGGACCTCCCTGGGAAAATTCGGGCGCGGAACTTTGCCCTATTGAAAACCACGACCCCAAATCACTGCGATCGATCCCCGGGGGTATCGCCAAATGTCGCAGTTTGACATTCGTACAGTTCACTCGCTTTCAGCGTATCCCCGTACCGCAGCAGTGAGAATGCATTTACAAAATATAAAAAAAGGGTTGTCGGCCCGTAATAAAACAACAAAATGCGTGATCTGACGCACTTCATGTCGCTTTTAATAACGGAATTAAAGAAAGAAAGAAATTTTCCGTAGCCAGGTGGACAGGAGCAGCAGTGCGTAGCACACGCTTCTTGATTAGACCGGGGTTCGTGCCCATCAAATACGGAGGATGCGGAAAGGTCAGGGAATGACCACCGCATATCCCCGGAGCAATATGGCCTTAGTTGCTAATGCTCCTAAAAAACAAATAACAACAACAAATTTTCCGTTTACAGTGCGGGACAATCGCACAGGGTCACAGGATACAGAAGGCAGTGCGCGGATACTGCGGACATGCAACACGGATTTAGCAGTCATGCGGGCTTAATGTTCGAAACAAGTGTCCCCCGTGGACAAAGCAACGATGACAAACCGCCAAACAGTGGTGGTTGTCCGAGAGCAGAGCCCCGGGGAACTCCCATTTTAAAGTAAAGAACAAATAAATTTTGTTTCTACGGAGCGCGTCACTTGATATCGTCTGTTATGCGAATCCGGTACAACAGCGGGTCTCGCAATCCCTGCTCATTAAGTTCGTCTGGTATAATATCCCGATTAGTGGAAGCACGCACTCTCGTCAGATCTTTGCGAAAATAAGTGTGTCCCCCACGTAGTTGGGGGACACACTTTCGTGTCCCGAACTGCTTTCACCACTTCCCGTTTTTCTTACCGCGCATTGGAAAAGGCAACGAACGACTGTCCTTGTAAATCGTGGCGAATCATTTCGTCAAAGGGGAGGTCCTTCACTCGGTCGCACGGGCTCGTTTTCGGTGGAAGGTCGCCCAAAATTCGCACCGAAGTGGGATGGATGATGAGGAGGAAACGGAATCTTGTTACGCCGATCGATTCGCGATGTTTTCCGGGGTGGGTGGGGGGAGTCTCGACATCAAATTAAGAAATAACGGGTAATGACTGCGCGAGACACGAAAGAAGATTATTAAGTTAATGCCGGATGATGGCGGCTTTGTTCTCTTATTTGCACTTTCCATTAACGGAGGGTCTTCACGCGCTTAATAAATGCTAATGCCAAAATCGATGAACTCGCTAATAATTGGATTTGCATATATTGGGGTGGGCATCCGGGGGTCCTTAAGAAATGTTCATTGAAAATGTCCACTGAGCGATGATTTCGCCGAAATGGGATTTGGATAAGATGGACGAGATTACTGCGAGGCTCATTTGCAAGTTCTAAGACGGGCGTATCGGCACTCCTCCCCCAATCCCCACCTTCTCTTTCCCCGGAGTTCGATTTATAAAGGGAGTTATTACTGAATTGATGACAACTGCAAAAAATAGAAAAATGGGGCGTATATCTTGTGTAAGCCCTAAACGTTAGTTCCACTCTGCCCTGATACAGAACTCAACATAAAATGGCCGGAAATTAGTGTAGCATTGTTTACTTGTTTCTAGTGACTTGCTACCAGGGAGCACACCGATCAGCTCTTACCCGGTACCCGTCCACACCACAAGGAGGTGGGCAACAATTGTATACACGCTCTTCAACATGAACAAAGCAAAAAATAAAAATTTGCAGTCCCATAGATGAAGGAGACCACATCACTAGGAGACGTAAAGAAGGGATCAACCCAGAGATACCAGCGTCACGCCTGAAGACATGCCCCTTAATAATACACTTAAAGAGCAGCAGAGCGATGGGTCTTCGGTCCATCAGAAGGGGTCGAACACATTGAAAGAATGTGGACTCAGCAGTTTATGGTGATTTTGTTGAATAGGAGACTATTGGTATATTTAAAAAGTTGAAGCTCTAGAATTCGCAATTCCAGGAGAACTTAGGCCAAAGACGATGTTGGTGGTCTTTCAAATAATTTCTTGCCAAAGTTTTGGAAGGCAATGAAGCTTCTGTTGGTTCGAAATAAGGGCGTGTTCATTTCCAGAAGAGAAATAAGGTTGTCAATAAGAAATAAGCTAATAAGATACTGTTCGGCACGTTCTTAACATTACCAGAAGAAAAGATGGTTGAGTAGTTGGCAACCGCGCCTGGGTAGTGAGAAGGGCAGCCCGTCTAAACCATACGTTACACCAGGTACGAAACCGCTCTTATGAAGAATTATTCTTCAATCTTCAGCCAAAGCGGGACACTCTGAAGATCACAGCGGCAAATTTTTAAACTTTCATAGCGAGGTATGTGGAAGGAAGACGATTGTGAAACAGAACGCCAAGATGTATGCGGCGCCTCCGTAGCCAGGTGGGAAGGAACAGCAGTGCGTAGCACACGCTTCTTGATTAGACCGGGGTTCGAGCCCGTCACCACCAAATACGGAGCATACGAAAAGGTCAGGGAATGACCACCGCATATCCCCGAGCAATATGGCCTTAGTTGCTAATGCTCCTAAAAACCAAAAAAAAAAAAAAAAAACCAAAGCCAAGATGTGTGTGCGTGTGTGTCTTGACAAGTGGAGGAGAAGTCTCTCCATACTTGACAATGGGAGGTTTCGCTTTCCTCAAATATTATCATTTGCGATTTCGTTACAGAAACAATTAATTTGTTGTCAATTGTCCAGTCAGAAAGCGTACAAAGAACAGTAACTTCCTCCTATTGAAAGGTCAATTTTCGAATTTATTTACGCCTTACTTTCTGCACGGAGTACATTAATTCTATAAGCGATTAGTTGGGCAAGGAGTTTGCCAAGATGTGATATTAGCGCAATAGACCTGTGTGATTTAAGATCATCGATGGGTTTGTCAGGCTTCGGGATAATTCTTGGAAGAGATAGTTGGAAAAGTAGACGACTCAGGACAGGTATTATATAATCTTGGCAAGAACCGTTTCATTCGTGTACGTTCTTGGAGATTTATCCTTTCGCATGGAGAAGACCTCAGCTTTTACCTCTTCTAACGTAAAAGGTGGAGTGGAAGAAGGAGAGTTTTCATTTCTCTCTCTCATCAGAATGAATTGGCAAATCCAGATTAATGTTATCCTCAGAAAATAGCCTGTCTAGTGTTTTGTTGACTACCTTCTTCCAGTTAAGGGAATCTGAGTTATCAACAGCAACTGTTCAGGATATCACCACGGTTAAGTTTGTTAAATTTCGAATTTTTAAACCCCGATCGATCAGTACTTTGAACAAAAGCCAAGAGATTATTTAGCTTTCTCATAAATACTTTTAGTCTTTTAATGCTTTTATATTTCTGACGTTGAACAGAATCAGAAGTTTATTAATAGCGAAATGGAGATCGATTTATTCGGTTGTAACTGGAAACTCGGAAGTAAGTCTTTAAACCCCACTTTACCACGTGTTTCTTGCGAGTAGTGCTTCGTTAAAAAGATGGCGTTCAAGTGCAGCGTGTGTGCACGCGTTTCTAATTACAGGAAACCTAACGCGAGTGTATTTGTTTTCTCAAATGATGAAAAGGAGTGGCTTTTATCAAAATTACAATTGAAGTGTCGCCAAATATTGGTGCGCGTGCATTCATCATTTTACAAAAGAGTTTGTAATCACGAAGATTGCTTCGTAGATGTAAGTGAATCCTCGTTAAGAGAGGGGGCCCAAACTCGCCACTAATGCATATGCAACGTAAGAAGAAATTTTCTTGTGTTTCATGCAAGGAAATACCTGACAACGAGGGATTAAGGGCACTTTCCCAACATGATGTGATACCCTGCACATCGACTGAAACTATATCATCTGCACAGGAAAAAAACACTATCCTACCATACCTTAGCAGAAGCACCACACCTGAAACCACCGATGAACAGGTACAAATCGCCGAGGGCGACAATCATTCCCCCACAGATGACGATGCTGTCTCCACTTCTCTGTTGCACTACAGGACAATTGAATGCCACCCTGAAGAAGTTATGCATGACGTAGCTACCTCGGCCACTAAATATTGCCAAACGGCAACAACTTCGATACAAGGGGAAAACTACCCCCGGATAAGTAATGATTATGTGATTCTCATAAACAGTCAGCTGAATACTCTCATTAATGAGATTAAGCACATTAAAGCACAAAACTCAAGCCTACTTGAAGAAGTACAACTAGTAAAGGCAGAAGTAATTAGAAATAAGTTCACCGTTGTGAACCAGCCTTCTGTCATAGAACAAAACCATCGAAATGTCAAAGGAGCTACATCAAATGAATACACGATACCAGCTTATCGTGATAGTCATGAAAGTATGAAGAAACCCACTAAACCTCAAACCAGTAGTACTAAAGAAAAACAATCTTTAACTAATAGGAAACACAGCGACCTGCCTACCCCCATCGAATTGAGTCAATTACCTCTATTAGAGCACCCTTGTGAACTTAGGTGTGATATCGATTATATATCTGAAGCAACCGTTTCTCACAATGAAGCGTCTCAAAATGCTCCATGCCTACACTCAAGCTTGAGTGGTGTCACCAATAAAAAACCCACTTATGCACATATTGTCTCCCAGCAGTCACCCGTCGAACGATCGCGACCTAATTCCCCTTCGGAAGTGTCATTAACGATCAATAATCCAACTTCTCACCAAGATAGGTCTGTAAATAGATTGGTAGCTCAGGGGACCGGTCCCACTCAAGAAACATCACCAGCATACCCCAACAAAACCACACCAGTCAACCAATCCAACGTATTGGAGAAAATGTACAATATAACATCCGTCCAAACAAAATCGAAAATTCTTTGAGGAACAAATAGGGATCAAGGTGGCTGTGAGACCTGTGAAAACAAGATATCCCTCCTATTCTTCATTCACAATCACTTGTGAAAAACAGGATGAACTAAAAGTGCTAGATACCAGCACCTGGCCGCCAGAAACTCTAGTAAAAATGTACAAAGAACGGACATCTTCCGCATCCTACCGCACAAGATCGACAATAATACAGGGATAGCAACCAATGTCAGCCTCATGCCAAACTGTCTCAATAACTCCCCTTAAATGCTTCTACCAAAATGTACGCAGTATCAGCAATAAACTACACCCCCTACAAACCATCATGTTACTAGCTGAATATCAGTTCATCTGCTTGACAGAAACCTGGTTATCTCACGGAAGGCAACTGGATGTCATAGGTCAGCCTCCATAATTCCAGGGATAGCAGACGCGGTGGAGGTGTTGCGTTACTGTACTCATCCAGTTTCAAGCAGTCCAGATTTCAGGTGACCAGATCAGATAAATTCGAAGCCCTATGTGCCACATTAAGAAAGGATGCCATACAACTACAAATTTGTCTTGTATATCTACCCCCTGATCACACAGAAGATTCACGAAATGAACTGATAGCATGGATAGCAGCCAACTTAGTCCCCAACATCCCCACCTTCATTATAGGCGATTTCAACATGCCTACGCCTAGACATGATGAGGCCACTGAGGATCTCATATCAGCCATTGGCACGTTTGGCTTATTTCACCAAACCACACCTCCTACCAGGGGAAACCAGATGCTGGATCTATTATTCCACAATCTTCCACACCTAGGTCTGACCACTGAACACCACAGCTTCCCCTCCGATCACTCTCCCATCACGTTTGAGTTTAACGTCACTGTAAACTCAAACACTGATGAAACTCTCAGGAACCAGAAGATTACCAAAACAGTATTCTCCATCAAATATTTAAACCCAGAGATCATCCTTGCGCGTCTCATAGAAATAAACTGGAAGGATCTACAACAGGAATCAATAGACACTGCTACATCTAACCTGGCTAACCAGCTGCTTGAAATTGCCTCCCAAGGAGCTTCCAAACAATTAAAACTCTCTGATAGATCCAATACATGGTTCAATGCCGAAGTCCAAATAGCATTCAAGAGGAAACAAAAAGCATTCAGAATATGGAAAAAGTACCATAACTCAACTGACTACCAGATGTACAAGAAAGAGCGGGCAACCTTCCTCAAATGTAAACGAAATGCAATCCGGCAGCTGGCACTCAACAGAATAAACCGCTCGAAACGTATTACATCCAAATGCAACAAAGATTTCCATATCGATGAGAAGGTATTTCAGGAATGGGTATCTTCAACTTTCAACGAGTTACCATTCGACCCAAAAACCCCAAACCTAAGTGATTTCATCATGCACTCCAGACAGCCCCTTTCAAATATAACGCTAACAAAACAACAACTTATAAATACCATCAATAGACTTCCTAATAAATCTACAATTGGTCCTGACGGCTTCCCTCTCTTCATGGTTAAAGTGTGTAGTGCCTTCATTGTGGAGCCCCTTCTTGTAATCTTTAACCGCATATTGCAGTCCGGATCAATCCCGACAATGTGGAATCACTACAGGGTACAACCCATACCCAAAAGAAGAAACCCAAAGGAACCTAAGGACTTGAGACCGATCTCAGTGGGTTGCTCTCTATTAAAAGTGTTTGAGAAAGCTATCTTATCAGCACTGATCGCCCAATGCTTCTCTCATAGACCGAAACATCTGCACACCGTGATCCCCAAAAGATCTACATATACAAACCTACTGGATACCCTATTTAAAATTCAAACTGCTCTCAACAGTAAATCCCAGCTAGACGTCATCTTCCTGGATATTTCATCTGCTTATGACAAGCTCTCAATTCCCGCTCTCATCAACATTCTGGAAAAGTACTTTGGCATTACTGGAAGCCTGCTAAAAACCATCAACCGCATCCTTACACCAAGACAACTCATCATCAGCTATAAATCCTTCCAACAGGAGTGCAGTATAACGAGAGGAGTACCACAGGGAGGTGTCCTATCCTGTGTACTGTTCGCCGCTGCCCTTGAACCCTTCCTCGCAAGGTATACTGATTTCTCATCGTATGCAGACGACCTCAAATTATACATAACGTCTAAAGAAGCTGAACAAACTCACCTGACTAATCAGCGAGTCTCCATCCTGATCGACAGCCTTGTAGCATATCTACTGCAAATAGGTCTGGAAATAAATGCATCAAAGTCAGCTCAACTTACCTTTACAAAAAAGAGAATAAAAAATGACATCACAGCCTATCACAACGGAGTGCAGATAAGAAAAGTGAAGTCTCACACCGACCTCGGCTTGACTTGGGACGAGGGCCTCACTTTTCAGACCCACTTCTCGACCATGAAAACTAAGACTTTCTCGGCGATGTGGGCAATTCGACAAGAGCTGACGGGGTTACTGAACGTAGATGTAGTCGGAGGATACGTTCAGCGGTGCCTACAACCTATCGCATTGTATGCATCACCAATCTAGTCTTCTGCCCCGACGTCGTACATAGATTCCTCGCAGTCGAGTAGTGGGTAATGCGATGGATGAACAGGGTCACGGGCAATGCTTTCACCATCTCCAGGGCTGTGTTATATACCAACTTAAATATGACTCCCTGGAGAGTTCACATTGCATCCAGGAATATTCTTCTTCTTTCTGAGATGCTTACCGGTGTGATTGACGCCCCCAGTCTTCGAGGACTTATCTCTACTCCACGTGCTGGACGCAGTAATGACAGTCCCTACTTACCTTTGCATTCTAAACTATCTAACCTGGGCTGTCTGAAGAACTTCTTCCCAAACAACGCAGTGAACCTTTTCAACTCATTGACAATAGACCCTGTGAAATACTCCGAAAGCAAGCAGTAGAGAGTGAAGAGCATCTCAGAAGCGCACAGCTTACTTCAACTATAATCTTGACAATGAGTGAACTTGTAAACAATATTGTAAATATACGCACTTGTGTAAATATTGTAAATAATTGTATTCGTGCATTTTTGTACACTCTTCTTATATTGTAAATACTGTAAATAATTGTAATTTTTGATTTTTGTACACCCTTCTCATATTGTATTGCAATTCTTGCATTTTGTACACCCTTCTAGCCGGTCGGCTGTGTAAAAGGGGGGTGAAAGCAAACACTTGCTATTTTTTAATAAACGGATTTTCATAAAAAAAAAAAAAAAAAATTGCGCGCGTTTAACCGAGAAACTGGCAAGAGAAGGCGCGTGGAGCGAAGAAGGGAAGAAGAACTGCAAGTAGCGGAGCCATTACACAAAGTGTGGCCATTACACTTCTTACGTAAGATTGGACGAGTGGATGCCTCAAGAATTGCTTCTCTTAATGGTGGGTACTGTCGCCTATCGATTGCAGAGCGGCGATTCTTCGTGTTTTTGATAATAATTATTATTATTAATATTAATATTATTAATATTAAAATCAGTTTATTTCCCAAGAAACTTTGGGTCACCCCGGGACGGCTCTGTGCCAGAAGGGTGTGAATACAGACTAAGGTGCGAGGAACACAATGTACAATAAACAAGGGTACATTCGTGCTCGACCCGAGACTTTTACAGGATTAAATAAACAATAATGTACAAAATATACAGTAATATACATGATTACATGAAGACAGAAAGTCTTTGCCATATACAAATAGGCAAGTTAAAAAAAAAAAAAAAAAAAAAAGGTCTGTCCAGGAGCAGGTGAGTATTATAGGTTCATAATCTGGTAACAGTTCTTGAGGATTTCCTTCCTGTAGGGCTTGTCTTCACAGAACCTATCAGGGTGGATCCTAAATTTATTGAAGATCCGAAGACAATTGGCTGGAAACATGTTCCTCAGGGAATCAATGTTTGACAGAGTAAGACGTAGAGGGAGACAGGAGTCGGGGTGCTTCCCTCTTGCCCTCCTCGGGCCAGAGATTAATGCGGATACTGATGGAGCATCAATTCGCCTCGTTATAAGCCGTGCAAGCGTCAGAACATTTTTTGTCATGATGATATGTCTCCAGGGAGTGGTGCCCAGATTTGCTTGTAGGATAGATCTGGAGATAGTTAGGGGGTGGCCTACCACCCTGTTCATCCATCTAAGCAACCAGTACTCTAAACTAAGATACTTCTGAAGGTATGAGGCAGGGGCAGAGGACCAAATTTCTGAAGCATAGAGAGGAATCGGCGTAATACACCTCAGGATGTGCCGAACAAGCAGCGCCGGCTGATGCACACCAACGAGCTCTTGACGCACTGCCCAAAGAGCAGCGTACGTCTTCTGCCTCATCCTGGCAAAGTGAGGCTGAAAAGTGAGTCCAACATCCCAGGTGAGGCCAAGATCAGTATGAGAGGTCACCTTTTGCACCGGTTCCCCACTCACAAAGATTTGGATATCATTTTTGACTTTCTTCTTGGTTATCGTCAGTTGTGCTGATTTGGAAGGGCTCAGATGCAGCCCTATTGTGGCAAGATAACTTTCCAAGCTCAATATCTGCCTAGAAGCTTGTTGGTTCATATCATGAATCTGATGATCATGATCTGAGCTCACGTAGAACTTCAGATCGTCGGCATAAGAAACAAAGTTCGGATTCTGAGCAAGGAAAGTCTCCAAAACTGCTGCAAACAGGATAGCTGACAGTACGCTTCCTTGTGGGATGCCTCTTGAGACGTCAATAGTTACTTGAAAGTCATTGTGGGTCACAGACAGATGTCTAGGAAGTAAAATAGACTTCAAAATTTGAAGTAAGGTATCCGCCAGGCCAAAGTAATGTTTCAGAATGGTAAAAAGAGCTGGGAGGTGTATTTTGTCATAAGCCGATTTTATGTCGAGGAATATGATATCAATCTGTGATTTGTTGTTAAGGGTGTGCTGAATTCTGAAGAGGGTATCAAGAAGATTGGTAGTTGTCGATCTCCTTTGTAGAACGGTATGGAGGTACTCGGGCCTGTGTGCAAAGCAGTGCTGGGCAATTGTTGGCTGAATTACTTTTTCGAAAATTTTGAGTAAAGAACAGCTGATGGATATTGGTCGCAAGTCTTTAGGAGATTTGGGTTTCTATGATCATTGAATAATGATGAAAATAAGAAGGAACCTCCAATGATCCGCTTTTTCTCCACGACTGCAGTTTCTGTATTTACGGGAGAAAGCAAACGATCACAAATACAGTTGGAAGCGCCAACTTTAGAAAGATTGGCGCTAAACGAGATGCGAAGATTTGCTTACAGTTTGGGGCAACATCGCCGCAGTTGCAAGCTCGGAACTCGAGTGATTCGAAAGCGCAGTTGGTTAATGCTGATGAGAGGAAGTTTGAGTTCCTTACGGAACAAATCCAGTTGACAGAAACGCCAAGAGAATTAAGACATTTAGCTTTTTGCTTTTACGTATAAAGCGGTAAGAAAAACAGAATTTCTTATACTTAAAAAAAAGAAAAAAAAAGAACTGTTTTTCTAAAAGATAATGAGAAAATTATTCGCACTCAATTGACGAAGTCTATTCAGATGATACTTCAACATTTGTGGATTAATGGGCGCGAGTGCCAGCAGTAACGATCCACCAAGACAGCGCGTGCGTTCTTTATATCATCCGGTTGCATCGTTGAAGATTTATCCGCACCCGTCTTTCTGGTTAAGCCTCTCTCTCTCTCTCTCTCTCTCTCTCTCTCTCTCTCTCAAACGACAAAAATCTACAGCCTGTTTTTTTAGCCGCACATTTTTTTGCTGACACGCGCTGTTGGATCGCGAGTTTAAAAAGAAATGCGCAATTATTACTGAACGCAATAACGGGGGAAATAAAATGAAAACCCTCGGCATTTCTTTGTTCAAATAGCAGTAATGCGTTAGCGGGGTTTCCCAAGACAACTGTGTGTCCGCAATGTGATTTCCCCCACCCGCCACGATGAGCAGTTACCACACGGACGCGTATTTGCCAGTTGAACTGGGAAACACTGTCGTCATCGGCAAAGAAGAGCGACCTCCCTTCGCACGTGCTCATTCATTAAACGAGTTCGCAAAATGTGTAATTTGCCAAAAATCCCAGAAAAGTCTTATTTTTCGAAATAAGGATGGCAAAGGGACGGGTAACTCGGATTTCAAGAGCGGGGGCAAATTAAAAAGAAAATTATTACTTAATAAGCAGTTTGGTTCACATTTTATCTTAAATCACTTTTATTTTTGAAAGAATCTCGTCTTATTTTCCAGTTGCGAACACGGATACCACGAATAAACATTTCGATATGGAATTTGTCTCTTCTTCATTTCATTCTGCATTAAATAAGTCGAAGATTTTAACTGAAATGAATTTTTCCCTTTTCTTCGTTAAAAAAAGGGAATACGTGAAGTATTTACTGTATTAGCATTTAGTTCTGGAAATTTTTTCTTATTTGGAACGCCGTCCTTTTTTTAATTTTAAACGTCGAAATCGTATTTGATTCCGTAGTCCAGACGAACCTTTCAAGTAACGCCTACGATTGCAGCCATCTTCGTTAGGTGCAGTACCTGCGATATAGCAGGCCATGCAATAACGAAATTTCGACGCGTTATTTGTGGGTTTGCTCATTGGCGTGGTGGCCCAAATCGAAATGACACTCGGATGGGCCCTTTCATTGTCTTCTAGGATGTCCAGCACGGTCTCTGATTCTGCGGACACCAACGAGTTGCTGTTCATCTGGAGAGAAGGTAGAAGTGAAGATGGAAAGAAGCAGAGATTAGATCCTCCCCGCCCTTGCCAGGAGGATTTAATCTCTGCTCGTTTCCCTCTTCACCTCTACCAATCCTCGCCCTGATATCGTTCGTCTCTGCTGGAAACTTGTTGATGCGACTGGTTTCCACAGTTGCGATGAGGTGTGTTTCAACGAAATCTGAGAGACTGCATTTCTTTCGGGCAAAGACAAATGGTCACTGAAACCGGGGTTGTCTTCGCATCGAACAAACAAGAGAGAAATGCGACAAAACATACTCCCACTTCAAATGGTTACACGATTCGTGGCTACCCCTGTACTTCGGGTGAAACAAACTGTGATGCAAATTTGCATCGAAAGCGATTTCCAATTTGAGAGAGAGAGAGAGACTGTTTTACTGCGTTGTTGTATCGTATTGCAAACATTACAGGACACTGCCGCCTGGCTCAGCTCGACTGATGTGGAGGTGCGTCGCAACATTCCTCTCTGCGCACTGCTTCCATCTCTGTCTCTGCGCAGACTAATACCAAAATAGAGCCTCGGTTGCTGTTCCTTGCTGCGTGCAGTGTAATATTCCCTGGTGAGGGTTGCGTTGTCTGGGAAAAGTGGTTGCAGACATCTTTCTGGTATGAAGAATGTAATGATGATGAACAATTACGCCAGCTTATCAGGTTCGTGGAACAGAGCTCAACTTTCACGGGAACGAAAAACTATTTATCGGAAACCCAAAATTCTGGAAAAGAACCTCATCAACCTTGCCAAACTATTAATTAATAGGATTGATTCCACCAACGTGCAAGAAATCATCTCGGCCTCAAGTACCCATCCAAGAAAGCGACATAACGAAAGCTACAGGTTGACTCTTACCAATCTCGTCTGCCTTAGAGATGTTCCCAGCGAACATTATCTGGAACATTTCAACAATCAACAAATTGACCCCAACTATTGCCATTGGAGGACTAGTAATACAAGGAGAATATCCTGGAGGACGAGTAAAACAGGAAGAATATCCTGGAGGACTTGCATCGAAGCACCGACCTCCAGTGAATCTACCATCCACCAGTAGTCCATCACTTGGCGGCGCCTCCGTAGCCAGGTGGGCAGGAGCAGCAGTGCGTAGCACACGCTTCTTGATTAGACCAGGGTTCGAGTCCGTGACCACTAAATACGGAGGATGCGGAGGTCAGGGAATGATCACAGCATATCCCCCGAGCAATATGGCCTTCGTTGCTAATGGTCTTGAAAACCAAATGACGACAATTTTATGCGTCTGTAGATGGCATCTACAGACGCATAAAATCAGGAACCTCTGCATTTCAAGACTTTGACTGTGTTTTTAATAGATTGTAAACTGAATATATGGATGAGGATGTCCAACAGTCGCAGCAGCATCGGATTCCTCACTGATGGAAAGACTCGCGTCCTTCGCAAATGAAATTTTCGATTCAGTGGAGAAAAATTCACTTTCCCCAACTTGTGTGATTCGGCTCCCCTGTGGTTTCGATCCCTCTTAATGCGGCAAGACGGGGATATTCAGTTACGTAACGATGTTTTATCACGCGGAAACTGGGTCGCCGCCGTCCCCGAATTTGCGAAGTCCATTTTGACGGCCGAAATCAGTTTAATGGCCACTGCACTTCTTAGTCCCACTTATTTTCACGGCCGCCTCATTTCGTCTGAAGCAACGGCGGAGGTCTCTTTCGAATGTTGGCAGCGGTGGGGCAGAGAACGGACGGAGGAAGGCTCGGAGCAGCGCTCATTCAAAAGTGCACTCTAACAAACGGACAAATACGGTACGATCGACATTCTTCACGTTATCGCACGTGCTCTCTCTCTCTCTCTCTCTCTCTCTCTCTCTCTCTCTCTCTCTCTCTCCTCCCCACATAACTTGGATGAGATACACGAGCATCGTGGCATCTTTCCCTGTCATTCGAGCGTGGGGAGAAGGATGCTGTGCTGTGTCCCGTTGTAGCCCTTTGGGCTCGCTGGGCCCTCTCCGCTTAGTTTCCGTTTCCAGCACCTTTTACACTGGCTTGTTTTGTCTTTGATCTTGTGGTAAACGTACATCCTCGCTGAAAACGCATAGTGCGTCTCCCAGTCCATAAGCTGTCACAGTGACGATGTTGTATCAACTGCCAAGTGCGAACTCCTTCCGCTGCTGTTCGCAGCCTTGGAATTCACTGGTATGTAACCCACTGTAGCCGAGTGGTCACCGAGAGGGAGCATAAACACATGCTTAAGAGCCTCAGTCCTTACATCCTACAAGCTCTATTACATATCTTTAACTCAGTGCTCTCAAATCGCTGCTTCCCAACCAAAGGAAGGAACATCTAGTCAAACCAAAGCCAAAAACTTGAGCTTCATCACTTGTGAAACACCACAGGCCGATCTCAAACTCATTTTGCCTGTTGAAGCTGCTAAAAAAAATACTGCTGCCAATCTTTACGACACAGATCCTGCCAAACAACCCCCCATAAATCCAGTATGCACTTCCACACCGATCATCTGTGACCAACCTCCTAGCAACGACTAACAGAATCCACATTGAATCTGCATTTGATGCCGAGCACATCTCATCTCTCCTAAAGCTACTAGACCACCTCTATCGGATAGGTAGTGACATCTTAGCTTTCCTCACGTCTCTGTTGCATAACTGCATAGTGAAACTGTCTGTAGATAACTCGAAATACTGCAACGTAACCTCGGTTGCAGTACCCCAAGTGGCAGTTCTCGCCTCCTCCTCTTCATCGCGCTGGTAGCTCCACTGTAATCCAAAAGCTGAATACGCTGGTATATGCTGAAGACCTAAAGGTACTCATCCCAAATAAGCTAAACCCTCACCGAATCTCCGAAGAGCTGACCTCCACTCTGTCATCAGTATCCGCCTACCTCGAGCAATTTCGTCTGCGCATCAATCCTGAAAAGTCAGAAATCAGGGTCTTCGCGTTAAAGCAACACTCAACAAAAATCCATTTTCAAAGAAATCGTCAGAACACCGCCAATAATTTTGGCGACATATTTTTCTAAATCTACCTTAAAAATTGGTTGGTGGAACAGACTTCCATCCCTTGTCGTGGAAGTTGATAGCCTAAACAAATTTAAGGCTCAGCTGGACAGATATTTCGAACGAACGGAGGGGTGAAATGGGAGTGTTTTTTTTTTTTGTTTTTTTTTGTTTGGCTGATGCTCTTGCTTCATTATCTTGCTTTTCTTGCATCGTATGCCTCTACTAATGCTAATTGGAAATTCAAAGTTATGGACATTCAAGTTGGCTGCGCACTGCTAAAGATTTTGAACAAAGCAAAGTTATCCACGAAGCACTGATTGAATACGGTTTCGGACCGCCTTACCTGTACAACGTCCTGGAAGGCTGATCGACGGTATTCGATCTTCTCCAGATTTCAATTCGCATTCTGAAAGCCCTAAAAAAAAAGTCTCAGCCGGACGTGCTGCGCTGTTGATAGCGCGAAATCTGCGAGTGCGCGTGACCCTGTGTATATTCGAATTTTCTTTCACTACTCGCAAAATCAGTTGACTACTTCGTCTAAATTATTGAAGAAACGAGAGTAGTCGGTTTCTCGCGATAATTTTTACCAACATTCCAGGTCGGGACGTATCCCACAATGCCGTCTTCTTTTGGTAACCGCCTTTGCTGCTGCTGCTGCTACCCTTTCCTGGCGAAATTTCTCGTTTTATGCGGATGACAACTTCCCATCTGCTTCGATGATACAACGGGTACCGACTGAACTGGGAGTGTGCATAGTATTAGGGTCAGGCGCCGTCTGTGGTCTCCCACATCTGCGCCATGTGAAGAAAAGTGTTTTGTGTTGAATACGTAGTATTGTGTTGGGTGTTCTGGCATTTGGCCGCAAGGCCCCTGGTGGGAACCCACGTTGCCCGCACACACCACTAGGAGGTAGCCAGGCTGCCCATTATTCTCTGCCTAGTCTCTGCAGGGTCGCCTAAGCTTCCTGACAGAGATCAATGTAAAAAAAAAAAAAAGATAGAGTGGGAGGAAAGTTGCCATGCAAGGGAGCACAAGCATGATCGCCATTCGGCACAATCTTCTTGCTCTTCTCATTCAGGTCTGGTCTTGATGTCAATTTCAGTGGTGATTTCCAGTTTCGTAGTTAAAGTCCTATCCGGTGGTCTGTGTCTAAGTCACTAGGGATATAAATAGGAATGCAGCTTATACTGGATCTTCTCAGATTTGGTGGTAGTGATAGTGCTGTAGTCTCATTTGCTGTTTTGACTCTGAATTGACTCCCAAAATATAGCTAGTTGTCTTTTCTTGGTTTTGATGACGATCCCGATGGTGACTATATCTATGGTAGGGCCTTCAGTCGTGCGAATAAGTCTTGTGCGTAGCGCGTAAAGGCAACATAGTCTTCTTCTCTTTCGAGGATGTGCTGTTCTTGGTTTTTAGGAAGGTAATGTATCCTAGTCAGGAGGAGGCATCTCAAATCTTCATATATTTCGCACTCGTACATCAGGTGGTCCCAACTTTCGAGGAAATCCCGAGTCCAGTGAGCTTTCCTCTGATAGATCCAAAAAAGTGACGTATAGGCCAGGGGAGAACCATGTGGGAGATTTTGGGTATACTGTTGCTATTGTAGGAATGAATTTTCTGGTGACTTCTCCTTTTATAGACCGAGTCCACCTAGACTGCCAGACCTGCTGCAAGTATGCAGTGAGGCGCTTCTTCTCGGCCTTGATGTTGTTTGAGGGGTCGGTGGTAAAATCCAGACAGGAGATGGCTTTACCTTTGGAAAGCATATAAAGCAAACCACATTTGATGATTTCTAGATCTAGTGGTAGCACGCTAGCCAGCACTTGCAAGGCATGCGTGTTGACCGTGCAGCAGGCCCGGGAGATGGTGAGCAGGATGACTCACTGAATCGAGTCAAGCTTCCTCTTGTTAACACACACAAGGTGATGTGTAATAGAGAAACAGAAAAGGTTCGACAGGCAAAGGCAGTTTATGAGAAATCACTAGCAAACAGAGCAAAGAGGGGGGATAAAGAATTCTTCACATATATAAATGCCAAGAAGAGCAGGACAAACCAGATCGGACCTTTACGTAAGGGAAAGGGGATAGTAATAAATACACCAGCTGCCGTTGCAGATGAACTCAACAGTTATTTTGCATCGATATTTACAAATGAAAAGCCTTTTGTGGCAATGGGAAATTGTGGGAGCGAAGTTAAAAAATATGTAATTAATGATATTGAAATTTCGCAAGATTATTTAATGAAAAAACTTTCGAGCCTACAGACCAGTAAGGCTCCTGGAGTTGATGGAATATACCCTATAATCTTAAGAGAGGCGGCAAGCGAGTGCATTGAACCACTGAGGCTAATTATGCGAGCATCACTAGACTCTGGGGAGATTCCCTTGGATTGGAAAAGTGCAAATTTATCTCCCATACATAAGGGTGGCTCTAAAAGTGAAGTGGGAAATTATCGACCTGTCAGTCTGACTTCAGTAGTAGGGAAAATCATGGAGGCAATGATCAAGGATGGAATTCAGGATCATTTGGATCGAATTGAAATTCTCAAGGATACTCGGCATGGTTTTGTAAAGGGAAAATCATGTTTAACAAATCTGGTTCGCTATTTTGAAAGGGTCACTCACGAGCTGGATTTAGGGAATAATTTCGACATTGTTTATTTAGATTTCAGCAAAGCTTTTGACTCAGTCCCATATGAGCGGTTGCTTTATAAGCTGGAACAGGTTGGAATCACTGGGAAAATCCTTAGATGGATAGAAGGATGGCTTCAGGGCAGGAGGCAGAGGGTTGTGATAAATGGCTATTCCTCAGATTGGGTTGATGTAAGAAGTGGGGTTCACCAAGGATCAGTATTAGGACCACTGTTGTTTTTAATTTTCATAAACGACATTGATGAAGGGATAGAGGGCGCGATGTCTAAATTTGCAGATGATGTTAAAATTGGTAGAGTAGTTAATGATCACTGTCAAGCTGAGCTTCTTCACAGAGACCTAGATAGACTTAAAGAATGGTCAGAAAAATGGCAGCTGTGCTTTAATCCAACAAAGTGCAAGGTATTACACCTGGGAAACAGTAATCCCAAAAAAACCTGTTCACTTGGTGGAGTTCAACTAAACCCAGTACTGGAGGAAAGGGACTTGGGCGTTACGATACGGTCAGACATGAAATTCTCTGAGCATTGTAAACAGGTTGCAAGGAAGGCCCATGGTGTCCTATCGATGATCTATCGAACTTTTGCAAGTAGAGATAGGGACGTGATAATCCCATTATATAAGGCCTATGTTAGACTACACTTGGAATACTGTGTTCAAGTATGGAGACCGCACCTAAAGAAAGACATCGAGCTTCTTGAAAGGGTGCAAAGAAGGGTAACTCGCCTGGTGAGATCGGCAAAAGGGCGTCCTTATGAAGAAAGACTTCGAATATGTGGGTTGCAGAGTTTGGAAACTAGACACCTTAGAGGAGATTTGATTGAGGTGTTTAAGGCTTTGAGAGGCATCAGTAAAATGAATGAGGACAAAATTTTCAAGATTATAAATGATGCTAGAAGTAGGGGACATAAATTCAAGTTACGGGGGGAAATGTTTAGATTGGACTGCAGGAAGTTTTATTTTAGCCAGCGAGTTATAAATTACTGGAATAAGTTGCCTTCATGGGTGGTAGAGGCTGACAGTTTGGGGAAATTCAAAGGTCATCTGGATAGTACTTTCGGGTAAGGGAAGCGCATAGGATGATAGGATTAATTTTCTTTTTATTTATTTCATTTTATTATTTTTATTTATTTATTAATTATTATTATTTATTTAATTTTTGTTTTTATCATTATTTTGTTCGGATTTTTTTTTTTTTTTTTTTTTTTGGCTGGTGCAGCATAAGCCATAGGCTTTCTTGCACCATACGGCCCTTACTAATACTAAAAAATACTAAAATACTAACTGCTGTGGTGGCCTTTGAAAACCAGATACCGGATGCATAAGTGATTATGGGGCGAACATAGCCTTATAGAAGAGGGTGAGCGCGCGTCGCTTCATTCCCAGTCCCGACGTGCGATTCTTGCCACCAGTGCAGTATATTTTCGAATCTTGGTATGTAGATATTTCAGGTGTGGTGTGAAAGATAGGTTTCTATGCAAGATCACTCCAAGATATCTCATCTCGGTTGTTAACCAGATAGTTCTCCCTTGGATTTTGATTTGTAATAGTCTCGGTACGTTCAGAGAGCTTTTAAGCAGAATGGAATTTGTCTTTGCTCGTGAGATTTCCAGGTGGTTGTGCCAAGCCCAGTCCAGCAAACGCAGTCGGGGTTTCCCATTGTAGCGTCTGGAGGATTCTCCGAGAACAAGACATGCATCCGTTTCACGTGCAGCGTGTCCAGACACAGCAACCGGAGGATTATGCACCTCGTATTGCTTTCGCACAGTGGTACCTTGGAAAATGTGCTACAAATCCCCTTTTTCCTGCTGAAGTGTTGTTTTCCGATGAGGCATCCTTCACAAGGGAAGGAATTTTCAACACGCATAACGACCATATCTGGGCGGTCGAGAACCCGCATGCAATGCGACGTCGTGCAGCACAGATTCGATTTTCGGTCAATGTATGGGCCGGTATTATGGGAGATCACCTCATCGGACCTTACCTGTTACCGTGTCGTCTAACCGGACCTATCTACTTGATCTTTCTGCAGCAAGTATTGCCACAACTTTTGAGAGATGAACAGATTTCTGCATCGACGCAACAGACAATGTGGTTCCAACACGATGGAGCCCCTGCCCATTATAGCGGAGATGTTCGTAACTACCTGGATGTCACATTTGGTCAACAGTGGATCGGACGTGGTGGTCCCGTGCGTTGGCCTGCTCGGTCACCCGACCTATCATGTCTTGATTTTTATTTCTGGGGTCATATGAAATCGCTAGTTTATGACACCCCTGTTGACAATGCTGAGGAGCTGGTTGCAAGAATCGCAGTAGCTGCCGAAGAAATTCGCCTGGAGTATTCCAGAATGTTCGGATGTCCATGCGTCGGAGATATGAGGCGTGCATTGTAGCCCGTGGAAGAAACTTCGAACACTTACTTTAATCCATGTACCTTTTGCTTCTTTTCATGTATTATTAGAACGATTTCTCACTTACGGTCTCTTTTCTTTATGGTGCTTCTGTGTACAACACCGCTTCAGGAAAGCATTTCCGACCCCACATTGCTATATGATTTCGAGTTGTCAGGATGTACCCTACCCCTCTTAGAAGTTCTGAAACGTTTAACTGAAACACCCTGTATACACTTGTCCACATGTGTGGGCACAATTGGAGACACGACATCATTTTTATGTAACTGCAGAATTTTTCGAGCACGGCCATCGTGTTCTTGACCAAGTGGACAGTTCGTTTTTTCTTTACGTCATTAAAGTTCCACTAACAACTAGTTAGTAACATCAGTGCACGTGGCAGAAACGCCCTGTTTCTGCTTCATCTGTCTCGATTGTAGAATGCCTTTTCCATCAGTTGGATCACCCACTAAGGTTACCTCGCTTGAAGCCGAGTGCTCACTACCTGACGATCTATTCTTGTTGGATCCTTCGGGACTTGGTATCGCTTGGCTTGGTATCCGACACTCGAGTAACTGCTGCGGGGTGCCCAGATTTGTTACTCTCCAGGGCAACTGCCAGCTGTCTCAGAGATTCAGCATCGTCCATTAGTAAGCGAAGTTTTGATTTAATAGCACCGCATTCCGTAGAGGCAGGAATATACGCCGACAGTTCTGCTACATGCGACAGTCTGTACGAGGAATCGGACCGTAACTCGTGGGTGAATCACTGAGGACAGTTTCCCCAAGAGACGCATTGTCCCGAAGATGCGCTGCGCTTGTTATTTCGAGTTAAACAAATTCTAGACGCTAGCATTTTATTGCGTTTACTTACACAGTTTTGTAAGTAAACGCAATAAAAAAAAACACTGTTTAACGAAAATTTCACTTTACAACTTACCTTAAAAATATATGAAAATGGAGCACTGGTTTAAAAGTCAGGGTAAAATAATTAAACTTATTTGGCAAATTATTCAAGAAAGGGGGCTTATACAGCGTCAGCCATAAAAGCACACACTGCCCATATCACTTCCATCCATCTAAAAGTTTGTTGAGTTCCTCTTTCAATTTATTGAAACTACCCACCTCTGCAGCACCAGATGGGAGTTTGTTCCAACAGGGGATATTCATTGGTTGTTGTGGCGGACCTTGTGGTTCCCCCATTAGCCGCTATTGTACTTCTTGTGTTGAAGCTTACTCCAAATCCGGCCATTTGTATGTAATGTGTTGGCTGTGTCTATTTTAGTGTTGTCGGCCGGTACTTGGCCCTTAGCAGGTGGGAAGCGTCAACACCTGGTCACCACGTCCCACTCCCCATCCCTGCCAGTGGAGGCGGTCAGGATCTACTATCGTCTTGCTAATCTGTATCATGACAAGGTGATAAGACAGACAAATTAAAGAAAGTGAAAGGGTTAAAGTAGGAATAGTATGGGATGGTTTAGGGAGGAAGAAGAAAGTAAAGAGAGGATGGTCAGACAGAGAGGCCCACCATAGAAATAGGACTTGAATAGGAAAAGTTTAAAAAAAAAAAAAAAAAAAAGTGGAAGAATTCATCTTCCAGGATGAGACTAGTCAGTCTCAAAGTATCCCATCCTGAATATGAAATTAAGAATCAGCAGGCGTTGAAATTCTTCTCCAATGTTATCATCAGCTCCATGATATGACCTTCAGCAGCACCCGATACAGGACAAGCAGATATAATGACATCTCGTTGAGAGCCTTATCTTCACCAGAGAGAACAAACTAAAGACAAGAGTAAATGTTCTTCTATGTACAATCCCGCCTCACAACCCGAGGTTCCAATTAAATCTAGAAAATTTTCCCAGCACAAATTCATCTCCAATGCTACCATCAACTCGATGATATAACCAGGAACTGTGCCCAAACAGGATCAACAGGTTCAACCACATCACACCGATAGTCCTATCCTTCCAATAGGGAACACTAAATTTCAGTTCCAGCTTGTTCCAGGAATTGAAGGACTTCTAATATACACAGTCCTTTCCTTACTATCGAAGGTACCAATAAAATACAGAAATGTTATCTAAACTATTCGCAGTTCTGTATCCACCTTGAAAAAAAAAAAAAAAAAAAAAACATTCCAAACTCATATTGAGCAGTAAAACTTCCAGGAAATATACCATCCCGCAGAAATCCAGGGAACTCGGAGAACCAAGTTTGTTCTAACAATCAACGTCTTCTCCTTCGCATCTGAGCAAAAGAAATGTAAACGAGTCACGTGGGTAATTAAAGATACGCACGCTGAGCCGACAAGAACTCTCCTACTACACTTAATCGAGCATAATCTTGCTCTGCCCTTGTAGGGGGAAATCTTCATAATTACCGTTTCGAGCGATTTCGTTCTGAACACCCTGTCGAAGTATAAAACCGTCAGAAACGGCGAAAAAACAAAAAGTTCAGCGAAGACATCGTGAACAGCAAATTAAATGTATCAAAATTGATTGAAGCCTCCACGGGATTCCGGCCGATCATTTCTCTCAACTGCATGCCGAAGGGAACTAATGCAGTATGTTTTTTTTTTTTTTTTTTTGCTAGGGAGGCTCCTAGAACGTCAGTTCCATTCCTCCCGGTATCGCTGTAAAGTTCATTGCCACTGTAAATGGGCCAGATACATGGTTAGAGTAGTTTGTGTTGTTCTGGGCCCTTGACCACCCAAAAGCAGCAATCACCTGGAAATCTGGCCCTTATCTCGGGAAGGGGGTCCGAATCGAGTAGCTAATCTCCCTGTCTCGTCTGTGAGACTACCTTCACTCACCGAAGTGCTATACCAGTTGGTGAAGCAAATGTTGTTTATACTCCGGCACGCTCACCAGGTCAGTGGAGTTTACAATAAATCATCCACGGAATCAATGTCAATCGTATTTAGCAGTCACGGGTTTGAACCCCAGCCCACCCAAAGAGCACGTGCAACTGTACTCCCGCTCCTGACCACTCGGCTCTGGGGACCCATAACAAAGAAAGTGTGTGTTCTGATGAATGGCTGCACTTGGACCGTCAGTTCAACTCCGCCGTGTTTCGTGGACATGCCTGTAGGTAGAAAAACAAAAGTAAACACGAAAGAAACCATTTCAGGTTAAGTTAAGAATTCAAACTGAGGAAAATTTTGTTTAGAGTTAGACTTTCTTTAAAAAGGAGGGAACCATTTGGAGACTGGTAACCTGAAATAGTTATCCACTCAACTATTCGCAAGAGAAGGAATTACGCAGACAATTATACATTCTTAAACAAAAGTTATACAAACTGTTGGAGACAAAAGAAGAAAGAAAAATATTACATATTCAGAGAAAAAAAAAAAAAGAAAAAGGAATTGGCCATTAAAGTTGATAGATGTTCTAGTCCAGCAATTAATGTCCAATCAGTTCAAGACATGAAACGGGCGTTCGGCACAATAAATTTTACGAGATAATGACATAAATCATAGTTTGGCATACTTTTCCACAAAATATAAAGAAAACAAAGGTGTTATATTTGAATATGAACTTAATCACTATTTCAAAATATGAACCCATTTACGAAATGTCAGGTTTTAACACGTTTAAAAAAATGGAGCAAATATTTGAGACGAATGTTACAGTTCATACAATTTGAGCAACAAGAAAACGTTTGAATACATTCCTTAAAAGTTCGAATTTAACAACTTTGGGGGAGAAGCTTTCAAAGAATTTGGGAATTATGAATGAATTTAAGTTAAGTATTGATCGATAATATAAAATAGGTTTATAATTCAGAAAATAACTAATGTCGTCTTTTGAGAAACACAGAGCGCCAGAAATTCTGAAAGAACTGAAAGTGGGAGAGGAAATGAAAACAGATTCCTGGCCAGGAGTATCAGGACCAGTGACTGACAGACTGTGAACGAAATTCATTGTAAGTAGGGCAAAAGAAAAGAACGTGGGCAGAATCCTCAACAGAACCGCAAAGACGAAGTTCGGAGTTGGAAAGATGCAAATAGGCAAGTTTAAAATTTAAGGAACCGTGTCCTGGGAGAAAACCATTTACGCGTGATTTTATTAACAAATGCAACTTCTGGAATGAATAATTTTATAAGTAAGCCTTTTTGGGAATTAGACCGGCGAGGTTGCCACGGTCACGAAGGATATTTAAAGTTCGTTGTTTTTCTTGTTTAGGACTGGAGGACACCTCAATTTGAATTCTGCAGGGAGGCTCTCACGAATGAAGTAAGAAAGACCACGGTAAATTAAATACCGTGGTCTTTAGTCTAAAGGTAGTGAACCGGATAGAACTTGTAGGGCATTTCCATTCCAGAGAAAGGATAAAAAAAACAAAACATTATATCATGACAGGAGTTCCTCAACAAGGCCCAATGTCACTTGATACAATTGAACTTTTACCTAGTAATTAGCGACCCACAAAAAAAAAAAAAGAAAAAAAAAACAGGTAACTCATCAAACAGCCCTTCAGTAATACTGTCTGTTGACCTCATCGCAGTAGCTAACTCCTATCATCTCACTATGCCACAATTAAACTACATGAGCTCAGTAATTTGTTTACAAATGGACTCCAGTCACTTATAGTTCCAGGCGATTCAACCAGTGATTTGCCAAAAATCACTCCAACGTACGGGCAGAACACAATCAGCCGCACACGTTCTTCACAGTCCTAGTCTGGTGGATCCAACCACTTTACAAATGTATATCTTCGAGTATTTGATGTTAATTGAAACAAATATCTTTCGCGGTGTGAACCACCAAAGGTATTTATTTAATGCACATCCTAACTTACCAAGATTCATTTAGTGCCACAGATCTACCATCTCTACCATCTATAGTTGCACTGTTTAAGAAGGTAAAAAGCTCTATTTTCAATTCATCCATTAGGAGGACGCATCATGTCAAACAGCTATACCACTCCTACCATAATGGAATAAACGAAAGAAATGCCTCCTCACTAATTTGCCATCGTTCTGACAGTTCACTGCATACCAGGAAAAACGCGAATAAATATTATTACAATTCACCAAAATCAACACAATTTCAGGCTGTTATTCATCAAATTTCTGAACTCGTCTTCAGTTTTCTTAAAATACGGTAATTTTAGAGTGGGGACCTAATTTACAAATCAGTTCTCAAAAAAGAACTGTTTAGATCCTAAAATATAACTGAAATTAAAATATTGCCCTTCGGTGGATCCTCTAATGGGACTTCAAATAACATTTAATAATTATGGGCAACTTCCAGGAAAACATACGGATAATGTTCATTAAGTAATTTTATCCACGTTATACCAATACAATTTACGTCCATTTTTTAGCTCCTCACCGCCGTTTCTGTAATATGCAAATGTTCTTCATTTACATAATCCACAGAGTACCCTATTGTAAACTGAAGCTGTAAACAAAATGATTACTGTTGTCTTCTCCCGAACACCACGGTGGAAAGGAATTTGTTTACGCATTGCCCTCTCGGTGACGGAGTGAGAAGAACGTGTCGCATCCCACCCTCCACGTACATTACTGCGTTTATTTAATTCATTCCGGGCGTATTTTGGACTTCTCTTCTTAACGCTGTGAAGATTACTGTGGAGGATTATCCTCTTCCGTGGAACGAGGAAAAGATTTGAGGCAGCAGATGACTGTAACTGTCCCGAATATTCCGTTACCTTCCTAACCGAATGGTTATCTTCTCCATTTCAAGTTTGCAATTGATGCAAATTGTCGCAACTTCCCTGTTGGGACACTTTGCAGACATCGGCCCTCTTTGGAAAAGTGCCCTGAAGTGCTGGCGTAAGCACGATCATTTTTCACGTTATTCCGTGAAACAAAATCTGCCGCGAAAGGCTTCATTTCGGGCGATGTCTGTATCAGCCACCCTCCTAGATATTGTCTGTCCAGGGTATTAATAATAACTGTTTCTTAGATTAATGGAGACAACTCAGAACCCAGTTTATCGTATCTGTAGGTCTCGATGTGGTGGGAAAGCGAAAATTAATTTTATTTGCGACCAACTGGTAAGAGACGCCGAAGCCATTAAGTTTTTAGGAGAGAAATCATCGGCGATGTCCGTCTCCGTATCGCGCACAACAGAACAGTCCGTCCTAACGGTTCACGTGCCACCGATGAAATCCCGCAAACCACGCACATTTTGCAAACAGCGCGATTTTGGCAGCGTCTCCGTTATCAGCTTCGAAAATAACACCGATTTTAATTTTCATTTTCACTTCCTTCGACCATTCGTTAATGGTTGTTGCAACTCGGCTTTTGACCTCCCGACTAGTGGTCATTTCGGAAGCCTCAACAATTTAATAATTCTTTTCCTCCGTACGAGCGGAGATTTATCTAATTGGACGGGTTTCGTATCCTCGGTAGGTCTTTCGGAAGCAGCTGAGGGATCGGGGACTGTGGAAGGAGTAGATTTCGCTGCTTAAGCGTGTGAACACGCAGGTGCGCTGGGGATGGACTTAAAGATCATTAATAACGCTTCGCTGCATTTCAACTTCGGTCTTTAATTTTTCTCTTTCCGCGATTATTTGCAGCTGATTGAAGCCCACTCCAAGAAAACTTCGATTTTTGTAACGGCGCTGTTCACGAGGATCTCCTTACGAAGATCATCTGTTGGGAAAGATCCGGCTTAAAGCATCGTTCCCACATTTGGGATCTTTTATTTTTCTGGAGGCTTATTTGATAACGTCGAAGAAGTTATCAGAAAAAGATTATTGGTTTTTTTTTTAAATCTTGCGATAATGACAAAGGAGTTGCCTCATCGGATGAAACAACTTACATTGACTTTGGACACCAATAAGTACTTTGAGATTTTTATCCGTTCTATTTAACTCTAAGCGCAGTGTCACTTTATGTTGCCAGCTTCATTTTCAAGCCCCGGATCAGAGATCAATTTACCAATCGGAAGAACACTTCAAAAACGAATGAATTAGTCCAGTTTGAGATCTCACTTTTCCCCCAGACGGCGATACGCACGAAATAAACAGTGCGATGAAACTGTTCGAGTATGAAGAAGGCGTCATCGCCGCTTGACACAGCGATCAACCTGCGAAGAGCACAGGGACTGATCGTTTATTGCAAATTCAAGTTCCACCATCGCTGCGGCTGAAAATGCTCACACTGTGGTGGATGACTGACGCGAAATCTACATGCGCCGAAACAAGATAATCCAGAGGCCACCCCACTCCATTCCACCGTTTTGTATGGAGGGACAATTTTGGCTTCAGCTGCCTACCAACCTCCCTTCGCATCGGGATGCCGAAATGCTCTGTTGGGCTGAATTCAAATACGTCTGCTTCCCATTCAAAAGAACTACAAGACCCGCTGTTGCCATCGATGCCAAGCAGTTGCTTGAAAGATTGAGATCACAACGACGGCTACAATGAAGATGCCCTCGAGTTAAAGTTCCCCGCCTAAAATACGGAAAATTTCTGAGTGGAGGATCCAGGGGCGACAAAGCTGTACGAGGCTGGATTTGCACACGAACCGGCGAGCATACGCCGCACCTCATTGAACGAGAAATGCGAATTATTGTCCTCTGTACTTCGCGTTACGCAATTAACGGAGGCCGGAAAATGGAACGTCTGAATTGAGAAGGTGCCGGTGTCTTAATCGACGAAATGACGAAGCAAGAAATTAGAAGGAGCTTCTCGACGTGTTCCGTGAGCAGAAAATCGAATCAGGATCATTACAAACACCACGGCACGCGCATTAATGCGAAGGTGACCTTATTGGACACTACGGCGCAGAACAGCAGCTAACCTTTTGTTCATTTTGCTATTTCCCCGCACGAATTCGTTTCTATCTTCGACCGTGTCGAAATTTGGATTTAACTCGGCACGTAGGCATTTCTCAAGCAGCCTACTGATTGCCAAACAGTGTGGTTTGCGTGGAAGTGTATCAGCCGGGGACACAAAGCTTCCTTTTCACCCCTCTGATAGATAAAACAACGACTACGCACTTCGCGAACCTAAAATAGCGCTTTGTCTACGTCACAACGCATCGGGTATATTGAAACGTATTTCGATTGTGGCGACATCTTTAAATCATCCATCAAATGACCGTGCTCATCTCGCCGAAGGCAACTGGCCAGCAACGTTTTGCCGGGATATCCCCGCCTTTCTATTCTGATCACATTTTCCCTTCTTCCCCTTCAAAACAGTAACAGGGACACTTTAAACCCCGAGTGCGAGCAGAAATTAAGGGATCTGGTATCGAATAGGCCGTTGGTCCAACGTAATCCTTCGTGCCTGGATTTGGTGTTGAAAATTCTTCATCGAGAGTTCTCAGAGAAAGCTCCGATGAAGATGACTACTTCGACCCCCCTAAGAGTGTTGGCAACCACCGGTGGCGCCTCACCCTTGACACTGTGGTAACATTCCCTAGGAGCGTTTACTGTGTTGCATCGCCCCCGCAATGAAATTGGGTAGAGGGGTGTTTCATGTTGTTGGAGGACGATCTCTCGTGGTTCCTCAACACGAAACACCCCTGGGATCGACTGCGACAACGTTTAGAATCCTCACGACGCCCTATCTGCAGAAGTCGATAATTTTGTAGTGCCCCCTTCTGCCTAAATTCTGCATGCGGTACGAAATGCGCACTCCCAGACGTAAATACGAGCAGCAAAGTACGTCTTCTGCTCGCTTCAAGGGAAGACGCTGCGGGAGTTACGTGACCAGTCAAAGTGCCAGTTTGAATTCCCCGGGATATCTTCGAGGTGATCGGAAGAGGGCGAACGTGCTCCGTCGTCGACCATGCTGGTCAAGAGTGCTATGGACGAGGGGAGAGAGAGAGAGAGAGAGAGAAGAATGCATCCGATTCTCGCTGCCTTAAATTGGTCGAAAGCTTCCATCTGGAAATCGCAGTTGACAGAAGTCCAAAAGTCGAAGGATACGCGATTATGTCGTTGTCCAGCCCAACTCTGTCGACATTTGTCGGACGGATGAAAATGAGTGCGACAAGGTCGGTCAAGATGCCACTCGATCTAAATTTGCCGTTATGCGAGGGAAGTGTTTCTCGCGAGGGTTTTTGATATCAGACCGACTCCTCTTGTCCGCGTCTGCACAAACTGCAGTCAGCAATTTGGCGAGCAAAATGCAGAAAATGGGGTGGATTGTGTACGGGGACACAATCGCTATCATCTAAGGCGTAAATCCGTCTTTGTGTTATTAGAGGAAGGGTAAGATGTAAATGAATAAAGTCTCGGTGGTTATAAGTGAAGTTTAATTTTATTTATGAAAGGCCGATGGTAGAAGAAGTAAGATCCATATGGCATAGTATTTACATCGATGTATCTTACAAAGGTTAAAGCTATACGAGTGTTGCCCAGAGTAGTGGGCGATGTAGAAATATACTTCAAGTTGAACTTTTTTCTTTCCAACGATATACGTTTCTTACATTTCTCTTCATATTTCTGCAATTTTTTCGACATTATGAAAATTTTCTTCACCTCGGCACACTTATCGGCTTATAACTTTACAAATTTTATTTTATCGGTTATTATTGCTAAATAATATTGTGGATCCTGTTATTCTCTACAAATCGACACCAATTTCAACGTCCTATCTCTTCGCAATCCAAAGTTACATTGCCCAAACACCGCTGGCGTCGCCATTTTCAGTGTTCACGCGCAAGCGCTACTCCTCACCGCAGCACCCCCCCCACTACCCACCGTTTTAGATACGGACATAAACCCTCTGTCCAACAAAATTTAAATCTTCAGATTATCCTTTAGAGTTTACGAGATATAAGCGCCACAGATCTTGCCATTTTTTGGTCGCTACAGTTTTCGTGGAAACCCCCTATTCCGGACCGAACTTAAAGACGCTTTCCCGTCAAAAAGGTTAATCTTTACGAGCAAAATCGGGAACTCGCGTTCCGATTTTAAAGGGGGACAGATAAACACCCTAACTAAGCGTAGCGGACGAGGCATGTCCATCACCGCTACTCGCAACGACCAACCGGAAGCTTGTAAAGATTAAAAAAAAAAAAAAAAAATCCGATTATTATTATTATTATTTATTATTAAATCTGTTTATTGCTCTGCCAAAGAGCCACCCCCTGGACAGCTAGAAGCTAGGGGGGTGATATTACACACAGAGGTTAAGACAGGGACATGTGCCTTGCGGTTACATGGGGCCCATGTATGCTTAACCCGACAGGTACAGAACTTAGTGTTTATTATTTTACATCATTAAAAGAATTAAAGGATATTATTTTCTCTAAATTGCTATAAATTACATAAGCATGGGGGAAATATACAAAATATAAAGAAATGAGGCAGTCCTTCACCGGTTGTTGCACGTGGTTCTTCAATCTTGAACATAATATTGCAGCCAGGCGTCTTTGGAGTAGTAGATTCTAAGTAAGAGAGGACCAGTGATGGCTTCACTTTATTTTCCTTTTCGCCATTCTTTAACGGGATGCATTGTGGTGGCATTTTCCTTCTGGTGGCGTCTCATAAGTGTACGTTTGCATAAGTGTCCTTTAGCTTCTGACGTCTGTATGAATGCTGTTCGCAGAATCTATCCAGGTCGATGGCTAGATTGTTCATCAAATCTACCGTGTTTCCTGGGAACATGCGTCTCAATCCTTTCAGGTTGTTCAAGCTGATTGTGAGTGGGAGCCTTGGATCCATTTGATTCCTTCCGGCAATGCGTGGAGTTTTTATTAAATCAGTGATGTCAGGGGTGTCGAGTCGTCTTGTGATTAGTCTGGCAAGTGTAAGAAGGTTTGCTGCCACAATCTTTTGTTTCCATGGGGTGACTTCCAGATTTATGTAGAACTGAGCCCTAGAAATGGTGTATTGGTTGCCAGTCCGCCAGTTGAGCCATTTCAGGAGCCAGTATTCCAGGCTGAGGAACTTGTCACCAATCTGGTACGGAAGTAGATAAATGGACCTGGACAGGCGTCATTTATGTCGATCTCTGTCTGGGACTCCCACTCCATCGATCATGCCCTTTTGAAGCAAATGCCCGTACTGAATGGCTTCAGTTACTCTGAGGCGCATCATACACCGGATGGTGGCACTTTTCTAAGTCTTCTTCAATACCCTGTACCGCTGCTTCCCGAGGTTGTTCTTCCCTTTATCCGACGTTTCCGTTTCTGATCTCACAAAAAAAAAAAAAAAAATTCTGTTCATACTCCGGCACAACAACCAAGTCAGTAGAGTTTACAACAAATCGTCAATACAAATATTTATCGTATTTAGTAGTTCCGGGCTTGAACCCCGGTCCACTCAAGGAATGTGTGCTATGCACTCTCGCTCCTGACCACTCGGCTACGTCTGGCCTTAAACATCTTTTTGCCATCGGATCGTGATAACCCGACGATATTCAGTTTTGTAATGCATTAGATCGAGGCAAGTCCTTGCGAGTTGCCCTCGACAAGTTCAGCGTGTGGGGAGATGAAAATAAATAAACAATGTCGCGTACGCGCGTTGAAGGACCTCCGAAAGCGAAATATTTCATTCACTTCATTTGGCAATAAAACAGTAAACTGCGTAAAAGATTTCCACTTTCGTACAATCGTTTCTTTCGAAAAACAATTTTGTGGCACAAAAAATAAATGTCGAGCAGCAAGAGTCCATTTTTACCAAAGAAGCAAAAATTATTCTCTTAAACATCTCCTTAAATTGTAGTACAAAAAGCGCAGGGACTGAAACAGTTACTTAAAATAATTAACGCTGAGTGTCCAAACCTCTCTGTTGCCTCACGTGATTATCACCATCCCCTCAAGTACACGAAGACATTTTAACATTACGAGGAAATTTATAACGGAATGAGAAAAATTTCCGTTGAATCACCCCTGAGCAGTAATTAATTTGCACCACCCAGATTTAATCTCTTTAAGTCCCCCTCATTCCAAAACCGATCAAAGGCTGTTCGTTTAACACGAGGAGGGGTCAAACTTTGTTTTCTGTTGATCCGCAAAAGGTTATTTGGTGGTTGTTTTGCTTTTGCGTTTACTCGTTGAAATAGTTCATGAACTCTGCCCTCAGACACACTGTTATTTCCTTTCTCCCCGTTATTGTTATTTACTTATTGCCGCTTTAATGCAGGTTTTAATTTGAATCGCGTTTATTTATGCAAATATGACTTTAGACAATTGTAACTGGGCCTGGCGTGTAATACGTAAATAAATTGAAATAAAGAAATCAAGTTTGTGTTCGCCTTTTAATGTCAACGACCATTTCTACAAAGGAACTTTGAATTCGCAAAACTTGTGCCGCGCGACAAACGTGATATAAATAAGCATTGGTACAGTATTAGCGGACCCCAAGCATGCATCAGAGCGCAATTGTATCATGCTGGTATAGGTTCACGGGCGGATTGGCGCGCCCTAAAACAGGAATAACTCAAGGGAAAACCTTGTACCCTTCGCCCGAGATCGGTTGACTACAACCTCGATTGAACAAGACTTTAAAAATTCCACCATTTGGGAATCGAACCCAAAATTCTCTAAATGAGCGTGCATCGTGCCGTCTAGGATGGCGCGACGGACTGGCAAACATTTGAGGGTACTACTGGGCACCCTTAAATAGCGTTATTATTGTTATCCTTTTATTGCTCTGCTGATGAGCCACCCTTGGACAGCTTACTGTTGTCCAGGAGATGGCTCATGAGCATAGCAATATTTAGCTGACATTTACATACGCAGAGCAATATTTAGGTGATTATGAGTCCAGGGTTACATGGGGGACAATATGTATGCTCAACCTGAAAAGTACAGAATTTCCACAGTTTTTATATCCAAAAAGGTAAATTTTGTTTAAAAGTACAGTAGAAAGATTCGAAAAATATCCAAATTATAATTCATTCTGCATCCAGTGCAGTCAGGTCAGCCAAAAACATGGTCTTTGATTCAAATAAGTGGCAAAAAGGGACTCTTATTAATATATTTTTTTTGAGAACACGAAACAGGCAGACCACTGCTGCAACAAATAATTGAAAGTAAATAAATAATATTCTTTTCCGAATCACCTCCATAGTTGACTCACCTTTTGTTCAATCCAAACACATAAATTGGCGTTTATTTAATTGTCCAAGTTAAGTTTCTCTCATGTGCAGGATTTCCTGTATTTAGAAGAAATTGATATTCTATTAATTACAGAGAAAAACCTTGTGAAATCGATCTGTGGTTGGCTCTGAATTTACAACTCCACTTTACAATATTTGACGGAAGGAGAGGAATAACAGAGGAGGTGGAGTTGCAGTCGTATGGGAAAAATGTTTAAGGATAATTATCGAATTAAGAATATGCAATTACAGACACACACATATACTGAAGACCTTTACAGAAAATTAAAGTACAAAAAGATTGAACTCGTCCTCCTGTAAATAAGCAACCACTTCGAGAACTAGATGCAGACTCGATTCAATGGCACTTACACTTTTTGCTGCAGCATACTTCATGCTACAGATTATTAGCAGTTGGCGAAAGTTTCTAAGTCGGTTTGATACGAAGACAGCGTTGCGAAATACTTCTTAAATGTTATGAATAGTCATGGACTAATTCAACGAGTCAGAAGCGCAACAAGGAAAGAAAACATCCGACCCAATTTTCTCCTATGAAGAGTTGAGTTATGAAGGGAAGGTGTTTTCTGTTCTGATCATGAAGCTGTGACCGTCAGCATAAATGTAGATAAACAATAATAATATTAAAATTGGGTAACTGGGACAACGCACGGGAAAAAAAAATTAGGTTTTAATATTTATGCAAATTGTACAGATTATTATAAAAACAACAGTTCCCATTCATTATATCCAAATCCTCGTCCTTTTTGCTCTAATAAAGATAACAGATCCCACAACATAAACTGGCGCCTCGTAGCCAGGTGGGAAGGAGCAGTAGTGCGTAGCACACGCTTCTTGATTAGACCGGGGTTCGAGCCCGTCACCACCAAATACGGAGGATGCGGAAAGGTCAGGTGGTGACCACCGCATATCCCGCAGCAATATGACCTTAGTTGCTAATGCTCCTAAAAACCAAATGACAACAACCCACAACATAACTTCTCTGGTTTAATAACATAAAAGCGTCAACTCCTATCGAAATAGTCCAATGTTTTTGGTTGCAGATTATTTTGAATTAGTTTTCTCAGTTGTTTCTCAAGACAAGCCCAATCACCCACATTTAGCTGAGCACAACAACTTCGTGGCAAATATTAATAATGTTCACCTTATCGATCTCGAGTCTGCCATCAATCATTTAAAAGATGATTATGTTAAGAGACCTGACAGTTTTCCACAAACATTTTCAAAACACTGCTACAAAAATTTAACTGTTCCAAAGGAACATACTCATTTAACCAAAAAAAAAAAATAATAATAATAAATAAATAAAATAATAATAATAAAATAAAATAAATATATATAGTAGTTGTATATTACTATATATATATATATATACATACACCATACAAATAAATTAGAATAAGGATTAAAATAAAATAATAATGCCAGCAGTACGGCAAGACAAGAGCGAAAAAAGTCGAAATTAAACCTAAATTAAATGAAACCAAACAGGGAGGGAAGAGAGGGGTAACAAGAGTAAAAATACTGCATCAGAAACTCTCTAAAATAATTTAGAAAATCTAAATGTACGAATAATAATTCATTGAATTTTAAAAGCCAATTAAATAGAAATTTAACGGTGCCCCCTCTGACGGGCACCAGGTCCAAATTTATGTGAAATATCACCAACAGAGATTTAAACCACTACAATAAAACAAAAATAGACAAAAATGGACTGACCATTATGCCCCGTCTCGACAGAGGACCACAAGGCCAATAATGGCCAGGACCACCGCTGTTCAATTCCCTGCATTGGCGGTTCGATCTGGGGATCGGGTGGCGGACTGATCTTTCGATAGATTCTCCTTTGCGGCGATTTGTCCAGCGATTCCCTGATCATTATTGGCCTTGTGGTCCTCTGTCGAGATGGGGCATAATGGTCAGTCCATTTTTGTCTATTTTTGTTTTATTGTAGTGGTTTAAATCTCTGTTGGTGATATTTCACATAAATTTGGACCTGGTGCCCGTCAGAGGGGGCACCGTTAAATTTCTATTTAATTGGCTTTTAAAATTCAATGAATTATTATTCGTACATTTAGATTTTCTAAATTATTTTAGAGAGTTTCTGATGCAGTATTTTTACTCTTGTTACCCCTCTCTTCCCTCCCTGTTTGGTTTCATTTAATTTAGGTTTAATTTCGACTTTTTTCGCTCTTGTCTTGCCATACTGCTGGCATCATTTTTTTTATTCTAATTTATTTTTATGGTTATATTTCAAGCATCATGTAGAAGAATATGCTTTTTGCTGCCTCTGATGTATGCTGTGCCCTTTTTATTTTTATTATGAAATATTCCGTTTCCAACTATTTTAAACGTTATTCAAATATACGTATAATTATATATATATACACACATATATATATATATATATATATATATATATATATATATATATATTGTAGTAATATACAACTGTTAAGAAGCAAAATAAGCAGAAAAAGAAAAATAACAAAAGTTGTGTCTAACGCTCCAAAACGCGCAGTGCAGCAGTAGAGGAAGAAAAAGGATAAATAATGTGTGGTTTGTAGAATAAATAAAGTGTCTGTGAAAATGGAAATGAAAAGTACACACGGTGCCTGAACTAAGAGAAGTTTAAGGGATAGTCGAAAGTGGAAAGGAAGTAGTGTTAAACAGGTGAAAGAATTAGAAAAACCTAGTACAAATATGAACTGGAAGCAAAAAAAATAATAAATAAATAAGTAAATAACACTATATTCAGATATATGGGAGGGCAATTTTAGCAATAGGTCGAATCAAAGGATGGCAAATGTGCAGAATCTGAATATAGTTGATGAAAATATGATACATAGTCAGGAAATTCATCAGGGGGACTACTCCTGACCGTGTATCAGGCACTGCGTTTCCAAATTGTCCATAGTATTAGAAAAATGGGGGAAGCAAATATTACTATTAGTATTAGTAACGGCCGCATGGTGCAAGAAAGCCTATGGCTTATGCTGCACCAGCCAAAAAAAAAAAACAAAATCCGAACAAAACAATGATAAAAACAAAAACAAAAAAAAATAATAAATAAAATAAATAACTAAATAATAATAATTAATAAATAAAAAATATATATATATAAATAAAATAAAATATAAATAAAAAGGAAATTAAACCTATCATCCTATGCGCTTCCCTTACCCGAAAGTACTATCCAGATGACCTTTGAATTTCCCCAAACTGTCGGCCTCTACCACCCATGAAGGCAACTTATTCCAGTAATTTATAACTCGCTGGCTAAAATAAAACTTCCTGCAGTCCAATCTAAACATTTCCCCCCCCCGTAATTTGAATTTATGTCCCCTAGTTTTAGCATCATTTATAATCTTGAAAAATTTGTCCTCATTCATTTTACTGATGCCTCTCAGAGCTTTAAACACCTCAATCAAATCTCCTCTAAGGTGTCTAGTTTCCAAACTCTGCAACCCACATATTCGAAGTCTTTCTTCATAAGGACGCCCTTTTGCCGATCTCACCAGGCGAGTTACCCTTCTTTGCACCCTTTCAAGAAGCTCGATGTCTTTCTTTAGGTGCGGTCTCCATACTTGAACACAGTATTCCAAGTGTGGTCTAACATAAGCCTTATATAATGGGATTATCAAGTCCCTATCTCTACTTGCAAAAGTTCGATAGATCATCGATAGGACACCATGGGCCTTCCTTGCAACCTGTTTACAATGCTCAGAGAATTTCATCTCTGACCGTATCGTAACACCCAAGTCCCTTTCCTCCAGTACTGGGTTTAGTTGAACTCCACCAAGTGAATACGTTTTTTTGCGATTACTGTTTCCCAGATGTAATACCTTACACTTTGTTGGATAAAAGCACAGCTGCCATTTTTCTGACCATTCCTGAATTCTATCTAGGTCTCTCTGAAGAAGCTCAGCTTGACAGTGATCATTAACTATTCTACCAATTTTAACGTCATCTGCAAATTTAGACATCACGCCCTCTATCCCTTCATCAATGTCGTTTATGAAAATTAAAAACAACAGTGGTCCTAATACTGATCCTTGGGGAACCCCACTTCTTACATCAACCCAATGAGAGGAATAGTCATTTATCACAACCCTCTGCCTCCTGCCCTGAAGCCATCCTGCTATCCACCTAAGGATTTTCCCAGTGATTCCAACCTGTTCCAGCTTATAAAGCAACCGCTCACGTGGGACTGAGTCAAAAGCTTTGCTGAAATCTAAATAAACAATGTCGAAATTATTCCCTAAATCCAGCTCGTGAGTGACCCTTTCGAAATAGCGAACCAGATTTGTTAAACATGATTTTCCCTTTACGAAACCATGCTGAGTGTCCTTGAGAATTTCAATTCGATCCAAATGATCCTGAATTCCACCCTTGATCATTGCCTCCATGATTTTCCCTACTACTTAAGTCAGACTGACATAAGTAGTAGGGAAATACATTTGCACTTTTCCAATCCAAGGGAATCTCCCCAGAGTCAAATGATGCTCGCATAATTAGCCTCAATGGTTCAATGCACTCGCTTGCCGCCTCTCTTAAGATTATAGGGTATATTCCATCAACTCCAGGAGCCTTACTGGTCTGTAGGCTCGAAAGTTTTTTCATTAAATAATCTTGCGAAATTTCAATATCATTAATTACATATTTTTTAACTTCGCTCCCACAATTTCCCTTTGCCACAAAAGGCTTCTCATGTGTAAATATCGATGCAAAATAACTGTTGAGTTCATCTGCAACGGCAGCTGGTGTATTTATTACTATCCCCTTTCCCTTACATAAAGGTCCGATCTGGTTTGTCCTGCTCTTCTTGGCATTTATATATGTGAAGAATTCCTTATCCCCCCTTCTCTTTGCTCTGTTTGCTAGTGATTTTTCATAAACTGCCTTTGCCTGTCGAACCTTTTCTGTGGCTCTATTACAGATCATCTTGTAGCTGTTATAGGCTTCAGTACTTTTTATTGCTCTGTAACCTTTCCATGCCACCTTTTTCTGCTCAAGTAATGTGGCAACTTCACTATTCATCCAACTTGGAACCCTCCTCGTGGAGTATTTTTTTAATGGTAAATACGCATTCAAGGCATCTGTGATTAATGTTTTAAAAGCGTACCACAGTTCAATTGTATTCATTCTCAGCGCGATATCTACCCAGTTAATAGAGGCCATGTAGTACCTTAAGGCATCGTAATTTCCTTTTCTGAAATTAAAACCCATTCATCTCCCTTTAATTACTGCTATCTCTCTCTTCATCGTCCACCGTAGAACTCCGTGATCATTTCCTGCTACTGGTTCCTGTACTCTCAGCCCTGTTATGTCATCTGATTCGTGGGTGATGATGAGGTCTCGGATATTCTTTTCTCTGACATGTTGATACAAATAACAGTCATCTAGTTGATTTAAAAATTTTGTTCCCCATGTCGAGTTTCCTTCCCATTTACTCCAATCAATTAGAGGCAAATTGAAATCACCCATAATAAGGCATTGACTCTTACTTGCCCATTCCATTTGCATGTAGAGGCTTTCGTCATAATCGTCACAATCACCTGGTCTGTAGATTACTCCTACTCGTATTGTACCTTTGTTTCCAACTATCTCACACCATACAGACTCTATACTAGCATGTGAAATGTCTGAATCCGGGAAAGCTATCGTCGCACTCAGGCTGCTTCTGATAAGAAGCATTACCCCACCACCCCTTCTATCTACCCTACCCTACCCTTCCTAAATACATTATACAAGCCGTACTGAACCTCATCAGCCCCAATTTCCGGGTGTCACAGTAAGCCCTATTATGTCCGCGTTACTTGTTTTAACCAGCAGTTCGAATTCGCTCATTTTATTGACGACGCTTCTAACATTACTATATAAACAATCAAGACACTGTTCTTGCATATTTAACAACCCTAACACAACCCTTGAAGATTTTTAGGCTCTCTTCTCTGGCATTAGCTACCCGCTCACTTGAAACGTTTCTGCCCCCAAAACATCTAGATAATACGTCCAGTTGGGGTAACAGATAAGAACTCTTAAGGTATGTGCAAGAGTTACATTGTATCTTTACTGTACAATAAAGATTTTCTTCTTCTTCTTCAATATTATCAGATAAACTGATGATAATAATAATAAACGCGTGTCAGTATTACCCACATCCCCCCTAACTAGCAGTTTCCCCGAACCTTTAAGGTATCCTCAATAAAACTGGCAAAAACTTTTGCACCACCTTTGTTTAACATTTACAGCCTTTATCCTAATACTAGTAGACAAGGTAGTCCCTACGCAGGGTAAAAATAAAGTTAATAATGTATATTATATTAAAATAAATACTAATTTACAAAAGTGTAATGTGAAATATAATACAAATGTAAAGTGCGGAAGGGGTGAAAGGTTATTAAATTAACGTGGTAGAATATAAAGTTCAGATATAAATTTGAACGAAAAAGGCGTGGACAAGCATATGGTATAGGGAATGGTAAAATTTTTGGGGAGGGGAGGGGAAGGGAAGGGAAGGGAAGAAAAAGATGGTCAAAAGAAGGCGAAAATAGCGATAGGACTGAGGATAGACGGAGCGTTGGTATCACCCTCGTCTATCCGATCGATATTCATACTGCATGATGCAAGAGATGTAGATGGGTTGACCGGAACTTAGCTCTGGAGACTGTCCCTTAAATATGTTGATGAGAGTCATATACTACTAGTATTGCCTGGTAACACGGAGGGGCGGCATTCCTCCATGTGGTGTGGGCACCCCACCTCGACCCCTGCTTACGTTGGTTCATACCTGGATGATCACCCACAGTGTGCTTGTGCATGAGGGTTATACCCAGGATTACTAACAGTCCCACCATAGTTAAGGTGCAAGCAGAGGATTTGGCTGTCACAGACTTCGCCGAAATTGGGTCTACTTGACTTGACTTGAATGTCACCCGAATATCAGTTCCATCAGCGTTTTTGACTCCCAAGTAGCCAGTAGAGCTTGTCTGGCATATCTGAGAGAATGTTTGTGACATCCTCAAGGACCAAGGACCTGATGACTTTTGAGGTTATGATTGAACATCATGGCGAGATCCACTCTTTCTAACATATCGAGGGTACAGCTCTAAAACGGTGTTCTCAGGCCGGCCGCTAATTAGTACACCAGACCGAACCTATTGGTAACTCTTCAGGAGGCTTCCGGATCAGCTAGTGCATAATCTTTCTACCTCTACTCTCCAGATAGTGACTGGAGGGAGCCCGAATACTGTGTATGCCGAGGGGGGGGGGAATTGTCGAGCCAACGTTATGTAAAGGATCTGGGTATATCCTTACCATGTGTATACCATATCCAAAAATCTCATTACTTCATACAGCCTGTCCCCCTCCAACGTTTTCTTACTATTGAATACACCATGAATTGTCAAACTAATAGAGCAAGCTTATCTGCGAAAAGATCTAAACCTCCCAAGGACTTCCTAATTCATTTCACAAATATACGTGGTCTCAATTCTAATCTCAACGACGTCCATTTCCATCTTCAGTCTGCCAAACCCCATGTACTTTTTCTGACTGAATCTCAGTTATCGGATGATTTAACCACTTCTCGTCTCAGATGCCCAAATTATTAGCTGTATGATTCCTTTCGCCTAAACGGTGGTACTTGTGCATATGTCCGTTCTGATATTCCCTGTCAGAGACTTGGCAATTTGGAATCTCCTCTCTTTGATCTTCTCTGGCTTTAAATCTCTCTACTCATTGTGTCGAATTCATCTGTTGTCTCTACCGTTCTCCCAACTCCACTAATCACTTGGAGCTCTTTGACTTCCTCTCTTTGCAACTTGACTTTTTCCAGTCCAACTTTCCTAACAGTGATTTTAATGTTCACAACTCCAGTGGCTTCCGATTTCAAGTCACACCTGGCTGGTCTAGATGCTGAGGCTTTTGTAATTTCTAATGACCTTGCACAGATTGTTCATTTACCGGACAATCCTAATCATACAGCCAACACGCTTGATCTTTTTCTCACAAACAACCCTTCTAAGTACATCCAAGTGAGTGGTTCTTTAGGTACCTGAGATCACAACTTGGTGATTGTCTCTTCTCCAAAGGAGCCTTTATCTCATGGCTACTCCCAACCTCTTGTTGTTTGGCATTACAAGAATGCAAAATGGGATGACCTGCAAGATTTGTTTTCTTCTTTTCCTTGTTCAGATTACTGTTTCAAAACTTCTGATGTCAACATTTTCACCGATCGTGTCAGTGAAATTATTCTTGTAGGAATGGAATCCTTTATTCCACACTCCACTCTAAAATCTCGTCCTTTATCTAAACCTTAGTTTTCAATAAATGTTCTAAGGCTGTTCAAGAGAAGAATGTTGCATATCGTAATTGGCTTGTTTCTAATTCTTCAGTTTCATTTTCTGCCTACACCAAAGCTTGCAACAATTGTAAAGCAGTTATTAATCAGTCCAAACTAGATTTTGAACAGGCGAAGAGTAGAAAACTTGCTTCTTGCCCTAATGGTAGCCGAGCATTCTGATCATTGCCAAAGCTATTGGCCCAACTTTTGCCCATCTCTGCACCCACCTATGTCAAAGCCTGATGGTTCTGTTGTCACTTCAGCCAAGGATAAAGCTGACCTGTTAGCCTCCCGTTTCTCTTCCAAATCATGTATTAATGATCTTTGTAAAACACCTCCCACCATTCCCAACACGCTCCATTCAATGCCTCCTGTGGTCTTCTGTCAAAAGAATGTCAGAAGGATTTTGACGAATCTCGATGCTAAGAAAGCTTCAGGTCCCGATGGTATTTCTCCACTTGTTCTCAAAACCTGTGCTCCTGAACATACTCCTATTCTTTGCCGCCTTTGTTCACTTTCTTATTCCAAAGGTGTTTTTTCCTTCTGCTTGGAAATTTGCTCTTATCCAGCCAGTTCCTAAAAAGGGTGACAAATCCCTCCCATCCAATTATCGTCCCAATGCAATTACTTCTACTCTTTCTAAAGTAATGGAGAAATCAATTAACCGCCAACTCTTAAACTACCTTGAAAACTTCCATCTAATGAACGATCGCCAGTATGGATTCCGTCAGTGTCGATCCACTGGTGATATTCTGGCTTATGTTACCCATTTATATTAAAAAGTAAGAGATTACCTCAGTTACCCATTTATGGACAAATTCATAAATATCTCAAACAAGCTTTCATCTTATGGTTTGCCAACTGTTTTTATTAATTGGTTATCCAGTTTTCTCTCTGATAGCTCACTGAGGGTGATGATAGATTGCTCTCTCCTTTCTAACTTCTCCACTACTGCTGGTGTCCCCCAAGGTTCAGTTCTTTCCCTCACTCTTTTCCTCTTGTATATTAATGACCTTCTTCCATTGACTGGAAATCCTATCCATAGTTTTGCCGATGATAGCACATTGCATTCCACTTTCCATTTTGAGAACACTTGTCCTGCTCAATCAGCTTGAACTTCTCGGAATTCTGCTACCAATTCCTTAAATGCCGATCTTGAGGTAATTCTCCGTTGGAGCAAAGACAACTTAGTTGATTTCAACCCTTCTAAACTCAGTCTTGTCTTATATCTCGCAAAAAGGATTCTTCTGCTCTTATGCTTATGTTTAGTGACACTCCGATTTCTAGGCAAAATGATATATCTCTTTTGGGGATTACCCTGACTTTTCTTCCAAACAGCTGCTCACTCTGTATAAATCGCAAATCCGCCCTGCCATGGAATATTGTTCCCACATCTGAGGTGGTACCCCCAAAACCTTCCAAAGGCTTCTTGAGCCCATTCAAAAGAGGGAAGTTAGGTTAATTAATGATTCATCTCTAACAGAGTCTCTCCACTCGCTTTCTCACTGTTTCTGCTGCATGCCTGTTCTACAGACACATGCATGGGCACTGTTCTTCTCAATTGGCTTCTGTAATCCCCGCTGATTCTTTCAAAACAGTCCGAACAGCAGCCAACATCCATTTACTGTCCAACTTCAAACTCACAGAACCAACTTTTCATCTTCCTCGTTTATTCATTCAACATAGAAGGGCAACAAGATTGGTGAGGGGAATGAAGGGATCCTCTTATCAAGATAGGCTTAAATTCTGCAAATTGCAGTGTCTGGAGACTAGGCACCTGCGCGGTGATCTGATTGAGGTGTATAAGGCCTTGAATGGGTTGAGCACGCTGAATTCTGATGGGATCCTTCCACTTGTTCAGATTACGAACCTAAGGGGGAATAAATTCAAATTAAGAAAAGACAGATGTAGAATAGATGTGCGGAAATTTTCCTTTAGCCAGCGGGTGGTTAATTGCTGGAACAAACTTCCATGTGTCATTGTGGAAGTTGATAGGTTGAATAAATTTAATTTAAGGAGGAACTGGACAGGCATTTGGAGGGAATGGTGTGGTTTTTTTTTTTTTTTTGGCTGATGCTTCATAAGCTCATACACGTGCTTTCGTGCATCACTTGCCACTACTACTACTACTACCACTACCGTTTTCTGGAACAACCTTCATTCATACGTATTTCCTGAAAATTACAATCTACAGAAGTTCAAGTGCAATGTCAACAAATATCTTCTTTCGTCTTCTCAACCTCCAACCCAAGCACGGTACTAAGTACTATAGGTTCTAATACCTCTCGTGTTTGGGGGTCACATAAAAAAAAAAAAAAAAAAAAAAAACCACTTTTGATCATCCATTTAACTTCTGTTAGTTCAGGCAGTGTGTGTACTTTCATTTCCGTTTTCACAGACACTTTATTTATTTTACAAACCTCACATTATATGTGATTTGTATATACATACATACTCCACTCGGGTGCTTTCCCTTTTGGAATTGGCGTGTCTGTGTTTGGTCTCCAGATCACGAGTCCCAAAATAACAAATTAGAAAAATCCGCATTAAAATTGATAAAATACTTAATGCAAAACTGTCGTTGGTTTATCAGAGAGCCGATTACGAGCATCTCTTAGCGAAATTGCACTTTAACCAACCCCCTCACCCCCCCCCCCCCAAAAGAAGAATGTTTAAAAGTAATATATTGAAAATCGTTAAGGGAAAATGTACGAACTGCTGCAATACTTCTGCACTCCCTCGTTTAATTACTGAAACAATTACTTGTTCTTCCTTAAATATTTAAAACATTAACAGTTTCGATTCCATTTGTTCAATCCCTCTGCATTGTGTAAATCTCATCGATGTGTCAATATTTTCGATCAAATGTGCCGCTTTACGATTATGTTTTTTCTCTCAAATCAAACGTTTTCTCAGTTTCTGTTTCTTTTATTCGTAAATATGTTCTTCTTGTGAATTCTTCCCCACTTTTTCATCTTTGTACCTTATTTTTACGAGTCCAAATTGCATACCAGAAGTTTTTTTTTTGTTAGTTCATCGGCTTTTGTGGCCCGAATGCACCTCCAAAAGTTTTTGCACTACTCTGATCCAAGCCCGAGGCGGGATATGAACTCGCGGCCTTTGGGTTGCCAGGCACGTACTTTACCCACCCGGCACCAGAAATTGCGCCAACACAGTTTCACCCTCTGACAGGGGGTGAAATTGTGTCGAGTGATTAAGTACAATTGAATAGAGAGTTTCTTAGGTTGAGATAGTCCATCCCAGCTTGTCGTTAGCGGTTTTTCTTTTCTGTCAATCTGAGCTTACAGTGTCAAGCGTCTTTTAGTGTACTACGCGATTAGTGACGGCTTCATTTTGTATTCACGTTGTCATGGGCAGCTTTGGCATTGGGTTTTCTTCAGCTGGAGTGCTCGAAGTTATTACAATACACTGTGTTTCCGCTAGTTTCAGGCGTCTCTCTGCGGGTAGAATTTATCGAGTTCAATGGCTAGATTGTTAATGGAATGTATAATGTTTCCTGGAAACATGCGTCTCTGGCCTTCGAGGTTGTTGAAACTGTTTCTGAGCGGGAGCGTGGGGTCTACTTGATTTCTTCCAGCAATTCGAGAAGTTTCAATCAGGTCTATGATATCGGGGATGTTGAGTCGTCCTGTGATTAGTTTGACTAGTGCAAGGTCAACTGCCACAATCTGTTGTTTCCAAGGGGTGACTTCGAGATTAATGTACAGTTGGGTCCTAGAAATAGTGGATTGGTTGCTAGTCCGTTGGTTGAGCCACTTCAGGAGCCAGTATTCCAGGCTGAGGAACTCTTTGTGGAAATGTGTTGTAAGGGCAGAGGACCATATAGTTTCCGTAGAGAGCGGCAAGGGATAAGAAGCATTAGAGGATCCATTTCTTTACCAATTCAGCATCATTAATCCCATTAGTTCCTGGTAGATTGTCAAAAATAGAAGAGTACAGTTTTGTTTTTGTGTTGAGATGAGATGTGCCTAGTAGGTCATCCCCTAATCGTAGATCTCTGCGCTTTTCATTTTTTGATTGGGTGATTCTTTTTTAACATTGATATCATTGCGTTACTTTTTCCGGGTTAAAGACATCTCAGCTGTCTTTGCTTGGTTAAAATAATAATAATAATAATAAGATTCTTTATTAACATAAATTTTATACACTAGTGATTCCTTACACAGAAAAGCAGAGGAATCTTACAATCTGTTGTTTATACAAGTGATTTTGATTTATAAAAAAAAAAATAAATAAAATAATAATAACAACTAAATAATAATTAATAGATCAAAGCAAAGATAATAGTCAAAATGTAAAAATGAATGAAGTAGTAATTACAGCGAAAAAGGACTACAAGTTGAGCAGAGCATGAAATGACATCGGCTAACTAAGATCGGCACTTACATAAATGTCCTTTACAAACAGCAAGATGGGACAAGATGCCATCTCGATATGCCTTGTCTATCGTCCACAGGTCGATGTCGATGTTGAGCGAGTTGAGAGTGTCCAGAGTCACATTAGGGAAGTGTCTTTTGAAATTCTGTAATCGCTGGAGCCTTGAGCATAAGGAGGGAGTACTACGGAGATGTCTGCCTGGCAAACGCCAACCAACCGTGGTACAGATGGTGATGTGATCCTGCTTAGCTGAGCACAGATGAAGGAATGACTTTATTTTTAGCACATGGGCTCTGTGGACTCTGGGAGTATATTGCAGGTTGCAGCAGAGAATAGATTTAGATGTTGTGTAGATCTGGTGCGACCACAAGTTGGCCCACTTCAGCACCCAGAATAGTTACCCGAGGCTGGTGGGTGGTGCCGCCGACCAAACTTCCACGGCATAGGAGAGTACACTACAGAAGTAAGTTGCGAGGTATTTCTTGATTATTTGCTTATTGTGCGTTTTGCACAGATTTTCAATTTTCGTTCCCCAGAACACTCTCAGGGCTTTGGAATACTGAGCTTGGATTTGTTTTTTATAGGTGAGGTTGGCATCAAGGATTACTCCTAGGAAATTGACACTATCTGTGGGAGACAGAACATTTCCTGCCAATTCCGGAAGTAGAGAAGATGCAGTATCAGCAGAAGTCATCCGACTTGGCGTAAAGATGAGATAGTTTGACTTCTCTGGATTGACTGACAGGCCAAAAAATTTAGCATACTTACAGAATGTATTTAGGTAGCTGTTTACAGATTCAGAGGCGGTTTGTCTTTCTTGTGAATCACCAACATGGCGTTTGCATGGCAAGTAGCAAACAATATCATCAGCGTATGATAGGAAAGCTATAATTTGATCCATTAGTGGAACGAATATTGCTGCAAATAACAAGGCTGAGAGACAACCACCTTGTGGGATCCCTACTTCGACGCTTTTAGTGACTTTAACGCCATCGCCTTTGAAGTGAAGCATTCTCTAGACAGCAAATTATTGAGGATATCCAGCATTTATTTTATTTATTAAATCAGTTTATTTCCCAAGAAACCTTGGGTCACCCTGGGACGGCTCTGTGCCAGAAGGGTGTGAATATTTACAGACTAAGGTGCGAGGAACACATGCACAATAAACAAGAGTACATGCGTGCTCGACCCGAGACTAGAATATCTGCCTAGAAGCTTGTTCGTTGATATGTTGAATCTGATGACTATGATCTGAGCTCACGTAGAACTTCAGATCGTCGGCATAAGAGACAAAGTTCGGATTCTGAGCAAGGAAAGGCTCCAAAACTGCTGCAAACAGGATAGCTGACAGTACACTTCCTTGTGGAATGCCTCTTGAGACGTCAATAGTTACTTGAAAGTCACTGTGGGTCACAGACAGATGTCTAGGGAGTAAAATAGACTTCAAAATTTGAAGTAAGATATCTGCCAGGCCGAAGTAGTGTTTCAGAATGGTAAAAAGAGCTGGGAGGTGTATTCTGTCATAAGATGATTTTATGTCGAGGAATATAATATCAATCTGTGATTTGTTGTTAAGGGTGCGCTAAATTCTGAAGAGGGTATCAAGAAGATTGGTAGTTGTCGATCTCCTTTGGAGAACGGTATGGAGGTACTCGGGCCTGTGTGCAAAGCAATGCTGGGCAATTGTTGGCTGAATTACTTTTTCAAAAATTTTGAGTAAAGAACAACTGATGGATATTGGTCGCAGATCTTTAGGAGATTTGGGTTTCTTGATCTTTGTAATGGGCTTAACATGGTAGGTTTTCCAAATTGAAGGAACTATTCGAGATTGCAGAATTTGTCGGAAAAGGTGAAGGAGAAGGTCGACTATATATGGGCTGCAAATTTTGATAATAAAGAGTGGGAAACCATCTGGACCTACAGTGGCTTTGTTGGGTAGTTTATTGATGACATCAATTAGGGTCTCTCTAGTTATTTCTATTTCAGACAAGTGTGCCCTAGGTAACCAGTCCTCCTGAGAGAGAGAGGAATCAGAGTTCAGGAAAATCTGCCTGCAGTAAGTTGAACTGTGCCCATTCCTGGACAAGCTTTCTGTCAATGGCTGGATGATGATGATGTGAAAGGATCCTTCTACCACTCTTCAACCTATTGAGAACAGCTTGGTTAAGGACCTTCCTTTTCTTTTTCAAGAAGCAAACTCTTTCTTTCTTAAAGATGGAACGGTCTGAGGAAAGTTGAGTTTTCTGCCATATCCGGTAGGCCTTCTGCTTCTTGATGAAAGCCATCTTAGTTTCCTTATTGAAACCCCTATTCGACCTGTTAACAATCCTGGTGATTCTGGCTGCAACATGTAGTGCAATTAACTTCAGTTGTTCCGATAAGAGCATAACGGCATCCTCCAACGGCTCAAAATAGAGACGCCCCCAGTCAAACCCAATCAAGCGTTGGAGAATGATCTCTGGCTTCAGATATTTGGTAGAGAAGGCTATCCTAGGCAATTCAGCGGAGTACTCGTCAGGTAACCCAAGGGAGTTACTCGGTAAGGGTAGTTTACATGCAATTGGCGAGTGATCAGATTGGAATCGAAAGTTGCTAGGTAGGAGTTTGATATCTTGCAAGTTGTGGAAGATTAGGTCCAGCGCTTGACACGCTCTAGTTGGTTGCGTCACTAACCGTGTAAGGTTGAAGGCCCGAAGAGTGGCCTCAAGGCCCTCAAGAGCATTCCCATGCCTGGGCAGTGGCAAGTTAAAATCACCTGCTACAACAGTTGGAATTTTAGGCACTAAGTTGGTTGCTAACCACGTGAGCAGCTCAGCTCTAGAGTCTTCATTGTGGTCTGGAGGAAGGTAAACCAGACCATATCCAGCATTGGATTTGAAGAAGAGGACTCCTCAGCGTCAGGGAGACTGCCTCAAAGTTGTTAGACTGGCTCACTCGTGTCCTTATTGGCTGGAATCGATCGTTGAACAGGATTTCAACACCTCCGCCTCGCCCGTTAATCCTGTGATTCCCAATGTGTTTGTAAGGGGTGTTAAAATGGCTAAGATCAAGCTGTCTATCCGCCCTTAACCATGTTTCTGTAAGGCAGATGACATCAAACTCATTAAGCAAATAGGAGAGTCGGGAGACAATGAAGCTTGTTTTTTAGGCTGCATACATTCTCCATAAACCAAAGAATCTCTCCTTCGTGTGAACCTGGTAGCAAGTCATCCTTTTGTAGCTATGGCTGTTTATCTGGCCTGGGTCCGCTGTAAGCGATCGATCTGCTTCTCTCTTAGAACGGCTTTATAAGGATGCCTACCGGCCAGCAGCTAGAATCCAAGACGATATGCTTTGCATTCGCAGGGCAGGAGATGATAAAGGAAGAATAGGTCGGGTGTCTAGTTTTGATAGCTTTTGCATCTAAGTTGATCCCATGTTCTTGGGCAAAGAGTGCCCTGATATTTTCCGCTTTTGTTGCTGGTCCTAGTTTGGAAACAAAAATTCTCTCTCGCGTCTGGACAGCAGAAATATTATATATTTCCTCAAGTCTCCGCGACAGAGGGACCGAGGTAGGTTCAGTAGGAACCGACATATTAGGCTCCTCGCATGGAATTCTGTTACCTTGTGTTTTCACAGTCAAAACACTTTGAGCGCAAGCCATTTGTGGGTTATGTGGGAAATTGCGCATGACAGTTAAATTGATCAGAGAGACAGAAAGCATCTGCTTGCGCATAGATCCGCTCCTCCCTGTTTAGGCGTGGGGTTTTATTCATCTCCATCCTGTTGTAACAGTGATGAGCCTGGCCACCAGGCTTCTCCTGACGTCTTTTGCAAGGTTGGTGCAGATTAGATTCACCAGGAATCACACACTTGTCCTGGAAAAAAGGGCTGTCAGCCTCGAAGGTCGGATCGCGCTGATGGAGAGCGGTGTAAGGGGGATGAGTACCCAAAGGGTTCAACATCACGGCCGGGGCTACGATCTGTTCAGTTGTTCTGTCTGCAAAAAGAGGCGAACTTTGCAGATTTTGGAGATCTCTTGTTCTTTGCTGGACGCGCTCAGTTTGAGTTGGAGGTCTTGGAAGTGCATCATCTGCATCCTGTGAATGCTCCTGACGTTCCAGATGGTCCATCACTGTCGTCTGACTAGAGGGAAAACAGCATTCACTTATAAAGATTTTGAGATCCCTGAGTTGTTCATTCATTACAAGTACTTGGTCGAGAATTTACGTATTTTGGGCTCTGAGTTTTCTATTTTCGTCATTAAGGAAGGCAAGAGAGTCGATTATTGGGGACAGAATCTCCCCGAAAATGATCTTAAATCTTTCAGCATATTTCCGGATATCCCGTAGAATCTCTCAAGTAAGGCAAGAAGGGGTGTTATTTGGACCGAGTCGAAAGCAGATTTCATGTCGAGAAAAATGGTGTGAAGATCTTCGTTGTCATTCCAGGCCTGAAGTATTTTCTGTGATAATGACTGTAGGCAGGTTGCAGTAGATCTATTAGGCATGGCATAAGGGTATGTTCTGGCCTATGCGCAAAGATTGCGAGAGCTACATCATTATAGATGCACTTCTCGAGGCATTTCAGGAAGGGAGAGGCAATTGATATTGGCCTGAAGTCAGCCGGTCTTTTCGCACGAGGCTTTTTCGGAACTGCCACGACTCTGTATGATAACCAGCTTGAAGGCACCTGTGCAACTCTGAGTACTTTGTTGTAGAGTTGAGTGAGCTCTTTGCTGATGAAATGAGAAGCAATTTTTAGACTAAACAGAGGTATTGCGTCAATTCCTATGGTGGACTTGTCAGGTAGAGAATTTATTATTTTTATTAGTTGTACTTCGGAAATTTCTGTATTACTAGTAGGTGAAGAATCGTTAAATGCTTCGTTCCAAGGATATGCTTTGGACACACGGTGATCTCGCTTAAAACGCAGCACATGCTCACACCATTCCTGGACATCTAAAGGCAGAGGGGTGCAAGTATGACTTGTGGACCACACACGTTTTCCTCTGGATAGACACCGTTCATGAAATTGTCAATAGAAAATTGTTTCTGTAGTCCGATTGATGGCAGATATTGTTCAAGTTGATGGACCATTTTATTTGACTACAGGTATTGCTGACAACCTGATTTTGGTTAGATGACGTGGCGTAAAGTTTTAGGATATGACTGGAAGACAGTTTTGGTCGCCCGGAAGGGCTCGAGAGCTGCAGCTCTCGAGCCCTTCGAAGGATAGGACTTCCCTCGAGGACCCAAATTAGTAATGCACGTTCTCCGGTAGCTGTGTTGTGAGATTTATGCTCACTGTAATGTTGAAGTAATTTAAAAATGTAGGTTAGAGCTTTTACTTTTGTCACAGGATGCTTTTATGTAAAAAAAAGAAAAAAAAAATCAAGTTGATGTCCCATCTTTTTCTTGGTCTCAGAGGGGTTTTTAGAACCTTCGCTCTCGCCGAATTTCGCTAGAATGGTGCGTTTGAATTCCGCCACTCGCAGAGATTTTCGGGGTTTGCTTTTTTTTTTTTTTTTCTGTTCAGTTATGAGTCCGTGGGAGCGACTTCACTTTGGGGTTTTCCTTTCACTAACAGCAGATAACGCCCGTTACTTATCTCCGACCTCCCATCTAAGGATACGATGTCGATGAGACGGCCTCCCTGTAACTCGTCGTTTGTACGAGTGCTGCCTACGTCGACATTTAGAAAGGTGTTCGCAGGAAAACGCTTCTTGAGGTCTTTAGTATTTCGCTCTATGAAAAGTTGCGCTCTCTGAATGGGCTTTTGTGATAATAATAAGCTTCCTTATCGACTAAATCGTGATTCTGTAAACAGATCCCCAGAGGAATCTGGCAATGCATTGTCTCAACAAGTGACTCAACACAAAAATACAAAGTACAGCTGCATTACAAAATAAAAATAACACGACGTCAGCGCACTAGGCCCGGCACTTACACACCTGTCCTTTGCATACAGACAGATGGGCCAAGATGTCATCTCCATATAAATTGTCAATAGACCAATGTCCACGTTGGGCGAGGTCAGAATGTCCAGTGTCACATTTGGGAAGTGTCTATTGAAACTCGCTAACCTCTGGAGCCTTGAGCACAAAGAGGGAGTACTGCGATGGTACCTTCCTGGCAAACGCCAACCAACCGTGTTCTACATGTTCGTGTAATCGTGCTTTTTGTAAACCACCGTTAGGGGACGGGCGATGAAAGCTTTACGGCGATAATTGTACGGACAAATGAACGCGACTTACCGATAAAATAAAATTTCTTAAGGAGAAAGGAAACGCAGTTGTTGAGTTTAACTTGGGAAACGCAGAACAAAAGCAACGAGTTTGATGCCGCTAACGGAGTTGCAGGGGTGCATGGAGGAATCAAGCAGTGGAATCTGTTTCGGCGTAAATCGACTGTGTGTACACTCTCCTCCCCTCCCTCCCCCATCCAAATTAACGACGACTGCAGAAGTGCGTCCGGATTTCACGACGCAGCGCATTAAGAGGAATTTCCAAACGTTGACGTTCCCACCGGTCGAACAGCGGTTGTCCCGAAAGGAACCACATTTAAGCGGATTATCGATTTCTGTTGGCGTATCGAACTCCGCTTTCTCTGGGGTGCGGGGCAGCTCTGTCCATGTCGCAAGCGTAATTTGGCAGAATGGAGATAAAGAACAACGGGGGGGGGGGGAGGTGATCGCTATGCGTGACGAGGAGGGCATCGTTTCTTTCGAGGATCATTAACTGCGCTCGCTGTCCTTCGATACTGCGGGCTAAACTTTCGTGAGGACATTCTCCCCCCACCCTGATCGCTCACGGCCTCAACTGTCGCCTTCCCAAAAAGAATCCCAAACTGCATTAACGAGCGAGTCCGCTTAAAGCGACAGCGGCGTCTGAACCAACCAATCCAAACAGGCCAATTCCGCGTATCGATGGTATTTGAATCATCTTCCACCGAGAGGCGTCGGGACATGTGGGATGATGCCAGCTTTGTCCAGTTGCGCGAGTCCTCATTAGCTCATTTCGTCCCAGCGGTCTTGCACGAACACCTGACCAAAACATTCGTTCTGTTTCCATAAAGGAGAAAACCCACGAGGAACGCAAAAACACGCGTAATAGTGACACGACATAATGTCCCTTCGTGGCCTTAGTTTCCTTGGTATAAATCTTAAAGAGCCCAACCCCGTCCTCAGGGCTATTCTGATTTGGGGACCCCGACCTTCTTGCGAGTGGCGCCTCCGTAGCCAGGTGGGAAGGAGCAGCAGTGCGTAGCACACGCTTCTTGATTAGACCGAGGTTCGAGCCCGTCACCACCAAATACGGAGGATGCGGAAAGGTCAGGGAATGACCACCGCATATCCCTGGAGCAATATAGCCTTAGCTGCTAATGCTCCTAAAAACCAAATAACACAACACGCGAGTGCGGGTTACCCGTGAGAAAGGTCTTTCGTCAAAAAAAAAAAAAAAAAAAACTACACACAAGTTTCTTTCATCCCAAAATGGCTTCCCTTTAATCTGAGTTGCAATTTCTCCTCGAAAAAACGCTTACTAAATTGAGTCGGATACACTGGCTACAAGGGCCTCCGTAGCCGAGTGGGCAGGAGCGGGAGTGCAGTAGCACACGCTCTTTGAGTAGACCGGGGTTCAAGCCCCTGCCTGCTGAATACGGTCGATCTGCCAACCCGCACTGGACCAGCGTGGCAGATTATGGTCCATTTTCCCTCAGCATGAATTGTTGAGGAGGCTTCCATCCTGCAGTGGGTTGATAATGGCTGCACTTTACTTTACACTGGCTAGTGAAGTTCCAATTCTTCCACCTTTCTTTGTGCTGAAATCCGATCATTCCACACTAACGTGAAGCGTATTTTTGCCGAGGAGTACTGGATGGTAAAATGGGTCCCCCACCAATTCGCCCCCCCCTTACAACGGACAGCAGCAATGGACCAGAAGTGAGGCTCACGAAGCTCACAAGCCTGGTTGAAGGCAGAAGACTGATTCTCTGCTAAAATGGTATATCGGGGTTTAATGTAAATTCCTTTCAACAGAGCGATGACGCTCAATGAATAAGCTATGATAAAGCCTTCTGTCATCCAGGGATATAGAAGAAGAATTCTTTATTATATACAGAAAGCACATTGCTGTATACAACTCCCTTCACGGCTATAAGCCAGGGGTTTACATAAAAGAAATCATATAATACAATAAACACAAAAAAAAAAAAAAAAACGCATTATGACTCCTGAAAAGTTTGTACACTGAGATGATGGATTCAGGGCAGTGATGAATAGGTCTCCGGGAGCAGGGTCTACTGTCCTCTAACGTGGTCCTGGGAAGGAAGTCGACCGAGTACTTTCTGCCTATATTCCTTGTCGACTGCGAATTTGTAGAGGTCGCCGTCCAAGGACTGTATGTCTTGCAGCATTTGCACGGGTAGGAACCGCTCAGTTAGCTTTAACCGGTTTGGAATGGCCTGTAGGATTGGATTAGCCCTAAGGCTTGGGACCGGGATCCTCCATCCACAGTTAGCCCAGAAATCTGGCACTGAAATAATGCCGACCATCATTTTGATGGCAAAGACGAGTCTTCTCTCGTGAATGATGGCAGGAAGACGTCTCATGTTGAGAGCTGCCGCTATCTGGGTGGTCCTTGGTGTAGAGGGAAGCCGAAATTTCCATATGGCCCACTTCAGTAGCCAGAATTCCCCCGCGAAAATCCGTCTAAGATGGGTCGTAGCAGTTGAGGTCCAGACTTCGGCGCCATACAATATTACCGGATAAACACATGTCTTAATATATCTGCACCCCACAGCCTGGTCATGGACGTGCATTAGTTGTTGTTTAATCATCCACCGGAGTCGACAGAACTTTATTTGCAAGTTGTCTATGTGCGGTACAAAGGAGAGCTTTTGATCAAAAATAACGCCCAGATCTGTATGTTGTTGGACGGCAGAAATCGCGCAGCCTCTTAAAATGGGTTGTACTATTGTTGGGCCCCGTTTGAGAGAGAAAGTCAACTGTTTTGAGTTCTCAGGATTGATTTGAAGTCCGAAACCGGAGATGAAGGCCTCAAGGTTCCGGATTTTCTGAAGGATTAAGGTATTGTTGTATTCAACAGTGTCTCCAGGGCTGATGGGAGTAAACATTTTTATGTCATCGGCAAAGGTGAGGATGTCAGTTCGACCTATCACAAATGGCACGAGAATAGCTGAGAACAAGATTCCGGAAAGGACCCCGCCTTGTGGAACTCCAGCTGTAATAGTCCTGGTATAGCGCAGATTGCCATCGCGAACAATAATGGTCCTGTTCTCGAGCATTTTCTGAATAAACCAGAGCACGTCTCCACCAATGAGGTAATACTCACGTAGTAACCTTGCCAATGCGTGAACGGATACGGAATCAAATGCTGCCTGGACGTCGATATACGTAACGGTGATTTCCGAACGGTGCTCAAATGCCTCGAGGATCTTGGTGGTGGTGGTGACTAGATTTGTAGCGATGGATCTTGACCGGGTAGCATAGTGGATCTGCGGTAGCTGTTGTGGAATAATTTGGATGGTTAATGTTCTTAGAAGAGCTTTTTCAAAGAGCTTTAATAGGCATGATGCAGAGGAAATTGGACGGAAGTGACTGGGCTGAGAAGCAGAGCGTGTTTTCGGCAGCGGTCTTACTAGATAGACATGCCACATAGGCGGGAAGAAGTTTTGATTAAGGATCTTGTTAAATAAGGACAGGATTGGATCACTGAGGAATTCCGTCGGAACCTGATGCGGCCGTAGGTGCTAAGCTATTCATTACGTCGATCAGCTGGTCTCTGGTGAGGTGAACTGAATTTAAAGGGTCTATCGAAATCGGATTGATTGGGAATTCCATTGGTGTAGTGGATTCTGGCTGAGCAGCGAACCTAGTTATATGGTCGAGCCAGCTCCTCATATTGAGTGAGTCAATGGCATCCTCTGATTGGATTCTATGGAAGGGCTTCCCCTTATTTATGGTATCCTCTAGGTGAAGTTTTATTGCCTTCCTCTTGTTCCGAATAAAAAGCGCCCTAGCTCGGGAATAGGCAGTTCTGTCCGAAGGTGAGCCGGAGTTTTTCCACTTTTTGTGCAAATTCTGTTTAACGTGGAAACTTTCAGAGACTTCTGGGTTCCACCAGGCCTTTGAATGCTCTGTGATGGTTAGTTTCTTCGTTGCAGCATAAAGAGAAACAGTGGCTATCCATCTTGTCATCAAGTCAATCCCGAGTTCGGGATCACATTCCTCAAGGACAACCCATGGGATTGCTTGAGCCGCATAGACACACTTCTCAGGATTAAGGTATTTGGGCGCTGTAATTGTTTTGGTTGTGACTTTCCTTCTTCCAGAAATGATGGGCATTTCTATTTGCACAGAGAGAATGATGGGGTTGTGATCAGACTGTATGTTGCTTGTAGGATTTGATTAGCCACACAATTTGCTGACACGAACGCAAGGTCTAATGTGCTTTCGCCCCTCGTGGGTGGTGTGCTAACCAGTTTGAGACCTAATATTAGCATTAGCATTAGCATTAGTAGAGGCATATGATGCAAGAAAGCAAGCTTATTCAGCATCAGCCAAAAAAAAAAAAAAAAAAAACCCTCTCCCATTTCACCCCTCCGTTCGTTCGAAATACCTGTCCAGTTGAGCTTTAAATTTGTTTAGGCTATCAACTTCAACAACAAGTGATGGAAGTCGGTTCCACCAACCAACCACCCGCTGACCAAAGGCAAATTTCCGCACATCTATCCGACATCCGTCCTTCCTCAATTTGAATTTATGCCCTCTCAGGTGATTATTCTGAGAAAGATGAAGAATCCCATTGGCATTGAGCATGCTCAAACCATTCAAAGCCTTATACACCTCTATCAGATCACCTCGCCGGTGCCTAGTCTCCAGACTCTGTAATTTGCAAAATTTAAGCCTTTCTTCGTAAGAGCAACCCTTTGTTCCATTTACTAATCTTGTTGCCCTTCTCTGTACCCGTTCCAGCAGCTCTACATCCTTCTTGAAATGAGGCCTCCAGACCTGTATACAGTATTCAAGATGTGGCCTAACCATTGCCTTATACAAGGGAATAATCACCTCCTTATTCCTGCTAGAAAAATTCCTGTATATCATTGACAAGACACCATGAATACCTAGATGCTGACTCAGTCTCCTCCTGAGGTTTCCCTGAGTATTCGGGAGATTGAAATCCCCACACACGACGTGTTTCAGTGATGAATGGAGATGGTTAAGCAACCAATTGAGGAGTTCATCAACTACTTGTGCGTCTGGAACCGGTGGGATATACACTGCGACAATGTCGAGAGAATTGTTCTGGCTGTTATTGTTTTTAGGTTTTAGCGTAACTAGAACTGCCTCGAAAGAGTCGGACTGGCTCGATACTGAGTGGAGGATAGAGAATACTTGCTCCTTGAAGAAAATCGCAACTCCTCCTCCCCTCCGGTTTTCTCTTGACGTGCACACCATCTGATACTTTGCAGGCCAAGTTGAGGAAAGTGTTTCTTCATTGGGGGTCAAGCCAGGTTTCTGCGAAGCAAACCACATCCATTGTACTGGACAGCATGAGCTCCTCAACTTCATTCAGTTTATTCCTCATGGATCGCACATTTTGGAAAAGGAGTTGGAATGAAGCTGTTCTCTTTACCGTGGCGAGGGATGTACGTGGTCTGATCCGTCTGTGATGCGTCGCTGGTCTTCGAGATGTTGAGACCATGACAGGGATCGCAAAATTCGAGGAGAGAGATGATAAAGATTTTGGGTAATTTTCAATCTCATCATTTTCAGTGACCGCTGGGAGCCCCCATTCCGTGGGTATGTTAAGGGCGAAGTATGGATTTACCTTGTTTTTCCTACGGCTATTCCCATGCAGAGCAATTGGGGTTTTAGTGGAGAATGCAGATACATTGTATAGTCAGAGTCTGGACTGTTCTGGGCACATCTCAGGAGCGTTTATGGATATCGCTTCTTTTCTTATATGTGGTGGTGGTTTGATGTGTTGTCGATCGGGTTGAGGGGTCTTAGCTATCGATCGCGGACGTGTCGTGGAAGAGAGAAGTCATTAAATAATTTTATGTTCGATTGAATTCTGCAGTTCGGCGTGCTGAACATTCTACAAAAGAGTATTGAGGTAAAGTCTCCTATTTTATATATATATATATATATATATATATATACACAGGGTGATTCACTACCAGTGCGACAAACTTGCAGGAGGTGTAGGGGGTACAAAGACGAATCGGAATCGCATCGCATTGCAGGGTCCGAAATGCCTTCGTCATGCGGTAGAGGACGTTGAACGGGAGGTCGCGTGAACAGCGATCCCTCTGGAAGTCAGCATTTGCGAACCGGTTCCCGAGGCAGTACGATGGAGAAGTATTCAAACGTTGAACTGACCGGCATGCACCTCGCGTATGGAGCTGCGGACTGTAATGGGCGCGCCGCTCTGCGCTTGTACCAGGAACGTTACCCACACAAGCGTGCTCCTCATCATACGATTTTCGCACGTGTGCACAGAAGGTTACGTGAGACAGGTTGTTTCACGAGAGGTACCATGAATCGAGAGAGAACGACGAGGACGCCAGAAAACGAGGAGAATGTCCTACGTCTTGCAGAAGGCAATCCAAGTATGCCGTCTGCAAGACGTAGGACATTGCAGAAGGCAATCCAAGTATGAGTACTCGAGCGATAGGCCAACGATTGGGTATTTCCCAATCCACTGTATGGAGGATACTGTCAACAAACCAAATGAGTTCATACCATCTGCAACGCGTCCAATCATTGAAGCCTGTGGATTATCACTCCGGAGGACATTTGCTTCTTGGTTTCTTCAACAGAAACGGTTCGCAAATGCTGACTTCCAGCGGGATCGCTATTCACGCGACCTCCCGTTCAACGTCCTCTACCGCATGACGAAGGCATTTCGGACCCTGCAATGCTATGTGATTCCGATTCATCTTTGTGCCCCCTACACCTCCTGCAAGTTTGTCGCACTGGTAGTGAATCACCCTGTATATCGGGGTTTAATGTGCGGGACACGTGTTCAAAATGTGCACCCTCTGCACGTGGGAGATAAACGGCAACTTTAATTGCGCATTCCACTTGCCTTATCGGACTGTTTCGTACCGAATCAGATACTTGGCAGAATCCGAGCATTCGACGCTGACCTCCATCTGTTAGCCACGAACGTAGTTTATAAGAGCCACGTGCTTCTTACGGGAGGCGCCCTCCCTCCACAGCTAACTGGTCATTATAACGTTGATTGGACACTGTCGCTTTCCATTTGTCCAGCTGTAGATGGACAAGCCGTCATATTCTCCAGCTGGACTACTGTCTTTAATCTGAAAACTGGACTAAGTATGTCGTAATCCCAATGTAAAAAATTACAAAGTCTACTCTCATGGGACACTATATCTAGCGCACCACACTCTTGAAAATACTGGAGAAAGCTTTACTACCAAAATTCACCGATTAGATACTGGCCAGTCAGCCTCAGCAAATTCATTACGCAAGAACCGATAGATCTACGATTACAAACCTCCTCACAGTTAAACCAGAGATACCGAATCCTTCCAAGCTCGAAATGAAGTTGCTATAATATATGCCGATATAAAAGCAGCCTTCGATAGTCTAATAAATGTACGTGTCCTACTGCATGTGCTCATACTGCAACGCGCCTTCCAAATAAAAGGAAACATGTTAAAGTTCCTCTAGTCCCTACCTGTCGTTTTATGTATTTCCATACAAAGAATCAGATCCTCCAACGCCCAGTCCATGAAGGAGTTCCACAGTTGTAGTCTTATTAGGACTCCTCTTTACTGCGATGCTGATCCCGTTCTGCAAGGGTAGCGATGATGTATGCATTTACGCAGACAACACTGAAATTGTAACGACCATTCAACCGTCCATGACCAATAGTGCATTGTGTGACAAGATAAATCAAAAGCTTCTGGAGTTATTTATGTATTTAGATAGATATGGCTTGGCCCTAAATCCACAGAAGACTGCAATGATGGTGTACTCTCTAAAAAGATCACCTACGCTTGGACAACCAAAACTAAATGGCATAACCATTCCAATTGTGAAAACTCATAGAGATAATATTTGACACCACACTTACGTTAACGTTGCATATTGACATGCTTGTAAAGAGGATGAACTTCTTAGGATGGACAACCAAATAGCACCTCTGGCACGTGAAACAAAGTACAACTGCACGACATATAAGAACCACAGAGTATTCGGCCATATTGTAGGGTGCTGAATTGTGGGCGTCAGCCTACAATTCAGCACCCTACAATATGGCCACATTAAGAGAATATTAAGAGAATATATGCGACTGAGTTCTGGCTGCTGAAGTGGGCCAACAATAAACACCACCTCCCCCATCAGTCGAGGACCACGCAGCTTGCTGAACAGCTGAAAGTGCAGCGTTTACCAGAAATCATTGCTTGGAAACTATCGTTAACCGCAATAATGATGATGACCTCTTCACCTTGCTTCTGGTAGCTGTGTGAGTGGCACGTCCCACCATCTGCTTTAAGACGCACGAAATCCCCGAGGTTCTTACCAGCCAGAGCGTTGCAGTCAATTCACATATGGAATTGACTTTGATAAGTTTGTACAAGATCAGAACTGTAGAAGACAAACTGCGGTGTGGCCACTGTTGCCTAGCAGTTTCGTGTCAACAACTGCGTACGGAATTGTGCGTAATTATTTGAACGAGTGTATATTTCGCGTGGTAGATGTGATGTTGAGCTGAACTTTTTACCACAACTGACACAGAAATGTAGTGATCACGCTTTCATTTTATATTTTAGCTCTTCTGTTATATTTCTTTTTTATTTCATTTTATGTAAATCCTCTGCCATCCTCTCCCATCTTTCGTCAAGGGAATTTGTCTCTTACCAATGTACTAATATTTTTATATTTAGCATTAGCAAGGGCACATGATGCAAGAAAGCAAGCTTATACAGCATCCGCCAGAAAAAAAAAAAAAAAAACCTACCATTCCCATTTCACTGATCCATTTGTTCCAAATGTTTCTCTAGTTCTGCCTTGAATCAATTTAAGCTATCACCTTCCACAACGACAGATGGAAGTTTGTTCCAGCAATCAACTACCCGCTGGCTAAAGGCAACTTTAGCACGACTATCCTACATCTGTCTTTTCTCAATTTGAATTTATGCCCTCTCAGGTGATTTTTCTGAGCAAGAGGAAGAATCCCATCAGCATGGAGCATGCTCAAACCATTCAAGGCTTTATACACCTCAATCAGATCGTCTCGCTGGTGTCTAGTCTCAGACACTGTAATTTGCAAAACTTAAGCCTTTCTTCGTAAGAGCACCCCTTTGTTCCCTTCACCAGTCTTGTTGCCCTTCCTGTGTTCGTTTTAGCAACTCTACATCCTTCCTAAATGAGGCCTTCAAACCTGTATGCAGTACTCAAGGTGTGGCCTGACCATTGGCTTATACAAGAGAATAATCACCTCCTTATCCTTGCTAGAATAATTCCTGTATATCATTTACAAGACACCTTAACTGCTTTGGCAGTCCGTCTGCACTGCTCAGCGAACTTCTTATCTGACTTTTTTATGAAAACCCCAAACACGAAAGGTATCAAAACCTATAGTACTTAGTACCGTGCATGGTTGAAAGAGAATTATGGGGGGGGGGGGGTGTTGCCGGAAACTTTGCTCTGTAGACTAAACACGCGTTTCACCACTTCAAGCCTCCAATAAGCAAAATCGTGGTATTGCACCAGTTGATGAGTCATCTACACAATTACCCCCAGATCTTTTTCATTCTTTACCACCCAAAGTGTAGTAGCACACAGTTGGTACATTTCTTTGGGGTTACTGCAACCCATATGCAGTACTTTGCATTTGTCAATGTCAAATTTCATTTGCCACTTCTCAGCCCATCTGGCCAAAACTGCTAACCTTTGTATCATCTGCAAACTGACATTAAGCTTGATATACCTTTATCAATATCATTGATAAATATACAACACAATGGGCCCAACACCGAACCCTGAGGGACACCACTAACAACATTAGTTCACGTAGAGCAGTATCCATTGATTAGCACTCTGCCTTCTACCACTCAACCATCCCTTTGTTCATAGCAGCAATTTTCCTCCAATTTTCTTCCAATGTCACACTGCTGCAATTTGTGCAGCACGCTTCCATATGCAACAGTATCAAAAGCTTTCCTGAAATCCAAGTATATGATATCAAAATTATTCTTTGCATCCAGTTCCTTTGTGACTGCATCACAGTATCCAATCAAATTGGTCAGGCAAGACTTCCCCTTAACAAAACCATGCTGTGTCTAAGCTATGACTGAAGTCTTGTCTAGATGATCCTGCAGTGCTTCTTTAACCAGTGCCTCCATTAATTTTCCTGGAACAGAAGTTAAATTCACAGGTGTATAATTACCTGGTCTCCCTTCGATCCCCCTTTGTGAATTGGGGATACATTTGCACACCTCCAGTCCATAGTGACCTCCCCTGAGTCCAAGGAAGCTCTCATAATTATGGCCAAGGGTTTGCTTACTTCCTTTGCCGCCTCCTTTAATATAACTGGATAGATCCCATCCACCCCAGGTGCTTTTCTTATGTTTAACTTCAACAATTTCTCCTTCATTTTGCTCTCAGTTATTACAAAATCATTTAGCCATCTCTTAGAGTTTATTAAACTTCTGTCCTCCCTTACAGAATTCCTCATGTGTGAATGTAGATGCAAAATACTCATTCAGTTTGTCTGCTGTCTGGCCAGAATCATCAACAGTAAACAATTAGGTAGGACCAAAATGAAGATTCTTTCTTTTTGTTTATTTATTCTTCGAGTCACCCGCAAACTGTGAGGGTGGGTGTGTTCACATTATTTCAATATTTACAAAATTTCAATCTTCTGCGAATTGTTTACAGTTTTGAGCTAAAAAAAAAAAAAAAGGTAAATTGCAGCCGTTATCCACCCACCATCCATTCAATGGAATCCTTGTCAACGACTGATGTTTAAGGAGATGATCCATAATCCACCACGGCTGGTCCAGTGCGGATTGGCAGTTCCACCTTATTTAGCAGTCAGGAGCTTGAACCCCCGTCTACTTAAACAGCTTGTGCTACTCTTTGTGCATTCTGACGGCTGACCACTCGGTTACAGAACGGAGCAAATGCCACTGCCACAGCGCTCCATCGGATCATTAAGTACCCTCCCCGTGCACAAATTCGTTCTGCTGTACCTTCCTGTCGTTATAGGAGTTCTGTTCAGAAGAAGAATGTTTATTGCAACACTAATAAGAATAAGATAGAAAATACAGTTGGTGTTGCAACCTACCCGTCACGGCCACAGTTTACATGTTCAGGGATCACAATGAATTGGAATAAATAAATAAATATATTCATTTATTGGAAATACAGCAAGCCCATCACAGCAGAGCACATGGCTAGGGGCAGATAATAATGCAAACGATTTAACATAAAATAATCGAATACACAGCAGGTTTCATACAGACATTAACAATGACTTGGAATTATAGTTACGAATTAAAAAAGAATTTGCAGAACAGGACAGTTGGGGTTGCAATTACTGGGTTGGATTATTTTTTTTCATTTTATCGGATATCTGACTCCTGTGGGCTTCACAGTTCACGAACCTGTTGCAATCAATGTTGCGATGATTTATGAGGCGAAGGGATGCATTGGGGAACATTCTGTCCTTTGTTTGAGCCTGGAGAGGTTGGATTTGAACCGCTGGTTTCTTGCATTTTCCCTGTTGGGGGCAGCTATTATATTGGCTAAGTGGGTGCGTCTCATGCAGAAGTGATTAACTTTGCAAGAAGCATGGCTCCAGACTCGTTGATCATCTGTTGAAGAGGCTTCCTTTTTATGCTTTCATAAAGCTGTTGCCTGGATATTATATGGGAAAAACGAAGCTTACTGTTGAGCCATCTAAGAACCCAATATTCTAGGGCAAGGAATTTCTTGACGGTTACTTGAGGAGCACTGGACCAGGTTTCGGAAGCATAGGACAGAATGGGAAAGATGCATCTTTGAACATGCTTAATGACTGCTTTTCTGTCTTGAATCGCTGCTGTTTCTTGTTTGATTAACCATTTTCTTTTTGAATTTTTTGAGCAACATATAAATAGTGGGAGCATTAAAGGAGAGATTTTTATCAAAAACAACTCCAAGGTCTTTGTGAACATAAACATTTGGGATTGATTTACAACATACAGAAATAAAAATCCGCAATTTTTATTTCTGTATGGTTGGGTTGTTTCTGAAGGGAATACGTAATTTGAGCAGATTTGCTTGCAGATTGAGATCTTTCTGATACCTGATGAGTTCACAAATCTCTAAATTCGCATCATGGATAACTTTACAAATATCATCACTGGTTTTGGAGATTTTAAATAACTTTAAGTCAAATCTACTGGCATATATGCCAGTAGATTTGGAGTTTTTTGGAGAAGTGGTTAAAAGATGCTGAAAATATAGTACTGGAACGAACGTCTCCTTGAGGAATGCCTGTTGAGGTTGTGACGAGAATATTGTCAGTACTAGTGGGGAAGAAGTCTGCGATTTAGGCTGTATTGAAGATAGGAAATAATCATTGTGTCAGCGAGAAAACGAGTTTTTAGTATTTCAAAAGCTTTTTTTGAGATTTTTGATGTCAAAGTAAAAAACATCGCATTGTGCCTTATCTTGAAACGCAGTTTGCATGCGCGCAGTGGTGTCAGCTAGGCTAGTTGTTGTGGAGCGCCCTCTAGGACCAAAGTGCATGTTGACGGGTGCATTAGCGGAGATTGCGTCTTAAGATATGGGAACATGATTTTTCCAATAATTTTAGTAATTATTGACGAAACAGCAATTGGTCGATGGCCGGGATGGTTATTTCTGCAAGCTTTTTTAGGAATCAGCGTAATCCTGAAAGTTTTCCACTGTCTTGGAAGGAATAGCTGGGATATGCACTACGCTGGACGATGCATGTATACGCTGGACAATCTAATAATAAAACCAGGGATGCCGTCAGGCCCTTCACTACTATCAGGGCGTAATTGGTTAACTGCACGCTGTTCAAAAGTTTGTTAATTAGCAGGGCTTGACCCAGAGACATATCATGTTGCACGCTGTCTGCTTGTTCATAACAATTGAATTCTATAAATCTGTTTTGCACAGCTTCGGTGCAGTTGTCAGAATTGCTCGTTTCCACATTGCATCTTATCCATTCAAAACCAGATCGTGCTGTTGTTTTTGTAGAAAGTGTTCTTTTATTGTGCTTTAGCGGGACATAACAGAGTTTTTGTACGCCTGCATTTTCAAAGCTATTTTTATATTTTATGTGTGCCGATGAAGTGCTGACTTTCTTCCACGGCCTGTGGAATTTTTGCTTACTTTGAAAGTGTGGTTTCAGATGGGATTTGAACCAAGGTTGGTAGCGAGGAGATATTCTAACAAGTTTGGATGCCGACTCTGTTTTCAGTTGATTCAGCCATTTTATAAGAAGAAAGGTGGCGTCCTATATTGGAATATTTTTGAGAGAATCCCACGGGTAGTGTTTTAAGAGCCGCAAATCTTTTCTTTCTGAAGGAATTTAATCGATCCTATTCTTTTGTGGTCAGATCTAAATGTAATGTTAAAGCTAAGTTTCTCTTGCAGTGGAAGATTGGAGTAAACAAGATCAAGCCCTGGATTACCTCTTGTAACAGGGACGTTGATATTGTTAGCTCCTAGGACTAATAAGGAGTCGGACAGCAACTTCATTTGTAAATTATATTTGGGCGGAGGAAGGTTAAAGTCGCCCATTATAATGATGTTAGTTTGAGGCTTAAGAACAGTAGTGATCCACGTTATTACTTCAGTAATGATGTCATCAGTAGGTCCAGGCGGAATATAAATATTTTAAAGTTCAAGCAGAGCATCTTTAACTTGGATTGCGGGGAAATTCTCTCAAAGTTGAAGGTATTCGAGTTGTACGCGTGTTCAAAACTTTAATATTGGATTTTAAAATTATTGCTGTCCCATCACCTCTACCATTAATTCTTGATGTCAAGTACGACGTGTAGCTGAGACGAATCTCTACAGGATGTTTTCCTGCGGGGCCGAGAAGGCAGGCAATCGTTCATCTTCGGCTGGCGACGGAAATTGAATGCAGGTCTTTTTTCAAACGGTTGGAAAAGTGGAGATAAATATACTACGCGAGCCTCGGAGGGCTTTGTTGAGGGGCATGGGGGGAACCGCTTTGAGGTGCCCACGAAAGAACGAATGCGAAAAATGATTTTCACGCATCGTTCGTATACGCTTCGGCTATGATTTGGACGCAACCCCACTGCAACGATGAACGAGAAATTATAAATGACTTCTTTGCACACATCGGGAGTGCGCCCCACTGGGTTCAAGCGAGTCCCTCGTTGCTTCTAACATTTATCACCCAACGAAGGTCAATTTTAGTTTCGTGAAAGTGAACGAAACGACGCCGTCACTTTAGCGGCGTCGATTTCGGTAATTATCTTCGAGTGCACGATTGAAACTGAATCGAGCCCGGGAAGAGAAGCTCGGCCTTCCATCCACTTCGGGTTCAGGCACATTCTTCAAACGGCGTGAACGTCGAGGTCCTTGTCAGAAGAACCTCCGAAAAGGGCCCTGTCCTGCCTCATTTCGTCATTCTATGCGGTTGTTTTTCGCAATTAAAAGAATCGTTTGCAACGCCTCTCACGGAAGACGATTTCCGCTCGACGCCTTTCTCTCTTTTCGCAGTAGGAGGGGGGCAGGAGGAGGAGGTTGGATTCTGTTGATGGTAAATGCCCCGTCAGAAAACGAGAGGGTGTTGCGTGTTTCTACTACAGTCGAGACAGGCGCCCGATCTGGTCTCACATCCGTGCATTCGTTCGGATTAAACGTTGACTGCGGAATAACTTCAAACTCATTTCCGCAAACGATCCGTTCCTTTCAATGTGCAACGTCGACTCCGTGGAAATTTATAAACTCCGAACAAAAACACGTGTCTGCTCTGTAGACATCGGGACTTTCCTAAGCGATGCTTCGTTTGGTAACTTGCTCAGTACGATCGTTAACATAAATGGGAAATAAAAGGGCCCGAGGAGGAACTTTGAGGAATTCCTGGAAGCGATGACCTCGACCCAGTTTCCTCATTCAGAGCACGGGTAATGAACTTCCAGAGCGAAACCAGGTTAACCGCTAACCTACAGTACCCTCCAAAAAGTATACGAACGTCCTGTTTTCGCAGCATTGGACCTTTCCGAACCAAAAAAAGGAATCGAAGCGAGGAAGGGGTGTGGGGCACACAAAGCGGTAAAACATAAAGCTTAGCGTTAGCGTGGATATTGACTTCGGACAGCAGAGATCTTTCGTTAGAGACATTCTTCATATCATCAGCGTGTAAAAAATAAAATTACAGTTCTGCACTAGAAAGGGTTCCAGGTCGGCGGCGAACCACGAAGCTGATAAGACACCTCCCTGAGGGATTCCCCAAGTGAGGGTGTATTCTGCACGGAATTCTTGATGTTGTACAATTAGATGTCTTGGCTTCAAAATGGTCTCGATGATCTGTAATTGTTTACCTTCAATGCGGAAGTAAACTGACAAAATATTTTCAAGGGCAGATGAGGAAACATTTATCGAAAGCTCCCTTAATGTCGAGGAATATGATATCAGTTTGGGCCTTTTCATTTACAGCTTGTTGTACTCTGGAAAGAGTCTCCAACAAATTAGTAGTAGTGGATCTTCTTTGTACTACGGTATGGAGGTGGGGTGGCCTGTGCGCAAGACACTGTTTGTTTAAAGCAGGGAGGATGGCTTTTTCAAAGTTTTAAAAGCGAACAACTGATCGATATGGGCCGAAAGTCTGAAGGTCTTTAGGGTTCTTCTTTTTTGGCACCGGCCTCACATAGTAGTGATTCCATCTCCGGGGGAGGGTGAACTCCATCTTTCAGGATGTTTTGGAATATGTTTAACAATTTAGGCGCTACATATTTTTAAAATAAAAATTGGGAACCTGTCTGGGGACGATTGTAGATTTGTTAGGGAAGGAATTAATAGCAGCGATGAGATCTTTTCCAGACACAGCGACATCGGATAATGCATTCACATAAACGCTGCCATTTGCCAAAAAATGCTGTGCCATGTCTTCCGAACTATATTCTTGATCATTTGTAGCTTTCCCTTCGCCTGGTAGCCTCTCAAAGCATTCATTAACCCGGTGTCTAAATGTGGTTTCATCCATTTCCAATTTAGTAGCCTTTTTGCTGACAATTCGCTTCGAATAACGTAGTATTCTTGGAATCTTTTCCTAGCGAGCGAGTCGTTTCTTTTTCAAGAAGATGACTCTTTTTTTCTTATAGTCCGTGAGGGCTTCATTAAATCCGGAATTTCTGCATTTCCGATAAGCCTTTTGCTCGGCCACGAACGCCTTTTTTAAAACCTCGTTGAACCCCGGTTTGGTTTTGTCGGTGGTTTTTACCTCCTTCGAGGTCAGCAATAAGTAAGAGTTGTTTCTCAGTGCAGTTGGTATTTCAATTCTTCATCGTTGCCTTCAATTGGAATTGTACTTTCCCCGCAGTCTTTCGCTCCATTCTGTTTGAATTCTGTAATCCCCCCCCCCAAAAAAAATCCCCTCATTCTTCGTTTGTCTGAAATGTAACGGCTGCAGATTACGCAACTTCAGCGCTCTTATTAGATTCCGTTTCATCAGTTGCGAAATAATCGACTTCCTGTTCAAGTTGCGTCACTCCGTGTTCACCTCCCATTCCCCCACTTCTGTCCTTTTAAGTGCGCGGCAGAATACGCTACAACGAGCTTTCGAATCCGATCCGTTCTTAAAAGTTCTGTAACACTCGCTCTTATATCGGCTGCAAAGTGACAACACCCCAAAGAATTGCGCTTTAAATATAATATTTCGGAACGAGACTGCGTGTTCAGTATATGTAACCCACTGCCCCTAGTATCTTGTACCCCGACACGTAATTAGCACCCTCCTGGCACTTTGCCGTCTAGGGGTGGTCTCCTATTGTGGAATAAACGGACGATAATAATAATGTTTGCGCTATTCTTCCTTATTGCGCCCTAATAGGGGTACGAATGTAGTAAGACTTTATAGAATTCTTAATGAAGCTGCGCGGTTTTGCATTCTCTAAACTTACCCGTTCAGTTTAATTAGAGCTGTACAATAAATAAAATAAAATAAAATAAATTAAATTTTCTGTTTATACTGCGGGACGACCAAACGGTCAGAGGAGTTCACAAGATACACAGAATACAAGAACCAGCACCGTATTCAGCAGTCACGGGCTTGAACCCCGGTCACTCAAGAATATTTGTTACTCTTCCCTCGTATACTTTAAGTCTCCTTTTTCTTTCTTTTTCTTTTTCTCTCTCTCTCTCTCTCTCTCTCTCTCTGTATCATATATAATCGTGAAAACTGATGATTGCATATTCAGGTACAACACAAGCGAAGCGTGCACGGGCTGACATCAAAACACATTTCGTTTGTCCGCACCAATTATGGGTGAAAAGAAATAATTGCGGATTTCTGTTCGTCCAATTTTAATTAAATTTCGTTTGGTCCGACAATTTTTTATAAAAGGCCCAAAAATAACATTTCACGAAAATCCCTCACTGAGAGTCTACTTGTTACAGGCGGACGGACGCGGAGAAGGCACCAACAGGGTCGTAGCGTGTATCTAGAAAATCGCGGGTCACAGAAGATAGACGCAGAATTAACCACTCGGCGGATCGTTACTTATCCGATGAGGATGTAACCGCCGGGCACATGTCCCTGTCGTAACCTCCGAATGTAAATATCGCCCCCTCCCAACTTACTGCTGTTCAGGGGGTGGCTCTTAACCGGAGCAATAAACGTATTTAACAAATAAATAGAAAGAGAGGGTTCAAATTTATCAGAAGGAATTTTACTCCAGGACGTCTTGTATCCACTTTCTTGAGGACTCTTTGGCCATAACAGTTATCAGTTCAAGAAAATTGCACCCGCTACGCGGAGCACGATGTTTGGACTGCACCAGGTCAGAGCAGGTTGCGGTAAACTGCGAATGTAATCGCATTCGGCAGTCAGCGCGGCCCCGAACCACGATCGATCCACTCAAAACGCGAGCGAGTGCCAATGCACTCTCGATGCCAGACTGGCCCGACAAAGCCGGGCCTGTCTAGCCTCGAGAAATTGCGATCTTCTTCTTCTGGATGGAAATTGCAATCCCGTTCGAGACGACAACTGTTCAGGATATCAAAGAAGGAGATCGAATTGAGCCATCACTGACCAGCGTCCCCGTGCTTCGTTGAGTTCGTGCCACGACGGATCCAAATGTTGTGAGGGTTAAACGGGACTGACTGGTGGGTGTTGTTCGTAGTAAAGCGCGTGCTTTATTATACCGCGCCCAATACCAGTACGCAGTTCGTGGGATTTCCATCCGATGTTTGTTCATTCAAGTAATCGATGTCTGGTGGTTGCACTCGGGATCTGCTTTCTCCTCGATGACAGGACACGCTTTGCCGACTGCAAATAAGTACAAGAGCGGGTGAAAGAGCGGAGCCTCGTGGTCTCCGACGCCCTCCCTGTACATTATCTCAGGCAATTGCTTCGCTCCACTCCACTCCACTCCACTCGGTTTTGCCCAACGAGTTTGGCCAAAGACGGGCTCAAGAAGAAGAAGAAGATCGCTTGCAGATCGAGCAGAGCGGAACCCGCACTGACGAAAATCAGTTCACTGCGAACTGTCGAAAGGGTTTTGATTAATGAATTCGCCGCCGAAGTGCGCCAACAGCTGCGGGTTGCGCATCGTAGACGGAGATCCGGGAAACGAAGAACTCGTGACAGCGCAACGCCGAGAGAAAAACTGGAGAGCGGCGTGAATGCTCGCGACTTTGCAAATACGTATTAATGCCGCGTGACTGTGTCAATGACGCTGTCGGATGAAATCTGCGTCGGTGTAACGCGACATTATTAGAAGCGGCAAAGGGCAGAGGTCGTTCTTATTGAAACGAGAGCATTCCACGGAACGACGACGATTTACTGTTGAAAAGGTGTCGTCGCACGTAGGCGGGTTAAAGCGGGCGTCACGCAGCTGTGTCGTGCGTGGGGTGGCGCAAGTGAATCACGACTGCAAACAAAGTGCGCGGGCTTAATCCCGTGCAGTTTACGGTCGCATCTCTTCGTTCGGTCGAACGAGTGGTGTCGAGCCCTTCCCTAATCCGTGGCCCGGCACGCCTTGCCGTAAGGTCGGTCATTTCGATATCCCATTTCTCGTTTGTTCTCATCTTCAGAGATGGTCGCAATTCTTGGAATACGTCGCAGTAAAGCGTTGGTTGTGAGATGACCCCAGGGGTTTTCCCCATCTCCGCCGCAGTACTTCCAAAATGTTCATTCGATAAAATAAAGGACCGGTGATCTCAAAGCTGAGACCCCCGTGATCTCGAAAGTGGCAATTCGGGTACGCCACGAGTGTTGGCGGTAGCAGACGTCTGCGATAATTGTTTTCTGACTTCAGATTTGTAAAAGATGCGTTTCCTTCGCCCCAATAATTACCCAACATGGCGTCCAGGTGACAAGAGTCTCACATTTTACGGGGAACGTTTGATGAAATTTCAATAAATGGCGCAAATCCTCCCCGGCCGAGTGGTTGTCAAAGGATTACGGATGTGCTCGCCTCGAATGACCTTTGGCTCAGTCACACGCGACTATCAAACGGCGACGTTGTTGTAAACTGCAGATTTTAGGTGGTCGTCACCGAGTACAAACGGAAGAGTTCTTCTTCTTCTCGAAGCAGTTTGCTGTCTCGCGCAGGTGCAAAAATGATTAAACCGGACGAAATAGTGCGCATGCTCTTCCGTTTCGAAGCAGAAAGTGGGCCATCTACTTTGCGAGAACTTTGGCCAAGCAAGCGTCGGGTTCATTAAGCTGTGTTTGCTGAAATTGAGTCGAAACCTGTTCGGAACCGTGCAGCGGGCTTTGGATCGCTTGGGTCGGGAAATTTGCCGCCAAAGGAAAAGAAAGGCAGTCGATATTGGACGAAAGATGACACCTTTCAACCGACACTTTCTTCTTATTAAGCGAAGACGTCTTTTGTGGGTTGGTATTGGCTCGTGCTCAATGAACTCCCCTCCTTCACTAATCTCCTTAACAGGATTTGCGATTGGTTTCTGCTCCGTCGGGGTGCCATCTACCAACACATAAATAACGGCCAGCGGAATTAACGGAAACGTTCCCGAGGATTTACTTTCTGCTTCTTCTTGGCTCCTGTCTACACTCATTTAAACCCGGGTCAGATAAATCACCGGGACTTGGAACGATTGCATTTTTCGCGCTTACCTGAAGTCCTTTCAAACAAGTTCAGATAAACCGGGAGTTGAAGGAGAGGAAAATCCTTGGAAACCGAGGGCGGATTTGGAATTTAGTTCAACTCCGCTTTGGTACACTTGATGGATACAGAACTTTACAAACGGCCAGAAATTTGAGTAGTGTTATGTTGGCGCAGTGCGCGTGTTGTTTAGTTGCTTCTGCCCATTTTGTAATCGGGAAAGCCTGCCCAGTGCCAGCCTATGTCAGAGGAAGTAGACAACAACTAAATGTGAATCATGGTGGTTCCATGCCCAAAGAGAGTTTCAGATCATTCTTAAGGAGAGAGAAAGAAAGAGACAAAAAATTAATTTTAAAATACAGATCCACTGATGGAGTGCAAGAACGGGGGAAAACTGCTACCAAGCGAGCCCCAACCCGGGCACCAGAAAAAACCGCCTCTGATCCAAGGCTACAGCAAAAGAAATGAAAAAAAAAAAAAAAGTGTTGGGGGCTGGAGGAAATGTTCCTTCCTCCAGATAGGTAGCCTTTCCTTCTTGTCCACATCTAGGGACCAAATGTAGGAAATTGATTCTGTATTCAAAGCTACAAAATCGTCAAGAGGCACGTCAGTTTAGTATTATTACTATTGCTCGTATTATTTCTCCCTGATTGGGGATTCCACCTCGTGACGGGTTTTGCTACCAAGTACACAGGGTGGTTGTTGTTATGTATGGTGTTACTGTTGGTCGAGGAACTCTAACTATCCTGCAAGTGTTCAGGATTGAGACTTTCTGGAGTTTCTTGTACGTATTCTCTAGGAGACCTATTGCTGCTAGGCTGTTATGCAGAGTCTTTGGTACCATACCGGTGGTTGACACGATGATCGGGGTGGTCGTTATTTTTTTGCATATGCCTCATCTCTTTGATCTCGTGTCTTAGGTTCGTGTACTTCCTGATTTTTTCCTCATGGGTTTTGTGCAGTTGCCAGTGTTGGGCATCGCAATGTCAGTCAGATAGAGGTAGCCTTTTTCTTCTGGTCCACAAGGGTTATATCTGTTGTGAGGTTATTATCAGTTTAATTAACAAACACCCCTGTACAGAAATTATTTAGAAAGGTGGCTCATACAGACATCCAACAACACGTATTAGAGAGTAACAGAATAAAATATCACAAAATTATATAAAATAAATAAGAAAAATTATATATATACCGTTTATTTCCTTATGGAAATAAACAGATAATAATAATATATTTTTTTGGTAGTTGTTGGCGCATCGGCTTCTGTGGCCATAATGCACCTCCTAAGGTACTTTTTGCAGTACTTTGATCCAAGCCCGAGGCGGGATTCGAACCCACGACCTCTGGCTTGTCAGGCAGGCACTTTACCCACCCGGCTAGCCCGGTTGGCAAAAATTATATGAATACATACATAAAAATTCCAAAATTACGTACACATTATTATTATTGTTGTTGTTGTTAACAGCTACAAAACAGCAAACAAAGGGTGCAGCTACAAAGCATTATTACACAGCTTCAAAGCAGAAGCTTGGAGTATACATTTCCCAAAGTAAAGAGAAAAGTAAATGTACAGATAAAATAAAAGTGAATAAATAAAAGTAGGACTCATCCGTCCTATTCAAGTGAACAGGTAGGAGTAAGGCAGAGCACTGCTATTTCTTCACACACATTACACAATCAGAGTCTTAAAACTTGCAAGAAGAGTCCATTTTAAGTCAGGTACCGGATGAGGTTGGCAATTTCAGTAGCCTCTTGAAGTGTCCGGGGGTGTCAAATATCTCCACATTTGTTTTGTTCATTGATCTTGCAGTCCTTCTTATAGAAGTTGTAGTATCCATGATTAATTCTCGCATAGGATGGTTTCTTAACGCACTTGTCGGAGTGTTGCAGTTTATTTGTGAGACGAGATGAGGGCAATTCAGGGTACCATTTAACAGTTGGTTAAGAAGGAGTAAGTCGGCTTTATCTCTTCTTTCTTCCAGCGTTTCGAGTCCAAAGAATACACACCACTCTTGGTAGGATTTCTCATCGTATTCAAGGCCACTTTTAAAGCAAACGTATTGGATTGCTCTCTGTTGAATATTTTCAAATTCTAATTTTTGGTAAGCAATATGTGGGGACCAGACCTGTGAGGCAAATTCTAGGGCTGGCCTAACATAGATTTTGTAGTGAAAGATGAAAAGTGTCAGTTGATTGAAGTCTCGGTTAATTCTTTTCAGGAAATATAGTTTTTTGCTAGCTGCCTTTACAATGTTAGAGACATGGACATCAAAGGAAAATGATTCTTTAATAAAACTTTTTTGATTGCCTTGTTGTTGATACAATAGAAAAATTAAGTTTTTTTTTCTTGTGTGCATTAGCAAAGCTCATCGGCTCACACTTGTTTTCATTGACTGCCATTTTGTTCTCCTTCAGCCACTGAATAACTCGTTGAAGAGCTTCGTTTAGGATGATGCAGTCATTGATACTGCCTGCCAATTGCTTTATAGATTTTTATGTCGTCTGCAAATACGTTGATTTTGATTTGGTAGGCTCCAAGGGTGCTTGGCAGGTCGTTGATGTAGATAAGAAATAATAGCGGGCCTAAGGATGAACCCTGTGGGACACCAATTTCAGGACTGAAAGGATATGAGGTTTTACCTTTAAATGTCAGGGACATTTATCTACCTTCCAAGTAGTTTTCAATCCAGTTTAATGCTTGTCCTCTGAGACCATAGTGATGCAGTTTGTTGATTAGTCTCTGATGGACTACCTTGTCGAAGGCTTTGCTTAAATCAAGGAAGATGGAGTCGACTTGTTTTCTTTCGTCAAGCGCCTGGGATATATTCGAAACAAACGAGATCATATCTGTGCAGGTGGAACGACACTTCATAAATCCGTGAGAGTAATCTGGCAAATTAAGTTTCATAAAGTTAAATAGCTGCTTCATTACAATGGATTCAATTATCTTTGAGAGTGTATTCAATTGACAAACTAGTCTGTAAGTATTGGGTGAGGATGGGTCTCCTTTTTTTGTAAATAGGGGTAACAAAGGCCTTTTTCAGTTGAGCTGGATAGATTCCACTCTCAAATACCAATTTTATTAAGTGAAGTAATGGCTTTATAAGTGTAGTTCCACATTTTTTCCATAAGACAGTAGGGATACCGTCCGGGCCACGTGTGAGGTCCTTTTTCGTACCGTGGATTGTACTCAACAATTCTGCTTGATTGATTTCGAATGCTGTTAGTGTTGTACAAAGACAAATTAAAAATTACAAAATTGCATTTACACTAAGAATTCAAACTGATGGTTAAAAAAAAAAAAAAAAAAAAAGCCACAATCAAAGCTCGATGGTCCATCGGGCTTCGATTGTTTTTTTTTTTTTTTTCTTTTTACCATCTCAAAATGTAAATGGATGCGCATGTTTAAGAGGAAAGACGGTTTATTGTTTTGCGGACAGAAGCTGTTGATTCTTTTTTGCTCTCTTTTAACCACTTGAATTGTTAGTTTTTCTTTTGCCTTTGCTTTGTGGCAGAATGAAAGAAGATTATTATTATAATTATTTTAGGGTTACCCGTAATTAAATACATTAACCCGTATTTGTGTCTGTAAATTGCGTATGTTCTATGGTTGATTTGCCTGTTTTGCTGGACGAAAAAAACCCAGTTACTGGGGAGAAAACCTTGCTATCTACGCCTGACACCAACTAACTCAGCCACGGAGTGAAAAAAGCCCATTAAAGTTCCTCGCGTCATCGACGGGATTCGAACCCAGGCCTTTTCCACCCGGCGAGGGGAGGACGGTGACGATACCACTGTGCTACCCACGCAGACGAATGAAAGAAGAGGACGATTTGCATTTCAAAATTCCGTTGACGCTTGTTTTGCAATTTCGCGGGTAACGCTTGGATTTAAAAATTGCGCATTCGAACCGTGAACTTAACGCGAGCATGATGACGGACGGGTGAAAAGGGACATCGGCGTTACGAAGTAAATGAGGACGCTCCAGCGAAGATATTTCCGGTTCTCAAAGTTACAGTGAACAGAATGAAACGAGTTTAGTAGGTCCGAATGCGGCTAGTTGTTACTCGAGACACGAAGCAGATCCAGTTCGGAAGATGCCGAAATTGTAGCTTGGCATCTCCTGAATCCAGACCTCTCTAACGGTTCCTTCGCTCGCTAACAAATGGAGGAAGCTTCTGTTCTCAATTGCCCTCAAAAAAAGAAAACCCCAATAAGAATTTGGGCCACTGAAAATTTGAGGATGGGCTTGGAAGCAGAGATTGAGGGTGATTGTGGTTCGAGCCCGGTCGATGGCGGGAGGAATATTTGTGGTCCTTTTTCACAACGTGGCTGAGTTAGTCGGTCTGAGGCGAGGACAGCGTGGCTTTTTCCTCCCTGATGAGTGAAGAACTTTGTAAGTAAAAAAAAAAAAAACAACACGTGCAATCAAAAATGGTACTGGTCAGGAAAGGGAACGGAATCCATACGCAAGTAGGTGGAATGTTGCACACAGTTCTCTGTGCTCCTATTCAAGACAACTGTACTTCCTGTACTGGAGTTTGCTTCTCCTATATAGAACACACGCTATGCAAACTTGATACAGCAAATAGAATCGTTCCGGATGAAATTTATCCACTGTCTTTCCAGACTTAACCCCATGTTTTACCACAGAATCTTCTACTGGAATATCTGTTCCTACTTCAAGCTTCAATCTCTGGAGACTCGGCGAACTGTTCTTGGCTTAAAACTGTTGTACCATCGGTAACTCTAGATTAGAGATATCCAGGAACTCCTTCTTCAAAAGAACATTGGCACTCATGAACAAGTTTGACTTGGATATGGCTGTGAACAACAAACAGTTTCACAGAACTATTTGGAGTAGGTTGACTGATGAGTTCTGGGCTAAAGATATCCTCATTAATTTGTGTGTGTGTGTGTGTGTGTGTGTGTGTGTGTGTGTGTGTGTGTGTGTGTGTGTGTGTGTGTGTGTGTGTGTGTGTGTGTGTGTGTGTGTGTGTGTGATGTCTCCTGCAGCAACCTGCTTTCTGCGAGTTTTCATGGCGCTGGACTTGACGTCATGAATATCTTTTTTATTTTCGTGAATTGGACTTTTCCCGTTTGAATAAACTTTCATTGATCCTCGGGCTGAGATGCATTACGGCCACAGAAGCCGATGTGCCAACAACTACCAAAAAAAAAAAAAAAAAAAAAGTGGTAGTTTCACCATATTTACATAAACACAAATATTTACAGCCACACAGCGTACAGCATATGAAACAACGTGACAACAGGAATGACGCGATACATTACAATGCAATGCGATGCAAAATAAAAATTTGAAAGTTCAATTTATGCCTCCTCAGGTTCTTAGTCTCAGCAAGACGAAAAATCCCATCAGCATTCAGCCTACTCAACTCATGCAAGGCCTTATACACCTCAGTCATATCACCTCGCAGGTGCTTAATCTCCAGGTGCTGCAACTCGCAGAACTTAAGCCTATCTTGGTAAGAGAATCCCCTCATTCCCATCACCAATCTTGTTGCCCTTCTCTGTACACGCTCAAGCAAATCTTCATCCTTCTTAAAATGAGGCCTCCAGACCTGTATACAGTACTCAAGGTGTGGCCTGACCAACGCCCTATCCCAAGGGATAATCTCACCTCCTTATCCCTGCTGGAAAAATTCCTATATATCATTAACAAGACCCCGTGACCTACCCCGGCTGCCCTGCTCAGAAAACTTCATATCTGCCTGCACAATTACCCCAGGGCCTTTTCACTCTGTAGCACTTTCAGTGTAGTTACCCACAGTTGATACGTTCCTCTGGGGTTACTTCTACCCATATGCAGTACTTTGCATTTGTCAAGGTTAAACTTCATTTGCCACCTCTCAGCCCATCTGCTCAACTTTTCTAGATCCTGTTGCAGTAGTACACTGCCCTTACTGTCATTAACAACCCTGCCGACCTTTGTATCATCTGCAAACTTTGACACTTAAGCCCGATGTACCTTCATCGATATCACTGATAAATAGACAAAAGAACAGTGGGCCAAACTCCGAACCCTGGCGATCTCCACTGTTATTAATAGTCCATGTAGAGCAGTGTCGTTCATTACCACTCTCTGTCTTCTCCCACTGAACCAACCTTTTATCTATTGTAGCAACTTGCCCTTAATGCTATACTGCTCCATTTTGTACAGTAATCTTCCTGATTGATGCTGATTGGCACCTACTGGAGAAGTTGGTCACGAGTGTTTGATGAAACGCTCTGTTGAACGTTTGAACGTGCCTTCGGTCAACTTGTTTTTAAATGTTCCTTGAAAAGTCGTTCAAACGAGGTTTTTGAAGTGGGTAACGGTAGCAAATATGAGTTTTATTAAAGGTTTAGGGCCTCGTGCAGAAGCAGGAAGGCAGGGTGGGTGTTTAAAACTGGAGGAGAATGTTGATGGCAATATCGGTTTAAATTTGAATGACAGGCGATCTTTGCTACGAGATATTGCGACATTCTTTCGTGACCCTGTTAATGAAGTTCTGTTCAAGCGGCCGCTCGAATAATGAATATATGGGACGGCCTCGCGGAGCTCTTCCTCGGGATAATAAGAAAGTACGAGTGGCGTTGGGTACGACCGACGAAATGAAAAAGCAGTCAAACGATCAAAATCTTGAAGGACGTTATTGGGCGCGCGAGGTCGTCTTTTTCCATCCCGACGTTTTCCGACGTTGATACGACCGGACAGGATTTTTGACCTTAGTGCAGTTCCGTGGGTGGCCAAGTCGTTTCCAGAAAGCAGTCCGATCGTCAAGGAATCTTTATTGCGGTAATAGTTCGAGATACGAGACATTGCCACGATGCCATTCAACAAAGCGATCGTAAGGAGATGCACGTGTGGAAGCACCCTCCTGGCACTTTGCCGTCCCGGGGTGGTTTCCTTATGGAAATAAACAGATAATAATAGTAATAAAATAACAAAATGAAGTTCGCTCCAATTGCGCGCAAATACAGATGTAATATTGGCGAGTGCAAATGATTTTCCACCGCAGCACAAAACAGGCAACGATACAGACGCACAACTTGCGCGAGCTAGTGTAGTCGCCTGATTTTAGTGCTTTTCGGCTTCAGGTATTTCTACTAAATTTTTCTCTAAAGTTTAACTTATAATTTATTATTATTATTATTAATATCAGTTTATTTCCCAAGAAACCTTGGGTCACCCCGGGACGGCTCTGTGCCAGAAGGGTGTGAATATTTACAGACTAAGGTATGATTGGATTCATCATTGTGCGCTCAACAAGCGGATTCATCGCTCAAATACTGAATTTGCGGGGGGGGGGAATATATTATTTGTGTTTCAAGATGAAAATAGAGAGTTCTTTGAGCCGAGCACATTAATTACCAACAGCAAGAACTTGCAGGATATGTCGCTGTCGGGATAAACCCTTTGGGACTGACCACGTGTAAATGCTGTCTACGTAGGTAGACAACTGCGTTGTCTAATTTCTTTTGATACGATTATCCCTGGCGGTCAAGACCTCTTCTCGAAGAAAGTTGGCTTAAGTGTGCTAGGGACAGCAGATGCCCATACCTCTGCGGCATGTAAAAGGGGAGACAAATTACCGTGGTTTACATATGTGAGCTCTGTGAGGACAAGCTCGACAGAAAGAAAATACTTAAGAACTGTTACCGGATAATGAATCTATGCAAAAAAGTCCACCTACACCTGGACTTTTTTGCCAGCTGAATTAATCTTTATTACAAACTTTGTTTTTATTTCGAGCTCTTGTAAGTTCATCTCTGTAAATATGTCAGGTCGAGCACGCGCGTACTCTTGTACATTGGACGTATGTAAATTTCACACCCTCCTGGCACATTGCCGTCCCGGGTTGGCTCAGTTTCCTGGGGTAATAAATTGATAATAATAATATAGTTTCTGGTAGTTGTGACACCATAAATATACCGCGAATTCTGCTTTGACGATGCCCGCAGTTGACATGACTCCTTTTGTCTGGACTTCGATGAGTGCTTCAGATGGGTCTTGCAATTTTTAAAGAACGAATCTATTTCGGACATCCCCTTCAATGCGTGCGCGAATATTTCATTCAAAATGGTGCCGAAGGAAGCCGAGCTGGAAACGCGTGCGAGGTGAATTTGGTGATTTCTTTTTGCAGTCCCCCCCTTTTCTAGAATATTTAGTTGAGGGGAAGTGGGGACATTATGATTATTCGCTGACTGATCTTTCAGTGAGCACCCACCAGGTCTTCTCGGGTATACTGTGAAGACCCAGCGGATGCATCTTCGAACTGCGACGGATGTGGAATTTCGCTCGACACTGGTCCGCCATCGAGCGGTTCAGATTACTTGGGAGCAGTACGAAGTGGCCGCGCGAGGGCCCAATTATTAATTGCGCTCCAACAGCGCAAAATTATTAATGGGAAGTAAATAAAACTGGATGGTCAACCCCGCAGTATGGACCCATTAATTATTGAGCGCCACGTCCCCTGAAAAGCTAATTTTGAAGGCAAAGCGCCTTTCTCTTCGTGACTTTTCCGTCTCATTTCCGTCTGATCGAGATGATGCGGGTTCACCACGTGATGCTTTGCGGTTGGGTGATGATCGTTCTGCCCCGCTCGAACCTCCGAGCAAATAAGCGCTTGAATGGCTAGAGTGCTTCGTCAGCTCAACTTTGCAAGTGCGAGGGAGAGTGCTCTTTGGGACATTTCCATTAAGTCTCCATTTGCCTCTATCATTCCCTAGGCCGAAGCCTATCCATGGTTTTGGCCATAATGGGAAATATTTCTTAGTTTTTAAAATTTCAAATTAAAATTAAAACAAACTGAACTCAGAAAATTTAACTCAACTTCGTATGGCCACTTAGCCTCCCATTAGGAAGATCAATCTTGAAATAAACTTCCATTTATCTTAATGATTGGAGTTTCCGTCGCTGCCACTAGGAGGCGGGTCTCTACTATCCAGCCGCATTCTTGATCTTCTCAAAAAGACCGCGACCACAAACCTATTAAAATTTGTTGTCCATAAACATGACCTATAGACTACCCCTCTCCAGACCTCCGATAGACGTTTCTAATTCATGTCTCAGGTCAGTATAGTTAACACATTCGAGAATAATGTGTATAGATGATTCTAGATTACCACATTGACACGTGCCACTTTCAACTAGCCCCAATTGATTCAGCCTCATGACGAGTCCGTGTCCAGTCAATAGGAACATTGCATTCAATCCAAATTGTAGCCATACTCTTTTCTTTGCATCTACTATATCCACTTTTGGAATGAAATCATAGGTCTGCCTACCTTTTTCGGTCGAATTCCAATTTTCCTGCCATTTTAATAAAATTTCACCCATTATTCTTTTCCTTTCTAATTTAACATCTAGTATAGAATATTGCTCATTTTCATCAGGGCAAGATGTTATAGAATTGGAGGCACTACCACGCTTCAAGCAGTTCACACTGGTATGTTCTTCTAATATTTCTTTTGTTAGGTAGACCAGACAATAAAACCATTGACTGAACAGGAACCCTACCTGAGACCACCTGCAAGGCCTCTGAGGAGACAGTTCAACAGGCTCGAGTAATTCCTAATCAAGCGAATCTTTGAGCTTGAATCAGATATTTCTGTATAATAATTACTGACACTCTATGAACCCAAGCCCCCAGAGGCGTACGTTACAATTGGTAGGAACAAAACATTCGTACAATAAATTTGTGGACTTACCCTTTATTCCCCAATCTGCCCGCGCCACTCTCCGGAGCTTCGCATACAGTGTCCTTATTTTTTCTTTTAAGTATTTAGCATGCTCCTTAAAGAATAACCTTTCTTCAATTTTTAAGCCAAGATTTTTTTTTTTTTTTTATGAAACCCCCAAACACGAAAGGTATCGAAACCTATAGTACTTAGTGCCGTGCATGGGTTGAAGGAGAAGTATGGGGGGAGGGGGATGCCGGAAACATTTCTCTAGAGACTAAACATGGGTTTCTCCGCTTCAAGCCTCCAATAAGCAAAGTGGTGGTATTTCACTGGTTGATGAAAGTCATCTACCACCTAAGAAAATTAGTTACTCTTACATATTGAACTGCATCACCCAGAAGCCTCACAGTGGGGGCACGGTTCATACCCAGCTTTCCTTTCAAAAGCATTTGCACTGTTTTATCACCCGAAATCTGCAACTTATACCTCCTAAACCATTCTTGTAGCCGACCGGGCTAGCCAGGTGGGTAAAGTGCCTGCCTGGCAACCCAAAGGTCGCGGGTTCGATTCCCGCCTCAGGCTTGGATCAAAGTACTGCAAAAACCTTGGGAGGTGCACTATGGCCACAGAAGCCGATGCGCCAACAACTACCAAAAAAAAAAAAAAAAACATTCTTGTAACTTTGCCAAAACCTCATCCGCCTTATTTTCAATTTGTGATCTTGCATTACCACTTACTATTATTACTAAATCATCTGCATAGGCAATGTATTCCACTCCTGGTATTTTCATATTTAAAAATTCGTCAAACACCATGTTCCAAGCGAAGGGGCCTATCACCGAGCCTTGTGGACAACCTCTTATAAATCTTCTTGTTTATCTCACTATATCTAGTTTTTACAACAACTTCTCTATCTTTAAAGTAATTCCTGAATACAGAATACAATTTATGAGAACATTCTGTCTTTACTTATTCTATAAAGGATGCCCTCTACCATAACCAGTGTTGCCATTTTAGCGGTTTTCCCGCTAGATTTAGCGGAATTGCTCAAGGTTTAGCGGATAAAAATATGAAATAGCGGATAGCGGATTTTTTAGCGGGAAGAGTATAAATATTCAGCATTTTATGTATTTTGGCAATGTAACATTTATATTAAGAAATATTAAATTAATTGTTCAATTAATTAACAATAAAAATAATTCATAATTGAAATATTAGGGATATCATATTTCATAGTGTTTTTTTTTTTTATAAAGCGAAGAATCGGTTTTATATTATTCTGGATTTCCCTGAGGAGAACCCCAACAATTTTACGTAGTTACGCTCGCGGTCAAACGGCCTGATCATTGGGTCATGGCTTTAAATTGTTGAATCAAATCTAAAAATGTGGAAAAAAATTCTAATGACGCCTTTTTTTGAAACAGCGAAGGAATGGCATTGGATAATTTTTCTTCGTCGTATTTGTTTGGCTTCCAAGAAATGCGATCCGAATTACCGACATCTCTTTCAACGTTTCTAATAACCACAGAGCAATAAGTAATAAGAGTAATAAGGAATAATTATTTCTAATAACCACAGTGTAATAATATCTTAGTATAGTCAGTCCACGTATAGCACGATAGTTGTATTCCTAGCAACCCTCGTGCAATACAAAATCGTGCGTTTAGTAAATCCACCAGCCGACAAAATCAATTCAAATATTTATACAGTGCCATAAACGATGGTGCAGATCCGAAAAAGATAGTGCATTCGTGTCAAACAAGGTGGTTATCCATTGAAATTGCTATAACAAGAATTTTAGAACAGTATATTGAATTAAAAGCCCATTTTGAAATAACTCGTTTGACTGACAAATGTTATACTGCAGAACTTCTTTATTCAATGTTTAAAGATGAAAGTAATTTAGCATATCTTTTATTTTAAAACCTATCTTATCTGAAGTACAAAGAGTAAACAAATCTTTTGAATCAAATACTGCCGATCCTACATTATTACTACATGATTTAAACACGCTATTGTCGATGATTGCCAATAAAATGTTTTTACCAAATACACATATTGAAAAGATAGAAGAGGCCATTAATAATTATTTAGACCCTAAGCCATATTTAGGTTACCAATTTGAAAGAAAAATAAATGAATTAATAATGAATAAACTTATCACAACAACAACGGATGAAATGGCAATAAGAGAGAGATGCCGTAATTTCTTGATTGATTTGTATCACAATTAAAACAACGCCTTCCGGACAACATAAAAGAATTAGAAAAAATGTCATTAATCTCAGTTAACAATATGTTAAAGCAACAAAAAGAACCACTGATCAATTTATTACAAAATTTGAAATTGTCTGAAGTAGAAATTGAAAAAATTGAGCAACAGTATATAAACATTACTCTCGGTAAATGGGAAAACATCAACAATCCAATGAAGTTTTGGTCAGAAGTTTCGAAATATCGAGATGCAAGCGGTAAAAATCCATTTAAAGAAATTAGCGAATTTGCATTGGGTATTTTAATTTTGCCATTATCCAATGCAGATGTCGAAAGAATATTCAGCAACTTAAATCTAGTAAAAAACAAAACACGCAACAGAATGAGTGTTGGCACGGTTAATGCAATCTTATCAGTACGATACGGGCTCAAAAGAGTTGAAAAGTGTTGTAGAAATTATGTTTTACCTGAAGAAGTGCTTCGCAAAATAGGCACACAAGAAACATATGATGAGGAGGTATTGAATTTCGAAATTAATTTAGATTTTTAGATATTGATTTTATATTAAAAACAGAAAAATAAATAACTATTTATACATGCTATTTGTTTGTTTGTTTTTATTCACTACAAAGTACAAACAAATGAAAATTTAAAAAATTTGGCGGGTCAAGTGCTAAAAATAGCGGATTTTGAGTATGCGGCTAGCGGGAAATATTATTAAGAGTTGGCAACACTGACCATAACCCGTCGAGGGCACCTTTAAAATCAACAAATACACCAAGCACATGTCGCGTCCCGCTACCCTCCACGGTCTGAACTAATTTATAGGCCGCATCTTTGGTTGAACAACCTTTCTTGAACCCATATTGATTATCTGATGCTAGGCCTTTATTATTGTACATAATCATTAATCGGTTCATGCACAACCGTTCATATATTTTAGCCATAACCAGAAGAAGTGCAATGGGACGATATGCACCGGTCTCGTTTAACATCCTGTCCATACTTTTTATTAATAATTTAATTTGTTGTTGTTGTTGTTATGGGAGTTTAATGGCGCATGAGCTACTATGGCTATAATGCGCCTAATTTAATGTGTGCCCTTCTCAAACACAGTGGGAACGCACCCTCTTCTAAACACTTATTATGCATTTTTACATGCAATTCTGAAGACTTTTTGAATGTTCTCTTAATCACTTCAACTTCTATTTTATCAAAGCCCGGCCTACCTTCGCAAGGGCCACAGCATTCTCACCAAGGGAAGGGTTCTTCTAATATATTTGAGTTATACCCACAGTTTTCCTCAATTTACTTGCCTAGGCATACTATATTCTGCTTCGGAGTCATCAGGAAAGAGATCATCCAGTATCACCTTCATGGACCTCTCCCATGTTAATGTATCATCATCCCCCACACCAATAGTGTAGGAGACATCTGAAATTTGCCTCTTATTATTAATTAACCTAAAAACCGAATTCCATGGGTCCTTAGATTTGCTCTTTGGGACATCATCATCATCATATGTACACTCATTGGAGCGTTTCCGGAGCTGTAAGCTCAACAACGCAATTTATTATTATTATTATTATTATTATTATCTGTTTATTTCTCTTACGAGACACCCATAGACAGCACGTGGCTAGAGGGTGTGGTTACATTATTTCAGTATTTACAAGCATATTTACATGAACTTATTTACAATATTTGGAGATGACAAAACACAGAATATGTAGTTAATGAATTAATTGCGAATGGTTGTTAAATGCCAAATATTATTATATAAATTATTAAATTAGTCTTCTCATTATATTTGTACACATCAGCCGGTACACATTACCAAATATTTCTGTCCTATACATTTTGTCTGTACATAGTTTCTCTGCATCTATATTTAAATTATTAAAATAATTCACAGTATTTGCTGGGAAAAATCTCCCGAGAGAGTCCAATTGAGTCAGTTGGCACTTGAGACTTGGTTCTTCCCTCTTTATTCTCGGTCGTATCATCCGGAGGCGAGTGATCACGTTTCCCACTTTCGGCGCATCTGTTCTCTCTCTCTCTCTCTCTCTCTCTCTCTCTCTCTCTCTCTCTCTCTCTCTCTCTCTCTCTCTCTCTCTCTTCCCCCCTCCGCTCCGTTAGTAGCTTTGCCAGAGTTAAGATGTTTCTGGTTGTGATGATATACTTCCAGGGTGTGATGTCCAGATTGGCAGACAAGACCGCTCTTGAGATGTTAAACGGCGATCTTGTTTAGCCATCTCAGGAGCCAGTATTCTACTCCTAAGAAGGCCTTGATGTTGTTCTCGGGGGCCGATGACCAGATAGTCGATTGGTACAACGGAATCGGTGTAACGCATTTAAGGATGTATTGAATCATGAGATGAGGGCTTCGGAGACCGGTGAGTTGTTGTCTAGTGCTCCACAGTGCTGCGTATGTCTTTTTCCTAATGTGTTCGAAGTGAGGTATGAAGTTTAATCCTTCATCCCACTTAAGGCCAAGGTCAACATGTGCGGGAGATTTTTGGACTCTGGTATTGTTCACGAAAATCGTAATTTCATTTTTCTTCTTTTTATTGGTGAAGGTCATTTGGGCAGTTTTCTTTTCATTAACTTTCAGGCCAATGTAGTGCAGATATTCTTCTAGTTTCCTGATTGCCTTGTTTGCTTCCTCTGATAGATGGGGTGCAGTTTCTAGTTCTTTAGAGACTACAAAAAATTTCAAATCGTCAGCATATGTAATAAATTGTTCACAGTTTTGAGCTAAAAATGGGGCTGGTGCTATTGCGAAGAAGGTGGCAGACAATACGCCCCTTTGCGGTACTCCCCTAGGGATACAGTAAGTTGCTGTTTGTTTCCCGTTTATTGCGATAATTTGTCTTTCTTGAAGGGTGTTAGTGAGAATGCTTAAAGTGCTTCCTGAAATGAGGAAATACTCCTTGAGGATTACTGTTATAGCTGGGATTGAGACGTTGTCGAAGGCTCCTGTTACATCCAGGAAAACGATGTCCAACTGTTGTTTATTGTTTAAAGCTAGCTGTATTCGGAGTAGAGTCTCCATTAAATTAGTAATAGTCGTCCTTCGAGGAAGCACAGAATGTAAGTATTGTGGCCTGTCCCCAAAGCAGTGCTGATTGACGGTGTTGAGGGTTGCTTTCTCAAAAACCTTTTGCAGAGAGCATCCGATTGCGATGGTCCTGAAATCTTTACTGGTTTTAGGAGTGTTTATTTTTGGAACTGGTTTTACGTAATATCTCTTCCATGTTTTCGGGATAACCCCCTCAGTTAGTATTCTTTGAAAGAGGTGGTGGAGCGGGTCGATTATGTAAGCACTACATATTTTTATCATGAATAGCGGGAACTGGTCCGGCCCGATCGTTGCTTTATTGGGGAGCGAGTTAATAGCTTCCTTTAAGTTTTCCCTGCTGATATTAATTTCACGTAATATGTTTCTATCTCTAGTTCGGTTAGTGCCAGTGGGATCCATCAGTTTTTCAATCATTTTCTGCTTTTCATTCAAAGGCTTTCCGAATGTGACTTCTGTCCACTCTCTAAACAGCTGGTCCGTCATTTCTTTTTTGTTGTTTTTCTCGCTAACTATTCTCTTTCCCTTTTTTAATTTTTCCTTAATAACCTCAAAGTATGCTTGTCTTTTCAGTCGAATGAACTTTGCCCTTTCGCATTTATACGTTGTCCGATCAGTCGGGTGTCCAGTTCTTTTCCACTTTCGGTACAGCTTTTGCTTCTTTTTAAACATAACTTTAACTTCTGGCGTGAACCAAGAGTTCGCTCTGTCTGAGATCTTTAATATTTTCGCTGCTCCTAGACGGGCGATATTCAAGAGTAACCGCGAAATCTCGTCTATGGCTTCTTCAGTGGACATCTTACGTAGACTTTGAAATTTGTATCGCGCTAAGCGTTGCAAGATGACCTCGGATTTAATATATTTTGTGGAAAATATCAACTTCGATTCATTACCCTGATGTGTGCCGCAGTTCTGATCGGCAGTCTGTCTTCGAAGAGCAACCCCCATTGAAAGCGCAGAGTGGTCGGAGGAAAACTGTACGGAGTTGTCTATTAACTTAACATCTTGCGCGTTAAAATAAATTAAATCCAGGCGCTGTAAACCTCTTGTCGCAGGTGTTGTTTCATTCCGAGTGCTTCTACTGTGGCGTCTAGCTCTGCTTTTGCATCTTTATTCCTCGGTAACGGCATATTCAGATCTCCTAAGATGATTGTCTAAATATTTACGTCTAAGTTTGATACCAGCCAGGTAAAGAACTCATTTCTGATCTCTCTCGTATGTTCTGGTGGCATGTAGATAAGACAAAGCTGTACCTTGCTGTTCTCACCAGAGAATGTGGCGATAACAGCTTCAAAGTTATCTGAATTAGAGCTGTGTTCTTTCACAATCTGGAAGTCGGTTTTATATATCATCATTACTCCTCCGCCCCTTTTGATCTCTCTCCCTCTACCAATGCACTTGTAGCCTAAATTGTCTACCAGGGCGTCCAGCTGTTTATTAGTTTGAAGCCACGTTTCTGTCAGACAGATAAATGAGTGTTCTGCATTTATTAGAAGGCTCTGCAAGGTGTGGAGTTTATTGGATATGCTGCGAACATTTTGTAGAAAAAGGGAGACTTTTGTATCCCCTTTGAAGTCTGGCGAGGTGTTCGTTGATTGCTATTGTTTTGCCAGGGTGTTCACTGCACTAGTTGTGGGCCTTGTCGATTGTTCTCTGTATCTTTTAACGAGGGTGCCACTGGGCCATATGTTTCTGTTCAGTAGTTGGGCTTCACAATTAATGGGGCAAGAGATGGTGAAGGAGGAGTAGGCAGGGTGTCTGGTTCGTACTTGACGTACCTCAACATCGATACCAATTCCCTCAACACACATTTCTCTGATGACACCAGGAGTAATATTGGGGTTGATTCCCGAAACAAATATTTTCCCTCTCGTTTGAACCGAAGTGATGTTGTACTTTTCGGCAAGACAAGGACGATATCCTGTGGGTAACCTCGGCGAGGAAACAGGGATTTTATGCATAGGATCGCCGTTTGGTCGCGTTGCATAATGTTGCTGATTGGTAGGTAGCGGGTGGCTTTCTCTTTTAGTAGAACTTTGGTCAGCCGATTTTGATGGGAGAGTAACCATCTGTGCGTAGGTAGGTTGTTTCGGTGCATATAGCTCTATGTTAAAGAAGTGATTCTTATCTATGCAGTGTTGGCTTGCGGGTAGTGCTAGCGACAGTTGTCTCTGCTCTGTTTTCTGTTCTGCAGTCTGGATTTCTTCTGTTCGGGAAGTTTTTAGTACTTTCCACCATTTCGGGGCGTATCTGTTCTCTGCGGGGATCAGCTTCGTGCAATACTGTTTTTATTTCGCCTGGGAGGGTAGTCCTGAGACGAGTATCATGCTCTTTCTTTGCTTCTTTAGGATAGGTAGCAGGGCCAGCTCGTAAGTGTTTAGCTGTCTGATTATGTCGTCTGTTAATATGTTGTAGCTGTGTTAGGATGGTGTCTAGTTTCCTATCCATTACTTTCTGACTGGCAATTAGTTTCATGTTTTGTTCTCTTAGTTCGTGATTTTCCTTTTGGATGTCCTGGAGAAGGAGTTCTTCTAGTAAGTCTTCCTGCTTCCGTGTGTCGTGGGCTAATTGGTTGTGCTTCGCTTCGTTTTTATCTTCTCTCTGAAATGCAATATCGCCTGCTTCTATAGTGTGGTCTAAAATGTTACAAATATCCTGGGGGTCGTCACTTGTTTTCTTGTGTTCACATTCTTCTGGGCATGTGTCACAGCCTAAGATTTGAGCTAAGAAGTAATTTAGTTTCCAGTTCCGCTCCGTTGCCGTGTTGGTGGTAGCGGGCTGTGGGGAGGGGTCTTCATTTTCTGAGTCACTAGTGTCTATGATAATTGTGGCGCTTCAGTTGTTTTATTCAGTTGTTCTGTTCTATCATTTTCATTTGTGGACCTACAACTTGTGCAAAGAAACTTCTTGCGTCGTTTCTGATTCAAACGCACTATATCCACTTGAGAACAGCAGCTTCCAATTATGATGCTGCACCGTGAACATTTGATCGTGTATTTATTTGCGGTCTTACAAACGCTGCACGTCAGTTCCGTTGAATCCGATGGTTGTTTTTCCATGCTGAAGGGTAAACTGTATGAGTCTGTACTAGTCAAGTGAATTCTTTAATCTTCTAGGGAGGTTTGGCTGTTGTAGGAAAGTTCTTTCTGACTTGAGCTCTGGGCGGTAGTGCCTAATTCTTTAGCGCAGCAGGGTGTGTGACCTTGAGGGATACTTGCAGGGGAACGAAGATGAAATAGCAAGTGATAAACATGCAGAAAATCATTAATAAAACTTTACCTGAGCATTAATTTCTTCTTCTGTTGGAATATTCAGATGGAGGGAGTCATACGCTTTCTATCGGTATTAATCATATCTAGTAAATGACTAATAGGTAAGTGAAAATAGACAAGTAGACGGAGCACAAATATTACACTGCTCTCATCTCCGCCACCTAGCGGAGTCTTCTCTTTGTTATTCTCTTTTATTCTTCTCTTATTTAACTATTTACATCGACCTATTTAGCCTTCCGTGCTGAAATTCGCAGGGAAGTTTACCATCCCTAGCTCCGTGGAGGCAGGTCGCTACTACTCTTAAAATTTACATCTTTATACACTATGTTCAAAGAGATCAGATTGCTTTGATCAAACCACGATCAGAAATCTAAATCAGTTTAAAATCAACTATATTATACATCAATTTAGAGGTCAATTGCACCATAGTTAACAAAATCAGTATAAAATAAGCAACGACGAGAAGTTGCAACACAATTCTAACATCCGCTAGCATGCGGGAATAAATAACTAAAACTTACTTACAAGAGTGTGCAACATATTTACAGTTCTGTACATTTATACAACGATTTTACGGAAGCTCAACCTTATCATCCGCCATGAACGGCCACCCAGGAGGAGACCAACTTTCAAAAAGAGCACTACACTGTGCTCAATTTTCAAAAAGAGCACTACACAGGAAGGAACCACAGACCAACAGAGAAAGCTGAACCCAAGAGCCAGTTTTTATGGAGCTATCCATAAACAACTTTACTTTTTATCTGCTCAAGGTAGTTCTTGTAGATGGGACAATCCCTACTACGAACAGAATGGTTGGAGGCACTACCGCGCTTCAAGCAGTTCACACAGGTAGGCTTCTCGGCCTGTTTTGGGCACTCCTTAAGAAAGTGGCTCTCCTCAGCACAGTGGCCACACACGGCCTTGAATTTACAGTTCTTAGCTTGGTGCCCGAAGGCTAGACATTTGAAACACTTCAATATATATCTCGGACTTTGTAAGACGACCAGTGCAGGAACACTCTGCCTTTTTCGATCAAGATATTCCGCAACTCTGTGGGAACCTCGATGATCCAGTTCTTGGTGTCCTTGTTCGTGACTTTCGCCACTGACCTAACTATGGTACTCGTCTGGAAGAGAGTTCTACTCATACTGTGAGAACTAAGATTTCGTTCAAACAGCTCAGAAAGAAAATCTTCTTTTTCGACATCAGCATCTACATCGTAGATGATGAGACGTTTTCCAGGCTTCTTGGGAACCTCGGTCTTCATTCCCTTCGCCTTAATAGTCTCACAGTTTAGTACCTTTTGAGCGTCTTCTTTACTGGAAACCTCCAGCACTACTCCAGTATCTTTGATAGTTCTCATCCTGCAGACATTCACACTCTTTAGAACAGGCGTTACAGCTTGTAAAACAGTCTGTTTTACATCCTCATTGGTCTTCAGAGTCTTGGAATCCGACTTTATCAAAACGGTGTGCACTTCCGTCTTCTTAGGAACTGCGCACTTCTGGCTTCCCACGACTTCGGCGTACGACGTGGACGCAATGTTGACAGGACTGACTCTTCAACATCGCCTTTAGCGACTCGTTCTCGGCAAGTACTTCGATAGCCTTTGCTTCCAGCTGATCCCACATTCCTAGGATGGCGTACATAGCCGCTGAGTTTTCTTACGGATCTCCTTCGTCTTCGTCAGAGTCCTGTTTGAGCCGCTTCGCGGCAATCCTCTGAGCTGACTCAACAACCGTTGAGTCATTGGATGGGTCCTAATCCATAGGACCCACCAGGTCAGTGATAAGTCGTTCGAGCACTACTTGTGCTTAACCTGGTGTATCTGTCCCAGCCCACCGTCCGCAGAACCAGAACCAGAACCGCCAGAACTAGCAACGTCCATCACCCCACTGTCCAGTGTCTTCTGAACCAACTTCTTTGGCTGTGTGGACATGGTTGTAAACACTGTTTAGTTCTATATGGCTTATATGGAAACATAATGTTCGATTCCAAGTAATCTCGCATTACACAAATCACTTTTGATCGACAATAGTCCGTCGATCAGGGCCTACTTAGCCGACCAGGAGTCCCCTGGTCGCCCATCACGGGCTGCGTGGAAGTGAGGCAGTAGTCACCGCACAGGTCAATAAGAAGTCTCTTTGGAAATACTAAGATCACTCTAATAAACACTAGATCAAAGCAATAAGAACGCTGCACCTAGACCGCCAAAATGGTACCGGGGCTGCTGTGACAGAGGACAGAATCCGGCCACCGCTGTTTGAGGAAGAGAGCTTAATTCGTACTTGAGGCGCGGGGGGGGGGGGCGCAGGACACGTCTTCATCCACAGCCGATGGCGATTGTTTTCTCGGAGGCAATTTTGGCAACAAAGTGTGACCAGTAGAAGGGCAGCGAAAGGCTCAAGCAAAAAAAGTGCACGTTGAAATACAGCGAAAATTAAGGAAGAGTTCAATATCTTTGGGGGAGAATCTGTCTGCCACGAGAGATACTGTCGAAAGATGCACATCGGGTATTGCCGAACGAGATCGTCCAACGAAAGTATGGCAACGGAGTCGCCTCAGTCACTATTCGGAAGTCACGAGAATATTCTTTAAACTGTGCTCGCGTTATTTTTGACGGGTGTCACATTTGTACTCCCCAATACTTAGCCACGAAATCTGTTCAGCAGTACGTTACGGCAACTTTACCGAAGCCTCAATCAATTGCAAGCTGTCACGAGCAAATGGGAAACAGGAAGCAGAAAACGAGCCTTTATTCAGTATGGAATGGGGCCGGCTTTGTTTCAAAAATCAGCATGATTTTTGAAACAAAGGCCGCGCCTTACTCAAAAATTTTTGAGTAAGGCGCGGCACGGATTGTAGAAAGTGTTTTAGAGCGTTCTGCTGTAATTGCAATTATTCTTCCAGCAAAATATCGGCCACTGCGACGAAGTTGAATGAGGAAGACTTCGTTAGCGAATAGGTTTCTCCAGTAGATCCCCCACATTCTGGATAGCATTGAGATCTGGTGAATGTGGGGAGTCAGAGAAGACGGTGGAAATCCGTGGCATGTGTCCATTCTTGCGCGATGCTGTGTTTCTCTGTCATCCGTAGAGTGGCCATCACCTTCGGGACAAAAGTGTAACATTTCATGGTGCAGTAGATCTGATACAAGATTCAGGTACTCTCTGGATGACCTTCCACCGATATCAACAGACCCAATCAACGCGAACAAAACATTCCCCATACCACCTCTAGAACATGCGGGTCAGCCCTTTGAGATTGTTGAAACTGATGCTAAGTCAGAGCGATGGGTCCATTTGATTTCTTCCAAGGATTCAGGGGGGGTTATCAGATCAGTGATGTTAGAGGCGTGGAGTCGTCCTGTGATTAGTCTGGCCAGTGTAAGAAGGTCAACTGCCACAATCTGTTGTTTCCATGGGGTGACTTCGAGATTGATGTACAGTTGAGCCCTAGAAATAGGGTATTGGTTACCAGTGCGTCGGAATGGTTCCTGAAATGCCTGTGAGCCAGTCCAGGAACCATTATTCCAGGCTGAAGGAACTTGTTGAAGTTTAAATAAATAAATAAATAAATCTTTATTGTGAAGTAGAGTTACAGCACAATATCCCATCACGGCGACGAGCGCCAGGGGTTCACATATAGGTAAGATAAGTACGGCATACAAATACAAAAGGCTATAAAATAAAGCGAACACATACAAAAAAGCTACAAAATACCGATCATGAATGCAAAAGAAATACAAATACAGCATAAAAACACAGCTAGACACAAATATTGAAATAAATACAACTTTTGTTGTAGGAGCAGAGGACCAAATAGTTTGCTGCAGAAAGAGGAATGGGGTAGAGACATCGGGAGACGTATTTCTTGATTAATTTAGTATTGTGTATCTCCATGAGTTCCTGCCGGATTGCTCACATAGAATACATTTTTGTTTTCGTGTTCAGGAGGTGAGCCAGGAAAGTCAAACTCCCATCCCATATTAACCCCAGATCCTTGTGCGTTTTAATCTTTAGAATGGATGGTCCATTGATGGTAACATTAACGTCATTGCGTGACTTCTTCCAGGTGAAAGGCATTTGAGTTGTCTTTGCTTGGTTGATCTGTAAATCGATTGCGGCCAGAAATTTAAAATTGATGGATCTTTTGATTTGCCTGCAGAGTAGTGTTAAGAACCCGATTTCGGCCAGAAGTTCCACTACGTATTTGCCGATTAATAATTATTATTTCAGTTATTATTGATAAATAATTTTATGGACTCCAAATAACGCTGTTCACCGAACTCAACTGTTAATTTTCATGGAGCAGCGAGTACAACCTCCTTTCTCTCTCTCTCTCTCTCTCTCTCTCTCTCTCTGTGTTTTGGGGGGGGGGGGTGATAGTGAAACTGCGACGCCTTCATTGCCGATCTACAAGTCCGGAGGCACTTGGAGACAGACCCTCTCGGATAAGTGGAGTGACGTTTTCTCAGAAGGGGTGATTTCAGCTCATCTGACCCGTGGCTGCACAACAGAAGATGACGAACCGAAATGAGTTTGGGGATCCACTGGGGCGTGTAAAGGAAACTAGGTCCTGCATGGCTCCCGCTCGTTTCTGGCGTATTTCGGTTGTCACGTGCTAATCCAGGTGACGTACGGAATCTCAGTAGCGTTGAATTATCGCTAGGTGAGTGGCGGGGGAACGGTTATTTCGGAAAAATCAGTGGAACCGTAGATCAGGGTAGACGTCGATGGTGCATGCCGCCACGATGGGTGAAGGTCCATCTGCCATAATGATATGCATCGCATAAACATCGCTAGCCCCGTCATCTTCCTGCATGCTGGAACTGACGATGACCCCGGAACTTGCTCGAACTGTGCGTGTTCAATTCCAGAAGACGAAGTGTGGTGAATGGTTTCGTTCTCGGCACTCGTTGGTCCAATTCCTATTTGCCTTGGTTAAGTCAAGGTCTTTCTGAACGTTGTACATCATATTATTTTTCAAACTGGTACTTACTTTGGAACATTGCACATATTTGCCTTTTGCACTTTTCCTATGCTGAGGGGATCTACTGCATGACAACGTAGCAGTGTCCCGCGAGATAGAGGTGCCCCTTGAACTGTCATCCACTCTATTAGACTTATTTCAAGGCCTAACTGCTCTTAAACAGCTGGGAGACCAACTTCTGGAAGAGAATGGAGTTAATGTTCCATCGGATTTATTCTTAACGTTCTTTGGCCTACCTTTTTCCGAAATTCTTTGCATTGTTCCAGCGGATATTACATCTGTTATTTTACCATGACTCCCTACAGACATGTAGATTTCACTATATTCATCCTCTCCATTATCGACTTCCTCATCCCGAAATCCAGTCATATCCTTACCCTCTTTATAACTCCACTAATTTCTCAAGATTATTCAATTTGCATGAACAGACTGTATCTAGAACAACCTTGCCATTTGAAGATCCTTCACACGAGCAATCGTTACTTCCCTTCACCATGTCTTGGTTATTCCCTGCTGTCCCATTGTCCCATCAAATCAATGTCCCATTGTCATCAAAATCACTGTTTTCCACCCAACAATATTTTATTGTCTTTTGTTTCCATAACCAATATATTTTCCTGTGTAGTTATGGATTAAGTAGTTATTGAAACAAAGGACTGGTGCTCACTCACCAGTTCTGTGCAGGAGTTTCTTAAGTTGCAGAGAATATTTAGTTGCTATGAATATTAAATTGTTATGTCATCCGATTCATTGAAGCAAACTCCTTCTTCTCTCCAGCCTTCTATCGGCAACACCCTCATCCCAATTGTGTCCAGCCATCGTGATCTGGGCGTTGTATTCGACCCAAAACTTCGATTCAACGCCCACATGGATATGCTCCTCACACGTGCTTCAAGACTCCGGTGGATAGCAAAACAGCATCTCCTTCATATCACAGATAAAAAGATAACCGTGAGGTACATAAGAACAGTTATCTTTCCACCTTTACTCTATGCTGCTGAAATTTGGGCGTCAGCGGCACCGTCAATAAAGAAACTACTCTTTGCCACAGAATTCTGGCTCCTAAAGTGGGCCAACAGGAAGCACAACCTTCCAGCTCTGATTCGTACCACACAGCTTGCCAACTCTCTCGGAATTGGTAACAATGATAACAGGCATAATGGCAACCCCTTCATTCTGGGATACCTGTGGCTGGAGGATCTCCCCCCTGCTGCCCTTAGGGCCAATCCCGAGCTCTACTCGCATTCAGCACGACTCCATCCTTGGACAGGTTCCTTCCTTAGCAGATGCTCAAGCAAACCCAGGCACTGGACGCCGACCTGAACAAATTCGGTGCTGACCGGAAAACCGGAAAAAAATTATGACGAGTAGGACTAATCAGCAATGACTGATGTATACCTTGCATCTGTTCCTGTCTGATTGAGCTGGTGCTCTTATCGCGATGTTAAGTCAGCTCAATCAAACTTAACTCTCATAAGGAGGTCTCTCCTCTGTATTATAATATGTTTTCTTTGCAAAAGTACCTTTTTGTAAATAATTGTTCAATTTTCCCAAGTTTGGGAAACTGTAAGCCCCTGGCTTTATGGCCGTGAAGGGTAATAAAAGATTATCTCTCTCTCTCTCTCTCTCTCTCTCTCTCTCTCTCTCTCTCTCTCTCTCTCTCTCTCTCTCATTTTTATTTGGCGACTGTACCGTTTAAATAAATCGAGAGTAGAGGGCCCGAGACAGATCCGTAGGACATGTACGTGGAATTTGATTTCGTCTTATACTAACAAAACAGTTTAATTAACTTTTTTATTCGAAGTCCTTTAACCTCACAGCAGCGTAAATTTTGTAATCAAATGAAACTTTTATAAATAGCCCAGTACGGACTTCACTGTTGACCGTTTCTCAAAGCGGGTGGAAGAAATTTCTGTCAAAGTGATTGGAAAGCGTAGCTCTTCCATGTACACATTATTCATGATGTGCAATTGATTTAATGAGAAAAAGGGTATCGATTCTTCAAATGTAAATACTTTCTATTACACGTTATTTAAGGAAACCGGGCGATAATTAGCAGGTGTAGATTTATCGCTTTTGTTCTCAGTTGGAAGTGAAAGACAAATCGCTGTTATTCCAATGCCAAAAGGCTGGTCAGAAAGAGTAATGAAAGGATGCTTCGGACAAGCAATTCGTTCAGCATTGAGTAAACTAAACAGATTTCAAGGAGGGGGTGTGGGCAAATTTTTTCAATGGAAGGGAAAAAGAGTGCGTGATTTTTTTCTATGAATCTTTTTGAAAAATTATGAAATAGCGCATTTTACATGAAATTATGAAACATGAAATAAATAAAAATTACGAACAAACATTTATTTATATATCGAAGAAAGTGGAAAAATGAATGATAATATCTTTATTGCAATGAGTGAGTAGTTCGATGGATGCCCGATGCAAAGTCCATAACTGCGACAATGCTACGGGTTTAACGTAAAATTGACCAATCAGGAAAAATTACAAAACATAAAAATTACATTTGTATATTAACATGGGAAATGAAAGAACACTTTTTTCTCTCATGCTACACAGTGCGCGATGAAAAAACGATGGCAGTCACTCAGATGAAGACGGAAGCTGTTCCCTCGTGTCTTCTGTACAATTATTCCTCTTTCCACTTCTTGCAGTCAACTTCCATCTCCTGGACCATCTCAATGAGCGGGAATCTATCGCCTATCCTGAGCCTCCACGCCACAGACTGCAGAGAGGGGAGGGGAGAGCCCTAAATGGTTTCTGGAGATCCTCCAATTGCACACCTGCCAGAAACTTGGCGTATTGATTTCACTCGCTATCATTTTAATTGACACAAACAAGCGGAGGGTAAAGATCCGTTTCGAGACTTTTCTGTAATTAAGTAGTTTGGTAATACCCAAAGTGTGTGTGAGGAATGGAAGTTTATGCTTGAAGAGGACCCAGCGAAGAACTTAAAGTAAGTGACGAACTTTAGGTACATTTTCAACTTCAAGTGTGTCCAGTTTTCTCTGTGACCACGAGCTGCGGGTGATGGTAGATGCCGCTCTGTCTTCTAACTGATCAACGATCGCCAGTATGGATTCCGTCAGTGTCGATCCACTGGTGATATTCTGGCTTATGTTACCCATTTATGGACTAATTCAATGGAAAAGTTCAGTGAAACACAAGTAGTTGCTCTTGACATCTCAAAGGCTTTCGATCGTGTTTGGCATAAAGGTCTTCTAAACAAGCTTCCATCTTATGGTTTGCCAACTGTTTTTAGTAATTGATTATCCAGTTTTCTCTCTGATCGCTCACTAAGGATGATGGTAGATGGCTCTATGTCTTCTAACTGCTCCACTAATGCCGGTGTCCCCCAAGGTTCAGTTCTTTCCCCCACTCTTTTCCTTTTGTATATCAATGACCTTCTTCCATTGACTGGAAATCCTATCCATAGTTTTGCCGATGATAGCACATTGCATTCCACTTTCCATTTTGAGAAACCTTGTCCTGCTCAATCAGCTTCAACGTCTGGAAAATCTGCTGCCAATTCCTTAAATGCGGATCTTCAGGTAATTGTCCAGTGGGGAAAAGACAACTTAGTTGATTTCAACCCTTCTAAAACTCAATCTTGTCTTATATCTCGCAAAAAGGATTCTTCTGCTCCTATGCTCATGTTTAGTGACACTCCGATTTCTAGGCAAAATGATATATCTCTTTTGGGGATTACCCTGATTTCTAATCTCTCTTGGCACAAGCACATTACAAATATTGCTTCCTCTGCTTCTAAAAAACTTGGTTTTCTCTTTCGCTCTCGGCGTTACTTTTCTTCCAAACAGCTGCTCACTCTGTACAAATCGCAAATCCGCCCTGTCATGGAATATTGTTCCCACATCTGGGTGGTGCCCCCAAACCTCGCTGAGGCTTCTTGATTCCATTCAGAAGAGGGCAGTTAGGTTAATTAATGATTCATCTCTAACACAGTCTCTCCACTCGCTTTCTCATAGACGTACTGTTTCTGCTGCATGCCTCTTCTACAGATATTTCCATGGGCACTGTTCTCAATTGGCTTCTATAATTCCCGCTCTCTCTTTCAAAACAGTCCAAACGCATCCAGCCAACATCCATTTACTGTCCAACTTCAAACTCACAGAACCAACTTTTCATCTTCCTCATTTATTCATTCAACTGCCGTTTTCTGGAACAACCTTCCTTCTTTCGTATTTCCTGAAAATTACAGTGTACAGAAGTTCAAGTCCAGTGTCAACAAATATCTTCTTTCGTCTTCTCAATCTCCAACCCAAGCACGGTACTAAGTACTATAGGTTCTAATACCTCTCATGTTTGGGGTTCACATAAAAAAAAAAAAAAAAAAAAAAATTCTCGACTAATGCTGGTGTTCCCCAAGTTCAGTTCTTTCTCCCACTCTTTTCGTCTTTTATATTAATTGACCAGAAATCCTATCCAGTCTTTGCTGTTCCGTTATTTTTTTTCGGAAAATTTTTATATTTTGATTAATAAACATTTTCGAGTCGTGGTCATGAGTTATTTGCTGAGCAACCACGCTCATCAAGAAAAGACGATCTGGGCCGACTTCTTGGACAGCATTTTAAGCAATTCTGCGAAGTGTCGCCGAGAATTCAGAAAGCGGCCTTCCTATTTGTTCGGAATATTCTTTAAGATGTACCACGATTCAGCGAGGTACCCCTTATTAAGGGAGACAACACCATTACGAATTCCGAAGGAGAAAAAAAAATTAATTTGAACGAGACCAAAAATTACCTCGGTCTCGTTCAAAGTGGGATCAAAGCTCGGGTGGTCTACCTACTGCACTACGCAATAATTTTGAAACATTGGCAAAGACACACTGCTTTCAATAAAGTTATTTTTTTGACAGCGGACTCCACCCCGCTCAGTTAAAAAAAAAAAAGTCTTTGTTTTCCCTGTTCACAAACAAGGAGAGGAGACCAATTTTCAACAAAGACGAAGATGGATTTCCTCTCCTTCTCCAGACCAGTATTGGCAATTAAATACAGCTTCAGAGATACTAGACTCGCTCCATAGTGGTGAAGCCTGCTTCAAGTTATTAAGCTTGGCTTGTTTGGCCTACACTCGTAGGTTTACCAATGGCCAATTCATCTGCACAGATGATTATCTTTTGTATTTGATATATCCCCGGCCCCAGCGTTACACGAAGGAAGGCAAATTCGCACAGTCTTCCTCGATTCAAGCAAAGCCTTTTGACGAGGTAGTTCATCGGAGATCAATGGAGAAAGCTGCGTCGTTACGTATTCTAATACAGGGTTCAAAGAGAGAGAAATGTCTGCAACTTTTAAACGTAAAATTCCATACCCTTTTAAACCCGAAATGGGCGCTCCTCAGGGTTCATCCTTGGGCCCATTGCTATTTTTAATCTGTGTCAATGACTTAACCTGGTATATTAGGGGGAGGGGGCTACCGAATTAACATTTTTGCCGACGACATAAAAATTAAGAAAGCAAGAAGTAGCACCCAGCGAGTGTATAATTTTAAATGAAGCTCTGAAATTCAGTGGCCGGAACAAGGATGGGATGAGAGTTAATGAAGATGAGGCTTCCAGTGCATCCACCAAAAAGAAAGCCGAGTTTTTCTTCTATTAAGAGTAATTGAACCGAGTGAAGAGAGAAAAACATTCTTTCGCTCGGTCATATCTTAGTGGACTTCTTTCTGCCCCACTCGTATTTCAATGATCACGCAAAAATTCTCACACGCTAATTTATGCTAAGGGGACGTTTAATGGCACCGATGGTTTTTCGTCCAGACGGTTTGGCCCATCTGAGCAGCGAACATCAACGGGACTCAGCAGCATTCAAACGATTCATTTCAATGAAAGTGGTGGGTGAAATTGTATTCCGGGAAGATAAATGTCCCAAGAAAATGGTGTTAATGCGACGACTGACAGAAGATTATGAACCGAGTGAAGAGAGAAAAACATTCTTTCGCTCGGTCATCGGTCATATCTTAGTGGACTTCTTTCTGCCCCACTCGTATTTCAATGATCACGCAAAAATTCTCACACGCTAATTTATGCTGAGGGTATGTTTAATGGCACCGATGGTCTTCCATCCAGACGGTTTGGCCCATCTGAGCAGCGAACATCAACGGGACTCAGTAGAATTCGAACGATTCATTTCAATGAAAGTGGTGGGTGAAATTGTATTCCAGGAAGATAAATGTCCCAAGAAAATGGTGTTAATGCGACGACTGACAGACGATTATAAATTGCAAAATATTTTAGATTTTTCTCAAAGTTATTATTTTATTATTATTATTATTATCTTTTTATTCGAGTTCAGAACTCGATTTCGGCGTGGCATGCTAAGGCGTGGCCAATTAGAAGCCTTCTTAATGAGAAATTTTCATTTTGGACAGCAGTGGCTGAAACAAACCAAATGGTCCGCTCTCGAAACACAAAATTCGAAAGAAACACTGACTTTTAAGAGGACCTCTTCAGTTCAATAAATAAATCTCCCTCAACAGTTAAGAACCACAGCTCTCTGAGCAGCTTAAACTGCAGCGTTTACCAGACATCATTGCCTGGAAACGATTAATAACCACAATCAAAATGATGACTGGCAGGCACGATATCATCACCATGATTCTGGCAGCTTTGTGAGTGGCACATCCTGCCATCTGCATTAAGAGGCACCAAATCCTTGAGAATGAAGACCAACAGACTGAAGATGGGTTTATACCCGCCAGTGCGTTCGAATCAATTCAGTTCCTAACACGTATCGGAATTGACCTACTAAGGACCCTCATAGAAGATTCGAAATATAGGAAACAAACCGCAGTGTGGCTCGCTGAGGCTACTGTTGCCTAGTAGTTGTGTGAATTTCTGTCAAGAACTGTGTGTACTCAATTGAATATCTCGCACAAGTTGATCAGAGGATGTGATGTTCAGATGAACTTTTGTATTACAATTGCCAGGACTCTACACAGAAATGTAGTGATGAGTAATGCAGTTTATATTTCATCTGTTCGTGTATATTTAACCTTTCTTGTATATTTTAAACATTCTTTTATTCACATTTATGGTAATCCTCTGGCATTTTCTGCCGTGAACAGAATTTGTCTCTTACCAATGTACACCTATATTTTAATTTTGGTAGGACAAATAAAGATTTATTAACACGATTAAAAATCAGTACGTTGGAATATTTAGTACTTTTATTATTCGGGCATGCTCCAGAGATCTTCGTATCTCAAAAAGTTTGAAGGCAGCCGGCAAGAAGTTAGGTTTTCTTAAAGGGTTGAGCAGAGATTTCCATCGGTTGGCATTATTCATGTTTCTTCATAAAATTCGTGTTAGGCCAGTCCTTGAATACCCTTCCCAGGTTTGGTCTCCCCCATGCGATCTGCCGAAATTTAGAAAGAGAAATTATCAAAAAAAAAGAAGAAAAGTGCGTGACGTCTCTTTCAAGAGTGGATTGCAGTACATCGAGAAATCTAGGCAGGGGTGGTGCGAATTCTTTGGGCTTCAAACGCTGCAAGAAAGAAAAGATAAATTAAATAATTTATTATTATTTAATAACCTGTTAAATGGAACTGTTATTATTTGTCTGTTTATTAATGCGGATCCCCCGGGACGGCTGCGTGCCAGGAGAGTATGGATATCCCCGACTTTATCTCAAAAACAAACTTTAAGCACCGATCACGCAGTAAGGAATTGTCCATCGAACAACAAAGGATGGTTTTAATTAATTTTGGTGAAGATGGTTTAATAATTCCTTCCAAGGACAAATTGCGGATATTACCAATAGCGCAACATTGATGACTGAGCCAACCCCTAGCATTGTCGCTGTTGTGGATATTATTGCATCAGGCAATCGTGTAACCAATCACTGCCCTGCAATAAAGATATTTAAATTTGGAGATATTTCATTGAGGCAAAAAGTTCCATCTCGGAATGAATGAACTTGCCAAGCCACGAATCCAGGGCTGCGTGTGTTCGGCACCATCTCGCACTCGATAAACGACCCTCTCAGTTCTGTAAAATGCAAAAGGGCAACACGTCGCGCTCAACGAACAAGGCCGATGAACAGCGGCCGCGGGTGTTCTAAGTCCTGGCTCGCCTCGGATCCCGTGTTTAAGTTGGCCGCGCGTGGGGCCTCTCAGTTGCGCAACATCTCGACCTCGGGCCCCACTGCAACGCTTCTCCGTTTCCCCCGAAGTAATTTTTGTTTTGTTCCTTCTAGGAGGCCCCCCCCCCCTGATCTCGGGATGCTGATGAGGCTGCACCATCGAACCCCGGATGATACGACACTGCTCCTACGAAAGGGGTAGTTTATTATTATTATTATTATTATCCGTTTATTTCCATAAGGAAACAACCCCGGGACGGCAAAGTGCCAGGAGGGTGCTAAGTACATATCAGGGTACGAGATACTACGTGCAGTGGGTTACATATACTGAACACGTAGTCTCGTCCCGAAATACATTTTATACACATTTTATGTTTAATATATACAGTATTTACACATTGATGATTCTGTACATACATTATACAGCTCATATATTTACAATTCACTAATAATTGTGGAAGATCTCTTTCCGGTATGCTGCATCCTCACACAGTTTTTCGGCATCTATCTGTAGTGAGTTAAATATTTTCGCTGCATTTGATGGGAAGATTGGTGCTATGTATATATTCCCCGCGCGCGCGCACGGGAATACCGTTGAAAATTGGTCTCAATGCCCGGTGCGTTGCAGACTGCAACTGCTTCCCCACCGAAAACACGAGACAAAGGTGTTTGATCAAACAGCCAAACCAAACTGCAGATTCCGCAGTGTATTGAGTCAAGGGGAGTCTCAGCTCGAATCACTTTTGCCGAAACACCCCGGCGGAACTAGCTGAGCGGTGGACCTGCGTAACTTTCGGATGTCAGCCGATGTACTGGTCGGGGTGTTGCCATGGTAACCGGTTTCTGTGGTAGATAAGACGAGTCTCGCATTTGCGTCGAACATCGTTTGCTTCTCCGGCCGAATTCGTTCCTCCGTGTTCGTCTTTATTTCCCCTTTTGTGCGTTCACGAGTTGCCGCCACACGAAGGGTTTCCTGACGAACAGTTCCGCTTCTCCGCCTCATTATTCTCCGAAATGTGTCGCCAATTAATCGCTCGCAGTGCTAATCATTGCCCGCGTCTCGCGATTGCATCTTTGATTTACTGCGTCCGCCTGGATTTAACTTTTCGCTCGTGATTATCTTCTGGGGAGGGGCACAGGGGGCGTCACTCGCAACAAACTCGAGCCCCACTTTGACAGGCGTGACTGTGCAGCTAAAGTCGGGGAGCTCCATTAATAGCGTTATTTATGACCGTCTGTCGCCAGCGTGAAACTGAGTCTGCGCAGCGCCACTCGATCGGACTGATTACGGATGTGACAACGGGCGCGACCCCGTTATTAATTGGCGTGAGGAAGCGTGCAGGCTCGAGTTGCTTTGCAAATCAGCAGTTTTCACGACTCATAATCTGCAAATAATCCCTCCCCCGCAAACCAATTTCGCCTTTAGCGATTTTCTTGAGGAAGGGCCCAGTGAGAAAGGGGCTCAGTTGGGTGTTGAACATTTGCAACTGCACTCGGTCACGCTCCACGTGTTCTTCTCTTGGTCCGCTTCGAAATCGAGCCGAAAATTTTGTTAACTGTGCAGCTGCAACAGTCGCTCCCCCCTCTCCCCCCACACACTTATTCATTCAACGTTGATGCCGCAGGACCAGTCCTCAGCGTCAAGCAACGCAGCTCAAAACGCGAGCTTAAATCATCAGTACGTTCCGTGACAAATTTTCAAAGGGGTTCGTTCTGTAAATTTGCATTTGGCGGCGCTTATTAATTTGGATTCCGCATTTGACCTTAGTTCGGCATCAGTGGTTTTTCCAGTCATCCCACCCTCCTTGGTACTTCTTCTCCATTGATTTTCTCTGTCTCTTCGCCGAATCTCTCCATCTCCTCGTGCCATTCGCTCGCCCACCGAAGAAGATTGCAAGCGATAGAGCTCGACTCCATCGCTTGAAATCTTCTAATCGACTAAGACTAAGACCGGTGTTGCGGTCTTAGTCAAGTCATGGGAGGTCTAAGGACGAAGTCAGCGTAACATCCAAGTTATGAGGTGTTCATCATCTTGTTTTAATTAGTGTGGTCCGTGAATCGCTAGTAGTGTTCTTCTTCTGGAGAACAAGTCCTGAACAAATCGCGAAAGTGCCCCGTATTCCTCCTCCGTGTCTAAGAGATATAGTTCGTGGTCCTGCAGTGGAGGTCTAATCCTGGTAATTAGGTGGCATCGTAGATCCTCGTAGTATTCGCATCTATGCATCAAATGAAGCCAGAAGCAGAGAGAGCTATCGACCAGACTAAAGGCCGTCAATTTGGCATTGAAAGGGCCATGTCCTGTTATCAGATAGGTTGTGTTTAGTCCTGGGAGGAACCAGGGAAGGGACTGGGGATAACTCTGTGGATGTCTAGGATCGTTGCACCAAATCGATTGTACTTTTTTCCCTCGCGAAGGGTTCCTTCGCAAGGATTCATCCGCGGGACATTTCACCGAGAAATATTTCTATAATTTCGATTACGGTGTGCAAAGCGTTTGAATAATTTATTGGTGAAAGAAGAGAAAACTGTTCGTTAAAATAAATAAATAAAAAACAAACGAACAGAAAAATAAAAATGGACGGCCAAGTGCGAGATTCAAAATTCTTGAAAGCAATTGCGCGTGAGGAAAGGGAGCCAGACGGGGATGATGGGAAGTCGTCAATCTTTCCTCCGTTTGGCGTTCCCAGAGTGCATCTTTGCGAGGGAAAAGGACACGAACGTTGTGTGCGAATGAAACTACGACTCGCTTAAGCCGAATGTCCTTGCACGCCCAGCACCACCACTCGAGGCTTCCTTCTGACGTCACACAAGGCGCTGCCGCTCCCGCTTTTCTCGAAGACCGGTTTCCTGCGGGAGTGACGTCGTACAAATCAGTGTTCACAACTGAGGACCCCGCCTAGAAATTCCTCTTCCTCATGAACTCCCCCCCCCGCCTCGTCCGATGGCGAAGGACCGATCAGGGGGCGAGCTTTCTCTTCTTCTGCAACTGCACCCACTGGGTTCGGTGGTGCGCTTCGTTCGCCGTTTTCTAAAACAGTCGGCGACAAACAGAGACCGGAACTGAGAACGGGGCCTTCGAAGGAGCCCGTGGTGCAGACCCCTCACGCGCTTGCACCTCATTTTCACCTCCCGAGTGTGCAACCTCGTTTCTCTTACATTGCCCCCGTCTCACGCGCCGCATTTTTAATTTTGTCACGCGGCTGCCAGAGTTCCCCCGACAGTTTTTTCATTCGAAATTCTGCTGAAGAGCGACTGCGCACACTCAGAAGGTTCAGCACAAAAGAAGTGACTCCTCTCTCCCGGATCGCCCACCTTCCATTCTGCGCGAAAGGCCGTACGAATCAATGATTTTAGCAATTTAACTTGCTTCCCCCCAACTTTAGTACACAGCAGAGAGAGAGAGAGGGGGGGCACACTCAACCTCGATGCCCTTTGGGTTTAAATCAAATAGCCGAAAGGTCAAGAGCGCGAGTTCAGTTTGAGTTGACCGGAGTTGAAGCCCGTGACTGCTAAATGCAGTATACATTTGTATTGATTGAGTTGTTGTAAACTCCACTGACCTGATGGTTGTGCCGGAGTATAAACAACAACATTTTTTTGAAAGCGATTTCTTCCCGGCCGGAGAACTCAATCCTTTGGTTTCGTCAATCGCAATCTTCGCGTTTCCATTCTTCAAAGAGGATTCGCCGTTGGCAGCACTCTCGATGAGCTAAATATTTGTCGGTTGTTACACTTTGTGAGTGTGTGACACTCACAAAGTGTAACTTTGTTCCTGCAGGTTTTGTACACCGGTCCCCAGGGGAGAGGAACCACCCTTTGCCACATCTAAGCTTACGTTCAGAAATAGCTTTGTTGGAATGTTCATTCACGCGTGAGGAATTATTATTATTATCGATTTATTTTCAAAGAAATGTCCCGTTACAGCTATCTGGCTAGAGGACACGGGTCACACGATAATAATGAATGAATGAATAAATAAATATTGCCATACTATTTAAAATCCATGTTCCCGGATACTCAAATGAATTGATACAATACGTAGCCTGAAACAGCATCTGATTACAACATAAATACATAATCGTAGATACGTGAATACAACAGTAAGTGGATAATAAAGCACCCCGGAAGTTATATCACCTGCAGTTGGACAGGGGCATGCATATCTGACAGAAAGGTGGATCTGTACGTTTTGTCCTTGTGCAGCTTCTGACAGTCAATGGATAACCTGTTAAATATTTCCACCGAATTAAATGGAAACGTGATATCCAGGGAGGTCAACAGCTTGGATCAGAACGGCAGTATCCTGGTACGAGTTCTATTAGGATCTGACGGTCTAGCAATGATGTCCCAGATGCCGTGTGAGCTTAATTTTCTGGAAAGAAGCTGGGCGAAGATCACGAGCTTCCTGGAGATTATATGATACTTCCAAGGCAGCATATTTAGATTAGAGAGCGTGACAGATTTCGAGATTGTAAGTGGTAGGCATGCGACCTTATTTAGCCATTTTAAAATCCAGTATTCCAGGGATACGAACCTGGTTTGGTAAGATAGAGGTACTGAGGACCATATCGTTGAGGTATACAATAGAATCGGTTATGCAACGGAGAATATAGTTAGTGATAAGATGTGGGTTATGGAAGTTGGAGATCTCCTGTTTCACTGCCCATATAGCAGCATGTTTTTTTTTTTCTTTTTCCGAGTGGCATTAAAATGAGGCAAGAACGCAAGGTCTTTGTGCCAGGTGAGGCCCAAATCTTTATGCTGGGTGACTTTTTTAAACTAGGGAGTTGCCAATCATGATGTTTAAGGAGAGCCCAATCGCGTTTAGGTAATTTTCAAGTTGTTGTACCTGTCGGTTGGCGATCACTGTGGCATTTTGTAACAACAAAGAACTTTATATCATTGACATACGTGGTAAAGTTATGGTTTGCAAAGAATGGTTCTAATGATGCGGCAAAGAGGGCGGCAGAGAGGACACCCGCCCCTTGGGGGAGCCCTCTAGAGCAGATAATTTGATGATGATGATGATCTCTTATCCATAGGGTCCTGGTCTGTAAGAGCTTCTTAAGGAGATCTAATAGATGACTAGAGATTTTGAAGTAATTGCCCAGTATGGATGGACAGATTGTTAAAAGCCCCCTTGATGTCGAGAAACACAATATCGAGTTGTTCTTTGTTGCTTAATGTACGTTCTACTCTGAAAAGTGTGTCCATAAGGGTGGTAACGGTGGATCGTCCAGGTAGAATACTATGGAGGGTTGTGGCCGAACATATGATGGACGAGAACAGGAAGGATGGCTGGTTTTTTATAGAGCTGGTGGTGGACTGGGTCTTGCGTCTTTTTCCATTTCCGGTATAGTTTCTGTTTCTTAATGAAGGCGCATTTCGCGTCACTGGTGAACCAGGTCTTGGTCCTGGAGGACAAGCGGACGGATTTGGAAGCCCTTTCACTGGCGATGTCTTTTAACAAGTCAGCTAAATTGGTGAGCGTTCGATCAGGATGGCTAGCGACAATTTGGTATTGGTGTTTAAAGGCACAAGAGCAGCTAAAGTCAAAATGTGCCACGACGATTTGGTTCCAGTCTATAGATCTTAATCTTTGTATGATGATATGTAGTTTTATATCCTTTATTGAGAAGATCCTCAGTTGAGTTTCTTTATGGTTATATGGTCCTAGTTGTTGGGGACAGCAAAGGTTTTCGCAATCAAAGGCAATTGGAAGATGATCCGATGTGAACTTAAAAACCGACGTTGTGAGAGTGAGATTATGAAATATAAAGTCGAAGTTTTGATGTCGTCTTGTAGGTCGCTTATGGGTCAGAGAGAGGTCTAGAGATGAGAAGGAGCGTACGAGGTCACTCATAGCCACATCATGCCTTTGGGAGGGCATGTTGAAGTCTCCTAAAACGAAGGTGTACGTGTGAGGCTTGAAGTGTGTTATAATCCAGGTAGTGAGTTCATCCCTTGTGTCGGGGTTATGATCTGGAGGTAAATAAACAGCCACAACCTGAGTCCTCACGCCATGGACTACAAACATGGCAGAGATGGTTTCAAATGCTGGCGAGTCACTGAGTTGTGCACTCACAAGATGGTGGATGTCTTTGAACAAGATGCAGACGCCACCTCCACGTTTGTGGAGGTGGCATCTGCATTCCCTGCCATTGCAAATATTTCTGTAACTGTGGGGAGCGGCCATGTGAGTAAGTTGTCTTCCATAGTTAAGCCAAGTTTCCTGGATACAAATGATATCCTATTTATCGAGAAGGAGGAGGGACTGCAGAGGAGCTAACTTGTTGCCAATACTGCGCAAATTTTGAGAGAACACCCCGACTGTGGGACATGAATGGTGGGTTTTAGACTCGGTCATTGCTATCGTAGAGGACGAGTAATTGGTGGTTGCCAGAGGGATGGTCTTTTTTCCTCGGAGAAAGGTCTGGTAAATATTCCTGGGGGACAGAAGTCAGGATCAAAAACTTTTTGATAAGCTGAGGGTGAACATATTACTAGGAATGAGGCTTAGCCCGTGTGCCGAGTTTTAAGCTGTTTCACTTCCACATGGAACATTCTTTTAATGGATTCGGGACGTGTAGAAGGTCCAAACTGGGAGGCGAAAATCTTGGTTCTAGTAAGAGCTACAGAGATGTCATATTTCTCGGCGACTGTATGCTTACCACAGTGATTAGGCTTTAATAGTTTCTTGTCAGTTAGAGTTGTTGGAATTTCTCGGTTGCCTTCCAGAGGGGGAAGAGATGGGATGGGGGTCCTTGCTTCTCGATGTGCTTCTCTGGTCGATGATCACGAGTTCCTTAGCTTGGTCATGCCTGTTGTGATGGAGTAGATCGTCTTCATTTCTTTTATGATAGTGTGACAACGTATTAGGACTATTAAGGGCACCGATTGCGTCTTGCAGCCGTTGGTCAATTCGTTTCATTTTTGTCTTTTCATCTCGCTTCTCTAGAGATTTCAGAAACTGACAGTAGTCTGAATCTTTTAGGAGAGTTTCGAGGGCGCTTTCATTTTTCCTAGCCATTATACTGGAGTTCTCGTGTTTCTTTCCGCTATGAATAGGCAGCTGACCACACTCCTGGGGTGTTGTTTGAGTGGCTGCATCTCGTTTTGTGACTGTGCTGAGGTCATGAGGGCAGCCAAATCGTTCGGTACGTAATTCTTGTAGGGTGCTGGCAATTGTCCTGAGGGCTTCACATAATTTCCTCGTTTCTTGCCCCAATGATATTGGTTTTCTCTTCGGATCAGTCTCATGCACCTTCAGAATCTCTTCCGCGAATTCCTTCTCTTTCTTTGCCACGTGAGATTTCAACGATGATAGGTCTTTTTGTATCATCATTAAGCTGGGAAGTTTTCTTGCAGTTGATGCTGTGCATTTCGATCAGGTGCTAGTTTAATAATTTTGATTTGGCTATTACGATTCAAATTATTATCCTCTAGGAGTAAGGGGTAAGTAAGTTATTGCAATCTGGCTTTTTGTTTTTGTTTTCAGTTTGCGACTCATTCTCGTGTGTTTCACGACGGTAAATTCCGAGACTTCGTTCTTGCTAGATGTTGTCATTGAAATATTGTGGTGGCTAGCGATAGATTTGTTCTCTACAGTAACGTTACCCTTGCTTCCGGGTATGTCGGGTTGTCTGCAATTGGGGATCATTGCGCTGCTAATGCCTGGCTGGCGCTTCGCTGCTTTTTTCATATTGACGGACACGGTTGTTATTGGCTGATCAATTGGATATTCTAGAAAGTATTAAATTCTGCTAAGTCACGACTCTCAAGGACAGGTGTATAGGGTTCTTCAGCATTAGAACAATTGTCGCACGCAGTGAGGTGCAGTTCCCACGTCGCGACCTTGAGAGGAGATTAAGATTAGGGAACACACACGAGGGCATTTTTAGCATCGATTATTTCTCGATATTGCTTTATAAAAATCATAAATACCCGTTTACCTTATATCTTCTTTCTCGAATCGCTTACAAATCTGGATAGATCACTTTAATCCGCGTCAAGGAAGGTATCAAACTGAAGCCATTGTATAAGCATGGCACCGAAATATTACGCATTATTGGAGGAGCTCTTTGAGGGCGTCCTCACTCAAATGTGGGCAACGTAAAGTTAGGAAATTCTAAGTAACCGATTATCTCCATCGATCTACCAAATCTTTTATAATTTTAAAAACATATTTCGAATATAGCTCGTACTTGTATGTTTACTGGCTTATGCGTGTATAAAACTTTAAATTCTTTGGGGAGGTGGACGGACGCCAGAAGTTTATCGGATGTCAACAGGGAGCTAAATGGCGTTGTAATAACTGAGAAGAAAGCGGCCGAAAATTAAACATAGGGAAGGCACTTGGGGTGGATGGGATCTATCCAAAGGTTGGCAGGAATGACGTTATGCAACAGGACCTAGAAAATATGAGCAGATGGAGTGAGAAGTGGCAACTAAAGTTTAACCTTGACAAGTGCAAAGTACAGTACTGTTATTTATTTTCAGAGGATACCACCACCACCCAGGGTACCTACCCGCCCCTGATGATGAAGCCACTAGCTTCGAAACAATCGTTTGGGTGGCGGTATCCTCTGAAAGTAAAGAACAGTAGTCTTCTCTACTAGAGAAGCGTTATTTATTTGAAGTAGCGCAACTGCTAATCTATCTCGTTGTGAACGCACCCACAATATGAGATGCAATTAAAACGATGCTTTTGACACCACACACGTAGTTCAACTTTATGGGTTAACTATGCTGTATCTGCACCGATATTACATAGTTAATTACCAAAACCCATAAGGATTGCCTAGTGCATTTCGTTTTCAAATGTTTGTTTTAATTAACGCTTTTCCTTGCAGAAAATAAAAATGAAATTCTGAACGAGGTACATTGGGTGTCCTTCCGCCACCATATTTAACCTGTTTTTCATTTAAGAGTGATCGGCAAGAGTTAAAAACGTTTTAATTTTCAGATAACATTCACGGATAATAATACGAGGATGCTTTCACTTTATTAATAATAATCAATATCGGTTACTGAAAGTGTGATGACTAAAGTAGGAAATACAATTTTTCCATTGAACAGACTAAATGCGCCGTCTCTAGTTGTTCCATTACGATTTATCGAAAGATCTGATGACGTGTCCAACTTGAAGAATGTTTTCAAAAACTCTTTTCCAGCGTCACGCTTTATTTGTAAATAAAAAAAAAAAAATTCCGTTCAATCCGAAAACACCGGGTCACTTGAAACCAGATGCGTTTTCGAATTAACGCATTTCCAAAAGTTTTTTTGACTCTTAAAACCTTGATATTTCTGTTTCTAAATTCCTTAGCTTTCCAACGATATGCTATTCGTCCACACTCTCCCGTTTATTACGTGAGATCACATGATCTTTGATCATGTGATATCACGTAATAAACGGGAGATCACATGATCACATGAACAATTGAGGTGTTCATATTTTCCCCTATCCTGGAAAAACTACTTCAACTTTCAGAGGTTTCAAAGTTTCTCCTCTAGTATAGAGCTAAGATGAAGCTTCGTGCGAAATTTCATTAAATTTGGTCCACTAGGAGATAAATTAAACGAATAAATTTTCGTAACACCTTTTGCATGACGGTTTTTCGTTACAAATTTTTGGAATAACGCCAGTAAAAACGTTTTTAACGTCAATAAACTACAATAATTAGATGAGCTAGTCACTTTGCAGTTGAAGAGAAGAGGTAAACTTGGGGATGGAGTTCATCAGTGATTGGGAGAAGTCAATGAGAGAGTCATTTGCTGATTTGCTGATCCTGTTCAGTGGACTGAACTTCATAAAGTCCGTGTTGGCAGAGTCAAGGCGAAACGGTGTAAGGTTCTTGACTTGTCTACAGGGAGCATTGAAGTTTATTTTACTCAGGATATCAGATGCTTCATAAGTTCCAGTGATTACTTTGCTAGAAGGGCGATGTCAGCAGTAACTCTTTTAGTGCACAGAGGCCTCAGATGAAAGGAATCACACAGCGATTCATAGTACACCCAGTAAGTGATAAATAAGAGAATTTTATGGGTGAGCTGAATTCAAGGATTGGCGGAACAATGGCTTTATAAAGGGTAACAGCTGATTTGTAGTTTTTGAACTTTTGGGGGTTCCGTTTGATAAATCCCAGTGTTTTGAATGCTTTGCTGGTGATTTTAAGGACATCGAATTTAGCACTGCTGGAGAAGAGAATCCCCAAGTCGTTAACTTGGTCACACCTTTCGATTATCACAGAGTTACAGTTAATAGTCGGGGGAGAATGAAAGGGACCTGGCGGTAATTGTGTAGACAGATATGAAGTTTTCTGAGCAGTGGAGACGGGCTGACAGAGCAGGTCATGGGGTCTTGTTAACACAAATTTTTCTAGTAGGAAAAAAGAGGTTAGTATCCCTTTGTATAAGGCAATGGTCAGGCAACACCTTGAGTACTGCATACAGGTCTGGAAGACTCATTCTAGGAAGGATGTAGAGTTGCTAGAACGAGTATAGAGAAAGGCAAGACGTCTCTTGAGGGGAACAAAGGGGTGCTCTTAAGAAGAAAGGCTTAAGTTCTGCAAATTACAGTGTCTGGAGAGTACACCTTCGACGTGATCTGATTGAGGTGTGTAAGGCTGTTGTTGTTGGGGTTTAAAGTGCAATGGCTACTTAGGCCATATTGCACTTATGGAAGTGTATAAAGCCTTGAATGATTTGAGCAGGCTCAATGCTGATGGGATTCTTCTCCTTGCTCAGACAGCGCACACGGGGGGGGGGGGTGTCAAATTCAAATTGAGTAAGACCGTTTGTGGAATAAATGTGCGGAAAATTTCCTTTATTCAGCGAGGGTTGATTGCTCTAAGAAACTGCCAGGTGTCGTTGATAGCTTAAATAGATTTAAAGAGGACACTGGCAGTTTTCGGATTTTCATGGTGAGGCTGAATAATCCTTGAGGAAAGTGGGAAGCCAGTAATTTTTGCACGAGAGGCTCTTGTAAATGGATATCATAAGGCGTAAAATATCAAAATACTTCTGTCCTCTTCAGCAACTGATGTATCGATGCGAGCATTTAGTAGTTTAGATTGCAGCGTAACGGGTTCAGTATCATGAGCTCTGTCATAATTCGTTTCATTCAAATTGAACAAATGAAAGCCTCTTGCTGTCCGATAGCGATACGGTAGGTGCAATCCCAGTCCACTTTTGAGTTATTTCAGGTGTTCGGGGTCCTCGGCCCTTCATCGTGCTTTAAATGCGAGTGGCGCCGACATTTCGGCTCCAGAATGCGTGTCAGGATCGCCTGGATGAGGAGTTTCACCCCCTATTAAGGTCGCAAATTAGATATCTGACGCAATTTGCCGGCAGTTTTGGTATGCGTTAAACTTTTATCGGCCATATGACTTGTTTTAAGCATGCGCCCGAACAGGTTCTTGTAAGAAATAAAAGAAAGCTTTATGCAGAAGTTTACTTATTATGTACATTTAGAGAGAGCTGACATTCTGGAAGACACGCAACAGATGGTGATGTCTGACTAACCTGATCAGCTGTTTTGATCAGGTTAGTCAGAGGCGACCCGAGTGAGGTTTAAAAGGCTGCGAGGGGTTAGCAAAGTGAACGAAGGCGGAATATTTACTGTTATAACAAAGAATTGCAGAGCTGGGCCCTCCTTCAATTTAATCTGATTAGCGGAGGCAAATTGTTCCAGTAATTAACGACTCGCGGGCTAAAAGAAAAGTTTAATGTAAACCTGATCCCCCTTACAGGGAAGTGCATGATTTGTTGCTTCTTCACTTTTTTTTTTGAGCAGTGCAGCAAAAGCTGCTGTGACTTCCTTGCACTGTGTGGCTAATATCGCTGTTACTAATGGTGATAATCTCATTTACTCGATGCATTGAATCCCCACCCCTCCCACAATTCTGCTTTCCGCAGTGGGAGTCTCGCACTGACCTGTAACTGCATTACCCCCAACCTCAAAATGAAGACCGGAAACGCATTAAGACGCCCCTTTTCACTTTCGCCTTTTCCACCTCATCCAAAAGGCTGCGTGTGCATCACGTGATGCCTCGCGTGGGCCACTGTGACGCGTTTTTCGCGCAAAATAGCTCTAGTGGCGCGAGATTTCTGCACGTTCTACTTCGCACGTGCGAGGGAGAATTCTTTCCGAGGACCCCTTCTCCGGTCAGGATGGAGCCACCGTCTCCGATGAACACTCGATTCGGCTGGGGGGGGGAATCCCGTCTCGCTGCTCCACGTGACCCCGATTGTTTCTTGGGCACCTCCTCTTCCGTAATAAACATTGCGAAGCTCGAGTGAAAAAGAATATCGGAATGGCGCGAACCGGCCTCGAGTACGCGTTTCCTGGATTTGAACGAATTTCGGGCGTCATTTTGGGAACACACAATGAACGCTCAATGCGTGGCCGGAATATAGTTTTTTATTGATTTATTTTACACAATTTATTGCTTCACCCCTGAACAGTCTTCGTCTAGTGGGGTGCCTGTATACAGTTGTACAATAGAACTTAGAAAGTAAACATAATAAGCGGTAGTTTCTATAAAATAATTCAACAAACACCATCCAATACGAGTAAATAAAGCGCGCACAACACACGCTCGTATATACAGTGACCCAAGCAAAAGGTAGAGACACATACGCGTCGTAATATATACAACTAACGTACATCCTGATTTATTATTATTATTATTATTATTTCTTTATTTTCTCCTAAGAGACACCCGCTTACAGCTATTAACCAGGGGGTGCACATTCATATATACAAATATACGTTATACACATAATTATCTATTTATAATTTATACAAATCAGTCTTTATAAATTATACAATGTCTAAATTATACATTTTCTAAATCATACATTGTCTGATTAATTATATTATACACATCATTGCCTTATTTTACATGACAGGCAGATAGAAAGAGAGCACAAGCATAATTTACAATTTTAAGACACGAATTCTCCTCAGCAGAGGACGAAGTAGGATTACTTAAACAGAGATTCCACCCTGCGTGGGACAATCAAGAAACTGCTACAGTTGTATTTTGTGGTACCTGTCCTGTCTCATCTGAGATCTGTACGCTTTATCGTCGCAGAACTTGTGGGGGTTAATCTTCGGGGTGTTGTACGTTTGGAGGATGTTAGCCGGAAAAAAATCTTCGAATCGTGGTTAAATTCTGTACGGAGCTTCTCAGGGGAATCCACGCGTCATTGCAAAAGACGTGGGACAGTCTAAGGGCCCGCAACAGGATTGTGGACATTTGGGGCACCAAGCCGATCGGTGAGGAGCTGACACAGGTTGCGCAGGTTTCCTGCCATGAGCAACTGATTTCAAGGAGTGCAACCAAGGTTTGCATATTTTATAGAACGCGAGATGGTGAAAGGATGGCCGTTAAGACGGTTCAACCACCTTCAGATCCAGTACTCGATGAATTTTTTGATGTTAGTGAGGGAAGCAGAGGACCAGGTCGTCGAGTCATACATGGGAATCGGAACAAGATATGTTTGTATGTAGTGAGTGCCAAGTTTTTGGTTGTTTACTCCAGTAAGTTCCTGTCTTATCGCCCACATTGCTGACAGAGTTTTTGCCTTAGTGTTGGCGAAGTGCTGTTGGAAGGTCAGGCCTTCGTCCCAGGTAAACCCCAGATCAGTGTGATGCGGGACCTTCTGGACTATAATACCGTTGATGTATAAGTCTGTGTTAAACTTTTTCTTCAACTTCAACGTCAATCTGTTTCTTAAATATAAAGATGTATCGAGTGAAGAAAGTGGAAGGATGATGATTTAAAGTAGGAATTATGTTATTTTTAGCTTAATTTTACATTCGCGTTAAAATTATTCTGCAAATATTTACGCGTTGCAGATTACGAAGCGGCTTTCATTACAATCGTCGTTTGGAAAACGACGCTGGTTTTCTGATGAAATGAAAGAGAGATTGCGAAAGATTGCGTGGGGAGACAGACCAGACCTGTGAGGCATGTTCTAGGGCCAGCTTAACATAAATTTTGTACAGAAAGATGAATAATGCCAATTGATCGAAATCTTTGCTAACTCCTTTAAGAAAACCCAGCTTTTTCTAGCTGCCCTCACAATATCTGAGACGTGGAGATCAAAGGAAAGCAATTCTCTAATAAAAGCACCCAAATTTTTCGATGTACCAACTTTTTTAATTACCGTATTGTTAATACAATAAGAAAGCATCTCTGTCTGTGGTTTTGTGTGCGTGGGCAAAGCTCATCAGCTCCCACTTATTAGCTGCCATTCGCAATTCAGCCACTAAATTACTCGTTGCAGAGCTTCATTTAAAACGGTACACTCGTTAATATGGAAATATGTTAATTTTGATTGTAGTCCCTCGCAGTACTTGGCACGTCATTGACTTTGATTAAAAATAACAGAAGGGTTCGAGGATGAACCCAGTGAGACACCAATTTCCGGTTGAAATTTTCCCTTTCTCTCACCCTTCCGAGAAGTTTCCGAGCCTGTGAAGAGCCGGTCCTCTGAGTCCGTAACCACACAATTTATCATTAATCTGTGATGCACGACTTGTCAAAGGCGTTGCTTATGCGTAACAGTTTCACTAAGTTTGTTTAAGTCTTAACTCGTGCCTCGATAAATCCGCCAGATTGGGTGGGTTTCGTAAATTTAAGCAGCTGCGTCATTACACTGGATTCAGTTCGATGGGACTCCTTGTTTCATAAAGAGGGGAAACGATAACATTTTCCACTCGATCGATTCCACCCCAAAAAAATAATTTTCTCGAGTTAAGTAATGGCTGTGCCAATGTTGTTCCGCATTTTTTTCGTAAAACAGTAGGAGTACCATCAGGGCCTCGTGCGAGGGCCTTTTCCATATCGTGGCTTGTGCTCAACACTTGGTTGATTTCAAATACACTTGGTGTGTCGTTGTAATTTAGGGAAAATACTTCAATCGTCGTCTGTATGTGTTTTGTAAACTTCTTCAGAGCTACTAGAAAAGTAGTCGCCCCTTCCTCCAAACATACACGAGAGATCTTGGGCAATATCCAGTGTGTTCTCAAAAGCATTTTGATTTTTTTCCTCAAAGTAACCGATTATCTTAGGCTTTGATATTTTTTGCCAGAAACACTCTTCGTTCCCCGAAGCCCAAGTATTTGTTGCAGTCACGTTTAATGAATCCTTGACCCGTCTTCTTACAGAAAAATATTTATTACGAAAGCGCATTTCCTTATTTATCTTCAACCTACTATGCAGTTTTCGTTTTTTGACAATAAGGAATTTAATTCGTTAGAGAAGCAGTGTGGATAATTGGAATCTGTAGCACGGTGGTAGGCTGCTTGTTGTAACTTCATTAATGATTTCATAAAAGCAGTCCAGTGCTTCTCGAGATCATTAATTTTCAGTAGCAATTCCCAATGGCAGTTTTCGAATGCATAATTCATATCAGGCCACTTCACTTTATTCAAATTAAACCTCTGTTTTCGTATTAAATCAATATCTTTAACTGATATCTTCTTAATAGAAGAAGCCGTGGGATTTGTGGTCTGATTTCGTGGGCTTCTTAACCACCAACGGAAAATTGGTAAAGATTAAATCCAACTAGTTCTCGGTCCTATTTGGAAAATTTCCAGATCTGATTCCAATTTTAAGATGTTTTGAAATCTGGCTCATCAGTCAGCTTACCCAAAAAGGCATTGACATTTCGATGGGATTTATTCTTCCAGTAGCAGTTCGGGGAATCGGTGGCGGTCATTACAACCGGACAAGCAAAGACGGTTTTAAGATGAACGCGATAATTGCTACGCACTTAACTTTTAAAGATCTAAGAAAGTTAAATGACTCCCCTTATGGGATCGATATTAAAATAAGTAATAAGATAACGCGCGTAAAAGGCTTGCGAGTTATATATTTACGCACTTTTCCCTCTAATTTTGAGTTCAGTTTGTACCGATAGCAATAAAAGTCATTTCCCATCCAGAAATTTCCCAGGAGACTTTGCTCATTTTATTGGCCTCATCTACCGAGGAATATCTCGATCGGCGTGGTCCTTTCCAAAATCACGTACACCGTATTCCATCACAAGCGTACCAAAGATGCGCTGCGCGATTAAATAATTGCGAATTGGCCAAAGTATTCATTACGTTAACCAATGGCCCAAGTTCAGAAATTGGCCGCCCACTGTTCAATTCGAACTGCGAAGGAAAATTTGAAAAAAAAAAAAAATAAATAAAAAAAATAGAAACCCGAGGGCTGTTCAATAAAGGATGATCATAATTTTCCGCGAACAACCATACTGTTTGCTATTTCTAGCTGAGCTGCGGAATTTAAGAGCACTGCTTTCACCACAAAACCGTACTCGTGATTCTGTGATGATGGGAGAGGAGTAACAGTACAGCAAAAGTGGAAGAGATGTCGAGAGGATCTGTAGGAAGCACGCACGCTATTCTTTGTGACCATTTAATACGACGCGAGTTTGCGCCAGCTGGGTTCCAACAATCTGATCAGCAACAAGTTCGCACGGAGGTTTCTCGGGAGCTACAACCGATGCTTAATGAAGATGGTGAGGTTTAGCACGAGGTGATAACTACGGATGAGTCGTGGCTTCATCATTTCGACCCAGAGAGCAAGCGACAAACTCTGTTTGGAAGTCATCGACAACACCGAAAAAAGCAGAAGGTGGGACTTCTGCAGGAAAGATTATGGTCATCTCTGATGTTGACATTCAAGGAATGGTTTGCCAGCACGTTGTGTCACGTCATACGACTGTTACGGGACCTTACGTGGAACTGTACTATCAGACCTTATATTGACTGTTAAGGCTTTACCAACCTATATACATACGGTCTGATGATGGGTACCGGCAAGGTTCCCGGAACGTCACCTTAATGTATCGGAATTTAACTTCACCAAAAAACATCTTAATATCCACGTGCTACTGTTTGTTGAACAAGCTTCAGATGTTGTCTAATTTTTAATAATATATATATATTTTTTGTTTTTTCCCCCAATGGCGGTATGTTGTGTTATCCTTTCGTGTATTTATATGTACACGAAAGGTTGTATTATCCGTTCATTAATTATATGTACAACTTATACATATTTGTATATTTGCATGTGCACCCCGTGGCCAATAGCAGCGCGGTTGTGTCGTAGGAGAAAATAAAGATGATGATGATGATGTGGACCCCTGGCCTGCAGCCACGAAGGGCAATTGCTTAATGTATGTCTGATAAGATTGAGACATTGAGCAGCAGCACTGCATGAAATAAAAGCTGCCTGATCCTCGACACTACTGGTATTCCTCTCAGTCCAAGGAAATGTTGAAATTATTTTCGTGTAAATATTTTTGCTTTCTGAACGCATTTATTGTCAATTATTAGCATTTTTGGCGCAACACTAATTCACAGAATTAGAGCTGCAATCGTAAACCCGACTGCCTTAAGGAGGGGGGTGGGGGTTTGTTAATGAATTTATGAACAAATTGTCATCAGTAATTTTACTAAAACTATCCAAAAATGAATAAAGCTATAGTGGAAACTGTTTAAATTAGAAACATGGCTCATGTACGATATTTAAAACAAGTGTGGGAATACAAGAAGTGAGATCATCCATAAAGACAGCGTGTTTTTGTATCAATTATAAGGAACAAATAGTTCATTGCACAGATGAATACCATATTTAATGGACTGCTAACCCCCACGTGATTTGAATATAATTTAAATATTAATTAGTCAACCGTATTCTGGAGGTCTTCAGAGGATAACATTAACGTTAAGCAAATATAAATTAATAAATCGTTTATACCCTGGACTGAGACCAGAACAGTTCAACAACTTCATTGAAACTGTTTTTGGTTTGTTGCAGCTGACATAATAGTGCACCAGTTGTGGACTATTATTGGACTGTGCGCTGCTTTTGGTTGGCGCATTATGGCTTCAGCTGCCATTAAAAACCAAACAACCAACCAACAAGCGCTGTTTTTGGCACGATGTGGGCTTCATCTCATAATGTGCAAATTTGCAGCGCTTTCGAACAGAACTGTCAACGAGACTCCCTGAAGATATTCCACTCTTTGACACACTAACTCCGGATGACTGTGTAAAAATCATTACCGCTACTATCAGAAGCGTCTGCGACCTTTCCATCCCACGCAGAAGGCCCTACAGGTATGCTGTCCCTTGGTGGAACCACCAGCTAGACGATCTAAGAAGAAGGGTCCACCATGCTAGGAAAATGTTCCAGCGGGCAAGGGCGACGATGTCCTCCCAAGAGATTACGGCAGCCAGGGAAGCTTACCGCACAGTCAGAAATGAATATACTAAAGAAATTCGCAAAAACAAAAAGCAATCGTGGCAACCTCTGGTGTCTATCTCCGGAAATGAGAACCCCTGGGGCATCGTTTTCAAAATTGTAACTAATAAATTACCACGTGGTGAGGTGCTTGATACAACACTGAAAATAGACGGTACTTCCACCTATACCTGGGAGGACACTATAAATAACATTCTTGATACCATTTACCCTGTTGAAGAGGCACCCTTGACGCAACAGCAACAAGAAATTATCAACCAGAATTTAGAATACCACACAGCAACGGTGGAGCCCCCGTTCACCGGCTTTGAGATGGACCTGGCAATTAACAAGATGAAAGATGGAAAAACACCAGGTGCAGACCTGCTGGAAGTAGAAGTTCTCAAAAAATTCGCTGAGGCCTGTCCAGCTATACTTCTAAGCCTACAGAATAAGTGCCTGGCAGAGGGCACCTTCCCAGCTTCATGGAAGACTGCAACCTTAAAACTAATACTGAAAAACTCGGACAAGTCACCACAGAACCCAGCCTCATATCGCCCGATTGCCTTACTCTCCGTGATGGCCAAACTACTGGAGCGTCTACTCTTGTTTCGACTTTCTGCCTGCTACGAGGAACACCAACTCTCCTCAGAAAACCAATATGGCTTTAAAAAAGGCTGCAGCACTGAAGACGCTGTCAATAATCTAATCACCCAAGCAACGCACTCAGCTTTCAAGTACTCTCTTGCTATATTGGTGGACTTTGCTGGAGCTTTCGACCGCCTGTGGTGGCCCAGCGTTCTTCGGAGACTTCGGCACTCAAATGTTTCTAAAAATCTATATAACAGTTTGAAGTCTTATCTAACCAACAGAAAAGTACGAGTTACTAACAAATATCAGACAGTTACCAGATTCATACACCGGGGTTGTCCGCAGGGCTCTGTGCTTGGCCCGTTCCTCTGGTCTATTGTCTTGGACGAGTTCCTGGGCTTGGACCTTGGGGGGGGGGCTGAGCCCTTGGCCTTTGCGGACGACCTTGTCCTGTTGGTGCGTGCGGACACTAGGTCGTCCTTGGAAATTATTGCAAATGCGGCGCTTGTGAAGCTCCAGAACTGGGCAGCCTTGCACAACCTTACCATCTCGGCAGAAAAAACAAAATCCATTCTCCTCAAGGGCAGACTACAAATTAGAAGACCACCTACGATGAAATTAAACTTCACCCCCATCCGACTGTACACAGAGGTTAAATACTTAGGTATTTACATTGACTCTGGTCTTACTTTCCATAACCACCTGAAATATCTAGCCACCAAAATCCGGAAGTATGCCGCCATGATCAGGAGGGTGAGCAGATCCGATTGGGGCTTGAAGCACAAAGCTCTGACCCTCATATACAAAGCAGTATTTGTCCCGATTGTTTGCTATGGTGCCTCCACCTGGTATAGACAAGCTACACTAACAAAAAACAAACAGAAGCTGGATACAATTCAAAGGTTCATGCTGCTATCAATTAGTAGGGCGTGCCGCACTGTTAGCACCCCTGCCTTGCAAGTTCTAACAGGTTCTCAGCCACTCTACCTAGAAGTAGTCAGGCGAGGCCTATATTACCACCTTAGGAAAGGAACACCAGCTGAAATAGTAAATCTCCAGCTGGTTCTTGCAAATGACCCCAAGATAGAGAAGAGGAGAATCACCCAACACCTACAAGCGATATGGCAACAGAGCTGGGAAACCACACAGAAAGGAGACATCACGAGGCGATTCCTCCCAACTATAAACCATACTTACCCAATAGCCCCTCCCTGGTTCTCACCTGGTCTGCACATGACGTTTATTATCACTGGACACGGCCCCTTCCGTCAGAAACTCACAGCTATGGGGATTGAAAGAGACCCGCGGTGCCATTGTGGAGAAGAAGAGTCCTGGGGGCATCTCATGTATGAGTGCCCTGCCTATGACAACAGTAGAATCAAGTTTGCTACCGCAATTCAAAGGAATCCACGAAACCAAGAGTCCTCGCTGCTGCTCGATGAAAACACATACAGGGCACTAACTGTGTAAGCGCAGGAAATCTTCGCACTGAGGCTAGCCAAGATTGCTGAAATGAGAACAACATTGGATCATGCTGCCCAAGGCCTGAATCAGACTGGCGTGGGTTAGCTCCTTCTCTGCTAGAGGACACTGCCTTGACAACTTACAAATCCTTTAAGGGTAGGAACACTGCTGGTACCATTCTGGTGCGGGACTGCTGGCACTCATCGAGTGCGGGATACTGCTGCAAACCCCTTATAGGGTAGGATCAGCCGGCACCGTTCTGGTGCGGGATTGGTGGCACTCTGGAGAACTTCTGAGTGCGGGATACAGAGTCCATTGGCCTCTGGTGATCATGCAGGGGCACCTGTCCCCTGCTACTTTAACTCCCACCCCCAGATCCCTATTTTCACCTCACAAAGAGCGGACTGCTCCTTAACTTCAGTCCGTCCTCCTTTCCCTCTTTCTGTTCCTTCTAACTCGTACTCCTGCTCTGTTTTCTCCCCCCCCACTTTTTTATTTTTTATTTTTTATTATTATTTTTTATTTTTTTATTTTTTTTATTATTATTTTTTGTATTATTTTTATTTTATTTTATTTATTTATTTATTTTTATTTATTTATTTTTTTTTTCACTTGACCTTTGTCAGGAAGCTTAGGCAACCCTGGCAAAGGCCAGCCAGAGTATAATGGGCAGCCTGGCTCACCTCCCAGTGGTGGTGGCGGGCAACGTGGGGTCCCACTAGGGGCTCTGCGGCCAAGCAGCCAGAGACACAACAACAAAACATAACACTACTCTGACAGAAACCAGACATTACACTTTTTCTGGCTTTTACAGAGATTCTGTATTTCTTCACAAAGTACCATGGTGCAGATGTGGGAAACCACAGGTGGCGCCTTTCACAAAACACTATGCCACTATGCCACTATGTGCAAATTTGCATCTGCACACGTTACCCCAGCACTAGCACATCGTGTACAGTAATGTATTTACACGCGAGTTGCGTACTATATTTTGACTCCGGTGGTCTTAACAAAGAAGCGAGTGAACAAAGGATTATTGTCCTTGAAAGAGAATTCGTTGGCTTCTGTTGGCCCTCAATGTTTAGCTATTTATGATTTCGCCCCTCTTTGGTAGCATTGTCCGACTGCTACTCTGGCAGATCTTCCGTGTGGGAACTTCGTCAGTGGCTTCTCTAATTGGCTACTGTCTGTTTAGTGCGCATTGCGAAATGCGCTTAATTTGTGGAGAGGTCGAACCCAGAGAAATGGTTGCTGTGAGAGAACGGCTAATACTTTTTTGTGTTGTTTTGCAAATAATTGCGAGGACTTTGGATTATAAACACTTCCTTCTTTGGTTCAATAAAAAGCCATAACAGCGAAATCTGTTTTTTGTAAAATTAACTAAAGATTTATTTATTTATTTGTTTATTTGTTTATTTATTTATTGTTGTATCGCTCACACAAATCAGCACCGCCATGGCTTCCGCACGACCACGCCGAATGCCGATCGAAGTGTCAGCCAGCGTTCTCTGCGAGTCCATGACCCCTGTGATCGCGCCAGAGGACGATCATGTACGGAGAAGGGCAATCCGCGCGTTGACCTCACCTCATTTTGCCGGAGTTTGGGTTAAAGTGCATTTCACTTCGAGAAGCTTTTGGCTTCGCCGCGCTCTTCTTTTGCCGAGGTCTTTACGGCAGGCACCGTCGCGCCTGAGGTCAAATACTTTTCGGCTGCCGCGTTTCATTTCAAAGGCGATCTTAAAGAAGTCCGCTCACTCACTCCGCCAAAGTCTTCCGTAGCTGGGATGACTCCCGTGACATTTGATTCCTCCGTTAATAAAAAGGGCGCAGTTCCGAAAAAAAAAAAAAACGCTACGTGTTGAGCAGTTTGAACTGCCATCTGGTGGTTACTCGTTGAAGTATTCGTTGTTTGGTTTATTCATAACCGCCCCCCCCCACACTCTTTTTTTTATATTATTATTATTTTTTATTTCTCCTAGGAGACACCCGGTTACAGCCATTGACTAGGGGGTGGGGTGTAGATACACATTCTGTTATGCAACAGAGAATAATATTAACTGCAATTTTACATTAAATGTAACACTCGTTACTAAATTATACAATAAATGTAGGACTTCTTATCAGAATTATACGATGCATTAATAACTTGCAATCTGCTTACGGCTTAATAAATAAACGAGTACAAATTTATACTGCTGCGTTTAAAGCATAACATCACCATATTTACATTAGCACGGATATTCGCAGAGTAAAATGTTCATTTTTACTGTTTCTTCTGTGGGAGTAGAGTGGAGTGGAGTGGAGTAGGTGAGGCATATCCAGGACAGTGTTTCCAGATGTGGTCGGGATTCCTGTCAGCTACTCAATGGAGGTTCTTAGTGCTGTTTATTTTTTCTTACATCTGTATCTGCAGGTAGCAGTTTTCGAGAACTTCTTTTCTGTATGTTTTGCTCGTGCAGAGTTTTCCAGGGTTGATTTTTAGGGTATTAAACAGATTTAGAGTGTTTGCTGGAAAGAATCTTCCCAGACTGTGTAAATGAGAGCTTGAGTTGCTGTTCCTTACCTGCAACTCGTCTTTGTTTTTCTCCGGGTGTTACTACCCACTCTCGGGCTTTCGGTGAATTCAGCCGTCCCTCCCGTTAAGATCTGAGCAAGTGTCATCTTATTCTTCGTAGTGATCGTTTGTCTCCAAGGAGTGACTTCTAGATTGGAGTATAGTATTCCTCTTGAGATGGTAAAAGGCTTAGCTGAAATTCTGTTCAGCCATCTCAAGAGCCAGAATTCTATTCCTACAAAAGCCTTGAGAGTGCTTTCGGGAGCTGAAGACCAGATTTGGGACGCGTATAGAGGAACACGGATAACACATCTATTAATATACTGAATCATTAAATTGGGGTTTCTAATACCGGTGAGCTCCTGCCTGGTTGTTCAGAATGCATAGTGCGTATTAACTCCCCGTCATCGAGCAGGTCGCACGACGTCTGAGTCGTAATTCTTTCGATTTCTTTGACAGAAAAGGTCAAGCGTGAGAATAAAACGCGGAATGCGCCGTCTTCTCTTCGCTGTTTTCTCAGAGCAAAACCAAAACTTCGAAGTAAAATTTTCCGTGAATTAACTTCTAACAAGTTTTTAAAGTCTCGTGAAACTGCGCATCGCCTGTTTCCCCGATGAGTGATGCCCACAGCAGTTCCTGTCTCAAAATCGAAAAATCGTGGGAGTTTTCGATTTTCAATAATGGATAACGAATAATATCTTTATTGCAATCGGCGAAAATAAGTAAATTTTCCATGGAAGCCTGATGCAATGCCCTGACACCAAAAATGCTAACATAAAAACCAACGAAACTCTAACAACAACAACAACAACAACAACAAAAAAAAAATAAGTTGTAAACACATGAAAACAGATTTTTTTTTTTTTTTTCACAACATCAACAAACAGATCGAGGAGAAACAGTGACAGTCACTCGGCTGAAGACGAGAGCTGCTCCCTGATGATGCGTCTTCTGTAGGATTTGTCCTCGATGAATTTCTTGTAGTCAGCATCCATATCTTGCACGTTGTGGAGCATCTCCATTGGCAGGAATCTGTCGCCCTTCCTGAGCCTCCACGCCACGGACTGTAAAGAAGAGAGGGCCCTTAAGGGTCTCGGGGGATTCTCCAACTGCAAATCTGCCAAAAACTTAGCGTGTTGATTTCACCCGCTATCATTTTAATGGTGACGAGGAAGCGATTTTGGTGGCTGCGACGCATTTCGCTTTTTAATGTCGAAAATTCGCGTTTGTTCGCGCCACGTGCGTTGCCCAATTGATAAAAAAGAGCGGGTCGCCATCAATAATTACCACACGTGGCCTCCTCCGGAGGACAGAGCAGTTGGCAAAGAATCATATTAGCGAAAGTGGATGATGTATGGCCACGGGACTCGTCGGACGATGGACGAAAGCATTACTAAGCACCCCCCCCCCCGTGTCCAATCTAACACTGGGAGCTCACGTTTGCGCCGCGAACAGTGCGCACACCTTCGGATATTGATCCTTCAAAGGGCGAGCCGCTCTCGGAGCTGTCCACGAGAAGCGTGCCAGAAAGACGGACATCGGGAAGGCCCCTCACTTGAAGACGTTATCCGCTGTGCACACCGAAAAGAAGCGTCCTCTTCTGCGCTCGAACTCTTTTGCAGCGAGGTCTACTCGTGCTCAGCAACGTTATATTATTCTTATTTTTTAAACTTTTGCGTGTATTCTTTAAAGCCACGTCGATGTGACTTCAAGCAATACATTATTTTAACAAATCTGTGGATGCCATCATTCCGATATGAAATGCAATCCGGCAACGAAGAAACACTTGAAACGACACTGAGCTCAGGAGCAGAAGAATCCTCTTTGCCAGATATAAGACGCGACCGAGTTTTCGAAGTGCTGAAACCGAGTAACATATCTTTGCCGCACTGAGGATAACTGAAAGATTTCTTACTGCAGGTAAAGATGATTACCTGGAGATCAATATTTAAGGAATTGGTCTAGAAGTTGAAGCTTTTTGAGCGGGGCGAGGTTTCGCAAAATGGAAGGTGAAATGCAATGCGCTATCATCGGCAAAACGAAGGATGACATTTGCAGTGAATGGATACACAAGAGGAAAAGAGCGAGACAAAAGAATTCAAATATTCAACCAGCATCAGTGGAGAAGTTACAAGACAGAGGATCTTCCACTACTCGTAGTGAGCGGTCAGAGAGTGGATGAAACGGTTCCTGTGGGTTCCACAAATCCGCTTAAAATACTCCGTGATGATGCAAAACTTTGCTAAGCTAGCCGATGTGGGAAGTGTGGTGGTGGTGTGTGGTGGTGCTACTGGTATTTTAATTACCGGGAGGCACGATCATCAGGAAACTACCCCCAGCATCCGTCCACGGCACAGGGAGCCGGACCTGGGACAGTAGAAAACACCTGTCGGACTTCCTGCACTCTTGCAACAGCGAGACTGAAGGGAGCCAACAGAAAGGGGAATTTTAGAGGAAGGAAGAAGGCACGGAAGGCATATGGAGACGGCACAGCGCAAAGCATTTCCAAGAATCAGAGAGAGAGAGAGAGAGAGAGAGATAATTTTGAGAGCGTAGTTAGTTGTTTGTCTAAGAATAGTCCGAAGACTTATAGTTGGCGATCTGCTGTTTGACACCACCAACCATCAACAATTTCATTCTCTTGCATGTGAAGGGGGGGGGGACGACATGTAAGCCCCTTTCCACACGAAAGGAACATTAGTTTTCTTACTTTCACTTCAAGCAGGATTCTCTCATTTCGTTGGAACCCGCAGAAAAAGACTGGCGGTTTTGCTCTCAGGAGAACTCAACAGTTTTTATTTCACACAATACAGGGAGGGGGGGTTCCAATGACAGGGCTCGAAGGTAAAACGAATAATGAAGCATCAGAACGATCTTTGTGAAAGCGAATCTCTCCATCTGCATTTCGGCCATTTGTTTGACGCCGGATGGTTCGCGGGAAATCGTGAGACGGGTCGGATCGACGAGACCGCATAATGGCAGAAAAACCGAGAAAAATCCCTTCCCCCCTCTGTTAAGGGAGGGACAATCTAAAGAGAGAGCATTTCTTCAGCAAGCCTAACCTGTGTGGGTGACGTTTGCGTTCAGTGAAATTGCCTTCGGGTTGTATTGATTCTTATAAAGATCTCGGAGTTCTCCAAGATCTTTCTAAGAATTAACTCGATCCTTTAAAGTGTTAAAGTCGTCTGTGAAACCAAAGCACACGCTCGAGTTCTTTAAAAAATAAACGCGTACAGGAGGAGTGTAAAGGCGGATCCCTGCGGGTAACTGGCGTTAAGGGTGGACGAAGGGGGAGGGACAGTGTGCCATTGATCGAGGTATGGAATCTTCGAAACGTTTCCTGCTTTGCTGATTGTGAATTATCGAGTCGCACGTTGCCTGTGTATACGACGTGGACCTTTCGGGGTTGACATCAAGCTCCGTCGAAACAAACGCCAAAAAGTTATGAGATCGCCGATTTCTTTTTTTGGAAGATATGATGAGCCGAAAGCTTACGACATTGGGAACGGAAATGTTTTCAATCGAATTTAATACGGTGAGAGGAAAAGGCTGATTTTTGGCGGAATCTGTGGCACCTCTTTGTGGAGAGGGAGAATAAAAGTGAGCGAGACTACGCAGGAAATTTACGCGGAATTTTCGGTTGACCTTGAACACACAAAACGAAACAGCCGTTTTGTCCTTCGAAGGGTGCCCGATACTCCGGAGGTTTTCTTAATAAAAGGAACACACACACTTGGCTGCTTCTGCGCTGTGGGCGTGCCCTTGTCCACGTCGGTCTTTCGTGCAGCCTTCGAAAGACTTTCGAGTTTGTCGAAATCAGTTCCGCTTCCGAGGAAGATTAAAAACACCACGGAAGACGCCACGCGGAATGTTCCCAAATGATGAGTGATGCGCCACGCAGGCAACACGAGCTGTTTTCGTAATTCGTGGAGAAGTAGCGGGTGTCAGCTCGGGTGTGCAAAATGCGCAACCAGAGACCTCTGTCGGCCGTCACCCCCTCGGGCGAGGGTTGTTTTTAGAAATTGCTTCGCGACGAATTGCCTTCTGTCTTAAACCGAACGAAGCAGCACCAGTCCGCAAAGTCCGCACTTAATTATCCCGATCGTGTTTTCGTGGTCGTAGACGATTCGATCGGTTGTAGTAACAGTCGAAACTGTCGCCGCTTAATAGGATTACGTGTCAGCTGCACCATCCTCCAGTTGCCAGTGGAGTTGGTGCACGTGGCCGAGGGATTTGCGCAGATCCCGTAAAATGGAGCTGTTTCTTTTTCTTCTTCTTCTTCTTATTAGATCGCAAATAAATATAAATAAACCGAAATTTGGTTGCCAACTTGCCCTGTATAAGCTGAAAAGATGTAAAAGACTCCACAAATAGAGCCACAAACAAATCACTATGAAGGAAGAAATATTTAAAGAATGGACTGAGCTCACTTTTCAACATGACTTGTCCGAAACCGAACAGTCACACGCACAACCCTCTGTTACACTTTTTGGCCCTCCCTGCAAACCTCCAATATCACTCCTGACCATAACCCAAAGCCATCTGATGAAGATCGTCAAAAAAGTTGCACTGAAAGCTGTGGAAGTTTTTTGAATCTGTAGTTCATATATTATAGACCTCCTAGTCCATATTTTCAATAAAATCCTGGAAAGTGGAGAAATTCTAAAGATCTGGAAGACATTTTTCAGGAAGACCTCAAGATTTCAGGCCTATTGCCATCGGCTGTGGGTTCCTCAAGATATTGGAAAAATCAATTCAGCAGACTATTGCAGACCCCTGTTTCAACACAGGCCTCCGTACCTCCACACCGTGATTAAGGGGAGATCTACTAATAGCAATCTCCTGGACACCCTTACCAGAATCTAGAAGCCCTCAACAACAGGACACAGATTGTGTTATTTTCTTTCATATAAAAGCTGCGTATGACACAATAGACATAACAGCTGTAGTCTTCAACGTTACAGGAAATATTCTCAGCATAACTACATCAATCCTGGAACGTAGACATCTTATTATCTCACATTGCAGCTTTGGGGAACCCCTATTAGCAATGCATGTTGTCCGAAACTGATTTCCAGTCATACGCTGATTACCTAAAACGCTACATCACATCTCCTGACCAAAATCTGGTCCTCAGCACTACTCTCCAGGCAAAAAAATGATCCCTGAACTTGAACGACGTCTGGCATCAATCGGACTACATATTAACAAAGCAAAGACAACTCAAATGCCTTTCAGCTGGAAGAAGTCACGCAATGACAATGGATCATCCATTCGAAAGGTTAAAGTGGCTCCTGAAATGGCTCAACCAGTACACCATTTCTAGGGCCCAACTGTACATAAATCTCGAACTACGGAAGTAGCGTAGAAGGCATCGTTTTAATTGTATCTCATATTGTGGTTGCCTTCTCAACGAGATAGCGGTATTGCACTACTTCAAATAAATAACGAGAGAGGACTACTGTTTCAGAGGATACCACCATCCAGATGATCGTCTCGAAGCTATTGGGCTTCATCATCAGTGGGTGGGCAGGTACCCTGGTAATACAACATGCCATCACGGTTGCGAAGTTAGATGTAACTTCGTATTCATGTTGTATTACCAGGGTACCTGCCCACCCACTGATGATGAAGCCCAAGGGCCTTAAAAAAAAATAAATAAACAAAATAATAATAATAATAAAAAACATAAATAAATAAATAAAATAATAATAATAAAATAATAAATAAAATACATATTCAGTTAGAGTAGGGGTGAAGACTGAAGAAGGGGGAGGCAGATAGAAATATGGGGATGACAGGGAAGGCAACCCCAGAAAGGTCAGTGAGGACTGGTCCCACCAGGAGAAAAAGGATGTAGCAGGGAGGCAGAGGAGACAGAAACTCGTCCCCTCCCTATCCCTACCAGGGGAGGGGGGGATTAAAGTGAACCAAGTTAGGGTACCCGGTTCAGAATGCTAGTTGGCCAAGAAAAGCAGTTGACATCTAATGGCACGCTGGTGGCGTTGTCAGTCTTCATCTAGGAGATTGTCTTATTCGTCACATCCGTGAGAGTCAAGTCCAGTAGTATACGAACCTTTTGTCTTTCTTAGATTGTCTTAATTTGTGGGTTGTTTCTATTCTATGGTTCTTCACTTGGTAGTTATCTTTGGTGGGTAACATCTTTGGAGAATGTATGGCAGTTCACACCAATGATGGTAATGCTGGTCAAGTTTAGCTGCCTTGTTCCAGTACCATCAGGGTCCTTGGGTTCATTTAGTAGAGGGTTATCACGTTGCTGCGATTAGTTGTCTTCTCCTCAAGAAAAGCTGCTGTGCGTAGTTGGTGAGAGCTTGATATTCTTCCTTAGTATCCAGTTGGTGGTTTTCTTTGCCCTTTGGCATATAAGTCAGCTTTGTGATAAGCTGGCAGCGGAGGTCATCGTAGAGGGGCCACTCGTGCATGAGGTGATCCCACTCCTCATTTCCTCCACAGGAGTATGTTGGGTCCTCTTCTAGGCCAAAGGTTGTTAGTTTTGCCTTTATTGCATCATGGCCAGTAAGCAAATACGTGGCATACAGGCCTGGAGAAAACCATATTGGGGATTTTGGATAGATTCTGCTAATATCCGGGATGAATCTCCTGGTGATTTTCCCCTTGGTTGAATTTGTCCAGCGGTTCTGCCACACCCGCTGCATTTGTGCTTGAAGGCTCCTCCTCCTCTTCTCTATTTTTTGGTTGTTGGTAAGATTCTGCTCGAATCCCAAGCAGGTCTGAGACACGCCTTAGAAAGATGATACATGATACAACATTCCAGTTCTCACCACCTCCAGGTCGTGGGGGAGGGCCCCCACCAGGACATGGAGGGCGTGAGTACTCACAGTGCAGCGGGCACGAGAGATGGAGAGCAGGACCGTGCGTTGAGTGGAATCCAGGATTTGTCTGTTTACTGCAGTCGTAGCCTTGCCAAACCAAACTCCGGCTGCATACGTAATCACAGGAATGAAGATAGCCTTGTAATACAACAAGAGGGTTCGCTTGTTGAGACCCCAGTCCCGACGGGAGATCCTAGCAACCATGGCAGTATAGTTTCTTGCTTTGTATTTGAGATGAGCTTGGGAGGAGAGTTTTCTGTCTAGTACTATGCCAAGATATTTCATTTGCTCCGACAACGTTATGGTCGTTACACGTTAATTAATTAATTAAGTAATTAATTAACGACAACGTTAATTAATTACTAAATGAGTATTAAATGCTAAATATTATTATATAAATTATTAAATTAGTCCTCTTATTATATTTGTACCTGCCGGTACACATTACCAAAGATTTCTGTCCTATACATTTTGTCTGTACGTAGTTTCTCTCCATCTATATTTAAATTATTAATCCAGTTTCTCTGGATCTGTATTTAAATTATTAAAAGAATTGGCAGTATTTGCTGGGAAAAATCTCCCCAGAGAGTCCAACTGAGTCAGTTCCGACTTAAGAATTGGTTCTTCTCTGTTTATTCTCGGTCGTATCATCCGAGGACGAGTGATCACGTTTCCCACTTTCGCCCCATCTATTCTCTCTCTCCGTTAGTAGCTTTGCCAGAGTTAAGATGTTTCTGGTTGTGATGATATACTTCCAGGGTGTGATGTCCAGATTGGCAGACAAGACCGCTCTTGAGATGGTAAACGGTTTCCCGGCGATCTTGTTTAGCCATCTCAGGAGCCAGTATTCTACTCCTAAGAAGGCCTTGATGTTGTTCTCTGGGGCCGATGACCAGATAGTCGATGCGTACAACGGAATCGGTGTAACGCATTTAAGGATGTATTGGATCATGAGATGAGGGCTTCGGAGACCGGTGAGTTCTTGTCTAGTGCTCCACAGTGCTGCGTATGTCTTTTTCCTAATGTGTTCGAAGTGAGGTATGAAGTTTAATCCTTCATCCCACTTAAGGCCAAGGTCGACATGTGCGGGGGTTTTTGGACTCTGGTGTTGTTTACGAAAATTGTAATTTCATTTTTCTTCTTTTTGTTGGTGAAGATCATTTGGGCAGTTTTCTTTTCATTAACTTTCAGGCCAATGTAGTGCAGATATTCTTCTAGTTTCCTGATTGCCTTGTTTGCTTCCTCTGATAGATGGGGTGCAGTTTCTTGTTCTTTAGAGATTACAAAAAATTTCAAATCGTCAGCATATGTAATAAATTGCTCACAGTTTTGAGCTAAAAATTGGGCTAGTGCTATTGCGAAGAAGGTGGCGGACAATACGCCCCCTTTAGGTACTCCCCTAGAGATACAGTAAGTTGCTGTTTGTTTCCCGTTTATTGCGACAATTTGTCTTTCTTGAAGGGTGTTAGAGAGAATGCTTAAAGTGCTTCCTGAAATGAGGAAATACTCCTTGAGGATTACTGTTATAGCTGGGATTGAGACGTTGCCCAGTTCTTTTCCACTTTCGGTAGAGCTTTTGCTTCTTTTTAAATATAACCTGTGGAGTGAACCAACAGTTCGCTCTGTCGGAGATCTTTAATACTTTCGCTGCTCCTAGACGGGCGGTATGCAAGAGTAACCGCGAAATCTCGTCTATGGCTTCTTCAGTGGACATCTTATGTAGACTTTGAAATTTGTATCGCGCTAAGCGTTGCAAGATGACCTCGGATTTAATATATTTTGTGGAAAATATCAACTTCGATTCATTACCCTGATGTGTGCCGCAGTTCTGATCGGCAGTCTGTCTTCGAAGAGCAACCCCCATTGAAAGCGCAGAGTGGTCGGAGGAAAACTGTACGGAGTTGTCTATTAAGTTAACATCTTGCGCGTTAAAATAAATTAAATCCAGGCGCTGTAATCCTCTTGTCGCAGGTGTTGTTTCATTCCGAGTGCTTCTACCGTGGCGTCTAGCTCTGCTTTTGCATCTTTATTCCTCAGCAAAGGCATATTCAGATCTCCTAAGATGATTGTGTCAGTATTTACGTCTAAGTTTGATACCAGCCAGGTAAAGAACTCATTTCTGATCTCCCTCGTATGTTCTGGTGGCATGTAGATGAGGCAAAGCTGTACCTTGCTGTTCTCACCAGAGAATGTGGCGATAACAGCTTCAAAGTTATCAGAATTAGAGCTGTGTTCTTTCCCAATCTGGAAGTCGGTTTTATATAGCATCATTACTCCTCCGCCCCTTTTGATTTCTCTCCCTCTACCGATGCACTTGTAGCCTAAATTGTCTGTCAGAGCGTTCAGCTGCTTATTATTTTGGAGCCACGTTTCTGTCAGACAGATAAATGAGTGTTCTGAATTGATTAGAAGGCTCTGCAAGGTGTGGAGTTTATTGGATATGCTGCGAACATTTTGTAGAAAAAGGGAGACTTTTGTATCCCCTTTGAAGTCTGGCGAGGTGTTCGTTGATTGCTATTGTTTTGCCAGGGTGTTCACTGCACTAGTTGTGGGCCTTGTCGATTGTTCTCTGTATCTTTTAACGAGGGTGCCACTGGGCCATATATTTCTGTTCAGTAGTTGGGCTTCACAATTAATGGGGCAAGAGATGGTGAAGGAGGAGTAGGCAGGGTGTCTGGTTCGTACTTGACGTACCTCAACATCGATACCAATTCCCTCAACACACATTTCTCTGATGACACCAGGAGTAATATTGGGGTTGATTCCCGAAACAAATATTTTCCCTCTCGTTTGAACCGAAGTGATGTTGTACTTTTCGGCAAGACAAAGACGATATCCTGTGGGTAACCTCGGCGAGGAAACAGGGATTTTATGCATAGGATCGCCGTTTGGTCGCGTTGCATCATGTTGCTGATTGGTAGGTAGCGGGTGGCTTTCCCTTTTAGTAGAACTTTGGTCAGCTGATTTTGATGGGAGAGTAACCATCTGTGCGTAGGTAGGTTGTTTCGGTGCATATAGCTCTATGTTGAAGAAGTGATTCTTATCTATGCAGGGTTGGCTTGCGGGTATCGCAGTGCTAGCGACAGTTGTCTCTGCTCTGTTTTCTGTCCTGCAGTCTGGACTTCTGTTCGGGAAGTTTTTAGTACTTTCCACCATTTCGGGGCGTATCTGTTCTCTGCGGGGATCAGCTTCGTGCAATACTGTTTTTATTTCGCCTGGGAGGGTAGTCCTGAGACGAGTATCGTGCTCTTTCTTTGCTTCTTTAGGAGAGGTAGCAGGGCCAGCTCGTAAGTGTTTAGCTGTCTGATTATGTCGTTTGTTAATTATTATTATTATTAAAATCAGTTTATTTCCCAAGAAACCTTGGGTCACCCCGGGACGGGTCTGTGCCAAAAGGGTGTGAATACAGACTAAGGGACGAGAATCACAATGTACAATAAACAAGGGTACATTCGTGCTCGACCCGAGACTTTTACAGGATTAAATAAACAATAATGTACAAAATATACAGTAATATACAAAATATATGATTGCATGAAGACAGAAAGTCTTTGTCATATACAAAGAGGCAAGTTAAAAAAAAAAAAAGTCTGTCCAGGAGCAGGTGAGTATTATAGGTTCATAATCTGGTAGCAGTTCTTGAGGATTTCCTTCCTGTAGGGCTTGTCTTCACAGAACCTATCAGGGTGGATCCTAAATTTATTGAAGATCCGAAGACAATTGGCTGGAAACGTTCCTCAGGGAATCGATGTTTGACAGAGTAAGACGTAGAGGGAGACAGGAGTCGGGGTGCTCCCCCTCTTGCCCTCCTAGGGCCAGAGATTAATGTGGATACCGATGGCGCATCAATTCGCCTCGTTATAAGCCGTGCAAGCGTGAAAACATTTTTTTCGGGATGATATGTCTCCAGGGAATGGTGCCCAGATTTGCTTGTAGGATAGATCTGGAGATAGTTAGGGGATGGCCTACCACCCTGATCATCCATCTAAGCAACCAGTACTCTAAACTGAGATACTTCTGAAGGTATGAGGCAGGGGCAGATGACCAAATTTCTGAAGCATAGAGAGGAATCGGCGTAATACACCTCAGGATGTGCCGAACAAGCAGCGCTGGCTGATGAATACCAACGAGCTCTTGACGCACTGCCCAAAGAGCACCCAGCATACGTCTTCTGCTTCATCCTGGCAAAGTGAGGCTGAAATGTGAGCCCAACGTCCCAGGTGAGGCCAAGATCAGTATGAGAGGTCACCTTTTGCCCCGGTTCCCCACTCACAAAGATTTGGATATCATTTTTGGCTTTCTTCTTGGTTATCGTCAGTTGTGCTGATTTGGAAGGGCTCAGATGCAGCCCAATTGTGGCAAGATAACTTTCCAAGCTCAATATCTGCCTAGAAGCTTGTTCGTTGATATCATGAATCTGATGATCATGATCTGAGCTCACGTAGAACTTCAGATCGTCGGCATAAGAAACAAAGTTCGGATTCTGAGCAAGGAAAGGCTCCAAAACTGCTGCAAACAGGATAGCTGACAGTACACTTCCTTGTGGAATTTTTTTTTTTTTTTATGAGAACCCCAAACACGAGAGGTATTAGAACATATAGTACTTAGTACCGTGCTTGGGTTTGAGGTTAAGAAGACGAAAGCAGATATTTGTTGACATTGGACTTGAACTTCTGTAGACTGTAATTTTCAGGAAATACGTATGAAGGAAGGTTGTTCCAGAAAACGGCAGTTGAATGAATAAATGAGGAAGATGAAAAGTTGGTTCTGTGGGTTTGAAGTTGGACAGTAAATGGATGTTGGCTGGTGGCTGCACGTGTTCGGACTGTTTTGAAAGAGAGAGCAGGAATTACAGAAGCCAATTCAGAAGAACAGTGCCCATGGAAGTATCTGTAGAAGAGGCATGCAGCAGAAACAGTACGTCTATGAGAAAGCGAGTGGAGAGACTCTGTTAAAGATGAATCATTAATTAACCTAACTGCCCTCTTCTGAATGGAATCAAGAAGCCTGAGAGAGGTTTTGGGGGCACCATCCCAGATGTGGGAACAATATTCCATGGCAGGGCGGATTTGCGATTTATACAGAGTGAGCAGCTGTTTGGAAGAAAAGGAACGCCGAGAGGGAAAGAGAAAACCAAGTTTTTTAGATGCAGAGGAAGCAATTGTAATGTGCTTGTGCCAAGAGAGATTAGAAGTCAGGGTAATCCCCAAAAGAGATATATCATTTTGCCTAGAAATCGGAGTGTCACTAAAGATAAGCATAGCACCAGAAGAATCTTTTTGCGAGATATAAGACAAGACTGAGTTTTAGAAGGGTTGAAATCAACTAAGTTGTCTTTGCCCCATTGGAGAATTACCTGAAGATCGGCATTTAAGGAATTGGTAGCAGATTTTCGAGAAGTTGAAGCTGATAGGGCAGGACAAGGTTTCTCAAAATGGAAAGTTGAATGCAATGTGTTATCATTGCCCAAACTATGGATAGGATTTCCAGTCAATGGAAGAAGGTCATTGATATACAAGAGGAAAAGAGTGGGGGAAATAACTGAACCTTGGGGGACACCGGCATTAGTGGAGAAGTTAGAAGACAGAGAGCCATCTAGCATCACCCTCAGTGAGCGATCACAGAGAAAACTGGATAACCAATTACTAAAAACAGTTGGCAAACCGTAAGATGGAAGCTTGTTTAGAAGACCTTTAGGCCAAACACGATCAAAAGCCATTGAGATGTCAAGAGCAACTACTTGTGTTTCACCGAACCTTTCCATTGAATTAGTCCATAAATGGGTAACATAAGCCAGAATATCACCAGTGGATCGACACTGACGGAATCCATACTGGTGATCGTTGATCAGGCGGAAGGTTTCTAGGTAGTTTAAGAGTTGGCGGTTAATTGATTTCTCCATTACTTTAGAAAGAGTAGAAGTAATTGCAATGGGACGATAATTGGATGGGAGGGATTTGTCACCCATTTTAGGAACTGACTGGATAAGAGCAAATTTCCAAGCAGAAGGAAAAACACCTTTGAAATAAGAAAGAGAAAAAAGGCGGCAAAGGATAGGAGTAAGTTCAGGAGCACAGGTTTTGAGAACAAGTGGAGAAATACCATCAGGACCTGGAGCTTTCTTAGCATTGAGATTCATCAAATTCCTTCTGATATCCTTTTGACGGAAGACTACAGGAGGCATTGAATGGGGCGTGTTAGGAATGGTGGGAGGTGTTTTACCAAGATCATTAATACATGAGATGGAAGAAAAATGGGATGCTAGCAGGTCAGCTTTATCCTTGGCTGAAGTGACAACAGAACCATCTGGTTTGGACAGAGGTGGGAGCAGAGATGGGCAAAATTTGCGGCCAATATATTTGGCAAGAGACCAGAATGCTCGGCTACCATTAGGGCAAGAAGCAAGTTTTCTACTCTTAGCCTGTTCAAACTCTAGTTTGCACTGATAAATAACTGCTTTACAATTGTTGCGAGCTTTGGTGTAGGCAGAAAATGAAACTGAAGAATTAGAAACAAGCCAATTACGATATGCAACGTTCTTCTCTTGGACAGCCTTAGCACATTTATTGGAAAACCAAGGTTTAGACGAGATTTTAAAGTGGAGTGTGGGATAAAGGATTCCATTCCAGCAAGAATAATTTCACTGACACGATCTGAGCAAACGTTGACATCAGAACTTTTGAAACAGTAATCCGACCAAGGAAAAGAAGAAAAGAAGTCTCGCAGGTCATCCCATTTTGCATTCTTCTAATGCCAAACAACACGAGGTTGGGAATAGCCATGAGATAAAGGTTCCATTGGAGAAGAGACAATCACCAAGTTGTGATCTGAAGTGCCTAAAGCAGCTCTCACTTCGACCGTGTACTTAGAAGGGTTGTTTGTGAGAAAAAGATCGAGCGTATTGGTTGTATGATTAGGATTGTCCGGTATTCTTGTAGGTAAATGAACAATCTGTGCTAGGTCATTAGTAATTGCAAAAGCCTCAGCATCTCGATCTGCTGGGTCGGTGTGACTAGAAAACGGAAGCCAGCTGGAGTTGTGAACATTAAAATCACCAAGGAAAATTACCTCACTGTTAGGAGAGTTGGACTGAAGAAATTCAAGTTGCAACGAGAGGAAGTCAAAGAGCTCTAAGTGATTAGTGGAGTTGGGAGAACGGTAGAGACAACAGATGAATTTGACACAATGAGGTAGAGAGATTTTAAGCCAGAGAAGATCAAAGAGAGGAGATTCCAAATTGCCAAGTCTCTGACAGGGAATATCAGAACGGACATATGCACAAGTATCACCTTTGAGGCGAAAGGAATCATACAGCGAATAATTTGGGCATCTGAGATGAGCAGTAGATGAAACAACCGATATCTGAGATTCTGTCAGAAAAAGTACATGAGGGTTGGCAGACTGCAAGTGGAAATGGACATCGTTGAGATTAGAATTGAGACCACTTATATTTGTGAAATGAATTAGGAAGTCCTTGGGAGGTTTAGATCTTTTCGCAGATAAGCTTGCTGTATTAGTTAATGGAGCCTAAGGAATGCCGCTTGAGACGTCAATACTTACTTGGAAGTCATTGCGGGTCACAGACAGATGTCTAGGAAGTAAAATAGACTTCAAAATTTGAAGTAAGGTATCTGCCAGGCCGAAGTAGTGTTTCAGAATGGTAAAAAGAGCTGGGAGGTGTATTCTGTCATAAGATGATTTTATGTCGAGGAATATGATATCAATCTGTGATTTGTCATTAAGGGTGCTCTGAATTCTGAAGAGGGTATCAAGAAGATTGGTAGTTGTCGATCTCCTTTGTAGAACGGTATGCAGGTACTCGGGCCTGTGTGCAAAGCAATGCTGGGCAATTGTTGGCTGAATTACTTTTTCGAAAATTTTGAGTATAGAACAACTGATGGATATTGGTCTCAGGTCTTTAGGAGATTTGAGTTTCTTGATCTTTGGAATGGGCTTAACATGGTAAGTTTTCCAAATTGAAGGAACTATTCCAGATTGCAGGATTTGTCTGAAAAGGTGAAGGAGAAGGTCGACTATATATGGGCTGCTAATTTTGATAATAAAGAGTGGGAAACCATCCGGACCTACAGTGGCTACTTAATCTTATTATTATTATTATTATTAATATCAATTTATTTCCGAAGAAATGTCCTTTTACAGCTATGCAGCTAGAGGACATGAGTTATATACAGAGAAAAAACATAAAATACAGACAAATACATTGTATACAGAGCCAGATACAATATACGGCCTTAAACAGCCACTGGTGAAGATACAAAAACATAAAGTTACAACAAATACAAAAACATAATAAAGTTACAACAAGTACAAAAACATAAAGTTACAACAAATAAAAGTGCATCCGGATACATCGAAGCGTGGATATTGCGGTATCACAGAGAGTCCACCTAGACCATGACTAAGGCATACATGTCTGCAAGAATGGAAGATCTGTAGGTTCTGTCCTTGCAAAGTTTCTCAGCGTCTATGGCTAATCTGTTAAATATTTGCAAGGAGTTGTGTGGAAACATGTTGTCCAAGGAGGACATGCTACGCAGCTTCGATCTGTATGGGGAGGTGTTGGACTGGCATCTTCTCCTGTCGGACGGTCTGGCGATGATATCCCAAATATCGGGTGACCTCAGTTTTCCGGATAGAAGCTGAGAGAGGGTAAGAAGGTTCCTAGAGATGATGTGATACCTCCAAGGAAGCGTATTAAGATTGGTGACCAGAACAGATTTTGAGATTGTAGGTGTTAGCCCGGCAACCGTATTTAGCCATTTCAAGATCCAGAATTCCAGGGAGAGGAACCTGGCTTGGTACGACGAGGGTGATGAGAACCATCTAGTCAAGGCATATAATGGAATTGGGAAAATGCAACGAAGAATGTATTTGATGATAAGGTCCGGGTTCTGGAAGTTGGAGATCTCTTGTTTTACTGCCCATAAAGCCGAATATGTTTTCATTCGAGTGGCATTAAAGTGAGGCAAGAAGGTGAGGTCTTTGTCCCAGATGATACCCAAATCTTTATGTTGGGTGACTTTTTTAACTGGAGAATTCGCAATAATGATGTCCACATCGTTGGTATTTTTCTTCTTGGTGATAGAGAGTTGTGCAGTTTTCTCTTTATTAATGGAGAGCCCAATCGCATGGAGGTAGTTTTCCAGTTCATGTAGCTGTCGGTTGGAGCTCACAGTAATAGACTGGAGAGACTGGGGGCATTTTGTGATGACGAAGAACTTAATATCATCTGCATAGGTGGTAAAATTAGTACGGTTTGATAGGAAGGGTTCTAAAGATGCGGCGAAGAGGGCGGCAGAGAGAACGGCCCCTTGGCGGAGCCCTCTGGAGCAGAGAATGGGGTGATTATGGTTTTGATTTCTTTTCCATAGGATCCTGGACTGAAGGAGTTTCCTAAGGAGAATAAGATGTTGCCAGAGATTTTGAAATAGTTGCACAGTATGGTACATAATGCATGGATGGACAGATTGTCAAAGGCCGCCTTAATGTCGAGAAACACAATATCCAGTTGCTCTTTGTTGCTTAAGGTACTTTCAATTCTGAACAGTGTGTCCAAGAGGTTGGTGATCGTGGAACGTCCAGGTAGTACACTATGGAGGTATGGAGGTTTATGGCCGAACATGTGATGGATGAGAGCAGGAAGTATGGCTTTTTCCAAGATTTTGAGAAAAGTGCATCCTACAGAAATTGGTCTGTAGTCATTAGGCAATTTTGGGTTAGACAATTTTTTGGAACTGGAGAAACATAATATGTGTTCCAGATAGCAGGGTAAACTCCTGTTACGAGGACGGAATTGAATGCATCAAGCAAGAGATTAATGATATATATACTGCACAGTTTAACTATGAAAATAGGGAATCCATCCGGGCCAGTGGTAGACTTGTTGGGAAGACTGTTGATGACCTCAGTAAGGTGTTCCTTTGTGATGGCTATTTTATCCAGTGATGTCTAGTTAGCTGGTGGATTAAGCCGAATAAAGGGGTTTGGGGCAGATAGGGGCTTAGTTGCGAGCGAGTTAGCACATGCAAGGAAGGTATAAGGTATAAGGTATAAGGTATGTTAGTGTCTAACGGCTCCTGGGATTTCTCCCATCTCCGCGGGTGTACATTGTATCGGGGCCAGAGATTTGAAGTGTGTGGGGGTCATGTGCTGTATATTGTGTTGTGCCCTTTGTTCCTCCGGTCTATTAGCCGCCGAGCCCCTAGTGGGACCCGACGTTACCACACCATGCCACGGGGAGGCTGACCGGGTGTACCACTGTAGCTAGAGTACTCTGGCGGGTCCTGCCACCTACTTTCCTGGGATTTCAGTGGCTAGGACCAGATTTAAGAATGAGATGATCGCTGTTTCTTGAGCAACGGTTGTAATTTTAACAGAGCGTAGGGTTGTTCGCTGATAACTTGTTCTAGGGCCAAATAGGTCGGGCAGTAATTTTGATGTTTTTAGATTTAGACCTGTGGGGGCATGAGTGTGTGTGTATATAAAAATATATATACACACACACCCACACACAAATATATATATATATATAAACTAAAAAAAAAAAAAAAAAACGTTGTGCAAGAGAAAAGTAAGGGAGGAAGGCAAAAAGACTGGAGGGTAGGAAACAGAAGAAAGGGGCCAATAGAGAAGATGGCCCCTGATGACAGTGTGGCATGCCCAACGCCTCACCAGAGAGAAGAGTGGGGTGGCGGGTGGACGAAAACCACCTCCCCACAAAAAATAAATAAATAAAAATAAAAAATAATAATAATAAATAAAAAAAAAAAAAAAAATCATTCTGTAAGAGAAAAATAGGGGGGGGGGGGGAGTAAAGAACGGATGGCAGGAAACAGAAGAAAGCCGGAAAAAAAAAAAAAAAAAAAAAAAAATGAGAGTGAGATATACCCCGCAAGTTCAGGGTAGGTACAGCTAGCACGGCCAGTCAGTTGCAGCCGACAACTTGCTGGAAATCCAGCAGTGTGAGTGCTGCTATGGTGGATGGGTCATGTTCAGTAAGGTCTAGTTCAGGTGCCGTCATTGGGACTCCATTTGGTGAGTCTTTGTCGCATCCAGACTGAAGGCTGGTCCAGTAGTCCATCAGAACGAACAGTGGGGGTGGTCAAAACCGGGAGTCCAAGATTAATGGTCAAGTCCAGGGATCGATGCTAGGCCTCTTCTTGATGAGATGTGTCACGTCTGGTCGAGAAAAGTTTGTCCAGGAATCAATGATGAGGAATTTGTCAAAGTATGTGCGGACCCTGTCTTTGATTGCACTGCTGGTCAAGTCTTGTGCAAGTTGGTCCAAGGCATTAGCATTCATGGCTCAATGATGAATAGCAACAATTGGCAGTCATGGTTGTTATGACCTATTGATTCGGATACTAAGGTGGTGGTAGTGCTTTCTGCCTGGTAAATAAGTCCATTGCAAATTGAGTCAGAGCTCGGTAAGTTTCTTCATTCTGTAGGGTGAGGTGTTCTTGATTTTGGTAGTTGAAGCGTAGTTTTGTTATTAGGATCCTCCTGAAGTCCTCGTAGATTTCACAGCTGTGGGCAAGGTGCTCCCACGTCTGATCCTCTCCACAGTGGCAGCGGGGTGAGTCTGAAATTCTGAAGTCATGTAGTTTTTTGTACTTCACGTGAATGGCTTCGAATTGGCACATCGACCAACTCCAAACTGCAGCCTTCCCACACACCTCCCAGACGGCAGAAGTCCAGATCCTCTAGCGGACTTTTCGTATCTCGCTTAGCCCCAACTACCACAGCAAATCATGTTGCTGAAGTTCTACGTGATCAACTAAACCTTCGACTAAAGGTGCAGCAACTTCACACCAGGAACCCCCGCTGCGCATCGTTCAGGGTTGAATGCGCACAGGACCTGTTCAATTTAATTGGAACCGAATCTATCTGGCCTATTGGCACCATTATTCGACCCTACTATAATAGGAGAACCAGTCACCTTCCCCAACCTCCACTTCTGCACCAAAACCAAGTCTGCACCATCACTACCCACAGCTGACTGGACTTGTTCCCGGACAACTTCCAAAGATCTCAACAGTCCTCCTTTCGTACCACTGCTCTGCCAAACCCCACAGTTAAGGCACCACTCCGCCATGATAAGAGTATCCTGAGTCCCCTAGGTGATGGACCCCATAAAATACCAGTCCATATTTCGTCAGGACGTCGAGCCGTTCGCTTTCGAACACGCCAACTCAGAACACCTCCAATCAGGACGGAAGTTCGTCGAACACCTGTCATCAGGGTCTACTTCCAAAATATCAGGTCCATTAGGAACAAACTAGACTCAGCAGAACAGATCTTTCTCTCCCAGGTCGCTGATGTGGTCTGCCTCGCAGAAACGTGGCTTCAACCTAATCAAGATACACTCTTCTGCTCAGCTATTGCTGGTTACAACATGCTGTCTGCATCCAGGGAGCAATCTAGAGGCGGTGGAGTAGCCATACTGTACAACTCCTCCCTATTCTCATATGAGAATTCGACCTCAACTACAACTGAAGATTTCGAAGCGATTATAGTCTCGCTACGCTTCCACTCCAGCCACATTGATATCGCATCTGTGTATATTCCCCCAGGGCCTACAATTGAAATTATTGAAGATTTGGGGAATTGGCTCTTAAACCATCTTCGTCCGTCTGCACAACGCCTCGTTTGTGGTGATTTTAACCTGCCTCCAAACCGACATCACCTCTTTATCAGGCTCTGCGAGTTCTTCAAATCCATCAACATGATACGGGTCAATGAGAACCCCACCAGGGGATTGAACCTACTGGATCTCGCTTTTGCTTCAACACCATGCACAGCTGAGGATGATCCCATCGCATTCTTCCTGTCTGATCACCAGCCCATAGTGTTGACATGGTCATTGCAGGTGCCAAACTTCAACATCCCTGACAACAAAATAGTCAAATACGTTTCAGCACCTAAATACCTTAATCCTCAACTCTGTGTAGAAGCAGCATCTTGCATTCCTTGGGATGTCCTCATTGACTGCGACCTCAGCCTTGCAGTGACACTCCTGTCTGACTGGATTAAAACCGTCACCGACTATGCTGCCACCAAACGAGTAACAGTAACTCCCCGTTCCAGATCGTGGTGGACTGCTGATCTTAACAACAGCTTCAAAATGAAACAAGTCCTACATAAGAAATGGAAGCATACAAATGACAGTAAAGACAGAATCGCCTTTTCCCGTGCCAGGGCCCACTTTAATCGAAAGAAAGCTGACGCAATCCAAGTGAACCTTAACCGCACTTTGAGGAAAGGAAAGCCATTCTATGCTGCCCCACATGGTGGATTCAATCACATGCTTGATCCTCAAGAATGGCTCAAATACATCGCCAGATTTTCAAATACAACCACAGTCCCATCTACAGTTGTCCAGCCTGACTATGAAAACCCTTCAGATGTCCTAGGGACTATCCAGATCACGGAACAGGAGCTCATACGTGCCATCAGTTCCCTTCCCACAACAGCCACTGTTGGGGAGGATGGAATTCCACAATTTATGATCAAATGCTTAAGCACATTCATCATAGGCCCTCTTCTCTCGATCTACAACAGATGCCTCGCTGAGCATTATTTTCCACCCCAGTGGAATAAATACAGAGTGTACCCCATCCCCAAAAACCAATTTGCCTCAAACGTCAGCCAGTTCAGACCCATATCAGTTGCCTCTTGTCTGTTAAAAACTCTTGAAAAGGCTTTGCTACCCACAATCACTCAACAAATCCTCCAGACGAAACCACCTGAAATCCATTATGCTATCGCAGGAAAATCATCAATCACTAACTTGGCAGCCACCACAGAACGTATTCTCTCAGCATTCGAACAAAGAGCTGAGCTAGCAACCACATACCTCGACATAAGCGCAGCCTTTGATGCCGTGTCGATTCCGGCCTTGCTCCTCCTACTTAAGGAGAATTTTCACATTCGAGGTGATATGCTGTGCTTTTTGGAATCACTTCTCAGTCACAGAATACTTATTCTCCATCGGCAGCAACATACCCTATCCTGCGACATTACTGCTGGAGTACCGCAGGGGGGTGTCCTGTCTGGTGTCCTGTTCACAGCCATCATCGTGCCCATTATTGCCTCAACGAATGGTCTCCTATGCTATGCCGATGACTTCAAACTGCTGACTCCAATTAACCCTGGCGACGACCCCGCCCAGCTTAGCAACAGGATCAATTCCCAACTTAAGGATCTAGAATTGTACCTGGCAAACTTCAATCTAAAAATCAACCCTCTGAAGTCTGCTCAGGTTATATTCTCCCTTAAATCCATGCCGACAGTACTCAACGTTTCACTCGCAGGGGTACGAATACCAAACGTACCCTCGCACACAGACCTTGGCGTTCTGTTCGACCAAAAGATGTCCTTTGTCCACCAGATCGACAAACTCAGTACCAGATTTTCTCGTCTACGGTGGATCTCAAAGCAGCAGCTGCTACACGTCCGACATCCTGCCACTGTTAAAAGGTTCATCACCTCCACCGTCTACCCTGCCATTCTCTATGGTGCAGAAATATGGGCCTCTGCTGCACATACAAACCTTAAGCGGGTGTACACTGCTGAATACTGGCTACTGAAATGGGCGAATAACAAGCTTCGGCTACATCCCGCTACCACAACTACCATGATGGCACAAGCACTCGACATCCCGAGGTTGAAGTTCCTGATCGTTGAAAAGAGGCTGGTCTTCACAGCCAAACTCATCTCAGGCCAAATATCATCTCCAAATATTTGGAATGCTTGCTCTTGGAGGATTCCACAGCCAAGCCTAAGGTCGGTACCAGCACTTGTGGCTCACCACAACAGGCTTGTACTCACTGACAGATTTCTTCCCAAGCAGATGCTCGCTGCCCTCAACCGTGTGGACGCCGACATCGACACCATAATAAGTAAAAAGAAGGACAGACACAAGTTTATCAAAGCTCTTGAAACCTGAATCACTGCCAACTTGTATTTGTTTTTCTTTATTTGTGTTCAGCTCCTTGTTTTTATGATGTATTTGTATTTCTTTTTGCATTTGTAATCTGTATTTTGTAGCCTTTTGTATGTGTTCGCTATATTTTGTAGCCATTTGAATTTGTACTTATGTTATCTATATGTGAACCCCTGGCGCTCGTCGCCGTGATGGGATATTGTGCTGTAAATCTACTTCACAATAAAGATTTATTTATTTATTTTTCTGGAAGGAGCCATGTCCAGTGAGGAGGTAGGTAGCATGGAGTCCTGGTGAAAACCAGACAGGTGTGAGGGGGTAGAAGGCCCTGACATCAGGGAGGAATCTTTTGGTGACAGCGCCTTTAGTTGATGTCTGCCATCTTTCTTGCCAGGTGTCTGTTAGATGTTCATTAAGTCTCATCTTTTCAGCGTTTCTATTATTTGCTGGGTCAGTGGTGAAACCTGCACAAGTAACTGCTCTTCCTTTGGCTATTTGGTAGAGCAACCCATGACGAACAATCTCCAGGTCCAGTGGAAGAGATCCAGAATGCAAGGAAGGTGTCAGTGGACATGGGGGACTGTTGATTCTTGTTGGTGAAGATTCTTTTCCCAAGTTTCATTCTGTGTGCAATCCAGTCATTCTGCGCCTTCCTCCGAATGCGTAGGAAGCGTGCCCGATGTTTTTTATAGAGTTGGTAGTCGGCTAGATCCCGTGTTTTTTGCCATTTCCTGTATAGTTTCTGTTTGATGATGAAGGCGAGTTTTGCGTCGCTGGTAAACCAGTTCTTGGTCCTGGGAGACAGGCGTACAGATATGTTGTAGCTGTGTTAGGATGGTGTCTAGTTTCCCATCCATTACTTTCTGACTGGCAATTAGTTTCATGTTTTGTTCTCTTACTTCGTGATTTTCCTTTTGAATGTTCTGGAGAGTTTTGGAAATGGGGAGAAGGAGTTCTTCTAGTAAGTCTTCCTGCCTCCGTGTGTCGTGGGCTAATTGGTTGTGCTTCGCTTCGTTTTTATCTTCTCTCTGAAATGCAATACCGCCTGCTTCTATAGTGTGGTCTAAAATGTTACAAATATCCTGGGGGTCGTCACTTGTTTTCTTGTGTTCACATTCTTCTGGGCATGTGTCACAGCCTAAGATTTGAGCTAAGGAGTAATTTAGTTTCCAGTTCCGCTCCGTTGCCGTGTTGGTGGTAGCGGGCTGTGGGGAGGGGTCTTCATTTTCTGAGTCACTAGTGTCTATGATAATTGTGGCGCTTCAGTTGTTTTATTCAGTTGTTCTGTTCTATCATTTTCATTTGTGGACCTACAACTTGTGCAAAGAAACTTCTTGCGTCGTTTCTGATTTAAACGCACTATATCCACTTGAGAAGAGGAGCTTCCAGTTATGATGCTGCACCGTGAACATTTGATCGTGTATTTATTTATTTGCGGGTCTTACAAACGCTGCACGTCAGTTCCGTTGAATCCGATGGTTGTTTTTCCATGCTGAAGGGTAAATTGTATGAGTCTGTAATAGTCAATTGAATTCTTTAATCCTCCAGGGAGGGTTGGCTGCTGTAGGGAAGCTCTTTCTGACTTTAGCTCTAGGGAGCAGTGCCTAATTCTTTAGCTCAGCAGGGTGTGTGACCTTGAGGGACACTTGCGAGGGAACGAAGATGAAATAGCGAGTGATAAACATGCAGAAAATCATTAATAAAACTTTACCTGAGCATTAATTTCTTCTTCTGTTGGAATATTCAGATGGAGGGAGTCCTACGCTTTCTATCAGTATTAATCATATCTAGTAAATGAGTAATAGTTAAGTAAAAATAGACAAATAGACGGAGAACAAATATTACACTGCTGTCATCTCCGCCACCTTTTTCTGTGGAGGAGACGCTCTAGGAGCTTGCTGCATATGGACAATAGGGCTATGGATCTGTATGAACTTGGTAGATGTGGTTTTTTCGGATTTTTAAAGGATCACTTTCATATTTGCAACCTTCCAGTCATCTGGGAAGGTGCCAGTGCAGAGATTGAATAGGTGCAGCAATAGCTTCGGGGCAAGCTCTACAACCTGCTTCACAATCTCAGGCTCGAACAAGTCGGGATCCGGACATTTTTTCCCTTTGATAAGAGCTGCCCCGGCTATGAGTTCTGTGGTGTGGTCAGTTGGATCGTCCTGGAATTGGTGAAGTGTGCCTCAAGTGTGTAGAACGCCTTCTTTGGAATACATCTTGGGCGAACTCAGTGAGAGCTATGTAGAAGTTTTGTTCCGTGATAAAAAAGGTGCTCAGAATTTTGAGGAGTTTCCTGTATCTTCGTGAACAGTGCAGTCGTCATACTGGAGAGAGAGATACATGACATGTTCCTAGTTTTCTTCCACGCCACATACACAGAATGAGTTGTCTTTAGTTCCGAGCGTGGTTAATTTATGTCTAAAGGGGCCATGCCCTGTAAGCAGGAAGATGACCTGGAGTCCTGGTGCCAACCAGGGAAGAGGCTTTCGGAATGCCAATGATACAGTTGGAGTAAATTTTTGGTAACAGCAACTTTTGTTGTCGAATCCCACCGATCTCTTGCATATTTCAGCAGTTTGTCCTCTTTTCTTGTTTTGGTTCATTTACCATATCAAGCTGAATGCCAGCGACTGTGCAAGGGATCCCTTTGTTGAGTTTATGATGTGGTTCGCTCTTGATGACCTGAAGGTAGAGAGAGGGGCATATAGCCAGCCAGGACCTAGAGAGCGGGGGTGCTTACGGTGCAACAAACTCTTGTGATGGTTAAAAGCGTAGAAAGTTGGATAGAATCCATTTTTTTCGAGTTCTGTCAAAGATGACTCTGTGACACTGCACAACTGCATCTATAGGAAATATAGATAGCAAACTGTAGGAACGAAGATAACTCTGCAGATGAGAGAGAGAGGGGGCCCTCCGTTTCAGCCCGCAGTCCGCTCTGCTGATGCGTGTAAGCTCGTTACTGCTAAACACGATTAACATTTATTTAGATGATTTATCGTAAACTCCACTGACCTGATGGTTGTGCCGGAGTATAAACAACCACATTGAATCGTGGCTGCCTATTTCGCTGTCTTAAAGGCCAGGTTGGTACTACAATTGGGAAAAAATGTTAGCTCTGCGAGATTCCGAGGTATTTAATCTGAGAGTGGAGGAAGATGTGAAAAAGCAGAGGTCCGAGGGAGAGAATCTCGAGGTACTCCATTTAGCGGGATTTACTTTCGTGGATGGTGGCTGCCTGAAGGCAACCGCCATCCATTTCGAACAGCGAGGTGCCTTTGAAAACCGCGCTCAACAAACGGTCCCAGAGTTCTTAGGCGAGTCCCGGATCGCGGTGTCATCCCCAGTGTGTACGCTCAACTACAATCCACGGTGGCCATCCACTTTGACTGGAAGGGAGGGGAAGGGTGGTTCCGGCGTTCGTCTACGCTTGCCCCGTTCTTGGTGTCATTTTTCTCGTCTGCCGAGTGCGTTGTCCCGTTGGAGTTAACGACATCGCCGCCTTCTTTCTTCTCGCTGGAAATCGAACTCGCGAATCAGTTCGTGGGGTAGACTGCCCCATCCACGTGACCTCGGGGAACGGAGATAACGTTGGCCACATAAACTAAACGAACGTCTTCTTCGCTGTCATTACGGACAGCCGATAAGAATTTGATCCGGAGAGGGTGGGGAAGAGACGGGGTGCGAGCGTCATTATCAGAGCACGGATCCTTATCAGCGTCTGCCACTACTCGAAGTGTGCGCGCGTCGACAGATAGCGAGGGGCCCTCGAAGGTAATAACGGCGTTGTTCACCGACTCCATTCATATCTGAAGCGGGCGATATTTCTTCGCCAAACGATCTTTTCGTCTGCTTCTCGTACTTGTTAAAGGGATCAGCGGCAGTAAACGGAGAAATTCGCACTCCCACCCCCCACAACCAGTGTCACTTTACACCCGCGGTCCCCAGAGCGTTATTTGTCACGCGGCAACAGTAGCTGCGCAAGCGGCCTGTCCTTCGCGCGCTCTCAAATTCAGTACACGTGGCTTCGGTTTCTTCTTCTTTTTTTTTTTTTTAAATTGCACTTAATGTACAGTCGTCGTGTAACAGGGCAGCGCTGTACGGAGAATGTTTTTAGAGTTTGATGTGTTCGCCGTTTCCGTCTGTTTATCCGTCCGCACTTAATAACTTCACTCCTAACGGACGCACTTTCGTACAATTTTATGTTTCGCTCTGTCAGAACGATTTGTCCCAAATTTAATTTAATTTAAATCGGGCTATTTTTTTTCCACTTACGTCACGTGGCTGTCTCTGTTGCGCGTGTTGCAGGTGGAGCGGTGGATACGTCCGCCGTTGGTGAGCCTCGCCGAGCAACAGCAGACGTTCGATATGTCAGCGGGTAACGCGAACGTACAGTAGTACAGGCGTTGGAGCGACCGTGGTTCAAACTCGCTTCCGTTATAAATGCGGTGCTGTGGCCGCCGTAGCCTAGTGGTCAGGCGCGCGGGTGCATAAGTACACGTGCCTTGAGTGACCGGGGTTCAAGCCCGTGACTAGTGAATACGGTGCTGTTTCTTGTATTCTGTCTATCTTGTGAACTCCTCTGATCATTTGGTCGTCCCGGAGTATAAACAGAAAATTTATCTTATTTATTTATCTCTATCTTATGTTTTCTTCTTTATTTACTCGTCTTCTGCTGTCCTGTCTCCTGGGGATGCGCGCACGCGCGTGCTGTTGCCGGCTTGCTGGAACGGGGTTCTTTTGAATGGCTCCAAACTCGCTTTGGACATTCAGCGCGAGACTGTTGAGGTTGGCCATGATGCATGCGCAGTTGTGGCCCACCTCCCCGTGGTGTAGACGGACACTGGGCAGGCTTTCCAGGTGATCTCCTGCCTGCCTGGTGACAAAACGGCCAGAAACAACGCAACAACACACACACACTGCACAACATTACGCTGACAGTGTACGAAGGCGGAGTTGAACTGACGTTCAGGGACGGTTCTCCACGCGATACTCATACCTACGTGTTATTCTGTCCATCTACTAAACTCTTCTTCCTATTGTACGGGCGTATCGAGACAGTACGTGCTCCATTGGGACTGGCCCACCTTCCCGTGGTGCGGACGAGTACCCAGAATCATCTGTCCGGGTGACTGATGCTTCTTGAGGTGACTCAAGTGGCCGGAACAGAACAATAGAACACACACAAACCGACGTCACACACACACATCTGGCCCATTTGTAGTTCTTCACAGAGATACGAGGCGGAGTTCAACTAACGTTCTAGGAGCCGCCATTTACAAAAAAAAAAAAAAGTCCATATAGTGCGCCCGTGCCGTTACTGTCAACCAATTTTTTTTTTTTCTAATACGTGTTAAATTTATTAAAAATAGCCGCCCGGGACCAGAAAGAGCCAGTGGGTGCGATCACGAGTTCATTGAGAACATCGTCCGTGCATTTTGGAAAATTTCAACGAATCTCCCAAAAGTCGAGCAGACGATTAATTCGATAGCCTCGCACGATGTAATTTCGGCGCAGTTTTCTTCATTTTGTGTACCCCCCTTCCGTCTTTCTCCGCTCCTTTTCTTTTCTTTTTGGGGGAGGGCGCTGTTGATTACGTCTCGCTGGGTGGCTCGACAACTCTTATCCGCTTCCGCTTCTGAGCGTACCGCGATAATCTTTCTATTTGAAGAGCGGTTGGACTTTCCACTCCGATAGTTCCGAAGCCGAAGAAAAAGGGAAAGAAAAAGAAGTGCGGGCACACAATGGCGCGCAATCCGCGGCTTCCTTGCGGATGTGTTTTTGCTGAACCGGGCGAAGTCTTCCGGACATTTCTGATCACCCGCTGTCGGAGGGAGTGCACCGTCCCGCCATAACGTTGTCAAATTGGCAAGTGCGGTCGGTACACATAACCACCCCCACCTCGCACGCAATTTGGTTTCAAACGCCGCCTCTCCCCCTCGTTTTAAAGAATCCCCGTGGACGACGCCCGTTAACTTATTCGTCGTCTGCTGTTATTATTATTTTATTATGTATTTATTCACCTTAGGTTCACCCCCGAACAGCCAGTGGCCAAGAGGGTGTACAAATAAATACAGCGTACACTTTTTTATACGAATTTCTGATATTTAAAATAATGAAATTGTTTAGAAAATTCTATTCACTTAATAGCGGTAACTTTAAAATAAAATTGATATTCAATTAATATTGCAATTACAAATACAGGTTGTCCTACATTTCATTTCTTCTCTCACTTCAATTTGCTTTGCTTTATATTTTTGCATGAAATTATTTACATTTCTCATACAAATAAAGCTCGCATTTTATAGCAGTTCTGGAGATTTGGTCAAGATTTCATCGATAATTTCGCTTCTGTTTTCTCCAAACTTATTTGGATCAATGGAGAAGGTGTTGAAATGTTGAATCGCGTTACACGGGAGTCCAGGATAGTGAGCTTCAACCTAAGGGGACGTTGCCCGCTCTGGTGGTTTCTACTGCTTGCTTGGGGAAGTGAGATAATATCCTCTATCGATGGGACATCAATCTGAAGGGTTAGCAGCTTAGAGAATGATTTTTTTGAGAACAGTGAGCTTCCAGAAGATTCATGCCTAGATTGACTAGAAGAATAGATTTAGACATGGTGAACGGGCTCCCTCCCAAACGGTTCAGCCACCGCAGAATCCAGTATTCCATCGCCAAGAATCTGTTACGCAGAGAGGCAGGTGCTGAAGACCAGATTTCAGATGCAAATCTAAAAGGTATACGAGTGAGACACCGATCAATGTATTGACAAAGCAGATTCATGTTGTTGCAGACTACGAGCTCCTGGCGGAAAGCCGAGAATGCAGCATAGGTCCTCTTCTTCTTTGTCTTCAGGAAATGATCTTTGAACTTTAAATCTTCATCCACGTTAACCCTAGGTCAGTATGCGATGATATGTTTGGACTCGTCTCACCATTAACTACAACTCGGATGTCATTCCTGAACTTCCTCTTCGTGATTGTCACGTGGGCTGACATCGCATTGTTTAGTTGGAGTCCAGAAAGTAGCTGTAAATAATCTATTAACTGTTGCATTTGATTGGAGGTTTGATTATTAATTTCTTGAATCTGTTTGGCGTCTTTTGAAATAATAAAAAAATTTAAATCATCGGCAAAGGAGCAGAAATTTGGATGTGCAGCAAGGAATGGTTCAAGAAGAATTATAAAGAGGGTGGTCGACATCACCCCACCCTGAGGTATCCCCCTCGTTGCATAGATAGTTTTTTGGTGAGATCCATTTTCTATAATTAGCTCTCTCCGGTGTACTAAAGACTCCAGAATGCTGGCTATTTGGCTTGATGCCTTGAAATATTCTTTGAGGATGTATAAAAGGGTAGGGATTGAGACAGTATCATAAGTATATTTAATATCAAAAAAATAATGTCCAGTTGAGCTCTATCATCAGGGCCTTTTGTGCTCTGAAGAGAGTATCGAGGAAATTTGAGGTCGTGGACCTGTCGTGTAGGACTGTGTGGATCTAAGGTGGTCGGTGAGAAAAACAGTGCTGGATAATTACTGGATGTATTAGTTTTTCAAAAACGTTTAATAAAGTACATCCTATGGCAATAGGAAGGAAATCTTTAGAAGTCTTGTGGTTTCCAATTTTAGGGTCTGGTTTGACATAATAGGATTTCCAGAGTTCAGGTATGGCGCATGTCTTTAGAATCTTCTGGAAGATGTTAAGGAGGAGATCCACAACGTACACAGAGCACACCTTGATCACAAACAGTGGAAAGCCGTCAGGTCCAGTTGTAGCCTTGTTGGGCAGGCCATTTATCACGTCAATGAGCTGTTGCTTAGTAACTATTATATCCTCCATAGCATTTAGGGTTTTCCCAGTTAAACTACTTCATTTGTTTCGTCGTCTGCTGCCGAATACTGTATGAAAAAGGCCGAAAAATGTTTCGCTCAAAATCGGCCACTGCGCAGGTGTTCTGCGTCGATTTCCATTCCGCTCTAAGAAACGCGCTAATTAAGACGAGCAGTGGACAGACGCTGCCAGCCGTGCGTGCAACGGCGTACGTGACGTTCTGCACGAGAGCCGCCAGGCAGGTTTTCTGTTGCGCAGCTCCTCGTGGAACGTGCTCGCTGTGCGAGACAGTCTGTCCTTCGTCCGGCAACCTTGCGCCACCAGGCGTCGCTGTCGCCCTCTTCTTAAAGTTCCATCGAGCGTCCGCTTTCGCGATTCTTCCAAAACCCACTTCTCGCGCCAAAAACGCGCATTTTCTCGCGCTGCCTAACAACACGCGCTGATCCAACTGTCTCGATTCTACGGCTAACAAAGCCCCAAAAATGCACGTGCGGATGAATCGAAATATTTGTGGAGCTCGCGGAACCAAAGTTCAGGGTCCGGGACAAGTTGGCTGATACCGCCAGCTCGCGTCGGATGACTGACGCGCTGTTGCCCTCCCCACCCGCGGAAGAATGGGAAAAGCCCGCAGCTGTACGGAGAAACGCGATCCTCCGTCTGTTGTCGGATGCCTCGTCAGTGAAAACGGGTTTTTTGCGAACCCAAACTGACGGAGGGGTGTCGACTGGAAAGCAATGTGACCTTCGCCAAACACGGACTGTTTGTTTACGTGGCGAAGAACGAAGATTTCTGCGGCGGTCCCCAATTACTCCGTCAGTGTTTGGAGGGGGGGGGAGGAAGGTTCTTCTGGTGATCTCCACCGTTGCCGTAGCGTACGTACCCCGTCTTCACACGCCTTGCTCGCGAGTGTCGAAGCAGTTCCCTCGACGGGTCATTTGCTCGCTCTTGTAACGTTCCCCGCACCGAACCGACTGGCCTTCGCTGCATCCCGCCCTTGTGTTCGTTTGTGGTCGCTCCCAGCGTTCGAAAAGTGTTCTGAACAGCCGGTTCCGCCTTGATCACACGTGACCTTGATCAGGACCAGAATGCAATTCGGCTTTCGCTTCCTTCAAAACGAATTCTTTTTTACCGAAACATTCCTTCGTCATCGGTAACGATAACCGACAACGAGGGACTCCACGGGCAAGAAGCAAAGGTGGAATTGTGGTGAAACGCGCCAGGGTTCCAACACTTTATGGGGAGGAGGAGGTGAAGGGGTGGGCGGGGTCAGCAATTATTTTTGTTGTAGAAAAGGAATTTTGGGTCCTTCCTTAGTTATTGTAATAATATTATTATTTCCACAATTTAGGAAACTTTTTAGTGCGTTGATCTCCCCCGCCCCCTGGTCCCATCGGAACGAGAGTAACCCCACGTGAGTAAACAGGAGTACACCGTCGAATCATTTACGAAAAACGCATTTCGTTCAGAGTTGCGAGGGAGTGGGGGGGGGGGGAATTGTGGAAACGGAAAACGTGAATTTTATTTTTGATTTTAAGCGTAGTAAACGCCGAAGGTTGAAATTGCACGAGGGGCCCGTAAAAAGTGTCGCGAAGAACTGGATTGTGACACCTGTTGTCCTCTTTCTCTATGGCTCAAACCTTTTTCTGATTTTTAGCCAATCCTTCCTGCTCTAATCGCTGTTTGATTTAGGGCCTCTGACTGCTAGTGGAAGTTCCGAATCCGGTTACAAAACCGAGTAGGGTGTCACTACTCACTCCAGACAGACACCAGTACCGGTTAAGGGACTTTTAACGAAACATTCAACACGCAATTTACACTGATGGGCTTCTCACAACATCGATTTCAACGCACTACTGTTTCTGCACTGTGTATGCTAATCGTTGTAAAAGTATTCAATGTACTATTGATCAAGCAGGAGAAACCAAATTTCTATTCATTTATGGTGTAGGGACCGCCCTTACAATCACCACAAAGCACCTTTCCTCCTGCAGTTCACACTCCTTCATTTTTAATTACCATTTTGTCAAGAGGATTGTCTCTTAAGGGGTTCTTTCTAGCAAATTATTATTATTTCTGAAACTGTTCCAAAATATTCCCCCTAACTTCTCTTTGGACCCGACGTTCACCCACATTTCCAAAGTTGATCTCGTCTTTCTCCTCTAACTTAACTTCAGCCCACGTGGCTAGCTAGGACCACGGCTCTGAAATTCTCCTACACGCGATTCTCCACATCCCCTTCGACTTCCACAACCCCCTACAAACACCCCTCCAAATTCACCTAAGAACTGCGCTAATTTCCCGCCTGTACGTCCCTTATATCTCGAAAATGTCCTCCCTTCCCCTTTCTCTTGTTTAATCCGATCCTTGACCTTTTAAAACCCTTCTTAAAACATTTATCGCCCGTTTCTATTTTATTACAATAAACTCGCTTTTCTTTCTTTTTTTTTTTTTTTTTGATTATTGGCAAAGCCAAGGCTCACACTGTAAAGTGGGACTGCAAGCGGCATGCTCACTGCGGGAGCTTTTCTTTCTCTCTCTCTCTCTCTCTCAAATGGCGTTTGGTTGATAATTTGATAATTGATAATTGATTGATAATTGATAATTTATTTATCCCTATTTTGTGTTACAATTGTTGGGAGATAACAGCAAGAAGGGAGGGAGAACACATAAGCCAGAGGCTTTTTAGGGGGTGTTCCCTTTGAAAAAGATAACAATAAAAACAGATACACCATGAATTGGACATGTTTCTACATTCCATTACCGAGACTACGTAAACCAACCACACATGTCGCGTGGTTAACAACAGAAAAATTATGAAATAATTGCATAGAATGTTACAATTTATGACAGGTTGGTTTTGTTATTTGTTTTTTTTACGAGCATTAGCAACTAAGGCCATATTGCTCGGGGGAAGTGGTCATTCCCTGACCTTTCCGCATCCTCCGTATGTAGTGATCACGGGCTCGAACCCCTGTCTAATCAAGAAGCGTGTGCTACTCACTGCCGCTCCTGGCCACGGAGGCGCCATGGCGTTTGGTGGTGTGCCAATGTGAGGGGAATAAAAGGCAGTTGAAAAGGGGACATCGTTTGCTGCAACAACATTCTGAAGGGGCCGACCGGGCTAGCCGAGTGGGTAAAGTACCTGCTCGGCAACCCAAAGGTCGCGGGTTCGAATCCCGCCTCGGGCTTGGATCAAAGTTCTGCAAAAACCTTGGGAGGTGCAATATGGCCACAGAAGCCGATGCGCCAACAACTACCAAAAACAAAAATCAAAACATTCTGAAGTGACTTTTCCGGCAAAGTTTAAAGGTCAGGATGAGGCTCAGCAGAAGCAGCTTCGTTCAGGGTTCAGACCCGGGCTCGAAGTGGAAAATTTCACCGAAAGAAAGGATTAAGAAAGGATACCATACAACTACAAATTTGTCTTGTATATCTACCCCCTGATCACACAGAAGATTCACGAAATGAACTGATAGCATGGATAGCAGCCAACTTAGTCCCCAACATCCCCACCTTCATTATAGGCGATTTCAACATGCCTACGCCTAGACATGATGAGGCCACTGAGGATCTCATATCAGCCATTGGCACGTTTGGCTTATTTCACCAAACCACACCTCCTACCAGGGGAAACCAGATGCTGGATCTATTATTCCACAATCTTCCACACCTAGGTCTGACCACTGAACACCACAGCTTCCCCTCCGATCACTCTCCCATCACGTTTGAGTTTAACGTCACTGTAAACTCAAACACTGATGAAACTCTCAGGAACCAGAAGATTACCAAAACAGTATTCTCCACCAAATATTTAAACCCAGAGATCATCCTTGCGCGTCTCATAGAAATAAACTGGAAGGATCTACAACAGGAATCAATAGACACTGCTACATCTAACCTGGCTAACCAGCTGCTTGAAATTGCCTCCCAAGGAGCTTCCAAACAATTAAAACTCTCTGATAGATCCAATACATGGTTCAATGCCGAAGTCCAAATAGCATTCAAGAGGAAACAAAAAGCATTCAGAATATGGAAAAAGTACCATAACTCAGCTGACTACCAGATGTACAAGAAAGAGCGGGCAACCTTCCTCAAATGTAGACGAAATGCAATCCGGCAGCTGGCACTCAACAGAATAAACCGCTCGAAACGTATTACATCCAAATGCAACAAAGATTTCCATATCGATGAGAAGGTATTTCAGGAATGGGTATCTTCAACTTTCAACGCGTTACCATTAGACCCAAAAACCCCAAACCTAAGTGATTTCATCATGCACTCCAGACAGCCCCTTTCAACTATAACGCTCACAAAACAACAACTTATAAATACCATCAATAGACTTCCTAATAAATCTACAATTGGTCCTGACGGCTTCCCTCTCTTCATGGTTAAAGTGTGTAGTGCCTTCATTGTGGAGCCCCTTCTTGTAATCTTTAATCGCATATTGAAGTCCGGATCAATCCCGACAATGTGGAATCACTACAGGGTACAACCCATACCCAAAAGAAGAAACCCAAAGGAACATAAGGACTTGAGACCGATCTCAGTGGGTTGCTCTCTATTAAAAGTGTTTGAGAAAGCTATCTTATCAGCACTGATCGCCCAATGCTTCTCTCATAGACCGAAACATCTGCACACCGTGATCCCCAAAAGATCTACATATACAAACCTACTGGATACCCTATTTAAAATTCAAACTGCTCTCAACAGTAAATCTCAGCTAGACGTCATCTTCCTGGATATTTCCTCTGCTTATGATAAGCTCTCAATTCCCGCTCTCATCAACATTCTGGAAAAGTACTTTGGCATTACTGGAAGCCTGCTAAAAACCATCAACCGCATCCTTACACCAAGACAACTCATCATCAGCTATAAATCCTTCCAACAGGAGTGCAGTATAACGAGAGGAGTACCACAGGGAGGTGTTCTATCCTGTGTACTGTTCGCCGCTGCCCTTGAACCCTTCCTCGCAAGGTATACTGATTTCTCATCGTATGCAGACGACCTCAAATTATACATAACGTCTAAAGAAGCTGAACAAACTCACCTGACTAATCAGCGAGTCTCCATCCTGATCGACAGCCTTGTAGCATATCTACTGCAAATAGGTCTGGAAATTAGTATTAGTATTTAGTATTAGTAACGGCCGTATGGTGCAAGAAAGCCTATGGCTTATGCTGCACCAGCCAAAAAAAAAAAAAAAAAAATCCGAACAAAACAATGATAAAAACAAAAATTAAATAAATAAATAATAATAATTAATAAAGAAATAAAAATAATAAAATGAAATTAAAAATTAAATAAAAAGGAAATTAAACCTATCATCTTATGCGCGCTTCCCTTACCCGAAAGTACTATCCAGATGACCTTTGAATTTCCCCAAACTGTCGGCTTCTACCACCCATGAAGGCAACTTATTCCAGTAATTTATAACTCGCTGGCTAAAATAAAACTTCCTGCAGTCCAATCTGAACATTTCCCCGCGTAACTTGAATTTATGTCCCCTAGTTCTAGCATCATTTATAATCTTGAAAATTTTGTCCTCATTCAGTTTACTGATGCCTCTCAGAGCCTTAAACACCTCAATCAAATCTCCTCTAAGGTGTCTAGTTTCCAAACTCTGCAACCCACATATTCGAAGTCTTTCTTCATAAGGACGCCCTTTTGCCGATCTAACCAGGCGAGTTACCCTTCTTTGGACCCTTTCAAGAAGCTCGATGTCTTTCTTTAGGTGCGGTCTCCATACTTGAACACAGTATTCCAAGTGTGGTCTAACATAGGCCTTATATAATGGGATTATCACGTCCCTATCTCTACTTGCAAAAGTTCGATAGATCATCGATAGGACACCATGGGCCTTCCTTGCAACCTGTTTACAATGCTCAGAGAATTTCATGTCTGACCGTATCGTAACACCCAAGTCCCTTTCCTCCAGTACTGGCTTTAGTTGAACTCCACCAAGTGAATAAGTTATTTTGGGATTACTGTTTCCCAGGTGTAATACCTTACACTTTGTTGGATTAAAGCACAGCTGCCATTTTTCTGACTGTTCCTGAAGTCTATCTAGGTCTCTCTGAAGAAGCTCAGCTTGACAGTGATCATTAACTACTCTACCAATTTTAACATCATCTGCAAATTTAGACATCACGCCCTCTATCCCTTCATCAATGTCGTTTATGAAAATTAAAAACAACAGTGGTCCTAATACTGATCCTTGGGGAACCCCACTTCTTACATCAACCCAATCTGAGGAATAGCCATTTATCACAACCCTCTGCCTCCTGCCCTGAAGCCATCCTTCTATCCATCTAAGGATTTTCCCAGTGATTCCGACCTGTTCCAACTTATAAAGCAACCGCTCATGTGGGACTGAGTCAAAAGCTTTGCTGAAATCTAAATAAACAATGTCGAAATTATTCCCTAAATCCAGCTCGTGAGTGACCCTTTCGAAATAGCGAACCAGATTTGTTAAACATGATTTTCCCTTTACAAAACCATGCTGAGTATCCTTGAGAATTTCAATTCTATCCAAATGATCCTGAATTCCACCCTTGATCAATGCCTCCATGATTTTCCCTACTACTGAAGTCAGACTGACAGGTCGATAATTTCCCACTTCACTTTTAGAGCCACCCTTATGTATGGGAGATACATTTGCACTTTTCCAATCCAAGGGAATCTCCCCAGAGTCTAGTGATGCTCGCATAACCAGCCTCAGTGGTTCAATGCACTCGCTTGCCGCCTCTCTCAAGATTATAGGGTATATTCCATCAACTCCAGGAGCTTTACTGGTCTGTAGGCTTGAAAGGTTTTTCATTAAATAATCTTGCGAAATTTCAATATCATTAATTACATATTTTTTAACTTCGCTCCCACAATTTCCCATTGCCACAAAAGGCTTTTCATTTGTAAATATCGATGCAAAATAACTGTTGAGTTCATCTGCAACGGCAGCTGGTGTATTTATTACTATCCCCTTTCCCTTACGTAAAGGTCCGATCTGGTTTGTCCTGCCCTTCTTGGCATTTATATATGTGAAGAATTCCTTACCCCCCCTCTTTGCTCTGTTTGCTAGTGATTTCTCATAAACTGCCTTTGCCTGTCGAACCTTTTCTGTGGCTCTATTACACACCACCTTGTAGCTGTTATAGGCTTCAGTACTTTTTATTGCTCTGTACCCTTTCTATGCTACCTTTTTCTGCTCAAGTAATGTGGCAACTTCACTATTCATCCAACTTGGAACCCTTCTCGTGGAGTATTTTTTTAATGGTATATACGCATTCAAGGCATCTGTGATTAATGTTTTAAAAGCGTACCACAGTTCAATTGTATTCATTCTCTGCGCGATATCTACCCACTTAATAGAGGCCATGTAGTACCTTAAGGCATCGTAATTTCCTTTTCTGAAATTAAAACCCATTCCTTTGCCTTTTACTTCTGCTACCTCTCTCGTCATCATCCACCGTAGAACTCCGTGATCACTTCCTGCTACTGGTTCCTCTACTGTCAGCCCTGTTATGTCATCTGATTCATGTGTGATGATGAGGTCTAGGATATTCTTTTCTCTAGTACTTTCCCTGACATGTTGATACAAATAACAGTCATCTAGTTGATTTAAAAATTTTGTTCCCCATGTCGAGTTTCCTTCCCATTTACTCCAATCAATTAGAGGCAAATTGAAATCACCCATAATAAGGCATTGACGCTTACTTGCCCATTCCATTTGCATGTAGAGGCTCTTGTCATAGTCTTCACAATCACCTGGTCTGTAGATTACGCCTACTCGCATTGTACCTTTGTTTCCAACTATCTCACACCATACAGACTCTATACTAGCATGTGAAATGTCTGAATCTGGGAAAGCTATCGTCGCACTCAGGCTGCTTCTGATAAGAAGCATTACCCCACCACCCCTTCTATCTACTCTATCCTTCCTAAATACGTTATACAAGCCGTACTGAAACTCATCATCCCCAATTTCCGGGTGTCACTGTAAGCTCTATTATGTCCGCGTTACTTGTTTTAACCAGCAGTTCGAATTCGCTCATTTTATTGACGACCCTTCTAACATTACTGTATAAACAATTAAGATTTACTGTTCTTGTATATTTAACAACCCTAACACAACCCTTGAAGTTATTTAGGCTCTCTTCCCTGATATTAGCTACCTGCTCACGTGAAACGTCTTTTCCCCCAGAACATCTAGATAATACGTCCAGTTGGGGTAACAGATAAGAACTCTTAAGGTATGTGCAAGAGTTAAATTCATCAAAGTCAGCTCAACTTACCTTTACAAAAAAGAGAATAAAAAATGACATCACAGCCTATCACAACGGAGTGCAGATAAGAAAAGTGAAGTCTCACACCGACCTCGGCTTGACTTGGGACGAGGGCCTCACTTTTCAGACCCATTTCTCGACCATGAAAACGAAGACTTTCTCGGCGATGTGGGCAATTCGACAAGAGCTGACGGGGTTACTGAACGTAGATGTAGTCGGAGGATACGTCCAGCGGTGCCTACAACCTATCGCATTGTATGCATCACCAATCTGGTCTTCTGCCCCGACGTCGTACATAAATAGATTCCTCGCAGTCGAGTAGTGGGTAATGCGATGGATGAACAGGGTCACGGGCAATGCTTTCACCATCTCCAGGGCTGTGTTATATACCAACTTAAATATGACTCCCTGGAGAGTTCACATTGCATCCAGGAATATTCTTCTTCTTTCTCAGATGCTTACCGGTGTGATTGACGCCCCCAGTCTTCGAGGACTTATCTCTACTCCACGTGCTGGACGCAGTAATGACAGTCCCTACCTACCACTGCATTCTAAACTATCCAACCTGTGCTGTCTGAAGAATTTCTTCCCAAAACAACGCAGTGAACCTTTTCACTTCATTGACAATAGACCCTGTGAAATACTCCGAAAGCAAGCAGTAGAGAGTGAAGAGCATCTCAGAAGCGCACTGCTTACTTCAACTATAATCTTGACAATGAGTGAATTTGTAAACAATATTGTAAATATACACACTTGTGTAAATTATTGTAAATAATTGTAATTTTTGCTTTTTGTACACCCTTCTCATATTGTATATAATTGCAATTCTTGCATTTTGTACACCCTTCTAGCCGGTCGGCTGTGTATAAGGGGTGAAAGCAAACACTTGCTATTTTTTAATAAACGGATTTTAATAATAATAATAAAAAATGCCAGAATGATCCGTGCGCAGACACCTTGCGCGTAGCATTCTCATCGTCAGTTCCCCGTGGGCGGGTAGGCATCGGAACAGCGTTCGAGCCCATTCAACAGCTCTGTTTCGGACCGTTAATGATGGCACAGCTGAACCCCGATGAGTCGAGTCGCTGTCAGACCCGCAGCCACCGAGCTGTCGCTGCTACGGCGTCGACGCCCTCAAAGGCAGCCGTAGCCTAGTGTTCAGGCGCGCGGGTGCATGAGTGACCGCGATTCAAGCCCATGATTGCTCAATACGGTGTTATTTCTTCTATTCTGTCTATCTTGTGAACTCCTCTGATCGTTTCGTCGTCCTGGAGTGTAAACAGAAAATTTATTTTATTTTATTATGTCGGGTTAAAAGAGCACACGAACGCGCATGATCCTTTCAAAATGGGCGAAATTGGTGTTGCCGAGTCAGGAGGTCAGCTTGCAACGGAATCGGCTCTCGTTTGGTAATTCCGAGCAGACGACAGCGCTTGCGTGCGATAAAAGGGAGAAAAAGAAAAGGAAATGACGTCGATGGTTGAATGCGTGCCAGGGGTGGAAGTGCGCAGTCACGATGCTTGCTCGGATGTTGACGCCGAAAGAAATATCCGGGAAGGTGAACAGGCACGTGCACACGCACTGAAAACTTAACTCCCCCCCCCCCCATTCGCTCAATTAGAAACGAACCACATTTCAAGGATGGATCGCAGTCTTCCTTTACTTTTCTTCTGTCGAGAGCCTGCGTGACAACGCGTGCAGCCAATGTCCGGTCAAAGGCCTACAACTTCTGATTTAAATGTCGACGACCATTTTCTCTTCGAAATTGCGGCTGAAAAGCAGCGGGAAATAACTTGAAAGCGGCCAATGAGATTCCGCGTAGAAATTAAGGAGCAGTTGACCCGCAGCCGCCTCAATAATTAGTGGGTGGCAGATGCAGCGTACGAGGGACTGTTCTGGTATTATTATTATTATCTTTATTATCTTTATTTTGTCATAAGAGACACCCGCTTACGGCTATTAACCAGAGGGTGCACATTCAGGTATACAAATATAAGTTATATACAGAATTATACAAATCATCATCTTAATAAATTATACAAATCATACATTGTCTAATTGATTGCATCATACGTATCATTCATTGCCTTATTTTTACATGACAGGCAGATAGAGAGAGAGAACACAAGCATAATTTGCAAGTTTACAAGGAATTAGAGAATGTTCACACCTACACCACCATTTACAGCGAGACTTCACAGAAAGACAAGACGTCCAATAAAAACATAACAGGAGCAAAAACAGTTCCGACCAGTTCATTCTTCATTTCCTGCATTCTCTTTTGTTTCCATCTGTGGGGTTCACTCAACGTTTATAGGTGGAGTAATGCATTCTGAAACACTTCGGTCCTGAACCTCTTTTCTGCGCAAAGCCTTTCTGGGTCTGCTTGAAGATCGTTGAACATTTTAATGGTGTTCAAAGGAAAAAATCGCCCAAGGCTTCCCAGCTGTGTGAGCGCGCTACTGAGTGGAGGGGATGGTGCCCTATTCGTCCACTTTTCCGTCATGTGGGGCTGAGTCAGCAGGTAGTCAGTTTTCGGCGAGTCGAGTCTCCCGATCAGCAGTTTTGAAGCGTTAGAATGTTCTTGGTGACAATAATATGAGACCAAGGCGTGACATCCAAGTCGGCATATAAAATAACTCTTGACATTGTAAATGGCTGCGTGGTGATCCTGTTTAACCATCTCACCATCCACTACTCTAAACCCAGGAAATCCTTGATGGTAGCATCTGGAGCCGAAGGGTAATAAAGATTATCTCTCTCTCTCTCTCTCTCTCTCTCTCTCTCTCTCTCTCTCTCTCTCTCTTTCTCACCAAATCTAAGATGCTTAGAAGAGGGATGGGGTTGACGCATCTTAAAATATATTGTTTTACAAGGTCAGGGTTCCTGTGTCGAGGTCCATAGCGCTGCGTAAGTTTTCTTCTTTACATGTCCGAAATGGGGTGCGAAGTTTAGGTTTTCGTCCCATTTCAGACCAAGATCAATATGTGTCTGGACTTTTTTGACCATGTTGCTTCACATGTGGTTCTTTATTATCTTGTTGGTGAAAACCATTTGTTCCGTCTAGTGTTCGTTTAGTCGGAGCCCCATCCAATTAAGATATTCTTGCAACTCGGCGATTTTGGAGTTTGCTGCGTTGTAAGGATGCGTTTTGGTCGCTCGAGGGATGAAATTTTCAAATCATCTGCATATACGACAAATTGCTTTTGGTTTTGGGTCAGGAAAGGATGCAGTGCTGTTGCAAAGAGTGTAGAAGAGAGAGGAGAGGACTCCACCATGTGGGACTCCCCTGTTGACTTTGAAGGTCTCTTTGGAAATTCCATTTATGGCAGCGATGTCTCTCTCCCTCAAAGAACTCGCTATTACGTCGCAGTCAGCGCCACACCCCGATTGCAAGAGGGAGAAAGAAGAGAGACGCCCTCATAACAATTCCCTCTCACGGCATTGCATCAACTTATCAGAACTTCTATAATGCTGGAATGAAAGGAGGTGTCCACTCTTCCACAGGAACTACACGGCTTCGTTTTCTTTTATTGCGATTTCTTTTCTTTTTCGGGCATTTCTTTCACTGCCAATGATTACATATTTTTCAACTACCAGTTTCCCGTAGCCGAGTGGTCAGGGGCGGGAGTGCAGTAGCACACGCTCTTTGAGTAGACCGAGGTTCAAGCCCCTGACTGCTAAATACGGTCAATCTGCCAACTCGCACTTGACCAGCGTGGCGGTCCATTTCCCTCAGCATGAATTGTTGAGGAGGCTTTCATCCTGCAGTGGGTTGATAATGTCTGCAGTTTTTACCCGTGTTTGTATCTGGTAATTGCGCGTGTTCTTTGCTCGATTTGTCTGTTTCGCTGGTCGAAAAAACCTCATTTTCCGGTAAAACTTTCCATCCACGCCGGAGACCGACTAACTTAGCCACGGAGTGATAAAAGCCCATTAAAGTTGCTCGCGTCGAACCCGGGCCTTTTCCACTCGGGGAAAAGGCCCGGTGTGGGGAGGACGGTGCCACCCACGCAGACACAACTGATTAGATTGGAAACACGATTGCAGAAGCCCATTTCTCTACCAATCTCTTCGGCATTCCCATTTCGTCAATGTTTTTCTCTTTCAAGACGCCGTCTAACGGCCTTGGGGGTAAATTTACTTACGAGACAAGGCGAGCCTCAAAATACAAAATAGTCGTCGAACAACAAAAACGAAAGGATGGCGATCACTGAAGAAATCAAACGTGTCCTCTCATCGTTCTGCAAAAAGTATTCGATGGCCAACCTGTGAAATCTTCAGCGACGAAATATTTCGTTTTTCATAAATGAGTACGCCAAGAGTACCCCGATTTCACGAGCATTCACTAACTTCCCACAAACACAATGGCACGCTGTTCACCACACAATAAACAAGAAAACTGCCAACGCAACGAGTCGCAATTCGACGTGTACTTCTTCCCGGACAGCATAAGTCCGTGTGCAAAGACCAATCGCACTCCTCTGTAGCTGCCATAATAATGAAATCGTTGGCTTCCTTGTGGTGTTGGACTCTCGCTGGTAGCGCGATGGTGAAAAGTGTGGTTGTTCCACGTCGTTTGCAAGAAGAGAGTTTTTCTCTCTTCACCTCACCTTGACCCGGTCAGGCACAATGCGACGACGTCTCAATGCCGTGGTTCCTTTGGCGGAGACGAAACAATCGGCAAACTATTCGTATTTGATACGCGAAAAGTCCCCACGGGATGAGTTTTGACTCGCGAGATAAATAAATAAATTTTCATTATTGCAACTACAGCAAGCCCATCACAGCACTAGGCTAGGGGCATAAATTCAGTATACAAAGGAGACAAATATATATGTATATATATAAAAATACATAGCATATTCTATATATACATAGGATATTCTGTATATTCATTAACAACGAATATGAATTATAATGATCAAAAATATAGATTGCAGAACATCACATTTGGCTCTCGGATGTAGTTATTGGGTTGCTGTTTGTATTTATCATAATTTGTTTGCAAATGAGACTCCTGTAGGCTTCAGATGTTGAGCAACCTCTTACAATCAATGTTGTGATAATTTATGAGGTGAAGGGATGCATTGGGGAACATCCTCTCCATTTGTTTTAGTCTGGAGAGTTTCGATTTGAATTGTTGTTGGTTTATTGAGTTTTCTCTGTTGGTGGAAGCTAGGTTTGTTGACTAGGTTTGGTGAACTGGTTGCAGAAGTAATTAACTTTGCAAGAAGCATGACTCCAGACTCGTTGATCATCTGTAGCAGAGGCTTTGTTTTTAAGTTTTTATAAAGCTGTTGCCTGGATATTGTACGGGGAAAACGAAGTTTATTGTTCAGCCATCTAAGAACCCAATACTCTTGGGCAACGAATTTCTTGATGGTAAAATGAGGAGCACCAGACCAGATTTCGGAGGCATAAGACAGATTGGGAAAAATGCATCTCTGAACATGGTCAATGACTGTTTTTCTATCTTGAATCGCCGATGTTTCTTGCTTGATAAGCCATCTTGATTTTTGAATTTTTTTAGCAACATATACATAGTGAGAATTAAATGAAAGATTTTTGTCAAAAACAACTCCTAGGTCTTTGTGAGCAAATACGTTGGGAATTGAAACATTTGCAATTTTAATTTCTATGTGGTCAAGCATTGGTATACTATGAGCAAGGGGCATCGAGTTCGGGCATTTTAACGGTGCGTCGTTAGCAGCGAGAGCAATCGCCTGTCACGCGCATTAAAGAAACGCAAAAGATCGATCTCGCCGAGAAAAAAGGAAAAACGTTAATTTGAGTAAACCCTTCCGAATTGGTCCATTATTCAAACGACGTCTCCTCGCGAGCTTTTGTTTCTCGTCTCCATTTAAATTAGTGAACGGTGTCACTGGCTGCCTCAATTTATTACGCCTTCAACGCCCTGCCTTCCTTTACGTAGCACTGCCGCAATAGTAGTTTCCTAGCAACTGACCGGCAGGTAGCGCTTTTGACGCAGCTGAATGCAGTACGAGATCGAGGGCATTCTGTAAATGAAGGGGATCGGAGGGGGGGGTAATTTGGGGAAATTGCAGGGGCTGTACACAGTGAACTATCCTCATTATATATTAAGGGTGTCTACAAGATCCTGTGGCAACAATTACCATTCTTCCACCAACGCACGCATTACAGATACAGCAGATGACGGGATGGAAGGTAACGAAAATTTTCCTCTCAACTACATTGATACCCTAACAGTATTTGAAATAAACCAAGCAGAATTAATGAGCACAATCCACAGTATGAAAAAGGACCTCACACGTGGCCCGGACGGTATCCCTACTGTCTTATGGAAAAAATGTGGAACCACACTTGTAAAGCCATTACTTCACTTAATAAAATTGGTATTTGAGAGTGGAATCTATCCAGCTCAACTGAAAAAGTCCTTTGTTACCCCTCTTTACAAAAAAGGAGACCAATCCTCACCCAACAATTACAGACCAGTTTGTCAATTGAATACACTCTCAAAGATAACTGAATCCATTGTAATGAAGCAGCTATTTAACTTTATGAAACTTAATTTGTCAAATTACTCCCACGGATTTATCAAGGGTCGTTCCACCTGCACAGATATGATTTCGTTTGTTTCGAACATATCCCATTCGCTTGACGAAGGAAAACAAGTCGACTCCATCTTCTTTGATTTAAGCAAAGCCTTCGACAAGGTAGTCCATCAGAGACTAATCAACAAACTGCATCACTATGGTCTCAGAGGACAAGCACTAAACTGGATTGAAAACTACTTGGAAGGTAGAGAAATGTCCGTGACATTTCAAGGTAAAACCTCATATCGTTTCAGTCCTGAAATTGGTGTCCCACAGGGTTCATCCTTAGGCCCGCTATTATTTCTTATCTACATCAACGACCTGCCAAGCACCCATGGAGCCTACCAAATCAAAATCAACGTATTTGCAGACGACATAAAAATCTATAAAGCAATTGGCAGTACCAATGACTGCATCATCCTCAACGAAGCTCTTCTTCAACGAGTTATTCAGTGGCTGAAGGAGAACAAAATGGCAGTCAATGAAAACAAGTGTGAGCCGATGAGCTTTGCTAATGCACACAAGAAAAAAAAACTTAATTTTTCTTATTGCATCAACAACAAGGCAATCAAAAAAGTTAGTACAGCCAAAAATCTAGGTATCTTTATTAAAGAATCATTTTCCTTTGATGTCCATATCTCAGACATTGTGAAGGCAGCTAACAAAAAACTAAGTTTCCTGAAAAGAATTAACCGAGACTTCAATCAGTTGGCACTTTTCATCTTTCTTTACAAAATCTATGTTAGGCCAGCCCTAGAATTTGCCTCACAGGTCTGGTCCCCACATATTGCTTACCAAAAATTAGAAATTCAAAATATTCAAAAGAGAACAATCCAATACGTTTGCTTTAAAAGTGGCCTTGAATACGATGAGAAATCCTACCAAGAGTGGTGCTTGGACTCTTTGGACTCGAAACGCCGGAAAAAAGAAGAGATAAAGCCGACTTACTCCTTCTTAACCATCTGTTAAATGGTACCCTGAATTGCCCTCATCTCGTCTCACAAATAACCTTTAAGAAACCATCCACTGCTGAAACCATCCTATGCGAGAACAAATTATGGATACTACAACTTCTACAACAGGACTGCAAGATCAATGAACAAAACAAATGTGGAGATATTTGACACCCCCGGACACTTCAAGAGGCAACTGAAATTGCTAACCTCATCCGGTACCTGACTTAAAATGGACTCTTCTTGCAAGTTCTAAGACTCCGATTGTGTAATGTGTGTGAAGAAATACCAGTGCTCTGCCTTACTCCTATCTGTTCGCTTAAATAGGACGGATGAGTCCTACTTTTACTTAATTTTATTTTATCTGTACATTTATTTTTCTCTTTACTTTGGAAATGTATACTCCAAGCTTCTGCTTTGAAACTGTGTAATAATGCTTTGTAGCTCGTTTGTTTGCTGTTTTGTAGCTGTTATCAATAATAATAATAATAATTATTATTATCATCTGTTTACTAACCTTAGGTTCACTCCCTGAACAGCCAGTGGGCTGGGCTAGGAGGTGTACAAATATATATTTTTTTAAATACAGCGTACAATTTTATACAAATTTTCTATATTTAAAATGACGACATCGTTTAGAGAATTACGTTCACTTCATAGCGGTAACTTTAAAATAAAATTGATATTAAATTGACATCGCGATCACAAATACAGGTTGTCCCGCGTATCATTCTTACCAAGATGTGTGCCCTGGTGAAAGTTCGCTGTCTGGGTGCAATGCAACGCCCAACGGCCTGTCGCGCATCTTCGATCGGAGACAAGTCCGTTGATCCCGCTGACAACGTGAAGATCGTCGCATTTCAGGATGATTCGACAGTCCTTGTTAGTAACAATTCAAGGTGGTCTTCAATTGAAATATCCGCTGAGAAAGTTCTCTCTGATCTTCGACAATGGACAGTTGAAAATAAGTAAAAAATGAGTTCTACCAAGACAAAAATTATGATCCTTGGCTCTAAATTGGATGTTCGTCAAGCACGAAGAGTTTAAAAAACAATACACAAATACCTCTAGTAATCTGGAAATTAAATTTTTGGCAGTAGGTTAAATGTTCTCTCTCATTTATCCAATGTGCAAATTAAGATCACAAATTTCACCCGCGCTGTTTTCAGAGTTTCTAGAACTGAGTGGGGTCTTTCAAGAAGATCTTTAAGAATCTGTTATAACTCTATATTTCTCCCTATGGTTGCCTATGCTGCTGGCGCTTGGTTCCACAGGTTGCGGACATATTTCGTGTTTTATTTATTGCGCCTCCAGGACAATGAGCTCATATCCACTTAAACTGCACGTAAGAGAGCAGTTTAAGTGGATATGGGCGTACGATACTACCCCACCAGCGAGCATCAAACGCACCCCGAAAGTTCACAAACATGAAAGTACATATCGCCGCGACTCTTCCTGAACACTTGTAATTAGCTTTTTGATTGCATCCTCAGTAGAATTACCCTTTTTGAATACATATTGTTTCGAAGATGACAAGCCCAAAGATTCATATTTTGTCTGACATCTTAGGATGATCAATCTATCGTATACGTTGCCTAAAATTGGCAAAAGGGCGATATGACGTCGGTTCATTCAGTGGCTTCTCCGGACTCTTAAGGATTGCTTTCAAAACAGCAATTTTCCACATCTTAGGAAAAATACCCGCCTTTTAAGACACGCATTATATACACTCGTATTCAAAGTGCGTCACCCCCTAAAATTGTAATTATCGTTATTCAGAATAGCGTAAGACATGGCAATATTTCTTACAGATTGCATCAGAGAAGATTGACACACGTAGGTGATGACGTAATATTGCATCAGCTGTTACTTTCAACTATATAGTATTAGTATTAGTAATGGCCGCATGGTGCAAGAAAGCCTATGGCTTATGCTGCACCAGCCAAAAAAAAAAAAAAAAAACCCGAACAAAACAATGATAAAAAAATAGTAAATAATAATGATTAACAAAAAAAAAAGGAAATTAAACCTATCATCCTATCCGCTTCCCTGACCCGAAGGTACTATCCAGATGACCTTTGAATTTCCCCAAACTGTCGGCCTCTACCACCCATGAAGGCAACTTATTCCAGTAATTTATAACTCGCTGGCTAAAATAAAACTTCCTGCAGTCCAATCTAAACATTTCCCCCCGTAACTTGAATTTATGTCCCCTAGTTCTAGCATCATTTATAATCTTGAACATTTTGTCCTCATTCAGTTTACTGATGCCTCTCAGAGCCTTAAACACCTCAATCAAATCTCCTCTAAGGTGTCTAGTTTCCAAACTCTGCAACCCACATATTCGAAGTCTTTCTTCATAAGCACGCCCTTTTGCCGATCTCACCAGGCGAGTTACCCTTCTTTGCACCCTTTCAAGAAGCTCGATGTCTTTCTTTAGGTGCGGTCTCCATACTTGAACACAGTATTCCAAGTGTGGTCTAACATAGGCCTTATATAATGGGATTATCACGTCCCTATCTCTACTTGCAAAAGTTCGATAGATCATCGATAGGACACCATGGGCCTTCCTTGCAACCTGTTTACAATGCTCAGAGAATTTCATGTCTGACCGTATCGTAACACCCAAGTCCCTTTCCTCCAGTACTGGGTTTAGTTGAACTCCACCAAGTGAATAAGTTATTTTGGGATTACTGTTTCCCAGGTGTAATACCTTACACTTTGTTGGATTAAAGCACAGCTGCCATTTTTCTGATCATTCTTGAAGTCTATCTAGGTCTCTCTGAAGAAGCTCAGCTTGACAGTGATCATTAACTACTCTACCAATTTTAACATCATAACAAATTTAGACATCACGCCCTCTATCCCTTCATCGATGTCGTTTATGAAAATTAAAACCAACAGTGGTCCCAATTCTGATCCTTGGGGAACCCCAAGGATCAGTATATAAGCACGCTCTGCAAGAGTTGCAGTCATTCCTTGCTTGTGTTAGGATGGCGAGTTACGGGCAGTTGAAGCCACGAAGAATGAGTTGCTTTACGTGAGGAAGGATGTTCTTCCCGTCATATTGTTTATACAGTGTCTTGTAATCAGTACTGCGACAGTGAGTAGATTTCTTTCCACACTCAAGGTTACTGGTTCTGCTGATAGGATAAAAGGAACCGGACGCCAAAACGGTCTCTACGCCAAAACAGGACCGCGTTTTGAAGGCTTATGCCTTAAAAACCATAAAGCTTCTTCTTAGTCTGATCTGAGAATAGAATGGGAAGAACATACAGGAGTGGTAGCAAAGGCAGTAACGGTCAGAAAACACCTCTTCAAAGATGGATTTGTCGTCTTAAGAAGAAGCCCCTCCTCACACAAAAATGAAATTTAATTTGGTGTAAGGAGCATGTCAAACGGACCCCCGGGCAGTGGAAGTCAGTTATCTTCTTGGATGAGAAGAAATTCAATCTACATGACTCTGATGGGAGACAAACGATTTGCTGTGTAGACGTGGTGAAGAATACCATCCAGACTGTATGGTGTCTACAGTGAAATTCTCTACCAGCCAAATGATATGGGGGTGTATTTCGTATTGCGGAGGAGGTCACCTGCAGTTTATAAAAAAATTCCATAAAAGACCCTGTGTGAACTTCATAATTCGTGTTTGGAACCAGGAACTATCGGTTGACTATCTTCAGAAATTGATCTTGTCAATGCCTGGATGGTGTGCTGTTGTCATCTGGGCGGTTTAACTAAATATTAGTTTGCACCTGGTGAACTTTTCATTTTGTTTTCCATTTAAAATGATAAATTGAAGCAAATTCTGATAACATTTCAGCCATAATTGTCGTGTTTACCAAAACTGTTGTATCATCATCATCATCATCATCATCAGCCATTTTCAATCCACTGCAGGATGAAGGCCTCTCCAGCAACTTTCCAGTTCCTTCTGTTTTGAGCACTGGCCATCCATTTACTACTCAAAAACTCATGAATTTCATCTATCCATCTCCGCCTTTGTCTTCCAGGTTTTCTTCTAGCTCCTCTTGGGTACCATTCTGTTATTTTCTTAGTCCATCTGTCGTCATGTCTTCGAGCTATGTGTCCTGCCCAAGACCATTTTAGTTCTTTAGTTTTGATAAGAATGTCCTTTACTTGAGTTTGCTGCCTAATCCATGTGTTTCTCTTCTTATCTAACAGTCTGATTCCCAATATAATTCGTTCCATTCTTCGCTGTGTAGTTCTTAGCTTCTCTTCCATTCTTTTGGTGAGTGCCCAAGTTTCACTTCCATAAGTCATGGTGGGGAGTATACATTGATTCATTATTTTACGTTTCAGACAAACTGGGATATTGCTCTTCAGTATGTGACTATATTTCCTGAATGCTATCCATCCAAAATTTATCCTTCTCTTGACTTCCAGCCATTTATCATTATGACAGCTAATAACTTGTCCCAGATAAGTATATGACTCCACCTTTTCAATTACTGCTCCATCAATAATTATTTCCCTTTCCGTGGCATACTTGTTCATCATTACTTTTGTTTTAGCCATATTCATCTTTAGTCCAAAATCCTTACTAACTGTGTATAACTGATTAAGATTTTCCTCTAATTCTTTGGGATCGTGGCTTATGACCACAATGTCATCTGCAAATCGTAAATGGTTTAGGTACTCTCCGTTCACATTGACTCCTTTCTGCGACCAGTCTAATCTTCTGAAAGCTTCCTCAAGGGCAGCAGTAAACAGCTTCGGAGATATTGTGTCTCCTTGTCGAACTCCTTTCTCGATTTTAAATTTGCTACTGTCTTTGTCTAGTCTAATAAAGGATGTAGCACTCTCATATATTTTCTTCAAAATCATAATATATGGAGTATCTATGCCTTGTCTTTCCAGTGCCCGAAACATTGCCTTATGCTGTATGGAGTCAAATGCCTTTTCATAATCCACAAATGCCAGGCATAATGGTGTTTTATATTCATTTGCTTTCTCCATTAGCTGTGATATTACGTGAAGGTGATCCATAGTTGAGAATCCCGTCCTAAAGCCACCTTGCTCTTTCGGTTGATTCTCATCAAGTATTCTTTCTAATCTGTTAGTAATGACCCTTGTGAACAACTTGTAGATATGGGATAACAGGCTAATTGGTCTATAATTGCCAATTTCTGATTTATCTCCTTTCTTATGCAGCAAAACTATGATTGCATTATTCCACTGCTTAGGTGTCACACCTTTTCTAATGCACTTTGTGAAGAGCCTTGCCAGTTTTTGTGTTATGTCTCTTCCTCCCAATTTTAACAACTCTACAGTAACTTCATCTTCCCCCGGGGCTTTCCGATTCTTCATTTTCTTCAATGCATGTTCTACCTCATCAGGAAGAATATCGGGTATGTCGTATGTGTTGCTACTTTGCAATCCAGCTTCCCCACTGCTGGCATCATTCCCCTGCTCCTTGTATAGTTCTCTATAGTAGTCTTCTGCTATTTGAATTATGCCTTCTCTGCTGTTTATAAGTACACCATCGCTATTCTTCAGTTTCAGTATCATTTGTCTTTCTGTATTATTGCTCATGGCTGCTGATTTAAATCCTTTATTTTCCCTTAATGCTTGTTCTACTTTTCTTGTGTTAAATTTTCTTATGTCCTCTCTGAGTCTCTTTCTAATGGCTTTGCATAACTCAGTATACTCAATTTTCTCCCTGTCAGTGTTTTTCTTGCTCTTCATTTGTCGTCTTTGGTTCATCATGACAAGTGTTTCTTGACTAATTTTTTCTTCTTTGGATTTCTGTTTCCCTATAGGTTTCTTGGGCTTTATCACTTTCAGAAAGTTGTAATATTCCTCATCAATATCTTGGTCCTGAGCAGTCTGCAGAAGCTCAAACGTGTTCTTAAGTTCCAGTACATACTGCTTTTTCTCCTCCTCTGTTATTTCAAAGACCTTTGTATTATTTACTCGAGTCAGTTTTTTCCTTTCCTTTCCTACATCTATATCAAGTGTACATCTTACCATTCTGTGATCACTTCCAACATTTACCTTATTCAGGACGGTAACATCATTCACAATATATCTTCTGTTAGTGAGGATGAAGTCGATTTCATTAGTTGTTAATCCATTTGGACTCTTCCATGTCCACTTTCTGTTCACCCTTTTCTTGAAAAAAGTGTTCATTACTGACATTCCTTGAGATTCTGCAAATTCCACAAGTCTTTCACCTCTTTTATTTCTTTCACCAATTCCAAAATTTCCTATAGTTCCTCTTTCTGCGCTGTTTTGCCTTTTTCCAACCTTAGCATTGAAGTCCCCCATAATAATAATAGTGTAGTGGGTTTTCTGCTCATCTAGAAGACTCTCAATTTCAGTGTACATTTCTTCAACCTCTTCATCATCATGGCTCGATGTTGGTGCATAAATCATTATAATCTTTAGCTTGTACCTCTTAGAAATCTTGAGTATTAGTCTTGACACCCTTGGTGATGTACTTTTGAATTCCAAAATGTTGTTTTTAAAATCTTTATGGACCAGAAACCCAACTCCACCTTCACTCCTTTCACTGTTTCCATTGGTGTACAGCAGATTTCCACTTGATAAACTTATAAGTGATTCATTTCTTCTTCTTGTTTCAGCCAAACCAATGATATTCCAATTCACATTTTCTAATTCCTTTTCCAGCTCTAATATCCTGTCTTCACCGATGAGTGATCGTACGTTATAACAGGCCAAGTTCAATTTCCGTGCATGGCAGCCTGGTCGTACCCAGAGATTCTTAGCACCCTCTGCTTCCACTCTGATCCTCTCGCTGCCGTAAGAGGGAGAGTGAAAGCTGCTGGGGACTGAGGGCCATTTGTATTGTTGTGCTCTCATTGCTGGAGGGTTTGGTCTTTTCCTCTTCACGCTGACCAGGCGTCTTGAAGAGAACCACTCTACACGTTCGTTGCCACCTAAGTGACGTAACAGGGCTTACCATCGAGAAGGTGTGCATGAGTGGATTTTAGGGAGGCAGGCCAACCGGACTTCTAAATCTTCTGTAATAGAGAGATATTGGATCCATCAGTGTTTTAGGCTGAGTGTCTGATAACACACAGGATACCTGTTCCCCTCTGTTGTATATTGGTTGCAAATGCTCATTTTGGAATATCTTGGGAGCAACTGTCAAATATTACTTAGCTTTACCGTAACTATAAATAAATATCTTTTGTTTATATTTCTATTGTAATATTTCTAATGTAACGTACCATCGCGAAAAAGGGGTAGAAATGGGAAATTCCTGGATAATGCACTTTCTTTGAACACGAGTGTATGTCGAACAAGATCAGAGGAAACTTCGAGTAAAAGCGCTTAATAACGCGAGTCTTCAGGAAACCAATCCCCAGATCCTCCCCAACCCAACCAAATTCATGGCTGCATTAAGTTTCGCAGGAGAGAAGGGCGCTTCCCTTTCTTCAGAGAGATAATCACGCTGTCTTCTAAAATTTGATTTTGTGCACTGAATATTCTCAGTGTTATCGTCTTTTAAAAATAATTCTGACATGGCCCGTCGGATAGATTGGGCCCGTGTAATAGTGTCCTGTTGGCTCTCACTTAGAACGCTATAAGCGATTCTATAAACGGAACCACAAGGATCACAGTTCCCAGCATGCTCCACGAAAGACTGCCAAGCTCGACGTTTAAACATCTCTCTGTATTTGTTAAATATTCCTTTCTCAACTCAATTCAATTCCTTTTCAACTCAGTCACATCATCATTGGCTGCCTTTCGAGAACGCTGAAAACGTCCTTGAGGACAGAACCCTTTTCTTAAGGTTAGCTAAAAAAATAAGGTGGGGTCAGTAAAATTTCAATCGAAATTGATGCCAATCCAGGGTACAATGTTACTTTGTATTTCGAAGATCTGTCGAACGGTTTCAACACCTGCTTTGCAGGGTTTAGCTGGGACGATACCGCTCGATCTCTACGTAAGTCTTAGAGTCTTATGTTATCGCCTGAAACGTCAGATTTCCACTGAGATCCTCGGTATTTCTATTAACACTCAAGTCGATGTTAAAACTGAACGACTAGGAATTTGGCAAGAGGTGGATCAATTTGTGGCGAAGTAGGTGGATACCCACATCTCAACACGTAAAGCTTTCCGTGAAGATGACACTCTTATGGATAAAAAAGCTACAGTCTGGTTTAGTCTTGACTTTCCCCCCCCACTTTATTTGGATCATTAAATAAGAAACTGTTTAAATTTCGCTTGTCTCCTACGGAACTCTTTCATTGCGGAAGATTGGCAGCACGTGTTGTACTCTTGTCCCTCATACAGTGAATTTCGAGTAATTCTGCAGAATGCAATTCCCAAATTTTCATCAGGATTGGAACCTGATTTTGTATCAAATGCCACCAATTATCACGCCCTTCAGGATTTTGGTAAGGCAGCCTTCACTAAAAGTTGCAATTACTGTCTACAAGTGTTTCAAATTCAGCTCAAGACTCTTCAGCTTCGTTCCAATGACGTCCATTTTCTATGATCTGCTTATCTTCTAACAGAATAAATTGAACTCATAGCGGTTATCACTGCTCAAACAAGATCTTCGACATCTTTCGCACTCCGAATTCTGTCCAAGACATTAAATTTTGTGCCCTGACGTCCTTTTCCTGCAGTCAACTTTTGATTGAATTCAAGATCTACAATTGTAGGACCTGCGTTGTGAATTATAATGCTTTTCGATCTCATTTTTGAAACTCTACAAGTGTTCGACTTACAACTCAATTTTATGATGTAAATTGTAATGCTCCTCAAGTTGCTCTGCTGGCTGTTGACTGGCTGTGACTTTGTTATTGGTGGTTGACTGACTGTGACTTTGTTATTGGTGGTTGACTGACTGTGACTTTGCTACTGATGACTGTAGACTGGATGCCACATTCAACTTAATTTGTTTATAAGGTTTGTTCCTGCTTCTGGCTAGAATGCTTTTGTAAAGTTGTCTGTCGGTTTAATGGTACTGGCTCAGGTTCATTTTTAATTTTGATTTTAGGTTGGGAATTGTCGTCTTCTTTGATTTTGTATATAACCTTTAATATTTGATGTTTATGTTAATTTTTTAAAATTGAATGAGATTCTTGCTTCGTTCACTTCGCAAACCTCAAAGTATTTTTTGATTGCCTAATGGTATAGAGGTTAATCTTGTGTACAGTGTTTATAATTTTTGTATATCTGTTAATGCTCTCTCTCTCTCTCTCTTTCTCTTCCTTCCGTCCCCCTGATTCTGCGTAACCAAACGGTCAGTTCAAAGTCGGACATACGATAGGAAAATCTCGGTACCTCTGCGTAGTTACGTTACCCCTATCGAAAACATGGCGAAATAATGAACAATGGCCTATTGGCCATTGTTCATTATTTCTCCCTACACGAGAACCCAACTCCACCGTAAGTGTCCCCTTCTTTGACGTTGGACCCATGCTAGAGCATTCCTCGTTGTCTCCAGATGAAATAGCATCTAGAATCTGTTTGTAGGCTAAAACGGGACTTATCAGAGAACAGAAGTGTAACACCCTCCCATTTGTCAGGTGTCCAAGTGAAATGTTCTTGGCACCAGTTTCAACGAGCTGTGCGGTGGTTAGTGGAATGCAAACCACTAGCTTCCTTGCGTAGAGTCCAGTTGAATTGTACCTTCTTAACACAGTCCGGTTGGAAATGTTTTCATCTGTTGCCACAGCAACCTCAGAGACAGTTGATGAGAAGACATCGTAGGATTCCATCTTGCTGTTACAGCCAGATAGCGGTCTGTTCTTGTTGATGTAGCTAGTGGCGGATCCAGAAGAAAATGACAGGCGGGAGCATCATTTGTGACAGGGGGGGCACCATGTTCTGCACTAGAATGGCGATCACATTAGCATCAATGTTGTCAACTGTAATCAGTTGAAATTAGCTGAGCCACAATGCAAAAGTAGATAAAATCCTATGTTAATAAACAGGGAGGGGTACGTTCCCCGGTGCCCATATCCTGAATCGGCCACTGGACGTAGCCCCCGGGCGACCTTGGCCAGCTCTTCGTTTAATGGTTTCTGTCTTCACAAACTGCTTCCATTATGCTGAGACGACATTGTGCGACGTCCGCAGGCGCCTCCATAGCCAGGATGGAAGGAGCAGCAGTGCCTAGCACACGCTTCTTGATTAGATCGGGGTTTGAGCCCGTCACCACCAAATACGGAGGATGCGGAAAGGTCAGGGAATGACCACCGCATATCCCCAGAGGAATATGGCCTTAGTTGCTAATGCTCCTAAAAACCAGATAACATAACAACAGCGACCTCCGCCTGCGACTGTCTGCTTCAAGTCGTCCAACGGCTCGCCATCTGAAAGTCATCTGAACGATGACGACTTGCCATCCAAAGTACTGGAGATGTGGCTGTCCTATGAGCAAGTCAACAAACAGGAATGAAGTGATGTGGTCCCAATTCGTGTTCTTATCGGCATGAATAATTTGCATAACGTGCGGCTCTGTAAGGTGGTAGATCGATTTCTATTGGACACTCGGAATTTTCATGCCAGAATGCCTATTATATCAAATATTCGCCTTTTGCGAGATTTTCACAATAAAATGTTCACGAGAAACATTTTGTTCTATTAACTTTGTCGAGCAGTGTAGTTTACTTCCCTGAATGCTACCCCTCGTGGGTAGCACATTTGGTAGACTGACCGTCCTCGCCCACCGGGTGGAAAAGACCTCAGATTGAGTCCCGTCGATGATAGGAGGAATTTTTATGGGCCTTTTTTACAGCGTGGCTGAGTTAGTCGGTCTGAGGCCTTCGTAACATTGTTTTCTCACTCGGAAGTCTGTAAATTGAGTGTGTTCTGTGGTCGATTTTCGTCCAGAAAATATTGACCACAGAACGCACTCAATTTGCAGACAGTATGTGCACGGACCAATGTGGCCTTAGTCGCTGATGCGCCTACAACAACAACAGCTTCCCATTTAGAATTTGCTGTTGGCAACATCATCAGTTGATCCCACCGTACAGAATTTAAAAACTGTCCGAGACCACTTCACGAGAGCAAAAACCCTTCCCTTTACCTTTGATGGCAGTCACATCTTTAAGTAAATCCACATTAGTACACTGTGGCCACTGCCACCTAGTGGTTCCTTTATCTGTAAATTCTTAAGGCATGCTGACAATCAGATCAAGAGTGTTATTCCCTCTAGTTGCCTCCTGTTGCAGAAAACAATCCTCCAGTGAATCCACAAAAGCCTTGCTAGTGTGAGGGTGACCAACCCACAAGTTCCAGTTAATATCTGGGAAGTTAAAATCCCCATTAGAAGAGATTCTGATTTGTTGGCCCACCCCCATTTCTCATTCAGCCGTTCGTTGTCCGTCAGAGTCGTTATCGAACTGGTCGGCAGTTTTGTCGTTCGTTTAAAGATTTCTGCGTTCATTACGATTTAATATCGGCTATGCCCGGTGCGTGCTGTTCGGATTTATTTCGGTTCGATGGTCCCCGTGCCATTCACCACTTCGGCGTTATTCAACGTTACTGCAGTTAACGCGCAACTCCATCTCCTTTAATATTTCATTTCTTCGTTAATAATTTCTCACGGTCCCTTTTGTACAATTCCGGAAAGAAATCGACTGTGGCGTTGTCGTACCTCACGAACCACGCTCTGAAGGGCCTCGCACTGTCTGGCCCCGTTGTTCACAATTGGCATCGTCCAGCGTTTTCTGGGGAGAATGGCTTTTTGCGTCCACTTGTAAGCAGTTAGAAATCCAACGTTCCAATGAGGGGAGGGGCAGGGGAATATCTGGATGCAATCAATGCTGCGCGATCTCCTATGAAACTCTGGGTTGACGCCGGTGTGGAGTGCTCGAGTTGGTACGCTCTCGTCAGTGTGTGCATTACAAGTAAGTCGAGCGAGAGAATCCGAGGTGAACGAGAAATTATTAAGTTCGTTTGGCAGCGTTTAAGATGCGGCACAGCGATGGGACCTCCACACGCAGCAACGAAAGCGAATCAAAAAAAAAAAAGAGTCATCCTGGACAGTTCGTGTCCGAAATGTGCCTGATAGACGTGTAGTGTGTTCGTTGTCTAACGATCCCAGGGGTTTCCTCATCTCCCCGTTGTGTACGCTGTTTGTGAAACAGTGTGAGGGCCAGTGATTTTAAAAAGCGTAAGGTTTATGTTCGTGTTGTCCAGTGTCCCAAGATTTGTGTGCCAAAGGGCCTGTTATTGTTGTTTGTTATTTGGTTTCCTTTAGGAGCATTAACAACTAAGGCCATATTGCTCCGGGGATATGCGGTGGTCATTCCCTGACCTTTCCGCATCCTCCGAATTTGGTGGTCCCGGGCTCGAACCCCGGTCTAATCAAGAAGCGTGTACTACGCACCACTGCTCCTGCCCACCTGGCTACGGAGGCGCCACAGGGATGGTGGTTCATATCAATGATGGTAATGCGGGTTTACTTTTCCTGCCTTGTTCTAGTACCGTCAGGGTCCCGGGGTTCAATTAGTTTAGAGGGTTATCACGTTGCTGCGATTAGTTGTCTTCTCCTCAAGAAAAGCTGCTGTGCGTAGTTGGTGAGAGTTTAATACTCTTCCCTAGTATCTAGTGGGTGGTTTTCTTTGCCTTTTGGTATATAAGTTGGTTGGTTTTAATGAAGGTTTATTGGTAAAAGGGCAACTAATGCCAACTTGTGCCTGTCACAGTAGTTTTTTGTATATTATTATTATTATTATTATTATTATTATTATTATTATTATTATTATTAGCCATATGGCGCAAGGAAGCCTGTGGCTTATGCTGCACCAGCCAAAAAAAAAAAAAAAAAAAACAATTTCTGAATTGCCCTGAGAGAGTCAGAAGTAAAAAGGAATGAACAAGAAAGACAAGAATGGTGATATCCAGCTCAGGACCCTGGGTGTGCCAAGCCCATACTCACCAGATGTTAGCCGCTGGCAGCGGAGGTCACGTAGAGGGGGAATTCGTGCACGAGGTGATCCCAGTCCTCAGTTCCTCCACAAGAGCACGATGGGTCCTCTTCAAGGCCAAAGGTTGTTAGTTTCGCCTTTATTGCACCATGGCCAGCAAGCAGATACCACAGACGTGTAGACTCTAATGTTATTAGTAGAGTCCCCCAGGGTTCGGTGTTGGGCCCATAAATATACATGTTTTGTTTATTTATCAATGATATTGATGAAGGTATATCAGCATTAATGTCCAGTGTTTATTGTCAAACGACACCAAAGGTTCTCCCCCCATATCCGCGTAGTATACTTTTTTGTGGGTGTGAAACAGAACACTGTCAATGCCAGAGGTTTAAAGAAGTGTGGATTTCGTGCATGTGCAGTGTCGTCTACCGTCTGGTCATTTAGCTAATGGGACCCAACGTTGTCCACACTCCACCCCCCGTGGAGGCAGACCAGGTACACCACTATTATTGCTATTTACTTTGGCAAGTCCTGCCACCTAATTTCCTGGAATTTCAGTGGCTAGGACCTAAAAAAAAATATATTTATTTATTATATATACCTGTATAATAAATAAAATAAAATAATAATAAAAACAAAATTGGGGTAAAACGCCCGACGAAATGGTTTGAGGAGAGTGAGGTTAAAGCAAGGTAGTGATTTAGCTACGTTAAGTTAGGGTCGCACACTGACGGCCTACTTAGAGAGAGAGAGAGAGACTGAAGACTGTTGGTGCACATCGTATTCTATACGAGAACCGTGTGTGGGCGGCTACTGCCCCGCTCCCAAACAGCGTTTGGGTTAAGAGTGGAAGGGCAGAAGCAGTGGTCTCAGCATTAGGTTTAAACGTCATGGCTTGCTGGGAACGTATGTCGACAACGATCACAGTGGTTGTAATCAACGTCCTCTCCACACCCACCGGGTGGAAAAGACCCGGGTTCGAATCTCGTCAATGAAGCGAGGAATTTTTAAGGGGCTTTTTCACTCCGTGGCTGAGTTAGTCGATCTGGCAAAGTAACGAGGTTTGTCTTCCAGCAACGGCAGATTCACCACACAACAGACGCAATTTATACACACATTGCAGGTGGCTTGGTTGCCGATGCCCCTAAACCACCACCGCCACCACCGCGGCAACAACAACAACAACAGCAATGCGCGGGGTTTCTCCGTTTTTAACGTTTTCTGTTAAAAATCAAATAAAAGAAAAATCAAATGAAATAATGAAAGCGGCTGTTCCGGATGCACGAGACATTAAACTTATCAATTTCTCTTTTCAGGTTGTGGCGCTTTCCCAACAGATGGGGCCGCTGAGGAGGCCCGAACGTGGTGACACATGACCTGTCCACGAATTCGTCTTGGCGGTGAGTACTTCGTCAGTTTTTACTCAACGGCGTGCAATAACGCGGCCCGCGATTGCTCGCTACTTCATTTTATACTTTGTGTTCACAAATAACGAAAAAGAAAAAGAAACATTCATTTCGTGCTAATCCGATTTCGGCTTGAAAAAACAAAAAAGCTCTTTCTTTCTTTCTTTCCCCATTCAGACGCGTCCACATCGTTTCGGAAGGAGCCGTCGTTCACCATTTCCGTTTCCGCTGTCGCGAGTACTTTAAATGCACGGAATCGTGTTGTGGCCACTGCGTGAGGGGTGTGGGGGTGTGAGTGCCAATAAATGCTGGTCCAAACTGTCAGCTGACTGAGGAAACTTCGGCCAAAAGCAGGTTTGCGACGCATGCGAGCATATTGAAGAGCTCCTACAACGCACAAAGTGTAAAAAGTGTGATAGTTGTCTGACGGCATCGGGGGGGGGAGGTTCCCCCATCTCCAGGTTTTATTCTTTGTACATGCGACACAGAACTCTGTGCAGGCCACAGATTTAAAAGTGTGTGTGGAGCGAAGTGTCGTCTACTGTTTTGTAGTTCTATCTCCGACCATTTAGCCGTTGGGCCCCTAGTGGGACCTCCGTTGCCCACATTTACTTAACCACAAGGAGGCAGATCACGCATCCAGTACAATGTTATACGACCGTGGCAGGTCCTGCCACCTTTCAAAATTCCAAAGGTTTCAGTGGCAAGGGCCTGAAAAAAAAAAAAAAAGAAAAAAGAAAAAAGGAGACGTTGAAGATTAAGTTGAGCGAAGAAATTTAGGTCGAGCTGAATTTAGTTAAACAATTTTGCGTTTTAGAATTTACAATTTAATTAGAGTATTATACTGTTGGTCAATTTAGAGTGGGGGGTGACAGGAGTATGGGGACGATAAGGAACGCGACTCCGAAAAAGAGCATTGGGAAGGAGCCAATGCTACCAGACGGAAGAGAAACGGACAGTCTCATCCCTCATTCACGACGTCCCCTTCATTTTTCTCGTTGTTATATAAGCAGTATTTCTTAATTTGGGATGGCCGTTGATGCCCAAACGGTTCATCCCCACCAGCGTTGTAGATGTCGTCGAATGCCAGACGGCTGGGAGTTTGTTCCTCGAATTTCCTGAGCGCCCGCTGACAACCCAAAGGATCAATATGGTCGAAGTCGCTGAGGCTCCTGAATCAAAAAAGAGAAGCAGCCATCGTGAGAATGTGAAAGAAAGCCACACCGGCTTCCCATGGTGCGGAAGGAACTCCCGATTATGTCAATGAGCGCTACTTTTACAGAAAACCCGTCTATCCGTGTATTTCTTCTCTTTTTTTTGAAATTCTCTTCTGAAATGTGTTTCTTTTTTCTCCACTGTTCAATTATTAGGACGTGGCGCCTTCCCCAAACAATACGTTCAATTATTAATTAATGTATTTATTTCTATAAGGATGAGCTCTTACCACATCAGAAACGCTTCGATGGAAATCTTCTCGTGATTCGCACTTCGGTCTCGTCTGATCTCGTGACATCTCGTCTAATACGGGAGAAACTGACGATTCTTGGTCGCTCTATGCATTCACTGCTCGAGAATGGCGTTTCGAAAGAAGTTGGCATCGATCCGAATCCGATGGAGTGGCGTCCGTTCATCGACAAATCAGTGGTCGGTCCTCTTGCACGAAAAACCCTAGTTTCGGTGCGGCGGGGGAAATAAACCTCGTCCGAACCCTCCCTCACATTCTGATCGTGCAAAAGTTTGTTGATGTTTGTGAGCATCGCTCAAATTTGGCTTCGTGGTTTCTTTCAGCTGCAGGTTGGTAACCGGGGGTTGATCTGAAAATTGTCGAGATTTTTCCCCGGCGAGAGTTTAGTTACCAGGGAAGTGTCAATATGTCCAAGGAATACAGCGTAGCAATAATTCAGCGTGACTTTGGGGATGGGAGCAGTGTGATCCTCTTTTTCAGGGTTCAAGGGGGTTGATGAAGTTATATCTGTCCATCTTGTTACTTATTAGGCTGTCAAAGTCAGCGTCCACACAGTTCAAGGCGGCGAGCATGTGCTTGGGGAGGAACCTATCGATGAGTGCAAGCCTATTGCGGTGAGCCACAAGTGCAGGTGAAGATCTTAGGTTTGACCTCTCTCTCTCTGATTTTCAGAGTAATGACTTTCAATATTCGGCGTGGAATTCCTTTAACTATTGGTGATCTTGAGTTGGATTTGGCTAATGTCCTAAGAATAAGGCCAAGCCAATCTTAGATATCTTAATGACTCTTGGAATCATAGATAGGCTAACTGAAATAAAGGTGAAATAACTCGTAGGTTCTTTCCCTCTGTTGTTCCGCCCGAAAATGGTTTGCGCCTAATCTATGCTTTTTATTAATTGGCCATAGCTCGTTTTTAGCAAAGCTGAATCAGCTGGGTGTTTCATAAAGATCGCAGTGTCACTGCACGGTTCTGGAGACATGGAGTCATGTTTTTTATTATTGTCACGAGTAATTGGATTTTAGAAATGAATTTTTATTTGCTAGTCCCAATCTTGCTCACCTCACCTCACTGAGGGCGACGAGGCTCAATTAATTTAAGACTGAGGAATATTTTCAGGCTTTTCAAAATTTTTGCAAGAAATTATTCCAGAGAAGATGAGTGCTGCTCGAACTTGAGGAAAGAACAATAGAAGGCTTGTAGCCTATCGACATGAATTCTGTGTAACAGTTTAAGGTGCTGAAATAAACTGTGTAATTTACGTTGTGGTCAATTAAACCTCATGAAAGTCCTGTCGTTCTCATAACGTTCTGCTGAAAACCCCAAGAAAATCCTATCGTTCTCCCTAACAGGTCTAAGCAGTCTTGGCAAAGAGCTTCTAACCCAATTGGTAACCCTAGTCTTATTCCAGAACTAAAACGAGTCGTATCCTCTTCCTTTATTTCCTCAAACGAGAAACCATAATCTTTAAGATTTTTGGCATAAATGTCCTCAGTAATTTCATCCTTACTTACGTCCTTTGACACGTCATATACTAGAATTGCAGGGAAAGTCATTTTAGATTTATCTGACTGCAATCTGACAGCACTGAAAGTTGGAGGTTGTCTGAGCAACTCCAAATCTTCCTTGTTAGTGGTCTCGACTAGAACTCCGTTGTTGCCAACTATTTGGCCATTTTTCATTTTTAAATGTTTGTGTTCTGATCGGCAAGGTTTAGTTATTGCATCTTTTATTTCAGACCCAGACGCCAGCTTGGAGTCTTCCACCGGTCTGAAGAGCGCTACGTGTCGATGGATATTGTATTGTGCTGAAACAAGTCTAGCTTCCTTAGGAGCCTTCTCAGTAGTGCCAATAGCATCCAAATCCTCCTTGTCCTTTAGGAAATGACTACTGCTGTCGAGTTGGCTCCATCTTGACTTTACCAGCACAAGATGTCTCAATTGGTGGTGTATAAAGCCAACGTTTCCTTGCATAATCTGGTCAAACTTTTAGCTCTCACTTGCAATTCCTCTCTTTTAACTTTCAATATTTCATTTCTATAATCTCTGATGTGGTCATCCTTTCCAGATCAGCCCAAAGGCTGTGAATAATATTTAAGGGTGTTTTGGTGTTTTCTTTAGATTGGACCGCCAAAAATTCACTCAACGTTTTCTCAACTTTCGTTATGGCAACGTGTACAGTTGTCCGATCAACATGACAATCTGCTTGTATCTTAATAACTGGATCAGAATTCGGTTTGCCCGTGTATATTTGTATAACATATGATGCTTGTATATAAATCTTGAGAATGTATATAAAGTTGTATACATAAATAAATGAATGAAAAAATGTGGGCTCCTCCAGGAGCAAGCGTTCCAAATATTGAGAGATGATATCCGGCCTTTGAGGAGTTTGGCTGTGAAGACCAGCCTCTTTTCCGTGATCAGGAACTTCACCCTCGGGATTTCGAGTACTTGTGGCATGGTGGGTTTGTGGTAGCGGGAGGCAGACGAAGCTTGTTATTGGCACATTTCAGTAACCAGTATCCAGCCATGTGCACCCGCGTAAGGTTTGTAGGTGCAGCTGAGGCCCATATTTCTGCACCATAGAGAATGGCGGGGTGGGTCGTGGAGGTGGTGAGTCTTTTAACAATGACGTGGTGTTGAACGTGTAGTAGCTGCTGCTACTTTGAGTTCACAGAGGAGAGATTCGAGAAAGTACAGCATATCACCTTAGACGAGAGAGAATTTGGTACCGATTTGTTAGATCTGGTTGACAAAGGACAACTTTTGGTCAAACAGAACGCTAAGGTCTGTGTGCGAGGGTACGTTTGGTATTGGTACACCTCTGAATGAAACGTTGAGTAGCGTTGGACGGATTTAAGGGAAAATATGACTTCAGTCGACTTCTGTGGGTTGATTTCAAGGTCGAAGCTTGCCAGGTACAATTCAAGATCCTCAAGTTGCGAATTGATCCTGTTGCTGAGCTGTCGTCAGCAGCTTGGGGTCATCAGCGTAGCATGACGGCACTAAACCCCTGGCTTAGTGCCGTGAAGGGTTTGTAAAGGTAGGGTACCTGCGTGTACCCAGGAACCTTACAATAAAGATCATATGAGTCCATTCATTGGAGGTGATAATGGACACGACGAAAGCCGTGAAGAGGAGAAATGCCACAAAAGATAGGGTGTGTTGGTCCCAATGGAGAATAAGTGTTCTGTGATAGAGCAAAGTTTCCAGAAAATATAACATATCACCTCGAATGTGAAATTTTTCTTTAAGTAGGAAGAGCAATGCCGGGATCGACAAGGCATCAAAGGCTGCACTTACGTCCAGATATGTGTGTTAGTAATTAATGATTTTCCTGGGATGGTATAGTGGAATTCAGGTGGTTTCGTCTGCAAGATCTGGTGAGTAATTGTGGGTAGCACACTTCCCCGCCGTAAGGGAATGTATTCATTTATTTTCAAAACTGGCGAGAGCGAGATGCGGCGTGTTCATCGGACTGCCGGAGAGGCAAATGTTGGCACCCAAGAAAGTGTCGAAACAAAGGACCGGCTTGTTGCGCAAGTGAGTGAGGCAAAAACAGCAGAAAGGAGCCCCTGAAAATTTGGTCGCTGTTCAGAAGAATGGGGTTGCGAATGTCTCTAAAGCTGCACTCTTCGTAGTGGCGCCTTGACATTTCCAAACAAAATTTAAAGAAATGAAGACAGAGGAAATTCTTAAAAATTCGTTGCTTGTTTTTTTGTTGCATTCCGAATAATGTGATTGGCTGGGAAAGAATGATTTCTCTCCAAAATCGCGATGTTCGCTGGGTCAGTTTGTCCACGTGGGCGGCCAGTTTTACGTTTGCTGGTGACAGCATGTCGTAAAGACTTCTTCTTCTTCTTAGTGTTTTCCGTTATTACAACGGTTCTCCTCAACTTAACATCGAAAATTCATTCCGTTATTCTTTTTTTTTTTTTTCAAAAATGAAAAAAAAAAAGAATAAAGGAATGGCTTTTCTATGACTTTGATCTTCGCAATCCCCGTCCACCAGTCGTCTTCTATCCATAGCTGCTCTCACACTCTCTATCCACGTCCTAATTGGTTCTCCTCTCTTTTTCCTTCTCCATGGCATCCATCCATTCCATGGCTCCCCTGGGCAATCTGTCGTCCTCCATTGTCTTCACATGGCCAAACCACTCCACCAGTCTTTTCTCCTCTGTTTTATTAATGATAGTTTTTTGGACATTCATTGTATTCCTTATCACCTCATTTCTAACGTCTTCAGTCCTAGACTTTCCTGCCGATCCATCTCAACAGCCAGTAGTTTATTTTTTGTCTTTCAGTTAAGGTCCAAGTCTCACATCCACATAATAAAACACTTTGTAATATTGCATTATATATTTGATGTTTAGTTTCTTAATAACATTTTTATTCCATTGTACAGAATTAAGCATTCCAATGACCTTTCTACCTTCACCCAGTCTTTTCTCATTTTTTTTATTATTATTAAAATCAGTTTATTTCCGAAGAAACCTTGGGTCACCCGGGACGGCTCTGTGCCAGAATTTCCTGCGAAGATGATCCGTCAGCCTGAATAATTGCACCCAGGTATTTAAATTGCTGTACAGTTTTCACCTGTATTCCATCTAAATCCAGAACATCCTCACTTCGATTCATGTACTCGTCTTATTAAAATTAACTGCCAGTCCCCAAGTTTTATATTCTTCTAATAATTTTCTGCCCGTTTAATTTACATTCTGTACTACCACACAATTTGATCGTCCGAAAACAGTAGACTGTAGAGGTACTTATTTTGCCCATTTAACTGTACTTTTGTGACCATGGTCTGAGAACAACTTCCAAGTACAGCTTAAATAAAGTAGGTGACAAACAGCATCCTTGGAGTAGTCCTTTGGAAGTCTTAAATTTTCTTGGTATTTTTGAACTAATTTTTATACAACACGTATTGTTCTTGTAGATTCTTCTAATGATTTCAGTTAATGGCTGGCTTATTGACATTTTTTTCATAGCCTTGCAGAGCAGATTTCTGAGCACATTATGGTACCTCTAAGTCTACGAACAACATCTTGGTTTGTAGCCCGACATTTTTCCAGAATTTGCTTAACAGCGAATAAATGATAAATACATGAGCGTCCAGTCGAAAAGCCACACTGTTCCTCAAAAATGATAATCTCTTTTTGCAGTTTTAATTTTATCACTTTTCCAAATAGTTTAGCAATAGAGCTCATAACACAGATTCCTCTATAGTTGGAGCATCTTCTTCTGTCAACTTTCTTGAAAATATATGTAATGTATCCGATTGTCATCTCATCTGGTATTTCTTCGCCATCGCATAATTTGTTGAACAATCGAGTTAGTAGATTTATAACTTTTGACCTCCATATTTAACCAGCTCCATGTTACCTCCACCTGGGCCTGGTGCTTTTCCATTTTTATTTCAACTTCTTATGAATGTTCAATCCCTTTTCAGTTAAAGAAAGGAAGTTAGAGAATCAGTTTCTCTAACTTCCTCTCTTCCTTTTATAGGTCTTCCTTAAATAGCTGTTCATAACAATTGACCCATTCCTCCAGATGTATCATTTCCAGTCTATTTTGCTGTTTTGCTTATGAGGTATCGTTAAACTCTTCGATACTCTCCACGCCTCTTGCAGATCTTGTACATCCTATGCTGTTATCCTCGGCACATGCTCTATCTATCCCAGGACTCGTTCTTTGCCTTGATGACTTCTGCTTTCATTTCCTTATTTTTTTCTTTATAAATTTTTCGATGAACTTCACCTTTTGAGTTAAACAACTTTGGTATGCTTCCTTTTTCTCCTTTATTAAATGCTTAATTTCCATGTTCAGCCAATAATTTTGTTTCATCTTTTTTTTTTTTTTGTTTCATCTATATCCCCGTAGATTTCATCTAATCCTTGGTCTAATCTTTGTTGACACAAAATCCTAGCGCTCTCATCTTTTAGTGAGTCCACATTGAATATTTCAGTGTCAAGTTGTTCATTCCTCTCAAAGTCTTTTTCACCAAAAAAAAAAGTGATCAGAACCAGAGCTTGCCCCTCTCTCGGCCCTAACATCACAGACAAAAATTGTGCTTTGCTTTTAGTAATCACATAATCAATTATTGATTTTAGTCCTTTTGTTTCTTGGGACCATGTGAACTTATGAATGTCTCTATGTTGGAAGAAGGTGTTACTAATCCCCAGCTTATAATATTGAGAGCAAAGTTTTATCAGCCTCTTTCCGTTATCGTTCTATACATTTTGTTCGTGTTCATTCACTTCATTGTCCGCAGCTCGTCCCACTCTGGAGTTCAAATCCATCTTTATGACTATCTCTCTGCAACGTGGAATTGCTTTTTTTTTTTTTTTTTATGAAAACCCCAAACACGAAAGGTATCAAAACCTATAGTACTTAGTACCGTGCATGGGTTGAAGAAGAAGTATGGGAGGAGGGTTCCGTTACTTCTGTCAGGTTTCCCCAGAAATCTTCTTTAATATATGTAGGAGACTTTTTATTAGGCGCGTATACCCCAATAATAGTAATTTCTCTTCCATATATTTTAATTTCAAGGGTCAAGATTCTTTCTTCAACAGAGCTCCATTTTCCAATAAATTTTCTGAGATTCTTGCGGATAAGCGCACTCACACCCCTGCTTCAGCTCTTAAGGTCGTTCGGCACCAGACCAAAGGAAAATATATTTGTTTAAGACCACCACACTCAGTTTATATTTTCCCAGTTCCAATAAAACTTCATCTTGTTTCGTGCAAACTCCTTGCACATTCCAGCAGCCAAAATTCGTGCAAACCTTTTCCGTTTGCCAGTTCGATTCCTATTTTTCTGTCCATCCGATGTTTTCTCTGTTAGGTCTTTCAGCGCTGCAAGAATGTTTTTTGACGAATGGGGGAGCTGGGCCATTCATCGTAAACTTGTAAAGAGAAACAATGAATATTCTTCCTTCCTCGCATCCATCGGGGCAGGTGGCTGCCTCCTCTGTGGGGTCGCAGAATGTGCTTAACTTGGACCGGAAGTGACGTCGCGGTTATTGCGGCAAAAATTCCCTTCCATTGACACAATGGCTGGCCTTCTGAGTTCAGCCGCTAACAGGCGAATGAACCGAAAGTTTTATCAGCACGAGGTGGGGGGAGAGGTAAGGGTGGGGAACCACACACGACTCCGAGGGAGCAATAAAGAGGCGACGCAAACTTTATCGCAATGCGAAGCAAACATTCGGCTTTCGCAGAGATTCTCCCGAAATTCCCCCTTAAAACTACGGGGGTAGCGCAGGGGAGGGCAATATTTAAAGCTGTTTCTTTACCTAGCGGGGTTTTATCAGCGTCCGAGTTTCGCCGGGTTGTTGCTGTTCAGACGCCACACAAAGCCGAGCGACAACAAAGCGAAACAGCCCCGAGGTCTGCTCCGAAGCTCGAGTGTATGAAACATCTGGAGCATTCTAGAAGCACAATGTTCTCCCTCCCCCCCCCTCGCTCCCCGTCTAGGTTCATTCATTCATTCTGGAAGTGTTTGTGGCGAAACCGAGATGAGGTCACCACAGAGCCGTACACGCAGACTCGACGGCGGTTTTACTCACTGAACGGAGCAAGGGCTGATAAACAACACCGCGCGTGCCTAATTAGTGTCATTACCGTGAGAAAGAACCGCACAAAGTGTGGTGGACGGCTCTCAGGTCAACTCTCTCTCTGCACCCCGTTCCCTCGTTCAACGTGGGATCTTTACCCATTTGGCTGGTGACCAAAAAGGAAGCCCCCTCTCTTTGACGACCCCCTCGAAACATCTGTCGCTTTAACGTATTTATCCCCCTTTTCTTTTCTTTTCTTTTCTTTGCAGCCGACCGCAGAACCCAAACACGCCAATCTGGGACGCGAAGTGAACACGTTTCGGGCATCTCACACGCATCTGAATGAAGCCAGTTGGTTGGGCCAGCGGGTGTGGTGTACACGCCCATTCTGCCAGGAACGTCATCCAACTCGCAATTAATTGTTTCCATTATATAGAATCTCCTAAAAAGATACAAAACCACTTTTCTACAAACAGGTATATGAACAGGTTCAAATCGCATTGGGTAAGCCAGCCGACCTTTGACAGTCACCTGCAATATGAGCTGGGAGAGAGGGGGGAGGGCCGTTACACTCTTCCTTAGCTCGATCCTCTTTGCACCAGGCAGTAGATGTCACAATTGCATTAAGCTGAACACTGTCCCTCCAGTCGTAAAGCCTGTCCAGGGGTGAAGCATAATTAACTCACTTCATCGAATCCAGTTATTATTATTATTTATTTTTTATTATTATCCAGTTTATTAAGTTCGAATTGGTTCGAATTAAGTTCGAAAGGGTGCGTTATAAAAACACAATCATCAAAGCATTGACATTAAAAGGACGATTGACAGTGTTTGACAACGCCCTTGCCTGGAGTTGGTATAAGTACACATATTGACAAGGTAACTTAGGTTTGAACATCTGTACACGGAATGATTAATTAAGTTTGCAATTTGAATTCAGTTACACTCTATTAAAAAGACAGCCAAATTCTTCAAGGAGTTCCTGAATGTATGCGTCCATAGGTGGCATGTGATGGACTGGTAAATGGAGTGACACGATCGTGTCAGGATTCACTGTATGCAAAAGCTTCGATGCAGGTCTTCCACGATATTCTTCCCCTATTTCTTGTCATCCAATAGTTTGTTGGGGTCAATCTGCAGCCGGTTGAAATGTTCAATACTATTCGCTGGGAACATTCTAAGGCAGACGAGGTTGGCAAGAGCCGACCTATAACGCCGATTATGTCGCTCTCTAGGATGGATAATTGATTGTGAGATAATTTCTTAGATGTTGGGGGAATCTATCCTATTAGTCAGTAGTTTGGCAAAAGTGGTCAAGTTCTTCTCCAGAATTTTGATTTCTCGTGGTGTCAGTTAATAACAGTCATTAAGCACGCAATGCAGGATCATCTTGGTCTGACTGATGTTCTTAACGAATCACAGCATGGATTCGTGGAGAGGAAATCTCCCCTGTTAATTAACAGGGTTGGGAAACCACCCCTGTTAATTATTACGACGAAGACATTTGCACGCAGGAAACAACTTTGATATTATTTGCCTGGACTTCTTTCAAAGCTTCGATGCGGATGTTCTCACGAAAGGCCCTTGTAAGAACTGAAGAAACGACAAGGTCTTTCTTAGAATCAAAGTTGGATGAAAGATAGGAGTCATAACTGGAGCTACCATTCCAGGTTTCCAAAGAACGCCCTTCAGCCGCCTACAAATGCGAAGTCCTGTTCGTAGGTCTTCACCTGGCTCGGTCTTAATTAATGAGGGGTTGCTTAGTCACGTGCATTTCCTTTCTTGTGTCCACCGCGGATTTCTAATCGAGATCTTTCTTCGCTTCAGTGTTCGAGTGACCCTCGGAGGTGGTGCACTCACCGACGATGCTTGCAGTTGCGTCAGGCAGGATTAACCCTGCGACGAGACAACCCTTTCCACGACCTGCGAAAGGCTTTAGGCGTTGCTCGTGCCACGTGATTACTGACTCGACTCGGTATCGACTAACGTTTTAAACGTAATTTCCTCCGTCACAGAGATGGAAAGAAACAGACGGAAGCTATCGATCAGCGGGAACGTTTTGCGAGTGCCACTCTTAGCTGGCTACCTCACCGGTACGACACCCGCTGTCTAGGCGACCTACAAACGCCCTTGTCTCGTTATCTTTCTCTCGCGCAAAACGAACGATCGTTTGTGTGTGCGTATGTAATTACCTCCCGTATCGCTGCACTTCGATGCGCATTCAACCCCACCCAGGAGGCGAATCTTCCGTTGCTCCAGTGGGAGGGGGGATTGCGCTTCTGTTGGAAATGGTGAAGAAGTGCAGAAACCAGTTGAGGGAGATAGATAAAAGGGATTTCACCCCACCGTACTCGCATCCTGGTCTTTTTTGGGCGTGCACCGCCACTGCCTGCAAGGGGAGAAATAACGTAGAAAACCGATGTTGGGGTGAATGTGTTTGCGTAACACAACGGAAGTTCTCCCCTCCGTCACGCTGCGGGGGGGACGTGTTTTTTCATCCCAATGTCCGTCATAAACTTCTAAAACCGAGCAGGGGAGTGGCTTCGCGAGCGCCATTTTGTTGTTCTCAGTATGGCTGAATTCCGTTGTTCACGAGTCTTCCTCCCTCCCGGCGTGTTTTCTTCCCTAGCGGTGGTAGCACAATCTGATTCAGGAAACCCCCTCCCCCTTACACAAAGGCTTCGGTGAAATTCGCATCCATCGGAACTCATTTCCAGAATAATGAACAAACACGATTTGGGGCTGGTGGACAGGAATGAGTTGCACAGGGCTGTCTGGACCCGCTGGTGGGTCGATCTTTGTGATCTTTTTCATGATGCGGGGTTGGGAAGAAAAGCGCATTTTGTGTCCTTCTCCTCTTATTGCCCCGCTTTCCTAATAGAAGTCATTGTACGCTCTATGGGGTGATTTGTGTGTTTCAGCAGCAACGGCACCCCTTAAAATCAGCTGCATAAAAAATAATAACGCGGTCGAATCACAAATACAGAAACTTGTAACGCTGATTAAAAGAGAAAATAAAAGATAAATTAATTAATGAATAATTAAAATGAAATAAATTTCATAGCTCAGATAATTTAGAGATCTGAGTTCAAAGTACGTACGACTACTTTTCGCTCCTCGGTTGATCGTTAAAAAAAGGAGGTCGATGGAGAATCGATTCCATTAAGAAAGAAGTTGGTACATGATTTTGACGCTTGTTGAAACGATGATCACGGGAAAGGTTTCATCCGCAAAGCACAAAGAACAGCTGAAGACATTGTGAAGGGGTTATTTGGCTTTCCAGTTAATCCATCATTCCGATGAGGTCTTGCTTCATTTCCATATTAGAGAGAAGTACTCAGTCGTGACATCGCGTCATCGAATCCCGTCGATGACGCGATGAACTTTAATGGGCTTTTTTAACTCCGTGGCTGAGTTAGTCGGTCTCAGGCGTAGATAGCAAGGTTCCTCCCCCCCCCCCCCCCAATTCTACTGTGGTTTTCTGTCCAGCAAAACAGACAAATCGACCAGAAAACACACGCAATTTTCAGATAAAATACATATAAGGGTATATGAATTAACTTTCCGGGTGCCCTAATGTAATTTTTTTTTTTAACTTCCACAACGACAAATAGAAGTCTGCTCCAGCAATCAACCACCCGCTGGCTAAAGGCAAACTTCCGCACATCTATTCTGCAACTGTCTTTCCTCAATTTGAATTTATGCCCTCTCATGTGTGTCATTTGAGCAAGTGGAAAAATGCCACTCACATCGAGCTTACTCAATACATTCAAAGCCTTAAACGCCTCAATCAGATCACCTCGCAAGTGCCTACTCTCCTTAAGTTCTGCAATTTGCAAAACTTAAGAAAGAAAGATGAAAGAAAGAATGTTTATTTCTCCTACCACACATAAAAGTAGTGGTACATTGGATGACACAAATTCCCTTCATGGCAGAAAATGCCAGAGGAGGGACATAAAATGAAATATAAATTAAAGAAGAGCTAAAATATAACAGAGAAGCAAAAATCACTACTTTCTGACACTACATGACAAACCACTCAACCATCCCTTTATCCATTGTAGCAACTTATCCTTAATACCTCTTAGTAGTCTTCGAATAGTCTTCCATGTGCAACAGTATCAAAAGCTTTCCTGAAATCCAAGTATATGATATCAAAATTATTTTTGGCATTCAGTTCCTTTGTGACCCCATCGTACAATCCAATCAAATTGGTCAGACAAGACTTTCTCTCAACAAACCCCATGCTGGTCCGAACTGTAACTGAAGTCTTGTCTAGATGATCTTGCAAGGCTTCTTTAAGCAGTGATTCCATTATTATTGTTCCCGGAAGAGAAGTTAAACTAACTGGTCTGTAATTACTCTCGTCATCCTTTGTGAATCGGGGTTACATTTACACATCTCCGGTCCATGGGGACCTCCCCTGAATCCTCTTATTTGCGATTATAGGAAATATCGGGTCTGTGATCCCTTTCGAAAACCCAGTGCCTGCATCATCGCATCTAATTAGAAGTTTCTATATGCGGTGTTGACTGCTCAGCTGGATCCTGGTTTCGGAATTTTAATCACACGATTGGTAGTTAAATAAGGTTTAATCGATAATCATTACATTTGAATTCGTCGGTTGGGTATCAACTAGTTCAGACGTACAGCACATTGCTGCTCTTGAATAAATACTGTGGCAGTGCCTTTCTGAATAAATTCCTTAGACCTTCAATTTGTACAGATGGTAGTCGTTTGAACAAAGGTAATGGAAGGATGTTTACCAGTATAATTAAGGATACATTCAAGGTTCTGTTAGTTAGTTAGGGAGGGCAGAGGGTACTATTGAACCACGTTTATCCGATGATATGGGTCAAAGTAATGCACTCACCTCAGGAATTCTTGTTTATTGCCACAACAGCCGATGTGGGCAAGTTGTTTAGAAGGTAGCGACGTTTCAAATGAGTGGATGATAAAGCTATGGAAACAAACGTAAATAACTTCAAGTGGAGTGTTAAGATAGTAAACTGTAGAGAAGATTACTTAGTGTGCAGTAATGTCAGGAGTGTTATCAATAAAATGGTCGAATTGAACCCCTGGTTAGGACAAATAATGCTGATATAACACGGCTAACAGAAACGTACTGCCACCTGGAAATTGGGGTTGACGATGTCCACTACGGTATGTATAACATATTTAGGAAAGATAGAAGGGGTGGAGGGGTCACGGTTCTTATCAAAAGCAGCCCCGAGCGGGAAAAGAGCTTTTGCTGATTCTGAATTTACTTTCCGGCATAGAATCTGTGTGGTGTGAGTTAGTCGGCAGCAAAGGAACAATGAGAGTGGGGTAATCCACAGATCCTAAGATTGGATTGAAAAGAGAATATAATAAAATAAATTTTCTGTTTATACTCCAGGACGACCAAACGGTCAGATGACCGTTTGGTCGTCCTGGAGTATATGCAGTAGTCACGGGCTTGAACCCCGGTCACTCAAGGCACGTGTACTTATGCACCCGCGCGCCTAACTACTAGGCTAATATGACTACAGTCTTTACATGCAGGTGAAATGGACAAACGGGCGTGAATGTAATCTGTGCCCCAAATTGATCAGAAGTGGGATGGAAACACACAATGGGAAGAAACCGTTTTTTAAATAAACTAAATGATTATTATTTTTATCACCACGTCCTAGAAAGTACCAGAGGGCAAGAATATTCTTGACCTCATCAATATTAACGGATCAAATGACATCACAGGGCTTAAAAGTGCTGATCAAGACATCAAAGGCAGATATCGTTGGGATATCAGAGACATAAGCAGTGCAGAACTAGAATTTGGGGAGTACAATGTATACAGGAAGGGAGGAGGGGTTATGTTGTTATTTAAGGCACACATAAAATCTAAGGAAGTACATCCAGTCGACATGGCTGGACAGGGTAGTGTCGAGTCAGTTTGGTGTGACATAAGCATTGGGAGATCAAATTTGAGAGTAGGAGTGTGCTATAGGCCTAATGACTCTGATGAGTACAATAAGAAACTGTACGGGGAAATAGAGGGCCAGTAAATCGGAGAGTGTTATAATGGGGGATTTTAATTTCGCAGATATTGATTGGAATTTGGAGGCTGGTCACTCACACACTAGCAAGACCAAGACTTTTGTGGATTTATTGGATGATTGTTTTCTACATCAGCATGTTCGGGAGGCAACTGGAGGGAGTAATACTCTTGATTTGATTATCAGCAGTGATTCTTCATGCATTAAGAACCTGCAGATAAATGAACCACTAGGTGGCAGTGATCACAGTGTGCTGAAGTGGGATTTACTCAAGGAGGTAACTACCATTAGGGGTAAAGGGAAGGGTTATTGCTTCCGTAAAGGGGACTACGATGGACTGAGACAGTATTTAAATTCTATACAGTGGGACCAACTGATGATGTTACCAACAGCAAATTCAAAATGGGAAGCATTCAAAGAACATATCTTGGAAGCTACTAGGCTTCACATACCAACTAAGAAATATTGCTCAAGGTTTAGGCCAAAATGGATGTCAGATGAACTGATGAGGCATATGGCAGAGAAGAAAAATGCATGGGCTACTTACAAATTAACACGTGACACAGAAGCCCATTAAAGATACAAGTTGATCTGTAACCAAGTTACAAAGGAGGTTAGGCAGGCGAAGGCAGATTACGAGAAATCCTTGGCAAGGAATGCAAAGAAAAACAGCAAAGAGTTCTTTAGTTATGTAAACTCTAGAAGGAAGGGGATGAATCAGATTGGTCCACTTGATATTGATGGGTCAACTGTTGATGATCCTGCTCAGGTAGCTAACAAACTAAATGAATATTTTGAATCGACATTCACACATGAGGAGTTATTCAGCGAGGGGAATGCCAGAGGTGTATTCAACTCTGGCAGTAAGCTACAGAATCTTGAAATAACTGAGAGTCAAGTGGAGGAGAAATTGTTGAAGAAAAACACAAGAAAGGCACCCGTGGTGGATGGGATCTATCCAGTTATATTAAAGGAGGCGGCAAAGCAACTAAGCAAACCCTTAGCCATAATTATGAGAGCATCCTTGGACTCAGGGGAGGTTCCCACGGACGGGAGATGTGCAAATGTATCCACAATTCACAAAGGGGGGATCGAAGGGTGACACGAGTAATTACAGACCAGTTAGTTTAACTTCTGTTCCGGGTAAAATAATGGAGTCACTGGTTAAAGATGCATTGCAGGATCATCTAGACAAGACTGCAGCAATAATTCAAACACAGCATGGGTTTGTTAAGGGAAAGTCTTGTCTGACAAATTTGATAGGATATTATGATGTGGTTACAAAGGAATTGGATGCAAAAAATAATTTTGATATCATATCGATGTGGTTCTGAGTGCTTCTTGCCCTTCTCGGCTGAAAAGTTTAATTCATTTTAATTGATCTTTTGAGTGGAAAATTGTGTGTTACCCAATTCGCGTTTAATTTAAAAGCGCAATTTTCTTGAGCGAGAAATCATCGTGTCCCAATCGCTCCTCCTCCCGGGAAAGGATCCTCTTGGGATGACACACCCTTAGTTCGAGGGCGTATGGTGGGAGAAACAACAAACGAGGTCGTTAAATCTAGTGGTGGGCATAACCGAGAGGTCATTATCCATTCTTTCGATTGTGCTCATCATTCGAATGATTCATTCGATTGTGAAAAATGATTCGTTCATTCGATTGTTCATCCATTCGTTATTTATCGATTATTTCATTCGAATTATATCAACGATTATGATGGTAACGTTAAAGGAAGTCGTTTCCTGCTTCCTCAGTTCAAACTTCTCTCTTTTAAGACCACCGTAGCCGAGTAGTTAAACGCGCGTGTGCATGAGTACACGTGCCTTGAGTGATCGGGGTTGAAGCCCGTGGCTGCTGAATGCGGTGCTGGTTCTTGTATTCTGTTTGTCTTGTGAACTCCTCTGACCTTTTGGTCTACCCCGATTATAAACAGAAAATTAATTTATCATTCGTCCGTGCCCGTCGCAAGTTAAATCCGGACTTCCTTTTTAATGATTGGGTGTCCTCTCGCGAGTGGTCCCCGTAATCATCAGAATTCTGTCGCCTTCCTTGTTGACTTTGGAATGTCACGGGTTGGCCACCGATGTTGTCCTGGTTGCACCGTATCGATTCAGAAAGCCAGTGACGAGCGAACAAACAAGATGGAGGTCAAGCACTGTGCGGTGTCTTTCCAGGTTAGCACGGATGAGCACTCCGTGTACGCTGATGTGGGCGGAAAAGTAAGGTCCAGGTGATCGCCTTCCTGATGGCAAAGTGGACAGAATGAGACACACACACATTGCACAAGCACGACACACGCATTTCTCGCCTTTCTGCAGAGTTTTTTGTCAGCACTGAGTAACAAGGAGGAGTTGAACTGTCGTTTAGGGATCCCCCTGCGTAAGATATACCACAAAAAAAAAGAAAGAAAAAAAAAACAGGAAGGTCTCATTCCGCCAAGGAAACGGCTGCGTGGCTGAACGGATCGTGAGTGGGAAAGTCGTGAGCGTGCTGTGGGTGGCAAGGTCAGTGCAGCGGGACCGGCCGAGTTTCAAACACGACACGTCGTACTACGACAGCGTTGCTGCCTCTCACGATCCCCTTTCCGGTTCCCCCACCTCACGATGATGGCTGCCTGCCGAACACAAGTCGCTCGTGGCTCGGATGGATAGATGGATGGGGGGGGGGCGATTTGCAGAATGAACTGCGCAGTACGAAATACGAGCCGCCAATTCGTCGAAAGAGGGTTCGTGTGTCGGCGAAACTGAATTTTCGTGCAATTCTGAACAGTTTGCTTTCTGCAGCGCCGAATCCTTGGCCAGCTGCAGTTCACTTCCCTCTCAGAGGTGGGGATTGTTCTTCGTGTCCGGCTTTATCTGTGTGGCAGACAGGAGATGGCGATAATTAATTAGACAATGTATAATTTATGAAGACAATGATTTGTATAAATTATAAATAGATAATTATGTATATATGAATGTACACCCCCTTGGTTAATAGCTGTAAGCGGGTGTCTCTGAGGAGAAAAAAAAATACAATAAATAAATAGTGTATATAGTGTATAGTTTGTTCGTGTCTAACGGCACCAGGGGTTTCCCCCATCTCCGCGTTGCTTTCATTGTGGGTGTAACAGTTCACTGTAAAGGCCAGAGATTTAAAAGTGTATGGATATTGTATGAGTGTAGTGTTGTGTACCGTTGTTCCTCTGGCCATTTAGCCGCTAGACCCCTGCTGGGGCCCAACGTTGTCCACATTATGCCTCGTGGAGGCAGACCAGGTACACTAGTATTGAAATATTTACTCTGGCAGGTCCTGCCACCTAATTTCCTGAGATTTCAGTGGCTAGGACCTAAAAAATAATAATAATGCCATCTCGAATAATCGGCTCACCGACCGGGGTAGCCAGGTGGGTAAAGTGCGTGCCTGGCAACCCAAAGGTCGCGGGTTCGAATCCCGCCTTGGACTTGGATCAAAGTACTGCAAAAACCTTGGGAGGTGCATTATGGCCACAGAAGCCGATCCGCCAACATCTACCAATAATAATAATAAATAAATAAGAATCGGCTCAGCCTGAGGGGAAAAATCGAGCTACGCGTGCATGCGACCCGCTGTATCCTACGCACTGCCAAACGTGGGTTAAGCAGTAGAGCCGCTTGACTGCTAAACACGGCGCTGTTCTTGTATTTTTCTCTGTCGTTCTGGCCGAATTTTTGAGACACCGTGTGGCCTCCTCGGAGCATAAAAAAGAAAATTTGAATTTTTCTGCGTTCGCAGATTTCTGCAGCAAATTTACCGATTTTGCGGTAGAAAACCTGCAGCGGATTTACCCGTTTTCATTTTTAACCCCACGTTTGCCGAGACGAGACTGCGGACACGCGCTGTACCCGCATTTGCTTTAGTGCGCAACAGCTGATCTTCTGCGCGGTGGCACAGTGGGTTTTGTCACCTTCCTCCCCACACCGAGTGGAAAAGGTCCGGGTTCCAATGGCGTCGATGACGCGAGGAACTTGAATGCGCTTTTTTCACCGCGTAGTCTCAGGCGTAGATAGCAAGGTTCCCGCCCCCTCCTCCCTCAAACGGATTTTTCATCCAGCAAAACAGACAAATCGACCAGAGAACACACGGAATTTGCCGTCATAATGCACAAATCTACGAGCACCGGTAAGAAATCACGGGTGACCCTAAAATATAATAATTTGAATTTTGTTTTGTGCGCAACAGCGAAGCGAATATTTGTTTTTTATTTCTTTGAAACTGCGCGACGCTGTCAACCTGTTGCCATAAGAATCGCAAATGCCCTACCGCGACATCTAGTGGTAAACAATGGAAATGCGAATTAATTTAAAGCCTTCTCAAACACACCGCCGTCACAATTATTCACGATGAGACTCGGCCATTGTGTGGAACCACCTTCCAGCGATTTCCTCTCGGAATTTTTGTGGACATTGAGGCCTCCTTTTCGCTTCTCACCAGATAACAGCGTCTGATGCGGAAACCAAAGTAGACATCAATGTCCACGTTGCCCGTTGTTTTTATAAAATATTTCATTTCATCAGAGATTGTTTCGTGATCGACAAATCATTATTCCTCTCACAAAATTGGTCGGTAAGTTTTCCACGGTTGCCCTCTGTGCCCAATCCTGTCCAAGTTGTTGCGATATGGTCCTTGACGATCACTTCGACGAGGATTCTGGAAATACTGAGACTACTCCTTATTGCCCCTAGACCATCCCGTGATGACTCGGAACCTAATCTCAAGAGAATTCTTAAACTGCCTTGCCCAACTCGGGTAAATCCACTTAAAATCCACGTTGAGAAATTAAAGAAACTGCTTCTAAGGGTACATTATCATCTACTAGACAACCTGTTGTGCGAATAAATGGAAAAACGGTGCAGAACACCAAAGCCATTCAATACAGTCCACGAATTTAATGATTAAAAGTGGTTTATTGGGCCGATTTAAGATTGTAAGACAAAGATTGTGGCAATGAAATCTTCCAGACGACGACCGCAAAAGTCAGTGCAGTTTCTTAACCATAGGAGTCAAATTTTATTTCTTTATATTCAGACTATCCACAGGGCACACAGACCCTAGTAAAGTTGTTTGGGGGTGATAATAAATGGGATAAAAAAAGACCCTAGATAATGGGGAGAACGCTGAGAATTACAGAATTAATACAAAACAGTTTTCCTCAATAGAAACTAGAATTTCTTATACATTAACGGATTAAGTGTAAAATCGATTATTCAGAAATAACAACGTCGATTCTGACCAAACGCAAGTAGATCTTTATATGTACAACACGTTGAAGAAGCGATGCATTCATTTAAATTCTAATATCTACCATAATTTGTAGAGGGAGGTGGTATGAAGATTCTAATGTTTGCAGATAATCGAAACTTTACTCGGGGATCAAGAGTCAAGCTGATGCAGATAATCTTCAAGCTGCTCTCAACTCTTTTGGTAATTGGGTTGTTTTAAACGGTCTGGAAGTAAATCCTAGGAAATGCAGCTCAAGTTCCTTTGTAGGTGCGAGAAAATCTATGATTTTTGTAAACGAATACTATATCAAGGATATTCCGATTACCAAAGTTACCGATATTAAAGATCTGGGTGTTACTTTTACTGCTGGATGCGGGTTTGATAAACACATTAGGAATATATTACTCCGAGCGAAAAAGCAAACTGGATTCATCAAACGGCAGACATATTTATTCAAAGATCCTCAGTTCTCCGTTCTTTTATTGAAAGCATCTGTGCTTCCTATACTAGAGTTTGATACTCCTATATGGAACTCGCACTTACACATAACCCACAACTGAAAGCAAGTTTCCTCAGGAAGCAAAAACTGTATAGAAAATGGCAAAGAACGGGTCATCCTGCCGATCACATTCGTTATAAGAAAGAAAGAGCACATTTCATCAAAGCAAAACGACAGGCACACTGCAGTGTTATTCATAACAAACTAAAACGAGCAAAAAGAATTACTAGCAATAGAAATAGCACAGAGAATATGACCGAATGCATTTTCAAGGAATGGGCTAATAACACTTTTAGTAACCTGCATGGACTGAATCAAATTGAGAACACTGATAATGGTAACAAAATTTTTGAATTCCTGAAAGATTTAAACAAGCGAAACCATTCGGCAATAGAGGAACCAACAAGACCTCCTTTGAGTGAAATACAAATCACCAAAGAGAGCGTAATGAAAGCAATCAACGATCTGCCCAATAAGGCCACTGTTGGACCAGACAAATTTCCAATGTTCATCCTTAAGATAAGTAGCCCATTTATAATAGATCTATTACTCCACATCTATCAGGAAATCATCAGGTCAGGAGCTTTCCCGCAAGCCTGGAAAAATTACATTGTAACCCCAATACCAAAGATTAAACACCCAAAATTGGCTAAGGATTACAGATCAATTTCTGTTAGTTGCACCCTACAGAAGGTATTCGAAAAAGCGCTTCTTCCCACCATCAATCAACACTGCTTCAGCCATAGACCACAACATTTGCACTCAGTTATTTCGGGTAGATCAACAATAACAAACTTACTGGAAACCCTTTTTCGCGTGCAGAAAGCACTAAATGAGAAAAAGCAAATTGATATTATTTTTTTGGATATCTCCGCAGCCTACGACAACGTCTCAATTCCAGCGCTCATTGCGATTTTAAAGAATTATTTTAATGTAAGAGGAAATTTGTTAACTATAATAAGCAGCCTGCTAGAACATAGAAAACTTATTGTTAAGCACCAAAAGCTACAATCTTGCTTTACCATCTCGCGAGGAGTGCCACAAGGGGGAGTTCTTTCGGCTACTCTCTTCGCGGCCGTCCTGGAGCCGTTTCTTGCACGGTACTACAATTTTATAACATATGCTGACGATGTAAAATTCTTCATCACTTCCAAAGACCATGAATCAGCAGAAGGTATTTGTCAGATGGCAAATAGCACAATCAGAGAATTTGAGAGCTACCTGGATTGCATCGGGCTCCGTATTAATGCGCAGAAGTCTGCCCAAATGACCATAACTTGCAAGCAGAATAAAAATGACATCTCGATCTCTGTGAACGGGTCTAATGTGGTAAAAGTGCACTCTAACCTGGACCTGGGTCTTAAGTGGGATGACAGACTCACCTTTGCTCAACACTTCGCCCATATGAAGACAAAAATATTCGCCGCTTTATGGGCTACTAGACAGGAACTTGTAGGAATTAGGGATCCTCAGCTAGCGACCAAGTACATTTTAATGTGTGTCCTGCCAATTGCAATGTATGCCTCGCAAATCTGGTCTTCAGCTCCAGATTCACATTATAAGTCCGTCCTTGGGATCGAGTACTGGTTCTTGCGATGGCTTAACAGAGTTGCTGGCCACCCTTTTACTATCTCAAGGGCCATTCTCTACTCAAACCTTAACATCACACCCTGGATGCAGCGGACAATTAACAGGAACATACACACTCTCGCACAAATGCTCACAGGCAGAGTGGATGCTCCAGTCCTGCATAATATTCTAGTCAAACCGCGTGCCACTGCTAGACGTTGCGGGGAAGTAAATAATCCACTGCGTCCAGTCCTGAACAATCTTAGTAGCCTGCAAAGATTCTTCCCATCAAATGCAGCGAGAATATTTAACTCACTACACATAGATGCCGAAAAACTGTGTGAGGATGCAACATACCGGAAAGAGATCTTCCAGGATTCGTACAGACTTACTGAAATATGAATCGGCTGCAAGGTACTAAAGAATTGTGAATAAAAGTGAAGCTTTCTGCTTTAAGAACAATAATAATCTGTTGACTGTAAAAATATACCTTCTGTAACAGTTGTGTAAATATGTAATTTATAGATGGAATTATTAGTGAATTGTAAATATATGAGTTGTATAATGTATGTACAGAATCATTAATGTGTAAATACTGTACAGTATTAAACATAAAATGTGTATAAAATGTATTTCGGGACGAGACTACGTGTTCAGTATATGTAACCCACTGCACGTAGTATCTCGTACCCTGATATGTACTTAGCACCCTCCTGGCACTTTGCCGTCCCGGGGTTGTTTCCTTATGGAAATAAACGGATAATAATAATAATAATAATAATAATATTTGATACAGCAAATTGAATCTCTACAAGTGAAATTTATCCACTATCTTTCCAGATGTAAATCCCATGTTTTACCATCGAATCTTCTACCCGAATCTCTGTTCCTACTTCAAGGTTTAATCTTTGGAACCTCGGCGAATTGTATTGGATTTTAAACAGTTGTATCATATCTTCCACTGGTTCAAATTACCCGCCTGATCTTCTATGCCACATTCATCTTCACGTTCAATGTGGCATAGAAGATCGGGCAGGTGGTGGCTACAAGACAGAAAACGACATTCCGCATCAGTAATTCCAGGTTAGAGATATCCGAGAACTTGTTCTTTAAAAGAACCGCGGCTCATCTGGATATGGCCGTGGATAGAAATGAGTTTCACAGAACTATCTGGAGCAAGTTGGATGGTTCACAGTTGAGGTGTTTTTTTTTTTTTTTTTTATGAAAACTCCAAACACGAAAGGTATCAAAACCTATAGTACTTAGTACCGTGCATGGGTTGAAGGAGAAGTATGGGGGGAGGGGGATGCCGGAAACTTTGCTCTAGAGACTAAACATGGGTTTCAACACTTGAAGCCTCCAATAAGCAAAGTGGTGGTATTGCACGGGTTGATGAAAGTCATCTACCACCTGTTCACGGTGAAACTTACGATTAAATATTCATTTATTTATATTAACGTACAATGTTTATGTCTTCGTGTACTTTTCTGCTTGGTATTCACTTTAACCGGGAGTACGCCTGTTGTGTATCTTTTATGTTTATAATAAATAAATTAATAAATAACTAAAGGCTCAAGAGAGCGATGAAAATGACACGCATTGGAGAGAGAGTGAAGGGAAAGCTTTCCGTATTTTCCGATACCGACACGAATGTACCCATCGAGTTTGGTTCACACGCCGACCCTTCACGAATAATCCCCGCAACTCTTCTACGAATCAGAAATTCGTGGCGAAGCGATGAAAGCTGTCCGTACCGCAAAGCGAATTTCCCAGCGTCTGCAGTGATTTATGGGAGATTTGTAAGCGGAGAGGAGGGGGGGGGGGTGATCGCAACTTGTGGGGAAGGTGCAAAGGCCGGCTACTAGATCGTTTTTACGCCGATTCCTCGGGTTTAACTGCGCGTGATGCATTAGCAAGCGTTTTGTAATTCACGCGTTTCCTTTCTCCGTTTTTCTATCGCCCATCTCAAGATCGCCGAGGGAAGACGCGCGAATTTCAAAAACCACATCGGATGTGGGTCGAAGAAAAGGGTGAGTAAGTTTAAAATAACGAAGGGAGTCCCCACTTTTGTCCGAATATGGCGGGGGTTACGTTCCTTCCGAATAATTTTCGGTGAGACGCGTAAAAGAATCGGCTAAATCACGCGGAAACATCAGTTTGGTGGGGGGGGGAGCGTTCGAATTGGGAAGAGTAGACTTTCTTGTGGGATGGGAATTACGAATATTTCTCTTTAATATATCGGGGGGGGGGGGGGGGAGAGAGATTAATGTTTCATTAAGAAACAGTTGCTTAACGTGAATGCTGAGAGGTGGGTGTTCTCACTTTGGGCCCGGCTTAAGTTTCAATTTCGGTTTATTTTGTTTCTAATTCAACATCGAACTGTTTTTTTTGAAGCAGTAGCAACTAAGGCCATATTACTCGGCGATATGCGGTGGACATTCCCTGACCTTTCCGCATCCTTCGTATTTGGTGGTGACGGGCTCGAACCCCGGTCTAATCAGGAAGCGTGTCTGCCCACCTGGCTACGGAGGCGCCACACATCAAACTGTAAGCTGCACTATTTAAATTTTACTTCGAATCTCTTTTTCGCATTCTCTCTCTCTCTCTCTCTCTCCATCTCTCTTTTTCTAAATAAATAAAAAACGTTTCGAGTTGTTTACGAAGGAAAGGAACGTGTCTATAATACGAGCGGACAATTCGTGCAACCACATAACCGGTCCTGGTGGGATCTCTTGCTCCTCCTCCTCCTCCTCCTGGGCCTTTCTGCAGCCGCTGCTAAATTTAGACGAAGTCACCTTGCGGGTGCCCTGTTTGATGCGTGGACACACATCAGGTAACGTTTTTTGCCGCGCTTCACGCGCGAGTTAGCCACGCTTCTGTTGCAACGTCGATGGATGTCCCAATCGTACCCAGGGGATGATGCACCGGGGGAGGGGGGGTACAGCGGCTCGCCCGGTGGTAGCACGTAGCCCGTGAGCAAGCATTCGCAAGTGGCCACACGTTTGCCCTCTAAGCATTTCTTGCGACGGTGCTGCCATCGTGCGGGCCTCATTTGAATTGCGTGGGAGGTGTTTGACACCGTGATCGCTCGACTCTGACCTCGCTCCGATATCCCGTCAGGCAGCGCACCCCAAACCGGTTGGGTGTTGTCATCCAATGGAGAGGTGTTACGTAGGCACGAGTACAATGCAGTCACGCGACGTCCCGTCTCTTTGGCGTCACCAACAAACTCTCAGAAGCCTTTAAAAAAAAACAAAAAGTGCTCAGAAATTCTGTCATACTTGTAAGCGTCCCGAGTCAAGACGAGGTCATGGGAAAGTTGCGGAATTAAATTGTTTCGACTTCTCGGGAAAAATGACGAGGGATCGCGGAACGTCCGGTGATTTCCAGTGGTCAAATTATTCGACCCGCAATCACGAACTGACGCGTTGTAGAAGGAATTTCGTGTTCCGTCCAGAGTGAAGATAGAAGTGCACGCACGCGCGCCAGTCGTCCTCGAGGAAGGATGTTTTATCAGCCGTGACGAAGAAGTCTCGGGCGTGCCGGACGCAGGACGAGACGTAGTCGAAATGCGGTACCACACCGGTAGCGCAGATGTGGGTTTCAAGACCTTGGAGGACATGGATGGAGTATGGGAGTGCGTGACACACACTGATGAACTGCACTTAAAAAAATTCTACCAAAAAATAACTTGTTACCACAAGATTAGCATTAGCAAAGGCACATGATGCAAGAAAGCGAGTTTATTTCAACCGTCCACTCGCTCCAAATTTTTATCAAGTTTTGCCTTGAATCTGTTTAAGCTATCAACTTCTACAACGACAGATGGAAGTTTGTTCCACCAATCAACCCCACTCTCGCTAAAGGCAAACTTCAGCACATCTATCCTACAACTGTCTTTCCTGAATTTGAATTTATGCCCTCTCAGGCTATTATTCTGAGCAAGAGGAAGAATCCCATCCGCATCGAGCATGCTTAAACTATTCAAGGTTTTATACACCTCAAGTGCCTTTCTTATGTTTAACTTCAACAATTTTTCCTCCACTTTGATCTCAGTTATTACAAAATCATTTAGCTCACTGTTAGAGATTAATAAACTTCTGTTCTCGTCTTCCCAATAGAATTCCTCATGTGTGAATGTCGATGCAAAATATTCATTTAGTTTGTTAGCTACCTGAGCAGGATCATCAACAGTTGAACCATCGATATCAAGTGGACCAATCTGATTCATCCCCTTCCTTCTAGAGTTCACATAAGTAAAGAACTCTTTCTTGTTTTTCTATGCATCCCTTGCCAATGATTTCTCGTAATCTGCCTTCGCCTGCCTAACCTCCTTTGTGACTTGGTTTCAGACCAACTTGTATCTATCATAGGCTTCTGTGTCACGTGTTAATTTATATGTATCCCATGACATTTTTCTTCTCTGCAACATGTCTAATTAGTTCATCTGAATCCATTTATGAAAATGGATTCCAGTAGATCAGTTCCTGCGCATTTGTTATTACTCATTGAAGAAACTGCATTTTTAAGCTCTTCCATATACCAAATAAAGGAGTAGAAATGGGAGAATAATATTGCTCATTTTTTTTCCTAATTGCAGAGTGGTAGGCAGAATCAAATTTTCTATCATCATTGGGAAAAAGCTTCTCAAGTATTTGATTGGCAGTTTGCGTCCATTTCAGAGTTTCAGTATTATTTGAGATTATTGTATAAAAGATTATCGCCAGGAGTTCAATGATTTCTACTAATAATACCCCACGGATTTTGATTTTCAGTTAGTGTGTGTGTATAAAATTTGGCCAAGATTTGACCTTACTATTATTTCCTCTTCTCATTTTTTACAGTTTAAATGTAACCTATTGACCACAAGTACAGGCTGCCTATTACGTTTTGCTCTTTGATAAATAAATCTTTATCTTTATTTTTCCTACCAAATAAAGGCGCCTGGCGTTGATGAACCTTGCGGCTTTGACTCTTTAGCTCATTTGTACACCCCGGGGTACATTTTGCACGGAAAACTTTCGTTTTGGTAGATTTTGTGATAGCTGTTTAAAAAAAGTGTTTTTAACAAAATTTGCCAAAATTCATTAAAATGAAGACGGTCCGCAGAGTCCGTTGAATGAGAATGAAGATCTTTAAAGATTGATTTATTAAATTTATCCAAATTATATTTCGTAGGGATAATGTGATCAGATCATTGGGGTGGAGCTGTAGTAGTTTTAGATGAACATAGGTCAAAAGATATCATTGGATGATTGGAAACTGTCAAATCTGTATATGCATTCCACTCAGAAATTGGAGAAGAGATATTGCTAGTTGCCAGGGTGACGTCGATGTCAGACTGCCCCAGAATGCTACGTACCAAATAAGGTAGCGTCCCAAGTAAGGTAGAAGATTTATTTGGGAGATTGAGGCCGTGACGCAAGTGATCAGTAAAAATTAAATCTTCTAATAACCGCCCTCTGTGGTCGGTAGTTGGGCTTTTTTGCCACAATGAAGATTTGGAATTTGCATCCATTAAGATAATAACAGGTTCTGGTGAAAGTTTAAGAACAGCAGCTTCTAGGTACTCCGAGGTTCGATTAATATCTGAAGACGGCGGACAGTGTAAAGGAATCAAGTAGAAAGACATAATTTCATCAGTAGCTTGTATACAGGTGAGCAGAGAGAAGTGACGGTGAGAATGTCTAGATTTCTGTTGAATACAATAACAGCTGGTTTTGGATCTTCACGAGGGGATTTTATTATTCCGGTGGATAAAGGATGGCCGCGATAGTGATACGGTTCCTGTAAACAATGTCTGGAGAAAGGATATCTGCGAGTCTTCGAATTTCATCAGTTGCTGTCTTAGACGCATGGCCATTTAATTGAGTGGTTTTTTAATTTGGCGGTGAAGAGTACAGATTCTTCGGCCTCGTCACCGTTATGATATAATTGGATAGATCGATCCGACCATCCCACGCGCCTCTTTCTGCCAAGCTTCGACAGTTCTCTTCCCTTTTCTCTCAGTTAGTACAATTGCCTGTTAGTGCACGATGAACTTCTGGCCTCCCCTCCCGCGAACAGCCGGTCATGTGATAAGTGTGATTGAACCCGTTCCTTCTGCCGTTGACGTCCTCAGAAGTGTCCTTGGGTCTTCGTCTTCAGTTTAAAAAATTCTGCTCGCGAAGAGGAAACGTGCGGCTGTTTACACGAAGTGCGGGTGCAATGCCGAGGCGATTCGGGGTTATTTCGTCTCGACCGCATGAGCAAACGCAGCTGTTGGCAACCCGCGAAGAATTTTTTTTTATTTTTTTTTTTTTCGCCACGGGCGAACTGAGGTCGAATATCATTTTGATTGCCCTTCGATCGATTTCCGACTGTCGCCCCATTTTCTTATTCGAACCGCGTTCAGTGTTTTTTGCAAAATACCCTTTCCGGTGGTCTGCTGTTGCCCCTCATCTGCTGCCCGTTTCTTTTCACGTTTGGTCTTCAATTTTTCGCATCGCATTACGAAACGAATCCGGCTCCACGGACGCGAAATACACGAAATAAAATGACCTCCGTTTCGTTTGTTTTATTTCTTACTCGCGCAATCATCTCGTACTTGCGGCTCTGATTAAGCGCGGCTTATTACGAAAAATGACGTCACCTCGTGCTTTTAACGCAGAAGTAGTACGATGGTGTCGCCATCTTCCGAGGAAATCTGAAAATGATTTCCAGACTTCAGTATAGCCGATGAAGCGGGCCTCGAGAACTTTGGACCCAGAGACGAACCGAAGCAGTCCCTTCCACGAATCGAACAACCGAATTTCAGTCGACCATTGCTGGCCTCGTGCATTCGAAGAACGGTGAAGACGACACTGTTCGTCCGCTTCCTCATCCCTCACTGGGACTCTGTTGCCCCTCTCCTGGGATCCAGTGTCACCTTCTCCCACACAGAAACCCGTCTCCTGGAGTCTCAATGCAATAAGGAAAGCCGGGAAATCTTAAAGACCCCTCTCCGATTTGACTCCGGCCCAATTGGGGCGAATCATTATGGCACTGTCCGTCATCATTAACTGCCAAACGTGACAGGTCTCGAACCAATGGCTGGAGGAGGACGAAAGGCCAATACGAAGAATGATCATAGAATATGGTTGTAGATTGCTGAAACGGTGGTACAGCAGACTGTGCCTCACTCTCTCTCTCTCTCTCTCTCTCTCTCTCTCTAAATAGGGCGCCTCCGTAGCCAGGTGGGAAGGAGCAGCGGTGCGTAGCACACGCTTCTTGATTAGACCGGGGTTCGAGCCCGTCACCACCAAATACGGAAGATGCGGAAAGGTCAGGAAATGACCACCGCATCTCCCGGAGCAATATGGCCTTAGTTGCTAATGCTCCTAAAAACCAAATAACATAACAACATAACATCTCTCTAAATATACATATACCAAGGAAAATTTGATTTGTGCCGATGTGTTTTATGGAGCTCTGAGTTTCGCATTTATTTATGCTGATCCAGACCACCCCCAGATTGACAAATGATAGCGTCTCCTTAATGGTCCGTTGAAGGTAATATATGAACTTCGTGTTGCTTGACAAAGGCGTAGACCATATATTATTATCAAAAAGCTTTTCTCCTTTAAGGGTTTTTTCAGCCCCATAACGAGTAGTGCACACGATCACCCCCATGCAGTTGGTGATGGTACCAAGGGCATGGGATGTGATTCTATCCGGTTACTATTATTATTACTGTTGGTCGAGGAACTCTCCTGCTGTCCTACAGGTGTTCAGGACCCCCGCTTTCTGGAGTTGCATGTAAGCGTTCTCTCGGAGGCCTGTTGTTATGAAGGTTCTTATGAAGGCTCTTTGACACCATGCTGGTGATTAACGGTCAGCGGATGGTCATAACTTGTTCCCTGTGCCACATATCTTTGACTTCCTGTCTTAGGTCTGAGTACTTCCTGCCTTAGGTTCGTGTACTTCCTGGTCTTTCCTTCGATGTTTTCTGGAGTTTGCTCGTGATGGGCAGCGCTGTGTCGATGAGGGCTATCAATGGGCTGTTGTTCGAGATAGTGGTGTCCGTTATTATGGCACAGTCCCACTATAGTCTGTGAGAGGGGGGTGTCTATAGTGAAAGTGCATTGATGTCTAACGGCACCAGGGGTTTTCCCCATCTCCGCATTGCTTTCATTGTGGTTTTACCAGTTCAATGCGAAATGACAGAGATTTAAAAGTGTGTGGGCTTTGTATTTGTCTGATATCGTGTACCATTGTTCATCTGGTCGTTTAGCCGCTGGACTCCTGTTGAGGCCCAACTTTGCTCCACTTTGGCCCCGTGGAGCCAGACCAGAACCGAGTAGACTCAGTTACTCTGGCAGGTCCTGCCACGTAATTTCCTGAAATTTTGGCGGCTAGGACCTAAAAAAAAAAAAATTTTTTTTTTTTTTTTGAAACTAATCGATTGCGTGAGGATGGTGTCACTTGAATTTGAAAAGGCCAAAATATGGGCGAAAGGCGATTTGACATGCTTAAATTTAGGTGTGTGTGTGTGTGGGGTTTTCGCTAGCGTACAGATGGAGATGGGAGGGAGACTGAAGACTGGGGGAGAAAGGTAGAAGTATGGGGCCAATAGAGAAGGTGGTCCCAGGTTTCAGTGGGGCAGGCCCATGCACCACTAGGGAGGAAAAGTGGGGATGGCGAGGTGGGGAGAAGACGAAAAACGTCCCCTCCCTCCCTTCCCCCGAGGGAAATGTAATTAAAAGATGAAGAGGGGGTACTGTGCCCTCTTCTGGCTCATCTCCCAGTGGTTGTGGCGGGCAACGTAGGGGCCCCGCGGCCAAGCAGCCAGACACAAGAACAGAACAAAGCACAATACTACATTAACCAGACATTACACTTTTTTTTCTGGCTGTGCAGTAGTTCTGCATTTCATCACAGAGTACATATGGCGCAGATGTGGCAAACCACCGGTGGTGCCTGAACCTAAATACTAGGCCACTATGCCCTCTTCAGGTCGCCATATGGCATTTGGCAATTAAGCTGCACTTTGTTTTGTCGTTTCTAGTTGCATCATTTATGGGGCTAGCCCCGTCCTTGTGTTTTCTTATTCCTGCTTTGGGTATTTTCTTTGGGGAGATTGGTTCCTTATTTGCCTCAGCTGGTGGCGAGTCACTGTCAGCCAGGAGCTGCGTCCATCGTCGTTGTTTGGCTGGGTCAGGTTATCTCAATTTGTCTTTGAGCACGCAGGAGGATTGATCATTGTAGTTGAGAATCATACTCAATGTCTCTTGGTATGTCTTGTCCTTGTGTGGTTTTGCTTACGACATTCTCGTCAGTTCGTGATCGCATTTCGAGTTCTTCTTCTTGTTGTTAAGAGGTCCCAGACAAATCTGGACAGGATTTGGATCCGTCCCTTGAATCCAGTAGGTGATGTTCTTGCTGTTGGGATATGAATCTTAGTCTCATTATGAAGATTCCCCGCAGGTCCTCGTATATGGGGTACTGGTACATCAAATGCTCTCAGCTTTCTCTTTCTCCACAAGGACAGTTTGGATCTTGGAGTATACCCAGAGTCGGGAGTTTGTCATTAAAGGGCCCGTGGCCAGTCAGCATGAGGGTTGTGTAGAGGCCCGGGTGGAGCCACGCAGGCGACTTCTGCAAGGGGGATGAATTTCTTCCTTACTTCGCCCTTACGCGAGGTGGACTATCTGGTCTGCTACGCTTGTTTCAGGAGTGCCTGCAATCGTGCTTTCTCTTGTTTTTCTCCGTTTTCCGGTTCCATTGTATGCCCCAAGAAGGTAAATACCATTACGGTATTTATTATGTAATATGTCAGGCCACATCTAATGATTTCCAGATCCAGCGGCAAGACTCCCACCAGAACCTGGAGCGCCTCTGTGCTGACTGTACAAGTACGCGTTATTTTCAACAATATTGACCGTTGTATTGAGTTCAGGATTCTTTTGTTCGCTACAGGCGTCATTTTGGGGTAGAATGTGGCAGCTGCGTATGCGATTATAGGAATAAAAGTGGCTTTGTAATAAAGAGCCAGTGTTCTCGTCCCGGGACTCGGGCTACCATGGCAGTATAGTTTCTAATTTTCTTTCTGAGTTGTATGAGGTGTGGGCTGAACGTGAGCTTTGCGTCGAGGATTATGCCAAGATATCCCGTTTGGGTGGCGAACCTGATTGTGGCTCCGTTTATTTTTATCTGTGGGAGTCGCCTTGGATCAAGGGTTTCCCTGAGGAGTATAGATGTTGTTTTGGTGGGCGATATTACCAGGTAGTTCGCTTCTGCCCGTTCCTGTAGAGTGATGAGGGCCCTGTTTGCTGCTATTTCCGACTGGATTTAGCCACCACTGTCAATATTAGGTCGTCGGCGAATGCATGTGACTTGACGTCTCTCAGGTCGATACGCAGGAACTCATCGAAGACAAAATTAGTATTAGTATTAGTACTGGCCGCATGTTGCAAGAAAGCCTATGGCTTATGCTGCACCTGCCAAAAAAAAAAAAAAAAAACATTGATAAAAACTGTAGAAGTTTCCTGATTATTATTTATTTTATTTATTATTATTTATTAGTACTGGCCGCATGTTGCAAGAAAGCCTATGGCTTATGCTGCACCTGCCAAAAAAAAAAAAAAAAAAAAAAATTGATAAAAACAAAAAATAAATAAATAAATAAAATAATGAAAATTAGTAAAAGAAAAGGAAATTAAACCTATCATCCTATGCGCTTCCCTTACCCGAAAGTACTATCCAGATGACCTTTGAATTTCTTCAAACTGTCAGCCTCTACCACCCATGAAGGCAACTTATTCCAGTAATTTATAACTCGCTGGCTAAAATAAAACTTCCTGCAGTCCAATCTAAACATTTCCCCCCCCCTCGTAACTTGAATTTATGTCCCCTAGTTCTAGCATCATTTATAATCTTGAAAATTTTGTCCTCATTCATTTTACTGATGCCTCTCAGAGCCTTAAACACCTCAATCAAATCTCCTCTAAGGTGTCTAGTTTCCAAACTCTGCAACCCACATATTCGAAGTCTTTCTTCATAAGGACGCCCTTTTGCCAATCTGACCAGGCGAGTTACCCGTCTTCGCACCCTTTCAAGAAGCTCAATATCTTTCTTTAGGTGCGGTCTCCATACTTGAACACAGTATTCCAAGTGTGGTCTAACATAAGCCTTATATAATGGGATTATCACGTCCCTATCTCTACTTGCAAAAGTTCGATAGATCATCGATAGGACACCATGGACCTTCCTTGCAACCTGTTTACAATGCTTAGAGAATTTCATGTCTGACCGTATCGTAACACCCAAGTCTCTATTGGGTTTAGTTAAACTCCACGAAGTGAATAAGTTATTTTGGGATTACTGTTTCCCAGGTGTAAAACCTTTGTTGGACCTTTGTGTAACCTTTTGGCTCTCCCCTGCACTGGAAACACGTTCTCCTGGACTGCGCGATCTACGCAGACTTCAGGATCAACCTGGTCAACAGCACACAACTAGCTGAAGACAACCTCCAATGCTTGGTGTCAAACTCGAAAAACTTGAAGGCAATCAAGAACTTTGCCAAAGAAGCCTTTGCACGAAGACGAAGGAACATGAGAACAGCTCCAACGAGCCGGTAACCATTAGAACATAAATTGGCACTGCTGGTGCCAAAGTCTCCTCTTCCTTGTTCGGAGGCGGCCTTGCCTTCCCCGAACAAGGCTTTTTTTTCCCTTTCCTTCCTTCTTCCCTTTTCTTTCATCCGGCACGGGACCCCGGCTCCGTAACGGGCGGAGGAAAGTCTCTCTTCTCACGTTTATTTTTTTTATGACAATCACATGTGGGTGTCATGAGAAAAATTTCTCTGACCTTGATAGAGTTTGTGTAAAAATGAAACAGAGCAACGAGGTGGAGATGAACACATGTTCTAGGAGATACACATACCTAAACATCATTGCTGACGAGTACACCCTTTCATGGCAAAGGTATTCCCCTCTGGAGGTGCCGTCTTAAAGGCCATCCCCTCAGCAGTCCCTGCTTACTCGTCCTCTACAATAGCAATCATCTGTTCCAAAAAACCTCCATCCATGCCCCACAATCAGGGTCTTCTCGCAAAATGTGCGCAGTATTGTTAACAAATTGGCCCCTCTGCAATCTCTCCTCCTGCTCGACGAATATGATTTCATCTGTATCCAGGAAACTTGGCTTAACCATGGAAGACAACTCACCCACTTGGCCACTCCCCACCATTACAGAAATGTTTGCAACGGCAGGGACCACAGACGTGGAGGTGGCGTCGCCATCATTTACAAAGACATCCATCACCTTGTGTGTGCACAACTCAGCGACTCCCCTGCATTTGAAGCCATTTCTGCAATTTTTAAAGTTAAAGAAGTGAGAACTCAAGTTGTAGCGGTATATTTACCTCCTGACCATAATCCCGACACAAGGGATGAGTTAACTACCTGGATTATAACCCATCTCAAGCCTCACATGCTCACCTTTGTTTTAGGAGACTTCAACATGCCCTGCCCAAGACACGAAGCTGCTATGAAGGACGTCGTACGCTCCTTCTCATCTCTAGGCCTTAGACTAACCCATACGCAACCTACAAGACGACATCAAAACCTTGACCTCTTATTCCATAACCTTGACCATCTCACTCTCACAACGCCAATTTTTAAGTTTGCGTCAGATCACCTCCCAATTTCCTTTGATAGTGAAAGCCTATGCTCTCCCCGACAACTTGAACATGACCATAAAGAATCCCAACTCAAGATCTTCTCATTAAAATATATGCAACCTCAAATCATCCTACGAAGACTAAAAGCTACAGACTGGACAAAAATTGCTGCTAGCCACCCTGATAAAACGCTTACCAATTTAGCTAACTTGTTAAAAGACATCGCCTGTGAAGGGGCCTCCAAATCTGTACGCCTATCTCCCAAAACCAAGAACTGGTTTACCAGCGACGCAAAACTCGCCTTCATCATGAAACAGAAACTATACAGGAAATGGCAAAGAACACGGGATCTAGCCGACTACCAACACTATAAAAAACATCGGGCACGCTTCCTACGCATTCGGAGGAAGGCGCAGAACGACTGGATTGCACACAGAATGAAACTTGGGAAAAGAATCTTCACCAACAAGAACCAACAGTCCCCCATGACCACTGACAGCTTCCTCACATGGGCTAACTCGCTCGCAACTAAGCCTCTATCTGCTCCAAACCCCTTTATTCGGGTTAATCCACCAGCTAACCAGACATCACTGGATAAAATAGCCATCACAAAGGAACGCCTTACTGAGGTCATCAACAGTCTTCCCAACAAGTCTACCACGGGCCCGGATGGATTTCCTATTTTCATGATTAAAATATGCAGTGTATATATCATTGACCTCTTGCTTGATGCATTCAATTCCGTCCTCGTAACAGGAGTTTACCCTGCTATCTGGAACACATATTATGTTTCTCCCGTTCCAAAAAAGTCTAACCCAAAATCGCCTAATGACTACAGACCAATTTCCGTAGGATGCACTTTCCTCAAAATCTTGGAAAAAGCCATTCTTCCTGCTCTCACCCATCACATGTTCAGCCACAAACCTCCATACCTCCATAGTGTTCTACCTGGACGTTCCACGATCACCAACCTCTTGGACACACTGTTCAGAATTGAAAGTACCTTAAGCAGCAAAGAGCAACTGGATATTGAGGCGGCATTAAGGCGGCCTTTGACAATCTGTCCACCCATGCATTATGTACCATACTGTGCAACTACTTCAAAATCTCTGGCAACATCTTAGTTCTCCTTAGGAAACTCCTTCAGTCCAGGACCCTATGGATCAGAAATAAAAACCATAACCACCACATTCTCTGCTCCAGAGGGCTCCCACAAGGGGGCGTTCTCTCTCTCTGCTGCCCTCTTCACGGCATCTTTAGAACCCTTCCTATCAAACCGTACTAATTTTACCACCTACGCAGATGATATTAAGTTCTTCATCATCACAAAATGCCCCCAGTCTCTCCAGTCTATTACTGTGAGCTCCAACCGACAGCTACATGAACTGGAAAACTACCTCCATGCGATTGGGCTCTCCATTAATAAAGAGAAAACTGCACAACTCTCTATCACCAAGAAGAAAAATACCAACGATGTGGACATCATTATTGCGAATTCTCCAGTTAAAAAAGTCACCCAACATAAAGATTTGGGTATCATCTGGGACAAAGATCTCACCTTCTTGCCTCACTTTAATGCCACTCGAATGAAAACATATTCGGCTTTATGGGCAGTAAAACAAGAGATCTCCAACTTCCAGAACCCGGACCTTATCATCAAATACATTCTCCGTTGCATTTTCCCAATTCCATTATATGCCTCGACTATATGGTCCTCAGCACCCTCATCATACCAAGCCAGGTTCCTCTCCCTGGAATTCTGGATCTTGAAATGGCTAAATAGGGTTGCCGGCCTAACACCTACAATCTCAAAATCTGTTCTGGTCACCAATCTTAATACGCTTCCTTGGAGGTATCTCATCATCTCTAGGAACCTTCTTACCCTCTCTCAGCTTCTATCCGGAAAACTGAAGTCACCCGATATATGGGCTATCATCGCCAGACCATCCGACAGGAGGAGATGCCAGTCCAACACCTCCCCATAGAGATCGAAGCTGCGTAGCATGTCCTCCCTGGATAACATGTTTCCACACAACTCCTTCCAGATATTTAATAGATTAGCCATAGACGTTGAGAAACTTTGCAAGGACAGAACATACAGAGCTTCCATTCTTGCAGACATGTATTCCTTAGTCATGCTCTAGGAGGACTCTTTGTGATGCCGCACTATCCACGCTCCGATGTATCCGTATGCACTTTATCTGTTATAACTTTATGTTTTTGTATTTGTTGTAACTTCATGTTTTTGTATCCTTACCAGTGGCTGTTTAAGGCCGTATATTGTATCTGGCTCTGTATACAATGTATTTGTCTGTATTTTATGTTTTATCTTTGTATGTAATTCATGCCCTCTAGCTGCATAGCTGTAAAGGGACATTTCTTCGGAAAAAAATTGATAATAATAATAATGCGCCATGTCACCCCTCCCGGATTGTTCGAGACGGTTCGCGGAACATCAGGAAGGCTTCCAGGTATTGCCGTGGCCTCCAAATTCCGTAGACATTAATCCCCCTCGAGCACCTGTGGTTTGTGTTGGAACAGCAACTCCGATCTGCGGCTTCTCGACCACGGACCTTACAGGAGTTAAGGATCTGCTGGTTACGTGATGGTACCAGATACCACAAGACACATTTAGAAATCTATGCCTCGCCGGGTACGAGTTGTCCCAACGTCGTATTAGGTAGGTGGTCATAATGTTTTGCCTCATCGGTGTAGCTTAGTATGATCGACATAGCAAAGTATGTCTTCTCTCTGTTGCACGAATGGAATAATAGCTGTGCAGTAAATAAAGCTCCGGAGAGGACTCTGCCCTGGGGGTATCGGCAGTTGTTTGATATCTTCAGTTTCGAGATGTTTCCTCCACCACTGGAGCTCGATATGCAGTGGCCTTGTCGTGCATGAAAAGAAAATCTGGGCCAATTGCACCCCTAAATAGTTGCACATATAGGGTTCGAGGATCTATTCTCGGTATCTCTGAGCAGTTACAGTACCCATATCGAAAACATGAAGACGGAAGCAGCCGTTGATCATTATTCCGCGCCACACGAGAACATCGCTTCCATTGTAAGTATCCCTTTCCCTGATGTTAGAGGGATGGTACCCCATTTTTCGTTGTCTCGACTTAAATTTCTTGGCTATAACTTAACCGTCAACGTCCCGAATTTTTTTTTTTTTAGGCCCTTGCCACTGAAATCTTTGGAAATTAGGTAGCAGGGCCTGCCAGAGTACTATAACAATCTACCGGGTGCTTGATCTGCATCCTCGTGGCTAAGTGTGGGGAACGGCGGGTCCCAACGGCTAAATGGTCAGAGATACAACGGTAGGAAACAGTACACGACACTTCACTCCCCCCACACTTTTAAATCTGTGGCCTCCACAGAGTTCTGTGTCACAAACACAAGTGTACAACGTGGAGATGGGGGAACCCCTGGCGCCGTCTGACAACTAACACACTTTACAGTTTACTCCTCGTTGTCTCCAGATGCAATAATGTCTAGGATCTGTAGTCCCGTTGGAAATGTTTTCACTCGTGGCAGCAGCAACCTCAAGAGACAGTTGATGACAGGACTTCGTAGGGTTTACTTGTTGGAGCCTGATAGCGGTCTGTTCTGGTTGACGTAACTCTCGGGCGACCTTGGCTAGCTTTTCTTGTAATGTTTCCTATCTCCGGAAACTGCTTCCGTAGTGCCGAGACGACACTGCGTGACACATTAAGCCAACGTGCCACCTGAGCCTGCGATTGCTCTGCTTCTAGTCATCCACAGGCCTGCCATCTGAAAGAATCAGCTAAACGACGATGACCTGCCATCCTGAGTACTGGAGACGTTGCTATCTCACTGAGCAAACCAAAAAAAAAAAACGGAAATGAAGCGATGTGGTCGCAATTCGTGTTCTTATTGGCACGAATAATTTGCATAACGTGCGGCTCTGGTAGATCGATTTCTATTGGACACTCGGAATTTGCATGGCAGGACGCCCATTATATCAAATATTCGTCCTTTGTGAGGTGTTCACAATCAAATATTCATAAAAAAACGTTTCGTTCCGTTAATTTTGTGGGGCAGTGTAGTTTTAATGAGGTGACCGGATAAAGATCTTCCCTTTAAAAAGAATTTAGAACATACCTAGATTAAAACCATCCGCCTGACCGGAACAAAGGTGTGCTTACCAGAGGCTCAACCTGAGGTCGACTCTTTCCGAATTGTATCGTTGTGTGCTGATATTGTGTCCTCTCCACTGAAGGAATCTGATCCTGCCATTCCAGCTCAAAAAGCAGCTTTCAGAGGAGGCCGTTATGGATGATGTTTTTCACAAAAATTTAAAGAACTTTAGAGTTTTCTAGATTTGGGTTTCTGAGGAATCTCTCTCTCTTACTCCAGTTCTTTGGGTATCTACTTAATGATCAACCCACTTTTAATGAACATCTTACATCAGTTGTCTCCAGACCCTTTTGGTTGAGCGCCCTTATTTTACTTGAAGAGACTAGCGCGACCCCGGGATAAAAAATTAAATATATAAGTTTAATATATATATATATATTTTATTTATAAATCATTTACGTGGAAGGCTTTCCGTCTAAAATCTCAGTTAAAAATCGCATATAATTTTAAAAGTTCACCAATAAAAAAAAAAAATACAAAAAAAATTAAATTGAAGTTCAAGCACAAAATGATATGAAATCATTAAAGTAACAAGTGTAGTAAATGTAATGTAATACTGTTTGTTTTATTTACAAATAATTTACGTGGTATATCTAGAATCACATGTATAAAATCACGGTCTAATTAGATGCAAAAATACAAAACAAAACGAAATTGATATTAAAGTACAAAAAAGTGGTATAAATCAAATCAACAGCATTTTTTAGTGGGAACGGTGTGCTTGAATAGTTTTCATTACTGATGTGTTTCTTGGGTTTATGTTTTGGGACACCGGAAGCTACCCGAAGATCTGGTTCCAAGTTTCTTTCTAAACGTGGGTTTAATAACAGTCATTGCGCAGAAAGCCACTTCAAACAGGTACGTTGATCCAAATGGAAGGATTGCATCGCTCGCTGTGATTACCAAATCACTCCATGGATCATCCACGCATCCCGTCGATCTTCTCGCGCACCCCACTTTGGAAACCACTGTCTTACATTATAATGGCTTCTTAAGGTTTTCAAACAAGATTGGGGTCTTTTGAGCTGAACTCTTAGCATTGTTTAGAAGGCGAAGGTTCTACCTTCGCGTCTGGTTTTGGGAAACCAAGAAGGTTACCTTTCAATCTGAGCTATTATCGATGCAGCGGTTTGAGCGACTCTCCACCTGCAGAACTTGTCGTACTGTGTCTTCTCCCGCTTTACAGGCGATAACTGGTTGTTTGTCTCTTGACCTATCCTTAATATTTCGAGGTCTTTGGTTTTTAACTCTCGCTTTTCTAGGAATTACACTTAATACCCAGCGGAATGCTAAACGGGAAAATGCCGATTTTAGAAGATCAGCGCTGGCAACACCATTGGTCTCTTTTTCCAAGGTCCTGCATCACTAAAGAAGGCGAGCGACGCTTTAGCTCTTCTCGTGTCTTTTCGCCCTCCAGTGTGGAAACGAATGCTTGGAAACGTAATTAGTGACATCTCGTGAATTTTAAGTGAGTTGAAATGTGTGGCAGGAACGTCAGCCCCTCCAGTTCCATATTTCTCGACAGCGGTAACGGGTCTTATTTGGGATGTTTTGCCGAATGTCAACCTTAAAGCGAAAGGGCTCGGCATCTTCGCAGTTTTGTGCTTTTCAAAACGGAAGTCGCAAATTTATTATTTCCTTAATTTTAATACGTTGGCCGCAACACGTTCTTTAATTTGTTTCTGAGTTGTGTCAAGTGACCCCCCCCACTTTGTATTGAGCTAAGGCACTGTCACCTTTTTACTTAACTTCTTAACGAAGGGCGTTGTTCCAGCGTGGATAATTAAGTTTCTTGGCGAACAGAAAGGTAGGTACGGTGCAGTTGCCTCCACCGGTTTGCAAAAGCGCATCACAGGGAAGGCATTTTTTAGAATTGGCGTCGATTAATACATGGAGAAGGGGAGGAGCAGTGGGTTAGGGAATTCCACTCGTGTTCTTCTAAAAGAAAAAGGAGCGCCAGAATTTGTTTAGGTTTATTCGTGCAAGAATGGATGGTCAGGCGAAAGAATGCTGTCTGAATCGAGCCATTTTGACCCGAGTTGGACGATTTAATAAACAGGCACGTTTATGGGATAGAGAATTATACGTGGTCTCAGTACTAATCTCAACGATGGCCATTTCCAGTTGCAGTCTGCCAAACCCCATCTACTTTTTGTAACAGAATCGCAGTTATCGATTGATTCAACCACTGCTCATCTCAGTTGCCCAAATTAGTATTAGTATATTTAGTAATGGCCATATAGTGCAAGGAAGCCTATGGCTTGTGCTGCACCAGCCAAAAAAAAAAAAAAAAAAAAAAAAAAGGTGTAAGTATAAACAAAATAAATAAATAATATAAGTAAAAGAAATAGACAATAACCGGTGCATTTCCCTCCTCCCGTAGGTAGGTAACTATTTAGCTGACCTTTGAATATTCCCAAACTGTCGGCCTCTACCACCCATGAAGGCAACTTATTCCAGTAATTTATAACTCGCTGGCTAAAATAAAACTTCCTGCAATCCAGTCTAAACATCTGCCCCCCCAAGTGACATACCTAGATATCCCTCACACTAGGTCAGGATTGGGCCCTGCAAGTGTGGGATGGCTTACCACGTAATACTAAGCTTATAACCATGTTAAAGGAAGGGAGAAAGGAGGAAAAAAAAAAAAAAAAAAAAAAAAAAGAGAATCTGGCTGCCTCCTCGTGGCGCGGTACGGGAGCGGGGGGTCGGGACTAGTTCTCCGCGGCCCCCTGCTGCTAAATGCCAGATGCCAGCCACAAACAACATACACAACACATTACACACACTAATGACAATTATAAATAGTAACCGCGATAGATAACTTAAATTCCGTAAAGGCTCGCGTACTTATCACTCACTAAATACTTACTATAATTATAAATCACACTCAAATCTTAAATCTTACATTCAACCTAAACTTAAACTAAAATTAAATTAAACCTAACTCTACCTCAAACCCGACTTAACTTCAGCTTAACTTAAAACTAAATTAAATTAGGAAACATCAACCATAAATTAAACTTATAACTTTAATTAAACAGTAACTCAAATCTAAGCTTAAACTTAAACCTAAACTACAACCTAAACTTAAACTCATCTATAACTTAAATTTAAACCTAAACCGAACCTACACTAATGTCAAAACCAGCTTCATAATTACTTAACTCAAACCCAAACTTGCCCACTAAATTAACTAACACTCAACTTAAACACACAACAGAACTTAAACTTTACTCAAACTTAACTTAACCCTAACCTAAAACTAAACACTAAACATTAACTTAAATTAACTAAAACACATTCAAACGATTTGATCTAAACTTCAACTTTAAACTTAACTTTAAACTTAAATTTTAATTAGATGAACTAAAAAAACGATTCTGCTGGCACACAATTAAGCGTAACGAACGGCGGACATAGGGGACACCCTGGAAACCGCCAGTAAACTACAAAAAAATACTTTGATACTTTGATACTTTGCCCCCCCTAACTTGAAATTATGGTCCCTGCTTCTAAAGCCATTTATACCATGAAAATTTCGTCCTTATTCATTTTGCTTACGTCTCTCAGAGCCTTAAACACCTCAATCAAATCTCCTCTAAGGTCTCCAAACTCTGCAACCCACATATTCGAAGTCTTTCTTCATAAGGACGCCCTTTTGCCGATCTCAACAGGCGAGGTACCCTTCTTTCCACCCTTTCAAGAACGACAATATCTCTCTCTCTCTCTCTTTAGGTGCGGTCGAATGGTGCAGTTTTTTTTTTCGAATGGTTGCAAGGAAGGCCCAGGGGTCCTATGGATGATTTATCGAACAATCGCTAGTAGAAAGAAGGACGTCATAATCCCATTACATAATCTCACCAGGCGAGTTACCCGTCTTTGCACCCTTTAAAGAAGCTCGATGTCTTTCTTTAGGTGCGGTTTCCATACCTGAACACAGTATTCCAAGTGTGGTCTAACAATAGCCTTATACAATGGGATTATGACGTCCTTATCTCTACTAGCGATTGTTCCATACATCATCGATAGGACACCATGGGCCCTCCTTGCAACCAGGGGGATATTCATGTGTTGTTGAAGCGGATCCCAGGGTTTTCCCGATCAGCCGCCGTTGTACATCTTGTGTAGAAGCTTTCGCAAAAACCGGCCATTTTTATGTAGTGTGTTGAATGTGAAAGTGTAGTGATATGGTGTGTTGTTATGTTTTCGGCCGGTACTTGGCTCTTATCAGATGGAGGCGGCCAGGATCTACTATCACTTGCTGGACTAGCCCAGTGAAAAGACCCGAGAGAGTCCAAATTAGGATGAAATGAAAAAGATATAGAAGGAGAAGTTTATTATTATTATTATTATTAAAATCAGTTTATTTCCAAAGAAACCTTGGGTCACTTTGGGTGCTGGAGTGGTAGGAAAGAATAGAAGAGAGGACGATCAAACAGAGGAACCCTCCAGTAGTTAGAATTTAGAAGAAATAATGCAAGACTAAAGGAAAGAGATGGAGAAGTGGACTGACTTCTCATGCTATGGGAAATAATCCCATGGAGGATCCCATCCTAGAAGGTAAGATCAGCAAGAATTCTTGAGATGTAATTATGTGTAATCTCTTGTGGACATTGCTCCAGGCACTTCCTCGGAGAAACAAGTTATTTATTTATTTATTATTATTTTTTTTTTTTTACCCCAGTCACACTATAAACAGGTTCTACGTCTTCAGAACACCAAAAACTTACACCAGGAACACGTTCAATGTCCAGCAGGGTATATTTGATTACAGTGAGTATCCACTCATCATCAACTCCTGAAAACAATTATCCCAAATTAGCAAATTTCGATTGTCAAATAATATTGACAATCGAAAATAATATGGTCAACATTCTCTTCCTGTCCACAGAGGCAAAGTGGAGTAGGAGACAATCCTAATTTGAATATTTTGCTGGTGAGTAAAAATGTACCATGCAAGCTAGGTAAAAATATGCACCGATTGTAAAAACTCTCTGGTCACGGCGCCAAGTTCCAAAGCTGACTAGTCTCTTTGCCATTTATCTACATAAATGTAACGAAGCCTTCTTCTCTCAGATGTTAAAGAAGCATCTAGGTCAAGTTGCACATCATCCAAAGTAACAGGTATTGATTTCTTCAGGTGATACATCATATATCTGTATTGTATTTCATAGTGTAGAGGTAATTTTCCCAATAACACCTGCAAAGCCATAGTAGAAGTGGTTCTACTCCCCCATGAAATCATCAGCAGGGCAGCACGCTGAGCCTGCAGAAGCTGTTTCATAACTGCAGACTGGTTGGACCTATGTCCCTACACTCCAGCTGCATTAGTAATGATAGGTAAGAAAGCACAATTATAGTATAACCTGAGTGAATGCCTCTCAGGCCCTATTCCTGCCTGGTTACCCGTCTCAAAAGGATAAGAAAGACTTGCACTTCTCTTTCACATACCTTGTATGTGGTAGAAAACGTAACGCATCATCAAGTTGAATACCTAAATATTTTGTAATGTCAGTATATTTAATTGTCTGTCCTCTATACTTTACAAGTGGCGGTCGTTCTCTATCTAATTTTCCTTTTAAAAGCATCTGCGAAGTTTTAGTTGATGAAACTTGCAGTTTGTGAATTGCAGACCAAGTTAAAAGTTCTTGTAAGATGCAGTTAGCTGTGTTTTCCAGATTCTTCCTTGAATTTCTGCAGGCAAGGACGGTAAGATCGTTTGCATAGGCAGTCATCTTTGTTCCTTCAAATTTACTGGTGAGCCATGAATCAAACACAACATTCCAACACAGAGGGCCAAGAATTGATCCCTGTGGGCAACCCCTTGTAACATGTGTATAGACCTGTTTAGTACCACTCTTAACTAACTATGATATAGCGCTGGTAAAAATAGCTTGTAAGTAATTTGAAGATTGGTTTAGAAACCCCGACCTTCCGGAACTTCTCCAGAGCACTCTGCCAACAGAGGGTGTCAAAGGCTCATTTTAAGTCCACAAAGAGGCCAAGTACGTATTTTGTATCAGTTTCCTTTTGCAGAGTAAGAAGTCTGGCAATTGCATCCTCAGTCCCCTTATGACGAGTAAAACCAAATTGATCCGGAAATGATAATGGTGTGAATTTTTGGTGTGAATAAATAATAGTCGATTAGCGATCACTTTTTCCAGTGCCTTGCCCATAACTAGTAGCAAGGCAATCGGCCTGTATGAAGCCGAGTCGCCCTCAAGTTTCTTCAGATGTTTAAAGAGTATTTTAAGATTTGAAATTTTCCAGGCTTTAGGAAAAATTCCATGTTGCAGACAAGAATTAAACAGCTTGAGAATAAAAAGAGAAACAACTACAGGCTCTTTTGAGGACGTCCACTTCAAGACCATCAAAACCTGAACATTTCTCAGAGCGGATTGAATTTATTGCGTTATCTACCTCTTCAAATGTGAAAGGAGGCTCTTCAAACTGTCCAATATAAGTCGAATTTTTAGATTTAATTTCCACCACCTGTTCAGGGAGCTTACACGTTCCATCGTCCTGGTGTATGATTACATCAAGAATTCTATTAATAGTAGACGTCCATGATTCTCTGCAGGTGTCCTGATTCTCTGCAGTTTTAACTGAAGCAAACACCTCTCCGGTTGGGATCTCGTTACTCAGTAACTTGTACACTAGTCCCCAGAGATCAGCATTTCCCCGAGAACTCACCATACTTTTCCATGAAGCCTTTTTCTGTCTATATATCTCTTGGTAATATTGACATCGAGCTTGCTTACATCTATTTTGTAACACCAATATTTCCAGGAATGAACGGGTTCTATCCCTTTTTCCTCTCTGAAATTCACACCGTGTTCGCCTAGTTAGCGAGTTTAGTTTCGATAAAACTGGTGACCACCAGTGCACATGATAAGGTTTCCTCTTCCTAAAACTCATCGATTTGTCACACGCCTGTAGTATATTGTCCTGAATGAAATTTACCTGATTATCAACAGAAAGAGTTTCCATGATGTTCAGCTCGTCCGATGAAAGAGACTCCTTGAAGGAACTCAAAAAAATTTGCCATTTGGCCGATTGTGTATGATACCTATGGTTATCAGTTGTATCCGATCTGGTGATAGGGTGTCAGCACCCAAACAGTAAGCGATTAAATTATGGTCGCTATTGAACCAGTTCGTGCGTAATTTCCAATCACTGATCTTACAGGCAATGGACGAGGTAACAAGAGACACATCAATGTAGGAATGTCCTTGAGGGGTTACACAAGTCGCGGGATGTCCACAAATATTGAGAATTCTTAAACGTTGCGAAAGAATAAGGCCCTCCAGCAACTCTCCTTTTTGATTTGTCTGTGGGCTATTCCACAAGGTGGACTCTGCATTCGCATCCATTAAAACGATGACCTGTTTCGTAATGTTGCATCCAGATGATCGAAGAAAGGTTGAATGTAATCCTGGTACTGTGAGCACTGGCAATAAAGCGAGACAAGATAAATCTGGCCAAACCAACCCTTCAAGCAAACACGCACGCACACACACACACACACACACACACACACACACACACACACACACACACACACACACACACACACACACACACACACACACACACACACACACACACACACACACACACACACACACACACAAACTACCACATTCTATCGGCGCCTCCGCAGCCAGGTGGGAAGGAGCAGCAGTTCGTAGCACACGCTTCTTGATTAGACCGGGGTTCGAGCCCGTCACCACCAAATACGGAGGATGCGGAAAGGTCAGGGAATGACCACCGCATATCCCGGCGTAATATGGCCTTAGTTGCTAATGCTCCTAAAAACCAAACGACAAACAACCACATTCTATCAAATTCATCCGTTGCCTCTATCGTTCTCTCAACTCCACTAATCAATTGGAACTTTTTACTTCCTCTCTTTGCAACTTGACTTTCTCCAGTCCAACTTTCCTAACAGTGAAGTAATTTTCCTTGGTGATTTTAATGTTCACAACTCCAGCTGGCTTCCGTTTACTATCACACCGACCCAGCTGGTCGAGATGCCGAGGCTTTCGCAATTACTAATCACTTCGCACAGACTGTTCATTTCCATACCAAAATACCGGACAATCCTAACCATACAGCCAATACGTTTGACCTTTTTCTCAACCCTTCTATAGGTACACAGTCGTGTGACTGGTCCTTTGAGCACCTTAGAACACAGCACAACACCAAGTTGTGTTCTAAGGTGCTCAGAGGAGAGCTCTTCGGCTCTTCTCCAATGAAGCCTTTCTCTTGGCATTGCAAGAATTACAAGTTTGGCATTACAAGGATGCAAAATGGGATGGCCTGCGAGATTTCTTTTCTTCTTTTCCTTGGTCGGATTACGGTTTCAAAACTTCTAATGTCAGTGAATGCTCAGATCATTTCAGTGAAATTATTGTTGTCGGGAAGTCTACGCGTGTAGCACAGTGGTATCGTCACCGTCCTCTCCACACTGGGTGGAAAAGGCCCGGGTTGGAATCCTGTCGATGACGCGAGAAATTTTAATGGACTCTTTTCATTCCGTGGCTGAGTTAGTCGGTCTCATGCGTAGATAGCAAGGTTTTTCCTCCCAGAAACTGGGGTTTTTTTGTTCAGCAAAACAGACAAATCGACCATAGAACACTCGCAATTTACAGACACAAATAGGGATTAATGTAATCATTTACGGGCGACCCTAAAATAATAATTCGTTTTTTTTTTTTATTCTTGTAGGGATGGAATTCTTTATTCCACACCCCACTTTAAAATCTCGTCCTTTATCTAAACCTTGGTTTTCCAATAAATGTGCTAAAGCTGTTCAAGAGAAGAACGTTGCATAACGTAATCGGCTTGTTTCTAAATATTCAGTTTCATTTTCTGCCTACACCAAAGCTCGCAACAATTGCAAAGCAGTTATTAATCAGTCCAAACTAGAGTTTGAACAGGCCAAGAGTAGAAAACTTGATTCTTGTCCTAATGGTAGCCGAGCATTCTGGTCTCTTGCCAAAGCTATTGCACATCTCTTTTGCCCACAACGTTTGACCATTTCTGTTCCCACCTCTGTCGAAACCAGATGGTTCTCCTGCCACTTTAACAAAGAATAAAGTTGATCTGCTAACTTCCCCTTTTCCTTAAAACTGATGTATTAGTGACCTTCGTAAGCCAACACCCACCGTACGCTCCATTCAATGCCTCCTGTGGTCTTCCGTAAAAAGGAAGACAGAAGGATTTTTGTTTTTATTATTTTATTATTATTATTAGTTTATTTCTCTTAGGAGAACACCCGGATACAGCCACCAGCCAGGGGGTGGTGATACAACTATGTTACGAAATGTAATACAATTTTAAAATACATGAAATACATGTTATCTGATTTATAAGCGCATCTTATCTGGAATATACAATACTTCAGTTGCTAGCTAAGGCTTTTACCACTTAACTACTGTAAACTGGTAAGAACTTAATACCGTGACAATTGAAGCATACCTTCTGCTTAAACACACAAAAGTAGGTGGTAGATGACTTTCATCAACCGGTGAAATACCACCACTTTGCTTATTGGAGGCTTGAAGTGATGAAACCCATGTTTAGTCTCTAGAGCAAAGTTTTCGGCATCCCCCTCCCCCCATACTTCTCCTGCAACCCATGCACGGTAAACTATAGGTTTTGTACTATAGGTTTTGATACCTATCGTGTTTGGGGGTTTCATAAAAAAAAAAAAAAGTGAGTTGGAGTTTGGCCATATTTACATAAACACAAATATTTACAGCCAAAACAGCGGACAGCATATGAAACCAACATGACAACAGGAATGACCGCGATACAATACAATATAATGCAATGCAATGCTATGCAAAATAAAAATTTGAAAGTTCAATTTACTGTTTCAGCAGTCTGGTTCTTCTGTCGGGATTAGAGTGGGGTGGGTAGGACAATCCTAACATATTGATGAGGTCGGGTTTCCTAAAGCCCAATGGCTCGTGCCTGGCAGAACAAGGTGCTGAAACTGCATCTATCTGTATTTGCAAGTAGGAGTTTCCGAGAACTTCCTTTCTGTAGGATTTGCAATTGCAGAGCTTTTCAAGGTTGATATGGAGTTTGTTGAATAACTGGATGGTGTTTGCTGGAAATAATCTTCCGAGGTTATCCAACTGCGTAAATGCCGCTTTCAGTTGTGGTTCCTTATCTGCAACTCGTCTTGGTTTTTCTCGTGGGGTGATTATCCTTTCTCGGGCTTTCGGTGCATCCAGTCGTACCTCCCGTTAAAATCTGAGCGAGGGTCATTATGTTTCATGACGTGATTATTTGTCTCCACGGTGTGACCTCTAAATTGGAGTATAATATAGCTCTTCAGATGGTAAAAGGCTTAGCTGAAAGTCTGTTTAGTCTTCTCAAGAGCCAGTATTCGAGTCCTAGAAAGGCTTTGATACTGCTTTCGGGAGCTGAAGACCAGATTTGTGCCGCGTATAGGGGAATACATCTGTTGATGTATTGCTTCATCAGACCGGGGTCTCTAATACCGGTGAGCTCCTGCCTGGTTGCCTTCACATACATCCGTGCATGTTTTGCTACGGATGTATGTGAAGTGCGGGTGGAAGTTTAGGCGTTGAGTCCACTTGAGTCCAACATCAACGTGTGACTGCGCCTTTTGGACGAGGATGCTGTTCACAAATATTTCCATTTTTTTTGGCTTTATTTTATTTGTGAAAGTCATTTGTACCGTCTTTTTTTTCATTGAACTGCAGCCCAATACAATCTTGAAGTTCTTTTATTTTAATATTAGCCACTTGGTTGTGGTAGTCAGCTGATTTCTGATCTCCTGAGGTAATAAAAAATTTTATATCATCGGCGTATGTGATGAAGTGCTTCTTGTTCTGGGCTAAGAAGGGTTCGAGGGCTATGGCAAAAAGTGTGGCAGACAAGACTCCGCCTTGAGGGACACCTTTATCAATCTCATACGTTGCGCACATCTTTTCGTTTGTCACCGTAATTTGTCTGCGCCGAAGAATGCTCTTTAATAAAAGGAGAGCATTTTCCGTAATGAGAAAGTAGTCCCCCAGAAAGACCATGAGAGCTGGGATGGATATGTTATCATACGCGGCTGCCACATCTAAAAAGACTACGTCCACCTGCTGCTTGCTGTTTAGTGCTTGCTGGATCCTTAGCAGTGTCCCCATGAGGTTGGTGATGGTCGATCTCTGTGGAAGTACTGAGTGCAGGTATTCTGGCCTGTGCTTAAAGCAATGCTCGATGATGGTGTGCAGGATTGTTCTTTCAAAGATTTTTTGCAAGAGCATTCGACAGCGATTGGTCTGAAGTCTTTTACAGATTTTGGTTTTTTTATTTTGGGGAAGGTTTTACAAAATAGCTTTTCCACAGCTTCGGGAAGTTCTCCTCCATCAAAATTCTCTGGAATACGTGTAGTAGTACATCGATGATGTAACAGCTACAGATTTTGATCATAAATAGTGGGAAATTATCTGGCCCAATCGTTGCTTTATTTGGGAGGCTGTTGATTGCACTTTTTAAGTTCTCTCTTCTGATACTGATTTCCTTTAGATGTTCATTGTTAGTGACAATCCGATTACTATTGATAGATTCCTTAAACCCCTTGATTACATCTTGTATCCTGTTACTGTTTGCTTCGCTGTCATTTAGCTTTCCTTGAGGGGTGTTTCGAAAGTGGCTTCGGTCCATTCCTTAAAGGATGTCTCAGTCATTTTATGCGCGAGGCTTTTTTTGCTGACAATTCTTTTACCTTTTTTTAGTTTTGCTTTAGCCATATCTATGTGTGCCCGTTTCTTCCCCTACATGAAACGTGCTCTTTCATGTTTGTACCGGGTGTGGTCCTCTGGATGCCCAGTTCTTTTCTATTTCCTGAACAATTTTGGCTTATTTTTGAAGATTACTTTCAACTGTGAGTTGAACCAGGGCTTTGCCCTGTCTGATAGTTTTATTTCCTTAGGTGCTCCTTCTTTAGCCATATGCATGAGTGATTGTGAGAGCACTGATAAGGCAACATCAGTGCCCAAAAGATATAGGTTTTGCCAATTATATGCCATCAGGTGTTTCAGAAATATTTCATTTTTGATATATTTTGATGAGAGGATTATCTTTGTTTCTCTTTTAGAATGCGGACGAGTTTGACGGATGTCTCGGATTCTTCTTAAAGTGGCTTCACACGTGAGTGGATGGTGATCAGACGTGAATTTCATATAGTTATTCCTCAACTTTATATCTGGGGTATTGTAGTATATCAGGCCCAGGCACTGAGTTCCTCTTGTTGCTGGTGTTTTCAATTGGTTCATATTTAAAGCTTGCATTGTATCGTCCAACTCGTTTTTTCCTCCCGATGTTTTGATAGTGGCATATTGAGGTCCCCCATTTATGATTCTGTCTGTGCTCGTGCCCAGGTTTCAGGTGAACACGTAAGAAGTTCGGCCCTGCTTTCTTTAGTGTGTGTGTGTGTGTGTGTGTGTGTGTGGTATCGCTGGTGGCTTCTAGGCATTTGCCCATCTCCACCTTGTTCACCTGTGTTGATGGAGAACTTCTGCAGAGCGGGCCCTAAAAAGTGTTGGCGCTCGCGTGTCAGTCTAATGTGCTGGTTTGAATCCACCATCACGTGTAGTGCTGAAACGCACAAAATCCCGCACCCACCGGAGACAGTGCAATGCCGGTGGGCGTCAGCAATCCCGCTCCCAGGTTGCCCAAACCAGGGAGCCAGCAAAAAAAAAAAAAAAAAAAACTCTGTGTAAATTAACCTATTAATTATTTTACTCAGAAATATTCTGATTTTTACCTTACTTAAATTTAACTTTAAGATATTGCAAGGAAAATTAAATGTTAAAACTTTAACTATATACAAAAGCATTTAAAAGGATAGCCGGTGACAAGTAGTCATAATAAGACTACTGCCACAGGAACTATGTTGATATTCGTCTCTTCCGCTCCAAGATACACAGCAATGAAATACATCTTTTGAGTCTTCCACGAGAAGAGGCGTACTAGAAGTAGATGATAAAGCCAGTAGCATCAACAGGGAAACAACACCCGCAATGAGACTGTTTCTCTATAAAGCACTGATTGCCATGCAGTCGAATTTAGGAAAGTTTTCTTTAGTGTGCTCCGGTTGTAGTTATATTAAACCTAATTGAAATCTCCTCGTTTCCGTACCAAAAGTGGCAATGATAGCCTTGAAATTTTCCGCTCACTGCTTGTGATGGTATGGCTCTCTGTGTTCTAATTTATCTACTAATTCTGGTGTTGATTTTGAAGAATCTTCGTGCTAAGAAAGCTCCAGATCCTGATGACATTTCTCTGCTTGTTCTGAAAACCTGTGCTCCTGAGCTTGTCACCCCTTTTCGCTTTCTTATTCCAAAGGTGTTTTTCCTTCTGCTTGGAAATTTGCTCATATCCAGGCCCCGAGTGCCAAGCGAGTGATCTAGCGATTTACAAAGTGAATTTGAAAGCGTTTTTCTGAAGCGAATTTGTTAAAGAGATTTCCAAAGGCTTTACTTTAAAAGTTATTTAATTTCTGCTTCTTTGTAAATAAAGAAGGAAACCTCCTATAAGAAAGGAAAGACACCTTTCTTTTGTATATATAACTACTTTTCTAACACACTAACCACTAACCTCCTATCGGTTGGTCACTGGTGGCACCGCTCCTGCCTCCACGTGGCGGGGCCGGTAACCTGGGGGCTAAATCAACCCTCGGGGCTAGAAGGAGCAGTGATAGAAAGCAATGGATTTCCATGTCTGGAGCCCAAGAGTGCGCAATATGAAAATCATGAAACCGACCATGACTTCTCTACCTCGAAGAGAATGAAAAAAAGATGCAGGCAGACAGGAATCACCAGCCTTCCTGATTCTTCCAGCAACTCTCCCCTTTCATCATACAACGATGCCTGGAACATCCAGTAGCATCACCAAAAATGGTGAAACGTTTCCAATCCGGGGACTTGCTAATAGAGACTTCTCTCCCAAGACACTCTGAACAACTATTAAAACTCACCACTTTAAGCATAATTCCAATACGTCACTCCACATAACACCCTGAATTCGTCCAAGGGAGTGATTACTGAGTGGAATCTACTGAACGTTTCTGAAGAAGAAATAGTACAGGAACTAAAGACACAAAATGTAACTCAAGCAAAAAGAATCATGATACGAAAAGATGGTACCTTAGTCCCAACACGTAACGTAATTCTAACTTTCAATACACCGAATCTACCAGCATCAGTCAAAGCAGGTTACTTAAATTGCCGTGTTCGACCCTTTATCCCAAATCCCCTAAGATGCTACAAATGCCAGAAATTTGTTCACTCCCAGACAGCATGCCGTGGCGTTTCAACATGTCCAAACTGTGGCTCCACAACTCATACCTAGTCAGAATGCAAAGCAAAAACTCCGCAGTGTCCTAATTGTAGGGGAAGCCATCCAGTATACTCCAAAGAATGTGATCTCTGGAAGATAGGCAAAAAAATACAAAAATATAAGACCGAAAATAAAGTCTCCTATCAAGAAGCTAGGAAACAAATTAAACTAACCATGCCAAATAGCTCTTATGCCTCGGCTATCCACTCTCACCAATCAGTAGCATGTCAGACGGAAGTGTCACTCTCTCCAGATAAATTGATCACAGACTGGGCTCAATCAGTTCTATCGACCCAGCCTACATCAAAGGCAAACACAGTAGATCAAAGTATGAATACGCCTCTCACAGTTCAAACCCAAATTAGAACACACGGTAAAGTAACAGAAAAACTGAAAAAATCGGATCCTGAAGAGGTTAATCAACCACCCTCAACAAGGATGGATACCGATGATATGATCACCCAAGACCTTCTTGAATTACATGCAGATGGTGAAATGGAAGGTAACAATGATTCAGCACGCCCCAACTTTCCCAGAAAAGAAAAACCTAAGATAGATTTTTCTAACATGGAACAGATAATTCAGGCCTTCGCAGTAACATCGATGATATCCATGAATTAATTAACCACTACAGACCTCTTGCAATGTGCTTGCAGGAAACGAATTTGACACCTCAGATCTCAATCAAAATCAAAAATTATACCATGTTCACACAAGACAGAGCTGGGCCCAACAGTGCTCATGGAGGAGTAGCAATACTCATGGATTCAAGCATCACCTCCAGACGCATCCATTTACAAACCACCTTAGAAGCTGTTGCCACTCGCGTTGTAAATGGTATTACACTGACACTGGTTTCAATCTGTCTTCCGCCAGATCATCAATATACTATTCAAGAAATCGAAGATCTTGTTTTGCAGTTACCATGTTCATTTTGTATACTAGGAGACTTTAATGCCCACCATCCAATATGGGGTTCCCCTATATCAGACAGACGAGGGAAGATTATTGAAATGTTGATAGACAGGCTGAATTTAACTTTACTAAATACTGGCACGCCCACGTATATTCATCTCCCTACAGGTTTAATATCTGCAGTAGACACTTCCATTTGTTCCTCAATCCTCTTTCCAAGTATAGATTGGATAACTCTAAGTGATCCTTATAGCAGTGACTATTATCCGATAATCTGCAAAATTCAAACATCCTGTTCCATCCCAACAGAAAATCCAATGAAATGGAAATTTTCAAGAGCTGATTGGACAAAATACAGAACGCACATATTATTTATTATTTATTTATTCATTTTATTACATATGCTTCACCCCTGAACAGCCTTCAGCTAGGAGGGTGCCTATATACATTTATACATTATAAGTTAGAGAGCAAACATAGAAATCGTACATCTAAAGTGAGCAAATAAAGCAGATATAAATATATACAATGACACAAGCAAAAGATAGAGACATATAAAAACATACGCGTCCTAATATATGCATTTACAGCTAATACATCTGTACATACAAAACACACATCGATTTAAAACAAATTAATTCATCAGTAAAGTAGAGTTCATGGGAGATTCCATCCTGAAGGAGATAATCAGGAAACTTCTACAGTTGTATGTGATGGTACATGTCCTGTATCTTCTCAGATCTGTACGCTTTCTCATCACAGAACTTGTGGGGATCAATCTTCAGGGTGTTGTACGTTTCGAGGATGTTTGACGGAAAACATCGTCTAAGCATAGTTAAATTCTGTAATGAGCTTCTTAGGGGATTCCAAGCACTATTGCAAACGGCGCGGGAAAGCCTGGGGCCTGCAACAAGATTATGGACATTTCGAGAATCAAAGCGATCGGTGAGGAGTTGGCAGAGATTACGCAAATTTCCTCTGATGAGCAACTGATTCCAAGGGGTGCAACCAAGGTTAGCATACATGACTAATCTCGAGATGGTGAAAGGGTGGCCATTAACACGGTTCAACCACCTTAAAATCCAGTATTCGATACCCATGAATTTTTTGATGTTAGTGAGGGAAGCAGAGGACCAGATCGTCGAGGCATACATGGGAATCGGAACAAGACATGTTTGTATGTAGTGAGTGGCACGTTTTTGGTTGTTTACTCCAGTAAGTTCCTGTCTTATCGCCCACATTGCTGACAGAGTTTTTGCTTTAGTGTTGGCGAAGTGCTGTTGGAAAGTCAGGCCTCCATCCCAGGTGAGCCCTAGATCAGTGTGATGAGAAACCTTTTGCACTCTAATACCATTGATGTAGATGTCTATGTTCATCTTCTTCTTCAAGTTGGTGAAAGACATTTGTGCTGACTTGGTCGGATTTATGGATAGGCCAATATTCTCAAGATAATGGTCAAGTTCTTCTGTTAGGGCAGTGGCATGGGCGGTGATTGCTTCAGATTTGTCACCTTGTTTTGACGAGATGAAGAGTTTTATATCATCTGCGTAAGAGCTGAAGTCAGGATGCGTAGAGAGGAAGGGGTCCAAAGCGGCAGCAAAAAATAGTGCGGAAAGGACGCCACCTTGGGGTACTCCTCTGTAGACGACGTGGTTCGATTGGAAGGTTCTATGTTCTACTCTCAAATGCCTTTGTGTGAGAATGGAAACGATGACTTTTAATAAGCCTCCCTGTATTCTGAAATGCCTTTCAAGTATTGTCATCAAGGAATTGATTGAGACATTATCGAAAGCAGATTTAATATCTAAAAATACTACATCAATCTGTTCTTTGGCGTTCAGAGTCGTTTGGATCCGAAATAGGGTGTCCATTAGATTAGTCACAGTTGATCTCTTTGGATGTAAATATGGTGGTCTTTTATGGAAAAAATGCATAACAAGAATTGGCAGCAGAGTCTTCTCGAACAATTTCAGTAAATTGCAGCTTATAGAGATGGGACGAAAATCCTTCTTGTCTTTCGGATGTTTGACTTTAGGCACGGGTTTTACAATATAATGTTTCCATATTTCAGGGATAATTCCAGTGTGTAGGGTTTCTCTAAATATGTGTAGCAAGACCTCCATGATGAATGGACTGCTTACTTTCATGATGAAGAGGGGGAACATATCGGGGCCAGAAGTAGATTTATTTGGGAGACTATTTAATGCCTGAATAACATTTTCTTTGGTTATGGTGATTTCTGTTAGTAGAGGTCTGATATCAAGATTGGATCCGGATGGAGACATGTTATTCATGTAATTTACCAGCCAACTGGTTTTGTCTGGTGCGAGAGAGTTATACTTTAAGTTAGGATCTGGAGAGATTCCGAAGGTACTGTTCGCCCATTCCCTAAATAAGGTTTCGTCCATGGTGAAGATGGTATTCTTGTTGTTGTTGATTCTTTTAGACTGTTTAAGCTGTTTAGAAATTGCAAAGTTGAACTCTTGACGTTTGTACTTTAAGAAACAGGCTCGTTCTTTTTTATAAGCGATGTAGTCTTCAGCGGTTCTGGTTTTCTGCCATTTTCTGTAAGCCTTTTGTTTTCTTACAAACACAACCTTCATATTGTTGTTAAACCACCAGTTAGATCGATGTGAGATCCGAATCTCCTTAGACGCACCAACACAAGCTATTTGAAATAATTCGTCAGCGAGGATGGAAGCAGCTTCAGGCCCTGACGTTTCTAACAGGCAGTTCCATTTATACGTAGTGAGGCGATGGAGGATTATTTCTTGCTTAATGAACTTGTTTGAAAAGACTCTTCTCGTATGCAGCGGGCCACATCCTTCAACCGAGGTATTAGAGAGGTCGGAACGGGAATAGAATTCAAAATCTAACGGTTTATGATCTGATTTGAAGAAGAAGGTTGGTTCGATAAGTTCTGCATGAAGTGTGTTGTGAAAAATGAGGTCAAGCTGCTGATTTCCGCGAGTTGGGGGAGTTTGAAGCGGATGAAGGTCGAGCATATGTAACATTTTTTCGAGAGAAGACCGAGCCGTTGAGTACCTTGGCAGGGGCATGTTGAAGTCCCCTACGAGAATAGTAGGGACGTTGGGTTGAAGATTGGTAGTAATCCAGGTCGCTAATTCCGTTCTAACCTCTAGGGTGTGTTCTGGAGGGAGGTAGACAGTGCAAACCTGTATTCTAATTTCATCGATGTCAAGGATTACAGAGATGGCTTCAAAGTTTTCGGAACTACTTGAGTTGGTCCTATGTCGAGAAAAGGAATTTTTATAGATGACTGCAACTCCACCACCACGGCGAATGGCGCGTCCATTAACTTGAGCAGCATAGTTCAAAGGGAGGCAGAGAGTGTCAATACATCTATTGTGGTTCATCCAGGTCTCCATTAAACAAATAACATCGTACTCTGTAATGAGGAGAATAGATTGAAGTGTATGGAGTTTGCAACTTATGCCTCTTATGTTATGAATGTAGCATCTGAAAGTTACAGATGCGGGTGTGGATGGGACACTCTGTAATTGCTATATCTGAGTATTATTATGTCCCCTCTGCAGCACGCTAACTTTTCTGTCTTCAAAAGGTTTAATTAGAGTATTTGGTGGCCATGGGTCCAAGCTTATTAGCGGTTGGCAGGGGTCAACTGGCTTTGAGACAATGAAAGAGGCATAAGATGCGTGCCGCGTACGTAGTTGTCTAACATCTACTCTGATGGAGTATTCCTTCCAATACATTTCTGTGATTGCCTGAGTAGTGGTTTTTGGATTTAATCGTGACACAAAGATTTGGTCCCGAGTGAGTACAGCGGTTATATTGTAGTTATATGCTGGGCAGGTCTTTCGTTGATTGGGTTTCGGATGATTTTTTATGATACCCTTTTCATTAATGTTTGTTAGAGATGGAGGGAAATACGATAGAGCGCTGGGATTAAGACGTTGGTTCTCTTCATGGGTGCCGTTTGGGTTGTCTCTACCTTTGGGTCGGACGCCAGTTGGGCTGATAGCGGTAACGTCGACATAAGACCGCCAAAACGACTGTTTTTGCTGTGGCGGGTTTAGGCAGCAGCCGACAACCTCATTGACTGTATCTACTGAATTAGTACCAGCAAGTGTTACACCCCTTATCTTCTGAGTATCCTTTTTCAATGTATGCTCTGTTGTCTTTTTTTTTACTGTATGAATTTCAGATGAGGGGTTTTTATGCGTTGAAATGCAGCTCTGAGAGGAAACGGTTGTACTGTTATGCGGATGCATATCGATTTTTTCTTGTTCGAAGGTGACAAAACATTCTTCAGCTTGTGGTATGTGTCCACTTGTTGCTGAGATCATCACTGGGAACTGTTTGCTACACGTAGATACTGGGACTCTCTTTCTGGCTCTGGTGTGACACTGCTATCAGTGACCCGTTGTTGGGTTTCTGTTGAGATAGCGTCTGAATCATGATATTCATTATCCCGTTGTTTGTACTTGCCATATGCTGTGCTTTCAGGTCTCACTGTATGTTCTGATAAATGGGGATTCATGATGAATTGCTTGAGGGTGAATAGCTCTTGAGAGATTTCTGTATTTTGGGCTCGAAGTATTTGGTTTTCGTCAATCAAAACCGCTAGATTTTCTTGAACGTTCTTCAGATTCAGGGCTATACTTTCTATTGCTGCTGAGAGTTGTTCAGGGGCTTTTCTTGCGTTCTGAAAATCCGTACTTGCCATTAGCAGTGCATGACTGCTCTCAGCATTGCTTGTACTTTCAGTTTGCGTACTTTTATTAAGAGAACGTGTACTGATTTCCTGACTGTCAGAGGCCCGATAGGACTAGATCTAAGTAATCTTGAGTGCTCAGAGGAAATTGTGTAAAATTATTATTATCTTCATCCAGCGATTCATTTGTTTCTTCATTCATTTTTGAAGCTATTTCTAACGTGAGGTTACTCTTAGGAGTATCGGCATTTTCAGGGTGTTTATTTTGTGGTTCTTGAATGAGAGCTTCATCTGGCGCCTTACAGGAAGCTATTTGTTTCGTATTTTCTTTACACTGATCGCAAATAAATAGCCGTCTTTTAGCTTTGGGCAATTTAGTAAGGTTTATCTTGGTACAAGAATTACATATTAACCCGAGGCTTTTAATGCATTTAATAATCGTTTCTTCATTATTTCCACACATTGTACATATTAATAGACCCGGAATGATTTGTTGCTGATCCATAATGTGGACTTAATATGCAATTCAGTATAGTTCTGAAATTGTTCTGCTATCTTTAGTGCACTTTTAAACTTTCTAGTACTTTCAGTGATTTAGAGATTATTGTGCCACCTGTGGGGTGGTACATTGTTTGACCATTATTGCTTGCGGCATTGTCTTAAGATTATTTGGAGCACTCGTCTTACTTCTTAGTTGACTACCTATGTAGGCAGCATTTACACGTGGTGAATCCCAAGGGGTTTAATCCGACAGCGATATATCCTGAAAGTTTTGTTGTTGGTAATTAATATGCACCGCTCAGATAACACCCTATTTTCCTCTTAAAATACAAATAATATATTACCTGTGTAAATCCAGTATTTGAGTGATGTATCCTCTTGTTCAGCTCACAATGATGAATCCAACCACAGTAAATAATAAGTTAAACTTTACAGAAAAGTTAGTAGAAATACCTGAAAACGAAGAGCACTAAAATCAGGCGACTACACTAAATAGTTGAGGCACTCGTCTATCTCTATCTCTTCTATCTAAAAGATTATACTATACGCGCACGCACTTGCTCCAATTCAAAACTTTATGTACGTATCGTATTCCCAGCAATATCCATTAGGCCTAACTGTCAACAATGCGTGTGTGACTACAGCAAAGTGTTAGCAGAATGCTAAGCCTAAAGGGATTAGGTCTATGACGAGAGAGTACAGACCAGATAACCCTCGTAATAACAAAATTTTTTCACTCACTTAATCCACTTGCGAAGTTCTTTGAGCTGGCACACTTTTCCGGTGGGAAAAAACACTTTAAACACATTAAAAGAACTCAACATTCAGGAGCTCTAGAACACGTGGCTACACTGAATAACGGCCATTGTCGCAAATCATTTGACAACTACAGTATTCAGTCCTGTTCCACCGACAGTGTTACTGAACACATGACAAATCAAATTCTGACAGCCGCATCCGCTACCATTCCTCAAATCAAGTAAGAAATAGACGAAAAACAAATTACTGGTAGAATGAAGACTGTAACCATGCGAAAAATGAGAAAAACAAAGCGTTGAACCTTTTCCGCAAACACCCAACCACCTCCATTCTTATTATAAACGTCTAAACGTTATACACGTCTTAGAGCAAAAGATCGTTACATCAGACGTAAAGCGAAAAAAGAAAATTGGATTAAATTCGCCTCATCAGTAAATAAAAATACCGATATCAGATTAATCTGGAGAAAAATAAAATGTTTAAACAGTAAATTCCCTTCTTTATCCACCCCACTACTGAACTGGAATGAACAGGAGCTTACTACTCCTACAGAAATATCAAATGCACTGGGGATCGTATTTTCTCAGTTGTCCTCTTCTACCGCCTATGATCAAACATTTCAAAAACTTAAAACGGTTGCAGAGAAATCCACACTAAATTTCACTGAAAATTCCGCTGTATCTTAATAATAAACCATTTACCACGCTTGAGCTGCAACAATCCCTTAACAACTCAAGAAACAGTGCTGCTGGCCCAGGTGGGATATACTATGTAATGCTCCGAAATTTGGATCAGAGATCACGCTCCTTACTGCTCATATTTTTCAATCGAATTTTTTCTGAACATACCTTCCCAAGTTCCTGGAGTCATTCTTATGTACTAGCAATTGCAAAGCCCGGTAAAGATCATTCTGTTCCGCAAAATTACAAACCGATATCCCTTACCAGCTGTCTAAGCAAAACCCTCGAGAAAATGTTACATCGCCGTCTCACTTGGTTCCTGGAGTCCCAAAACTTGATTGACAACAACCAATTTGGATTCCGGAAAAATCGATCTTCATTGGATCTCATGATCAAAACCGAGACAAACATTAGAAATGCTTTCATCAAGAAGGAACATCTCGTCATGGTGTGTCTTGACGTTGAGAAAGCCTTTGACACTACATGGCGCTTCGGCCTTTTAAAAGATCTGCATTCTCTTGGCCTGAGAGGTAATTTACCATACTTTATCAAAATTTTTCTTCATCGAAGATCCTTTCAAGTTCGTTACCGGGGAACCCTCTCTAAGATCTTTACCCAAGAAGAAGGAATTCCGCAAGGGTCGGTTCTCAGTGCCATTTTGTTTACAATGAGAATGAACCATATAATTGAACTCATTCCGAAAACTGTAGATTCGTACATTTTCGCAGATGATCTCTCTATATCCTGTTATTCTCAAAACATGCATTATATTGAACGCCAGCTACAAATATCAATTAATCGCATCCTGACATGGATGACTCAAAATGGATATAGACTATCCAGCCAGAAATCTGCTGCCATTCACTTCTGTAACAGACGCAATATGCATCCTGAGCCCGAGCTCCACTTGAATAACCATCCTCTTCCCATAGCTAATTGTATTCGTCTACTAGGATTATTTTTCGACAGCAAGTTAAACTTCCAAAAACACGTTGAATACCTCCGGACAAATTGTCAAAAGAAACTGAACATACTCAGAGTTTTATCAGCGACGACATGGGGAGCAGATCGTTACAGCCTGCTTCACCTATACAGAACCATAATTAGATCACGCCTGGACTACGGGGCGCCTGTTTTCGATTCTGCTGGGAGAGTGTTTTATTTCGCCTCAACCCTATTCAACATTCAGCCCTTAGAACAGCATTAGGTGCGTTCAGAACATCTCCAGTGCAAAGTTTATATATTGAAGCCCATGAACCTCCTCTAAATATCAGGAGAAAGATGTTGCTCTTAAACTATGCAATCAAGATCCAAATCCAGGTAACCCATCCTAATTGGTCAATACTTCATAATCCGCTGTATATGACCCTGTATAGAAACAAACTACAGACAGTTCGGCCTGCTAGTATTAGGCTAAAACATCTAACAGAAGATTGGGATATACACTTCGATAAAATCTTGCAAGATAGAGAGAGAGAGAGAGAGAGATAATCTTTAATGCCCTTCACGGCCAAAAAGCCAGGGGTTTACATTTGTACAACTTCCCGAAACTTCCGGGAAAATAGAACAATTAATTTACAAAAACAGGTAATTTTACAAAAGAAAACATATTTTATACAAAGGAGAGAACTCCTTACGAGAGTTAGGTCTGATTGAGCTGACTTAACATCGAGATAAGAGCACCAGCTCAATCAGACAGGAACAGATGCAAGGTACACATGTCAATGCAGATTAGTCCTACTAGACATAATTTTTTTCCTGTAAGTCCGGTCAACAGCGAATTTGTTCAGGTCGGCGTCAAGTGCCTGGGTTTGCTTGAACATCTGCTGAGGGAGGAACCTGTCCGAGAGATGGAGTCGCGCTGAATGCGAGTAGAGCTCGGGATTGGCCCTAAGGGCAGCAGGGGGGATCCTCCAGCCACAGGTATCCCAGAATGAAGGTGTTGCCATTATGCCTGTTATCATCTTGACTGTTGCTAGGAGGCGTTGGTCTTCGACTAAGGTGGGAAGCCGTGGAATCCCGAGAGAGTTGGCAAGCTGCGTGGTGTGAATCAGAGCTGGAAGGTTGTGCTTCCTGTTGGCCCACTTTAGGAGCCAGAATTCTGTGGCAAAGAGTGGTTTCTTTATTGATGGTGCCGCTGACGCCCAAATTTCAGCAGCATAGAGTAAAGGTGGAAAGATGATTGCTCTTATGTACCTCACGGTTGTCTTTTTATCTCTGATATGAAGGAGATGCTGTTTTGCTATCCACCGGAGTCTTGAAGCACGTGTGAGGAGCATGTCTATGTGGGCGTTGAATCGAAGTTTGGAGTCGAATACAACGCCCAGATCACGATGGCTGGATGCAATTGGGATGAGGATGTTGCCGACCGAAGGCTGGAGAGAAGAAGGAGTTTGCTTCAATGAATACACCATGAATTCGGACTTAGCAGGATTCATCTTGAGCCCGAACTGGCAGAGGTAAGATGTGACTGCAGTGAGAGTGTTGTTAATTTCCGTTTTTACCAGATCAAGGTCTTGACCAGGGATGATGGGAGTCAGTATCTTGATATCATCTGCATAGCTCAGTAGACATCGAGAATGTGCAACCAGTGGGAAGATAATAGATGAGAACAGAAGGCCGGAAAGGACCCCTCCTTGTGGGACTCCTGCGGTGACGGATCTAGTAAGGGTGCGATCTCCTGTATGAAGCTTTATAACTCTGTTATTCAGAAGAGAGGAGAGAAAGCATAATATGTTCCCTGTGATCTGGAAGTGGCATTCCAGGAGAATGAGTAGTTGGTTTACTTGGACGGCATCAAATGCAGCCTCAATGTCTAAGTAAGTCACAGCTAGTTCGTGCCTTTTCTCGAATGCTGACAAGATAGTATTCGTGGTGGCTAGCAGATTGGTGATCGTTGATCTGTTTGGGCAGATTGGTGATCGTTGATCTGTTTGGAAGGGAGTAGTGAATTTGGGCTGGATTACTGGGCATGATCTGCTTGGTGAGGATCGGGAGTAAGGTCTTCTCCAGGAGCTTCAGCAGGCTGGAGGAGTTGGAGATGGGTCGGAAATGTTTAGGTTTCGATGGCGACTGAACTTTGGCTAAAGGTTTGATAAGATAGTTTTCCCATTGCTGTGGGAAAATCTGGTTCGAGAGTAACTGGTTGAAAATAATTAAAAGTGGCTGAATAATGTACGGACTTAGGCATTTGAGCATGAATTGGGGAACTCCATCATCACCAGCGGTTGACGAGGCAGGTAGAGAATTGATGGCGACGATCAGCTGTTGTTTTGTGATCTGAATGGTGCTCAACACTTCTTGCTGGGTGGGCTCTGTTAGTAGAGCCAGATCTGAGTTTGGCATAGGATTACGATTAAATCTTGTGACGAAATCGAGCCACAATTCAGGATCAAATTTCAGAGGAAAATGAAGGTTCACTTTCTTGTATGGAATTTTTCCTTTAGCCAGATCTCGGTTAACGTATAATTTGATTGCCTCAGATTTCATGCGATTAAATTGAGCCCGTGCCCTAGAATAAACGATGCGATCATTGACATTTTGCGACTGTTTCCATGTGCGATGGAGCTGTTGCTTCAGCTGGAAACTCATTTTGAGTTCTGAATTCCACCAAAGTCTTGTATATGGACTGATTGTGATTTTTTTAGAGGCGGCATATTTGGCAACCGTGTTGATCCAGTTTGTGAGAATGTTCACAGCTATTTCTGGGTCACAAGTCTCTAAGGTCACCCAGGGAATGAGAGAGACGGCTCTGATGCACTTATCTACGTCAAGTAAGTTGGGGCTAGTGATGTCAACCTTTTTTGTTGTCCTTCTGGTTTCTAATTTGGGGGCTGGCAGATATGCAGTCACATGTATTGGGACATGATCAGAGTCGAATGACGTTTCTGCAATGTAATCAAGGGTGCAAGGGATAGAGGCTAGAACTAGATCTAAGAGGTTATTCCCCCTGGTTGGAGCTTCATTAATAAGTTGTAGATCAGCACATCTCAAGTGTGCCAGAAGATCCTTTTTCATATTAGATAGCTGAGGAGGTAAATTGAAATCACCACAAACTACGTGAGAGGCTGTGGGATGCAGCTGATTGATTATCCAGTTGGAAACTTCAAGGATGATTTGCGGGGAAGGCGTTGGAGGTATGTACACCACACAGAGGTCAAACGTCACGAAGTTGTATCTTAACGTAACGAGGATTGCTTCATAGTTAGGGGAGTTACTGGATTTATTATCCAATAGCTTGAAAGTGGATTTCTTGTAAAATAATGCGACGCCTCCACCCTTGCGTGCAATCCGAGATGTGAATACGACCCCATAATCAGCTGGGGCAGCTGCTGCTAGGAATTCTTCATCGTCATTGAGCCAGGTTTCGGTGATGGCGAGCAGGTCAAAATATCCGGGGAGCAGAATTTGCTCCATAGTGTCAAGCTTGTTCCTAAGACTACGCACATTCTGGTAAAATATGGTGCAGGCAGGTACTGTAGGTACTTTGATACGGACAGGTGGTCTCTGACATCGCACGACTCGATTCAGCGGGGTGTGTCTAGGACTGATGAGCACAGGGATCGGCATATTGGTGTTCCGTGTCTGTGGTTCTAGTTGCGGTAACGAGATCTGGGATTGCTATGAATCAGGGTACCATTGGTGGGAGTCCTTTCCATTACTTCTATATCGCTGCCCTTTATGCCCGAGATATGGCATAACAAGAGCTCCAGCAGGCCAGATTTCAGGATTGAAGAGTGCTTCAAAAAGATCCTATAGATCCCGACCCTCCATGGTCTGTTATCATGCCATGTTGTGACAATTATTTCCACCAGTGGGGTAAACACTCTCTATCAGATTTTACCATCCAACAGCTACATATTGAACATACTCAACATTTTCCTGACCGCTAAAATATATACAGATGGATCGAAGTCTGAGAGTGGATCGGGTGCAGCAGTGGTACTCCCTGATAACATCATTTCTCTATTTCTTCCGACGGAGTGCAGTAGCTACACAACTGAATTATATTATTATTATTATTATTAACAGCTACAAAACAGCAAACAACGTGCCTGAGGGTGCAGCTACAAAGAATTATTACATAGCTTCAAAACGCTTGGAGTATACATTTCCCAAAGTAAAGAAAAAAGTAAATGTACAGATAAAATAAAACTAAATAAATAAAAGGACTCATCCGTCCAATTTAAGTGAACAGGCAGAGCACTGGTATTTCTTCGCACACACAATCAGAGTCTTAGAACTTAAAAGAAGAGTCTATTTTAAGTCGGGTACCGGATGAGGTTAGCAATTTCAGTTGCCTCTTGAAGTGTCCGGGTGTATCAAATATCTCAATATTTGCTTTGTTCATTGATCTTGCAGTCCTGTTGTAGAAGTTGTAATATCCATAATTTGTTCTCGCATAGGATGGTTTCAGAAGTGGATGGTTTCTTAACGCTCTTGTCGGAGCGTTGAAATTTATTTGTGAGACGAGATGAGGGCAATTCAGGGTACCATTTAACAGTTGGTTAAGAAGGAGTAAGTCGGCTTTATCTCTTCTTTTTTCCAGCGTTTCGAGTTCAAAGAATACAGACCACTCTTGGTAGGATTTCTCATTGTATTCAAGGCCACTTTAAAGCAACGTATTGGATTGTTCTCTTTTGAATATTTTCAATTTCTAATTTTTGGTACGCAACATGTGGGGACCAGACCTGTGAGGCAAATTCTAGGGCTGGCCTAACATAGATTTTGTAAAGAAAGATGAAAAGTGCCAACTGATTGAAGTCTCGGTTAATTCTTTTCAGGAAACGTAGTTTTTTGTTAGCTGCCTTCACAATGTCTGAGATATGGACATCAAAGGAAAATGATTCTTTAATAAAGATACCTAAATTTTTGGCTGTACTAACTTTTTTGATTGCCTTGTTGTTGATACAATAAGAAAAATTAAGTTTGTTTTCTTGTGTGCATTAGCAAAGCTCATCGGCTCACACTTGTTTTCATTGACTGCCATTTGTTCTCCTTCAGCCACTGAATACCTCGTTGAAGAAGAGCTTCGTTTAGGATGATGCACTCATTGGTACTGCCAATTGCTTTATAGATTTTTATGTCGTCTGCAAATACGTTGATTTTGATTTGGTAGGCTCCAAGGGTGCTTGGCAGGTCGTTGATGTAGATAAGAAATAATAGCGGGCCTAAGGATGAACCCTGTGGGACACCAATTTCAGGACTGAAAGGATATGAGGTTTACCTTTAAATGTCACCGGACATTTCTCTACCTCCAAGTAGTTTTCAGTCCAGTTTAGTGCTTGTCCTCTGAGACCATAGTGATGCAGTTTGTTGATTAGTCTCTGATGGACTACCTTGTCGAAGCTTTCTTAAGTCAAGGAAGATGGAGTCGACTTGTTTTCCTTCGTCAAGCGCCTGGGATATGTTCGAAACAAACGAGATCATATCTGTGCAGGTGGAAACGACCTTGATAAATCCGTGAGAGTAGTCTGACAAATTAAGTTTCATAAAGTTAACTAGCTGCTTCATTACAATGGATTCAATTATCTTTGAGAGTGTATTCAATTGACAAACTGGTCTGTAATTGTTGGGTGAGGGTGGGTCTCCTTTTTTGTAAAGAGGGGTAACAATGTCCTTTTTCAGTTGAGCTGCATAGATTCCACTCTATGCAGCTCAACTGAAAAAGGCCATTGAGCTGCATAGATTCCACTCTCAAATACCAATTTTATTAAGTGAAGTAATGGCTTTACAAGTGTGGTTCCACATTTTTTCCATAAGACAGTAGGGATACCGTCCGGGCCTCCTGTGAGATCCTTTTTCATACTGTGGATTGTGCTCAATAATTCTGCTTGGTTTATTTCAAATACTGTTAGGGTATCCATGTAGTTGAGAGGAAATTTCGTTACCTTCCATCCCGTCATCTGCTGTATCTGTTTGTAAATTTCTTCAAAGCTGCTAGCAAGGTAGTCGTGCCTCAGACAAGATGACAATCACTGGGAATATCTAGCGTGTTTACAGCCGCATTTTGATTTTTGCTTTGAAATAGCTGAATATAGGCTTCATATCTTTTGCCTCGAAGACTCTTCTTTCGACAAAACACAGTATTTGTTGTAGTCCTGTTTTAATGTCGTTTTAACCTGTCTTCTTAAGGAGGAATATTTATTGTAAAGGCATATTTCTTTATTTGTCTTAAACCTACTATGCATTTTCGTTTTTTTGCCAGTAGGGATTTCAGTTCCTTAGAGAACCAGTGTGGGTAATTTGTATCAGGAACACTATAGCATGGAACAAGGTTGTTAGTTACTTCATTAATGATTTGGTAAAAGCAGTCCAGTGCTTCTGAGGATCATTGATTTTTAATAGTAATTCCCAATTACAGTTTTAAATGCATAATTCATATCAGGCCATATCACTTTATTGAAATTGAGCTTCTGTTTTGTTCTAAATCCGTATTTTTAACTGATCTCTTCTGATGGAAAAAGCCACAGGAATGTGATCTGATTTGAAAAGATTAGTTGGCTTAAAGACCACCAAAGGAAAGTTGGTGAAGACTAAATCCAAGTAGTTTTCATTTCTAGTTGGAAATTCACAGATCTGATTCAAATTTAGAGAGATGAAATTTTTTGAAATCTACCCTTAAGTGTCCAGACATTAGTTGGATTGGCATTACATCCATTGTAGGCATGTGGCATATTAAAGTCCCCTAAAACAATTAAATGGTCTATTCCCAGATGGTGATCAAGAATTTGGTCGATAGTGTTCTCAAATTCCATCATAAGAGTGTTATCTATAGGTGGCGGAAGGTAGACAAGCATAACATAGCAGGTATAAGAGCCACTGCCCAGTTGGAGAAAAATTCCTTCAATGTTAGCCAAGACTTTGATTTTTGAGATAGGAATCTCTTTTTGGCAGACGATCATGAGTCCGCCACCTCTCTTATCTAGTCTGTCCCTACGAATAACAACAAAGCCCGGTGGACCAATTCACTGTCCTTAACATCCTGAGTGAGCCATGTTTCCACTAAAAAAGTAGATGTCGTAGTCTTCTTGTAAAATCAGGGAATAGGTGTCTTTATAGTTGCTATTGTTTAGACATTGCACGTTTTGATAGTAACATAGCAAATCATCTTGTAAATTATTCTTATTTTGCCGAACTGGAATCCTATTTTCCTGTATTTTCTTGATTGTCTGTAGTTGCTATTTATTTCCGTTTTCAATATTCGTAGGTGAGGATGGTTTGTTGATTTTGTCCTTGTACTTACATTCTTGAGGAAAGGCAATATCAGTGTTCCTTCGGTCCAGTTGTTAGTGTCCAGAATCTTGCTTCATTGTCCTCACTATATGAAACTTTAAAGGATGAGTACTCCTGTGGAAACCTTGCTTTCAGTTTGGTTACCTGAACATTTGACTTACAAAAGCTGTTGACGTATTCTTGTAATTCTCTTTCAGTTGTGTCCGGGCCAACCTTGAAACAAATATAGCCTTGAGCTTTGGAATAACTTTAAGCTTTTTGTTTTTGAAGCCCCGATTAGTAAGGTGTGTAAGGTGTAAGGTATATTGATGTCATGCGGCACCAGGGGTTTCCCCCATCTCCGCGTTGCTTTCATTGTGGGTGTACCAGCTTGCTGGGAATGCCAGAGATTTAAAAGTGTGTGGGTATTGTACATGTGTAATGTTGTGTACCGTTGTTCATCTGGTCATTTAGCCGCTGGGCCCCTGTTGGAGCCCAACGTTGCCCCACCTTCGCCCCATGGAGGCAGACCAGGAACCCAGTAGACTTAGTTACTCTGGCAGGTCCTGCCGCTTAGTTTCCTGAGATTTCGGCGGCTAGGACCTTAAAAAAAAAAAAAAAAAAAAAAATCATAATATGTATGTATATGCACATGTATATACTCATTTCACTTGTCTGCATACACCATATGTTGTATGCCTATACACACCGCTGGGGGGTTTGATATTACATAGATGGATAGGCCAAGACTGGGCGAAGATTATTTTGAGTGTTGTTAAATTTAGTGTGTGGGGCGTTCGCATTGTATATAGATAGAGTAGGAGGGAGACAGAAGACTGGGGGGTAAAGATAGAAATATGGGAGCGATAGAGAAGATGCCCCCAGTTGGTCAGTGAGGCATGCCCATGCCTCACCAGAGAGGAAGGGGGGGGGGGTTCGGCGAGGGGACACAAGGAGTCTCCGCCCGCGTGGTAGGTTTGGAAAGGAATCGAGTCAGGTGCTCGATTCTGGTCCCCAACGAGTCTTGATGGCAGTGAAGCTGCATGGTTCAGGTCCATGTGGGCTTTTACAGATTCAGGGTTCAGTCAGTCGCAGAGTTGTAGGCCATGTCCTTTTATTCTCATTGGAGGTATTGAATTTGTTGTGGGAATGGCTTGTCCCATTTAGTTTCCAGTTGTGTTGTTATTTGCTTGTTGGGCTAGTGTGGCTCGGCGTCTGTTAAACAGTTTCTGTGCAAATTCGGTGAATGCCATGTATGGTCCTTTATCGTCCAGAATGAATTGCTCCTGATCCTTGGGTGAATGTTGTAGTCTTGTCACCAGCTGGCAGCGGATGTCGTCGTATTGATGGCAGTCATACATTAGATGCGACCAAGTTTCTGGAATGCCACAAGTGCAGTTTGGATTTTCAATTATTCCCAGAGTTGTTAGTTTGGCGTTTAAGGCACCATGTCCTGTGAGTAGGTACGTCACAAACAGACCAGGTGCATACCAGGTTGGTAATTTAGGTTGGAATCTATGTATATTTGGAAAGAATTTATTTGTAATCCGACCTTTAATGGAGACATCCCATCGTGCCTGCCACGCCTGCAGCAAGTGGGTCTGGAGTCTTCTTTTTTCCGCAATGCGGTTATTTCCTGGATCTCCGTTGAAGTCAAGGTGTGTACAAGCATTGCCTTTAGCGAGCTCATGGAGGATGCCTCTTCTCACTACCTCTAGGTCTAAGGGGAGGGTTCCTGCGATGACTTGCAGAGCGTGTGTGCTCACTGTGCTGCAGGCACGAGTAGCAGTGAGTAGCATGATTCTATGTATGGAATCAAGTATTCTTAGGTTTGCAGCTGTGCTGGCCTTTTTGTACCAGGCACCAGCTGCGTATGTTGCGATTGGTAAGAAGGCTGCTTTATAATAAAACATCATCGTTCTCTGTTTCAATCCCCAGTCTCTTCGGGCAATTCTGTTTATTAAGGCAGTGCAGTTTCTTATTTTTCTTCTTACGTAGTTTAGGTGCGGTTTGAAGGATAAGCGGGTATCCAAGATGACGCCCAAATATTTGAGCTCTGTGCTGAGCCTTATTGTTCTAGTGCCAATTTTAATTTGGGGTGGTCTGTGGATGTTCAGTGTTCCCTTTAAGAGTATGGAATTGGTCTTCGTCGGTGAGATTTGTAGTAAATGGTGTGTGGCCCAGTCTTGGAGAATTTGCACAGCGCGGTTTGCCAGTATTTCCAGTTGTGCCCTGGAATTAGCTTCTATTGTTAAGATGAGGTCGTCCGCGAAGGCTTGTGAGCGGACCCCTTCCAGATCCTTGTTTAGAAACTGGTCCATCAGGAGGTTCCACATTGTTGGTCCAAGTACTGACCCCTGTGGGCACCCTCTATATATTTTTCTTTCTATTTCTTTGTAGGGAGCTTTTATCTTGATTGCTCTGTCGGTGAGATAGCTTTTAAGCACATTGAAGAGGTTGCCAGGAACCCCTGCCTCCCGGAGCCGACCCAGGACGCTCGGCCACCATAGGGTGTCGAACGCCCCCGCAAAATCAATTGAGATAGCTAGCACGTATTTTTTCTCAGATTCTTGTGCTTGGGCAATTAGGCTTTGGAGTGCATCTACTGTAGATCGACCTGGTTTGAATCCGTACTGGTTTGGTGAGGATAGGTTTGCCTGTTGGTAGTGGTGATTTATTCTGGATAACAGTAGCTTTTCAAAAAGTTTACTTAGTACTGTGAGTAGTGTGATCGGTCTGTAGGAAGATGGCTGTTCTGGTGGTTTGTTTGGATTCTTAATTATTAGTTTAACTGAGGATTCGGATTCCGGTTTTTTTTTCTGCTAGAGTAAATTCTTTCAATTTTGTCTATGTTATCCGCTTCCTCCTTGTCGCCGCCATTTTCCATATCCCTTTTTAATATTTGGGCATAAGTATGCTTTGTCTGTGCCTTGGCTGTATACGTTTCTTTCGTGTCGGTGTGTGCATCAATCTTTTTTTCATATTCATTAACATTCTCTGAGATTTGAGTCTTGTTTCGGTGAGTTACACTTTCCAACCGACGTCCTTTGTTTTTGCTGGTTTTGCATGTTTCTATGGTTGGGTGTTCAGCTTGTGTTACTCTTAATTGAGTTGGTCCTTTATCGTTTCTCTTCTTCCGTTTTGCACCTAACGTTAGTTCATCCTCTGTTTGGTTACACTTATGCTCGTAGAGTTTCACCCCTGATTCAGGGATTTGAGTGCTTGCATTTTTTTTTACGGTATTTAAGGCGGATTTGTTGTTTTCTCTTAGTAATTCCAAAGGTATTTGATAGGAGCCGATAAGCGGTGGATCGTTATCATCATTAGAAATTTGGCCGTCGCCTGCGAGCGAAATTTCTTGATCTTTTAGGCCAGATTCTCTGCTAGTTAACGGCATCTTGTGTGGTTCGATAGGATTTGTGTTTTTGAAACAATTCGACTCAGGCGAGCAACGAATTGTATCATCGATATCAGCGTGATCACTCGATGCAGCTTTCGGGGTCTCTCCCGAGTTGTAGTTTGTTGGTAGTTTCGTGTGTTGTCTTGTAGTGTTAGTTAGCAAATTCTTTAATTCAAGATTGCGCTTTTTACAATCGGAAAGTTCTTGTAGCACACCTTGCAACTTTTCGTATAGCGTGTCAAACCCATTTGCCATAGATTTTTGATAAATAAATATCTCGGACCATTTGTCGTATAATCCACTAATCTGGTTTGCAAGATATTGTCCCTGTGACTGTAGATCTCTCTTGAGCTCTTTAAAGTCAGTGACGAAAGCGAGAAACTCCTGTTCGATATTAAAATTTAAGTCGAACCCTGGGGTTGGTGCATTATTCAGCATCGAGTATGGCAAGGAGAAGGAGCTGTGCATGCCATTTGAGAAGGCTGGGTAGGTATCAAGTTGAGTCTCGTTAATAGACATTTCTTGATATTCTTTACTACTTGTATTATCTTGCGCGAGCTTACAAATAATACATCTAAAGCGTGCCTTAGCCTGTGAAGACATTTTTTTGTGATATTTAATCTTATTACAACAAGGCCCTACTGCTCCACTGCAAGAACTACAAATCAGGAAGTATTCAACTTGATCGTTGCATATTGAGCAAATCTTGAGTTTCTCCATAGTATGAAAATACTGTATGTGAAAACAAAATCACGTGAAAAAGTCTTAAACAATATTTGCCGTGACCTTTGGGATTGTCCCCTAACAATTAAAGAGCGCCGTTGCAACAAAGAAAGAGTTACTTACAGTAATGAAAAGGTGACCTTGGGGAGGGTGAAGTTGGTGGGGTGACGTTCCTAAGGAGATCTGTTCTAGATGAAGTAGCGGAAGGCCTGGGGGAGGGAAGGACGACCTTGGTGCTGGCAAGGAATAGTGACTGGGTGTTGACGGGTATTCTTCAGTATAGGACGAGGGAAGCTGCAGGTAGAATTAACCACTTTCAAATTCATTTGGATCAGAGGAAGATGCAGATGAGTTGACACCATGAGCGGACAGCTCGTCACAAGATGAATTATTTAGTATATCATTCACGAAAATCGAATCGGTAAAACTGCACTAACCATTAACTTTAATCGGAGCCCGATCGCACACAGTCTCACACTATCCACGCATGCGCCACGCAGGCGCATATGCCATAAAGCTTGCATTAGAAAATGTCTTCCGTATGTCAATTCAAAAAGCATAATATACACTGAGTCGCAAGGTTCCGTATTAGCATTGCAAAACACTTCCCCGCCTACTCACCCGTTATTAAAGCTCATCAAAACATAGTTATACGTCTTAGAGAGCATCAGCAAAAGGTTATCTTCTGCTGGATCCCAGGCCATACCGGAATACCAGGAAATGAAATTGCAGATGATGCTGCCAAAAATCCACCCAACTCAGCCCCAACGAATTCGCTAGTATCCGTCACAGATTATAAAATGAATATACAAAGAATATGTAAAGATCAATGGACTCTTCAGTGGCAAACGCAATTTCATAATAAACTACTCCAAATAAAACTTTTACCAAAATTATGGGCTTCTAGCTCCATAGCAAACAGACAAGAAGAAGTAATTCTAGCCAGAGCCAGAATCGGCCATACTCCTTTAACCCACCTGTTTCTTTTGTCAGGAAATGATCCTCCTCAGTGTAGTCATTGTCATACGCCTCTCACAGTCAAACACATACTTCTGGACTGCACTCTATATAATAATTAAATTAAAAAATTACTATATTAGGGTTAGCCGTAAATGATTACATTAACCCGTATTCGTGTCTCTAAATTGCGTGTGTTCTCTTGTCGATTTGCCTGTTTTGCTGGACGAAAAAAAACCCAGTTTCTGAGGGAAAAAACCTTGCTATTACGCCTGAGACCGACTAACTCAGCCACGGAGTGAAACTCTATATAATAATGCTCGACTAAAAATCTTTCAGTTCTCTGTCAAATTTAAAGGAACCTTTGTCACTTAGCCATATCATAGGCGAAAATCAAATTTCGCAGAATTCTTCTCCTTCCTAAAACGGATTGTATAACCGATTGTATAACGGATTTTAACTGCATCTAAATCAACAAACGCAGACAGTATACACCACTTCCATAAGTGCAATATGGCCTAAGTAGCCATTGCACTTTAAACCCCAATAACAACAACAGCTCATATCCAACTAGTTCCTAAAAATGGCGACAAATCCGTCCCATCCAATTATCATCCCATTTCAATTACTTCTGCTCTTTCTAAAATAATGGTAAAAATTAATTAACCGACAACTCTTAAACTATCTGCAATCCTTCCACCCGATCAACGATAGCCAGTATGGATTCCAGTAGTGTCGATCCGTTGGTGATATTCTGGTTTATCTTACCCATCTACAGACAAATACATTGAAAAGGTTTTGCGAAACACAAACAGTTGCTCTTGACATCTCAAAGGCTTTTGATCGTTTAGCGAATGATGGCTCCCACAGGCCAACAGTGGTCCTTCAGTAATTGCTCAAAGTCTGTTTGCTGACAGTGAATGTAGAAAGAGCTGCACGACTCGTGTTTAGAAATCATTTTTATTATCTTTACTTCTCTCTGCAGTTGAGTTCTGATATGCTGCGCTACCTCTGTATCGGAGAGTTGGGGTTCGAGTCTCCAGACAAAAATACCCTTGGTCGAACTTTTGGTTCTGGGGATTGCTCTATTTGTAGAGTTGGTGGCTGTTCCCACAACTGAAGGAGGATGTCGACGTCTGCCTGTATGATTAGAGGCAGATAGATTCCGTTGTGATCTTAGTATTAGAAGAAGAAGAACAAGAAGAACTCTTTATTATATAGAGAAGGCACATTTCTGTATACAACTCCCTTCACGGTTACAAGCCAAGGGTTTACATAAAAGAAATCACACAACATAATAAACACAAAAAAAAAAAAAAAACAGCATTATGACTCCTGAAAGATCATCTCAATGAATGCATCGTTGAGATGATGCATTCAAGGCAGTGATGCTGCCGAGTATTCATTGAAGATAAGGGGACAAGTGAAACACTGAAGTTCACCGTCGGGAGGGCTTGGGGGATCAGCTGGACTGAATCTCAAGTTATTTTCATGTTTCGTCTGCTTTTTCTTTGATTGTCTGTGATTTATAGAACAAGGGCCATTCCACGAGTCGATCACTGCCAGCGACATCTTTTTCCAGTTCACTGTTGACATATCTATGCATTTGATGCAGTACACAAGACCGCATTCCTCATTGCATCGAAGGAAGTCTTCGCATTTCTTTTTATTTATTTATTTTAACATATAATATACATAACAGGCATGCGCCCAGTTAAAGTGTATAACAGAGCAGAAAAAAAGATAAAAGAACAAAGATTGTACAAAGCGTACCAAGAATAAATAGTAGAATAATGCACTTTGTACAATAAAAGTCCATTCACAGGGAAAAAGTCCAATTCAAAAAAATAAAAAAGGTATTCATGACATCATCATGTCCACTGATATGAAGAGAATCGCAGACATCACACACACCCCCCCCCCCCACACACACACACACACACACACGAATTTATGAGGATATCTTTAACCTTGAACTCATCTGTCAACCAGTCAACCAACTCTAAATAGTTCTGTGAAACTGTTTCTTGTTCACAGCCATATCCAAGTCAAACTTGTTCATGAGTGTCATTTTTCTTTTGAAGAAGGAATTCCTGAATATCTCTAATCTAGAATTACCGATGTGGAATGTTATTTGCACAATTGGCAAATAATTTGCACTTGCGGAGCCATCGTAATTAACAATAAGTACACAGAATTTCTTTCGAGATGCAAATATAAAAATATATTGAAAGTTTATTTGCGCATTGAGGGCAAACTATTACAGATCATCAAGACCATTTCGAAGCCAAGGCACCTAATTTTACAATACCAAGAATTCCGTTTAGAAAGTTTGGGAACCTCTAGAGTAATCCTTTCGTTGATACTGCCCAGCTTCTGGGCCGCCTACAGAAACTACATTAGATGTCTTGTAGGAAGGAAGCATAAATTTCATTCGTCATCGCATAAAAAGTTTCTTTCATAAACCTTTTCTTTCGTGATGGACGTTACGAACAAAACTCGCTGATTCAGAAAGTATAAAAATGTTGGAGCAGATTCATCAGAAACCATTACTTTAACGCACTTTTGCAGGAACACAGCACAACCACAACCATTCGGGCACGATCGCTATCCTCCATCAACTCCTCATCAACAGGCAAATCTTTATTAAATATGATCTTAGATTGGAGAGGACCACCACGACCTCTGTCGGCATCCAGCAAGGGGGAGTTCTTTCGTCATGGTGTTTTGCCGCAGCACTACAGCCTTCTTTGCGAAGCATCCAATTTCTTATGAACGACACCATTTCATACGCTGATGATCTTAAAATGCTGGTCACATCCGATGATCCAGCAAACGCTGAGGCAGTTGCCTGTCAAAATCAGATAGTACTGCTTGAACTCCAGGATTATCTAGGACGTCTGGGACTTAAACTGAATCCTCAAAAAGCAGCTCAGACGACTTTCACGAAAAGGAGGACTATTAATGAAATTATGCTCACAATAAATGGAACCGCCATTGAAAAGGTCACTCCAACACGGATTTGGGGTTGAAGTGGGATGATGGGCTTATTTTCAAAGACCACCTCAAGATGGCCAGGCTAAAAATACTTGCGGCGTACTGGGCAATCCTGCAGGAATTGGTCGGTCTTAGGCCTCGAAAGTTCCTTTTGGAATACGTCTGAAGAAATTTAACGCCCGTACCGCTCTGCACTTCAGTATTTTGGCCAGGAGCCTCCTCTCATCAACTAAAGAGATTTCTAGGTGTTGAATGTGAAATGGCGAAACAGGGAGATGGGCTACCCTTTCACCATCTCTAGGAGCATGCGCTATGCAAACCTTGGCATGAAACCCTGGGAAACCATTGTCAAAGAGAGGAATCACACCTTAGATAACTTCTATGCAGCCAAATGGATTCGCCTGACCATTGGGATGTTTCTGCAAACCTCGGACCTCAGAACGAACCCAGTGCAGTTCAACCTTGTCTACAATCTTCTTTGCAAAACGTGCAATACCTTAGGTCAGCGTTTCCGGCGAATACGTTCGGAATGTATAACTCCCTCGGAATCGATGCCTCATCTTTGTGCAGCTCGAAGCGCCATAGACAGGACACCCTGAAAGAAGTCTATAAACACGAACAATAAGCATTGTGTGAAAGGAACTCCCGGAAAAGGCTTTCCTGGATTCACCATTCTGTTTTCCATTGTTTGTTATTCATTTGAGTTATTGATTTTTAATTTGTTGTGCATTTTCATTCTGTTTTGATCTCTTGCAATTCCAATGAATGTAATCTGCTGGAATTTGCATAAAATGTACACCCTTCTTGCCGAACCAGTCTGTTCCAGGGGTGCCCACTGATGTCGAAATAAAGTGATAATAATAATAATAATAATAATACACATGAGAGAAAGGGATCCATCCGAGACAGCAGCCATAAATGATTCTACTGGGCACCTTCGAACCGTATTGTTATCATTCTTGGAGGAGAGGCTGAGCACTTTTGTCGTTGGCTTTCGTCCGCATTGTAACCTCTGACCCGTAAATGCAAAATACGCTTCTGTTGAGATAAAACACGACGCGTTTCCATTGCGAAAAGTGAATTGCAGTTAATTTCTGAGGCCATCTTAATTTAACTTGTTTTCTTTTCGTTGCAGGTGTTCTCCCAAGTTCCTGTCGCCAAAGAAAACGCCAACTATGCATCGTCTAAGGGGGTCCCCGTGTATCATCGTGCTGCTGTTTTACTTCACGTGTCTGTGGACGGTGTCGGCCGGTTTGTGTCCCGTGCGTTGCAAATGCGACGACGAGAGCTTGACGGTACTGTGCGGCACCGCCAACTTGGACGTCGTGCCAATCACCCTGAACCCGGAGCTGTTGGAACTGCACCTGAGCAACAACCACATCAAGGGCATCATGGCCTCGTTCAGCGTGTACCGCAACCTGAAGTACCTGGACGTGTCGCACAACCAACTGGTCACGCTCGGTAAGGGCAACTTCGAGGTCTTGCGAAACCTGAAGATCCTGCTGCTCAACCGCAACATGATCTCGTCTCTACAGAACGACACCTTCCGGGGCCTGCGCACCTTGCAGACCCTGCACCTGAACGAGAACTTTCTCGAGGAGGTGACGGCTGGCGTGTTCGGCCACCTGACCAGCCTGGAGAAACTCGACCTCTCGCAGAACAGGATCGCCGTCATCGAGGACGATGCGCTTGCGGGTCTGACGAACCTGAAGACGCTGTTCCTGCGCGACAACAAACTGACCACCATCCCGAGCGAGGCTTTCCGCAACGTGGCGAAGCTGCTGAGGCTCGACCTGGGTCTGAACTCTTTCCTTGACATTCCTGAAAATGCCTTTTCCGCTCTGAACGAGCTCGAGGAGCTGTCGGTGGACGGCTGCGGCATGAGGACAATCCAGTACGGAGCCTTCAAGTGGTTGAATTCCTTGCTCGTTCTTCGTATCCATGATAACGAGCTACGCGAGGTGCCCACCAAGGCGCTCTTCGAGGTGATCCGACTGGAGGAACTGCACATCGGGCAGAACAAGTTCCGCGAGCTGAAACCGTTGGCCTTCCAGAGACTCAAGTACCTGAGCACGATCGAAATCAACGGGGCTCCGCTTCTCGAGCGAGTCGAGAGGGGGGCCTTCGCCGACAACACCAACCTGAAGAGCGTCGTGATGAATCACAACAAGAACCTCAAGCACATTCAGCAGGGGGCCTTCGAGAGCCTCCCCAACATCGAGCAGGTGAGTCTGCGCGGCAACGACTTCGAGACCTTTCCGTACAGTCTGCTGCCGTGGGACGAGCTGCAGTATCTGGACGTGCGGGACAATCCCCTGGTGTGCAACTGCACGATCCTGTGGCTACTGCGCCTGCTGCAGAACAAGAACTTCTCCTCCGCTCCCGCCGACATCACGCAGGTGGTGTGCTTCAACCCCCCTGGCCTCGAGGGCCGGATATTCGTGACCCTGACGCCCGACGACCTCAACTGCTACAACGTAGACGCCAGGCGGCAGATCATCATCGGGGTCGTGGTCGCCGCTGCCGTGGCCGCTGCGGCGATGGTCATGCTCGGGTTCCGCTACCGGGACAAGGTGGCGGGCGTGCTGAAGAACAAGTGGAACGGAAGCCGCAAGGAACCCCAATATCAGAAGACGAGCGGCGAGGAGGAGAGCACAATCCTACAAGCGGCGGCCCAGCAGTCCCTCAAGATGACCCCCGTGACGGAACTGTGATAGACGTGCGTTTCCCCCGAACTTCCCTCTTCTCCGTATTTCATACGAACACACGGACGTGATCTTTTAATAGCTCTTTAGGACCTTTTAAAGAATACCCGGGTCGGGGTCCCAAGTGTTTCCTTGCGGGCGTCCGACGGCGCCCGCAGTTTTTACAGTGGCCCAATCGGCATAGCGGAGGTCACCGAGATCCGATCACGAGTTGGTGTCGAAGGCCGTGATATTCGGAGGAAGTAAAAGAAAACTTTCTTATCTCTCACTTTCTTTCAAGCCAAAGAATTGCTCTTTTGTTACTCCGGGATTCTCCTCCAATAAAAAAAAATAATAATGATAAAATAAATAAGAAAAAATGTAAAAGGGGAAAAAAGCGCATTTCTCGGGGGAGGGGGGGACAGCGTTATTCAAACGGATGGCTTTTTACGCACTTCTGGGACTGGGGATGCAGTTCCGTTGTTTATTGGGATCGAAATATCACGTGGTCGCGAGTGACACCCGACGAAGTTTTGAACGGGGTTTAAGCGCGACGCGGGCTGCTGCTTCGATCGCGAAGAAAGGTGTACTCGAGTCACGTGACGAAGGCGGTTTTATTTTACGTTTATTCCGCAGCGAGCTTGGGATTTGGGGGGGGCGGGAACACAACATAATCACTTCGAATCAAGGGAACAATCAAAAGCGTTTGATTTGAGTTGTTGTGCGGGGATCCCTCGGTCGAGGGCCCGCACCCTCGTTTCAGTTGCGTGGGGAGCAGCCACGTGGCCGGCCATCGATCGAGTTGAGTCGTTGTCGAGCGAGGTTGGCGAGTGGAGGTTTATACGATACCGTAGCAAATATAATCTTGTTTGGAGAACGTAGCTGACGTTAAGTGATATATTTTATATAAAGTAACTTTAGATATGTATATGCGGTTTATGTACATGTACGCACACGTGTGTGTGTACGTGACACGCTTTGGTTTCGTGGTAGGACATTGTCTTTCACACTGGGCTTTCATTGCATCCGATGTACAACAACTTCCGGTTGTGCATTTTCTCACTTTGATTCGTCTCTTTTTCTAGGACGTGTTCCCATGCAATCTTCTTGTTCTCGGAGCCAGCCTTAATCTCTCTCTCTCTCTCTCTCTCTCTCTCTCTCTCGGTGAAGGGCTCGTCTCTAGCCGCGGGGAAACAGAACAAACAAAAAGAAATCGCTTTCTAGGGGATGGGGAGGCCTTTTTCGAGCCCCCTCGCCTCTCGCATCCGTTTTTATTCGTGGTGTCGTCTTCTGACCCGCGTTTCCTTTTCTTCGATTCCCCTTTCGGTTCAACTTTCCGTAGCAGCGAGTCGAGGGACAATAGTGCCGTCTGGTGTCGAATTTCTGCATTCGGCCCCGAGATGTTTCCGCACTCGCACGCAGTCGGATGGAAGAAGGAAAGAAGGAATAGAAATTGTCTTTCGTTATTTTTCCATTGGACCCAATAATCCAGAAGTCGGATTCGCTTCCAGAGAGGAACCATCTTCAGTTTGCTGCCACCATCAGTTTCGTGATTGTTTGAAGAGTTGGATATATTTGACGTCCACTTGTACAGAAAACTGGAACAATAAAAAAATCAAATTTACTCGTGTGCCTCTGTCTCTTCTGTTCTGTCTCGCCACTGTATCCACGGAACCCACTGCAACAACACCAACAACAACCCAAAGAGCGTGCGAATCTCCGCTTATTTAAGCAGTAAATCGAGCCCAACGCTAACGCAGACACGAAATTATTCTTTGAAGTTGACGCCTTAAAAGCGGAAAGATTTTTATAATTTATCGAGATCACGAAAACCACCCTAAAACAAAACGCATTCAACGTGAGGTCGGAAAAGGCCCTCTGACTTGCTTCTTCGAAATGGACATCGAACGAAAGAGTTCGAGATCCAGTTCCTTAATCACTCGTGCGATTCACCAAACAACAGAACGCGCGACAATTGGGGGGGGGGGGAAGAAGTTCCCCTCTCCCAGCAAGTACGATTATACGAATGAATTATTTTAATTTAATCATAACGCAGCGGGTGTGGGAATATTTTTAAGCAATAAAAATATCTGCTCGAGATATTTCCACGTTTTCCCACCCTCTCGAAACATGAAAATGAGCCCGTGAACGTATTTTATTTGTCCTACCAAAATTGAAATATAGGTGTACATTGGTAAGAGACAACATTTCTGCCTTCTTTTCGTTTTATTGTACCCTCTTGTGCTCGATCATGTTGGGGTCTTCCCACTGTGCACCAGTGGAACCTCAGAAAGAGCGCACTTCCACCGCTTGCAGCCAAAACTCGTACCTGGTGATTGATTGGCTGATTACAGGTTCCAATTGCAAGAAGGAACTGTCGCCCCTGCAGAAAATCCTGCAATTCCTGAACAAGACCAACAAACTTGAACTTCGGGAGTTGTAAGCACGTTATCCAACGCATCCTGTACGATTAGAACTTAAGCCTTAATCCTCCCTACTGGATGGGCTGGACAGTCTTCTGAATCAAGTAGGGTTATCACTCGAGTCCTACCTCCTCCTACAGCTAGGAGACGATGGCAAGGATTAGTAGTAGACGCAGGACAACGTTAGGACACGTACAGATAAACACACGATTGCAACACGTACCAGACATGCAACCCTTCTCCAAAAGTAGCCACCATCGTGAACAACAGCTGCACGAGCTCAGCAGTTGCCTCCCTTCCATACAGGGTTTGATCAAAAATTTGCTTAAGAATGGATACTGTAATTTGCGCATTATTGCAAATATGCAAATAACCTGTCCTTTTTGCACCTCTCTAGCTGTCATGCTGTAAACGGGCTCATTGTAAAAAAAACAATTCAAAAAATAAATAATAACCTTTTAATTTTTAAGAACATTAAATAGCTAAAAAGAATGTCAGCGGAGCTTTTACAGCGGCATCTTCTGCCCATGCGCACACCAGTTTTAATTCGTTGCGTGTCAGTTTCGAGCGAACGCTTTTTTTTCCTCTCATTTGTTGCATGTTCAGAAATTTCAACAGCGTGACTGACAAAGCCATTGCCCTTATGCCGCGTCCTCCTTATGAATTGGATTTGGCACCATTCGACTTTTCGCCGCTTCCGAAACGAACAAAAGACGTGAAAGGAACGCGATTTGAGTCGATTCCAGAAATGGAAACTCGGTGGACCGCTTCAACACATTCACAAAAAGACTTCAAAAATGATTTGATCGGTGACAGGCACGTGGCAGGTGGTGAGTGGTTGCAGAACTCACTTTGGAGAACGTTAAAAATGCATCCATTTATCATCGAATAAGATTAATTTTTGCAACATTCACCGTACTTTATGATCAAACCTTGTACTTTCCTTCAATAGAGTGTCCTCCGGTATACATTGCAGATGCCAACAGGTGGCGCTGTAGCGACTTGCCACATATGCCCGGCAAGAAAATAGCGACAATAATTTGATCGATTTTACGAAGAACATAAAAACACAATTTCGAGCAGAAACAAAGCAATATAAAAGTAAAATAAATAAAAGTAAAAGAACCCAGGAAGTAGATTTGGAACATACTATTAGAAGAAGAAGAAGAATTCTTTATCATATACAGAAAGCACATTGCTGTATACAACTCCCTTCACGGCTACAAGCCAGGGGTTTACATAAAAGAAATCATATAATACAATAAACACAAAAAAAAAAAACTATTACTCTTCGTCTTTCTCTATGTAGTGAGCACTCACCTTTTGCGCACCTCGTGATGTCATTTCTGTAGAAGGTTCACTTTGTCCATGCTTTCCTCACGAAAATGATGCGGAAAGAGGAAGAAGTCAGAAGGCGCAAAAAATAAGGCTGGCGTGGCAAGCTAGAAGGTCTTAACTTCCGGCAAGGTCAGTTGCGACAGCAGCGTGGTTTGCTGCGTTGTCGTGAAGCTCGAGCACGCATTTGCTGAGGATTCCGGCTCGCTTTTCCTTAATTGTAACCGCTTTCAATAAGTTGCCACAGTAAAGTGCATCGATGGTGGTACCTTTTCCAGGTAATCTGTTGGAACAGTCCTCATCTGAACCCAGAAAACTAATAGCAACACTTTCCCCGCTGATGGCTGCACTCTGCCCTTTTTGGAATTGGTGATAATGGACATTTCCATTGGTTAGAAACCTTTTGTTTAACAGATTTTGTCACTAAACCTTTTGTTTTAATTAATTTTTTTTTTTTTTTTTTTTTTTTGGTTGTCAAAGGTGATGAATCCACAATTCACGAATCGGGAAATAAACAGGGCAGAGGATCGCTGACACACGACGATTAATTGAGCAGAGCAGTCCTGCATTTTTTTCTTTCTGAAGACACGTGAGCAAGCGAGCAATCTGTCGTGATGAGACCTTATTGACTCCATTTAGCCCTCGTATTTGGTACGATCGCCGTCCTCCCCACACCGGGTGGAAAAGACCCGAGTTCGAGTCCCGTCGATGACGAGGAGAATTTTTATAGACCTTTTCACAATATAGCTGAGTTAATCAGTCTCAGACGAGTGTAACGCAGTTTTTTTCCTCCGGAAAATCGGGTTTTTCATCCAGCAAACTGAAATCGACCTGAGAACACGCGCAATTTAGAGACAGTACATACACGGACCAATATGGTCTTAGTTTCCAAAGCTCGTAAAAAAAAACTGTACGACTGCTGCTCTCCACCGATTGATAGCTTATCCCAGTCTCAACTTTCTGATTAATTTGATAGTTGTGAGATGGGGATGGCCACCCATTTCTTTCTTTCTTCATCATAGACGCTCTCCCGACCATCTTCAACTATCTCCACCAATGTTTTACAACGTCATACGATGGACAGATATCCTCAAACATTCTTCATGGATAGTTCTTTTCTGTTCGCCTTGCAAAAAGAGGAATTTGAAAATGAATCAATATTCGGTGTTATCCACGATGACACTCCCACATATTCAGCTCTGTAACAAAACAAACATTAAACAAAACAACATGAAACTTCTTGCATATATTACTACTAAATAAATAAGAAGAAGAAGAAGGCCGGGGAGGGGGAACTTTTTGATATTTCTCGTATAAAATCTCTCACTGAAGCCGTTTCAGTAGAGGTTGGAATTTCCATCAATCCAAAACTTCTACAGAAATAACAGTTGTGGTATAAAAACAGGCCGGGCATCTTTCAGGAGACTGAAAAATTTGATGAAAAGCACAAGAAAAGAAAAAAGAGAACATTAGTGGGGGAGGGAAAGAAGCGACTAACAGAATATTGACAAAACAAGGAAGAGGAGTTACGTGGATAATAAAATGTGGCCCCGGGAGGTCAGGGATCTGTTGCACCTTCACGGATTGCAGAAGGTGGTTTTGTGGGGATAAACTCGCTCTGGAATCTTTAGCAACACCACTGGCTACAAAACTCGTTGGAGGGGAATTCTTTCTGGTCGATTGGTGTTTCCTAGCTTCACCTTTGTCAATGATGCTAGCGCATTTTATATCAAAAATTAAGATATCTTCTGGTGCCCAGGAAATCAGATTTTGCCGTATTTCGGATAAGAAATATCAAAATCTGAGCCGAAATCGGAGGCAGCAGAAGAATTCAGCAGGTTGCATCTAGAACATATGCCCATTACTCAAAGTTTCATCAAAAAGATGAGTGGCAAAATTCGAGAAAATGGGTTCTGCAATGTTTAAGTAAGGCAATGGACCTTTCAGACGTTTCACTACGAAGAAGCATCCTCATTGGTGTCCTCATCTAGTTTGCTCCCTGTGCAGGGGATCTTCGTCGGATGTCTGCCGAGACTGAGTAACAAAAAGCTTCATCCACTACATCAAAAACTCAAAAGGGGCACACTCGGGCAAGCTGGAATTGCTGTAGAGACGAATATCACTGGATGACTATGACGACTTTAGTTTTGTGAGTGGGCTGTAGAACAGTTTCACCAACAACCTGACCTTGCAGCGACAGTTCCTTTCAGTGAAAAGAAAATGCTATCTCTGGAATTTGAACTCGTACAACATGCGGAATTGCAACGACCGACAGTGATATGACAATATAAATTTCACAGAAAACCACAAAAGGATCACACCAGCGCGTTGCAAAGTGCTGGTCGTTTTCCAGTTTCATTTGAAATTTGGAACAACGGAATCGTGGACCTCTTCTTCACGAGGATACGTCTATTTACAGATGCACCAAGAGGAAGTGTTTTCCCTGACTTGTTGAATCCAGAGGAAAAATTTATTTCTGGCAACGCAATGCTCAAAACCATTACAGCCACACACTGAGAGAGTTTAGTTGAACACTAAATTTCCTGGACATTGGATGGCTGCCATGTGCTCATGGAATGGCTACTCAAAGTCACCCACTACCCTCAAAATCTACCTCCTTCGGTCCGAAAATGACTCTGACCAGGATCGGGGAAAACTACTTCACATTTTTATTGACGATGTTGCGTGCTAACAAGGTTCCCATCAGTGTTACATATATCCAGCAGCGCAACACGGGCACTGAAATCAGTTCTGCTGTCACTTTTGGAAGGATGTGATCAGCAATCGCAGCTGAATGGAAACCAGGCTTGCTTGCATTTGTGTGCCACACTGGTGTACGGTGGGCGTATCGGGCAAACTTTGTACATCATTGCTTAGTTCATTATGATGTTAGACTATGGATGCGCGTAGTGCGAGTCATCTTATTATGGTTCCATCCTCGGAAGAGCTGACCAAGAGCAGAATACTTGTCTTTCGAACCATTTTTGATTCCCTTACACTCTGCTCATGATAAATGGCATTAGTGCTGCTTTCAACTGGTACAGTTCCCCGAAAGGTTCGGGCTGCAGTATTAAAAGGTGGTCATATTTTGTAGACTGCTGTTGCACGCAGTGAATAAAGCAAATGTGCAAAATCCTGGCAGTAACAACAGAAGGGACCTAATAATATAGGACGATTCAGTAGCTGTGCAGGCTTTTGCTGTATTAATAAAAATAAATCCAAAAATAAATAATAATAAAATAAAAAAAACAAAAATAAGTGTTCATGCAGTCCAAGCTGTGGATCAAATTTTCGTCAATAAATTGACAGAATTTGATTCTCACTGTTTACTTTCCTGTGATGAACATTCTAGTCTTCAGTCACTGACCACGTGATCCTCTTTTCTGCAGAATGGAATAGGGCAGGGGATGACACATTTCTCGACTTCTATATACAGAAACCACTTGTGCAGACCAATCGCACGCTGTAATTTGAGACACTACAGGCCATATATTTAGTAGAGCCAGGGCCCTTATTCGGGGGATCAGGTCTCACTGAACTATTTCGGAGTGAGGAAATTAACAGATGATCCTTGTGAGCCGTACTTTTCTTTTTTTTTATGAAAACCCCAAACACGAGAGGTTTTAGAACCTATAGTACTTGGTCCCGTGCTTGGGTTGGAGGCTGAGCAGCCGAAAGAAGATATTTGTTGACATTACACTTGAACTTCTTCAGGAAATACATATGAAGGAAGGTTGTTCCACAAAACGGCAGTTGTTTCTGTGAGTTTGAAGTTATACAGTAACAGGACATTGATTGGTTTTGGCACGTGTGGGAACTGCTTTAGAAGAAAGAGTGGGAATTATAGAAGCCAATTCAGAAGAACCCTGCCCATGGAAGTATCTGTAGCAGAGACATGCAGCAGAAAGAGTACGTCTATGAGACAAAGTCGAGAAATTCTGTTAGAGAAAAATCATTAATTAACCTAACTGCCCTCTTCTGAATGGAATCTAGAAGCCTGAGAGGGGTTTTGGGGACACCGCACCAGATGAGGAAACAATATTCCATGGTAAGGCAGATTTGCGATTTGAAAAGACTTTTACATGCAGACAAAGTTTTTTAGATGCAGAGGAATCAATATTTGTAATGTGCTTGTGCCAAAAGATATTAGAAGTCAGGGTTATCCCCAAAAGAGTCATGCCAAATCCCCAAATCCCGAAAAGAGTCATGCCAAATTCTCAAATCCCGAAAATAGTCATGTCAAATCTCCAAAAGAGTCATGAAAGAGCTTCACCAAAGATAAGCATAGGAGCAGAAGAATCCTTTTTGCGAGATATAACACAAGAATGGGTTTTAGAAGGATTGAAATCAACTAAGTTGTCTTTGCCACACTGAAGATCGGCATTTAAGTTATTGGTAGCGGATATTCGAGAAGTTGAAGCTGATTGAGCAGGACAAGGTTTCTCAAAATGGAAAGTGGAATGCAATGTACTGTCATCAGCAAAACTATGGATAGGATTTCCAGTCAATGCAAGAAGGTCATTAATCTACAAGAGGAAAAGAGTGGGAGAAAGAACTGACTCCCACTCTTTTGGGGGACTCTAGCATTAGTGGAGAAGCCAGAAGACAACGAGCCATCTACACTCACCCTCAGAGAGCGATCAGAGAGAAAACTGGATAACCAATTACAAAAAACAGTTGGCAAACAATAAGATGCAAGTATGTTTAGACGTTTATGCCAAATACGATCGAAAGCCTTTGAAATGTGAAGTACAACTACTTGTGTTTCACGAACGTTTCAATTGAATTTATACATAAATGGGTAACATAAGCCAGAATATCACCAGTGGGTCGACACTGACGGAATCCATACTGGCGATCGTTGATCAGGCGGAAGGTTTCTAGGTAGTTTAAGAGTTGGCGGTTAATTGATTTCTCCATTACTTTAGAAAGAGTAGAAGTAATTGCAATGGGACGATAATTGGATGGGAGGGATTTGTCACTCTTTTTAGCAACTGGCTGCATATGAGCAAATTTCCAAGCAGAAGGAAAAACATTTTGGAAGAAGAAAGTGAAAAAAGGCGGCAAAGAATAGGAGTAAGTTCAGGAGCACAGGTTTTGAGAACAATTGGAGAAATACCATCGGGACCTGTAGCTTTCTTAGCATCGAGATTCATCAAAATCCTTCTGATATCCTTTTGACGGAAGACCTCAGAAGGCATTTAATGTAGCGTGTTGGGAATGGTGGGAGGTGTTTTACCAAGATCATTAATACATGAGCTGGAACAAAAATGGGACACTAGCAGGTCATCTTTTTCTTTGGCTGAAGTGACAACAGAACCATCTGTTTTGACAGAGGTGCGAGCAGAGGTGGGGCAGAAGTTGCGGCCAATAGCTTTGGCAAGAGACCAGAATGCTCGGCTACCATTAGGGCAAGAAGCAAGTTTTCTACTCATGGCATGTTCAAAATCTGTGGAAAGATGTTCGGAAATTTGCGTTTAGCCAGCGGGTGGTTGGTTGGTGGAAAAGACTTCCATCCCTTGTCGTGGAAGTTGATAGCCTAAATAAGTTTAAGGCTCAGCTGGACAGGTATTTCGAACGAACAGAGGGGTGAGTGTGGAAGTTGTTATTTTTAATTTACTTATTTATTTATTATTTTTTTATTTTTTTTATTTCATTTATTTAATTTTTTTTTTTTTTGGCTGATGTTGCATAAGCTTGCTTTCTTGCATCAAATGCCTCTACTAATGCTAATGCTAAATGCTAATCTACTTTGGACTGATTACTCACTGCTTTACAATTGTTGCGAGCTTTGGTGTAGACAGAAAATGAAAACGAAGAATTATAAACAAGACAATTACGATATGCAACAACATTCTTCTCATGAACAGCCTTACCATATTTATTTGAAAGCCACGGACGAGATTTTAAAGTGGTGTGTGAAATAAAGGATTCTATTTCTACAGGAATAATTTCACACAAGATCTGAGCGAACGTTGACATCAGAAGTTTTAGAAACAGGAATTTGACCAAGGAAAGAAGAAAAGAAATCTCGCAGGCCATCCCGTTTTTCATTCTTAAAAGAAAAACCATTTAAGAATGAAAAATATAAAAATGAAAAGAATGAAAGTTGTAAAACCAAACAATAAGAGGTTGGGAATAGCCACGAGATAAAGGCTCTATTGGAGAAGAGACCATCACCGTGGTGCCATCTGAGGCACCATCTGAGGTGCCGGAAGAACCACCTCACTTCGACTGTGTACTTAGAAAGGTTGTTTGTGAGAAAAAGATCAAGCATGTTGGCTGTATGGCTGGAATTGTCAGGTATTCTTCTAGCTAAATGAATGATCTGTGAAAGGTCATTAGTAATTGCAAAAGCCTCAGCATCTCGACCTGCTGGGTCGGTGTGACTAGAAAACGGAAGCCAGCTGGAGTTGTGAACATTAAAATCACCAAGGAAAATTACCTCACTGTTAGGAAAGTTGAACTGGAAAAAGTCAAGTTGCAAAGAGAGGAAGTCAAAGAGCTCCAAGTGATTAGTGGAGTTGGGAGAACGGTAGAGACAACAGATGAATTTGACACAATGAGGTAGAGAGATTTTAAGCCAGAGAAGATCAAAGAGAGGAGATTCCAAATTGCCAAGTCTCTGACAGGGAATATCAGAACGGACATATGCACAAGTACCATCTTTGAGGCGAAAGGAATCATACAGCGAATAATTTGGGCATCTGAGATGAGCAGTAGTTCAATCAACCGATAACTGAGATTCTGACAGAAAAAGTACATGGGGTTTGGAAGACTGCAAGTGGAAATGGACATCATTGAGATTAGAATTGAGACCACGTATATTTGTGAAATGAATTAGGAAGTGCTTCGGAGGTTTAGATCTTTTCGTAGATAAGTTTGCTCTATTTTTTTTTTTTTTTTTTTTTTATGAAAACCCCAAATACAAGAGGTATCAAAACCTATAGCACTTATTACCGTCCATGGGTTGAAGGAGAAGTATGGGGGGAGGGAGGATGCCGGAAACTTTGCTCTAGAGACTAAACATGGGTTTCCCCACTTCAAGCCTCCAATAAGCAAAGTGGTGGTATTTCACCGGTTTGACAATTCATGGTGTATTCAATAGGAAGAAAAAGTGGGTGGGACATGCTGTATGAAGTAATGGAATTTTTGGATATGGAGTACACATGGTAATAATATACCCAGATCCTTGACATAACGTGGCCTCGACAATGCTTCCCGCATACACTCTTTTCGGACTCCCTCCAGTCATTATCTGGCAGAGTAGAGGTAGCAAGATTAGCAAGAGGTAGCTACCAAGAGTAGAGGTATCTATACACTAGTTGATCCGGAAGCCTCCTAGAGAGTTACCAATAGGTTCGGTCCGGTGCACTAACTAGTGGTCGGCCTGCGGACACCGTTGTAGAACTGTACCGTCGTGATGTAAGGAAGTTGGATCTCACCATAATAACCTCAAAAGACATCAATCATACTGCATGATGGCAGAGATGGGGAAGGGTTGACCGGAACTTAGCTCTGGAGACTAAACATGGGTTCAACCACTTCGAGCCTCCAATAAGCAAAGTGGTGGTATTGCACCGGTTAATGAGAGTCATCTAACACCTAATATTGCCTGGTAACACAGAGGGGCGCCATTCCTCCATGTGGTGTGATCGTCATACCTCGACCCCTGCTTACGTCGGTTCACACCTCGATGAAAACGCACAGTGTGCTTTTGCATGGAGGTTATACCAGGGATTACTAACAGTCCCACCATCGTGAAGGTACAAGCAGAGGATCTGGCTATCACAGACCGTCCGGACTTCGCCGAAATTGAGTAGAGGTTGTCTACGACAACCTCTAGGACCGTCCTGAATGTGCTGTCCCGAATACTGTGAAATACGTCCCCAGTGTGCTTTTCGGAAGCAGCAGATTGTAGATACGATCACAAAAAGTACTAATGGGGTACTCGGTGAAAATGAAATCCCGAATAAGGGTAACAAAATCAAGACTAAACCGCATTCGAATGTACAGGGTGACTCCTCACTAAAAATAGGAAATGTCAGCAACGGACCTGGATAGTTTTTTCCGGAGAGAATTTTAAACACAGAACATTCTTCTGTTGGGCCAGGATCATGGACTGCTGTGGCCCAAAATAACACCAACCCATATATTTGCACTCTCCTTAATTTTCGCAATTTTCCATAGACACTGACTCCACATATTCATTAACGCCATTTCTAATGATAAAGCCAAGAAATCCAGGTGATGTGCGCGAGCAATTTACGGTGGTGCTAAGTGGGACCCAAAGTGGATTTCTTCCGCATCACCCTTTTAAATGTCCATCCGCCTTTATTCCTTTTGGCAATACACTCTTTTTCTCCAGTACCTCTTTTTCCACAATTTATTTATTTTTCTTTGGTTGTCCTGTTCGATCTTCTCTCGTCTGCATACTTTGGGATCCCCGTCATCTTTAGCCCAAGTTCGGGTTGACGAAGAGTCCAATAAGCACACACTAAAATGTCCATCACCCATTAAACGTATCACTTCGCTGGTAGATTTAATGTGTGATGGACATTTTGGTGGTGCTTGTTGGAAAGAAAAACTCAAACCTTTATTTAAACTTTTACTTTTATTATATTTTAGGGCGCTATGCATGTGAGGACAATAAACTCCAAAATGGCCCTAGCAGAAAAAAATATAAATTATAAAAAAAAAACATTATAAATATATATGTTTTAATTATATTTTATTTTTAATCATGTACAAATTACTCTAATTTGTCTGTAAGTTTGAAGTATGGTGTTACTCCAATTACACGTATGAATCAGACGCGTATTCAGTAGTCATCCATATATGAGATATTTAAACAAATTAAGAGCAATTCAGAAACACTCTAAAACTCATTTAAAAAAAGGCAAAGAGATTTTTATATTTTTACGTTTTAAATAAAATCCGCTGTACATTAACGTGTGTAATAAACGCGGTTAAATCAATGGAACAGTCGAGTTGTAGAACAGAACGTGGAAGCCGATTTCTTCCAAGGGAAGAAGTTCCAAATTCTGTTCCAAATTCAAATGCAATTAGTTTAGAATTAGAACGGGAAGGACTTGTGACGTAGTAGAGAGCCCCGATGATCACAGTGAGATGTACGTCCCCTTCCGAAGAAGTGCTGTTTATTTCTAGCGTAGCGCTGTAGCAACGCTAAAGAACACAGCGATCGTGGCCTTGGTGCAAGCTGCATTTGCCTTGGCTGCATATTTAAAAAAGTACACCGTTCTGACGAAAAGTAAAAAAAAAAAGAAGTCTTTGTACTAAAAAAATGGAGGCATGAAAATTTATGTTCTGAACTACTGAATAATTGGCGTTATGGACACTTATTATCTTCGTGACACCGGTTATAAGAGAGAGTAGTTAATCATATTTCTCTCCGATCCTAAAAAGAAGATTAATTAGACCATATTTGCTCCAATTAATCTTCTTTTTAGAAGTGTTTGAGGTGTCCACATCTACAAGAGTTTTACAAGAGTTTTCTTAAAGATGCGTTATCGACATTTAATACTTTAAGCGAGTAGTCGAAATGTGAGAGGTAGTTTGTGAACGGCGTAAAAAAGGTAAAACGATGATTTCTACACGTGGTGGAACTACATTCGTCCACCAGATATGAACTATTGAGGATCCAGTTCGTACTTCTGACAAATTGAATAAATATTTTTGTATTCACATTCGCTTGCGAAGACGATATTACTGATGCGAATACCAGAAGTACACCAAGTAATGATGTTAAGATAACTGGGAAGCAACTGGAAGTGATTTAAGGGCGAAGTCCGTAATCAAACACTGTAAGCTCGACTTCCATTCCAGGGAAAATAATAATGGAGTCACTGGTTAAAGAAGTAATGCAGGACCATCGAGACAAGGCTGCAGTTATACTTCAGAAACAGAATGGGTTTGTTAAGGGGAAGTCTTGTCTGACCAATTTGATTGATTCAGGTCCGATCCGATTGGATCGATGTGGTCACAAAGGAACTGGATGCAAAAAGTAATTTTGAGGTTACATACTTGGATTTCAGGAAGGCTTTTGAAACTGTTGCACATAGAAGACTGCTGTACAAATTTGAGCAATATGGCATTATGGCATAAGGGCAAGTTACTGCTGTAGATAAAGGGATGGTTGAGTGAGAGGAGACAGAAACTTGTTATCAATGGACACTGTTCTAATCGTATTACTCACACAACCACATTCCCATCTTCATCATCATCATCATAATCATTCTGAGCTGGAAACTTACCACTGTCCCGAAACATAACTTCAGTGGTCCAAAGAGACCGCTGGCAAAAATGCAAAATCATGACATGCAAACTTTTCTGGTGATACAATGGCTGTCTGCCTCCCCACTCCACAGGCAGGCTGTCACCATTCTCAATATAAACGCCTCCGGTCCAGTGACCTTATAATTGAAACTGAAAAATCTAAATAGTTTGATGGGCTATTAATTTTGGCGATATTTAATGGAACTTCATTATCAGTAACTCTCCACAATATCCTGAACACTTCCAAAGCCATTATTGCTGAATGAGGGTTGCTTAACGAGATTGAAGAAGAAATAACCAAAGGAGCTCAGCGAACAAACGGTAATTTGTGCAAGACGAAAAATAATAATAACAAAATTCTTTGTTGACAGAAATGCAGGACACGATTCCCGCTAGAAGCAACCAGAGGAATCTCACAATCAACCGTACACATTACATTCAGTACATACAAAACTACGTGAGTACACAGCGAATACATAAAATACATAGAAAGTGCTAATAGATTATACACACCTAATATTGCATTATACAGATTTTATAGTTATTATATCCAAGCTGCAACACATTGAGGCAGTCTGGTCTGGACACTTTCACTGGGAGTTATTCCGCTGATAATTGCAGGAATGCTGATTGCACTTTACTATGGATTTGCGCTTTTCTTCTCTGTAGGCAGACTCTCTGGACCACACACTCAAATCAATGTTTGCGGAGTTCAGCGCGCCGATGATGCTGTTCGGGAAGTGTCGCTTGAAGGTCGAGAGCTTCTGCAGGTTCGAACAGAGCACTGGACGGTTTCTGAGGGCTCTACCAGGGATTTTCCAGCCTACGATTTCATTTCCCAGATATTAACGAAGTGGAGAGCAGCGGAGCACAGATTAAGCGCCATTGTGAGCTTCCTCGCATATGCCAGGTGCTGGGCCGGGGTGTATCTCAGATTTATGCAGAGCTGTGATTTTGATGTTATAGGGTAGGTGAGCCCAATTGTTGGCCCAATTCAGGACCCAGAATTCCAGACCCCAGAGCGTCTTCAGACTGGACATAGGAGCAGCCAACCAAACTTCTATACCATAACTGATGACAGAACTAAAATAGTAGAGGAGAAATTTTCTGACTGTTTCCTTGTTGTGCGCTCCACAGAGATCAAGTTTCATACCCCATAAATCCCGTAATGCTCTTGAACGCAGTTGCTGGATTTGTTCCTTATACGTTAGGTTTTTGTCCCTTACCACTCCTAGGAATTTTACAGAATGAGTGGCGACGAGAACATCCCCCGCAATGAAGAGAGGCTGCTTCTAAATTGAGGTCTGCTTGTGCTCTAGGTGATAAGATGATATATTTGGATTTTTCAGGGTTTATTTTAAGCCCAAAATAGACAGCGTATTCACAGAAAAAGGACAGATGACAGAATTCGATAATTCCTCTGCCTGGTCCGGTGAGGTGTAAAGTGTAAAGTGTATTGAGGTCTAACGGCACCAGGGGTTCCCCCATCTCCGCGTTGCTCTCATTGTAGGTGTACCAGGTCACTGGGAAGGCCAGAGCTTTAAAAGTGTGTGGATTTTGTATATGTGTAGTGTTGTGTATCGTTGTTCATCTGGCCGTTTAGCCGCTGGACCCCTACTGAGGCCCAACGTTGTCCACACTTGGCCTCGTGGAGGCAGACCAGGTACACAGAATGAAATTTTACTCTGGCAGGCCCTGCCACCTAGTTTCCTGAGATTTCAGTGACTAGGGCCTAAAAAAAAAAAATAAATAAATAAAAAAAAAAATAATAATAAAAAAAAACTGGGTAGGGGTGAGCGCTGGAATTAGAAAAGCCGATTGAGGTGTATGCGGTTTAATTTGGACGAAGTTTAGGTTTTTGCAGTTTGTGTGGGGTTATACGCTGGCGTATTAGGCAGATTAGGGGGGAAGACTGAAGGCTGGGGGGAAAAGACAGAAGTATGGGGACGATAGAGAAGCCAACCCCAGGATTTTCAGTGAGGCAGGCCCAAGCCCCACAAAGAGAAGAATCAGGGTTGGCAGGGGTGGAGAGGAGACAATACTGTCTCCTCCTTCCCACCAGAGGAAAGGGAGTAAAGGTATCAGGCAAGGGAGCCCGGTACAGATCACCATCAGGCATTCACAGTTGCGAGCACGTGCGGGTCCAAGCGATCTGAACCGGATCTTCTTTGGTGATCTTTTCAATGTAGGAGTCAAATCCCAGTCGCAGGGTCATACATCAGCAGTCTTGTCCTATGGTTGGTCATGTAACCTGTTCAGGTCGCCTATTGTGCATGTTATGAGGATGCAGCATTGGGTCCTGGTGATATCATTTTCTTAGTTCGAGCGTTGGTAATTTGGTTTAGTCATCCAGTTAGTGGTCCAGTGCAATTAATTTGTAGCCAATTCATATCAAGTCCTGCGTCAGTTTGTCTCTGGTTCAGACGTAGGTCTTCCTGGTTGTCAGTTCCCTCTTGAACAAGGCTAAATGATGGTCATGTTCGTGGTTGTGGGTTATTTGGTACAGTTTTCTTATGTATTCCGGTTTTCTCTAGTCCTGGTTTTGGGATTAATCATCAGATTCTGGGTGCTATGCATGGTGGTTTGCTATAAGTGTTCACCTTCTAGCAAAGAGTTTTTGTGCAAAAATGGTAAGGGCTTTGTATTCTTGTTCCGAGTCGAGAAGATGCTGTTCCTCAGGTCTTCAGAAGATGCAGGTCCTCATACTGGTCGCAGTCATACATGAAATGTTGCCATGTTTCCTCGTGGCCACAGAGGCAACGGGGATCCTCAGTGATTCAGAAGCTAGATAGTTTTGCATTAAATGGCCCTTGCCCTGTGAGCAGAAAGGTGACGTGGAGCCCCAGTTGGAACCAATTCGGGAGTTTTGGGAAGACTCTGTTTACGCTAGGGAGGAATTTCTTTGTGATTTCCCCTTTAGTGGATTCTGTCCACCGATCTTGCCATTCCTGTTGGAGGTGGTCGAGCAGTCTAGTTTTTTCAAGCTTCCTGTTGTTGGCGAGATCCAACGTGAAGTTCAGGATGGTACACGGTATTTCTTTTGCCATATTACATGTCAGGGCGCATCTGATGATTTCCAAGTCCAGCGGGAGGACTCCGGCCAGAACCTGGAGTGCGTGCGTGCTGACTGTGGAGACAGCTTGTGTGATTGTCAGAATTATTGACCGCTGGATGCTGTCCAAGGTTCTTCTATTTACCACTGTGGTTACTTTTTTTTGTACCAAACTGGTGAAGCGTATGTGATGAAGCGGATGAAGGTAGATTTCTAGTAAAGGGACAGAATCCGCTTGTTTAGCCCGCAGTCCCTCCTGGTCGCTCTTGCGACCAATGCAGAATATTTCCGTATCTTTTGTTTAATGTACTTTAGATGGGGCTGAAAAGGCAGACTTTTGTCAATGATAATTCCGAGATATTTGATTTTTGTAGTAAGTTTTATTGTGATGCCTTGGATTTTAACTTGCGGTGGTCTAGCAAAGTCGAGTTAGCCGGGCTTGAGTGATAACAAACAATGTCGTCTAAGTAGCCATTAACTTGCACAGATTGTTCATTTCCCTACAAGAATACCGGACAATCCTAATCATACAGCCAATATGCTTGATCTTTTTCTCACAAACAACCCTTCTAAGTACACGGTCGAAGTGACAGGTCCTTTGGCACCTCAGATCACAACTTGATGATTGTCTCTTCTCCAATGGAGCCTTTATCTCATAGCTATTCCCAACCTCGTGTTGTTTGGCATTACAACAATGCAAAATGGGATGACCTGCGAGGCTTCTTTTCTTCATTTCCTTGGTCGAACTAGTGTTTCAAAACTTCTGATGTCAGCGTTTGCTCAGATCGTGTCAGTGAAATTATTCTTGTAGAAATGGAATCCTTTATCTCACACCCCATTTTAAAATCTCGTCCTTAATCTAAACCTTGGTTTTCCAATAAATGTGCTAAGGCTGTCCAAGAGAAGAATGTTGCATATCGTAAATGGCTTATTTCTAATTCTCCAGTTTCGTTTTCTGCCTACACCAAAGCTCGCAACAATTGTAAAGCAGTTATAATCAGTCCAAACTAGAGTTTGAACAGGCTAAGAGTAGACAATTTGCTTCTTGCCCTAATGGTAGCCGAGCATTCTGGTCTCTTGCCAAAGCTATTGGCCGCGACTTTTGCCCATCTCTGCTCCCACCTCTGTCCAAATCAGATGGTTCTGTTGTCACTTCAGCCAAGGATAAAGCTGACCTGCTAGCATCCCATTTTCCTTCCAGCTCATGTATTCATGATCTTGGTAAAACACCTCCCGCCATTCCCAACACGCTCCATTCAATGCCTCCTGTGGTCTTCCGTCAAAAGGATATCAGAAGGATTTTGATGAATCTGATGCTAAGAATGCTCCAGGTCCTGATGGTATTTCTCCACTTGTGCTCCTGAACTTACTCTTATTCTTTGCCCCCTTTTTTTACTTTCTTATTATAAGGTGTTTTTCCTTCCGCTTGCAAATTTGCTTATATCCAGACAGTTCCTAAAAAGGGGGACAAATCACTCCCATCCAATTATCGTCCCATTGCAATTACTTCTACTCTTTCTAAAGTAATGGAGAAATCAATTAACCGCCAACTCTTAAACCACCTAGAAACCTTCCGTCTGATCAACGATCGCCAGTATGGATTCCGTCAGTGTCGATCCACCGGTGATATCCTGGCTTATGTTACCCATTTATGGACTAATTCAATGGAAAGGTTCGGTGAAACACAAGTAGTTGCTCTTGACATCTCAAAGGCTTTTGATCGTGTTTGGCATAAAGGTCTTCTAAACAAGCTTCCATCTTATGGTTTGCCAACTGTTTTTAGTAATTGGTTATCCAGTTTTCTCTCTGATCGCTCACTGAGGGTGATGGTAGATGGCTCTCTGTCTTCTAACTTCTCCACTAATGCCGGTATCCCCCAAGGTTGAGTTCTTTCCCCCACTCTTTTCCTCTTGTATATCAATGACCTTGTTCCATTGACTGGAAATCCTATCCATAATTTTGCCGATGATAGCACATTGCATTCAACTTTCCATTTTGAGAAACCTTGTCCTGCTCAATTAGCTTCAACTTCTCGAAAATCTGCTACCAATTCCTTAAATGCCGATCTTCAGATAATTTAAAACTCGGTCTTGTGTTATATCTCGCAAAAAGGAATTCATACTTCTGCTCCTATGCTTATCTTTGGTGACACTCCGATTTCTAGGCAAGATGATATATCTCTTTTGGGGATTACCCTGACTTCTAATCTCTCTTGGCACAAGCACATTACAAATATTGCTTCCTCTGCATCTAAAAAACTTGATTTTCCTGTTTTTTTCTCTCGGGGTTACTTTTATTTCAAACAGCTGCTCACTCTGTATAAATCGCAAATCAGCCCTGCCATGGAATATTGTTCCCACATCTGGGGTGGTGCCCCCAAAACCTCTCTCAGGCTTCTTGATTCCATTCAGAAGAGGGCATTAATAACTCATCTCTAACAGAGTTTCTGCACTCGCTGTCTCATAGACGTACTGTTTCTGCTGCATGCATCTTTTACAGATACTTCCATGGGCATTCTTCTGAATTGGCTTCTATAATTCCTGCTCTCTCTTTCAAAACAGTCCGGACACGTGCAGTCCGAACACTAGCCAACATCCATTTACTGTCCAACTTGAAACCCACAGAACCAACTTTTCATCTTCCTCGTTTATTCATTCAATTGCCTTTTGTGGAACAAACTTCCTTGATATGTATTTCCTGAAAATTACATTGTACAGAAGTTCAAGTCCAATGTCAACAAATATCTTCTTTCCTCTTCTCAACCTCCAAGCCAAGCACGGTACTAAGTACTATAGGTTCTAACACCTCTCGTGTTTGGGGTTTATATAAAAAAAAAACGCAGATATTTCATTCATTCGTGCAATAAATATTGTTGAAAAAACAGTGCCGACAACGATCCACCTTGGGGTACACCGATTATTAAAGCAATTATTCCCTTTCTGGAAGGTAAGGCACCTCTTGGTCAGCAAATTTCTGAGGAGCTTCGAGACATTACCCGTGAAACCGTAGTAGTTCTCCATGAGGCACATAAATGGCTTAACTTGCACTGAGTCGAAGGCCGCTTACTTGGCCACCGCAGCCGATCAAATGCTCCAACAAAGTCAACTGTGATGACTAGCGCATACTTGGCTTGAGTGCTTGATGCAGAAGATATTAATTTAAGAAGACCATCTTCAGTGCTACAGTCAGCTTTGAAACCGTACTGAAGTGGAGAAAAGAGGTTTTCTTTTGAGTAGCATTTTGACAACCTGTTGAATAGTAGCCGTTCCTTAATTTTGCCGTGGTGCCTCCGTAGCCAGGTGGGAAGGAGCAGCAGTGCGTACCACACGCTTCTTGATTAAACCGGGGTTCGAGCCCGTCACCACGAAATACGGAGCATGCGGAAAGGTTAAGGAATGACCACCGCATATCCTGGAGCAATATGGCCTTAGTTGCTAATGCTCCTAAAAACCAAACAACAACAACATCATTAAGTTTGCTGCAGACTCGCAAGAGAGAAATTGGCCTGTAAGATTTTGGCCCTTCAGGTGGTTTGTCTGGGTTCTTCAAGATGAGTTTGAGGTATGCCTTCTTCCAGATAGCAGGAAAGTGGCCTTCCATTAGGCATCTGTTGAAAGTGGCGAGCATGGTGTTAGGGAAGTACGTTGCAAATTACTTGATAACATCCACCTCGAAGAGGTCATTGCCAAGAGTTTTATTTTCTTTAGTTTTGTCCAATGCATCTTTTAGATCGTCATTTGTAAAAGGTTCTTCAGTATTTTGTGTTGTGTAAGAATCGTTAACGGTAACAATCTGTAGTTGCTCTTCAGTTAGCTGTGTATCATCTGTTGGAAAGAGGGCATTTAGCATATTGTGGATAGAGTCCTCCCAAGTGAAGGTGGAAGAACCATCAGGCTTTACAGTTGTACTGAGGACTTCACCTCTAGGGAGTTTATTCACAACAATGCGATAGACAACTCCCCTGGGGTTATCGTTTCCTGTGATCGACAACAAATTCTGCAAGGAGGCTTTTTTGCAGCGTCTAATCATGGTAGTGTAACTGTTCTTTAATAATCGGTATCTCCTGCGGCTTCGACCTCCAAGGGTGTGCAAGGGCTCTTTGAAAAGTCAATGGATTTCAAGACCATTTGAGGATGTAAAAATTATCGCATACGCCGATGACCTAGCAATTATTATTCAGGGACATACTCGTTTCGCACTTGAATCGAAAGTTAATATTGTCCTCATGGAACTTTTTTATTTGACAGTGGAGGACAAATTTAAGATTAGTGCTACAAAATCTAGTATGATGATTTTTGGAGGGAAGCTGAATGTTAAGAGACCACCGTTAGTGAAAATAAATAACATCCAACTTCCATTGATCATTCAGACTAAGCTTCTGTGTGTCATTGATGACACCCAGAAGCTTAAGAAGTCTGAACAGAAATTATTTGTTTCTTCCATATGTCACAAACTTAATGATAAAAATCGGGAGATTTTCTGGAGCTTTAATGATAGTATCATGCACCCACTGGGGACTTTCAAGGAAAACTTTACAACTCTATTATAATGGAGTCTTTCTCCCCATGGTAACTTATGCATCTGGTACATGGTTTCGTACGGTGGGAATAGTTCAAATACAGAAAAATTTTGCCTCTTTCAGAGAACTATGTTGAGAACGTGCAGAACTATGGTGGCTCTGCAAGTTATAGCTGGCCAGATGCCACTAGATCTTCATGTGGCGTACATGGGTCTCTGATACCGTATCAAAAAGAGAACACCTACTGATCTTTTGGGCATAACGCTAAATTTACAGATGGCTGTTTAAAAAAGAACGATCTCGTTGCTGTAATGAATGCGTGAACATTTAGCAGACCCGTTGGGATACTTGAACGTTGGGATCAAGTAACGTTCCAGGAGCCGCCCTGTCCCAAAACATACTTTACTTACTGTACCTTTTTCCTTTACACGGAGCAACATGGCCATAGTAGCTGAAACTCCCAAAACCCTTCATCAACCGAACGATTATTTTGGGCGAAATCTGTAGAGACAATCTGGAGAAGGAATCACACGGTAAAACTAAACTAAGTAACAACTGCAATCAGCGTCCAAGCGTCCAATCAATACGAACGTAACTCTTCAACATCCTACATAACGTCCTACTTAGAATTTTTACCAAAGAGCAGACTTCAATAATGATTCTGTCGAACCAACAAAACCAATTGTGAAAACTGGAAGAAAGCAGAATTACGCAGTGGCAGCAGTAAGTTGATGATGGCACAGTGCTAGCATTTCCTGTAATCGCGGAAACATTTTCCAGAAAGATAAATTAGGGCAAAAGACCGGCAGAAGTCTACAACTGACAAAACTCAGTGAGACCAATCCTCCTCCACCAAACACAAATAATGAAAAAAAAAAACATACAGTGCAGCTACGCAGTAATTTTAAAGGCCCGAGTAATCTGAATCAGGTGATGCTACAGAAAACCTTCCTGTTGCCACAAATTATGAAAAATACCTGAGCACGGTATTAGTATTGGGTGTTAGCCAAATAGTGCAAAGAATCCACGGTCAAAACAAGAAGAAGAAAAAAAGTTTCTCGCAAATTCAGAATCATTCTGTGCACAGGCAAGACAAGATACTGAGAGTTTTGCTCACTGAGGGTTTGCTAGTTTAACGAAATATACCGTTACCGCTACCTAAATACACTGCCCTAATATTAATATCCGGACACCCGCCTTTAGACAAAAAGAGAGCTTTTTTTTTATTTTTTTGTGAAAACCACAAACACGAGAGGTATTAGAACCTATAGTACTTAGTACTGTGCTTTGGGTTGCAGGTAGAAAAGACGAAAGAATATATTTGTTGATATTACACTTGTACTTCTGTAGACTGTAATTTTCAGAAAGTACGTATGAAGGAAGGTTGTTCCAGAAAAGGCAGTTGAATGAATAAACGAGGAAGATGAAAAGTTGGTTCTGTGGGTTTGAAGTTGGACAGTAAATGGATGTTGGCTGGTGGCGGCACGTGTTCGGACTGTTTTAAAGAGAGAGCGGGAATTATAGAAGCCAATTCAGAAGAACAGTGCCCATGGAAGTATCTGTAGAAGAGGCATGCAGCAGAAACAGTACGTCTATAACACAGCGAGTGGAGAGACTCTGTTAGAGATGAATCATTAATTAACCTAACTGCTCTCTTCTGAATGGAATCAAGAAGCTTGAAAGAGGTTTTGGGGACACCACCCCAGATGTGGGAACAATGTTCCATGGCAGGGCGGATTTTCGATTTATACAGAGTGAGCAGCTGTTTGGAAGAAAATTATCGCCAAGAACGAAAGAGAAACCCAAGTTTTTTAGACACAAAGGAAACAATATTTGTAATGTGCTTGTGCCAAGAGAGGTTAGAAGTCACGGTAATCCCTAAAAGAGATATATCATTTTGCTTAGAAATCGGAGTGTCACTAAAGATAAGCATAGGAGCAGAAGAATCCTTTTTGTGAGATATAAGACAAGATTGAGTTTTAGAAGGGTTGAAATCAACTAAGTTGTCTTTGCTCCACTGGAGAATTACCCGAAGCTCGGCATTTAAGGAATTGGCAGCAGATTTTCGAGAAGTTGAAGCTGATTGAGCAGGACAAGGTTTCTCAAAATGGAAAGTTGAATGCAATGTGCTATCATCGGCAAAACTATGGATAGGATTTCCAGTCAATGGAACAAGGTCATTAATATACAAGAGGAAAAGCGTGGGGGAAAGAACTGAACCTTGGGGGACACCGGCATTAGTGGAGAAGTTAGAAGACAGAGTTCCATCTACCATCACCCACAGTGAGCGATCAGAGAGAAAACTGGATAACCAATTACTAAAAACAGTTGGGAAACCATAAGATGGAAGCTTGTTTAGAACACCTTTATGCCAAACACGATCAAAAGCCTTTGAGATGTCAAGAGCAACTACTTGTGTTTCCCCGAACCTTTCCATTGAATTAGTCCATAAATGGGTAACATAAGCCAGAATATCACCAATGGATCAACACTGACGGAATCCATACTGGCGATCATTGATCAGACGGAAGGTTTCTAGGTAGTTTAAGAGTTGGTGGTTAATTGATTTCTCCATTACTTTAGAAAGAGTAGAAGTAATTGCAATGGGACGATAATTGGAAGGGAGGGATTTGTCACCCTTTTTAGGAACTGGCTGGATATGAGCAAATTTCCAAGCAGAAGGAAAAACACCTTTGGAATAAGAAAGTGAAAAAAGGCGGCAAAGAATAGGAGTAAGTTCAGGAGCACAGGTTTTGAGAACAAGTGGAGAAATGCCATCAGGACCTGGAGCTTTCTTAGCATTAAGATTCATCAAAATCCTTCTGATACGTTTTTGACGGAAGACCACAGGAGGCATTGAATGGAGCGTGTTGGGAATGGCGGGAGGTGTTTTACCAAGATCATTAATACATGTGTTGGAAGCAAAATGGGATGCTAGCAGGTCAGCTTTATCCTTGGCTGAAGTGACAACAGGACCATCTGGTTTGGACGGAGCTGGGAGCAGAGATGGACAAAAGTTGCGACCAGTAGCTTTGGCAAAGAGACCAGAATGCTCGTGCAAAATGCAAGTTTTTCTACTCTTAGCCTATTCAAACTCTAGTTTGGACTGATTAATAACTACTTTACAATTGTCGCGAGCTTTGGTGTAACTATACTGATTCTCAACTTATATTTTTGGAAAAAGCAAAAAATACTGCAATCTCAGGAAACACAATGAAATGGACACGACCTACTTCCCTTTCAGAAATCGCAAATGCAGATTTTTTTTTTTCTTTTGCATATTGAAAAATAATCTTTATCAGTACTATCATTGTTTCCTCCTCCTCCTCTTATATGTCCTCCTTTCAGCACTTTAAAACTGATGAGGGACATTACAAAGTTAATTTCTCCACAAATCTCTTACTGTCATACAACCAACATTTTCCTCTAGCAGAGCTCGCAGGATTATTGCCCAAATGTGCAAATATTGCAGCTGACATTCGCTGGAGAATACAGTACTTGTGTGTACGTGTGTATATGCAAAGGGCGGCACCCGGAAAGTCTGTTAAACTGCGACTCGCTTCTCCGCGAAGAACAGAATCACAGTAAAAGGACCAGAAATGTGATTTCTATTAGAATATAGCAATGGTCACAAGGTGCAAGGAAGCCTATGGCTTATGCTGCACCAGCCAAAAAAAAAATAAAATAAAAATAAAAATAAATAAATAATAAAACAAAATAACAAACAGTAAATAAAAAAGAATAAAATAAAACAACAAACAATAAATAAAATAATAATAATAAAAAAAATAATAATAATAAGAGAAAAGGAGATTGACAACATTTTCAGTTTCCCTCCTACCTTAGGCAATTACCCAGATGACCTTTGAATTTTCAAAGACTGTCGGCCTCTACCACCCATGAAGGCAACTTATTCCAGTAATTTATAACTCGCTGGCTAAAATAAATCTTCCTGCAGTCCAATTCTTAAACATCCTCCGCCACGTAACTTGAATTTATGTCCCCTAGTTCTAGCATCATTTATAATCTTGAAAATTTCGACCTCATTCATTTTACTGATGCCCCTCAGAGTCTTAAACACCTCAATCAAATCTGATCTAAGGTGTCTAGTTTCCAAACTCGGCAACCCACATATTTGAAGTCTTTCTTCATAAGGATCTCACAAGGCGAGTTATCCGTCTTTGCACCCTTTCAAGAAGCTCGATGTCTTTCTTTAGGTGCGGTCTCCATACTTGAACACAGTATTCCAAGTGTGGTCTAACAAAAGCCTGATATAATGGGATTATCACTTGCAAAAGTTCGATAGATCATCGATAGGACACCATGGGCCTTCCCTGCATCCTGTCTACAATGCTCAGAAAACTTCGTATCGTAACTGCCGACTCCCTTTCTTCCACTAACAGACATCAGTTCAATTCCATAAAGTGTATAATTTATTTTGGGGTTATTGTTTCCCAGGTGCAATACCTTACTCTTTGCTGGATTAAACAGAGCTGCCATTTTACTGACCATTCCTGAAGCCTAACTAGTTCACTCTCAAGAAGCTCTGCTTGGCGGTGATCATTAACTACTCCACCAATCTTTACATCATCTGCAAATTTAGACATCACGTCCGCTATCCCTTCATCAATGTCGTTTATGAAAATTAAAAACAACAGTGGTCCTAATTCTGATCCTTTGGGGACCCCACTTCTTACGTCAACCCAATCTGAGGAATAACCATTTATCACAACCTTCTGCCTTCTGCCCTGAAGTCATCCAGCTATCGATTTAAGGATTTTCCATGTGATTCTAACCTGTTCCAGCATATAAAGTAATATGGGACTGAGTTGTCGTTCGATATTGTTTACAAATAAACAATATCGAAATTATTCCCTAAGCCCAGCTCTTGTGAGACCCTATCAAAATAGCTAACCAGATAAGTTAAACATCATTTTCCCTTTACAAAATCATGCTCAGTATCCTTCACAACTCCATTTCTATCTAAGTGATCCTGAATTCCATTCTTGATCATTGTCTGCATGATTCTTCCTACGTTGGATGTCTCGTGGTATGTCACGAGCTGAAATTTTTTTCTCATCGTTCATGTCTGTACCACTGTGCTACCCTCTCAGACAGTGAACTGTCTGAGCGAGTAGCACAGTGGTACCACTGTGCTACCCTCTCAGACAGTGAACTGTCTGAGCGAGTAGCACAGTGGTATCGTCACCGTCCTCTCCACATCGGGTGTAAAAGGCCATAGTTCGAATCCCGTCAATGGCGCGAGGAACTTTAATGGACTTTTTGCACTCCATGGCTTAGTTGGTCGGTCTCGGGCGTAGATAGCAAGGTTTTCCTCGCAGAAAAACAGGGAAATCGACCGGAGAACACGCGCAATTTACAGACACAACACCCAGGGGTAGATGAAGTAACTTTCCAGGTGACTCTAATAAATAGTTTAAATAGTTTTTTCACATCCTTCACTGAGATTTTTCTTCCAGGAAAACAGACAAATCGACCAAAGGGCAAACGCAATTTACAGACACAATACATTGACATATTACATTAAGGACACCCGGAATTAACTTCCCGCGTTACCATAATGTAATATTAATTGGCATAATTCTGAAGTCTTCTCGCTGAGCTGATTCTGCATGTTTTGTGGACAGCGGGGAACATTTCTCAAATCGCAGTTGAACTGAATGCAAAATACCCCCACCGTTTACAGTGGTGCGTCAGAGATTGGCTTCTGACTGACGGACGAGGTCAAATGCTATCGGCCACGGAATGATATGCTAAGCATGCCACCAGATAAACGAGTTCTATAACCAACGGAAGATTGAAGTGGTTAAGTATCAATGTTTAATGGATGACTGGTCGGAGTTTTCAGTTGCGTGGTTTGGGAAGAGGGGGAGGGTGCAGAAAGATGATCAATTGCAAGAAGGCCGTACCGGTGAGCGTGTGGAAAAGGGCTTTTCTGCCAGCGCATTGACGAGAAGATAACGAATGGTTAATTCTGGGCAACTGCCATCTGCCCAACGCCTAGATTAATCTCAAGTGAAAACTGAGAAATGAAAGGCAAGACAGAGAGAAGGCGTTGGTGACCAAGTCAGAACACGTCGAGTGGGAGATGAAAAGCACCTGCGGAAGGTGCTGTTAATAAGGCCATTTCCGGGACGCTCTTCAGCAATCTCTCCACGCCATTATTATTTATGATGAATATATTATCTTAGTACGGTGAAGACTTTCATTGGCATTAAAATAAAACATTTTCGTCCACAAGCTTTCTGCGTTCAGTCCTGGAGAGTGATTACAAGGGGACACATTTGCATCACGAACTTCTTGACCCTTTCCCAGAAATGCCGTGTTGAGTTGAGCCCCTTCCTGATGGGCCAAGAAGAGTAGCGGGAATACTCCCGTGTCTACTGACACGGGAGTATTCCCGCTACGTTCGCATTTATCCGGGCCCGATGACATTGCACGTCGTCCAATTGGAAATAGTAATCGAATTTGTGTGAAGAATTTATCTGGATTCGGAGACAGAGGAAATATAAACAAAATTCTGTTATACTGTACACGTGACGTAACATCAGGGGTTCGTACCGGAGAACACCAGCATCGCATCTCTCTCTCTCTCTCTCTCTCTCTCTCTCTCTCTCTCTCTCTCTCTTCTCTCTCTCTCTCTCTATCTATCGTATACGTAAAATCCCTGCACTTCCTTATTTAGTGGTTAGGTGTTAATAAGTGTATCTTCAGGGTGACTACTCCGAGAGCACGTTTCTTTTTTTATATTTTTTATTAATATACACAGATTGGAGCAAAGGTTTCAGTTGCAATGTGGGAGATATAGGACTGAACTCAACAGAAATATCAAATAACAAAGTAGAAAGAAGATCAGAATAATCGTCAGATAACAAACATCCTTGGAAAAGATTCATCGGTTAAATTTCTTCGTCATCCAAGAAGCTCGGTAATTAATCCGCTGTCTCTTCGTATCGTGTTGAAGTGAGAGAGAGAGAGAGAGAGAGAGAGAGAGAGAGAGAGAGAGAGAGAGAGAGAGAGAGAGAGAGAGAGAGAGAGAGAGAGAATCTTTATTGCCCTTCACGGCCAAAAACGAGGGGTTTACAGCATCCCGAAACTTCCGGGAAAATCTAACAATTATTTACAAAAAGGTAATTTTACAAACGAAAACATTATAATACAAAGGAGAGAACTCCTTAAGAGATTTAAGTCTGTTTGAGCTGGCTTAACAACGAGATAAGAGCACCAGCTCAATCAGACAGGAACACATGCACGGTACACATCAGTCATTGCTGATTAGTCCTACTAGACATAATTTTTTTCCTGTAAGTCCGACCAACAGCGAATTTGTTCAGGTCGGCGTCAAGTGCCTGGGTTTGCTTGAACATCTGCTGAGGGAGGAACCTGTCCGAGAGATGGAGTCTCGCTGAATGTGAGTAGAGCTCGGGATTGGCCCTAAGGGCAGCAGGGGGATCCTCCAGCCACAGGTATCCCAGAATGAAGGTGTTGCCATTATGCCTGTTATCATCTTGACTGTTGCTAGGAGGCATTGGTCGTCGACTAAGGTGGGAAGCCGTGGAATCCCGAGAGAGTTGGCAGGCTGCGTGGTACGAATCAGAGCTGGAAGGTTGTCCTTCCTGTTGGCCCACTTTAGGAGCCAGAATTCTGTGGCAGAGAGTGGTTTCTTTATTGATGGTGCCGCTGACGCCCAAATTTCAGCAGCATAGAGTAAAGGCGGAAAGATAATTGTTCTTATGTACCTCACGGTTATCTTTTTATCTGTGATATGAAGGAGATGCTGTTTTGCTATCCACCGGAGTCTTGAAGCACGTGTGAGGAGCATATCCATGTGGGCGTTGAATCGAAGTTTGGAGTCCAATACAACGCCCAGATCACGATGGCTGGATACAATCGGGATGAGGGTGTTGCCGACAGAAGGAGGACAGAAGGAGAAGTTTTGATTCAATGAATACACCATGAATTCGCACTTAGCAGGATTGATCTTGAGCCCTAACTGGCACAGGTAAGATGTGACTGCAGTGAGAGTGTTGTTAATTTCTGCTATTACCAGATGAAGGTCTTGACCAGGGATGATGGGAGTAATTATCTTGATATCATCCGCATAGTTCAGTAGACATCGAGAATGTGCAGCCAGTGGGAAGATAATAGATGAAAATTGACACGCGTTTATCTGATAATATTAGTCAAAGTAACTCTTGCACATACCTTAAGAGTTCTTATCTGTTACCCCAACTGGACGTATTATCTAGATGTTTTGGGGGTAGAAACGTTTCAAATGAGCGGGTAGCTAATATCAGGGAAGAGAGCCTGAAAAACTTCAAGGGTTGTGTTAGGGTTGTTAAATATACAAGAACAGTAAGTCTTAATTGTTTATACAGTAACGTTAGAAGTGTCGTCAATAAAATGAGCGAATTCGAACTGCTGGTTAAAACAAGTAACGCGGACATAATAGGGCTTACAGAGACACCCGGAAATTGGGGATGATGAGTTTCAGTACGGCTTGTATAATGTATTTAGGAAGGATAGGTTAGATAGAAGGGGTGGTGGGGTAATGCTTCTTATCAGAAGTGATCACGGAGTTCTACGGTGGACAATGAAGAGAGAGATAGCAGTAATTAAAGGCAAAGGAATGGGTTTTAATTTCAGAAAAGGAAATTACGATGCCTTAAGGTACTACATGGCCTCTATTAACTGGGTAGATATCGCGCAGAGAATGAATACAATTGAACTGTGGTACGCTTTTAAAACATTAATCACAGATGCCTTGAATGCGTATATACCATTAAAAAAATACTCCACGAGGAGGGTTCCAAGTTGGATGAATAGTGAAGTTGCCACATTACTTGAGCAGAGAAAGGTGGCATGGAAAGGTTACAGAGCAATAAAAAGTACTGAAGCCTATAACCTAAGGCTGCCGTAGCCTAGTGGTCAGGCGCGCGGGTACATAAGTACACGTGCCTTGAGTGACCGGGGTTCAAACCCGTGACTACTGAATACAGTGCTGTTTCTTGTATTCTATCTTGTGAACTCCTCTGACCGTTTGGTCGTCCCGGAGTATAAGCAGAAAATTTATTTATTTTTATTTATAAGGTGATGTGTAATAGAGCCACAGAAAAGGTTCGACAGGCAAAGGCAGTTTATTAGAAATCACTAGCAAACAGAGCAAAGAGGGGGGATAAAGAATTCTTCACATATATAAATGCCAAGAAGAGCAGGACAAACCAGATCGGACCTTTACGTAAGGGAAAGGGGATAGTAATAAATACACCAGCTGCCGTTGCAGATGAACTCAACAGTTATTTTGCATCGATATTTACAAATGAAAAGCCTTTTGTGGCAAAGGGAAATTGTGGGAGCGAAGTTAAAAAATATGTAATTAATGATATTGAAATTTCGCAAGATTATTTAATGAAAAAACTTTCGGCCAGTAAGACTCCTGGAGTTGATGGAATATACCCTATAATCTTAAGAGAGGCGGCAGGCGAGTGCATTGAACCACTGAGGCTAATTATGCGAGCATCATTAGACTCTGGGGAGATTCCCTTGGATTGGAAAAGTGCAAATGTATCTCCCATACATAAGGGGGCTCTAAAAGTGAAGTGGGAAGTTATCGACCTGTCAGTCTGACTTCAGTAGTAGGGAAAATCATGGAGGCAACGATCAAGGGTGGAATTCAGGATCATTTGGATCGAATTGAAATTCTCAAGGATACTCAGCATGGTTTTGTAAAGGGAAAATCATGTTTAACAAATCTGGTTCGCTATTTCGAAAGGGTCACTAACGAGCTGGATTTAGGGAATAATTTCGACATTGTTTATTTAGATTTCAGCAAAGCTTTTGACTCAGTCGCACATTAGCGGTTGCTTTATAAGCTGGAACAGGTTGGAATCACTGGGAAAATCCTTAGATGGATAGAAGGATGGCTTCAGGGCAGGAGGCAGAGGGTTGTGATAAATGGCTATTCCTCAGATTGGGTTGATGTAAGAAGTGGGGTTCCCCAAGGATCAGTATTAGGACCACTGTTGTTTTTAATTTTCATAAACGACATTGATGAAGGGATAGAGGGCGTGATGTCTAAATTTGCAGATGATGTTAAAATTGGTAGAGTAGTTAATGATCACTGTCAAGCTGAGCTTCTTCAGAGAGACCTAGATGGACTTCAGGAATTGTCAGAAAAATGGCAGCTGTGCTTTAATCCAACAAAGTGTAAGGTATTACACCTGGGAAACAGTAATCCAAAAATAACTTATTCACTTGGTGGAGTTCAACTAAACCCAGTACTGGAGGAAAGGGACTTGGGTGTTACGATACGGTCAGACATGAAATTCTCTGAGCATTGCAAACAGGTTGCAAGGAAGGCCCATGGTGTCCTATCGATGATCTATCGAACTTTTGCAAGTAGAGATAGGGACGTGATAATCCCATTATATAAGGCTTATGTTAGACCACACTTGGAATACTGTGTTCAAGTATGGAGACCGCACCTGGAGAAAGTAAATGAATAAGGACGAAATTTTCAAGATTATAAATGAAGCTAGAACTAGCGGACATAAATTCAATTTACGGTGGGGGGGGGGGAGTTGTTTAGATTGGACTGCAGGAAGTTTTATTTTAGCCAGCGAGTTATAAATTACTGGAATAAGTTGCCTTCATGGGTGGTAGAGTCCGACAGTTTGAGGAAATTCAAAGGTCATCTGGATAGTACTTTCGGGTAAGGCAGCCCCTTACATAAACACATGTCCACATGTTTCGGATAAGGGAAGCTCATAGGATGATAGGTTTAATTTCATTTTTTCTATTAATTATTATTATTTATTTTTTTTTTAATTTTTTGTTTTTATCATTGTTTTGTTCGGATTTTTTTTTTTTTTTTGGCTGGTGCAGCATAAGACATAGGCTTTATTGCACCATGCGGCCATTACTAATACTAATACTAATACTAACAGAAGTCCGGAAAGGACCCCTCCTTGTGGGACTCCTGCGGTGACGGATCTAGTAAGGGTGCGATCTCCTGTATGAAGCTTTAGAATTCTGTTATTCAGAAGAGAGGAGAGAAAGCATAATATGTTCCCTGTGATCTGGAAGTGGCATTCCAGGAGAGTGAGTAGTTGGTTTAGTTGGACGGCATCAAATGCAGCCTCAATGTCTAAGTAAGTCACAGCTAGTTCCTGCCTATTCTCCAATGCTGACAAGATAGTATTCGGGTGGCTAGCAGATTGGTGATCGTTGATCTGTTTGGAAGGGAGTAGTGAAGTTGGGCTGGATTACTGAGCAAGATCTGCTTGGTAAGGATGGGGAGTAAGGTCTTCTCCAAGGGCTTCAGCAGGCTAGAGGAGTTGTAGATGGATCGAAAGTGTTTAGGTTTCGATGGCGACTGAACTTTGGCTAAAGGTTTGATGAGATAGTTTTTCCATTGCTCTGGGAAAATCTGGTTCGAGAGTAACTGGTTGAAGATAATTAAAAGTGGCTGAATAATGTACGGACTTAGGCATTTGAGCATGAATTGGGGAACTCCATCATCACCGGTGGTTGACGAGGCAGGTAGAGAATTGATGGCTACGATCAGCTGTTATTTTGTGATCTGAATGAGCTTCAACACTTCTTGCTTGGTGGGCTCTGTAAGTAGAGAAAGATCTGAGTTCGGCATAGGATTACGGTTAAATCTTGTGACGAAATCGAGCCACAATTCAGGATCAAGTTGTGAAGGAAAATGAAGGTTCACCTTCTTATATGGAATTTTTCCTTTAGCCAGATCTCGGTTAACGTATAATTTGATTGCCTCAGATTTCAGGCGGTTAAATTGAGCCCGTGCCCTTGAATAAACGATGCGATCATTGACATTTTGCGACTGTTTCCATGTGCGATGGAGCTGTTGCTTCAGCTGGAAACTCATTTTGAGTTCAGAATTCCACCAAATTCTTGTATATGGACTGATTGTGATTTTTTTAGAGGCAGTATATTTGGCAACCGTGTTGATCCAGTTTGTGAGAATGTTCACACCTATTTTTATTTTTATTTTTTTTTTATTTTATTAATAGCAAGATACACAACAGGTAACCATGAAGAGTGTATCTGAGATCAGATCAGTAAACATAATAACAATAATATGAAATCCAACAGGACGATAAACATTGATATAGATTCAAACAATAACAGCATGTACAAAAGAGGATTGAATTAAGTTAAGTTACCGGTAAAACAAGTAATAATTAATCCGTTAGAGAATAGAAAAATAATATAACAAATAATAATAAAGTACAATAATTAGATGTGAGCTAGTCACTTTGCAGTTTAAGAGAAGAGGCAAAAAGTTCTGGATGGAGTTCATCAGTGATTGGGAGTTGTCAAAGAAGTCAATGAGAGAGTCATTTGCTGTTTTTCTGATTCTGTTCAGTGGACTGAACTTCATAAAGTCCGTGGTGGCAGAGTCAAGGCGAAACGGTGTAAGGTTTTTCCTGACTTGTCTACAGGGAGCATTGAAGTTTATTTTACTCAGGATATCAGATGCTTCGTAAATTCCAGTGATTACTTTGGCTAGAAGGGCGATGTCAGCAGTAACTCTTCTGGTGCACAGAGGCCTCAGATGAAAGTAATCACACAGCGATTCATAATACACTGAGTGATAGAATAGAGGATTAAGGTACGAAAAGTAACGGACAAAACGTTTTTGGACTGCTTCAATTTTGTTAGTTAAAGTCTTTGTGTGAGGATTCCAGATGGGTGAACTGAATTCAAGGATTGGCAGAACAATAGTTTTATAGAGGATAACCGCATGTCTGTAGCTTTTGAACTTGTATGTGTTCCGTTTGATGAATCCCAGTGTTTTGAATGCTTTGCTGATGATTTTAAGGACATGGGCATCGAATTTAGCACTGCAGGAGAAGAGAATCTCCAAGTCGTTAACTTGGTCACACCTTTCAATGATCACAGAGTTAATACTATACTCCGTATTCATTAGTTGTGGAGATCTGCAAGATGAGAAAGAGATTACTTTGCACTTCGAGGGGTTAGCAGACAAGTCATTCAGAGATAGCCACAGAGAGAATTTATTGAGAGCAAGCACATTGAAGCTGTTGAGAATCGGTAATCTCCTTCACTGCTGAGTAGATCTTAAGATCATCTGCATAGAGAGCAACTTGAACATTGGAAGTGTAGATGAAAGAAGGAAGATCATTTCCGAAAACAATGAAGAGAAGACGACCTAAGGGAGAGCCTTGTGGTACTCCGCTTAGTGGTATAAAACAGTCTCAGTTCACTTGATCGATGATAACTCTCAAGGAACGATGCGTAATATAGCTGCGTAGCCATGAGAGCAAAGGGTCACGGATACCATATAGCTTAAGTTTTTCCAGAAGTTGTTCGTGTGGGACTTTATCAAATGCCTTAGATATGTCTGTGTAGACTGCATCAACTTGTAGGTGGTTATCAAGAGCTTCAGAGGTGTATTGCCAGAAAAGAAGTAAATTTGTGACTACTGACTTGCCACTGCAGAAACCATGTTGATTCTGATCGATGAAAGGCCTGAAGAATTCGAAGAGATGTTTGTGTACTGCTCCACTGAATTTGCTCCATAGTGTCAAGCTTGTTCCTAAGACTACGCACATTCTGATAAAAGATGGTGCAGGCAGGTACTCTGGGTACTTTGATACAGACGGGTGGTCTCTGACATTGCACTACTCGATTCAGCGGGATGTGTCTAGGACTGACGAGCAGAGGGATCGGCATATTGGTGTTCTGTGTCTGTGGTTCTGGTTGCGGTAACGAGATCTGGGATTGCTATGAATCGGAGTACCACTGGTGGGTGTCCTTTGCGTTACTTCTATATCGCTGCCCTTTATGCCCGAGATATGGCATAACAAGAGCTCCAGTAGGCCAGATTTCAGGATTGAAGAGTGCTTCAAAATCTGTATCAGCTACATCGATCTTAAAGGAGGCGTAGGTGGGATATTTCGTGGACAGCTTAGTGACTCTACCATTCATTTTGAATGCAGCAAGAAGGTTTTCCACATCAGCCTGTGGTAGCAGGGGACAGCCTTCTAATGAAGATATTACGCATCCGCTTGTCCATCGTTCCAGTGTTCGCAATTTGCATCTTGCTGAAGTGCAGATTGGTTCCAATAACTTCAAGATTCGGGCTCAGTTCCTTAAGATTTGGATTTCGGGCCAGTGTTCTTTGTTCTTTTTCCTCCAGAACGCATGAAATTAACCACACCGCTCACGTAATTTACAGACAATATATACGGCGCAATATGACTTTTAACTGTAGAGCAGACAGGGATTGGAGCTCGAACAATTGGATTTGCAACCTCTTTTGCTACCTTACCCCAAAATCAGAAGCATATGTAATAAACTTTACATTCTTCAATCTCTTTTACTCCTTCATTAATCGTGCTAGTAAACTTGGTGTCTGTATTGTGATTCTGCCGTAAGTCATATTACCCTTGGCACGTAAGGAAAAGCAACTTGGATCATTTAGGAGTTTGTGTGCTACTTTTGAACTTTCAAATGTTTAAATTGAAATCTGTATCGTTTACCTAACTACCACCACCACTGCGTCACCTCTCCGTTAATGTTCCTTCCTACGTTTCTCACAGGCGATTCCAACGTGCTTGTCGCTAGATGTCAGGAGCAATCTCATTCTCCAGCTTGAAAATTAGCAGCTCGACTGTCTTGAGACCTAACCCACAAGAGGAAATCGAGCCTTAGACCTTGTATTTTATAACATTCCTGACATTATTTTCGCTGCATCCAACTTCCGATTTGTATCAGATCACAAACCTTTGGTTGGTGTTTTTCTTTTTTTCATCCATTTGCACACTGAGTACCAGAACACTTTACACTAAAATTGTTTTCTCTTAAATTCATAAAGATGTAGTCATAAATTCACTCACTTCAACAAATTGGGAATATTTACCTCTTTCCTCATTCTTCAAGGAGCTTCCAAAAAGCTCCGAACCAACAAATGGATGAAACCATGGTTTTCAGAGGACCTGAAAACAGCCTTCATCAGGAAGCAACGAGCATTTAGGAAATGGAAGAAAACAGCAATCTCCTCAGGATTTCATTCTTTACAAAAAAAGGAAACGAGTTCACTTCCTTAAGTTCAAGAGAGACAGAATGCTATCGTCTTTTAACTAATAAATTCCCGCAATCCACGCGTCCATTAGTCAAAGATAGCAAAAGATTTGAGCCGAATAAAGAGTTGTTTTATCCATGGACCTTTACAGACTTTATGCGACAGCTCATAAATCATCCCTTCCATCAGAGTTCGAAACGTTGCTTCTTATTCATCCATAGTACTTACTAAAGAGAACCTTATTAAAGTTATTAATGGGTTGTCAAAAAATGCACTGTCAGTTGTCAAATAAATCCACCCAATGAATAACCGGTGTTCACGATAAAAATCAGCGGTGTGTTCATTGCTGATGTACTTCGCATCTTTACCGAAACATTAAGTTTCAGACATAACACTTTTCATTCATTTGGACACGCACCTCCCGAAGAATGCCAAGCCAAAATCTGCGAAGGATTTCCAACCTATCTTAAACTTGCCCTCCCTTCCTTAAACTATTTGAAAAGGCTATTCTTGCGCAGAGAATTGACCAGTGCTTCCATCCTAGACCTCCACATCTGCACTCAGTGATCCCTGGGTGGTCCTCTTAGTGATCGTGCTTTTGTCATCTGTACCTAGCGGATGCGGTTCTCACAACGACTCATTGCACTGCATTCACGCACACATTTACATTTTCAGGCCGACCTTATCAGATTTTTGCCCACCGATTATGCAGATGGAGATAGACGGAAGTCTGGGAGCACCCATGACCAGAATACACATACGTACGCACAGCCCGTGAAGATGATGATTGGACCCCAACTTGTGCATTCCCAACAGCTTCCACACGAGAGTGCGCTGAGGCACTGGGGGTTGGGGGAATATTAACAGCTGGGTTCGCAGGGACGGGGAATTTCGTCAGTGAGTATTTCGTGCACTCCGAATTTCCCAGTCGAGAACCCTTTTAGTGTGTGAATTCTGACACTTCATTGGATTAAAAAAAATATATATTGAATTTAGTCCACCCGAATAATTAAATTCATCTGCCGTGCTGTGTGTCTTTTGCGCGAGTAGCACAGTGATATTGTCACCGTCCACCCCAGGAAGGAAAAGGCCCGGGTTCGAATCCCGTCGATGATCCGAGGAATTTTAATGGGCTTTTCACTCCGTGGCTGAGTTAGTCGGTCTCAGTCGTAGATAGCAAGTTTTTTGCCCCAGAAAACTGTGGTTTTTCGTCCAGCAAACAGACAAATCGACCCTAGAATACGCATTAAAGAGACATATGACACACAGCACGGGAGATGAATTTAATTATTTGGACCTGCAAATAATAGTTTGGTTTTTTGTGTCTTATGTCTGTTAATTACGTGTTTTCTCAGGTCGATTTGTCTGTTTGCTGGACGAAAAAATCCCAGTTTCTGGGGAAAAAAACTTTCCATCTACGCCTGAGACCGACTAACTCAGCCACGAAGTGAAAAAAGCGCATTAAAGTTCCTCGCGTCATTGACGGGATTCGAACCCGGGCATTTTCCACCCGGTGTGGGGAGAACGGTGACGGGAGTATGAACTTCAACAGCGATCGTCGGGGTCACCTCGTTATGCGAAACATCTGATATTTTCAGACTCCAATCAGAGTGTCCAGACGCTTCTCTGTAAAACAGCCCCATTTCAGAGCGATCCTCGAGAGGACGTTGTCCCATTCTTTGATATCGTTAAGGCAGAATGAAACTGAGTGGGTTGCGAATTGTGCGCTTGTTTTCCCGCTCAAAGCGTGCACTGAAACGATGCTTAAAATTAGATGGAAAAGATTTCTATCGAAGGTGTACGTTAGTAAAGACACCGTAAACCTGAATACGCATCCCACGCACTCAACTCACCTGACTTCAAAGACCAAAAAGTATACGAGCGCTTTAATGAGAATCCCCAAGACAGAATGACGAGTAAATTAGGAAATTCTTTCCATGTACGTATTACGAAGCTCTTTTCGTAGCTTTGGCCACACACGAATCGGTGCGCGGTTTCACAGGGGATTCAACATCACATTTAAAGAATATTCTTTAATAAATTAACTGCCATTACACTTTTCATTTCCTGCACAGATAAGCAGAGAAGTCTTACAAAACATTCTCTATACAAGTGGCCAAGCACAGAAATACAAAGTCCAGCTACAAAGTAGAGAATGCCAGAGGTGTATTCAACTATGGCAGTAAGCTAGATAATCTTGTAATAACTGAGAGTAAAGCAGAGGAGAAATTGTTGAAGATAAACATAAGACACCTTGGGTTGATGGGATCTATCCAGTTATATTAAAGGAGGCGACAAAGGAAGTAAGCAAACCCTTAGCCATAATTATGAGAGCTTCCTTGGACTCAGGGGAGGTACCCATAGACTGGAAATGTGCAAATGTATCCCCAATTCACAAAGGAGGATCAAAGGCTGACACAAGTAATTATAGACCTGTTAGTTTAACTTCTGTTCCAGGTAAATTAATGGAGGCACTGGTTAAAGAAGCACTGCAGGATCATTTAGACAAGACTTCAGTTATAGCTCGACACAGCATGGGTTTGTTAAGGGGAAGTCTTGCCTGACCAACTTGATTGGATACTATGATGTAGTCACAAAGGAACTGGATACAAAGAATAACTTTGATTTCATATATTTGGATTTCAGGAAAGCTTTTGACACTGTTGCGCATGGAAGACTGTAATATTGTACAAATTGGAGCAGAATGGTATTAAGGGTAAGTTGCTAGAATGGATAAAAGGATGGTTAAGTGGGAGAAGACAGAGGGTGATAATCAATGGGTGCCGCTCTTCGTGGAATAATGTTATTAGTGCGGTCTCCCAGGGTTCAGTGTTGGGTCCATTGTTGTTTTCTGTATTCATTAATGATATTGATGATGGTATATCAAGCTTAATGTCCAAGTTTACAGACGATACGAAGGTTGGCAGGGTTGTTAAGGACACTAAAGACAGTACGCTGCTGCAACAGGATCTAGAAAAGTTGAGCAGATGAGTTGAGAGGTGGCAAATCAAGTTTAACATTGACAAATGGAAAGTACTGGATATGGGAAGCAGTAACCCCAGAGTAACGTAACCTATCAACTCTGTGGTAGAGAGTGGAAAGGACCTGGGGGTAATTGTACAGGCAGATATGAAGTTTCTGATCAGTGCAGACGGTCTGCAGGAGTAGCTCATGCTGTCGTGTCAATGATATACAGGAATTTTTCTAGCAGGAATAGGGAGGTAATTATTTCCTTGTATAAGGCAATAGTCAAGCCACACCTTGAGTACTGCGCAGTCTGGAGGCCTGATTTTAAGAAGGTTGTAGAGCTGCTGGAACGAGTACAGAGAAGGGCAACATGGTTAGTGAATGGAACAAAGGGTTGCTTTTACGAAGAAAGGCTTAAGTTTTGCAAATTACAGTGTCTGGAGACTAGGCACCAGCGAGGTGATCTGATAGAGGTGTATAAATCCTTGAATGGTTTGAGCACATGCTCAAACCATTCAAGAGAGTTGAGAGTGTCCAGAGTCTCATTTGGGAAGTGTCTATAGAAACTCTGTAGCCTTGAGCACAAGAAGACTTCCTGATAAACGCCAACCAACACAGTTCCAAATGTTCATATGGTCGTGCAACGTAAGGTAACGGAAAAAATGTTTTTGGTCTGTTTCAATTTTGTTAATTAACGTCTTCGTGGGAGGATTCCTGATGGGTGAGCTGAATTCAAGGATTGGGAGAACTATAGTTTTATACAGGATGACAGCATATCTGTGGTTTTTGAACTTGTTCCGTTTGATAAATCCCAGTGTTTTGAATGCTTTGCTAGTGATTTTAAGGATATGGTCATCGAATTTCTTCTCCAGCAGTGCTGGAGAAGAAAATTCCCATGTCGTTAACTTGGTCCCACCTTTCGATGATCACAGAATTAATAGTGCACTCCGTATTTATTAGTTGTGGAGATCTGCAGATGACCCTCATCAACTGGCGCAATACCACCACTTTGCTTATTGGAGGCTTGAATTGGTAAACTGATGTTTGGTCTCCAGAGCAAAGTTCCGGTAAATCATAGCCTCCCTCTTCCATCATACAGTATTACTGATGTCTTTTGAGGTTATGATGGACATCATTGCGAGATCCAATCTTCCTTACATTTGGATGGCACAGGTCTAAAATGGGCTTCGCAGGCCACCCGTTAGTTAGTACAACGGACCGAACCAAGTGGAATTCTCTTGAAAGCTTCCAGATCAGCTTGTATATAATCTTGCTGCCTGTACTGTGCAAGATAGCGAATGGAGGGAGTCCTAGTAGTGTTTGTGCAGTAGGCATTGTCGAGGCCACATTTTGTCAAGGAACTGGGTATATTCTTACCATGTGTACTCCATATCCAAAAATCACATTACTTCATACAGCATGTGCCCCCCTCGCCTTTTCTTTCTGTGAATATACCATGAATTATCAAACTAATAGACCAAATTTTTCTGCGAAAAGGTCTAAACCTTCCAAACATTTCCTCGTTCATTCCACAAATATACGTGGTCTCAATTTTAATCTGTATGATGTCCATTTCCATTTACAGTCTGCTAAACCCATGTGCTTCTTCTGACAGGAAACCAGTTATTGATTGATTCGACCGCTGCTCATCTCAGTTGTCCGAATTATTCGCTGTGTGATTCCTTTCGCTTCACAAGTACCACGCTTCACAAAAACGGACAAAAATACCCCGAAAGGTATAAATCCCAAATCTGTGGACTCTATCGTACTCCCAACTTCGCCAATCACTTCAAACTCTTTAATTCCTCTCTCTGAAACTTCACTTTCTCCAGTCCAACTTTCCTAACACTGAGGTAAATTTCCTCATTGATTTTAATTTTCACAACTCCAGCTGGCTTCAGTTTGCAAGTCACACGGACCTAGCTGGTCAAGGTGCTGAGGTGTTTGCAATTTCCATTGAACTCGCACAGATTGTCATTTACATAACAGAATCCCAACCAATCCTACCCACACATCCAACATGCTTAATTTTTTTATCGCAAACTTCCCTTCAAAGTGCATACACAGTTGAAGTCCTCTAGGAACCTCAAATCACAACTTGGTGGTGGTCTGTTCTCCAATGGAGCCTTAGTCTTATGGCCATTCCCAACGTAGTGTTGTTTGGCATTGGACAAATAGAAAATGGGATGATCAACGAAATTCCTTCTTTTCCTTTGTTGAATTACTGTTTCAATCTTCTGATGTCAACATATGCTCAGATCGCGTCAGTGAAATTATTCTTGTAGAGATGGAATCCTACATTTCGCACTCCAGCTTAACATCTCGTCCTTTATCTAAACCTTGGTTTTCCAATAAATGTGCAAAGGCTATTCAAGCGAAAAATATTGCATATCGTAATGGGCTTATTTGTAAATCATCGGTTTCATTTCCTGCCTACACCAAAGCTCGCAACAATTGTAAAGCAGTTATTAACCGTCCAAACTAGATTTCGAACAGGGTAAGAGTAGAAAACTTGATTCTTGTTTAAATGGTAGGCAACACCTTGGCCGCAACTTTATCCATCTCTGTTCCTACCTCTCTCAAAATCATACGGTTCTATTGACACTTCAGGCAATGATAAAGCTGACAGTCTAGCTTCCCATTTTCTTCGAACTCATGTATTAATGATCTTGGAAAACTACCACTCACCATTCCCAGTACGCTCCGTTCAACGGCTCCTGTGGTCCTCCGTTAAAAGAATTTTGATGAAACTTGATGCTTTTAACTTTCTTATTGAAAAGGTATTTTTCCTTCTGCTTGGAAATTTGCTCATATCCAGCCAGTTCCTAAAAAGGGTGACAAATCCCTCCCATCCAATTATCGTCCCATTGCAATTACTTCTACTCTTTCTAAAGTAATGGAGAAATCAATTAACCGCCAACTCTTAAGCTACCTAGAAACCTTCAGTCTGATCAACGATCGCCACTATGGATTCTGTCAGTGTCGATCCACTAGTGATATTCTGGCTGATGTTACCCATTTAATTCAATGGAAAAGTTTGGTGAAACACTAGCAGTTGCTCTTGACATCTCAAAGGCTTTCGATCGTGTTTGGCATAAAAGTCTTCTAAACAAGCTTCCATCTTATGGTTTGCCAACTGTTTTTAGTAATTGGTTATCCAGTTTTCTCTCTGATCGCTCACTGAAGGTGATGGTAGATGGCTCTCTGTCTTCTAACTTCTCCACTAATGCCGGTGTCCCCCAAGGTTCAGTTCTTCCCCCCACTCTTTTCCTCTTGTATATCAATGACCTTCTATTGACTGGAAATCCTATCCATAGTTTTGCCGATGGCAGCACATTGCATTCCACTTTCCATTTTGAGAAACCTTGTCCTGCTCAATCAGCTTCAACTTCTCGAAAATCTGCTACCGATTCCTTAAATGCCGATCTTCAAGTAATTCTCCAGTGGGGCAAAGACAACTTAGTTGATTTCAACCCTTCTAAAACTCAGTCTTGTCTTATATCTCGCAAAAAAGGATTCTTCTGTTCCTATGCTTATCTTTGATGACACTCTGATTTCTAGGCATGACTCTTTTCGGATTACCTTTAATTCTAATCTCTCTTGGCACAAGCACATTACAAATATTGCTTCCTCTGCATCTAAAAAACTTGGTTTTCTCTTTCGCTCTCGGCGTTACTTTTCTTCCAAACAGCTGCTCACTCTGTACAAATTTCAAATCCGCCCTGCCATGGCATATTGTTCCCACATCTGGGGTGGTGTCCCGAAAACCTCATTCATGCTTCTTGATTCCATTCAGAAGAGGGCAGTTAGGTTCATTAATAACTCATCTCTAACAGAGTCTCTCCACTCACTGTCTCATAGACGTACTGTCTGTTGCATCTTTTACAGATACTTCCATGGGCACAGTTCTTCTGAATTGGCGTCTATAATTCCCGCTCTTTCTTTCAAAACAGTCCGAATACGTGCCGCCACCAGCCAACATCCATTTACTGTCCAACTTCAAACTCACAGAACCAACTTTTCATCTTCCTCATTTATTCATTCAACTTCCGTCTTCTGGAACAACCTTCCTTCATACGTATTTCCTGAAAATTCTCCAGTGGGGCAAGTCTATTGTCAACAAATATCTTCTTTCGTCTTCTCAACCTTCAACTGATGCACGGTACTAAGTACTATAGTTTTCAATACTTCTCGTACTTGAGGTTTCCATTAAAAGAAAAAAAAAACGTTCTCTTTCAAGTGTGGCTTTGAATATCAGCCGGTATAAGCATGATGAGGTCATTAACAAAAGCTATTAGAGACGCATGAGGGATTATCATATGATTTAAAAATTATTTTTTGTAAGCAGATCCTTAGTTACCACATCATAGTAAATTATCAAATTGGTTGGACAAGACTAACCCTTGACAAATCCATGCTGTGATTGCAGTATAACTGCATTCTTGTCCAAATGGTCCTGCATTATTTCTTTAACCAGTGACTAGATTATTTTCTCTGGAACAGAAATTAAGCTGATACGTCTCTAATTGGTCATGTCACCTTTGATCCCATTATGAATTGGGGATACATTCACACATCACAAATCAATAGGGGGCCTTCTCTGAATCCAAGGTTATTCTTACAATTATGCTGGTGTTCCCCAAGGTTCAGTTTTTCCCCCAACCTTTTCCCTCTTGTATATTAATGACATTGTTCCATTGACCATAAATCCTATCCATTGTTTTGCTGATGATGACACATTTCTTTCCACCTTCCAGTTTGAGAAATCTTGCCCTTCTCAAGGAGGTTATCTCCTTTCTTGCCTTCCTTAATATAATTGGATAGATTCCATCCACTACCACAGGCGCCTGTTTTTTTTATTTTCAGCTTCAACAATTTCTCTTCCAGTTTTCTTTCAGTTATCACAAAGTGATTTATCTCCCCGTTAGAATTCTTAAACTTCTGGAAAAAACCATCTCTAAAAATATTCCTCATCTATGAATGTAAATGCGAAAAACGTATTCAATTTGTCAGTGAAGTGAGCAGGATCATCAACGGTTAACCCTTTGACATGAAGTAGCGTTATGTGATTCAACCCCTTCTTTCTACTGTTAATATAAGCAGAGAAGTCTTTGTTACTTTTTTACATTTTTTGCCAAAGAATTCTTATAATTTGCCTCAGCTTGTCTGAGAAGTTAAAATCTGTCATTACAAGACATTCTGATTTAGTGGCCCACTAAATTTCTCTGCACAATTGCTCATTATACTCATCAGATTCATTTGGCCTATAACACAAACGTACTCTCATTTTTCCTTTCCCAGTGCTTTTGTCACCCCAAACAGACTCAACATTGCATTGTCCACCCACATCAATTGGATGCACTTCCTTAGATTTTGTGTGTTTCTTAACTAACAGCATAACCCCTCCTCCCTTCTTGTCCTGTCTATCCTTTCTGTACACATTGTAATTCCCAAACTCCAGTTACGCACTGCTTATGTCTGTGCGACACCACGTTTCTGATATCCCAACAATATCCGCCTTTGATGTCTTGACTAACACTTCCAGCTCACCGCATTTATTAACTATACTCTTATGATTGGTGTACATGCAAGTATACGTGCACCTGTTTCAACTGTTAGTTACACTAACACAGTCCATGTATTTACTTGTTCCACTACGACTCCCAGCAGTTCTGGAAATCCCCATTGCCTTGCTTTCCAGGCTGCTGCTCAATTGCATTCCAATAGAAGTAGTGCAAGAATCACTTTCACCTCTGCCCTGCCAGCGGCTGCTGTTAATCTATTAGTCCTTGTGCCCCTCCACACTAACAGTTTTCCTGATCTGTTTTCACCGTTCCACAGTCCACTCTCTGATAGTCCACTCCTGGCAAAGTTTTCAGTCGTTTTGCTGGATTTTCTATTCCTCGCACATAAAATTCAATCTAAGTTGTCTCCTTCTTGGAACAAGTACAGACTTTCTTTCCTCCCGAATTTCTCCCTTTTAGAGCCGCGTTCTCTTGTCCTCTTCCACTCGTTGTATGTTTTTGAGATATTTGCTTTTTGACAAACCATTCCTATCTTTTCTCACCCTGGCACATCATAGCCTTAGTCGCCCATGCGCCATAAAAACCAAAACCAAAAATCTTTTCTCACCTGTGGCTCCTGCTAACCACGCTCCACCAACAACATCTTTCTGAAAATCGGAGAGGTCATCTGTTTGTTTTGGTGGGCGGGTGGACTAAGAAGCCACGGGGAAGGGTACAGTATTCACGTGATACCGAGGAAAGTGATAATAACACGCGACAACTGCTATTTGCATTACGTACGTTTATTTTATTTATGATTTTATTTTATTAACTACAAAGATGCTCAACAGGTGGGCATTGAGAGTGAATGTTTGAGCCCATTTCTAAGTGATCCGCTCCTAATAATTTTCAATAGCATATTAAAAGGAGAATTTTTCCCTCCAATATGGAATTTATATTCTGTTAGGCCACTCCCAAAAGTTTCCCAGCCAACTGAAGCCAGGCACTTTAGACCCATCTCTCGTTCCTCGTGTCTATTGAAATTACTTGAAGAAACAGTACTGAAAACACTTACCACGCACATTCTCCTGCACAGGCCCCAGCAAATTCATTATTCGTTGCAAAACAGATCAACAGTTAGTAACCTGATTATGACTACTAATGCAATCCTTGGATCATTTGAGGAGAAAGAAGAAATGGCAATCACATATCTTGATCTACAAGTTGCGTTCGATAGTGTTCACATCCCAGCCTTGCTCAAACTCCTTCGAAATTACTATCACATCACAGGCCCAGTATTGAAGTTTCTGACATCCCTTCTTCAGAATAGAATCATCCAAATGTACATAGGAAAGCAAAGGTATACTAGACAAATACAAGCAGGCGTTCCACAAGGAGGAGTCCTGTCCCGAATTCTTTTCACTGCTATCATCTACCCACTAATACACAATAGAACAGATATGATATCATATGCAGATGATTTAAAGATCTTCACAAAAATAAATTTGACCGATGAAGCCAAAAACGCCACAGTAACCATCAACAAGACCTTATCAGAAGTACAGCAGTACCTCAAGAATTTTGACCTGCAAGTGAACCCTGAGAAATCTGCCATCATGGTATTCTCTCTTAAACCCATACCAACCATAATTCAGCCTGCGATTGACGCAGTCCCGATCCCCTGCGTTGAAAAGCAAAGAGATCTGGGTGTAATCTTCGACAGAAAATTACGATTCCATCACCATACAGAAGAACTGTGTGCTAAATTCAACAAGAAACGGTGGGTTGCCAAGCAGCACTTGCTACATTCACAACAGAAACCTGATAAAAATGTACATCAGGATGATGATTTTTGGAAGTGTACTGTATGGAGTAGAGTTGTGGGGCTCAGCTGCAGACACCACAATTAAACCATTAAAAGCCGCTGAATACTGGCTCCTGAAGTGGGCAACCTGGAAGTGTCATCTCCCACCACAGCAGCGCACAACACCGATGGCCAACGCGCTGAATTTAACCAGGTTTTCAGCATTAATGCACGAGAGAAGACTCATCTTCACCGTAAAAATGATTGCCGGGAGAGTCTCAGCACCCAACGTTTGGGACACCGTGTGCTGGCGGATTCCCCAACCAGGTCTCCGCTCCACACCCAAGCTTCTTGCTCTTCCTTCGAGGCTACAAGTGAAAGATCGGTTCCTCCCTTATCAGAAGCTCCATCTGGTTCAATCCCTGGATGCTGACTTATTTAAAATCATAGATGATAAAAAGTATAGACGGATCATCCTAGATCTGCACGTGGTCTCCAGAACTACCAACTGATCTCAGATCGTAATGGCGGGGCAAGAGACTCTCAGAAAACTGGACTTGAGGAAAAGCTTTTGTTATCACAATTTGTTATTTTTGTTATTTTGTATTAGTTTTCCTTTCAAGTCAATGTTATCTGCTATGAGTACTTTTTTTTTTTTTTTTTTTTATTATATAATTTGCTTATAATTAATCTTTACAATTTCTTTATTATCTCTGCCGTTTGTAACCTCTGGCATGGTGCCGTGAAGGGTATTGTATGGTCGTGGTACCTGCGTGTACCGGTGAACTGTACAATAAAGATCTTATTTATTTATTTATGTGAGAGCAGAACAATGAACGCAATTGATAACAATTGATAAGAGCTCCAACAGGAAGATTAACCTTGGTGTAAATTTAAAAATAAAAATGATATGTACAAAATTATTTATCCGTTGACACCAATTGCGGAAGGTTTCTAATTTTTTGCCCAGTAAGTGTAGATCTTTATCTCGTCTGCCACTTTCGTACGCCTTACTTTGTCCTCTTTGACCCAGTAGAGTTGGACGCCAGATTCGGTGACATCCGGGGTTTTTATTTTTGTAACGCGTGAATAAATTGGACCTTCTGTCTCCAATTCATTTTGCAGGATGAAAAGCCCGAACCAGCGTTAAAGGCGGATGTGACGGAAATGTGTGCGCAGTCCCCCTGCGGATGCTCGAAGTTCCATGACGCCTCTCTTGTCGACCTTCGCCGACGACCGCTTTGTCTTGGCGGAGGAGAAACGTCGTCTGCTCCTTGGGGCGGTTAAGTGGGCTCTCCAATTAACGCCTTTTGCATGCGCTTGCATTCCAGGCGCGTGGGCTGGCGCGAGATGATAAAACATCCCTAATCTCCTCCGAAATAAACGTCCGTAATCCAATTTTTCTCCCGGGCTCCTTAAGAAAAACGTATTTGTCTTCGTTCCCCGAGCGTATTTATCTTTCTTAGCCAGTCAGGCCGGCCCGGATCCCGCCATTAACGACTGCGGAATGCCCTTCGTCGATGAATATTTATCTTCGGCGCGTGTCTCGCGAGACGTCAAAATTCAATTACAGATGTCACGAGCGTGACACAAATAAATAAGCGCGAGCGGGAAATATCTCCATTTCGTTTGTTTTCCATCCAGCTCTCATCCGTCAGCGGGGTCCGCGAGTCAGCGAGACGATAAACATCTCCGTGCACGAGACACTGTGACGTATGGAGAGACGCTGCATCGGATGCGGGTGGAAGCAGATTAGGGCGAGAAAGCGCATATTTTGTTTCTCGGAAAGCACTTTTTGTTCGATGCGCATCGCCACGGAAACGGCGTCCAACCCCATCCCTTCGCCTCCCCCACCCCCCACGTCCCTCCTGCAGCGCCATCAAAATGTCGCCACACATCTTCATCAGCAGACGCCTGCCTTTTCGGATTACCGAGGGGAACTTCTCGTTCATTTAGTTCCAAGCACGCGCACCCACGTTGACTCTGCGAAGGTCGTTCCTCGGTTGGAAGAGGAGTTCGTGGTTGCGGCATTGCACGCGTCACCCCCATCAGACCGATCTCATTCCGCAAATTGCCTTTCCTGTGAGTTGTCGTCTGTGGTTCGGTGCTGTTGACGAGGACTAAATTCGCAATCCGGACACCTGAACTGAGGCCATAGCAAAGGACTTCGCAATGTCGTCCCCCACCCTTCCCTACACCTCCCGGCGCAGACATAGTGGCATATGACCTCCGCCAGGGGTGCCTGAGCTTCCTGACGGAAAACAAAAAAAAAAAAAATAATAATAATAATAATAAAATAAATCAAGTAACAGATTAAAAAAATAAATAAAATAAAATAAATAAATAAAAAATAAGAATAAAATAAAATAAATAAAATAAAGTAATAGATTAAAAAAACGGGAGAGAGAGAGAGAGAGAGAGAGAGAGAGAGAGAGAGAGAGGAGCATAGAAGAAGAGAGGATTATAGGGGGAATGAATTTGAGTGGGTCGACAGGGGAGAATAAATCCACCCTAATTTGGCGAAGTATAGGAAAGAGTGTCGGTTTAAAAGTCACAGGGGACAGGTGCCCCTGTGTAATTGTCAATGGCATAGTGCCTGTAGATCCCGCACTGAGGTCAGTGCCAGCAATCCCGCACCTAGTTCGGTGCCAGCAGTGTATCCTACCCATTTCGGGTTTGCGATGACTTTTAAATCCCGCACTCCGAGGAGTGCCAGCATCCCGCACCTTGGATGGTGCCTGCAATAGATCCTACCCTATTAGGGTTTGCATGATTATGTCTGCGTTTTCCGGGGAATGGAGAGTTATCCCACGCCGGTCCGGTTTAGTTCTTGGGCTCTGAGTTCTGCAATCTTAGCTCGCCTAAGTGCAAATGTTTCTTGCGCATAGGTGGTTAATGCCTTATAGGTATCTTCCTCGAGTAGCAGATTGAATTCTTGATTGCGAGGGTTTCTCTGTATTGTGGTGAGGAATTAAGTCTAATGTTGTCGTAGCTGGGATACTCATACATGAGGTGCCCCCAGGACTCCTCTTCGCCGCAGTGGCAACGTGGATCATTCTCGATTCCCATTGTGGTCAGTTTTTCTTGGAAGGATCCATGGCCGGTGATGATAAAGGTCACATGGAGGCCAGGCGAAAACCAGGGTGGAGGTTCTGGGTGAGTTGAGCTTATGGATGGAAGGAATCGTTTTATGATGGCCCCTTTTGTTGTAGTGTCCCAGTCATGTTGCCATATCCCTTGTAGATGTTGGGTTATCCGTTGTCTTTCCTGCCTGGTTCCGTGTGTGGTGTCAAGTTGAAAATTTAGCAGTTGGGTTGGAAATTTAGCACTTCTAAGTTTAGTGGCTGACATCCAGTTAATACCTGCAGTGCAGGGGTGCTGACGGTGCGGCACGCTCTGCAAATTGAAAGGAGCATGAACCTCTGGATTGAATCCAGCGTACGGTTATTTCTTGCTAGGATGGCTTTTCGGTACCAGATGGAAGCACCATAACACACAATTGGCGCGTAAACCGCTTGGTATATGAGAGTAAGAGCTTTGTGCTTCAGCCGCCAGTCTGCCCTGCTGACCCGCCTCATCATAGCACTGTACCTTTGTATTTTGTTCGCTAGATACTTCAGGTGGTGCTGGAAGGTAAGCCCCCGAGTCTAAGAAGAATCCTAGGAGCTTGACTTCAGTATGCAACCGTATGGGCATAAAGTTTAATTTTATTGTAGGTGGTCTTGTGATTTGTAGCCTGCCTTTAAGGAGTATGGATTTTGTTTTGTCTCCTGAAATGGTAAGTTGGTGTAGGGCTGCCCAGTTCTGAAGTTTTACCAGTGCTCCATTTGCCATTTTCTCCAGGTTCTTTCTGGTGTTAGCACATACCGAAAGGACAAGATGATCCGCGAAAGCCAAGGGCTCAACACCTCCCAGGTCCATGCCTAGGAACTCATCCAGGACAATAGACCAGAGGAAAAGGCCAAGCACAGAGCCCTGCGGACAGCCTCGATCGATGTACCTAGTCACTGTCTGGAATCTGTTGGTAACTTGGACTTTTCTACCAGTTAAATATGACCTTAAGCTGTTGTATAGGTTGTTGGAAACATTTGATTGCCAAAGCCTCCGAAGAACACTGGGCCACCATAGTCGATTAAATGCCCCAGCGAAGTCTACCCTGATTGCAAGGGAGTACTTAAAGGCTGTGTGAGTTGCTTGAGTAATTAATCTGCTAATGACATCTTCTGTGCTGCTATCTGCTTTGAATCCAAATTGCTTGTCACTTGGAAGTTTCTGTTCTTCATATCTGCCGGTTAAGCGAAATAGGAGCAGGCGTTCTTGTAACTTGGGCATTACAGAGAGCAAGGCAATCGGGCGGTAGCAGGTTGGAATTTGTGGTGGCTTGTCTGGATTTTTCAATATAAATTTCAGGGTTGCCTTTTTCCAGGATGTTGGAAAGGTGCCTTCTGTCAGACGCCTATTTAGAAGGCTTAGGAGAGTAGCAGGATAGCATTCTGCAAATTTTTAACCACATACAGAGGAAGGATGATAGTTGTGATTTCCATCTACTATTTCTTGTTGTTATTGTTGTTGAGTCATAGCTGCAGCTTCAATGGGATAAATTGTGTCTAGAATATTGTCAATGTTATCCTTCCAGGTGTAAGTAGAGGAGCCATCCATCTTTAGTGTCGTATCGAGTACCTCTCCTCGCGGTAGCTTGTTTGTTACGATCTTGAAAACGATGCCTCAGGGGTTCTTATTCCCAAAAGTGGATACCAGGGTTTGCCACGTTTGCTTTTTACTTTTGCGAATTAGCTTTGTGTATTCATTTCTGACAACGCGGTAAGCCTCTCTGGCGGCATCTACCTCATGGGGAGATAGCCTTGATCGAGCCTGCTGGAACATTTTTCTTGCATGGTGGACTCTTCTTCTGAGATCCTGTAGTTGGGGGATTCCACCAGGGAACTGCATACCGCTAGGGCCTTTCGCATGGGATGGAGAGATCACATGCAGATCTTATGGCAGTGGTAATAATCTATACGCAATCATCTGAAGGGAGTGCTTCAGGGAGTGGAGTGTTTTCAGGGAGTGGAGTGTTTTCAGGGAGTCTTCTTGTTAGCTCAGTCCGAAGACGTTGCCAGTCTGCCTTTTTTGAATTGTACCGTATCACATCTCGTGGAATCGGAGGGATCCGTTCCACAGAGCGAACTACAGAAAATCATATCGCTCTGTGGTCCGACGTGGTCCAGGTTTCTTGTAAAATCCATTTGGCTAGTTTGTTGGCAATTTCTGGGGTAGCTGCTGTAACATCTATGGTGCTCTCCCAAAGGGGGCCTCTGTAAGTTGGAAGTTGGTCTGGTCGGTTTATTACTTGGAGGCCTGTGGCTAGGAAGAATTCTTCTAGTTTTGCACCATTCCTTTGTGCAGATCTGTCAGGGGTGCGACTGTGCTAGAGCAGAGATCTGCAGTTTGCATCCATGGCTATTAGTAGTCGTCCCCCCGGGAGAGTCTCAAGAGCCGTCTGAATGGTTAAGATCGCTGGGGTGAAGTCTTTACCAGGGTGAGTATATATTTTTAACAGGAACAAAGACCCTAACTGAGTTATGATTTGTGCACAGGCACTGTTTGCAGTGCAGAGTGGTGTAATCTTTGTTGTGCTGATTTCTGGGTTTCTGATGATTATTGCTGCCCATGGGTTGTCGGTTTTATAGTAGACCATTTTATAGGATGCAGGGTAACTTTTAACCACATCTGAGCGAACATACGGTTCCTGTAATAAATCCACATCAATTTGGTTTTCTTCTATTTTCACTTTTAGTTGGTCAGCTACCAGCCTTGCTCTTTGTGCGTTCAGTTGAACTATTTTTATTTTATGGTGGCAGTTTGTAGAGGGGCCTCTATTCATAGTTGATTCTCATTTGGTATTGGCTTTTGGCTTTCAGGTATACCATACAGTTCCCATCCCTGATTGAGTGTTGATGAGGAGCTTTCACTGCTTTGCAGTTTGCACATACTGGGAGCTGGTCTTTTGCTGGGCAGTCTCTGTACTCGTGCCCTTTCTGGGCACAGTGGCCACATTTTGAATCACGCTGGTTGCATGTGTGTGATGTGTGGCCAAAGCGAAGGCACTTGTAACATTTCGTAACTGAAATATGCTCCTTAAACATATCTTGAAATATTTATTTATTAAATCAGTTTATTTCCCAAGAAACCTTGGGTCGCCCTGGGACGGCTCTGTGCCAGAAGGGTGTGAATATTTACAGACTAAGGTGCGAGGAACACAATCACAATAAACAAGAGTACATGCGTGCTCGACCCGAGACATTTACAGGATTAAATATGCAATAATATACAAAATATACAAAAAAAAAAAAAAAAAAACAGTCTGTCATGTCCAGGAGCAGGTGAGTATTATAAGTTGATTATCTTGTTATCTTGTAGCAGTTCTTGAGGATTTCCTTCCTGTAGGGCTTGTCCTCACAGAACCTATCAGGGTGGATCCTAAATTTATTGAAGATTCGAAGACAATGCACAATAAACAAGGAAACATGTTCCTCAGGGAATCAATGCTTGACAGCGTAAGACGTAGAGGGAGACAGGAGTCGGGGTGATCCCCTCTTACCCTCCTAGGGCCAGAGATTAATGTGGATACCGATGGAGCATCAATTCGCCTCGTTGTAAGCCGTGCAAGCGTGAGGACATTTTTTGTCATGATGATATGTCTCCAGGGAGTGGTGCCCAGATTTGCTTGTAGGATAGATCTGGAGATAGTTAGGGGGTGGCCTTCCACCCTGTTCATCCATCTAAGCAACCAGTACTCTAAACTGAGATACTTCTGAAGGTATGAGGCAGGAGCAGATGACCAAATTTCTGAAGCATAGAGAGGAATCGGCGAAATACACCTCAAGATGTGCCGAACAAGCAGCACTGGCTGATGCACAACAACGAGCTCTTGACGCACTGCCCAAAGAGCAGCGTACGTCTTCTGCCTGTCACAAATGGCACGAGAACAGCTGAGAACAAGATTCCGGACAGGACTCCGCCTTGTGGAACTCCAGCTGTAATAGTCCTGGAGTAGCGCAGATTGCCATCGCGCACAATAATGGTCCTGTTCTGCAGCATGGTGTGAATAAACCAGAGCACGTCTCCACCAATGAGGTAATAGTCACGTAGTATTTCCTCATTGGTGGAGTATTACCTCCTTGCCAATGCGTGAACGGATACGGAATCAAATGCTGCATGGACGTCGATATAAGGAACGGTGATTTCCGAACGATGCTCAAATGCCTGGAGGATCTTGGTAGTGGTGGTGACTAGATTTGTAGCGATGGATCTTGACCGGGTAGTATAGTGAATCTGCGGTAGCTGTTGTGGCATAATTTGGATGGTTAATGTTTTTGGAAGAGATTTCTCAAAGAGCTTTAATAGGCATGATGCAGAAGAAATTGGACGGAAGTGACTGGGCTGAGGTGCAGAGCGTGTTTTCGGCAGCGGTCTTACTAGATAGACATGCCACATAGGCGGGAAGAAGTTTTGATTAAGGATCTTGTTAAATAACGACAGGATAGGATCAACAACAAATGTACTGAGGCATTTCAGCATAAACTGAGGAATTCCGTCGGCACCTGATGCAGACGTAGGTGCTAAGCTATTCATTGCGTCGATCAGCTGATATTTGGTGAGGGGAACTGAATTTAAGGGGTCTGTCGAAATCAGATTGATTGGGAATTCCAATGGCGTAGTGGATTCTGGCTGAGCAGCGAACCTAGTGTCGAGCCAGCTGCTCATATTGAGTGAGTCAATGGCGCCCTCTGATTTGCTTCTATTGAAGGGCTTCCCCTTATTTATGGTATCCTCTAGGTGAAGTTTTATCGCTTCCCTCCTGTTCCGAATAAAAAGCGCCCTAGTTCAGAAATAGACAGTTCTGTCCGAGGGTGAGCCGGAGTTTTTCTACTCTTGTGCAAATTCTTTTTAATGTGGAAACATTCAGAGACTTTTGGATTCCACCAGGCCTTTGAATGCTCTGTGATTGTTAGTTTCTTCTTTGCAGCATAGAGAGAGAGAAACAAGTGGCTATCCATCTTGTCGTCAGGTCAATCCCGAGTTCGGGATCGCATTCCTCAAGGACATCCCATGGGATTTCTCGAGCCGCATAAACACACTTTTCAGGATTAAGGTATTTGGGCGCTGTAATTGTTTTGGTTGTGACTTTCCTTCTTCCAGAAGTGATGGGCATTTCTATTTGCACAGAGCAAATGATGGGGTTATGATCAGACTGTATGTTGCTTGTAGGGTTTTGATTAGCCACACAATTTGCTGACACGAACGCAAGGTCTAATGTGCTTTCGCCCCTCGTGGGTGCTAACCAGTTTGAGACCTAATATACCTAGACGCTGACTCAGTCTCCTCTTGAGGTTTCCCTGAGTATTCGGGAGATTGAAATCCCCTCACACGACGTGTTTCAGTGATGAATGGAGATGATTAAACGGCCAATTGAAGAGTTCATCAACTACTTGTGCGTCTGGAACCGGTGGGACGTACACTGCAACAATGTCGAGAGAATCGTTCTGGCTGTTATTGTTTTTAGGTTTCAGCGTAACTAGAACTGCCTCGAAAGAGTCAGACTGGCTCGATACTGAGTGGAGGATAGAAAATACTTGCTCATTGCAGGCCAAGTAGAGGAAAGTGTTTCTTCATTGGAGTCAAGCCAGGTTTCTGCGAAGCAAACCACGTCCATTGAACTAGGCAACAAGAGCTCGTCAACTTCATTCAGTTTATTCCTCATGGATCGAACATTTTGGAAAAGAAGTTGGAATGAAGCTGTTCTCTTTATCGTGGCTAGGGATGTACGCGGTCTGATCCGTATGTGATGCGTCGCTGGTCATCGATATGTTGAAACGATATGTTATTTACACACGCAAAAGTTATGTACAATCCCAAGTTAATATACAATTAATTTATATACAATCAGTTTATATACAAAAACCGCTCCCAGGTAGCCCATACCTGGGAGCCACCAAAAAATAAAAAAATAAATAAATAAAAATTCAATAATGTGGGATCGTTTTATATTTTTTCTTTCAATTCCCTGGACCTCGGCTGAAGCCGCTTTTTAAAGACATTAGAAAGCGAAGTCTTGCAAGGCTCTGAAATTGCCGGCATCCTCTATAAGAACACTGACATTCTCTTCCGATAATTCTAAAACCAGACTCAATAGATAGTGCCCGAATTGTACATACTCTGTGGCCTCCGTGGGTAGCACAATGGTATCGTCACCGTTCTCTCCTCACCTGGTGGAAAAGGCCCGGGTTCGAATCCCGTCGATGACGCGAGGAACTTTAATGGTCTTTTTTCACTCTGTGGCTGAGTTAATCGGTCTCAGGCGTAGATAGAAAGGTTTTTTCCCCTGAAACTGGGGTTTTTCGTCCAGCAAAACAGGCAAATTGACCACGCAATTAACAGACATAAGACACGGCAGATGAATTTAATTATTCGGGTAGGCCTAAATATAATAGTTTGGTTTTGTTTGTACTTTCTCTGGGCAATGCAGGAGAACATGTTCCCAGGTCTCAAAATCACGAAAAGTACAAACCGGGTCCGAATCTAATCCACACTCAAAAAGCTTGGCCTTCAAAGAGCCATGCCCCGTAACAAATAGGAGGTATACATTTGAGGCTTGAACCATAAATTTATACCTGGAGATGCTAAGTAATCAGCTTGTTGAATGTATCTCTTCGTGGTTAGGCCATGTTGAGTCTCATCCCATCTTTATTGCCATATTTCTGTTAGCTGTCTCTCCAAATTCTACCCTTTTCCAGTTTTATGTCATTTGCAGGATCAGATGTTATGCCATGCACAGTAATCGAAAGGCCCTTCTTTAGTTTGTACAGCATTCCAAGATATGTAATGTATGGATCTAAGGGATCACTCCTCCTAAGACTTTTAGGGCACTGTTTGAAGTGGTTCTAGGAATATAAGTATCGTCAGTAACACGGAACTCTGCAAAGAAATTAACTCAGTTTTCATCTTTATTTTGATAACATTTTGGTGCCAGATACTAGCTGCATGCCACTAGTATCTGGCACCGGCAGATACTAGATACAGGCAAGAAAATTGATTTGTAGTATAGTAATAAATTTTTCTTAGTCAGGCCCCAATCTTTCCTAGAGATCCTGACCACCGATGCAGTAAAATTCCGAATTTTGTTCTTTAAATTAGAGCCATGTGGCTGGAAACTCATCCTGGCATCTAATAGAACACCTAGATATTTGGTCTGAGGTACATAAGGTATCTGTCTATTATTGAGTAGGATCCAAGGAGGTCTGTTATAATTAAAATGTTTGCCGAAAGTCAAAGTGTGTCTTGCTTTGAGAAATTTTGAGTACTGGCCCAGGATAACAAATCATCGATAATAGGTTGCATCTTCTCTTCAAGGATTTTTCTTGACCTTCCTTCGACAGCCACCACCAGTTCATCAGCATAAGCAATTTTGAGTACATAGTGATGCGTTCTCAAGAGCCATTGATCCAGGACTGCATTCCAGAGGAGAGCCCCTAACACCAACCCCAGGGGGCATCCTCTGGAAATTTGAGAATTATTAGTAAAATGCTCAGCACTACCTTGATTGAACGTTCACAAAATTAAGATCGTAAGACTTTGTAGACATAATCGTCGCAATTTTATGACCTCAGGGCGCTTTTGCACCATAACGATTCGAAAGCGCATTCGAAGTTCACAGACATGGCTAAGACACACTTGGATACAGAGTTTTGTGCAAAAGAAGCCAGAGCTATTATTTCTTCCTCAGTTGATTTTCCCTTTTTAAAACCAAACTGAATTTTAGACTAAAGTTGTTTTTCTTCTAGCATTTTTTGAATCCTTGGGGCAAAAAGTCTCTAGAACAGCTTTCCTAAGTTCGCCAGCAGCGAGATAGGTCTATAAGCGCGTGGATCAGATGGCTTATGAAGGATCTTTAACAGAGCCACTTTCCAGTGCCCAGGAAAAAGTCCCTCTAGGAGAGATTTATTCATAACGTTTAATAAGATCGTTGGGAAAAGATAAAAAAAATTGATTTAATAAGGTTCTCACTCAGATCTATGCCGGGACATTTCTTACTATTTAGTTTTCCAACAGCAACTCCAAAGTCCAAAAGATGCAATGTCCGTAGGACCTTGATATATTTCATTATTTCGCCTTATCTCCTGTTGTTCCGGTGTGTCAAGTTCAGGAGTATCTTTAGGAAAATGATTAAAGAGAATAGACTCAATTATCGTCTCCCAGTCATGAGTTTAGTGACCTTGTACGAAAACAGTATTCATATCGCCAGCACACATTTTGTTTTTTGTTAATCGGTCAGACAGATTCGTTGCAGGTGTCACATCGTCGGCTGACGCATGGAATTTGAAAGCGATTCTGTAGCTATGATGGCAAATGCGCGGGCATGCGCAAAGGACGCGCCGCTTCAACTGATTGGTAGCTCCCTCCGGTTCGCTAAGTCTTTAGCAATCTCCAGTTGAGATTACTTCTTGGTGTAATTTTATTATCCACAAAATAATCGAATTTCTTTAAATATGGGTCCACCAACGATACTTCCTTACATTTATGGAAATGGATGGTTCTGTTGATCGCCCAATTGCCCAGTTTTAAATCCTTATTTTGTAGCCTTCATCAAGTTCTGTAGATATCCATTTCCCAGTAAGCAATCATCCGTGGAATGGATTGGAGCGTATATTTTACATCATCCTTATCGGACAGTGTTTTTGTTATTGTTAAGATACGATTACGATAGATAGATTTGTCACCAGCTCCACTTGGCAGAAACCCATGTCAACATTCAGAGAACTGAATCTTTATAATGGAGAGTACAGAAATTAAAGTGTCCGACGGATAACAGGGCCGAGTATTTCAGCCCAGTGTCCAACTGGTGAGAGGCGTCTCCGTAGCCAGGTGGGAAAGAGCAGCAGTGCGTAGCACACGCTTCTCGATTAGACCGGGGTTCGAGCCCGTCACCACCAAATACGGAGGATGCGGAAAGGTCAGGGAATGACCACCGCATATTCCCTGAGCAATATGACCTTAGTTGCTAATGCTGCTAAAAACCAAACAACCAACCAACTGGTGATCTGTTCAGGTCCTGTTTTACGAATGGGTGTCGGTTACGTCATTAAACTTCCCACACAGGTTATCAGTACTGCCCCTTGATCTCGTTCCTGATAATCCAGATTAAAGAGCGGCCAAACATGAATCGTTGAAGACGGGGAAGGGGAACCTCGGGTTGGGGGGACTGGTTCAGTAATACTGACTCAGCCCCCAAACATCCCCCCCTGGTTCAGTAATACTCAGTGCGCCCTGTGTACTGTGACTGTACACTGTAATGAACTTCGATTGAATGCCCGAAGGTGTCATCGATGGCGCTTTAATTAACGCGCAGATGGGCATCCGTCCATCGATGCCGAGGTGCAATTTGTCAAGAAAGTCCTTGAGCTCGAGGATGCCCTTAAGCCTTTAATGACTTCTTTGCCCTCCTCCCTTTAGACCCGTTCCACGGAGGTGCCTGACGACAGATCGCTTGCCCAAAGAGCTGTTCTCTTGTTCAAACATATTTCGCCGTATCGACGCGATCAGTCGACTATATTGGAATCCGAAGTTTGCGGCCGTGCATCTGTCATTAGCATCGGAACCAGGTTATGACGAATCGCCATCCACCCTCGCATGTTTATCGGTGAGCAGCGCCGAAACTATCGATTAAATAATTAGCGGACATCTCGGCGCGTAATTAATGGGCCCGTCACAAAGGGCAACGGAGGAGGGGAGTTTTGTTTCCGGGGCAGCGCACAAAACGAATCTCGTCACGAGCGTTCTGGTCTGACTTTCTTTATTCGACAGCTTTCATCGAGTGTCGCGATGGCAGAGCAAGGCCCGATTGCGATGCACGCGCATCCTCCCATGATCGGCGTTACTTAAAACAAACGGCGCGTTTTTGGTGCTTCGGCGCAACCCACTTTTGCAATCAGTAGCGATGCCCCATCGGCTGGGAAGACTGTCGTTCCGCCTTAATGAGTCCATTGTTGTTAATATCAACCGATCGATTCGTCTCTTTAATCAACGACACCTCATAACTGAACCAGAGCCCCCGAGAAAAAACATTTGTACGAAGAACGGCACGGCCGAATACACCCTCACAACCGTGACGTTCAAGATGGCCGAGCACTTGCAAACGACAGCGCAGTATTCAATAGAAATTGCTCGCGTTTTGAAATGATGGGTGGGGACAGAGTACATTCAGTAGTGCTTGCGTGTTGGGCGTATCTGAGTACGAGAACTGTGGTGGGACGACAAAAATGAAGTCGCAGCACTCCGTGTAGTCCTGGGGGGAGGGGGGGGGTGTTCTTGTTTTGCTGGATGGAAAACCAAAGTTTGCGATTTGAAGGAAATTGCGCGACTGTAAAAATTGACTAACTCGACCACGATGATGTTTCTCAAATGCACGTGATGGACAATAAATAATAAATTGTATTTTAACTGTTATTAATATCTTTATTGCAGGCTTAACATGAAATAACTTATACAAGAAGAATTACTTAAAACATATATTAGGACATAAAACGTATAATTACATATTTTACATTTAAAATTGGTATTAACGTGTGAAATGAAGACACATGAAAAGGGATGAAAGGACGAGTCACTCGGTTGAAGACGAAAGCTGTTCCCTGATGATGCGTCTTCTGTACGATTTTTCCTCTATCCACTCCTTGTAGTTCGCATCCATCTCCTGGACGTTGTGGAGCATCTCCATGGACAGGAATCTTTCCCCTATTCTGAGCCTCCACGCCACAGACTGCAGAGAGGGCAGGGCTCTTAAGGGTTTCGGGGGGGATCCTCCAATTGCACATCTGCCAAAAATTTGGTGTATTGACTTCACCCGCTATCATTTTAATTGACACGAGCAAGCGGAGGGCGAATATCCGTTTGGAGACTTTTCTGTAATCTAGAAGTTGGGTGATATCTGAAGTATGTATGAGTGGTGGCAGTTTATGCTTGAAGAGGATCCACCGAAGAAGCCAGTACTCATCAGATGCAATGGTTTTTAGCGTGGTTTTTCGTGGACGACTCTCAGATTTCTGACTCGTAGGTGATGGCTGGCTGCAGAAACCGGTATAGGTATTGGAGCGTGTACTCAGGCTCTGTGACATGAAGGAGGTGTTGTTTGGCAAGCCATCTTCATCTGCAGACCTTGTTGTGAATGTCTGCAACATGGTGTTTGAAACTGAGTTTAAGGTCGAATATAGCGCCGAGATCTTTGTGGTTGATGCAAAGTTGCTTGATGACTGGGGTGATGGGGGTTCCGTGGATTTCCAGGTTTAGTTGCGTTGGATTTGATTTGAGGAAAAATACCATTTGTGTAGATTTTTTTCGATTTATCTTAAGAGCGAACTGTGCCAAGTATGTGATCAGATTCTTGAGGCTGTTGATAATGGTTTCAGAAACAGAATCAGGTCGGGCGGTCCCGTTGATCCGATAGAGGAGCTTCAAGTCGTCTGCATAACAGATAAATTCTGTTGGCTGACACAGGAATGGGTGGATGGCAGCCAGTAGTAAAGAGGAGCCCTGAAAGAACTGCACCCTGGGGTGCAGTTCTTTCACACCTACACAAACTTTCCCTCTGTAAGATTTTTTATTCACAGTCAAGTGAAGAACCCTGGTCGTAAGTAGCGACCAAGAATTCCAGTATATTGCCTTTTATCTGGTATCCGTCCTCACAAAGTTGCAGGAGGGGACTGAATGTCTATCGGCTGAATGGCTGTCGAATGCAGACTGGATATCCAGATAAACAATTGCCATCTCAACCCTATCTGGTAGGGCCCCCAGAATGGTGTTGGTTGTTTGCAGTAGGTTTGTAATGGTGGACCTGCGTTTCAAGGCATAGTGAACGTATGGTGATTCACATGGCAGAAATTGGTTGCTTAGGATGGGAAGAAGGCTTCTCCATGAGTTTGAGAAGACACAAGGCTTTCATTATTGGCCTGAATTGTGAAATTGATGTCGTTCATTGTGTTTTGGGGATAAGTCGGACAATATATTGATTCCAGGCTGTTGCGAAACTTTGCGTTGTGAGGATTCCATTGAAGATACCTAGAAGTGCATCAATTATGAAAACACTAATGCTCTTAAGATTGAATTGTGGGACTCCATCATATTCAGTGAAAGAAGTTGGTGGGACATCATTGATGGCCTGGATAAGCTCTCTTTTTGTGATGATGATGGAAGCGAGGACATGTCGCTGACAACTGTTGTGAATGCTCTTTAGGTCTGACGCTCATGTTGGCTTAAAATCTTGTGATGTAGTCTAGCCATTCGATTGGATTAAGTTGTTGAGGGAATTCATCATGCCTTACTTTAAACGGTGCCTTTCCGATCTTGATTGTTTTGTCGATGTAGGCTTTAATGGCTTCAGATTTGCTTTTCTGTCTAGCGGGTCTGATTTTGTCAAGTGGGTCTGATTTTGATTTCCATTTTGCATGTAGTCTTTGTTTATTCCGAAATTTAAGGCTGAGATCTTGGGTCCAAAATGCTTTGCTTCGACAGGAGATCGAAACTGTTTTTGACGCTGCAGTTTCAGCAATAGACTATAGCCAGTAGGTAAGGAAGTGCATCCCGAGCTGTGGATGACATTGATTTAGGGCTTCCCAAGGAAAAATGGATGCTGCGAAGCAGCATTTCTCTGGATTGAGGAGAGAAGGGCTAATCACTGTCTTATTAACTGGTGCCTGATGTTGCTGGGATGCCCTGGAAGTGATTGGAAGAATTAGGGCTACTGGTAGATGGTCTGACATGAAGGCTGTTTCAGGTTGGCTGTCAACGGTGAGGGTGTCTGTTGCAAATATTAGGTCTAACAGGGTAGCGCCTCTGATAGGGGAAAAATTCTGAAGGGTCAGATCTACTGCAGCCAGATTAGAAGATAATCTGCGAAGACTGTGTTGGCCTGAGCTAATATTAAAGTCTCCAAACACAAGTAATGTTGCTTTAGGGTGGCATTGATTAATTATCCAGTTGGAGATCTCTTGTAAAGTGTTCTTTACTGTGGGAGATTTACTGTAGAACACTTTACAAGAGATCTCCAGTTGGAGATCTCTTGTTCTTTACAGACTTGATGTGTGCACAGTCTAAATCCCCCCCCCCCATGTAGACTGTGCATACGTCAAGTCTGTGGCCTTGAATGCTGAGCGAGGCTCTTGCAGCTTCAAACGGTTCTGTTTTTAGAGTGGCTGAGCTAGTCAGTGAGAATTTTTGTGCGTTGAAGAGAATGCCTAAACCACCACCAGACGTGCCTGGAAGCAAAAATGCCCGAGAAGCAAGCGGGTTGAGAGAATGCGAGGTCTTCTTCATTGGGGGAAAACCATGTCTCTGTGATACAAATGATGTTATACAACCTTGACAAAAGAGGAATTTCCATTGTCTGAAGTTTATTTCTGAGATTTCTAGCATTTTGATAGAAAAGTGTGCACATTAAAGAAGTTTGGATGTATGCCCTTGTTGGAGCTCTGATGGCCTTCATCAATCGTCTATGGTTCGTTGTGGAGGTAGTTCTCACCTGAATATTCATAGGTGTTCCCTCGGGCGTTTGTGGTGGGTGATCATGTCGCTGGCAAGCTTCTGTGAGAATGTTTGAACCTTTAAGAAGGTCTTGCTGAGTAAAACCAGAATGCTCCTCCCCAAACTTGGGCTTAATGGCTGGGGACAAAGACGTTGGGAAACGGGACCCACCTCCAAATTCGGGTACATGCCCTACGGCCAACGACAGAATAAGTTTGAGACAACATATTCATAAAGATATTATGTAGACATGTAGACATGTATAGTATCTTATGTAGGACGGCACCTGAACGAAAGTTCAACTCCGTCTTTGTACACTGTGATGGTTACAGAAAGCACTGTAACAGGCCAGAAATGTGTGTAACGTTATGTTCGTGCAGTGTGTGTGTTCTGGCCGTTTTGTCACCAGGCAGGCGATCACCTGGAAAGCCTGCCCAGTGTACATCTGCACCTCGAGGAGGTAGGCCACAACTGCGCAAGAACCATGGCCAACCTCAACAGTCACGTACTGAATGTCCAAAGAGGGTTTCGAGCCATTCAAAAGAACCCCGTGCCAGCAAGCCGGCAATAGCGCTCGCGCACACACACACACACACACACACACACACACACACACACACACACACACACACACACACACACACACACACACACACACACACACTCCCAGGAGACAGGACAGCAGAAGAGACGAAGAAATAAGGATGAGAATAGCATAAAGTAAAAAATAAATAAAAAAAATAAAAATAAAATAAATAAATAAAAATAAATAATAATAAAAAAAAAAAAAAAAAGTAAAATAAAAACTTTATCCATTTCTTGCCCACATCTGTATGCAGTGCTGCCCAAAGTGGTCCACAAAGAGAAAAAGGTGTATTGTCAAACAGAAGTTGTAATGTCATTCAATCATGATCGGCAGGAACAAGTTCTAGATATAATTCTGAATTCTGTAAATCTGGAGTGGTGTCAGAAGTCTCTGGTAGATGACGGTATCACTGAGCAGAGGTTTAGTTGAAGAGAGTCTTGATAAAGGATGAGTCAGAGAAGTGCAGCATCTCTTAAAATCTTTGTGTGTTCTTGAAAGCCACAACAATTTTGTATATGACCTCATCAGGACGACACACGAGGCAGCGCACAGTTGTATTATACTTTAATATTAATATAAATTAATATAAGTATAATATAAAGATATTATACTTTTGACATTATTTGCAATATTATATATATTGTAAATCTTGTATACCTTTTACTTTTCGACTTTATTGGACTCTCCAAATACCGCGCAGTTTGAGGTTAGGCAGTCGGGCAAAGTTTAGTGAGCTCGCCAACGAAGTTGTTCTTTGTTGGGGTGGACGACGTTGTTTAAGTGTAATACAATGGAGGAGACAGTATTCGGAGGAGTACATGCGCTTGATGTCGATGGGGAATGCAGATGCCCAGATTTCTGATAACAAGACGGGGTATACGCACCGACCAGTCACATCCAGATCCCTATCGTGGAGCAGTTGTTGTTTGGTGATGCGCATTTGGTAGAATTGCGTTCAAATTTTCAATGTGGGGGTTGAAGGTCAGTTTGCAATCGAAGATAGAGAGAAAATCTTTATTGTACAGTAAAGATACAATAATGTGCCCGCCACAGCCAGGAGGCCAGGGGCTTGACAATTTTATGGGGTGATATAAAAATATGTACAGTATAACAGAAAGATAACGTAACATTAAATTAACTTAAAAACGTGGCATTAACCATTCATGTTGTGAGGCAGACAGTACACCAAGGTATGTTCACGTTCATATGTACAAAGCACATATTTAAGCATATTCACACAAGTCAGAATATTTCACAGTGCCAAATTGATGTTCGGTATTGCATTTTCTTGTGAGACAGTTCGTCGATTTGCCTGCGATGTGCCGTTCTGCGCCTCATAGCAGATAGCAGGGGGAGGCATCGGATTGAGTGGACATCAGGGGCCAAACAAAAGGGGAACAAGTTCGGCCAACGAGCGCCTGTAATTGCGATCAGAAGCGAATTTCTGCAGGTCAACTCCGATCATTAGCAGGGCTTGTATTGTAGGAAGTACTTGGTCAAGTAGGAATCTGTCACTGATCTTTAGCCTGTTCCGCTGTAGCTGAAGAAGAGGGGTGGCTCGTAAGGAAGGAAGTGGAATATGTCACTGACATATATCCCACAAGTCAGGGGAGTTGATTTTCCCAACTAGCATTTTGACTGTGGTCACAGTTCTCCTCATGCTGATTATTTGAGACAGCCGTGGGATTCGAAGTTGGTCAGCCATGCTGGTGGTTCTCTGTTGGGGAGGGGGTGTCGATGTTTGCGGGTTGCCCACTTCAGTATCCAGTATTCACTGGCGAGGATTGGCTTCGTGAAAGAAGGTACTGCGGAGGCCCATATTTCAGAGGCATACAGAAAGGTAGTATACACAATGGTTACCAGATATCTGATATCTGAGACCACCACAATTAAGATTGAGAACAAAACAGTTAAGCTGTGCGAACAGATTAAATACCTAGGAATAATCTTGGACAGAAAATTAAATTTCAAGCCACACCTAGAATATATTAAACAAAATATAAGAAGATACGCGATCCTCGTCGCTAGAGTCACTCGCAGGGACTGGGGACTCAGACGTACTACCCTGTCTCTGTACTACAAAGCTCTCTTCATACCTGCCATCACATATGGCTCCCCTATCTGGTACGCGAGGGCGGCACTAGAAGTGAATAAACGGATCCTCGAAACCATTCAGAGGACCATCCTCCTTACCATGTCGAGAGCAACTAGAACGACTAGTACAGCTGCCCTCCAAGTCTTGGTAGGAGTTCTGCCCCTAGATCTCGAAGCTACCTGCTGTGGTCTGCTCTACCATCTTGCCAGAAACACATTGGCTACAATGTATGACCTCACCACTGACATCACTAATGACCGCAATTATGAGAAGAGAAGAATCACCGAACACCTCGTCCAGATTGAGCAGAGGAGATGGAGCAACACAGAAAAAGGTGCAGTGACCAGAAGATTCCTCCCCACTGTCACCAAGCTGTACCCTAAGGCGCCAGCGTGGTTTCACCCTGGTCGAAATACCACCTTCCTGCTTACAGGGCACGGCCCGTTTAAAGCTAAACTTCACCAACTTGGCATCATAAATAACGCGGACTGTCCCTGTGGCAACCCAGAGTCCTGGAGACACTTAATGTTTGAGTGCGATTTGTATGATGACCTACGACTACGCCTAATCCCAGACAACCAAGAACCCAGACTGTTAGACACTAGAGGGCACTCAGTCAATATGCCCAGGATCTATTTTCTAGAAGGAAAACAATGATAGAAATATACCAAAGGCAACCCGACTAGAAAGAATGCAGGAGGTCAAACAAAAAAAGAAAAAAAAAAAAAAAAAAAACTCAGCATACCACAGAAATTTAGGATGATTTGGATGGCCTACTGTCGACCTAAAATTGCACTCCCTTGTGCGGTTTTTTTTTTCGGGGAGGGGGTATTTGCTCTTCTCCTCTCCTCCCCATATTATTATTATTTATTTATTTTTTATTTTTTATTTTTTAAAATTTTTTTCTATTTATTTATTTTTTTATTTATTTTTAATTTTTTATTCATTTTTTTTTAAATTTTTATTTATTAATTTTTCTCCTCTCCTCGCCTCCCCATGTCGTGGGGCATGGGCATGCCCCACTGAAAATGGGGGAGCACCTTCCTATCCGACCCCTCTTCTTCCTATTCCATCCCCCCAGTCTTCACCCTCCCCTCCCAACACTTTCTCTTGTACAGCGACTGCCCCACATGTCCAAATTTAAATCTCATCAAATTTTGCCCGACCCTTTAGGCTCTCTAGAAATAATTCTTTCAACGAAAAACCCCACGCAGCGCTTTCTAAATGCAATTTTACTTAAATCAACAGCGATAACTCCAACCTTTATTTTAGGTCCTCGTCACCGAAATCCCAGGAAAGTAAGTGGCAGGACCTGCCAGAGTATAATTAGTCTCTTGGTACACCCGGTCGGCGTCCCCGTCGCTAGGTATGGTAACGCCTGGTCCCAATGGGGGCCCGGCGGGCAACAGGCCGGATGAACAATGGGCACAACAAACCACGTACCACATGACCCATACATTATTTTTAAACCCTGGCATAGACAGGGTACTGTCACTCGATACAAAGAACATACGCGGAGATGGGAGAAATCCCCGGAGCCGTGAGACCCTCAACATACCTATACCTATATCTATTTGTTGTTCTTGCGTCTGAGTTATGAAGAAGATGTTGAGGGGCAATCCAGCGCATTCGGCTGATCTTGAGTAGAACACATTCGATGTGACAGTTGAACCTAAGGTTGGGGTCGAAGTTTACAGCGAGATCTTTGTGTTTAAGACGACTCCGAAGTTCGTATGCATCTTGATCACTGGAACCTTTACATCTGATCAGTTGTGCATCTGATTGGGTCAGTTCCGTGCATCCGATCAGTCGATTCTGGTTTATGTAAATTAGAATCGACTTATCAGATGCACGGAACTGACCCGATTCGATCTTTGCGACATTCCTAGCCATTCTGTTGCGCAATGTCCAGTCATGAATGATGGGGATTTCGCTGCAGTGTGGAAGCAACAATGACTTTTCAAATTTTAAAATCGTCCGTGACTCAAAGAACATCTGTTGTGTAAATGATGCCATTTATATAACAGATCATTAAGGGTGGGCCCACTGAGAGTCGAGGCACGTCGTCTGAGAAGCAAACGGAAAAAGGGACAGAGTTCAACCGCAACTGAGGTCAGGCAGTTAAAGAGGAAATGAGCCAGGAGGTTGATCGATGGCTACAAAATTCCATCGATCAAGTGGAAATATTTGAAGAACTGTTCAGATTTGTTTGACTCGATCAAAAGATCAAGAAAAAGAGCATCGGCCTTGAGATCTGGTGTAGATGTGAGTTTATATAATCAGCAAAGACGGATTTGCTTTGGGAGTGACACCATATTGGTTTACAACCAGAAAGAGAAGAGCCGGGTTTTGATTTTGTGTCAGTTTTTGAAATATTTATAAGTCAACGAAGGTCGCTTTTGAGCACATCACAACACATTAGACAGAAATTAAATTTTTAATCGCGTTCCCCCTCTGTGCACTGACAGTATGTAAATGGTTAGGCGTACGTGTAACGAAGCTTTGAATCTTAGTATGTAGATGTCTCCCTCCCATCTTACCCGCTGTCCAGGGGCTGCTTATGAAACAAGCAATGAACAGACTTTACTAATAACGATATTCAACCGCAAACCTCCTTGGCAGTTGTGGCATTTGGCCTCAACAGGAACATCGAAAACCCACGATTCCATTTCTTAGCGGGTTTTTCATCCCACTTTGAAAGTGCGAGCAGCCCATACAGAGCGGTATTAACCCCTATATCGCACCCGAGGGACGCACGAATTCGGATGAGAAGTGGGCTGAATGTGGGATGAGAAGTGGGGGAGTGGTCTAAGAGAGAATTGGAAGAACCTTTTCTTTTTCTTTAAAGTAGATGGACAGTGATCCTTACTGCTGCCACTGACGAGACCATCCCTCGTGTGGCGAATGCTCGGGTGAAACTTGAGATATGGCGTCTAACCTCACCTTCAATCTCAGCGAGTGTTTCGATCGCGTCCTCTCCAATTTGCATCCTCTAACGAGGGTTCTTACCGCTCCTTACCAGCAGCGGCCATTTTGTCTCCATGGCAACTTTCTTCTTGACGCGGTCAGAAGCGAGGGTTTACCGCGTAATAACGGCGAAATGGGGAAAGACAAATCTCTTCTTTTAGCGTCCATTTTCATATCTCCATGGCAACAGCCGGAAACACCACGTGACCTACTGGTAACGACGCTCGCTGCATTAGAATATTTCACCCACAGCTCATCCGCGTACACGAGGGCGAGCTTTCCCCTTAAATGTCCCACCTTTAAAAAGGCAGAAAGGGAGGGGGACTCTGTGGGCCCTAGAGCACCAACGGGTGCCCATTCCCTTCCATTGATTCTCCAACGGGTGAGCAGTCAGCTGACCCCGTGCGTGTACCTTGACTCGGCACTCCGACGAAGCTCTAATTTTGTCAAAAAGTTGTCCGCCGGATTAGCCGATAATCGGATTTCGCCTTAAACACATCCCCCTAATCCTCTGCTCTTTTTTTCTGCATTATCGGCGATGGAAAGGGGAGGGGAGTTCTCATTGCGAGATTTCATGTCGGATGAGGGAGCGAAGCGCGCTGGTGGCTGATGAAATTCCGTGTCGTCTGAAATCCCACTGAGTGCGCTTTAAACCGCGGAAGGCGGTCGGAAGTTTGTTCTTCTTGTTCAGAAGCGGGGTGGGTTCGCTAATCGTTGACGACGAAGAAGCGAAAATGTACGATGCTCCCCTCGCAAAGGAAACCCGGTCTGGTGTGTGTGTGTGTGTGTGTGCGCGCTCGAAACGAATTCAAAGTTAAAACCAACTCGTCAGCGTGCCGGGAAATTTGGAGCGTTTTTGTTTTCGACCCCCCGTTGTTGGAGGAGGGCAAAATGCACGTTTCACTTTCAAGTTTCGCAACAGAGCTTAGGTTATGAAGGCTTTTTTTCTTCATTAAAAAACTAAACTTAAAAACTAATTTTTTGATTTATTTGAATACGAAACGAAATGGGTTTTTTGATCGCAGAAGAAGAAGAAGAAAATGAAGAAGAGGAAAGCCTTGAAACATCTCGATGATAAGTTTCGTAAAATGTTCTTTACAAAAATAGTACAACGATTGTAAGAAGCCCTGTTTACAATGATTACGTGTGTGTGTGTGTGTGTCCTGGTATCAAGGGTGGCCCCAAGGCATAGCCCATCTCCACCTAGTGGATCCGTATTGAATGTAGGACCTCTGCAAAGGAGCAGCCAACACCTGTGCAGCTGCTGTCCCCAGGCGCGAGTAGCCAGGCCTGTTTTTTTTTTTTTTTTTTTTTTTTTTTTAAACCTTTTACATGCCAAAGTGCACGAAATCCCGCACCCACTGGAGGTAGTGCAATACCAGTGGGTGCCCGCTATCCCGCTCACAGGCTGCCCAGGCCTGAGAGCCTGCAAAAAAAAAAAAAAAAACAACAAGACTGGAGCTCCAAAAACCCATTGAAGTCACACAGCCAAGAGAAACATTTTTAAAGAGACCTGCAGTTATGCCGACCGGGCTAGCCAGGTGGGTAAAGTGCCTGCCGCGCAACCCAAAGGTCGCGGGTTCGATTCCCGCCTCGGGCTTGGATCAAAGTACTGCAAAAACCTTGGGAGGTGCACTATGGCCACAGAAGCCGATGCGCCAACAACTACCAAACCAAAAAAAAAAAAAAAAAAAAAAAACCTGCAGTTATCAGGAGCATTATGTATATCAGTTATCCTATTAAGTTTAGCATGAACAAGGAAATAAACTGTTAACATTGATTACAGTATTTACATTACAGTGAGATTTACCAGTCCCTCTGTTTGACAGTTCTAGCAACAGAATTTGAGAATTATTTACGTTCGTTTTTACAGCAACATAAGTTGTTACTTACCAATAGTTACATGTATTTCTGGTTTGTACAATTGTAAAGACTGTCCAGTAGTCTAACTGTTCAGGAAATATATATTGTCTCGTTTAATTTCTTCCCCGGTAGAATCTGAGCTGGTAGAGTATTGGGCGATAGAAGTTCCTCGATGCGATTTCCATGAAGAAAGTTCACATGGTATTCCTGAGCTTTAGGCAGGAGAGGAAGTTCCCAGCATGCATTAAAGCACTCGCAGTAACACTAGCGTTCTTGCAGAAGGTTTTTCTGTACGTGTAGCTATAAATTATCAGTCAGAGAGCAGAAATTGGAGTTTTTTCTGTTCAGTTGGCTTGATGGCATTTCAGATTATTGCAGGATTCTTCTTATGGGGAGAAGATCTTATTTTATTTTATTTATTTATTATTTTTTTTAAAGAAAGATTTCATAAGAGAGAAGTGTGTTGGGGTGCACAGAAGTATGGGTATTCTTAACTGTACGTTAAGCAATTATTTACAATTCTTCGAGGTTAGCTTCCTAATAATTTAGGCCCGTTTATACACAAAGCTTCTTGGAATCCCATCCAGCATCACTTAGAGGAGAAAGGGGTCTACCTGTCATTTCCTGTTGCGTTGATGGCTATCTTCCGATATGTTCTTCACAAAAGTGAGTTAATCTGGATCATTATGACCCCGCAGTAGAGTTTCTAGCCGCAAGTCTTTTCTTGAAAACTGCCGCAGAGAACTGTTGAAATGTAGTGAAGACATCAGAATTTTCGATGAGCAAATGTACATTATTTTCTGAGAGATTATTTATTTTACTCAGCAGTACCTGTCTTTCATTCGAATAATCGTTACATTCAAAGAGAACGTGCTGCCATGTCCGCAGTGACAGAAAGGATCAGGCTCAAGGCTCCTTTCGAAAAGTTTAGCCCTGAGCGATCCGTGGCCAGTCATTAAATATGATGTAGTCATGCTAGGCACAAACCATTTTGAGACTGTGGGTAATGACGCGAATTCAACATTTGAGATGTATCTTCGTGTGACCTCACCGTGTTCACTTTCAGCCCATCTTTGCTGCCAAACAGCGGTGAGTTCCTTCCAGAGTCTTCGTTTTTCCTCTTTTATTCTATTCGTAGGGTCTGTTACAATGTTAAAAATATTTACAGAAATTCCTTTTTTGAGATTGTAGATCATACCCCTGTAGGAGATATAAAGGTCCAGAGGCAGGGTTCCTGCTAGAACTTGTAGGGCATTATTCGACACCGTCCGAGGAGCTTGTAGAAGTGTGAGCAACACCGAACGCTGTAATGAAAGAAGTTTAGTCCTGATCTTAGTTTTTGAGACCCTCCAGAACCAAACACCTGCTGCGTACGCAGCAATTGGTAGGAAGATAGTCTTATAGTATAAAGACAACGTCTTTTTGCTGAGGCCCCATTCTTTTCTGGAAATCCTTGCAATTCCAGCCGTGAAGTTTTTAATTTTCTCAGAAATTTTGGATACGTGAGTATGAAAGTTTAGTTTGTCATCGATTGTAAGTCCCAAGTACTTGGTGCTGGATACGTAGGGGATTTGTGAGCCATTTAGGATAACTCTGGGAGGTCTCCCATAATTGAATTGCTTTCGAAAAACCATGAAATTAGTTTTTGTAGGGAAAATTTTGAGCTTGTTTAGATTGGCCCAGTTGGATAAATCATCCAATATTGTTTGGATCTTTTGTTCCAAGATTGTTCTTGACATTCCAGTAACGCCAACCGCCAAGTCGTCTGCATATGCAATTTTTTTGCAATCTCCATTTTTCTTTGTCAGCCATTGGTCTAAGACTGCATTCCAGAGGAGAGGCCCCAGGACTGAACCCTGCGGGCACCCTCTGGAAGCAGTCGTGCTGTAAGTCAGGTGTTGGGCACAAACCTTGATCTGTCTTGAAAGTATGATCTCATAATTTGGTAGATATGATTATCACACATGGCTGAACGTAGCGACCCGAGGGCGCTCTCCCACCAGAGGGAGTCGAATGCGCCCTCGAAGTCCACGAACACCACCAAGACATACTTGCTGTGAGAGTCCTGGATGTATTTCAGAAGAGAAATTATAGCATCTTCGGTCGAGTGACCCTTTTTGAATCCGTGTTGATGATCTGAGCACAATTGCTGGTCCGATAACATGCTTGCAATTCTGGGAGAAATTAATCTCTCAAAAAGTTTCCCTAAGTTAGCCAGGAGGGATATTGGTCTGTACGCCCTTGGGTTTGTTTTGACTTTTCCAGGTTTATATAAAATTTTCAGTAGAGCTAGTTTCCAGGGTTTGGGAAAAAGTCCTTCGAGGAAGCATTTATTGTACATATTCAGTAGTATATTGGGAAACAGTTTAAAAAATTTCACAATTACCAAATTCTCTAGCAAGTCAATGCCAGGGCATTTTTTCTTATTGAGTTTAGCAGTAGCAACTCCTAGTTCCACGAGAGTGAAAAGGCAAACATCGGTAGATCCAACATAATTCTGGTTTTTCCTCCTGATCTCTGCCTGTTCTGGAGTATCACAGTGAGGTAGATCCTTTGGAAACAAATTATCAACGATCGTTCCGACAGTAGAGTGCCAGTCTGTTGTTTCTAGGTTATTACTAATTACAGTCTGATAGATATCTCCACTTATCAGTTTATTCCTCATTATTTTATATATGATCCCCCAGGGGTTGGTATTCCCAACATCTTTGACCAAGTTTTGCCAGCAGGTCCTCTTACTTTCAGATATGGCTCGATGGAATAATTTTCTTTTCTCTCTATAACTGTTTTTCAGCCTTTCAACGTCCTCGTTAGAAAGATGTCTACTACGCTGATATAAGCGTCTGGCTTGTTGAGTTTGAAGCCTCAAAGCAGAAAGCTGAGCGTTCCACCATGGCACTGAAGGCTTTCTTATATGTTTCCTTTTACTTGAGTTGGACATAGCTATATATAGATGTTGCTGAACAGTGTCTACATATTCTGAAGCCGATAGTTGGTTTAATGCTTCAGCATCCTCTCCATTAAATACTGTACGCAGATAATCCTCGAATTTTTTCCAGTTGACTTTATCCGTACGGTATCTTCTTAAGTCATGGACAGTCAAGTCATTGTGTTGGGAGTTCTTTGATATGTTGAACGTGATAGCCCTGTGATCGCTGTTCACCAAGGAGGGTTTCACGTCCCAGTTTCCAGTTTTGTCATCCATCCTTATGGAAGTAAGTGTGACGTCAATGTTTGATTCTCCGTTGGTAGTGGAGAAAGTAAATGGTTTATTTTGTACATTTTTAATACAAAGGCTGTGAGCCATAATTAAATTTTCAAATTGGGCTCCCCGAGGATCAGTGAAGCCACTGTTCCAGAATGTCGATTTGGCGTTCAGGTCCGCCGCCACCACCAAGTTATTATTTGCGAATTTATCACAGATCTTGTCCAGTAGGTGCAATGCTATTCAAGTATTCAAAGTATTTTATTATTATCTGCGGGCTCCAGGGTTTCCCCTATCCGCCGCTGAAGAGTAACTGTACATTATTTACAATTTGTGGTTTTACAAAACATCTTGATCCAGCATCTTCACAGGAATGATTACAAACATATTATATAACCTTAACACTTGCAACTAAGTTATTACAATTTGTTGAAGGCACCAATTTCTGTATTAACCTTCACAACTTATACAACTATACAGATAGTTAGGACCTACCAGTTGGGTTACAATGAGGTCCGGTATATCTTACAATTTATACAATTTATGATTTACAATTTATACAATGTAAGATTTACAATTTATACAATTTTAGATTTACAATTTATGTACCTTTTTTTTTTACAAGCCGAAGTCCCAGGACACCGTCCACCCAACAGTGATCCTGGCACATCGACTGATATATTCTGAATGCTAATATTGCCTTCCGGCAATAAATACAAATACATTTCCTCATCAGAGGTCTTGTAACAATACGATTAATACCAAGGAGGCAACTATATACAGTGGTAGTACACTTATTACATTACATATTTATTCTCAGCCGGCAAGTCCTTTCCTTCTGCGGAAAGCCTTGTCTGCAAAGTTAGCCAGTGCCTCATAATTTTCTTTACATTCTAAAAACTTGGTGAAGTTATTTACATCGTAAACTTCGGTCAATGCCTGAAGTTCAAATCGAATGTCTACATAATATCGACATTCTAAGATTATATGTTGGACTGTCTCCTCTGAGCCACATTTACAGAGAGGAGACGCAGCCAAACCCAGAGTAAATAACTTTGAGTTTAAGCTACCATGCCCGGATAAAAGGAAAGTTAGGTGAAGACCCGGGTTAAACCAGGGCCAATGTTTTTTGTCAAATTCGGAAACTTGAGGTATAAAAAGGGTAGTAATTCTTCCAGTGTTGGCATTAGTCCATTCGTTTTGCCATTCCTGGAGGAACTGGTTTCTTAATCTAGTGTTGTCTTCTTTCACTGGCACGTCTAGGTTTACAGAAAACTGGTTGAACTGTGCCGCAATACCCTTCCTTCTACAATACTGAAAGTAATTGTACAGCACTTCGTATTTAATTGGTAGTTTGCCGTTGATTACCTGTAACGCCGACGTTGAAACTGTGCGACAAGCTCTTGAAGTTGCAAGCAGGAAGAAGCGCTGGGCTTGAGTCAAGATTTTTTCCACCATGACTCTGCGTATACTGGGGCCCCAAGCGCCCGCAGCATAACAGACAATAGGAATAAATATACATTTGTAGTACAGCTTGAGAGTAGAGGGTTTCAGACCCCAAGAACCTTTGGTAATTCTGATTATTTTGCCTGTCAAAGTCTTGATTTTGCTTAGTACGTATTTAGCATGGGTAATGAATTGAAGTTTGTTATCTAACATAATTCCTAGGTATTTGTACGAGTTAACTAATTTTATTGATTGTTCTTTAATCTTAATACATGGAGGTCTATTTGGGTCTAATTTTCCTTTGAGAAGAATTTGTTTTGTTTTGGGAACAGAAATAGTTAATTTATGTGTACTACACCACTCATCTAGGTCTGATAGGACTTCATTGGCACGGATTTCAAGTTGTAGTCTGGAGTTTCCAGAAACAAGGATAATTAAATCGTCTGCGTAAGCCATCTTAGTAGTGCAATTATGTTCGGTAGCCAGCCACCCATCAAGGACACATTCCAGCATACTGGTCCGAGAACTGATCCCTGAGGGCAACCGCGAGTCACAGGTCTCGCAACAGAGCAGGATCCACTGGAGACCACAAGTGAGCGATTCTGGAAATAATCCGTGATGAGACGGTAAATAGGCACGGAGACCCCGGCCTCTCGGAACCTCTCCAGGACACTTTGCCACCAAACAGTGTCAAAGGCCCCTTTGAAGTCCACAAGGAGGCCGAGGACATACTTTTCATTGGAGGCTGAGACGTTATTAATAACTAGGTTGATGGCATCCACTGTAGACATCCCAGCAGTGAAGCCAAACTGATATTTGTAGTTTAGATTTCTTTCTCTATAGTGCTTTTGGAATCTCGCTACAATCAACTTCTCTAGTATTTTTCCGAAGACCGGAAGTAGAGCAATTGGGCGGTATGAATTTGCCAGATTTGCTGTTTTGTTGGGATTCTTAATGAGTAATTTAAGATTTGCTTTTTTCCAAGGAGAGGGGAAGGATCCATATTGTAGGCAGGCATTAAAGAGGTTCATCATCAGTTGGGGACAGGTGCTCCAGATTCTTTTTATTATGGTAACTTCTAATAGGTCCAGTCCAGGGCATTTTCCATCACGCAAAGTCTCAACAGCAAGGCCTACTTCGTTTCTGTCAAAATCATCTTCGTGGCTTTGGCCTATGTAGGAAAGATGTTCTAAACGAATGCCTGTTTGTACCGGACTTTCTGGTACAGTTTCATCCTGCATAATCAATTCATCCAAAATTGTTTCCATAGTCTCGGCCCATGTCAGGGTTTCGGAGTTATCAGGTCTAAGTACAGAGGAGAATATTTCCCCCGGATGAATTTTGTCTAGAGTCAGCTTGTAAATCAAGCCCCAGGGCTCCTGGTCCATAGTTTGTTTAACTAAGCGTTCCCAAGCGGAGCGTTTTTCTTTGTAAATATTGTTGAAATATGTCCTTCTCGCGTTTTTGTATATTTCATTCAATCGGTTTATCTCATCTTCAGGTCTACCATCTCTCCTAGCTCTCTGAACATCTCGTCTTGCGCTCTTTGTATGATTCCTTAGAGTAGAAAGGTTCTGGGACCACCAAGGAACCGAATTTTGCCTTCTCTGTTTCTTCTTAATCGTCTCGTCGCATATTTCGGTGATGATTGCCATCAATTCTTTTAGATGCTGGTCCAAAGTAAGGTCTGTCAGATTTGTCAGTTTTTCCTCCGTAAATTTTTCCTTAAGTAGTTTTTCAAAAGGATTCCAATTGATTTGTCGAGTTTTGTATCTTGGGAAGTCATGAGTTCCCCTCAAAGCTGCTGCGTTTTCATTAGATATTATGTCAAAGGTTATTACATTGTGGTCGCTTACCGACCAAGAGGAGTGAACAGTCCAGTTTTCTATGCATCTCCCGAATGTTGCATTCGACAGAGTGACATCTATGTAAGACTGACCAGAAGGGGATGAATAAGTGGGCAAATGCCCAGGGGTGTTCCAGACAATCAATCCGTTAGTTATTATTAATTCTTCCAGTAATTCACCTTTATTATTCGTTATGGGGCTGTTCCACATGGTGGAAGAAGCATTTGCGTCGGTCATTATAACTATCTTTTTGCCTGATAACCTAATTAAAGCTGTCTCAAGGAAGTTTAGATAAGGCTCAATTTGTTGAGAATGCTGTGAGCACTGCATGTAGATTGAGATGAAGAATATTTGTCCAAAACTGCCTTCCAAGCATGCACATGCCGCATGCTCGGAGCAGAGACCATTTACCCTCGTGACCGTGATCCGCTTGTCCGCTATAACGAGAGCTGCCCACACCCTTGACACAGCATTTGCACCCTGTCCTGTAACAGATACATTAGATTGAACCACCCTACAGCCGTTTGGTAATCCTTTAACTTTGCCTTTGTAGGAGTATAATTCCTGAAGTCCTAGAATGTCAATTTTGTGATCCGTAATTAATTTGGAGATATCACTCATTGCAGATGCAGAACGCTGGCAGTTTAACTGTAATATTTTTAATCTCTCACCATGCTGTACATTTTTTATCTTACTGAATGTAATTTGTGCGAGATTTGGTAACCTCCTGAGCTCTCAAGAACTCGGGACACTTCGAGTCACGATATGAGTGATCTGATTTCCTCTTTTTTATTTTGCAGTTTGGGCATGTAACGGGTGATTCAGGAGTGGGACACGATTGCGACTGGTGACCTTGCAGTCCACAATGCCCACATGTGTAGTCCTGCTGTCTACAATATCTAGCCGAATGCCCATAGGCCAGACACTTAAAACAACGTGAAGCGATAATAAAATCCTTCACGTTGTGAACCGACCAGCCCAGGTAGACGCGAGCATTTTTTAATATTATTCGCCTGATATAGGCAGGAACTTCAATTATCCAGTGTTTGTTGTTTTTGTTTTTAGCGTTAATCTTAAATCTCACCTTAACCCCCTTTTTGAAATCTTCCTCACTAACATTGTGCTCGCACAGGTTTTTGACATGCAGATCCTCCAAGAACTCTTGGTCTGACATATCTTTTTGTACGTCATAGATTATCACAGTCGGGTTTAGTTTTCGGGGCGAGTCTACAATTAATTTGTGTTCCCCAAATTTCGGGCAGTTCTTTAATTTAGTAATGTCTTCGTCAGTGGCAGTTTCAATTGCAACGCCTTTTTCTCTAACTTTTGTGATAGATTTTATTTTAATCCGTTTAAGTTCGGATTTAAAATTCGTTGCAATCACCTGTTTAACTTCTTCACTCGTTTTTAATTCACACTTTTCACTAGCTTTAATCAACACTACATGCTTTGACCGAGTTCCCGAGGGAATCAGTTCAGCAGCAGTCTTTATGCCTGGACTCGCTGCAGCCACCTTAGCATAAGTGGCCACAGGGGTGGACGTAGGCAAAACTCTTAAGTCTAAATTTGTTTTTAACCTCTCATTGTCGATGGTGAGATCAATCACCAATCGTTCCATACTGTTCCAGATTTTACCAGCTTCCACCACCATGAGGGGGGTAACGGTGGATCCTGACTTAAAAATATCTAGAAAATTATTTTTCAGAACACTTAAGTAATCTAAATTACCCGGGTTATTTACCGACTGAGAGTCAGCTGCACATTCAGGTGATCCCAGTTGGGGTAATTCCTTCCCTAGCATTTCTATAAATTCGTCTATAGGTTCTTTCAACCCAGTATTTAAAAAGTCTGGAGCTAATATTAGATCTCCAGGCATGTCCGATAAGGAATAATCATCAGACATCATTACACTGGTTAACGGTTTTCCTGTGACTAAAACTAAACCACACCTGGAAGAAACACCTGACTTTAATTTAGTTCAGTAAGCCTTGAGATTTCGTTCACACCAGGAGCAGTCCACAAGAAGAATTAGGATTAAGCGATTTCTGGCCGCGCTGTATAGCAGTCACAGTCTTTGTCCTTGCAATCAGTCCAGCAAGGTAAGATCAGTTGGAGTAAGGCTACTTACTGCAATGCTATATGCACATCTTCTGAGGGGGGACAGTATAGTGAAGTTAGGTAAAAAGAGATGGAACTAGAGGATACGAGGATACAGGTAGCATTCGCTGAGCATTCTCCTGTAATCGCAGTAACAACTAGTTCGTTATTAAACACAACAATTGCAGTTTTGGGTGGAGAATCACAAGTTGCTATGATTCTAGTGGAATTGGGGTAGCCCATGATTTTATGCGCTGTTCCACCTACTTGGGATGAATAATATGGTTCCTGTAGACAGACAATATCATAATTATGTTCTATGGCTACGTTTCTGATCTCATCAGCTGCGGCTCGAGAGCGCTGTGCGTTTATCTGTAAAATTCTAATTGTGTCTGTATTTTGAGAATAGCCAAAGTTATTTCTGCTTGTAGTTGTATTATCCATCAACGATACGCTTATTTGCTAGTTCCATCGCTTTTAAAAACTCGGGGCACTTTCCATCCCTGACTGAGTGATTGGAGTCCTTGTTCTTGCATTTACAGTTTATGCATTTTGGTGATTCTTCTCTGTTGGGGCACTCCGCGAAGATGTGACCCCCATTGGCACAGTGACTACATGACACGGTTTTATGAGAGCAATTTTGTGCAGAGTGCCCGTAGGCCAGGCACCTGAAACATTTGTTAACTACGGTGAATTTTCTGAACTTATGCGATGTAAAGCCTAAATATATTCGATTGTTTTGAAGTAAACAGTGGAGAAGTTGAGGATTGAATCCAATCACCCAGTTAGTAATACTGTTTCCAGAACCTGAGCTGAACCTAAATGTTGTACCCTCGTTTACCTCCTGTTGTGAGAAGGAATAATCTTTTAAATTTTTATGATACAGGTCGTCCAAGATATCTGCCTTACTATAATCTTTTGGAACTCCATAGACTAAAATTGTTGGGTTTGACATTTTTGGCTTTTCTATTGAAAGTCCTGCATTCTTGAGTGCAGGCAAGGTACAGATTTTGGTGGCATCAGATGAGTTTGTAGTCTCTACTAACAAACCCTTGTTCCGGAGGAGTCTGATGTTCTTAACTTTCATTTCTTTATACTCGGTTTTGAGTGTGTTTGTCACCGCATTCCTAATGTCTTGACTGGACTGTATCACTGAGTTAGCAGTGGATCTTAGGATTAGTATATTGCGTGGATCACCAGGTCGAGAAATCCAGGGGGTTTTGGCAGGCTCTGAATGGGCCACCATCTGTGGTTCATTTGACATTTCTGTTGATAGTTGTCTAGGCTTTTCGCCCCGTCTTCCGGAATCAACTTTCTCCAATGGATGGGATCGCTCGGGATCAAGTCGGCCCCGATTTGATTTTGCAGCCTCTGCAAAAGTCTTTTTTATCAACGATTGATTTCCTCCATGGGAACCTCCTGGGGAGAGTATATGTTGATTAAAAATATCTGCCCGACATTCTGTGCTGGTCGTCTTGGCCTTCAGCCTCTCGTTATCTATTATTAGAGACATTGTTAGTGCCTCCATGTCAGCCCAAAGGCTGTGAATGAAGTTTGATGCAATTTTCGTAACCATACTGGTATCTGCTGACATAAAATCTCCGAGCGCCTTCTTTATTTTTATAACTGTGGCGTGTACAATAGTTGGATCCAAAGAAGCTCCAAGATCCAAGGTATCGGTGAAAGACGTGCTTTGAACCCCTGTTGTCTGGGAGGGGCTAATATTTTCAGTATTTTCTGGATTTGTTGGTTCAGTTTTGTCACCAACTGTGCCAGTATCTTTCTGTACTGTATTTTTAGACTTTGAATCTTCCGGATTAGTGTGTACGTTTTGGTGTGAACTTCCATTTTCGTGGTCTAGTGTGTAAGTGTAAGTGTGTGTTGTTGTCTTACGGCACCAGGGATTTCCCCCATCTCCGTGTTGCTTTCAGTGTGGTGAACCAGTTCACTGGGAAATGCCAGAGATTTAAAAGTGTGTGGGAATTGTTCATGTGTTGTGTTCTGTACCGTTGTTCATCTGGTCATTTAGTCGTTGTACCCCTATTGAGGCCCAACGTTGTCCCACTTACGCCCCGTGGAGGCAGACCAGGAACCCAGTAGCTGTAGATTCACTCTGGCAGGTCCTGCCGCTTAATTTCCTGGGATTTCGGCGGCTAGGACCTTAAAAAAAAAAAAAAAAAAAAAAAAAAATTAAAATAAAAAAAATAAATAAATAAAAATAAATAAATAATAATAATAATAAAAAATAAAAAATAATAAATAAAAAATATAATAAAAATAAAAATAATAATAAAAAATAAAAAAGTCTGTTCGCTCTCCTTGAACAGAAACAGCTCCAGCGCGGCCGTGTTGATCAAATTGGGTGAAATACACCTGGCTGTCACTGGCGTGCCGCCTTCTACTATGCTGCAGTGGGCAGGGCGACGCCAGGTGGGAGTCGAGCAGCAATTTCGGGGGGGAATACGGTACTGATTGGAAAGGGCTCCCTTGTCCATTCGTCGGCTTTTTCCGACAGCAGTAAGCAGTGAATTTCGCGCGGGCTGCGCTTGATAATTTTTTCAGGCTTATCTGGGACAGACCTGAGCAGCTTTGGCAAATTTGGCATTTGCACTTCGAACATTTGATTTAGACTCCTTTGCAGTCTTTATTAACCTCTTTTTTGCATAATTTGCAGTTGTCTGTATTTTTCGGTCTAGTCTCCCCTTCCATAGAGAACGGTATGAATGAGAGTGGGAACTACGTACAGTATATGGCGCGCGCACTCAACATAATCCCGTTAGTCACTGCTGCAAAACCGAGGCTCTCCCCAAATGTGAAAGGGACCTCCTGCTGTACAGTGATTGCCGCAGGCAGGGAGGCGACACGGAGAGAGCGAGAGCGAGGGAAAACACTGTTGGTCAGTTGTGCTAGTGTCCACTAACTGCCATCGTGCTATATAAGAAATGACAAGATATCGTCCATCTTGGAAAAATTCATTGTCGCAGGCCAAAAAGGGAAACTTATAAAATACTTATCTTTGGCTGGAGCAACGCAGCTGAAATTTCATGCACCAGTAGACAGGCACTTACTGATGACCTCTGTATCACTTGAACGGTCGAGCATTCACTGTAATTCACATAAATCACCTTTAATTAGGAGCACGAAATGCACCAGGTATATAACTAGACGCCACCTAGTGTATTCTTACAATGATTACGGGGGCGCACAGGGGGAGGGGGTTACGGGGGCGCACAGGGGGAGGGGGTTACGGAACACGATATTTGATGAGGAGAATATTCTAAAAAGAAACGAAAATTTGTAAAGTGACGCCATCAGATCGCAGCTAAATTGCCGCTGGGGGAAGGGATGGGAGCTAGGGACTGGCGGAGTTCATCGGTTTCGCGTGCTGGATGACCACGATTGTGGGTCGCTCAATGCAGGTATTTCGAAGGCGCATTAGGGTGGGGATCGCCCCACCAGTCCTCACCCTAATGCGCCTTCCAAATTCGTCGAACTTGGTAGTTCTCGCTCTACTAATGGGTGCCCTACTAAACCCAGTCCACTAAGAAAGCCCGAGAGTGGATAATATACCCGGCGAAAAACCAAGACGAGTTGCAGATAAGGAACCGCAACTCAAAGCAGCATTTAGGCAGTTGGATAGCCTCGGAAGATTCTTTCCAGCAAACACCATCCAGCTCTTTAACAACCTCAACATCAATCCTGAAAAGCTCTGCAATTGCAAATCCTACAGAAAGGAAGTTCTCAGAAACTCTTACTCGCAAATACAGATGTAAGGATACAGTTTCAGCACCTTGTTCGGCCAGGCACAAGCCACTGGGCTTTAGGAAACCCGACCTCATCAATGTGTAAGGATTGACCTACCTACACAACTGTAATCCCCACAGAAGAAGAAGAAGACTGCTGGAAAATTGAACTTTAAAATTTTATTTTGCCGTATCACGGTCATTCGTGTTGTTTCATATGCTGTACGTTGTTTTGGCTGCTGTAAATATTTGTGTTTATGTAAATATGATGAAACTCTTCCCATTTGTGTGTGTTTAAGCAGAAGGTATGCTTCAATTGTCACGGTATTATGTTCTTACCAGTTTACAGTAGTAAAAGCCTTTGCGAGTAATTAATAACTCAAATATTCCAGACAAAGTGTACTTATAAATCAGATATTATGTATTTCATGTATTTTATAATTGTATTACATTTTGTAACATAGTTCTATATGTATGGGTGTGATCACCCCCTAGCCAGTGGCTGTAACTGGGTGTTCTCCTAAGAGAAATAAACTGATAATGATAATAAAAAAAAAAGAACAGGAAGAGTGTAAAAAAAAAAAAAAAAAAGTTATGATATCAGGGTCTTCCCCTGTAAATGATTACATCTACCCATATTGCGGGTGTTCTCTGGTCGGTTTTGCCTGTTTTGTTGGACGAAAAAAACCCGGTTTCTGGGGGGGGACACCTTGATATGTACGCCTGAGACCGACTAACTCAGCCACAGAGTGAAAAAAGCCCAGTAAAATTCCTCCCTTCATCGACGGAATTCGAACCCGAACTTTTATCCACCCGAGGTGGGGAGGACGGTGACGATACCAATCTACTACCGCGCAGACGTAGAACGAGTGTAGTTGTAACCCACTTCCTCGTGGCGTGGACGGGTACTAGAAAGGATGACGGCTACAAGGAAGCAGCGATCGCCCTCCTTATGATGGCTGTTTCCTTGTGGCGTAGCAAAGAGGCCACGAAGAACGAAACGTCTTGGCCTTTTCAATGCCGCACGTTTTTGATCTTTTTATCTGAAGCGGAACACGGATTTTATGACGACTGAATCTTAATTTTCGATCAAAAGTCTCACCGGAATCTCTTCGGATTTGGACGCAGGGCTTTGAGTGAGGGAGGTTCAGTTGTCCGCTTAACTTGCGAGTCAGAGACTGCTCCATTTCTGAAAAAGACGGTTCTGAGGGGTCTTCTGCTTCGTCTCTCGAAGCTGCTGCCGAACAATCCTAAACACCTTTTAAAGAAGTAAAGTTCCGCCTTCTTCTGAGGCGCAACCGGCAGAGGGGTTTCCATTAATTATTTGGAGAACGAATACGCCGAGTACCGCGCTGTATTTAGTAGTCACGCCAGCTTGAACCACAGTCCACTAACAGCGTCCACGCTTCTTCCCTCTGCACTCAACAGTCAGCTACGCGCGAAATTATAATTCGAGTGCAGTTAAAACAGGGTTCAGTACTCGTCAGAGGCTCACACTTTTTGCTTCTTCACAACTGATCACAAGAACACGAAGCTGAACAGAAGTCCAAACTGAATTTCTGCATTTTGGTAATAACTAAGGCCATATTGCTTCGGGATATCATTCCCTGACCTTTCCACATCCTCCGTATTTGGTGTTGACGGTCTCGAACCCCGGTCTAATCAAGAAGCGTGTGCTACGCACTGTCGCTCCTGCTCACCTGGCTACGGAGGCACCGCAAACTGAATTGTCGACAAACGGAGAGGCCCCACGTGGTCAGTGAGGATCCCGGAAATGTATTTTGGCCGAACAACGAGGTGAAAGGGAGCTTTCTCATTCCGAGGTGGGTGGGATGGGATTGCGATCACCGAAACATAACACGCTGGCGATGGCATCGTGACGCCATTCCTACGGCCACTTCAATGGAGAAACGATTTCGTTCTTCTGACCTTAATCCGTACCGCATCCGTCCCCCCCTCTAATCCCACCAGACCGAAGCCGTAATGCTTAACTGCGTGGGTGCGCTCTGGCGTTGTTTGAAGTAGCTGCACGTGCGGAAGAAGCAAAAAAGGGAAATTTTGTTGTTTGTCTGGGGAGGGGGGGGGATCGCCGATGCTGGTCAGGAGGTTGTAACAAACCGAGTTCCGCGGCCTTAATTTGCTCAACGAGATTACCGAACAAGACTGACCTCACGAACGCAATTACGACGGGGCAGTTCCGCGGAATACCAATGCGGCTTTATTAGTTTAGCGAGCGAACAATTGGGGAGTTCACCTCGATTTCAATCTTCCGCAATTGCGGGCGAAACTTTCGTCGATGCGACGTCTGCGGGCCACCCGTAGTCGAAGAACAGGTGGGGCGGCCGTGGGACAGTTTCTATTCATCCGCCCCACATACCCCCACGCGACCGCAACACGTGCGATTTCATTCGCGACCCGTACAAATATTCACTGTCGTCGATAGGTGGCGCCCTCCTCCTGTACTCTGCTTATACGGGGCTCAACTTCTGACGCGAATTTTACGACAGGTCAGCGTATTTTTGTTATTATTATTATTATTATTATCTGTTTATTTCTCTTACGAGACACCCATAGACAGCACGTGGCTAGAGGGTGTGGTTACATTATATCATTATATACATGAACTTATTTACAATATTTGGGGTTGAAAAAACACAGAGTATGTGTTAATGGATTAATTGCAAATGGTTGTTAAATGCTAATTATTATTATATAAATTATTAAATTAGTCTTCTCATTATATTTATACTTGCCGATACACATTAGCAAATATTTCTGTCCTATACATTTTGTCTGTACATAGTTTCTCTGCATCTATATTTAAATTATTAAAATAATTCACAGTATTTGCTGGGAAAAATCTCCCCAGAGAGTCCAATTGAGTCAGTTGGCACTTGAGACTTGGTTCTTCTCTGTTTATTCTCGGTCGTATCATCCGGGGGCGAGTGATCACGTTTCCCACTTTCGGCGCATCTGTTCTCTCTCTCTCTCTCTCTCTCTCTCTCTCTCTCTCTCTCTCTCTCTCTCTCACTCTTCCCCCTCCGCTCCGTTAGTAGCTTTGCCAGAGTTAAGATGTTTCTGGTTGTGATGGTATACTTCCAGGGTGTGATGTCCAGATTGGCAGACAAGACCGCTCTTGAGATGGTAAACGGTTTCCCGGCGATCTTGTTTAGCCATCTCAGGAGCCAGTATTCTACTCCTAAGAAGGCCTTGATGTTGCTCTCAGGGGCTGATGACCAGATAGTCGATGCGTACAACGGAATCGGTGTAACGCATTTAAGGATGTATTGAATTATAAGATGAGGGCTTCGCAGACCGGTGAGTTCTTGTCTAGTGCTCCACAGTGCTGCGTATGTCTTTTTCCTAATGTGTTCGAAGTGAGGTATGAAGTTTAATCCTTCATCCCACTAAAGGCCAAGGTCAACATGTGCGGAAGATTTTTGGACTCTGGTATTGTTCACGAAAATTGTAATTTCATTTTTCTTCTTTTTATTGGTGAAGGTCATTTGGGCAGTTTTCTTTTCATTAAGTTTCAGACCAATGTATTGCAGATATTCTTCTAGCTTCTTGATTGCCTCGTTTGCTTCCTCTGATAGATGGGGTGCAGTTTCTTGTTCTTTAGCTGTTACAAAAAATTTCAAATCGTCAGCATATGTAATAAATTGTTCACAGTTTTGAGCTAAAAATGGGGCTGGTGCTATTGCGAAGAAGGTGGCGGACAATACGCCCCTTGAGGTACTCCCCTGGAGATACAGTATAACGAATATGATCGGCGGGATGACCGTTCTTTGCCATTTTCTATACAGTTTTTGCTTCCTGAGGAAACTATTTCGCGTTATTTTACGTGATAATTGGATGGCCGCAATTAGATGTTTTTTTTTTAAAACAAACAACGACTGAACTTTAGCTTAGAAGAGATGCTCCAAAAGAGCACTGCGTCTGAACGAGAAAAAAAAAGTAATGACTATCAAAGGCGAACTCGTTCAATATTCATTACTTTCTTAAAATCATATTCATTAATTTATGAAGTTAATTTTGCACGCAACGAATTTTATCGTTCACGATTCAAATGCAAAGCAAACCTAATCTCAGAATAAAATAATGTAATATTAAACATTCATCCGTTAATTTTTTTTTTTTTTATTATAATCCGTTTATTTCCATAAGGAAACCACCCCGGGACGGCAAAGTGCCAGGAGGGTGCTAAGTACATATCAGGGTACGAGATACTACGTGCAGTGGGTTACATATACTGTACACGTAGTCTCGTCCCAAAATATTTTGTACACATTTTATGTTTAATATATATACACATTGATGATTCTGTACATACATTATACAACTGATATATTTACAATTCACTAATAATTCCATCTATAAATTACATATTTACATAACTGTTACAGAAGGTATATTTGACATCGTATAAGCGGTTAATTAAAATTCCGTGGTCTCTTTGCATAACTGACAACCGGAAACGCAAAGCATGTTCACCACGTCATATATGACGGATTCTGGGGAAAAGAAAACGCAAAAGTTAACCTCGCTTTGGAGAAAATGTTGCTTTTTCGGCGATTAAAACTGCACCAAACCCGTTTTCCAGTTTTGCCGAAATATATGCGCACTCGCAGCTCCGTTTTAAAATTGCTTTTCTCCCTATTAAAAATAAGTGCGCTCTCGGTTCGCCCACATCGGCGTAAAATTTCGAAACCGTCGGAAAAATAAAGAAAATTACGGAAGGCGGCCAACAAGAACATGCTCCATTAGTTTCGGAAGATCGTGTTAAGAAAATTTCGCTCACTCACCCCAAATTGAAACTTTTACGAAGCTCGCTTTTCGCCTCACCGCCAACGGTTTGGTTATCTCTCACGTGACCTATCCTCCCTCAACAGAGATTTTAAAAGAGATCTTCTTCGCACCACCCGAGTACAATTGCCGCTTGTCCGCTTCCAATTAACACGAAGTCCCAAATTCACGCAAAGTCTGAAATCTCACGCAATACGAACTCCCTCTGACTAATACGAAGACGAATGGGTGATTTGGGAGTGAAACCCGTCAAGGGAACGTAATCTACCACCCTGTTACCGTCACGCCACTGTTCACTTAAAGCCCACTGAAAACCAACCTTACGATGAAGATGGCCGTTTTTCCCATTGCAGCACTTCTTCTGTAGGATGCGTTGTCGTTTTGCCAATGCATTAAATATTTGGCCACTAAATATTTAACATTTAGTGGCCAAACCGACCGAATATCCAAAAGTATCAAGAACCATAAAATAGCCCTTCACTTTGAAATGGTTGGTTTTTGTCACTCTGGGGACAACTTTTGCTAAAAGATCTGATGGGAGTTCAGCATTCAATCTATTACTTAAGCCACACACTGTTGTAAGATACAATATCTTAGAAATCTTTGTAGAGACGGGATACACTTAAACAAAGGTGGTGCAAAAGTTTTTGCCAGTATTATTGAGGATACCTTAAAGGTTCAGGGAAACTGCTAGTTAGGGGGGATGTGGGTAATACTGACACGCGTTTATCTGATAATATTGGTCAAAGTAACTCTTGCACATACCTCAAGAGTTCTTATCTGTTACCCCAACTGGACGTATTATCTAGATGTTCTGGGGGAAGACACGTTTCACGTGGGCGGGTAGCTAATGCGAGGGAAGAGAGCCTAAAAAACTTCAAGGGTTGTGTTAGGGTTGTTAAATATACAAGAACAATAAATCTTAATTGTTTATACAGTAACGTTAGAAGTGTCGTCAATAAAATGAGCGAATTCGAACTGCTGGTTAAAACAAGTAACGCGGACATAATAGGGCTTACAGAGACACCCGGAAATTGGGGATGATGAGTTTCAGTACGGCTTGTATAATGTATTTAGGAAGGATAGGTTAGATAGAAGGGGTGGTGGGGTAATGCTTCTTATCAGAAGTGATCACGGAGTTCTACGGTGGACAATGAAGAGAGAGATAGCAGTAATTAAAGGCAAAGGAATGGGTTTTAATTTCAGAAAAGGAAATTACGATGCCTTAAGGTACTACATGGCCTCTATTAACTGGGTAGATATCGCGCAGAGAATGAATACAATTGAACTGTGGTACGCTTTTAAAACATTAATCACAGATGCCTTGAATGCGTATATACCATTAAAAAAATACTCCACGAGGAGGGTTCCAAGTTGGATGACTAGTGAAGTTGCCGCATTACTTGAGCAGAAAAAGGTGGCATGGAAAGGTTACAGGGCAATAAAAAGTACTGAAGCCTATAAGAGCTACAAGATGATGTGTAATAGAGCCACAGAAAAGCTTCGACAGGCAAAGGCAGTTGATGAGAAATCACTAGCAAACAGAGCAAAGAGGGGGGGGGGATAAAGAATTCTTCACATATATAAATGCCAAAAAGAGCAGGACAAACCAGATCGGACCTTTACGTAAGGGAAAGGGGATAGTAATAAATACACCAGCTGCCATTGCAGATGAACTCAACAGTTATTTTGCATCGATATTTACAAATGAAAAGCCTTTTGTGGCAAAGGGAAATTGTGGGAGCGAAGTTAAAAAATATGTAATTAATGATATTGAAATTTCGCAAGATTATTTAATGAAAAAACTTTCGAGCCTACAGACCAGTAAGGCTCCTGGAGTTGATGGAATATACCCTATAATCTTAGGGGAGGCGGCAAGCGAGTGCATTGAACCATTGAGGCTAATTATGCGAGCATCACTACACTCTGGGGAGATTCCCTTGGATTGGAAAAGTGCCAATGTATCTCCATACATAAGGGTGGCTCGAAAAGTGAAGTGGGAAATTATCGACCTGTCAGTCTGACTTCAGTAGTAGGGAAAATCATGGAGGCAATGATCATGGGTGGAATTCAGGATCATTTGGATCGAATTGAAATTCTCAAGGATACTCAGCATGGTTTCGTAAGGGAAAATCATGTTTAACAAATCTAGTTCACTATTTCGAAAGGGTCACTCACGAGCTGGATTTTAGGGAATAATTTCGACATTGTTTATTTAGATTTCAGCAAAGCTTTTGACTCAGTCCCACATGAGCGGTTGCTTTATAAGCTGGAACAGGTTGGAATCACTGGGAAAATCCTTAGATGGATAGAAGGATGGCTTCAGGGCAGGAGGCAGAGGGTTGTGATAAATGGCTATTCCTCAGAGATTGGGTTGATGTAAGAAGTGGGGTTCCCCAAGGATCAGTATTAGGACCATTGTTGTTTTTAATTTTCATAACGACATTGATGAAGGGATAGAGGGCGTGATGTCTAAATTTGCAGATGATGTTAAAATTGGGAGAGTAGTTAATGATCACTGTCAAGCTGAGCTTCTTCAGAGAGACCTAGATAGACTTCAGGAATGGTCAGAAAAATGGCAGCTGTGCTTTAATCCAACAAAGTGTAAGGTATTACACCTGGGAAACAGTAATCCCAAAAAACTTATTCACTTGGTGGAGTTCAACTAAAGCCAGTACTGGAGGAAAGGGACTTGGGTGTTACGATACGGTCAGACATGAAATTCTCTGAGCATTGTAAACAGGTTGCAAGGAAGGCCCATGGTGTCCTATCAATGATCTATCGAACTTTTGCAAGTAGAGATAGGGACGTGATAATCCCATTATATAAGGCTTATGTTAGACCACACTTGGAATACTGTGTTCAAGTATGGAGACCGCACCTAAAGAAAGACATCGAGCTTCTTGAAAGGGTGCAAAGAAGGGTAACTCGCCTGGTGAGATCGGCAAAAGGGCGTCCTTATGAAGAAAGACTTCGAATATGTGGATTGCAGAGTTTGGAAACTAGACACCTTAGAGGAGATTTGATTGAGGTGTTTAAGGCTCTGAGAGGCATCAGTAAAATGAATGAGGACAAAATTTTCAAGATTATAAATGATGCTAGAACTAGGGGACATAAATTCAAGTTACGGGGGAGGAAGTTGTTTAGATTGGATTGCAGGAAGTTCTATTTTAGCCAGCAGCGAGTTATAAATTACTGGAATAAGTTGCCTTCATGGGTGGTAGAGGCCGACAGTTTGGGGAAATTCAAAGGTCATCTGGATAGTACTTTCGGGTAAGGGAAGCACATAGGATGATAGGTTTAATTTCCTTTTTATTTATTTTTTATTTTATTAATTATTATTATTTAGTTATTTATTTTTATTTTTTGTTTTTATCATTGTTTTGTTCGAATTTATTTATTTATTTATTTATTTATTTTATTTATATTTATTATTTATTTATTTTATTTTTTTTAATTTTTTTTTTTTTTTTTTTTTTTTTGCTGGTGCAGCATAAGCCATAGGCTTTCTTGCACCATGCGGCCGTTACTAATACTAATACTAATACTAAATCAAAGAAAGATAAATATATAAATTTTATTATAACAATGACGGGGTTGCCGTTCCCCAAACTAGAAGATTAATTGTAAGCGAAGCTTCTGGCACAGTATCACACATTACAAATCACAGATATTGTTTAAGATAGTGGGTCTCACGCTAATGGAATTAAATTAAGTGGAGTCTATATTTAATGTAACAGCAAATATACCTTGAAAATAAACATTAGAAAGAGATATAGGATCAGCGCCCACTACCTCAAAGAGCAAGCGAAGATAGCGGGATCGAACGTGAGAGGTCACCTGTTAGAATGGCAAGGGACGGATTGCTCGAGAGACTACAATAGGGGTACCAGTGGAGAGCGGCTCTTGTTTACTGTAAACAAAGTGGAGGTGGTCATTTTATAATAAGGCGAGACGAATCAAGTAAATGGACGCAGGTGTTTTCTGGATGGTTCTGGAAAGATTCTGAGCTTCCGGATGTACAAAGAAAGTTCGAGAAATTTCTGGAAACCGGAAGTCCCCTCTACACCGGAAGGAGCTCGGCCTTCCTGTCATGGGTCGAGGCAGAGTGTCGTGCAATAGGCAAATGAGAATGGAGATGATGATGGGAGATGGAAATGATTGGTTGAGAAGAGGAGGGCGATACGAAATTTCTGGGAATAAAAAGGGAAGAGCGCGCGAGAAAGGGAGTAATGACAGATTTTTTCGGAGAGCTAGGCTCGGGAAACAGTTCCAGGAAGTGATCCATCAGTAGAACCAGTTATGGTGAGTTGACTAAGTTCTGATAGTTTAAGTAAAGTATAGATAGGTTACAGAAAAGGGAACTTTCTCGAGATGGAACATAGAAGTCCGAAAGCGTCCACCGAGAGATATATTTAGGAGGACGGCGCGAGATAATGCTTACGGAAGAACACCGGACCGTCCTGCAGCCTACAGAGAGAAATAAAGTAAAGGGAAGCGACTCCCACTGAATGATCTGGCCCAGTGAAGAAAGATTTGACACCAGGAATGATCGGCAAAGCGAAGAGTATCCCTGGCAGATGTTAGCAGTTCCGAAGCCGAAGAAAAGCGATCTCAGACTGATGGTGAACCCCGATGCAGAGCAGAAAGTCAAAGACCAATCCTAGTATTGGCTGCGGAATTCAGCTAACCAGAAGTAAGCGCTTAACGGCACGTGTACCATTAGGTAATGCAAAAGACTGTAGCTAAAGATAGATAATGGTTAATGGGAATTCATTTGGGATACTTGTAGTTAATTCAATACTTATTCTATAGATAAGTGCAGAAATGTCATAAGGATTGATTAGTAAAAGGGAAGCTCATAGTTATGTTTCATCTGCCTAACTTTAATGAATGTAGAATAAAAACCTTTTGGAAGGGTTCATCAATAGGGCTGACAGAGTTATGTTAAGATGTATAACGTCCCAGAAGTAGAGGAGTGGCGCTGCTAACCGCAGATAGCCGAGATTTTCCTTGAAAATCCAAAGGTGAGACAGAACCACTAAAATTTAAATGGTAGCTTTATTAATGTTAAGGTGAGATTTGTCCAGAGAAACTTATCATTCGGACAGTTAGCTTAAGAAGAAGAGAATTGTATTAGCGAAGGATTAAAGGAAATATATGAGTAATAACTGTAGAAATAAATGTGATTGTTTTAATGAACTTTAATTGAAAAAGAAATATACAGTATATATAAACGCAAGAGTGTTACTGGCCCAATGGCAAGAAGATGATGGATAGGAAGGCCTAATGACCAGGATCATAATCCGTGCCATGTACTAATGTCAAGTGAATAATGTGTAATGATTTTTTTTATTTGTAAATATGTATTATAAAGTAATTGTAAAATGGTGTTTGGCCATTTCTGAACACACAGCAAAATCCAAAGGAGGAGTGCACTAATATAGAAACTCCCTCAGAACCGGAATTCTTCTGTGAGATACACACAAGGCAGATGCAAAGTGGGGTATAGTAAGAATATAAATAATAATAAATGAGAAAGGGGATTTTTAAGATAAGGGAGCTTAATAATAAATAAAATAGAAATAAAGAGACAAGAAAACATATATAAACCACCCCACCCCCCACTCTGTCTTGTTTGTGACCCTGCAACTCGCACAGTTACTGGTTCACAAGTAAGATATTCGCCACAATAACGCTCTTTTGTTTATTCTCCTTTTACAGTTATTCGACTCCGCCATTTTGTTTCATTCATTCATTCTCTCTTCACCTTCGTGGAACTGGTGCGAAGGAGGTCATCATCATCCTTCTCTGTAATACGATGTGCGCCCACACTTGGAATGTAGCATCCAGGTCCACAGCTGAAGAAATTGTGGAGAAGGCAATGGAGATCTGCGCCTCCTCAGTAAGTTCTGCAGAGATTGACAACTGGGAACCTTCAGGGCAGTTTTATTTGGTAGATCCCGAGTAGAGGACTAACCTGGAAATAAATGAGGAAGGAATACTTTCGCTGGTGAGTGAGCCAAGAACAAAAAGGCAGCGCTCTAGAAGGTCTTCGAGCAGCAGCAGCAGCAGCATAGTTGACGTTATCAAGTTTACCCTCGTGCAGTGTGTTGTGGAACGTCGGAAATCAAGTTTCGATCAGGAGGTCTCCCGATCGGAGACCTCCTGATCGAAGTACTGATTAGAGTACTGCAAAGAGTTGGAAATATCAAACGTACAAATATTCAAATCAGGGTAAAACGGAATGTACATATAAGAAAACTGGTAAAAAAATCCAAAAATATAAAATTGAACATAAAGTCACATATCCTGAAGACAGATTACGTTCACCTAGTCGATCCACTGATTATGATCTTAACTCTCTCAGAAACTACTTTGTTGGAATTACAGGATTTCCGAGCTACTCAAAAATATGATAAAGATGTTCAGTTGATTAAGAAACTGCCATTGTTAACACACAAAACTGAAGAAGAATTTAAGTATAGATAAACACAAGAAGATTCCTCGCAATTGATGGTAAGATTAGTGTCAAACATAAATGAAAAATTTCAAACATTACTAAACAAAATTCGCCATTAATTTCCATTATTAACATAGTCACGTCAGCCAATTCAAATGGTTCTAATAGTACTGTAAATTTAAAAAAACAAACTTAATCCCAGAAATTATTCCAGGTAATGAAGTTCTTGGTGATATAGAAACCGAATAATTCACTACAGGAGGATATTATAGATAAGGACTTAGCAAAAGAAGGTTTTCCTACTGGAGATTTAAATATTATCAAAATTATGGAGAATCTGGGTGTGGAAAATAACCGTATTAATATCGGTACACCAACTGAAATTTTACAGGATGAAGTTCACACAAAAAAAGATAAAGAGATAATAAGTATACTAAACACTAAGTTTCAAAGAAGCAATGATACCACTAATCAAGTTCTTTGCCCTTCATTAGCGGTAATCCCCGATAATGAAAATTAAAACAAAAAGTCACATAACGTCGGAAACAGAATCAATGGATATTGCAGGTACTGCTGATCTGGGAGAAAAGGAAACCGAATCATATTCTAAAACACCCCATAAACTTTGGTAAGAATTCAACGTAGAAAGAAGTTATAGATAGCCACTTAGCTAAAACGGGTCTTCCACCCGAAGGTTTATTTGCTATCAACTTGGAGAATCAGAAAGTGGAAAACACCGCCGTAGCCTTGTGGTCAGGCGCGCGGGTGCATACGTACACGTGCCTTGAGTGACCGGGTTTTAAGCCCGTGACTGCTGAATACGGTGCTGTTTCTTGTATTCTGTCTATCTTGTGAACTCCTCTGAGCGTTTGGTCATCCCGGAGTATAAACAGAAAATTTATTTATTTATTTTGTTATAGGTACACATTGTGGAACTTCACAAAGCGAAGCTCACATAGAAGTCGATAATGAATTAAGAGGAATGCATAATAACACGTTTCGAACAAGTAATATTGTTACTGATTAATCTACCTGCGCTTCATTGGGGACAATGCGAGACAATGGCTATGCAAATAAGAAAGGGGAAGTTGTACAAAATACTAATTATGTAAATAAGGAAATGAAAACACATACAATTCCAATAAATGAAAAAAAATATTAATAAAGATACCAATCAGGGAATGGAACTTGATAACGCTGAAAATTTTAAAGAAATTAGCTTAGCGCAGGTTTTGAATAATAATACGAGTAAAACTCAAAAGATACCCGTCTTCTAATAAGATAACTTCTGAAAAAGATGGGAATTTTAATCCTTATAATATCAGTTTCATTGGCGAGGGAGAAATGGGTAACATAACCACCATGGCCAAGGGAATCTCTTGGCGTGTTTCGAGATTATCTCCATCTACTAGTGAAGCTGACCCGGTGAATTACTTTAAAATAAAAAATAAGGCAAAACTGCAAGGGGAGAAAATAACATCTAAATACCCAGAGGTTTAAATTATTCCTAATTTAAAATTACATTTCATTAGAAAATTTACTCGAACTATTCTTAACTGAGAATAGCTTTCATGAAGGTGCCGTGATTAATTCTTTTAAATTCAAAAAGTAAAAGACAAGAAGGAACTTTAATAAAAACCACGTATTTTATAACAAAAATCGCATCATTAATCTTAAAGATAACGCTAATATAGTCCCATAGCAATTAAAACACACTTCAAGAGGACAACTGCATCGCATGAAAAAGAGAAATAAGGAATCTGGAAACAATCATTTTAATATTTATTTACAAAACGCTAGGAGTATTTTAAGCACGATTATTAAATTACCTATATCTTCAAAGAGGCCTGTAGGGCTGGGAAATTCCATACTGCAATAATTAAAGAAAACACCAGCCAAGGAAGAAGGAGACAGCAGTCTCCGAAAGCTTCAGGTTTTATCGCTTTTAATCCAGTTTATTTTAGATAATTTTATGGCTTCGGTATATTTTTAAAGTTTTATCGTAGTTTATTTTATCGCAATTTAATATTTTAGTCTTCCGATAGTATATCACATTATATTTTATTTTTGTATATTTTATTTTTATAGTTTTTTTTTTTTTTTTTTTATGAGAACCCCAAACACGAGAGGTATTAGAACCTATAGTACTTAGGACTGTGCTTGGGTTGGAGGTTGAAAAGATGAAAGAAGATATATGTTGACATTGGACTTGAACTTCTGTTATTTTCAGGAAATACGTACGAAGGAAGGTTGTTTCAGAAAACGGCAGTTGAATGAATAAATGAGGAAGATGAAAAGTTGGTTCTGTGGGTTTGAAGTTGGACAGTAAATGGATGTTGGCTGGTGGCGGCACGTGTTCGGACTGTTTTGAAAGAGAGAGCGGGAATTATAGAAGCCAATTCAGAAGAACAGTGCCCGTGGAAGTATCTGTAGAAGAGGCATGCAGCAGAAACAGTACGTCTATGAGACAGAGAGTGGAGAGACTCTATTACAGATGAATCATTAATTAATCTAACTGCCCTCTTCTGAATGGAATCAAGAAGCCTGAGAGAGGTTTTGGGGGCACCACCCCAGATGTGGGAACAATATTCCATGTCAGGGCGGATTTCCGATTTATACAGAGTGAGCAGCTGTTTGGAAGAAAAGTAGCGCCGAGAGCGAAGAGAAAACCAAGTTTTTTAGATGCAGAGGAAGCAATATTTGTAATGTGCTTGTGCCAAGAGAGAGATTAGAAGTCTGGGTAATCCCCAAAAGAGATATATCATTTTGCCTAGAAATCGCAGTGTCACTAAAGATAAGCATAGGAACAGAAGATTCCTTTTTGCGAGATATAAGACAAGACTGAGTTTTAGAAGGGTTGAAATCAACTAAGTTGTCTTTGCCCCACTGGAGAATTACCTGAAGATCGCCATTTAAGGAATCGGTAGCAGATTTTCGAGAAATTGAAGCTGATTGAGCAGGGCAAGATTTCTGAAATTGGAAAGTGGAATGCAATGTGCTATCATCAGCAAAACTATGGATAGGATTTCCAGTCAATGGAAGAAGGTCATTAATACACCAGAGGAAAAGAGTGGGGGAAAGAACTGAACCTTGGGGGACACCGGCACTAGTGGAGAAGTTAGAAGACAGAGAGCTATCTACCATCACCCTCAATGAGCAATCAGAGAGAAAACTGGATAACCAATTATAAAAAACAATTGGCAAACAAGATGGAAGCTTGTTTAGAAGACCTGTATGCCAAACACGATCGAAAGCCTTTGTGATGTCAAGAGCAACTTCTTGTTTTTCACCGAACCTTTCCATTGAATTAGTCCATAAATGGGTAACATACCTGTTCCCCTTTAAGGGGCTTAAAGGGGAACAGGTATCCTGTGTGTTATTAGACACTCAGCCTAAAACACTGATGGATCCAATATCTCTATTACAGAAGATTTAGGAGAAGTCCGGTTGGCCTGCCTCCCTAAAACCCACTCATGCACACCTTCTCGATGGTAAGCCCTGTTACGTCACTTAGGTGGCAACGAACGTGTTGAGTGGTTCTCTTCAAGACGCTTGGTCAGCGTGAAGAGGAAAAGACCAAACCCTCCAGCATATGAGAGCACAACAATACAAATGGTCCTCAGTCCCCAGCAGCTTTCACTCTCCCTCTTACGCAGCGAAAGGATCAGAGTGGAAGCATAGGATGCTAAGAATCTCTGGGTACGACCAGTCTGCCATGCACGGAAACTGAACTTGGCCTGTTATAACGTAAGAACAGTCATCGATGAAGACAGGATATTAGAGCTGGAAAAGGAATTAGAAAATGTGAATTGGAATATCAGCGGTTTGGCTAAAACAAGAAGAAGAAATGAATCACTTATAAGTTTATCAAGTGGAAATCTGCTGTACACCAATGGAAACAGAGAAAGAAGCGAAGCTGGAGTTGGCTTTTTCTGGTCCATAAAGACATATAAAACAATATTTTGGAATTCAAAAGAACATCACCAAGGTTGTGAAGATTACTACCAGGTACAAGCTAAAGGTTATAATGATTTATGCACCAACATCAAGCCATGATGATGAAGAGGTTGAAGAAATGTACACCGAAATTGAGAGTCTTCTAGATGAGCAGAAAACCCACTACACTGTTATTATGGGAGACTTCAATGCTACGGTTGGAAAAAGACAAAACAGCGCAGAAAGGGGAACTATAGAAAATTTTGGAATTGGTGAAAGAAATGAAAGATATATTGTGAATGATGTTACCGTTGTGAACAAGGCAAATGTTGGAAGTGATCACAGAATGGTAAGATGTACACTTGATATAGATGTAGGAAAGGAAAGGAAAAAACTGACTCGAGTAAATAATACAAAGGTCTTTGGGATAACAGAGGAGGAGAAAAAGCAGTATATACTGAAACTTAAAAACAAGTTTGAGCTTCTGCAGACTGCTCAGGACCAAGATATCGACGAGGAATATTACAACTTTCTGAAAGTGATAAAGCCCAAAAAACCTATAGGGAAACAGAAATACAAAGAAGAAAAAATTAGTCAAGAAACACTTGTCATGATGAACCGAAGACGACAAATGAAAAGCAAGAAAAACACTGACAGCGAGAAAATTGAGTATACTGAGTTATGCAAAGCCATTAGAAAGAGACTCAGAGAGGACATAAGAAGATTTAACACAAAAAGTAGAACAAGCATTAAGAGAAAACAAAGGAATTAAATCAGCAGCCATGAGCAGTAGTACAGAAAGACAAATGATATTGAAACTGAAGAATAGCGATGGTGTACTTATAAACAGCAGGGAAGGCATAATTCAAATAGCAGAATACTACTATAGAGAATTATACAAGCATCAGAGGAATGATGCCAGCAGTGGGGAAGATGGATTGCAAAGTAGCAACACATACGACATACCCGATATCCTTCTGATGAGGTAGAACATGCATTGAAGAAAATGAAGAATCGGAAAGCCCCGGGGGAAGATGAAGTTACTGTAGAGTTGTTAAAATTGGGAGGAAGAGACATAACACAAAAACTGGCAAGGCTCTTCACAAAGTGCATTAGAAAAGGTGCGATGCCTAAGCAGTGGAATAATGCAATCATAGTTTTGCTGCATAAGAAAGAGATAAATCAGAAATTGGAAATTAGAGACCAATTAGCTTGTTATCCCATATCTACAAGTTGTTCACAAGCACTAACAGATTAGAAAGAATACTTGATGAGAATCAACCAGAAGAGCAAGTAGGCTTTAGGATAGGATTCTCAACTATGGATCACCTTCACGTAATATCACAGCTAAAAAGAGAGAAAGCAAATGAATATAAAACACCATTATGCCTGGCATTTGTGGATTATGAAAAGGCATTTGACTCCATACAACATAAGGCAATGTTTCGGGCACTGGAAAGACAAGGCATAGATACTCCATATATTATGATTTTGAAGAAAATATACGAGAGTGCTACATCCTTTATTAGACTAGACAAAGACAGTAGCAAATTTAAAATCGAAAAAGGAGTTCGACAAGGAGACACAATATCTCCGAAGCTGTTTACTGCTGCCCTTGAGGAAGCTTTCAGAAGATTAGACTGGTCGCAGAAAGGAGTCAATGTGAACGGAGAGTACCTAAACCATTTACGATTTGCAGATGACATTGTGGTCATAAGCCACGATCCCAAAGAATTAGAGGAAAATCTTAATCAGTTATGCACAGTTAGTAAGGATTTTGTACTAAAGATGAATATGGCTAAAACAAAAGTAATGATGAACAGAAAGGGAAATAATGATTGAAGGAGCAGTAATTGAAAAGGTGGAGTCATATACTTATCTGGGACAAGTTATTAGCTGTAATAATGATAAATGGCTGGAAGTCAAGAGAAGAATAAATTTTGGATGGATAGCATTCAGGAAATATAGTCACATACTGAAGAGCAATATCCCAGTTTGTCTGAAACGTAAAATAATGAACCTCCTCAACATGACTTATGGAAGTGAAACTTGGGCACTCACTAAAAGAATGGAAGAGAAGCTGAGAAGAATGGAACGAATTATTTGGGAGTCAGACTGTTAGATAAGAAGAGAAACACATGGATTAGGCAGAAAACTCAAGTAAAGGACATTCTTATTAAAACTAAAGAACTAAAATGGTCCTGGGCAGGACACATAGCTCGAAGACATGATGACAGATGGACTAAGAAAATAACAGAATGGTACCCAAGAGGAGCTAGAAGAAAACGTGGAAGACAAAGGCGGAGATGGATAGATGAAATTCATGAGTTTTTGGGTGGTAAATGGATGGCCTGTGCTCAAAACAGAAGGAACTGTAAAGTTGCTGGAGAGGCCTTCATCCTGCAGTGGATTGAAAATGGCGGATGATGATGAAGTCAGAATTAAGGCCGCCGTAACCTAGTGGTCAGGCACGCGGGTGAATAAGTACCCGTGTCTTGAGTGACCGGGGTTCAAGCCCGTGACTGCTGAATACGGTGCTGTTTCTTGTATTTTGTCTATCTTGTGAACTCCTCTTACCATTTGGTCGTCCCGGAGTATAAACAGAAAATTTATTTTATTTAATATCAGCAGTGGATCGACACTGACGGAATCCATACTGGTGATCGTTGATCAGACGGAAGGTTTCTAGGTAGTTTAAGAGTTGGCGGTTAATTGATTTCTCCATTACTTTAGAAAGAGTAGAAGCAATTGCAATGGGACGATAATTGGATGGGAGGGATTTGTCACCCTTTTTAGGAACTGGCTGGATATGAGCAAATTACCAAGCAGAAGGAAAAACACCTTTGGAATAAGAAAGGGAAAAAAGGAGGCAAAGAACAGGAGTAAGTTCAGGAGCACAGATTTTGAGAACAAGTGGAGAAATACCATCAGGACCTGGAGCTTTCTTTTATAGTAAATTTTTAATTCCTTGGCTAGTGTTTGTCTTTAATTATTGCAGAATAAATTACCTAACATAATTATTCGAGAAGATTTTGACATTTTGACCATTACAGAAACTTGGTTATTTCCTGACATGAACAATCAATAATTATGTCCTGACAATTCCCATCCTATCAGAAGGGATAGAATTCTGAAGATAGGTGGGGGAGTTGCTTTATTTATTAATAAAAATTTCAGTATTTTGGCACAATCTAATTTGGAGGAATTTGAGGGTAAAATTCAAAGTAGGTAAAAGTTCTTTACTGTTGATTTTATTATATTTACCTCCACCTGTTCTAGTTTCTACAATAACTAAACTTGAGACCTACATGGAGTCAATTATTAACTCTGTTAATACGGATACTAATACAATTGTGATGGGAGATTTTAATGTACCTTTTCTGTGGGACCCTAATAAGGGGAGATTTATTATGATAAATTGTCACCTTTCTAATCATCTTTTTAATGTGTTCTTAAGACTTAATTTAACTCAAAGAAATTCATTTGTAGCTAAAGGGAAAAATATACCAGATCTAGTATTTTCAAACGTTGATTTTAAAGTGAATTATGCCGAACAAGATTATTTTAACTCTGATCGTACATTTGAGTTTTACTTTAGTTATAATGAGTCAAATAAACCTAAAGATAAAAAAAGTGTTTTGACTTTAAAAAGACTAACTGGAATTTGGTTAGAAGGGCCATCTCTCATTTAGATTGGAACGAATTTTATGATACTAAAGATACAGATTAGATGTCCTAAATCACAATTTTACAAACATCATAGAAAAATGGTTCCTATTAAGATAAAAAATGTTAGGCAACTTAAATATCGTATCCGGTTTACTCAAGATATAATCAGCCTTTTGAGAATATAGAAAGATTGGTTTAATGAATTCAAAGTTAGTAATAATCTCAATGATTACAGAACGCTTTCTTATTTTAGAAAAGAAGTGAAATATAGAATTAAAATTGCTTAAAAAAATATTTAGCTCCAATAGAATCCTCATGAATTATCTCAGTCTATTTTGGAATCACTGCAACAGATATAAACAGTGATCAAAAATAGAAAAAAAAATACATCATTACCTACGATGGAAGAATTCATGAATTTCTTTCAAAAATTTATTCATCAAATGACGAGATAAACGATGAAACGAATAATTTTCAGAATGATATGGTAAATGACCTTTTCCGTAATTTTGAAATCACCCCAGACATATTAGTTGCAACTACTTTATTTTTTCTTTTGATCTATAAAGTAACTGCCAGAGCCTATAAATTACTGGGATTATTCAAAAGGGCTTCTTTTCACTTTGTTGGCCCTGCGACTACCCCCAAAGCTTGCTTATGCATCATTTGTTCGTCCAATTATGGAATACTCAACACAAGTGTGGACCCCTTTTGGTATAAATAATATTAATACGCTCGAAAGGATTCGAAAATCTCTCATCAGATTCTTAGTTTATAAATCAGATTTAGACTATTTTTTGTTTAAATAATGGGATTATTTAAACAAAATAATCCCATTATTTAAACACTCAATACATTGGATAATGGGGCTCTGACCCCATTGTCCAATGTATTGAGTGTAAGCAATTAATATGCAATGACTGTACCCAATCTGACCTGATAAAAAAATTAAATAAAAGTCGTCAGAAACCATTCTGTTGTGATAGATGTCGACTCAGAAATTCTCAGAAACCCCTATAACTGTTGCAAATGAAAACAGCACTGAACCTGAGACACTTTCCTCCTCTTCCGCTAACAAAGTTGAAATGCCCTACTCTAGTTCATTTGAGACAAATATCATGCCAATAACTAGAATTACTGACTCTGAATCTTACGTGGAAGAAGCCTCTAATCCTTCTTTGTTGTTTTAGGGGTCGCATCAACTTTCAGATGCATCAACTCAAACACATATATCTATGCTTTCAGAAGATCTCAGCGCCAACTCCCTACTGAAACTCTGAATCCAACCTTTTGTATTCTGCAATCAACTGAATTCCAGGAACTACTCTTTAATACTATGAAGAAAATCCTCATTCAAACTCAGCTAATCAGCGTACCTCATACTGCAAATTTAGTTTGTGGTATGAATTAAATTAAATTTGTGGTATGAATAATCCCAACCTTATTGCAGATATAGTATCTCATACTGCAAAATCTGATGTTCTCCTGGATTTTAATACATTCAATGAAGGAAACTGCGAGCTATCCACGGAGATTTGTGGTATAAAAACAATATTAACTAATCAACAAGCTGAAATTTTTGACATTAACGCCTAAATTAAAAATCTCACATCAATTATGTGTTGCCACTTAAGGGAAGCTAGAAAGAATTCTGACCTACTCTTGAAACTAATGGGCTCAAAGTGAATAGGAATTCTTCATTACCTGACGATGCCCTCAGTACCGAGACCAGATCTTCACCTTCCACCGGCCTCAATACTTCTACTGCTGCAAATATTAATTTGGCAAACCCAGTTAACATTCACGATTCAAGTCATTCAACAGACCAATTTATTGCCAAACAGACTCTGTTAGATGAGTCTTCTGATGTAAATAGAATCACTCCTACCACCTGCTCTCCTCTGCGGAACAGTTCTGTCTGTACCTCTATTTCACAAGCTCAGAGTCACCAAGCGCAATCCTCTTCAACATCAGTTAAGGCAACATATGCAAAAATAACTGCTGCCACATCTAATGAGGTCTGCAAACCTGTCTGTAGATCTGCCGCCACAGTGAGTAAACCTCCTTCTGATTGCCAGTCTCAATTATTACACCAAAGATCAAAACAGAACAAACCTTCAGAAAATGCCGAAGTCTCTATAATCTCAAGCTACTTTCTGTCCAAGCTTCCAGCCAAAATTCATCCAACACAGAATGTAACTAATGCAGACAAATCTCAGTTACTCAAACAAAAGTATAATATCACAATTATTCCAACAAAAGACCGAATTTTTATTTCTGGGCTTGGATCCGCCACTAAATCTGAAGATCTTATTTAGAAATATTTATTGCAATGATAATAATAATAATAATAGTAATACAATGGGTACATTGCAATAAGCCCTTCATGGCGACAATGACAAGAGTTAACAGCAATATTACAATATATAAGAAAAAGAAATTAATACATTAAACATAAAAATGCATATGTGAACGAACAAAAGTAAATACAGGTTAACACTCAAAGTATAATACCATTATAAACATCACAATGTACAAATAATATACAGGTGGAAAACTGTAAGGTTGGTTGGTGAGCCATCTTCATGTCATATTGCTGGATTGCGGCATTAAGGCGAGCTTCAAGGAGAAGGATCAGGGACAGGGAAGTACAATTTAAGGATGCGGCTTCTGTACTTCTTATCACAAGAAAACTTATTAAGGTCAGCATCCAAAGACTGGGCACATGAAGGTAGCTGATATGACAGAAACCTATCGGATAGTTGGAGACGGCTGAGTTGTGGGCACAGAGTTGGAGTCGCTCTGAGGGAAGGCTGAGGGACTCTCCAAGAGCACAGATCCCGGAATGATGGTGCCGAGATCTTGCCAGTGATCATTTTTACAGTTGTAGTAAGGCATTTCACCATAATCACCCTTTGAAGCCTGGGAATTTTTATCCTTAACTGTGGCCTGTTTATGTTTGTTTATGGCCCATTTTAAGAGCCAAAACTCGGTAGAAAAGAGTGGTAGAATTGTGCTAGGGGCAGCAGATGCCCATACTCCTGCAGCATAAAGAAGCGGAGAGTATACTGTGCTTTTTATATATCTTCTGGTGGTCGTTACTTCATTAATATAATGCAAATACTGTTTGGCCATCCATCGGAGTCGAGCTGCCTGGGTGAACAGCTTTTCCATGTGGTTACCAAAGCAGAGCTTAGGATCAAAAACAACCCCCAAATCAGCATGTTTCTTTGTGATGGGAATAGGGGGATTGCATAAAGAAACATAGGAAGGCGTTTTCTTTAATGAGAATATCATCAATTCAGACTTTTCGGGATTTATTTTTAGTCCGAACTGGTTGAGGTACTTTGCAAATTCCAGAAGAATATTGTTAATTGAAGCTGTTATCATGAGAAGATCATCATATGGAGAAATCAGTGTGAGGAGTTTCATATCATCAGCATAACATAGAGTATCATGCCTGGATTCAACAAGCGGCGAAATAAGCGCTGTAAACAAGAGCCCAGATAAGACATCACCCTGTGGCACGCCTGAAGAGACATATCGCTCGTATGCTTGGCCGTGGACAGTAAGCCGGATTATTCTATTTTGAAGGAGTGAAGTGAGAAACTGTAGAGTGTCTCCCTTGATTTGATAATGGTCTGAAAGTAGCTTCAGCATTGCAGGAACATTTATTGAGTCGAAATCTGCTTCGAGGTCTACATAGGTGACTGCAGGCTCTGCATGAGATTCAAACGCAGAGAGGATAGAGCTGGTGGTGGCTAAGAGATTAGTCACAGTGGATCTATGAGGAAGAGAGTAGTGGATTTGATGAGGCTGATGTGGAAGAAGTTGTTTAGTTAGAATGGGGAGAAGTACCTTCTCTAGGAGTTTAGAAGACTTGGGGCTTTGGAGATTGGCTGGTAATGCTTAAGAAGAGTAGGAGATTGAATTTTTGGTTTAGGCTTCACAAGGTAGATGTTCCACTGCTGGGGAAAGAAATTACTTGACAAAATAGCATTAAAATAGTTAGAAGGGGACCCAAAATGTATGGGCTAAGACATTTAATAATGAATAGGGGTATTTCATCTGCACCTGCCTTAGCCGGTGCAGAATTTATGACAGCAATAAGCTATTCCCTGGAAATTGATACTGCAGAAAGCGTGTCAGGTGGGATTTCAGTTGTTGGTCTCTCAAGATCAGCACATTGTTCCGAGTTCGAAGCAAATCTAGATATAAAGTCTAGCCACTGGTCAGGTTCAAGTTTTAGGGGGAAATGAGAAGGCCGTTCAAAGTAGGGGGTTTTTCCTCTACGAAGAGTGCTATCCATATAATTCTTAATTGCTTGAGATTTCAGCTTGTGGAATGTTGCACGGGCTCTAGAGTAGGCTATCCTGTCTTGAACACTTTGCGACTGCATATTTTGTGCAGTTGCTGTTTTAACCTGAAGCTCATATTAAAACGGGGGGTCCACCAGGTTCTGGACCGAGGTATAATAGAAATTCTATTTGATGCTGCAAATGTCGCAATCGTCTTAAGCCAATTAGTAAGCAGATTTACTGCAATTTCAAGATCACAGTTTTCTAGGACTGACCATGGGATGGCAGAGGTAGCCTCAACACATTTAGCAATGCTCAGAAATCTGGGACTAACTATTACTCTGGTGTTAGTTGAATTCTGAACATTGAAATTTAGAGCAGGTATCTGTAAAAGAACAATAATTGGCTTGTGGTTCGAATTAAAATAAGTCTCTGGCATGTAATCAGGTGTGCAAGGAAAGGAAGCAAGTTTGAGATCTAGTTGATTATTACCTCTGGTCGGGAGGTCGTTGATCATTTGTAACCCTGTACAAGATAGGTTTGACAGGAGCATTTTTCTGAATGTTAGCTAGTTGGGGAGGAAGATTAAAGTCTCCAAAGACAAAGTGCAAGGCTGAAGGATGAAGCTAGTTAATGATCCAGTTTGATATTTCATGGATGGCGTCATACGAAGATGCTGGGGGTATATATATGGCAATTGCATCTATTAGGACGCTATGGTAGCTGAGAGTAACAGCGAGAGCTTCGTATGCAGGTGTTTGGCTAGAAACTTGATGAACAAGTGAGGCCTGTGAGCTCTGAAAGAAAATGGCGACACCGCTTCCTCTTTGGCCACCTCTAGAAGTAAACGCTGATTTATACCCAGCTGGAGTACAAGATGTAAAAAATTCTTGGTCTTTATCAAGTCAGATTTCTGTGACACAGAGAATATCGATATGACCAGCGAGTTTATCAACTTAATTAAAGAAGAATATGGTTTCGGTGTAAATGTCCGTTCTCTGAAGACACTGTGTCTTTTTATAATAACATGCCTTCCATCACAAACAGAAAAAGTGCTGAATCTACGATCCCTCTTATCAGGGGTCTAGTAAAACGCTTGACGGACAGACCGCCAAGGGAGTCCAAAATCTCTTCACCACATGCATAGCAATCAGAGGCCCTGCTATCTACACATACTACGCTCTCCTCTCGTCATAGAATCCCCAGATCTCAACTGTTCATTGTTTACCTTCAGAATTGCAGGAGTATAATTAGCAACCTAAACGACTTTAGAGCAATCCAAAGCTCAGATATTTATGGCATTAACTGCTCACTGAAACCTGGATCTCCATTGATATTGATGATCAGGAGATTATAGATGGACAATATACAATCCATAGAAAGGACAGAGGATCTCGTGGAGGCGGAGTAGCTATTATACATTCTAACCACATACTCTGTGATACTGCATCAAATATCACAAATATTGAATCAGTATACTGCCTTCTTCATCTTGGCAAGTTAAAAGTTTTAATCGTATTGCTTTATTTTCCACCTCCCTTAATTAATATCGACCTCCAGTACTTAGAAAACTCGGTGGAATCTCTTTTCCCGCTAACTCAATCTGCCGACATAGCAATGGTTTTGGGTGACTTTAACTGCCAACTGGCCAATTTAGGATCTTCTCCTCCATCACTGCAGACAAGAGCTCTCTTTTGTATACTTCACAGTCATGGTCTTGAATAAGTTTGCAATTTTCCAACCAGAGAGAAAATGCCTACGCTTTGACCTAATGTTCTTCTCTACTGATATAGAGGTTCACAAAGACAAACATATATTAAACTCGGATCATATGCCACTTACTTTTGACATCACTGTGACTTCTCATAACCTAAAATTCAGCTCTCGTTCTGTAGGATTCAATTTCAGAATGGCTGACTGGCCTCTGCTCAACTTAGCTCTAAGAAACGTAGACAAGCAGCTCTTTGATGCTGTTGATGACATCGATGTGCTCACCAGTAGCCTGATCAACTGTGTCCACTCAGTTACATCGGACATTGTTTCTCAATCCCATCTGACCGCACGCTCTACCTACCCGCTCTACCTGGTATAACAGCAAACTAATACATAAAATTAAATCCAAAGAATTCTATAGAAACAAGTACGTGTAAGCAATCAGGTGACATGCAATACTACGAAATATTCAGCCAACTCCGCAAAGAAGTGAAAACATTCATATTAAAATCTTACAATATGTATACAGAGTCAGTTCAGGACAGTCTAATTACTCACAAAGATATCAAACCATTCTGGAATTTCATGAAGCATAAGAATATAACCAGCAGAAAGTTACAACTCCATAACGCAGATTGAATTCTCTCTTATTGGACGAATTCAGTATTGCTCAAGAGTTTGCCAAACACTTTTCTAGAATACAAACAAATGATATATTGAGACCTGCCTCATTTCCTGACTTCACACCTGTTAAAGATGATATCCTCATTAACCTCTTTATCACTGATGAAGATTTAAATTCGGCATTAAAAAGCATGAGAAATTACTTTACTAGAGGCCCAGATGATATTCCAGGCTTCTTTTGGAAAATGACTGTCGCTACTTTAAAATTCCTCATAGTGCGGACCTTCAACTTGTCTTTCAGGCTGGGGAAGTATCCTAAGCACTTTAAGTAGGTCAATATAGTTCCAATTTTCAAGAAAGGTGATAAAAATGATGTAACTGATTACAGACCCATAACCTTGCAAACAGCCTGGATAAACTCTTCGACACAGCAGTGCACAAACATCTCTTCGAATTCTTCAGGCCTTACATTGATCAGAATCAACATGGTTTCTGCAGTGGTAAGTCAGTAGTCACAAATTTACTTCCTTTCTGGCAATACAACTCTGAAGTTCTTGATAACCACCTTCAAGTTGATGCAGTCTACACAGATATATCTAAGGCACTTGGTAAAGTCCCGCACGAACAACTTCTGGAAAAACCAAAGCTATATGGTATCCGTGACCCTTTGCTGTTATGGCTTCGCAGCTATATTACGCATCGTTCCTTGAGCGTTATCATCAATCAAATGAACTTAGACTGTTTTATACCACTAAGTGGAGTACCACAAGGCGCCCCTTAGGTCCTCTTATTTTCATTGTTTTCTTAAATGATCTTCCTTCTTTCATCTACATATGCAATGTTCAAGTTGCTCTCTTAAGATCTACTTAGCAGTGAAGGAGATTACCGATTTTGAACAGCTTCAATTGCTCTCAATAAATTCTCTCTGATGCCACCCCTGTCCTTAAAATAACCAGCAAAGCATTCAAAACACTGGGATTTATCAAATGGAACCCCTACAAGTTCAAAAACTACAGATATGCTGTCATCCTTTATAAAACTATTGTTCTGCCAATCCTAGAATTCAGTTCACCCATCTGGAATCCTCACACATAGATTTAACTAACAAAACTGAAGCAGTCCAAAAAAATTTTGAACGTTACCTTACGTACCGCAATCCTCTATTCTATCACTCAGTGTATTATGAATCGCTGTGTGATTACTTTCATTTGAGGCCTCTGTGCACTAGAAGAGTTACTGCTGACATCGCCCTTCTAGCCAAAGTAATCACTGGAACTTTTGAAGCATCTGATATCCTTAGCAAAATCAACTTCAATGCTCCTTGTAGACAAGTCAAGAACCTTACACTGTTCCTCCTTGACTCTGCCACCACGGACTTTATGAAGTTCAGTCCACTGAACAGAATCAGAAAATGACTCTCTCATTGACTTCTCTTAATCACTGATGAACTCCATCCACAAGTTTGCCTCTTGTCTTCAAATGCAAAATGACTAGCTCTCATCCAATTATTGTATTTTATTATTGTGTTTTATATATTTCTATTGTCTAACTGATTAATTATTACTTGTTTTACCGGCAACTTAACTTAATGCAATCTTCTTTTGTACATATGACTTTAATGTTTGAATCTATAGCAATGTTTATCTTCCTGTTGGATCTCTTATTATTGTTATTGTGTACATTGTTCTAATCTCAGATACTCTGTTAATGGTTACCTGTTTTGTGTCTTGTATGTAGATATTTCCACCTCATTCTCTTCAGCTCAAAGCTACAGGGCATTCAAGACGGTATTGGCTCTGGTCCCAATAGCAGCACGGTAGGGCCCTCCACAACGATAAGCAGGTCACCTGCATATGAGAGCTGTGTTGTATGAGGGAAGTCCTCCAAGTGCCATTCATCCAGAATTATGTTGAAAACAGCTGGTCCCAGAACAGAGCCCTGCTGGCAGCCTCTGGTGAGTTGGCGGGTGCTACTATGAAATTTTGTTTTGATGGTAACTACAGCGATTCTGTAGCCCCTCTTCACTCTTCCTCCCCTCCCTTAAAAATTTATACAAATCAATTCGGGCTTTACTCGAGAAGGAAGAGCTCTTTTAATTTTTATCGTAAGGTTCATTGTTCCTTGGGATATTTTCGGACCAATTCCGATTTCATAGTCTCACTCCCCCAAGTTCTCCCCTTTAAATAAACGTTGAGATAAATGTGGACCAGCAGCTCTGATCATTTCAAATGCGGTTTCAGCACCTGTTTGATACGTTCAATATGGCAAAGAAGTCTTCAACCTCCCGGATGTGTTATTTGATAATCCATAGCCCCCCCCCCCCCGAGAGGAAACGCAATAGTGCTCATTATTCAACTTGTTTCCTTTTTAATTTTGTTTTCTCAATTCAGAAATTCCCGATTCACGCGCACATTTTTAAGAACATTAGGCGACTGGCATCGGGAGTTACGCTGTGATTGAACCCACGACGCCTGTCTTGGGATGCGTCGCAGCGAACCCTTAACGGCCAGTTTCACGCCCTCGGTTACAATTTTTCGGTTTCAGTTACTCGGAGGGTGGGAGGGAAGGGGACTGTTACGATAGATGTGGAATCAATGCCACTCGCACAAGCCGACATGCGATCGATTCTTGAAGGTTATTACTCCCCCGCTGCAACGTCACAAAGTCTGCGCAGGTTTCGAGGGAGTAATTAGAGCAGGCATCGCTCCCCCCCCACTCTCCCCTTCCCGGGGGTGAACTGTACTCTCTGAGAAGAGTGTTTCTTAATGCTGTAAATCGATCAAGCTGACACCGTTCTGATTGACTTTCTGCGCTGTATTTCACGGTTGCGATACGAGCTGCGGAATTGCTAGCGGAGGGTGGAGATGGGGAGTTCGATATCATGGAGAATTCCGTTGTCACCTTTGTCCACGCAAAAGGAAGGGCTCGACCCGAGAAATTTACAGGATTTCACTTATATGCATTCTACGAAGTTATAGTAAATTATTTTCAGAAAGGAATCATTGGTCAGGCTGAGGTGTCCATCACAGATTCATCAGCTGACCACAGTTTTCTTCCTGTGGAGGTATCTTTGCTGATGTTATCGGGATGTTGGTGAGTGGCAAACATTTCAGTGCCAACCCCGAAATTCTGCAGTACATCAAACATTCGGCCTGTTTGGGGGGTTTCTGTAGGAGAGTCACATTACTGAACCTCTTAAACCCTTCCTGTGGCACGAATAAACACTTTGGTCGTGGATTAATACTCAGGCACGTGTTAGGAACCGAACTAATTAATCCCCTTTCAAAGAGACAGAGAAATCTTTTCACATTTCTCTCTCTTTGAATGCAGCTTTAGCGACGGGAGGAGAGGGACGTCGCAGTTCCCTGTTAGTAGCGTTCTTTTTGTCGATCTCTTTGCGGCTTCAGTGGGATGAGAGACTCCACAGCGGAAGTTCCCCCTAAACTGAAACTGGTCTTTCGTAGGCTGTCCCATTATTTTAATGAAAACGGCGCGGGATAATTATTGGGAGAGGGGGAAGACAGTTAAATGGGGTGAGAAAACCTGCGCAACACAACTCTGGCTGTTGTCGTGCACAAGTTTGGACCTCGCGAGAAGGACGGATTTCCTATTGCGGCACAGCACTTGCAATATGCTATCCCCCGTTCCTCCCTCAGTATAATTATGTTTCGTGTGGTCACTATTGTTTGCCACCGCAGCCACCTCTGCGTAAACGTCGTTCGTTCTGCCACTGCAGCTCGTGCCTCGATGCGCGCGTATATTGATTTCCGTTGTTTTACGACCGGACAAATCTGTTTTGAACCCGCGGAGTGGAATTTATAAGATTCCATCGCTCGTGGAACAGCGGAGCGCTGGAAGTGGCGCGAGGCTGCAGGTTTGTGGTGCTCGAGATTATTATTTCTGCTCGCAAAAACTGCTTTTCCCCAACACCAATAAAGAAGATCTTCAACCCACCCCCTTTCACACATTGCGGCCGCACCATCTACTCCTTCTCTTCAATAAATGCTTGGATGAAAGATGCTTCCCAAAAGAATGGAAGTTTGCCCTCATTCGTCTTATCAAGAAGCCTCAAAAACCACCAACAGACCCCCGCAGCTTCCGGCCTATTGCCCTGCTGGCTAACCTTGGTAAGGTCGTTGAGCGACCCATGGCTCTCAGGCTTGTCTCCATGCTTCAAATACATGATTTGGTCTCACCATGCCAGTATGGCTTCACCCGTGGAAGGTCGTGTGAAGAAGCTCTTTTCAATTTGGTCTTACATATTGAAAGTTCTGAATAAAAATTCGAATTGGTAATCTTCATAGACTTCGAGGGAGCTTTCGACACCGTCTGGTGGGATAGTGCCTTAGCACGCCTTCGATCTGCCGCTTGCCCCCGGCAATTTTACAGCCTCTTCCAGAATTATTTTTCCGACCGAGCAGTTATTCTCAAGTCAAAATTCCAGCAAATCACCAGATCAGTAAATCGAGGTTGTCCCCAAGGGTCAGTCCTGGGACCCCTCATTTGGAATATAGATAGTCCTTCAAGACTGGCTGTCCCCCACCTTCAGGAATGCGAAAATTGTGGCCTTCGCGGATGATCTCACAGTGGTGGTGTCAGGGCATTCACAGAAGGCCATTGAAGAAAATGCAAACTAGGTCCTCGACGATCTCTCAACTTGGGCTGCACTTAATAAGTTGCATATCAACCCAACAAAAACTAAAATGATGCTATTCAAGAATAGACTGGATCTCAGGCGCCCACCGCAAGTAAAGATATGTAACGCTCAACTGCAAATCGTCACCGAAACCAAGGTACTTGGAGTGATTATTGACCACAAACTCAGCTTTCTCCCACATCTTGTTAATCTAAGAAACAAAGTTAAGAGATTCTCAGAAACCATCATACGCATCTCTGAGAATTATTGGGGACTCTCCAAAAGGTCCCTATGATTGTATTACAACGCAGTATTTTTACCAATTGTGACCTATGCAGCCGGAGCCTGGTTCCATCGGGTAACTATTGTAAAGATGCGAGACAAGCTTGAAACCATCCAGAGGTCAATGTTAATGGCAATCTGCAGAGTGTGTAGAACGGTCTCCACTCCTGCCATTCAGGTCATTGCGGGAGCACTTCCGCTCGATCTACATGTCATTTTCCGGGGGTTGTGCTTCCGAATTACGAGAAATATCCCAACAAGGATCCTCGACATTGAGGTTAATCTGGATGCTGACCCCAAGGCTGAGATGACGCGTTGCTACAACGAGCTCTTCAACATTTGGCAAACTCAATGGCATAATTCAACACTGGGCATTGTCACAAGAAGGTTCCTACCTGATGTAACCTTCACTGCTACTAAATCTGTACAGTCTTGGTTCACCCCTTCACTAAAATGTCATACCTAATTACCGGACACGGATCCATGAATGAAAAGTTACACCATCTGGGTCTCCACCCAACAGATCTCTACCATTGTGGAGCCAAAGAGAACTGGTGGCACGTACATTCGAGTGCATTACGTATGCTGATCTGAGACACGACCTCGTCAGCTGTACACAGATCTCTGGCGAGAATCTTGAGCTCTTCCTACAGAACTCTAACAACCTCCCTGCATTGCAAACCTACTCAGCTGAAGTCTTTAAGCGCAGACGAAGGATTAACAGGCCCCCCAGTGGCAAACATCGAGGACCCAGCAGTGAACTGAAACCGACCATGTATTCCCCCCTCTCGTCCTGCTACACGGGCTGTGGAGCTTGTTTCAGCGACCTGTGTGCAGGACGGAAAACACCATCTCTCTCTCTCTCTCTCTCTCTCTCTCTCTCTCTCTCTCTCTCTCTCCCTTTTATTTATTTATTTATTTTTTTTTTTTATTATTTTTTTTCTTTCTTTTTTTTTTTTTCCAATTCCCATCTCTTCTTTTCTCTTCGCGTTCTGCAATCAGTCACTTTTTTTTTTGCCTCTTTTCTTTTGCGTTCTTAAGGGATTTTTATTTTTTATTTATTTTTATTTATTTATTTTATTTTTATATATTATTTTCGTTTTGTTGTTTCACGTTCTACAGTAATATCACATTTTTATTTTATTATATTTTATTTATTTATTTTTTCTCTCCTTATTGCGTTCTTCAGGGTTACTGTCATATTGTTTTTTTTTTTTTTTTTATTATTATTATTTTTTTTTTCTTTGCAACACGGGAAAATCTAAATATATATATATATATATATATTTTTTTTTTTGCACCACGGGAAAACTTAAATTTTCTCTTCTTTTTTTCTCTCTTCTCTGGAGTGGGCCCCCCTGGAGGAATCTGCCCACATTTTGGCAACATTAGATGGATCAGAGTCTCGCATTGAGGCAGTACGTGTTTAGCTGGGACTGGCCCACCTTCCCGTGGTGTTGACGAGTACCCAGAATCATCTGTCCAGGTGACTGATGATTCTGGGTAGCCAAGAGGCCAGAACAGAAGAACAGAACACACGCATAATACACACAAACCTACGCCACACACACCTGGCCCATTTGTAGTGATTCTGTTCTTCACAGAAATACGAGGCGGAGTTGAACTAACGTTCTAGGAGCCGCCCCTTACAAAAACACACGTCCACACACATGGCCACAACCCACCCCCATGGCTTGCCACAAACTATAGGATTATTCGGTGGACGGCCTTTCGAGGAACCTTCTTTTGCTCGGGGGTCACTCGGAGTGGGGGCGCAGAAGATGAGCGAAACGCTGCTGCAGACCTCAAGCTAGTTTTCAGGAGGTATCATCTCCTCGCAGACGCTGTCTTCACTGGGCATAATTATCTCTCTCTATCTCTCCTCACGAGAGAGAGAGAGAGAGAGAGAGAGAGAGAGAGAGAGAGAGAGAGAGAGAGAGAGAGAGAGAGAGAGAGAGAGAGAGAGGCCTAAGACTGTGGTGTACTTGGCATCATTAGCACCAAGATGCTCAACAATACCACCTTTGGTGATAATAACTGTTCTACAATATCACTAACTTTGGCCCCTGGTATACACCCTAGTCTCAGTCTTCCTATATCCTTTCCTTTTACTTTTTCCCATTTCATCTTTTCTCTCGGTGTTTACTTTTTATTCCCCTTTTTCTTTTTCTACTGTCTCTCCCTCTCTTGTGCAAACCAGTACAACACTTTGGCAGGACAAATAAAGAATTTAAGGATGCGGCGTCTGTATTACCTGTCACAAGAAAACTTATTAAGGTAAGCATCCAAAGATTGGACACATGAAAGCTGAAAACTTATCGGATGGAGACGGCGGAGATGTACTGAGACACCGATTGGAAACATATTTCGTTAGAAAAATGCAAGTTTTGATGTTCAGTACGATCTCCTACTGGAAATCGAGAGGTCAGCACCCCCTCGGGGGAGAGCTTTATACAAGTTTTTGCTGTGCGTGTGAGAAGCTGGAAGATATGGGGGCTATTTCTCTGCTCGACCTCGAGCATCTTCTCCTGGTTGTCGGTGGTTCTTCATAAACATCCTGCAGGTATTCAGTTCAATTTCACTTAGTCTGGAAATGGCAGGTTCAACATTCATCTCGACCCACCGTTGTAGTGACGCTTTTGTGACACGGGACATTGTCACTCTACTCCAAATTTCCAACCACTCTGCAGAGAATTTCCAAAATAGAACCCTTGATTCCACCGACGGCTGCAATCATAATTTCATAGACATAGATGAAACAGGCCCACATCGCTCCCACTTTAATTATTATCGATGCTCGCACAGAGCGCTTCGATCGAATAGCATCGTATTGGTCTCTGAACCAGTTACGATCAAAATTGACGAGCCTGTTGTATTCTTGTACCTGTCAAGCAGCTGAAGTAAGATTACTCGTATGCACTTGATATACTTTGGAAAAGAGCCATTTGTGTTTTGACTGCTTGTTCATTCACTCAATAGCCATTGGAATTTACCTTTCCATGAACTCGGTTTTATTTTCTCTTTCCATAAATAAGTTCCAGAGACTCCACCAGAAAGTATCATCCTCTCACCAAATTACAGGGAGTGATCACTGAATTATGACCCTACCTAATACCATATTGGTCCATCATTCTCGCGAATAACAGCCACAATTTGGCTAGGCATTGGCTCCACTAGATGTCTTCAGAGTACTGTGGACAGTTCCAGATGGTTCTGTTGCCAATTCAGCCAAAGATAAATCTGATTTGCTAGCGTCCTACGTTTCTTCTAACTTGTGTTGATGATCTTGGTAAACCGTATCCTACCATTCCCAGTACACACCATTCAATGCCCCTGTGCTCTTCTATCAAAATATTAGAAGAATTTTCAGCAATCTTGATTCTAAGAAAGCTCCAGGTTCTGATGGTATTTCTCCACTCTAAAAACCTGTGCTCCTGAACTTCTGAACCTGTTCACCTTACTCCTGTTATGTGTTGCCTTTTTTTTTACTTTCTTGTTCCACACGTGTTTTCCTTTCTGCTTGGAAATTTGATCATATCCAGTCAATTCCTTAAATAGGGTGATAAATCCTTGCCATCTAATAGCCGTCCCATTGCAATTACTTCTACTCTTTCTAAAATATTTGAGAAATCAATTAACCGCAAACTCTTAAACTGTCTAGAAATCTTCCATCTGATCAACGATTTCCGTTGTGGACTAATTCAGTGGAAAGGTTTGGTGAAACTCAAGTAGGTGATAGTACTTAACCAAATTTCGTTAATCAAATTTCGGATTCACTTGAGCACAGGACGCAACCCGCACATGAAGTAGACACGGAAAAACTGAGACCGTCAGATTCACATGTGGAATTGACCCCTGACTCATTACTGGCAGAACAAAATCTCATCATGCAAAAATCAAGTAGTTCCCAACAGGATAACATCCTATCAACAGAGATCTCAGCAATAGTTGATCAAGCATCACTCGAACACAGTCCACTCTTTGTCTCGCTCCTCACAAATATCGAGACAACTCTATGTAAGAAGCTATCCCCAATTAATAATATCCTCGCAGACCTACTGCTTGAAAACAAGCGACTACGAGAACAAAATGAATGCATGCACAAAACGCTGGAGGTATTGGGAAAAAACTTTGATGACCTGAAGCACTCTGTTTGTGATCTTGCTGTTCAAACTAACCATCATGTGCAGCATCCTCCGGACGGACATGTTCATGCGAAACTGAGAGCTCCTACCTAAACCACCCCATCTTTATTATCACATGACTCCTCTCCATCCCCCTTTCTTACAAGATGTGAGTCTGAAGTTGTGTGCCCTGAAATCACAGCAGATGCCAGTGAATAATCTGGAAATACTGCCTCCCAGAAGATCCAAAAAAGTCATCAGGAGCAAAACCTGCCAAATTGCACCTTTTCGCGATCACAAAACTCATATATGGGGTCCTCGCGCTCGAGACCGGATAATGCTCTGGCTGCGGAAGTACATGGCAATTGTGGCTCCACCTCAAACAACGTGAAGGGTAACCATTATACAGGGACTACGATTGTATCTAATGTAAAGACCCATAGAGACACTACAACGTATGCAATGATTGCAAGCCAACGAACAAAAGAACAAACACTGACCCGTAATCCAACTCTTAAGGAACTGAGCCCCAATCTTAAAGTTACTGGAACCAATTTGCACTTCAGCAAGTGCAAATTGCGAACACTAGAATGATGGACAAGCGGATGCGTAATGTCTTCATTAGTAGGCTGTCCCCTGCTACCTCAGCTGATGACGTGGAAAACCTTCTTGCTGCATTCAAAATGAATGGTAGAGTCACTAAGCTGTCCACGAAATATCCCACCTACGCCTCCTTTAAGATCGATGTAGCTGATGCAGATTTTGAAGCACTCTTCAATCCTGAAATCTGGCCTGCTGGAGCTCTTGTTATGCCATATTTCGAGCACCGATATAGAAGTAATGGAAAGGACTCCCACCAATGGTACCCTGATTCATAGCAATCCCAGATCTCGTTACCGCAACCAGAACCACAGACACAGAACACCAATATGCCGATCCCTGTGCTCATCAGTCCTAGAGACACCCCGCTGAATCGAGTAGTGGCATGTCAGAGACCACCCGTCCGTATCAAAGTACCCAGAATACTTGCCTGCACCATCTTTTATCAGAATGTGCGTAGTCTTAGGAACAAGCTTGATACTATGGAGCAAATTCTGCTCCCCGGACATTTTGACCTGCTCGCCATCACCGAAACCTGGCTGAATGATGATGAGGAATTCCTAGCGGCAGCTGCCCCAGCTGATTATGGGGTCGTATTGACATCTCGGATTGCACGCAAGTGTGGAGGCGTCGCAATATTTTACAAGAAATCCACTTTCAAGCTATTGGATAATAAATCCAGTAGCTCTCCTAACTATGAAGCAATCCTCGTTACGTTAGGATACAAATTCGTGACGTTTGACGTCTGTGTGCTGTATATACCCCCAAAGCCGTCCCAGCAAATCATCCTTGAAGTTTCCAACTGGTTAATCAATCAGCTGCATCCCACAGCTTCTCACTTAGTTTGTGGTGATTTCAATTTACCTCCTCAGCTATATAATCTGAAAAAGGATCTTCTGGCACACTTCAGATGTGCTGACCTACAACTTATTAATGAAGCTCCAATGAGGAGGAATAACTTCTTAGATCTAGTTCTAGCCTCTATCCCTTGCACCCTTGATTACATTGCAGAAACGTCATTTGACTCTGATCATGTCCCAATACATGTGACTACATATCTGCTAGTCCCCAAATCAGAAGCCAGAAGGACAACAAAAAAGGTTGACATCACTAGTCCCAACTTACTTGATGTAGATAAGTGCCTCAGAGCCGCCTCTCTCATTCCCTGGGTGGCCTTAGAGACTTGTGACCCAGAACTAGCTGTGAACATTCTCACAAACTGGATCAACACGGTTGCCAAATATGCCGCCTCTAAAAAAATCACAATCAGTCCATATACAAGACTTTGGTGGAATTCTGAACTCAAAATGAGTTTCCAGCTGAAGCACAGCTCCATCGCACCTGGAAACAGTCTCAAAATGTCAATGATCGCATCGTTTATTCAAGGGCACGGGCTCATTTTAATCGCCTGAAATCTGAGGCAATCAAATTATACGTTAACCGAGATCTGGCTAAAGGAAAAATTCCATACAAGAAAGTGAACCCTCACTTTCCTTTACAACTTGATCCTGAATTGTGGCTCGATTTCGTCACAAGATTTAACCGTAATCCTATGCCAAACTGAGATCTAGCTCTACTAACAGAGTCTCTCCACTCGCTTTCTCATAGACGTACTGTTTCTGTGTATGCCTCTTCTACAGATGCTTCCATCGGCATTGTTCTTCTCAATTGGCTTCTATAATTTCTGCTCTCTCTTCAAACGAGACCGAGAAAGGAGTCAGCATGATTTCACTGTCCAACTTCAAAATAAAGGTTTTTAGTAATCTGAGCAGAATTTCTAGAAAGGAATTAATGCTTTTATGTGAAACAAATGAAATAAAATATGCAGTGTATTTTTACTGGGGGAAGGTGGCGTAATGCGGTTTAATGTTAAACAGAACAACGGAGTTCAATTGGGCATAAAAGTGTAGGAAGAACTTTAAAAAAGATGTATCCATTTTTAGAAGAGATTTGAATTCCGTGCGCAACGTGTTATTTACTCTTCTTACAAAATAAGTGCAAAAACGAAGTCTTAAACTGCGTTTGAAGAAATTTACGAAGACGCGAAGAACAGTTTACTTAAAAGAAAAGAAAACTACCGTAAATTGGCCGTCGTCGGGAGAAGAAGTCTGCGTTTAATCATTTTTCGCCGTTCCGAGCGAAATGCGCGGGGATGAAAGAGATGGCCACGAAGCCTTCGTGGAATTAGGCTCTGCCTTCTGTGTCATTCATCGGGTTTATTTTGAAATCGATTAAGCGCAGATTTTTGACTTCCCATCCCTACTTCCATGTACCAACTTTGTTAAATACGTTTCTGTTCGCCCCTCAGAGGCGCCTCCGTAGCCAGGTGGGAAGGAGCAGCAGCAATGCATAGCACACGCTTCTTGATTAGACCGGGGTTCGAGTCCGTGACCACCAAATACTGAAGATGGGGAAAGGTCAGGGAATGATCACCGCATATCCCCGGAGCAATACGGCCTTAGTTGCTAATGCTCTCATATAACAAGAACAGCCCCTCAGAACCCAATGTATTAAATTACTAACAGAACGCCACTTCTTTATTTTTGTTAAAGTTCCTTCTTCATATCGAGCCCGTTATCGCACGCACGCCAATTGTAAACTTTCGCTAATTAATGATGGCGTGTCTTGGGTCTCTTCTCTCGTGGATGTTTCATATTTAACGCTTTCATTTCGTACCGTCGAGTACAAAATCATCGGAGAGGTCACAGTGGAAACTGTCGCAACAGAAAGTGAAATCCTCATTCGGATGTCTTTTGTACGTCGAGTGGTGCGGGCGCACTCGAATGCGAATAAGGATGCCGGACTTGAGAAAAGGCATAATACTTTTAATCACACATACTGTCTTGACCTGTTCTTAAACTACAAACCTTGAAGGCGTCCCCTTTGTGATATCAAGCCGATACTTTAGTCTTAAGAGGTTGGCTCAGCGATGAAAGAAACTTTTACGAAGCCTCAGCAACATCGACGTTGGAAATACACGGGGGGGACACAGTAGGGACAGTACTTGTACATTGGTCATAGAGGGCGTTCTTATTCCTTCCCTGCACATTACGTTAATATAAAAACAAGATTTAAATGCTCGCGAATATTTTGTTAGGGGAAATGCTCTCTGGTGTCATCGAGGCAGTAGGAAGGAGAAGACAAATAAATTAATTGGAGAAGAATGGGACATCACGAAATCGCCAGAGAACAAATTCCTGAAGTGCAGAGGTCACGCAATGTTTGATGAACGCGCACAAACAACTCTTCGATTTTTTGGGGTTGCGATAAAGTTCTTCAGAACGCGAAATCTGCACTCGGAGTATTAAAAGCGTTTTTACGTGAGCTGACGAGGACTCTCTTTGAAAGATCGAATATGTGTCAAGGAAGGAAACCCTAAACTGAATCGGAAACCGAAGAGTGAAGCCTCGTGCTGGTAGCAACGTGAAAGTGAGAATTTGTTGCACGAGTTCATCTCTCTGGGTTGCTTCTTCTTAGAGGAGTTGCTAGAAATAAAACGAGCAGAAATCGATGGAAATTTTAATTAGGATGCACTGAGTTCCATTAGGGTGACCCAGTAATTACTTCTGGAAATATCCATTATCTCTTCAGGAACACCTCCCATTTATGCTGCTCGAGCTTTAATGGTAATTATTCGAAATGTTATTAAACCCGGTATTGCGAACCCTCCTTCCAGCGGCTCCTCACTCTCCAAACAAAATGAAGCATAAATAGAAACGGAACTCATTAAACAGAAACACATTAAGTGAACTTGTGTGATGAATGTCAAGGTAATCCTTCGGTCGATACCGAAGAAATCGTTCCCTCATTTAATTCCATTTCTATCTCGTTAAGCCCCACCACCCTACCCCTTAAAGTCAAAGATTCATCATGCGCAGTTCCTTACTTTGCGAGAATCCGAACACGACGGGATCTTCACCCACGCCTACCACATTTCTCTTCTTTTATGTCTTGCGAGTAACAAAATGTGGCTGCCATTACCACCCACAGCTAAAAATCACAGGGGCAAATATTCCTATGTCCGCATAGCCTAAACCCATGCACGGTGTTAATGAAAACGCGCATTCTCTAATGTTTTGAAGAAGCCTTGAGAGAAGAACGCCATCAGTGTCTTTGAAAGTCATAAACCGGAAAACGTGTAATACTGTGCATCTGTTGATGCCTGAGAAAGAAAAGATGCTCGTTCACATTTGACCCCAACTTCTGTATTGTCGGGAAATACTTGTGAACCCTGGTTAGGAAGCGATTTAAATAGCAGTTCAGAAGAACAGTGCCCGTTGGTGCCCATGTAAATCTTTCACGAAGGGGAAAACAGCAGAAACTGAACGTTTCCTAGGCTTCGTAAAAGAGGGGCCATCGATTAACCTGGCTGCCATTTTCTTAATGGAATCTTCAAGATGGAAAGAGCTTTAAGGAACATCACTCCAAATGTGAAAACAATATTCTCCGGTAAATTGTATTTGAGATTTGTAAATAAGGATGAAGAGTTCTTTAACAGAAAAGTAAAGCCGATAGTCACGTCTGGTCCTCCGCTCCTGAAATACGTTAAAACCTTCCTAAACATAGAATATGGGACACTCAGGTGACTAAACAAGATTTTCCAATTCGCCTTCACTATCTCCAGAGGCATTTTGTATGAAAAAAAATGGAGTGGACACCGTGGATGTTTATCATTTGGACAAATACAGTATTCATATCCTGGCCAAGCATTTCACAGGAAGATAGGATGCGTCAGTACCTACAGGCATCATCTCGCACCTACGAAGTCAGAGGCAATCGTGCAGCCTGCAATTTAAGCCACTTCTCTCTAATCTAAACTGCTTGAAAGGTTTAAACAGGATGTTCCCACTAAATGCCATAAAAACCCTAAACCGGTTTCAGGTTAACTGTGAAAAACTGTGCTCCAATAAGGCCTACAGAGAATGGCTACCTACCAACAAACAACTGAATTGCAACACAACTAGCTGGAACCCACCCACAGCCTTTTAGTACTTTGAGTTATGCTGTCAGCACGACATTCGGGAGGGAAGTTTAATACATTTTAGTGTGACGAATGCTCCTCTACGAAGCCATCTGGAAACGAAGAACAAAATTGTTATATTAATACACATTTGCTTTATTGCTAAACTGTAAATAATTTTGTTAATTTATCCACTGCATTGTAAATACACCCCTCTGGCTTGCACGCCGTCCAAGGGGCGATTGTATCTCTTACAATCAATTGAAAAATAAATAAACAAATATCATCGTACAAAAGTTCGAAGAAAAGTAGGTCAAGAATCAGTTGGCTTTTTCTTCAGCTGAGGATTAAACAGAACCTTCATTTTGCAACACGCGGGGCGGAAGGGTTATTGAACAGACGTTGCTCCTAACTGCTTAGGCAAGCGACCAGATTGCTCGACTACCGTTTGGGCAAGAAGCAGGTTTTCTACTCTTAGCCTGTTCAAAATCTAGTTTGGACTGATTAATAACTGCTTTACAATTGTCGCGAGCTTTGGTGTAGGCAGAAAATGAACCTGGAGATTTGGATGCAAGCCAGTTGCGATATGCAATATTCTTCTCTTGAATAGCCTTTTGAACATTTATTGGAAAACCAAGATAAATGTAGAGAAAGATTTAAATAAATGACGAGATTTTAAAGTGCAGTTTGGAATAAAATATTTCATTCCTACAAGAATAATTTCGCTGACGCGATCTGAGCCAACATTGAAATCAAAATATACAAAACAATAATCCAGCCAAGGAAAAGAAGGATAGAAATCTCGCAGATAATCTACTTTGGCATTCTTGCCAACACGAAATTGAAAATAGTCGTGAGAGAAAGTCTCCGTTGGAGAAGAACTACTACAAGTTGTCATCTGAGCTGCTTATAGGACACCACCCACCTCGACTTTGAAGGGTTGTTCGTGAGAAAAAGATCGAGAGCGTTGGCTGCGTGGTGAGAATCATCTGGCATTAGAGTTGGTAAATGGACAATCGGTGCAAGATCACTAGTAATCGCAAAAGCCTCGCCATCTCGACCACATGGGTTCGTATGACTATAAAACAGAAGAAAGCCGGATTGTGAACATTAAAATCACCAAGGAAAATTACCTCACTGCTAGGAAAGTTGGACTGGAGAAATTCAAGTTGCAAAGAAAGGAAGTCAAAGAGCTCCAAGTGATTACTGGAGTTCGGAGAACGATAGAAGAAACAGATGAATTTGCAGAATGTGGTAGAGAGATTTTAATCCACAGAAAATCGAAAGGAGGAGATTCTAAAATACTGAGACTCCGACAGGGAATATCAGAGTAGACAAGTACAAGTACCACCTTTGAGGAGAAAGGAATCATTCAGCAAATAATTTGGGCAGCTGAGATGATCAACCGATAACTGAGATTCTGTCAGAAAAAGTTCATGGGGTTTGGCAGATTGTAAGTGGAAATGGACAGCAACTGAGACACATATATTTGCGAAATTATAGAGGAAGTGTCTGGGAGGTTTAGATCTTTTTGCAGAAATGCTTGTGTTTTTAGTTTACTTTTTTTCTGTGGTTTCTTGTAATTTTTTTTTTTTCGTAATTAATACCCATTAGTAATATACGCCCTCGTGGGTAGCACAAATCGTGGAATCCCTGTCCACCCCCCCCCCCCCACACCGGGTGAAAAACGCACCAGTTCTAGTCCCGTCAATGACGAGAGTAATTTTTATGGTGTTTTTCGAAAGGTGGCTGAGTTAGTCGGTCTCAGCCGAGGGCAGCATGGTTTCTCCTCCCGAAACCAGATTTTTTGTCTAGCAAACAGAAAATGACCACAAAACACACACATGCAGTTAACAGACAATAAATAAGGCGTAATATGCTCTTAGTCGCCGATGCTCATAAAATCATAAAATACTACAACAACAACAACAACAACAGTAAAATATAAAAGATGTTTATACGAAATTTTAACAACCTCTTAAAAGAATGAATAAAGTCATACCTATCCCATGTTTTACCACAGAATCTTCTACCGGAATCTCTGTTCCTATTTCAAGCTTCAAAACTTCGAAACTCGACGAACTGTTCTTGATCTCAAATTGTTGTACCACATCTTCGCTGGTTCAACCTACCTGCCAGATCTTCTGTGCCATATTGACCTTCACGCTCCAGTGATGGCTACTAGACAGAAGACTACATTCCACATCGGTAACTCCAGATTAGAGATATCCAGGAACTCCTTCTTCAAAAGAACATTGTCACTCATGAACGAGTTTAATCTGCATATGGCTGTGAACAAGAAACAATTTCACAGAACTATTTGGAGTAAGCTGACCGATTGACGGATGAGTTCTGGATTAAAGATGTCCTCATTCTTCATCACTTCCAAAGACCATGAATCAGCAGAAGGTATTTGTCAGATGGCAAATAGCACAATCCGAGAATTTGAGAGCTACCTGGATTGCATCGGGCTCCGTATTAATGCGCAGAAGTCTGCCCAAATGACCATAACTTGCAAGCAGAATAAAAATGACATCTCGATCTCTGTGAACGGGTCTAATGTGGTAAAAGTGCACTCTAACCTGGACCTGGGTCTTAAGTGGGATGACAGACTCACCTTTGCTCAACACTTCGCCCATATGAAGACAAAAATATTCGCCGCTTTATGGGCTACTAGACAGGAACTTATAGGAATTAGGGATCCTCAGCTAGCGACCAAGTACATTTTAATGTGTGTCCTGCCAATTGCAATGTATGCCTCGCAAATCTGGTCTTCAGCTCCAGATTCACATTATAAGTCCGTCCTTGGGATCGAGTACTGGTTCTTGCGATGGCTTAACAGAGTTGCTGGCCACCCTTTTACTATCTCAAGGGCCATTCTCTACTCAAACCTTAACATCACACCCTGGATGCAGCGGACAATTAACAGGAACATACACACTCTCGCACAAATGCTCACAGGCAGAGTGGATGCTCCAGTCCTGGATAATATTCTAGTCAAACCGCGTGCCACTGCTAGACGTTGCGGGGAAGTAAATAATCCACTGCGTTCAGTCCTGAACAATCTTAGTAGCCTGCAAAGATTCTTCCCATCAAATGCAGCGAAAATATTTAACTCACTACACATAGATGCCGAAAAACTGTGTGAGGATGCAACATACCGGAAAGAGATCTTCCAGGATTTGTACAGACTTACCAAAATATGAATCGGCTGCAAAGTACTAAAGAATTGTGAATAAAAGTGAAGCTTTCTGCTTTAAGAACAATAATAATCTGTTGACTGTAAAAATATACCTTCTGTAACAGTTATATTAATATGTAAGTTATATGTGGAATTATTAGTGAATTGTAAATATATGAGTTGTATAATGTATGTACACAATCATTAATGTGTAAATAGTGTATATATTAAACATAAAATGTGTATAAAATGTATTTCGGGACGAGACTACGTGTTCAGTTTATGTAACCCACTGCACGTAGTATCTCGTACCCTGATATGTACTTAGCACCCTCCTGGCACTTTGCCGTCCCGGGGTGGTTTCCTTATGGAAATAAACGGATAATAATAATAAAAAAAAAAAAAATTAATTCGCGCGTGTGTGTGTGAGATGATGTCTCCTGCAGCAAAGAGTTTACATAGCGCTGGACTTGACGTCACGAATATCTTTTTTATCTTTGTGAATTGGACTTTTCCCGTTTGAATTAACTTTCATTGTACAAAGTACATTAGTCTACCATTTATTTTTATGTTTTGTACAACCTTTGCTATGTTATACGCTTTAACTGGGCGAATGCCTGTTGTGTATATCATATGTTAAAAACAAATAAATAAATAAATAAATAAATACAAAATTCTGACTGGGATCTGCCATTTCAAGACAACTTATGGAGGCAGTTGTCTTGCAATGTGACGAACGTTGGAATCGTCCCATGTACGCCCTCTACAATCGGGTACTGTGAAAAATTACATAACTTAGGATCCTATCTCCATCAATTTGGCCTCCTCATTAACCCTGCCAAATCAGCACAAATTGTCTTTTCTCTGAAGCGCCAACCCACTGAAATCCAAGCCTCTTTAGACGGCATTCCCTTCCCAGTGGTCAAGATGCATACAGACTTGGGAGTCGTCTTCGACTATAAACTGAGCTTCAGCCCCCACATTGACAAGCTCACAGCAAAATTCTGTCAAATGCGCTGGACCACAAAACAACAACTGCTCCACGTCAGGGATCTGGATGTGACTCGTCGGTACGTATACACCTCAGTATACTCCGTCGTACTGTATGCCTCGGAAATTTGGGGGTCCGCGGCTCCTACCAACATCAAGCGCGTGTACTCCGCCGAATACTGGCTCCTTCGTTGGATCACGCAAAAACATCGTCGTCCACCCCAGCAAAGGACAACTGCGATGGCGATGTCACTTCACTTTGCCCGACTTCCAGATCTTGTATTTGAAAAACGACTTGTTCTCACTGTCAAGATGACAACCGGAATGGTCTCGGAGCCAAGCATCTGGGAACTGTGTGGCTGGAGGATCCGTCTACCCGGACTGAGGTCAGCTCCCACGCTCACAGCTCACTATAACAGACTAGCACTTAGTGACCGCTTTCTCCCTAGGGAGATGCTCCCCACAATCCTTTCAAGAGCCTGACCTTGGCCAGGCAAAGTGCACATTGATAAGGGCAGCATAATAATGCCCAATATATTGTAAATAATGTTCAAAGCACGATGTCTTTATGAATATGTTGTAAATAAAGTCAACAATATCTTTATGAATATAAATATTAATATAACATAATGTAAATATGAATATATTTATTATTTCACTATAAATACTGTCAAAAGCATATATTCTGTAAATAATCTGACACTGATTCAATTTTATTGTTGGCTCTGGGGGATGAGCCCGAACTTCGATGTGGGCCCCGTTCCCCCAAGGCTATTATTGTCCACCATCCAATGTAAAACTCCTGGCATTCCTGCTGTGAAGGGTCTATTGTATATACCACGTTTGTATACAATAAAGATTATATATATATATACTGTCAGTTATTATTATTATCTCTCGTCTATACATTAAAAAAGTTTTCCTCCTAGTGATATTTATTCGAGCCAATCGGAGAAGAGGGCGCGGCAATTACGACCCTACAAATGAGCGGGTAAATAATTACATCGTTGTGTTCCATTGAAAGACAACTGTCTCCAGAACGTTCACCAACCTCGTGCACGTGCTTCTGTAATACATGCTACGCGCGACATCAGTTGTGTTCCATTGTGATGTCAGCTGAAGGAGGGACCCGATTTGGTTTGTACCTTTATAAATAGTTTGGTATTTTGCAAATATTTTAAATATTCGTATAGTTTGTAAATATTTTAGTCCCGCTCTTTGAGACGCAACAATATTCGTCATGCATTGTGGGAACCCGAAACAAAAGGTCTATTCCGAAGCGACCTTTGTAAACGCGGGTAAATATGCGATAATTAATCCGCCTTGAGAATGCCGCGTGGGGGAAGTAGGCAAGGGGACAATAGGGATGCGGGTCACATGGTACAAATGGGCGGGGCATTTACGTCACTACAAATGCGCATGTAAAAAACACGTAGGTCATTTCCTGATTAGTTATCGATCGCATTGGCATAGCGTTTGGGTAAGGCAACACCTGTAGTTTCCCGCATCTGCACCATCAGTACTCTTTTTGCCATGAATCAGAACCTCTGAAAAAGCCAGAAAAGTGTTTTGTGCTATATGTGTAATTTAGTGCTGGGTTCTGTTCTTCGTGCTGGTTTCTTGGTTGCAGGCCCCCTAGTGGGACTCCACGTTGCCCGCCACCACCACCTGGGAGGTGAGCCAGGCTGTTCACAGTACTCTGGCTGCTCTCGATCAGGGGTCGAATAATGGAGACCCAGAAAAGAAAAAAGCATGAGTGGAGAGATAGCCGAAGGATGGGAGTAAAAGGGGAGGAAGAACATCAGTGCGTTTTGATATGTGTGTGTGTCTTTTACATAGAAGAGAATTGACTTACTCCGTCATACCTCTACATTTTACGTAGAAAAGCGTGCGGGCGGGTTGGCGAGCGAAGCGTTATTATTATTATCCTTTTTTACTTCCAGATCAGTGGGCACCCCCGGAATAGAGCCTGGTTCGGGTAGAAGGCGTACATTATGCAAATTCCAGTTGATTACATCGGTTTAATTTACAAGATAGAAAAACACATTGTATTTTCGAAAATGCGAGATCTGACAAATACTGCAATCATCTGTGGGAAACATCTTTATTATCGCATCTGTCCATGCTAAAGTTATTCTGTGTAGCCCAGCTCAGCAAAGCAGTGTTTCTTTTGAAATTTTACAAAATGGCCCCGTATTGGTGTCACTCCTCGTCACAAATTGCTTCCCCGTGTCACGCTTCCGATTTAGAATTTTTTCTTTTTTGGTTCGTCTATTTTTAATAGCAAGGCGTTCACCTTATCTACCTTATTTCCCGGCCAATGCCTGTTCTCTCCTGGCAGAATGAACCAACTTTCTTAATGCTGTCGACTCGTGGTTCCACCAAGCGCAGTTCCTCGGGGGTGACAATCTTGTTCTTCGTTCACTTATGCGACGCCTTCGGCAGAGAAGTAGAAATTTGATGGTACAAATTAACCTACCCCAGTCCAGTTAAACGTTATGAAATCAGTGTTTGTGGCTCTTTCAAATGCATTCCAGTCAATATTCCATTTAGAAAATCTAGTCGTAATGCAAAGCACCACCACCGTCTCTTTAATTTCCTAACTCTGCGGTCGCGTGTCGTCCAGTTTAAAACCTCGTTACGAAACCCGCAGTTGTTTTATTCAATGTTCGACTCTTCGATAATAAATTGTATAAATACCAGGTGTAATGAGTGCATTTAGGAATTCTTGCAGCATAATCCCTCTAGAGTCCGTCGTCCAACTGTAACATTTGCATCCGAAAAGATAACTTTGGAAAAGTATTTTTAGCGCGCTCCAAATGATTAAGTAATTCTTTAAAGTCAACAAAAGGTGAAAATAAATTGAAATTAAATAAAATGAAATTGAATAAGACGTAACTATAACACGTGCTGCATTTTTGAATTTAAAATGCGAATTGTAACTAATTGTTGAGACCTATAACAGTCCAGCCTTTGGACCTCCTTCCTCGTACTGCGTTACTCCATTGGAAATCCCGCGATCCTTGAAGTTTGTTGGGCAGATGCTAAGAAAGAACGAACGAACAAGTATATAACGTCATATCTCTTTTAATTGTGCCAAAACTGGCTTACGACTCAATATCACAACGAATATGAGAACCGAAATACAAAACACGCCATCCAAAAGGGAGGAGTCATCGCATTTCACATTCCCGATAAAAAGTAAATTCACAGAAGAGAAATTCCTCCCCTGTTAGCGAAATTAGTCCGCAGAAAGTCCAGCTTCAAAGCGAGTTCAGATGCGGCTGTTTCTCGCAAAAATAGGCACAGATCGTGACACCCGTTTCTTCTTTGCAACCGACCGCAGCAACATTACCCCTGTCATTCTTAAAACCGAGTTTCTGGCTTCAGAACGGGTTCGGCACTGCTGATAGCATCGGTGGATTGCGATCTACAAACGGATATTGAGCGGCTCACGATCTGTCCGTAACGCTCTCAACTACACACTTTCAGCTAATCTTGACGCGTCCTGTAGATAAAGTACAAGTGCGGAGGGGACACGCATGAATCGCTGAAGTTTTTTGGATGTGGGTGTCGCACCGAGAATATTTCTAGCTCGTTGACATCACGTGGCGTTGCGAGCGCACTTCTGGAGATAAACAGACGGGTGTGTGTCGGAGATTGAACCAGCAATTGAAGTGTTGTGAACTTCGATGGAACTCTGGCCCTGTGTATGGAAGAGAAAAAGTAGAGTTGATAAACGCAAGTTGGATCCGTTGCCACATACCACAAGGATTCATTACTTTCAATCTCCGCGCCATTTTTGCACGATCGTCCTCAGTCTTAGAATCCCTTTGAGTTTTGTTGCTCATTCGTTTATTTCTTCATTAGCAGCAAGAGGGATTCCGAAGTCTGACTTGCTAGGAGAATGTCATCTGTACGCTGCATTCTGCCCTACCCGCATCCCAGTTAACCAGAGTGGGAGATGCCTTTCTGGCTTTTCATCCCCCAAACAAACAAACCATCGTTAGAACGCACTTCATTTCAGCACTAGAAGAGTACACCGACACTTCAAGCATTTCGCGTCATCTGCGCCTGTCGTTCATAATCCCCCTTTCCCCCACTTTACTCGGTTCCACGCTGAATGCCGCTACCTGATGTTCTGGAGGCAAATGATTAATATCAGCATCCAGCAACGTTCCTAAAGTGGAACCGCATTCGCATAGGTCGGAGGTCAACGACGTGATCTCGTTTAAATGGGGCACTTTGCGGAGTTTCTCCGCGATGCACGTGAGTTCGCCAGAGAAGACCCCTTCTTCGAAAGCCATTCATTAACTCAAATGAAGGGTGTGCTTGATTGAAATGGCCGCAATAATGCTACTAACTATCGTTTAATTATTAACAGTAGTGGAATCGGACATTTCCTTGAATAACGATGCGCGGCGAGGTCCGTTAATGCCCACAATCTGGCAGGGCTCCGCTGAACATGGTGGACGACGCCTCCGAGTGGTCTTAGAGTTCGCAGACAAAGACAGGGAACAAAAATTAACCCCGAAAGTCGCGAGAATGAATCGCTGGTGACCAGAATGTGTCCCGAACTTATTGGTTGGCTGCCACGAAAGTAGTTCGAACTCTGTCAGGGGGATTATTCGAACCTTCTTCCTATTGACCCCAGTTTCTTTCTTCCCCCAGTTTTCACTCTCCTTCCCCTCTCTATCTGCAACTTAGCGTACGTCCACCGCACCAAAATTTAACCTTATTATCAAAAAACGTTTCGTCCTATTTTCGGCCTCTCACCTTTCAAGCGTTGTCCCCTTGCGACCGAACTTTGAATCGTCCATTCTTTTTTTTTTTTAGATCCTCGCCACTGGAATCTCAGGAAACTAGGTGGCAGGACCTGCCAAAATAAACGCAAACTGCTAGGTACTTGGTCTGCCTCCACGGGGCGAAAGTGGGACGATGTGGGGCCTCAGCAGAGATCTGGAGGATAAATGGCCGGAAGAACGACGGTATACGACCCCACACATTTGAACACTTTTAAATCTGTGGCCTTTACAGCGAACTGCATCACCACAAGATGTAAACTAGGCGGGATGGGGAACCCCTGGTGCCGTGCTGACCCTAAATACACTTAATTTATTCGAACCTTCCCCGATGAGAGCCTCATTTGCAGTTGTGATGACCTGTGGAGCCCTCATCCGCTAATTGAAGCTTCGCTCTAACCTTTGTACGTCTGCTGATCTACAACAGCAATCTTGCCAAAACACGATCTTCTGAGACGACTCCAAAGCTCCACCATCGTCGCCTGAGACCGACTAATTCAGCAACGTTGTGAAAAAGCCCATAAAAAGTCCTCGCGATATCGAGGGGATTCGAACCAAGACCTTTTCTATCCGGTTTAGGGAGGACGGTGATCATATCCACTGGTTACTCGCGAGGGCAAATCGTTTGTTTCTTTCGTTCTCACAGTGAACGTCTCTTTCTCAACTCTCGGCAAAGCTTTGCCCTTCTTTAGGTGTGGCACGCGATGTCGGCACGTCTCAAGTTCTCTTAGACAGCGGAACAACGACCACGTGCCTGTCTGTCAGATACTGGAAGACACATCGTCTCCTCTTTTCCACCCTGAACCACTTTAACTTCACTCCCACAACTCGTAAATAACTCGTCAACTTGGAGTTATAACTTTGTAAGGTTTTGCGCTGGGGAGGAGCATTACAGTTCATCTGCGCAACCGCAGCAATTCATTTTGAAGTAGATTCTGGTCGTTAACTAATCTTCCTCAATACGTTTAAATCACAGCGAACTTGAACACTTTTCCTTGCATCCACTGCTCGATCTGGTTAATCAGGCCCTGGTTTCTGAGGGACTCCAATCCCTACTACGGCCTCTCCTGGGAGATGATGGACGACACACAGCGAGAAGGGGTCTTTCCAGCAATGATAAATATAATATATTTTTATTATTTATTTATTTTTTTTATAGAGTTTGAACCGTTGAGGCGTCAGATCTTGAGACCGCAACTGCCCCTATTCCCTCGTCGGTTTGTTTGTTTTCGGGATGAAAGTCCGAGTATTCGTTTGCGGCGTGAAAAGACAAAACAAGGAAGTCGACGTTCCTCCACTGAAGACGGAATTCGACCTCGGTCCATTTGGGACTCAAAGGAGAAAGGCGCTATCATCGGGAGGCTTCTGCAGGATGTCGCGCCGCGCGAGCCTTTTTACGAGAGTCGGCACAGGTGAGTAAGGGACGGGCAGAGTACGTTTTGCGCCGCCGCAGTAGAGTACTCGCATTAAATAACACGTCCGTGGGGGTTGTCGCGTCGCTGTCTCCCCACGTAATCGACGTGAGAACAGCGATGACCACTCCATTAATCACCCGCGCTATTTTTGCTCGTGACAGGGGCGATTAATCACCGCAGCGGCAAATCCCGCGAAATGAATTAAAAAGCGCGTGGTAGTTCGTTATTATCCTTTCGTTCGACCGAGCCTTCCGATCCATTAACGATATTACTCCAATTAGCCGCACGTGCGAGGCACGAGTCAAAAGTGCGTCTGATATCGGCAGCTCGGCTGCCGATACCTTCCTCGACCCATGCCTTCCGTCTTCCACGCGTAGCACTCGACACTGCGGAGTTCAGACATTCCTGCCGGGACGGTTCTCAGTAGGCCACCGTCTTCAGATTCATCAAAAATACCTCGGAGGAAGGGCATCTCGCAGAAGGACACGAGTCGAAATTTCTGCAGAATGACATTTGGACAATAAAAGTAAATTTAAAAAAAAAAATTGCGAACAACAACGGAGCCATTTCTCAATTGTAGGGGATTTACGATCTCAAGACGAAATCCAGAAAGCAAACGATGGACTCTTAGAACCCGAGCCCAGCTGTTAAACGAAATGTTGAGACATCGCTGCACTTGACGTTACAATTGTGCACTTGACTTCGCAATCTTGGATGAAGAAATTCAGACGTATTTAATTCGGAACTTGTTTACGGGTCACGGACACAACCACGAGTGAGCTCATCAATTCTCGTGTACGTGCAAAGATGAAACCGCACACGACTTTCGTAAAGTTCAGTTTGCCCTTCTTTCAGAAAATGGGTTGGAACAGTTTGGAATCGCAGTGAAAGTCCTTAGATGGATTTCCTCAGGATGGCTTCAGGGCAGGAAACAGAGGATTGCGAAAATGGTTATTCCTCAGTTGGTTTGACTTAAGAAGTGGGGTTCCCCAAGGATTAGTATTAGGACCACTGTTGTTTTTGATTTTCATAAATGACATCGATGAAGCGATAAGAGGGCGTGTTGTCTAAATTTGCAGATGATGTAAAGATTGGTAGAGTAATTAATGATCGCCGCCAAGCTGAGCTTCTTCAGAATGACCTAGATAGACTTCAGGGATGGTTAGAAAAATGGCAACTAAGCTTAAATCCAGCAAAGTGCAAGAACTGGGGGACAGTAACCCCAAAATAATTTATACCATTGGCGGAGTTGAACTAAACCCAGTACTGGAGGAAAGGGACTTGGGTGTTACGATACGGTCAGACATGAAATTCTCTGAGCATTGTAAACAGGTTGCAAGGAAGGCCCATGGTGTCCTATCGATGGTCTATCGAACTTTTGCAAGTAGAGATAGGGACGTAATAATCCCATTATATAAGGCTTATGTAAGAATACACACTTGGAATACTGTGTTCAAGTATGGAGACCGCACCTGAAGAAGGACATTGTTCTTCTTGAAAGGGTCCAGAGACGGGTAACTCGCTTGGTTCAAATCGGCAAAAGGGCATCCATATGAGGAAAGACTTCGCATATGTGAATTGCAGAACTTGGGCACCATAGAGGGGACTTGATTGGGGTATTTAAGGCTCTGAGAGGCATAAACAAAATGAATGAGGACAAAATTTTCACGGTTATAAATGATTCTAAAGCTAGGGTCCATAAATTCAAGTTACGGGGGGGAGGAAGGTTTTTAGACTGGTTTACAGGAAGGTTTATTTTAGTCAGCGATTTATAAATTACTGGAATACCTAATGGGTGGTAGAGGCTGACTGTTTGGGGAAATTCAAAGGTCAGATGGTTAATTACCCACGGGAGGAGGGAAACACATTTGTTGTCTATCTCCTTTTTTCTTATTGTTATTTATTTATTTTATTTAATCTTTTTAATTATTATTATTTTGTCCCTTTTTTTGGCTGATGCAGCCTAAGAACTAGGTTTCCTTGCAACATATGGCCATTAATAATTAATACTAATTAATTTTGCCACTTGATAATTGATTTGCGAGACCATTGAAAAAAAAAAAGACTAGGTCAAGTTGCAGCAGTCAGTTATTTATTATGATTATTATTATTTTTATTAGTTGTTGGGGCATATGCTTCTGCACCCATCAAGGTTTTTGCATTTTACACCGATCCAAGCCCGAGGCGGAACTTTGGGTTGCTAGGCAAGCACTTTACCCACCTGGCTAGCCCCGTCGCACGTCAGTTATTGAGTTATTATATAATTTTTTCTCAAATTTAAAGTATTTCATGTCAGTTCTAACCGTGAGTATTTGTATATTGACGACTAATGATAACATCAAGGCCTGACTGTTGTGCTGGCTGTATCTCCTGGGGATGTTTCTGCTAAAGACATACTTTCTTTTGCCCTGTGCTGGGTAAATTTTGTGGCCTAATTTATTTGTCTATAAGCATAAACAGAGTATTTTTGAATATTTTAATTATGCCCTCAAACAGGAACTACAGAAATTCTGTTTCGAGAGTTATATTACTCCTCTAACAAAGTCCAAACTCTGCTAAGTCGGCCACAGGTTCTGAATTTTATGTGCAGTTAGGAATGATGATTCCAGAGCCTACAACCCCATCTGAGGCTAGAAAATTGAGGACAGTCATGCTGTTGATATTTTAGGCGTCAAGAGGCGCTTGTATGTACAAGCTTCAATGAAAACGTGGGAATACGTTCTGGGTGAAAATATTGAACGGTGAAGAGAAGTTTGAATAAACAGTTTAATCGCAGACACTTTTAGATCATGAATTGATGGGTTTTGGGTCTGTTTATAGCAGGGATCTCCGAAGCTGACGCCCTTGTTGAATTTAAATAGTGTTTTTTAAAATCCTGGTGTATATTTTTTGTAACTTTTGGATTAACAGGACACGTTAAAACATGATTCATGGAAGTAAGCTTTTTCCATCTGAATATATATAGCAGTGTATAGTGTACACCTGTGGGGCTATTAAGGATACGGCTGGTTTTAGAAATTTAATGGGTCGAATTTAAATATTTTAGTGGATAAAAGCAAAAAAGTCTTTGGGGTTTTGGGTTTGCCCTTCCAGCTTCTTTGTTGCAAATTTTAATCTAATCTTCGTTTGTACTTTGATGTTCTGATGTTCCTCCCTTGAAGTTAGGGGAAGACTTTTCTTGCAACTTATATTTTGACAAGTAATGTCATGCGTATAAACTGCAGTTGTCATGAAAAAAAAAATATATCTTTTTTATTTATTATTTTTTTTTTTTGTGTGTGATTATGATAGTTTCAGTTTGAATACGTATATCTTAAGTTATTTCAGACAGAGACTGGATGTCTTGGCCTCCTCTGGGTTCTGTGGATGATATTGCTGTTTAATCTGACTTAGCATTAGTAGAGGCATATGATGCAAGAAAGCCAGCTTATGCAGCGTCAGCAAAAAAAAAAAAAAAAAAAAGATTTGTTATTGGTAGATGTGTATTATTGTAGGTTTTCTTTTTTTATATTAATTAATTAATTTATTTATTTATTTTTATTTTATTTTATTTATTTATTTTTTTATTCTGCAGGTTGGGCAGTAATTGCATCCATTGGTGTTGCACTTCATCCAAAGGATGCACTACTGGTGTACTTGATAGTAAAAGCAGACCCAGCTCTATGAATTAGGGACAGGCGCCAGAAGCCAGCCGCTCCCTGGTGGCCTGAAACTACATAACCTAAACAAACACATATAAACAACATAATCAGGCCTTTTCGTAAAATATTGTTTTCATCGGAGATTTGCAAGGCGGAGGGAACCTCTTTTAGATGCCACCCAAAACAAGAAATTTATACATAGGTACGTACATTGTTTTATTTACTTATTTGTTCTGCATTTTGAGACAGTTTTATCGCGCCGTATTAGGGGGAGGGGGTAAAGTGTAATATGTGATGCCAATTAACCAAATTAAGAAATATATATTAAAAATATGCTAAACGTCTAATTTCTATGTATATAAATTTTTATGCATCTCAATAGCATAATGCAAGTGTGAATATTGCAAATGTGATCTTGTTAAGACCCAAAAATATGGATGCCAGTTCCTGCGTATATCTCAACGTATTTCTTTCGTATCTTCAGAAACAATAAAATTGTACGTTTAAATAAATAATGAAAAAAGTCAATTATTGCCACAGTTATTGTACAGTTTGCCAGGAGTATCAGTCACTACCCAATCTTAAAGTTATTGGAACCAATTTGCACTTCAGCAAGATGCAAATTGCGAACACTGGAACGATGGACAATCTGATGCGTAATGTCTTCATTAGTAGGCTGTCCCCTGCTACCACAGGCTGATGATGTGGAAAACCTTCTTGCTGCATTCAAAATGAATGGTAGAGTTACCAAGCTATCCACGAAATATCCCACCTACGCCTCCTTTAAGATCGATGTAGCTGATGCAGATTTTGAAGCACTCTTCACTCCTGAAATCTGGCCTCCTGTAGCTCTTGTTATGCCATATCTCGGACATAAGGGGCAGGGATATAGAAGTAATGGAAAGGACTCGCACTAATGGTACCCTGATTCATAGCAATCCCAGATCTCGTTACCGTAACCAGAAACACAGACAAAGAATAACAATATGCCGATCCCTGTGCTCGTCAGTTCTAGACACACCCCGCTGAATCCAGTAGTGCCATGTCAGAGACCACCCGTCCGTATCAAAGTACCCAGAGTACCTGCCTGCACCGTCTTTTATTAGAATGTGCGTAGTCTTAGGAACAAGCTTGACACTTTGGAGCAAATTCTGCTCCCCGGATATTTTAACCTGTTCGCCATCACCGAAACCTGGCTCAATGATGGTCAAGAGTTCCTAGCGGCAGTTGCCCCAGCCGATTATGGGGTCGTATTCACATCTCATATTGTACGCAAGGGTGGAGGTGTCGCAATATTTTAAAAGAAATCCGCTTTCAAGCTATTGGATAATAAATCTATGATGGCGACTATGATGGTCTGAGACAGTATTTAAATTCTATACAGTGGGACCAACTGATGATGTTACCAACAGCAAACTCAAAATGGGAAGCATTCAAGGAACTAATCTTGCAGGCTACCAGGCTTTACATACCAACTAAGAAATATTGTTCAAGGTTTAGGCCTAAATGGTTGTCAAATGAACTAATGAGACATGTGGCAGAGAAGAAAAATGCATGGGATACATACAAATTAATGGGTGACATGGAAGCCTATGATAGATATAAGTTGGTCTGTAACAAAGTCACAAAGGAGATTAGGCAGACAAAGGCAGACTACGAAAAATCCTTGGCAAAGGATGCAAAGAAAAACAGAAAAGAGTTCTTTACCTATTTAAACTCAAGAAGGAAAGGGATGCATCACATTGGTCTACTGGATATTGATGGTTCAACAGTTGAGGATCCTGCTCAGGTGGCTAACAATCTAAACGAGTATTTTGCATCTACATTCAAGCATGAGGAGTTATTCAGGAAGGAGAATGATGTAGGAAACGTAAACATTGGCAGTGAGCTGGATGATTTTGTAATAACTGAGAGGAAAGTGGAGGAGAGATTGTTCAGGATAAACATTAAAAAGGCACCTGGGGTGGATGGGATCTATCCAGTTATATTAAAGGAGGCAGCAAAGGAAGTAAGCAAACCCCTAGCCATAATTATGAGAGCTTCTTTGGACTCAGGGGAGGTACCCATAGACTGGAGATGTGCAAATGTAACCCCAATTCACAAAGGAGGATCAAAGGCTGACACAAGTAATTATAGACCTGTTAGTTTAACTTCTGTTCCAGGTAAATTAATGGAGGCACTGGTTAAAGAAGCACTGCAGGATCATCTAGACAAGAATTCAGTTATAGCTCAGACGCAGCATGGTTTTGTTAAGGGCAGGTCTTGCCTGACCAATTTGATTGGATACTATGATGTAGTCACAAAAGAACTGGATAAAGGGAATAACTTTGATATTATATATTTGGATCTTAGAAAGGCTTTTGATACTGTTGCACATGGAAGACTGCTGCACAAATTGGAGCAGTGTGACATTGGAGGCAAATTTCTGCTATGGATAAGGGGATGGTTGAGTGGCAGAAGACAGAGAGTGGTAATCAATGGACACTGCTCAACGTGGACTAATGTTATTAGTGGAGTTCCTCAGGGTTCAGTGTTGGGTCCGTTGTTGTTTTCGGTGTTTATGAATGATATTGATAATGGGATATCAATTTTAATGTCCAGGTTTGCAGATGATACAAAGGTTGGCAGGGTTGTTAAGGACACACTGACGCTATGCTGCTGCAACAGGATCTGGAAAGGTAGAACAGATGGGCTGAGAGGGGGCAAATGAAGTTTAACATTGACAAATGTAAAATACTACATATGGGAAACAGTAACCCCAGAGCAACGTATCAACTCTGCGGTACTACACTGACAGTGGTGGAGAATGAAAAGGACCTGGGGGTAATTGTGCAGGCAGATATGAAGTTCTCTGAGCAGTGCAGACGAGCTGCAAGGGTAGCTCATGGTGTCTTGTCAATGATATACAGGAATTTTTCTAGTAGGGATAAGGAGGTGATTATTCCCTTGTATAAGGCAATGGTTAGGCCACATCTTGAGTACTGTATACAGGTCTGGAGGCCTCATTTCAAGAAGGATGTAGAGCTGCTAGAACGAGTAGATTATTCCCTTGTATAAGGCAATGGTTAGGCCACATCTTGAGTACTGTATACAGGTCTGGAGGCCTCATTTCAAGAAGGATGTAGAGCTGCTAGAACGAGTACAGAGAAGGGCAATAAGATTAGTGAATGGAACAAAGGGGTGCTCTTACGAAGAAAGGCTTAAATTTTGCAAATTACAGAGTCTGGAGACTAGGCACCGGCGAGGTGATCTGATAAGGTGTATAAGGCTTTGAATGGTTTGAGCATGCTCAATGCCAATGGGATTCTTCATCTTGCTCAGAATAATCAGCTCAGAGGGCATAAATTCAAATTGAGGAAGGACGGATGTCGGATAGATGTGCGGAAATTTGCCTTTGGCCAGCGGGTGGTTGGTTGGTGGAACCGACTTCCATCACTTGTTGTTGAAGTTGATAGCCTAAACAAATTTAAGGCTCAACTGGACAGGTATTTCGAGCGAACGGAGGGGTGAAATGGGAGTGGTGTGTTTTTTTTTTTTTTTTGGCTGATGCTGAATAAGCTTGCTTTCTTTCATCATATGTCTCTACTAATGCTAATGCTAAATCCAGTAACTCCCCTAACTTTGAACCAATCCTCGTTACGTTAGGATACAAATTCGTGACCTTTGACGTCTGTGTGGTGTATATACCCCCAACGCCTTGCCAGCAAATCATCCTTGAAGTTTCCAACAGGTCAATCAATCAGCTGCATCCCACAGCTTCTCACTTAGTTTGTGGTGATTTCAATTTACCTCCTCAGCTATCTAATATGAAAAAGGATCTTCTGGCACACTTGAGATGTGCTGATCTACAACTTATTAATGAAGCTCCAACCAGGGGGAATAACCTCTTAGATCTAGTTCTAGCCTCTATCCCTTGCACCCATGGTTACATTGCAGAAACGTCATTTGACTCTGATCATGTCCCAATACATGTGACTGCATATCTGCTAGTCCCCAAATCAGAAGACAGAAGGACAACAAAAAAGGTTGACATCACTAGCCGCAACTTACTTGATGTAGATAAGTGCATCAGAGCCGCCTCTCTCATTTCCTGGGTGGCCTTAGAGACTTGTGACCCAGAACTAGCTATGAACATTCTCACAAACTGGATCAACATAGTTGCCAAATATGCTGTCTCTAAAAAAATCACAATCAGTCCATATACAAGACTTTGGTGGAATTCAGAACTCAAAATGAGTTTCCAGCTGAAGCAACAGCTCCATCACACATGGAAACAGTCGCAAAATATCAATGATCGCATCGTTTAATCAAGGGCACGGGCTCAATTTAATCGCCTGAAATCTGAGGCAATCAAATTATACGTTAACCGAGATCTGGCTAAAGGAAAAATTCCATACAAGAAAGTGAATCTTCATTTTCCTTCACAACTTGATCCTGAATTGTGGCTCGATTTCGTCACAATATTTAACTGTAATCCTCTGCCAAACTCAGATTTGGCTCTACTAACAGAGCCCACCCAACAAGAAGTGTTGAACACCATTCAGATCACAAAACACCAGCTGATCGTCGCCATCAATTCTCTACCTGCCTCGTCAACCACTGGTGATGATGGAGTTCCCCAATTCATGCTAAAATGCCCAAGTCCGTAAATTATTTAGTCACTTTTAATTATCTTCAACCAGTTACTCTCGAACCAGATTTTCCCACAGCAATGGAAAAACTATCTCATCAAACGTTTAGCCAAAGTTCAGTCGCCATCGAAACCTAAACACTTCCGACCCATCTCCAACTCCTCCAGCCTGCTGAAGCCCCTGGAGAAGGCCTTATTCCCCAACCCCACTTAGGATATCTTCCCCAGTAATCCAGCCCAAATTCACTACTGCCTTCCAAACAGATCAACGAACACCAATCTGCTAGCCACCACGAATACTATCTTGTCAGCATTCGGGAATTGATGCCGTCCAAGTAAACCAACTTCTCACTCTCCTGGAATGTCACTTCCAGATCATAGGGAACATATTATGCTTTCTCTCCTCTCTTCTGAATAACAGAGTTATAAAGCACTATACAGGAGATCGCACCCTTACTAGATCCGTCACCGCAGGAGTCCCACAAGGAGGGGGTCATTTCGGGCCTTCTGTTTTCATCTATTATCTTCCCGCTGGTTGCACATTCTCGATGTCTACTGAGCTATGCAGATGACATCAAGATACTCACTCCCATCATCCTTGATCTGGTAAAAATGGAAATTAACAACACTCTCACTGCAGTCACATCTTACCTCTGCCAGTTTGGGCTCAAGATCAATCCGGCTAAGTCTGAATTCATGGTATATTCATTGAAGCAAACTCCTTCTTCTCTCCAGCCTTCGGTCGGCAACACCCTCATCCCAATTGTGTCCAGTCATCGTGATCTGGGCGTTGTATTCGCCTCCAAACTTCGATTCAACGCCCACATAGACATGCTCCTCACACGTGCTTCAAGACTCCGGTGGATAGCAAAACAGCATCTTCTTCATATCAGAGATAAAAAGACAACCGTGAGGTACATAAGAACAGTTATCTTTCCACCTTTACTCTATGCTGCTGAAATTTGGGCGTCAGCGGCACCGTCAATAAAGAAACCACTCTTTGCCACAGAATTCTGGCTCCTAAAGTGGGCCAACAGGAAGCACAACCTTCCAGCTCTGAATCGTACCACGCAGCTTGCCAACTCTCTCGGGATTCCACGTCTTCTCACCTTAGTTGATGACCAACGCCTCCTAGCAACAGTCAAGTTGATAACAGGCATAATGGCAACACCTTCATTCTGGGATACCTGTGGCTGGAGGATCCCCCCTGCTGCCCTTAGGGCCAATCCCGAGCTCTACTCGCATTCAGCACGACTCCATCTCTCGGACAGGTTCCTCCCTCAGCAGATGTTCAAGCAAACCCAGGCACTGGACGCTGACCTGAACAAATTCGCTGTTGACCGGACTTACCGGAAAAAAAATTATGAAGAGTAGGATTAATCAGCAATGAATGATGTGTACCTTGCATCTGTTCCTGTCTGATTGAGCTGGTGCTCTTATCTCGATGTTAAGCCAGATCAATCAAACTTAACATTATTGTAGGCACATTATTGTATCTTTACTGTACAATAAAGATTTTCTTCTTAACTCTCGTAAGGAGTTCTCTTCTTTGTATCAAAATATGTTTTCGTTTGTAAAATTACCTTTTTTTGTGAATAATGTTTCGATTTTCCAGGAAGTTTCGGGAGGCTGTAAACGCTCTAAACCCCTGGCTTTTTGGCCGTGAAGGGCAATAAAGATTATCTCTCTCTCTCTCTCTCTCTCTCTCTCTTCTCTCTCTCTCTCTCTCTCTCTCTCTCTCTCTCTCTCTCTCTCTCACTTAGGTCATACTGTGCCATATACTCGTATGTCCGCCAATTGCGTACATTCTGTGGGTGATTTGCTGTTTGCTGGGCTACAAACCCAAATTTTCTGGAGCGCAAACCTACGCTAACCTCGCGTGAGATCTACCCCGACTAACTCAATCACGTTGTGAAAAGGAACCATAAAAATCTTCGTGTCATTGGTGGGATTCGAACTTAAGTCTTTTGTGGGGTGTATAAGACCTATAATCACCGTTCTACTCCCGATGTCGGCGAGAACAGCTGTTCACCTCTGAAAGATTGCAAATCTGAGACGGTGCCTCCACAACCTCTCCCTCAGGCTTTTTCCAAAGAGGGCAGTTGGTTAATTAATAACAGCCTCTTCACTCTCTCTCTCTCTCATAGATTTTCTGCATGTCTTTTCCAAAGCTACCTCCATGCGCACTGTTCTTCTGAATTGGTAGCCAGGTGGGGAAGGAGCAGCAGTGCGTAGCACACAACTTCTTGATTACACCGGGGTTCGAGCCCGTGACCCACCAAATACGGAGGATGCGGAAAGGTCAGGGAATGACCATTGCATATCCTGGAGCAATATGGCTTTAGTTGCTAATGCTCCTAAAAACCAAATAATAAATCTCTTCTGAATTGGGGTCTATAATTTCTCTTCTCTTTTCCAAAACGTGCCGCAACCACTCACCATACTTGTACTGCGCAAATTCACACAACCAACTTTTCTTACTTTTTTTTTCTTCAAATTCTGTTTTTTGGAACAAACCTCGCTTCGTCTGAATTTGTTTGTTTATTTCGTAGCACTTTTCAGGCATTGCTTTCTGTCCATTAAGATTGTGCAGGGTGGTTGCAATACAACCGATTAATAATGCAGATCATCCAATGCACGTATCAGCAGTCGTTTGCGCTGTTTTCTCCTCAACTCTTCTCGGAGCAGATGGGTCTCGAAATCGAACTGCTTCTTCCCCCAAGTCATCTGTTGCAGCGCTGGGACGTCAAATTGTTGGATGGAGCATTCCATCAACCCCAAGATTAGTCAAGGGTTATCCGCTCCAATACGTCTTTTCCCGAACGTGTCCCGATAGAAGCGATCTGGATAATAAGTCCACGAAGGGAGTGTACGTTGAGCTCGTTAGAAGTAGTGGCATCTTTCCAGTTATCGCCTCTAATCAGCAGCCTCTCGTCAACCTCCCCTCTCCCCACCCCTCAGAGAATAGGTCGGCATCGTTAGAAATGTGTCGCCAGAATGCTCCTCATGCTGATGATTGAATATTAGAATAACCTTCTGGGAGTGTCCACGAAATACCTTCACGAACTGCAAATTTCTGACAAACTTCTATGTTCCAATCGATTGGAGTGTGCGTAACCTTGTGCACCCCTATTTTACACAGTCAGCCGAAACCCCTCCACAACAGAGGCGGTTGTCTGGGTTCCCCCCCGAGAGTTCTTCCGACGCCGGAATTTCTTGTAGCCTCTACAGAAGTGAAAGGAGCTTGTTGCCAGCAACTGAGCCGTTCGTGGAGTTTTCATCTGCTTTGCCATCTTCACGTGAGGTGCGTGAATTCATAATGTTACTTCGCTGAAACTTGTTTTCTTAACCGAACCCTAATTGACAATAGCCGTGAGTGGTGCCGACATTCTGAGCCAGATGATGAGGAGAAAGGCAGCAATTGTTAAAGGCAACGGATGGGTTTCAAATTCAGCAAGGAATTGTGGCAACTTAATGTGCTTCATGACTTCTATCAACTGGGGGAGACAACTCGCACAAATTAAAATTATGTTAGTAATTTCAAGACTACAACGAGGTTTATACCATTAAGAAAATACAGTACAAGGAGGGTTCTGAGATGGAATGAATAATGAATTGCCATTTAATAGAGCAGTAAAGCGAACAAAAGTATCAAAGCTTATAAAGCTACAACTTGATCAGTACCTGTCGCAGAAGAGTTTACACTTGCAAAGGCAGATTAAGGGAAATCGCTGGCTAAGAGAGCAAAGAAAGGAGACGAGAGTGTTTTCTCGTACGCGAATACTAAGACCAAATAGTGAATCAGATCGGGCCCTTGCATAAAGGGTGTAAGGACACGGGAAAGATATAGACAATCCCGCAGATGTTGCAGATGAAATGAACACGCACAGAAGAAACGCCCCTTCGTGATGAGGAAAAGCTGAAGCTCGGAAGCATGAAATTATAGCGATATTAAAACAGAAGTTCGCAGCCCTCCCAGTTTCAGTCAGATGCTTATTTATTAGAAAAAAAATTCTAGCTTAATGGCAAGTAAGCTTCTTGAAATTGATGGTTTTTACTCGATTATTCTTTAAGGTAAACTACAATACCATCTGAGCCAGAAGGCCAAGAAGCGATTTTTCTTTAAGGTAAGCGGTAAGAGACACAGTGTGTTTGTTACCCAGCACTAGTGGGTCCCCACAAAACCGCTTATTTTATTTTATTTTATGAATAGCAAGATACACAACAGGTAACCATGAAGAGTGTATCTGAGATCAGATCAATAAACATAATAACAATAACATGAAATCCAACAGGACGATAAACATTGATATAGATTCAAATAATAAAAGCATATGTACAAAAGGGGATTGTATCAAGTTAAGTTACCGGTAAAACAAGTTTATCCGTTAGAGAATAGAAAAATAATATAACAAATAATAATAAGCTACAATAATTAGATGAGAGCTAGTCACTTTGCAGTTTAAGAGAAGAGGCAAAAAGTTCTGGATGGAGTTCATCAGTGATTGGGAGTTGTCAAAGAAGTCAATGAGAGAGTCATTTGCTGATTTGCTGATTCTGTCCAGTGGACTGAACTTCATAAGGTCCTTGTTGGCAGAGTCAAGGCGAAACGGTGTAAGGTTCTTGACTTGTCTACAGGGAGCATTGAAGTTTATTTTACTCAGGATATCAGATGCTTCATAAATTCCAGTGATTACTTTGGCTAGGAGGGCGATGTCAGCAGTAACTCTTCTAGTGCACAGAGGCCTTAGATGAAAGTAATCACACAGCGATTCATAATACACTGAGTGATAGAATAGAGGATTGCGGTACGTAAGGTAACGGATAAAGTTTTTTTGGACTGCTTCAATTTTGTTAGTTAAAGTCTTTGTGTGAGGATTCCAGATGGGTGAACTGAATTCAAGGATTGGCAGTACAATAGTTTTATAGAGGATAACCGCATATCTCTAGTTTTTGAACTCTAATATCTGTGTTCCGTTTAATGAATCCCAGCGTTTTGAATGCTTTGCTGGTGATTTTAAGGACATGGGCATCGAATTTAGCACTGCTGGAAAAGAGAATCCCCAAGTCGTTAACTTGGTCGCACCTTTCGATGATCACAGTGTTAACAGTGTACTCCGTATTCATTAGTTGTGGAGATCTGCGAGATGAGAAAGAGATTACTTTGCATTTCGAGCGGTTAGCAGACAAGCCATTCAGAGATAGCCACAGAGAGAATTTATTGAGAGCAAGCATATTGAAGCTGTTGAGAATCGGTAGTCTCCTTCACTGCTGAGTAGATCTTAAGATCATCTGCATAGAGAGCAACTTGAACATTGGAGGTGTAGATGAAAGAAGGAAGTTCATTTACGAAAACAATGAAGAGAAGAGGACCTAAGGGAGAGCCTTGTGGTACTCCGCTTAGTGGTATAAAACAGTCTGAGTTCACTTGATCGATGATAACTCTCAAGGAACGATGCGTAATATAGCTGCGTGGCCATGAGAGCAAAGGGTCACGGATGCCATACAGCTTAAGTTTTTCCAGAAGTTGTTCGTGCGGGACTTTATCAAATGCCTTGGATATATCTGTGTAGACTGCATCAACTTGTAGGTGGTTATCAAGAGCTTCCGAGGTGTATTGCCAGAAAGGAAGTAAATTTGTGACTACTGACTTGCCACTGCAGAAACCATGTTGATTCTGATCGATGAAAGGCTTGAAGCATTCGAAGAGATGTTTGTGTACTGCTGTGTCGAAGAGTTTAGCCAGGCTGTTTTGCAAGGTTATGGGTCTGTAATCAGATACGTCATTTTTATCACCTTTTTTGAAAATAGGAACTATATTGACCTGCTTAAAGTGCTTAGGATACTCCCCAACCTGAAAGACAAGTTGAAGATCCGCAGTATGAGGGGTTTTAATGTAGCCACAGTCATTTTCCAAAATAAGCCTGGAATGTCATCTGGGCCTGTAGTATTGTCATTCCTCATGCTTTTTAATGCCGAATTTAAATCTTCATCAGTGATAAAGAGATTAATGAGGATGTCATCTTTAACAGGTGCGAAGTCAGGAAATAGGGCAGGTCTCAATGTATCGTTTGTTTGAATTCTAGAAAAGTGTTTGGCAAACTCTTGAGCAATACTGAATTCGTCAGATAAGAGAATTCCATCTGCGTTATGGAGTTGTAACTTTCTACTGGTTATGTTCTTATGCTTCATGAAATTCCAGAATGGTTTGATATCTCTGTGAGTAAGCAGACTATCCTGAACTGACTCTGTATACATGTTGTAGGAGTTTAATATGAGAGTTTTCACTTCTTTGCGGAGTTGGCTGAATATTTCGAAATATTGGCTGTCACCTGATTGCTTATATTTGTTTCTGTAAAATTCTTTCGATTTAATTTTCTGTATTAATTCGCTGTTATACCAGTGCGGGTAGGTAGAGCGTATGGTAAGATGGGATTGAGGAACAATGTCAGATATAACTGAATGGACACAGTTAATCAGGTTGCTGGTGAGCACATCGATGTCATCCATAGCGTCAGCGAGCTGCTTGTCTACGTTTTTAGAGCTAGGTTGAGCAGAGGCCAGTCAGCCTTTCTGAAATTGAATCGTGGAGAACGAGATCTGCATTTGAGGTTGTGAGAAGTCACTGTGATATCCAAAGTAATTGGCGAATGATCCGAGTGAAATATAGGGTTGTCATTGTGAACATCGATATGAGTGGAGGAAAATATTAGGTCGAGGTAGGCATTTTCTCTGTTTGGAAAATTGCAAATTTGTTCAAGACTGTGAAGCATATTAAAGAGAGCCCTAGTCTGCAGTGATGGAGAAGCAGATCCTAAATTGGCCAGTTGACAGTTAAAGTCACCCAAAACCATTGCTATGTCGGCAGATTGAATTAGTGGGAAGATTGATTCCAGCGAGCTTTCTAAGTACTGGAGGTCGATATTAGTTAAGGGAGGTGGAAAATAAAGCAATACTATTAAAACATTTTACTTGCCAAGATGAAGAAGGCAGTATACTGATTCAATATTTGTGAAATTTGATGCAATTTCATAGAGTATATGGTTAGAATGTATAATAGATACTCCGCCTCCACGAGATCCTCTATCCTTTCTATGGATCGTATATTGTCCATCTATAATCTCCTAATCATCAATATTTATGGAGAGCCAGGTTTCAGTGAGCAGGTAAATGTCGTAAATATGTGAGCCTTGGAGCTTGTGAAGACTGTTAGGTACTGGGAGGCGCCAAATTCTGAGCCTTCCATCAACATGATGCAGCAGGAACTCGTCAGAACAAGCAACTGTTTTCCAATCCTCGATAGTCCAGTGCTGGTGTTGCTGTGCCCTCAGGAGGCGTGCTCTCTTGTTCTTCATTGATAACAAAGGTACGCGATGTGGCCCTCGGCTGTTGTAGCCCATTCACGACAAAGTGCGACTAGTGGTCCGTTGCGATATTTTGTTCTGCGATAGTGTGGATGTGCGACATTGTGGCCCGTCTGTTTGCTTGCACAATTCTAGCCATCCTCCTCTGACCTCTCTCATCAACAAACGATTTTCGTCCACAGGAGTGCCGTTGAGAGGAGGTATTCTTTTGTTTGTGGAACCATTCTCGATACACCCTTGAAACTTTGGCGCGTGAAAAGTTCAGGAGAACTGTCGTTTCAGAGATGTTCTGTCCAGCACGTCTTGCATCTACTACCATGCCACTTTCGAAGTCCGTTAGATCAGTTATTTTCCCCATTCTTGCTAAGGTTTTTCTTTTAATTGATACTAGAAAGGTTGTTCTGCTGCATTTATATTCATAACTGTGGTCATGTGACTTGCAACGTTGTGGGACAAGATATTTGTGTGCACAGCAGGGGTGTATCTAATAAAGTGGCAACACAGTATATATCTATTTAATCTTTATTGTATACAAACGTGGTATATACCATACACCCAATGCAAGGGATTAGGTTACTACGGAATGTGTTAATGAGAAGATAGTGGTGTTATAGAATATTGCGACTCCCCCCCCTCCCTCTACGATCCTTTCTAGAGGAACAGAGCATCTGGTACCCGGCCTGAGGGCGCAAGCAAGCGAGTCCCGCCCATTCCCAAACCACGTTTCGAAAATGCAGAAAATATCAAAGGTTTTAGAGAGGAGAATCTGTTGGACAGTGTCTAGCTTGCTACAAATGATTTCTTGAATTGAAATTGTATTTTGAAAGACAAGTCGAATGGTGATAGTCATAGTAACTGGAGTTCGTACAGGTGGCAATTCTCTTTTAAAGTTCGCAGTGGTCTACTATGTGTTGTGATGTGTACAAGGATATCCTTCACAGGTCTGGAGCCCTGGGTATTGTCATTATAATCTGCTGAGAGTTGGATTGAATGATATGTGGACAGTTTGTTTCCTATGGTAAGTTTGTTCTCAGTGAAATTATCTGATTTCTCATGCATTTTGTTGTCATGTGACCTTCGTATCTTTAATTTCTATTGCGTTTGATGTTGATATCGGTGGTTTATTGCGGTTCTTGGCTTCCAATCTGGCTAGGGTTTGACGAGGGTTTCAGGGTACCATAGCCTTGGATCCAGCACGAAGCTCATCTTCTCTGGGTGGCAGGTAAGGACGAAAGCGGCGTAGGTTAGATACCTGGTTCTTGTCTGTCTCACATCAATATTCATCCCGTGTACTTCTGCAAACATAGTCTTAATGCTGTCTGGTTTAGTAGTTCCAGTCGAAATATAAAGATTTGTCCACGAGTCTGAACCGCTGTGATGTTGTACGAATTAGCAAGAGTCGCCTTCGAGGAAAGTTCTGTGGCATCTCTATTGCCGTGTTGTCTTCCATGTTCTGATATGTTGAATATATCATCCGGGTTTCTTTTGAGTGAACCTTTTGATCGGTGAGAGATGCCTTTAGCAGGGAATAGAGGCTACCTATATGCCTTGCTTGTGGGAACCACGCAATTTACAGACATAATAATATGTTCGTTTTGCTGGAATTAAAAAAAAAAAAAAAACAAACAAAAAAAACTTTCCATCTTTTGGCATAAGAAAGCCTTCCAAGAAAGAGCATTTTTTTATATTTTTTAAATCCATTTACATTCGCGACACTTGCAGTTGGATTTGTCTCGTCAGATGGCGTGGCTGCCGATGGGCCAGGGGATTTCAACCATTCAGATCGATCCCTATTTGTAGGTAGGGTTGTTGCGGTCGGCGTCATCGCGGTTGTGTTGATGAGTTGGATGAGCTCTACTTTTTCTCCAAGGAGAAAAAAAATGGGTGTTCTGTCAGGAAATATCAGCGCTTCTCGCGAGCTGCTCTCTGTTACGTGCCCCGGGGAGAAATATTAGTGTGGGGAATGGCCTCGTTGAAAAGTTGCCGAAAGTAATTGTTGGCTGAAGACAGAGTGCGCCTGCCCTTAACTGAATCGTCCACCTCTGAGGTTTCTCGGGCTTTACGAGCTCGTCCAAACTTCGAGTTCCGCACGTGCAAACTCGGTAATCGCCCGCAATCTGCTGGAGTGTTCTCATTTAACTCTCGCTTAAGGGGGCGCGAAGAAGGGCTCGTAATCCTTCCGTCGGATAACGTGTGGCCGAAATGGGGCAGTTTCCACCACCCAGGACACGATGGGATTCGCACTTGGCACGCGAATGGATGTAGTAATGGCGAACCACGACCGTTTCTTTATAGACGTCGAAGCTATTCGAGGCCTTGCGACGTTGAAGGGGCCAGTAACGTCCAACGATTCGGATCAGTAAACCACGAGTATATCACGAGGGGAGAATTGCTAGGCACAGACGTAAGCAAGACATCCCTCAGCCGAGGGCAAAGTAAAACCCATTAAATCAACAATGAATATTTTTTGCTATTCATACAATTGAAGTTTCTTTTCTTTTTTAGGATTTATTCCGTTATTACAACGGTTCTCCTCAACCTAACATCGAAAAGTCATTCCTTTATTCTTTTTTTTTTAAAGTTCACCAGTTCTCTTCTATTCATAGCTGCTCTCACACCCTCTATCCACGTCCTAATTGGTTCTCCTCTCTTTTTCCTTCTCCTTGGCATCCATCCATTCCATGGCTCCCCTGGGCAATCTGTCGTCCTCCATTCTCTTCACATGGCCAAACCACTCCAATCTTTTCTCCTCTGTTTTATCAATGATGATTTTTCGGATGTTCATTGTATTCCTTATCACTTCATTTCTAACATTTTCAGTCCTTTCCTGCCGATCCATCTCAACAGCCAGTAGTTTATTTTTTTGTCATTCAGTTAAGTCTGACATCCAAGTAATAAAACACTTAGTAATATTGCATTATATATTTGATGTTAAGTTTTGTTAATAATACTTTTATTCCATTGCACATAATTGAGCATTCCAATGACCTTTCTACCTTCACCCAGTATTCTCTCAATTTCCTGCGCAGATGATCCGTTAGCCTGAATAATTGCACCCAAGCATTTAAATTGCTGTACAGTTTTCACCAGTATTCCATCTAAATCCAGATTCGATTCATGTACTCTGCCTTATTAAAATTAACTGTCAGTCCCCATGTTTTATATTCTTCTAGTAACTTTCTGCCCATGCAGTTTGCATCATCATCGTCCTGTGCTACCACAACTTGATCATCTGCAAACAGTATATTGTAAAGGTGCTTATTTTGACCAAGGGGAACACCCATTGAACTGCACTTATGTGACCATGGTCTTAGGACAACTTCCAGCTACAACTTAAACAAAGTAGGTGACAAACAGCATCCTTGGAGTAGTCCTTTGGAAGTCTTAAATTTTCTTGATATTTCTGAACCAAATTTTATACAGCGTGTATTATTCTTGTAGATTCTTCTGATTATTTCAATAAATGGTTGGCTCATTGACATTTTTTCCATAGCCTTGCACAGAAGATTTCTTTGCACATTATCGTACGCTTTCTCCAAGTCTACGAACAACATCTTGGTTTGTAGGCAGACGTTTTTCCAGAATTTGCTGAACAGTGGATAAATTATAAATACATGAGCGTCCTGTCGAAAAGCATTATCAGAAATGATAATCTCTTGTTCCAGTTTTGATTTTGTTATCTTTTCAAATTGAAAACAATTGAAGTAACGAGAAATAAATAAACACGCATTATTTAATATAAAATAACGTATTAAACTGCATTATAATTTAAAATATTATTACACTGAATTATATAAATGAAACTCGCCCGGGATAAGCGTTCCTCTTGTCCACACCCTAATTTCCAGTTCTGAGCCTCGATTGCGAAACAGTGCTAACAGTTGTGTTAGATCGTTTTTCCAAATCCTTCAATAGATTCACGCGCGCACACACACACACACACACCAAGGAAAGTCCCTGACATTCAGACTTTCTTTGCTTAAATCAACTGTTGTTGTTGTAAGGACAGAGCTTTTTATAAGAGTAAGATTGGCTTCAACCCAAATGCATGGACAGATCACATGTCACATGTCTAGATTCGCCACTACAACTTCGCCACCCCCCCGAACCTCAGCAAATTCTTCCGTTTGATAGCCCTACTGATGCTATTTCGCCAATCACAGACACCAGAGAACAGCTAATAAAAGTTGTTTACAGTCTGTCGTCCTCTATAGTCAGTGGCGCGCATGCCGCACCATAGTTTCTATTAAAATGTCTTACTTCTTCATAATTAAACCCCTCACGTCAGTCTTCAACAAGATCTTATCGCAACGCACATATTTCCTAATATCTGTGGCGCACTTATTTAATCGAACCTTCTTCCCAAATGCAAAACTGTCACCTCCCCGAGCATATGAGACCAATCTGCACGTCCTCAAGTCTTCTAAAACTTCTTGAGAGGATAATTTTTCCTTCTCTGACGAGACAGGTTCTCCATGATCAGCCATCACAGATACACTGTCTGATCAAAGGAAAATCCACAACAAGAAACGTCGTTTCAACCAGGTCGCCATAATTCCATCCTCGACGCGTTTGAGGAGAAAGCCGAAATACTCAATACAGACGTCAATGTTCGTGACGCTTTTGATGCTGTTAATGTCTAATCGCACGTGGATATGCTTGAGAATCAACCTTCCGTTCACGGTGACCTTTTCTGGTTTTTGAATAGGCTCCTCCGTGAAAGGACTATGGCCCTCAGGTTTGGCGAGCAGACAGTAACAAAACAGTTAATGCGGGTGTTCTCTCTCTCTGGTCTGTTATTCGTGGTTCTAATGGTCCCATTTATCCACGAGTGGAGCGATATGAGATTACACGCACGATGATCTAAAGGTGTTCTCCCGCATCGAGTGCAATTCTTCCTGTGTGGTAACTTCTAGCTTGAGTAACCGTAAGCTCGCCGACTTTGAAAACTATCTGCCTTCATTCGGCCTCTCCACAAATCCAGAAAAGTCGACACAAGTAGTCTACTGCCTGAAACAAGATCCAACAAACCTTGACATCGACACTGGGAATAAAATCATTGCAAGCGTACTCACCCCCACAGATCTTGGAGTTGTCTCTGACAGCAAGCTGTCCTTCCGTAACTAGATATCCTGCAGTCAGAGTTCGAGAAGCTTCGCCGGATCTCAAAAACGCAACTTCTTCGTGTTAAAGATATCTCTACAACACGGAAGAACTTCACCAGTGCCACCATCTATCCAGCTATCCCTATACGGCAGAGAAACCTGGGCCTGCGCTGCTCCCCAGGATCTGAAAAAAAAAAAACAAAACTACTCCTCGGAATTCTGGTTGTTACATGAGCATGTCTGCCCGGGTAGCATAGTGGTATCGTCACCGTTCTCCCCACACCGGGTGGAAAAGGACCGGGTTCGAATCCCGTCGATGACGCGAGGAACTTTAATGGGCTTTTTTCACTCCGAATGAATTAGTCGGTCTCCGGCGTAGATAGCAAGGTTCCCCCTGTCCCCAGAAACTGGGATTTTTTTCGTCCAGCAAAACAGGCAAATCGACCAGAGAACACACGCAATTTACAGGCATAATATATAAATGGGTATATGTAAGAAACTATGAGTGGCCCTAATATATAATTTGTATTTTATTTTGTTACAGGAGCATCAACCAAACTTGGTCTCCCTCCCCAACAAAGCATCAACCTTGTGACTCAGCAGCTTCACCTAAACAGATTGCCTACAACCATTCAGCGGAGAAGAATCATCTTCACAATGGAAATGTTTGCCGGCGTCATCTCCGAGCAACACATCTGGGAGCAGAGTTCCTGGCGAATGCCACCATTCGGACTTTGGTTCAAAATCTGCACTTATCGTCACAGCAACAGAAGGCGAATCAAGAGCGGTTTTCTATGAGAATGGACATTTCATTCTTGAGGACTGGTCGTGGATCGTTACAGGAGAAATTCTTTCAGCTGAGATTAAGCGTTACAGAATTAGGTAGTTGCTGGAAAAACTGGAAGCACGTCCGTACTATACTGATTTTCATTTGCAGCTACAATGTTATTTTAATGACTTTTCTCCTGGGAAGGAACAACATCGCCCGTCTAACGGTATGCTGTTCCAAAAATTGCAAAAATCGCAGGGTTTTGCTTCTGCAATATTTGTTCACAGTCTTAAGAAGTAATAACAGAGTGCCCAACTCTCTCTCTACTTTATTTCATCTTATTTAGTTATTATTATTTCTTTTATACCACAGGAATTTTTTTTCCTCCTCTGGAGTGGGCCCTCAGAGGAACCTGAACCACCTTTTGACAACATCAGTGAGTCAGAGTCTCAAATTGAGACGGTACGAGTTTTATTGGGACTGACCCACCTTCCTGTGGTGTGGACAAATACCCGGAATCATCTCACCAGGTGACTGATGCTTCTGGGTAGCCAAGCGGCCAGACAAAACACAACATCCAAACGTACAGTACTCACATATGTGACCCTTTTACAGTGGTACTGTTCTTCACAGAGATACGAGGCGGACGTTCTAGGACCCACCCCTGACAAAAACGCATGCCCACATGTTGTTTACACTTGCCGATCCAGCAGTGTCGTAGCTAGGTTTTTTGGGCCTTTGGCAAGTAATCATTATGGGCCCCTTATTTTTATTAAAATAAATTTTAATTAGGTATAATTGTAAAAAAATGGATGTATCACTAAATGTTTCATATATTATTAAAATGAATAATTTTAATAATATAAATATGTATTTTATTTACGATTTCTTTATAATTTTACAAACATCAAAAACATTAATATTACGATATGATATTACTTATTAAAAAAGAATTTGACAAACATAAATTATACTGTAACTAATAAATTTACAAAAAAAGTTAAAATGCTACTTTTAGCACTTTTTCATTTGCGAAATCATTAATAAAATCCCTTTTACTGGCATATTTATGTCAATAGCCAAGACTGCACGGTGTACTTTGACCAACAGCATTTCTTTTATTCGTAATTTAAGATCTTCGTTCGGCAGAGGCAGCTGCCAGAGTGAAAAATAACGTAAAAATATAAAAATTTCTGAAAAGTCCAGTAAAAAATTGTCCGAGAGACATGTCTGCCGGTAGATTTTGTTTAATAAAAGCGGGATTAAATTAGAATATTGAATCGGCAGTTTGGTGGAGAGCACAGATGAATACTTTTTTATGAGATGTTCGCGCTCATTTGATATACACCATTTGACGTATTAATTATTTTTTTCGGTTCTAGTATCGCAAAATAATTATTTTCTAACTTCATACTTTTGAAACGATTTTTAATTTGTATTTTAATTTTGTCTAAAACAGTAAAAATACTGATTTAAAAAAAAAAAACAAAACAAACTAATCTCTATCATCAAACAAAAAGTCTGAAGCTAATTCATCGTACTGTCTTTTAGTTTTCGCATCTTCAAATTTCGGATCTACCCCGAACTCCTCGGCAATTTGCTCAGATTCCTATTTAATTTGTTCGTATGAATTTCGAATGTTTTGTAAATTTTTACTGACTCGATCCAATACAGAAGTACATTCATCGAAGTCTATACTCTAAATTACGCTTCTGTAGAGTTTTTGAAGCGTAATTAATTTCGCGCATCACGTTATTCAAAAATATACAAATATAAATAAAATCGAATGTCATCCTTTGCTTCATTATTCTACGCTCTTCGTCTCGGTCTGCTTTTTCAGTCGATTTAAGATTCATTTCTGTCAAAGATTTTATAATATACGAAAAACGAACTTTCACAACTGTTATAGACTGCAATCTAGCAGACCAGCGAGTAGGATTGAGTTTTTTATTGTAACTTCAGATTCCCCAGTAAATTTAGAAAGAAGATCCCATCTTTTTTGTGCTATTTCCAAAAGAATTATACAAATTTTGAAGAATGTCGAAAAATGATGAAACATTATTACAACAATTTACCCCCTCAATAATAACTAAATTTAAATTGTGACTCGCGCAATGAATGTACTCTGCATCGATTGGATCCTTTTAACGCGAGATGCACCATAATAAACCCCAATCGTGGCATTAGCCCCATCATAACCCTGACCATAACGTTTTTCAATGGCAATATTTAGTTTCCGCAATATTTTCATTATATGATCCGTCACCATTTCTGCCGAATGATCATTCGTCACAGAAACCCAAAAACAAATTTCAAAATTTTTGGGTTTCTCATTTTCGTCCCGAATTATGTGAACATGTCGTACAAAACACTTAATTGATCTTTTTTTTGCGAGATCTTGAGTAATATCCAAAATTAGTGAATAGAATGGTGCTGAATTAATTTTGAGCGTTAATTCTCTCGTTAATTTGGTACCTAAACATTTTCTTAACTCATTTTGAATAGCGAGGCTTAAACAAGTTACCGAACAGATGGCTTATTTTAATAATTTGTTTCATTACGTCATCGTAGTACGAAAGAAAATGGACTCGCGATAAAAAATTGCCGTTGTAATCTTACGAAAATCCTTCCCGATGACCGCGAAATGCTAAAGAAATTTTAGCCAACAAAAGCGTTATCCGAAATAACCGTTCTCCAAAATGAGGATCTGTACCTTACTTGTTCCTCGAGATCTTTATCAATCGTTGCGTTCTTTTGCCACGTTTCATTTAAAGCGCATGCCTCGATATGATGTTGAGAAACACTGAGTTTTTATCCGAAAAAAAGATAGATTTTTTCCAATCTCGTAGCACAACCACAAATGAGAACTGGACCATACGTTGAAGTAGAATCATAGTACGTATCACTAAAACTTCTATTTTGTTGTTCAGGATCCCTTGGAAATGGTCCTTTAGGTCTCTGAGGTGACAAATTCGTAATGTTTCTTTTTTGTTTCATCCAAAATGTTGATGTCCACGTATTCTCCAAGATCGCTTCAGGGAATAAACGGCGCATTCCTTCCTTATTCTAGATGTATAACATTGATGAGGAGCTCAGTGAGAAAAATATTTTCATTACATGTTGCGTCTGTCTATAGACCCTAGCGTAGTAGGGAGTGGCCCCTATTTGCATCTGTTTATGGGCCCTGGTGAAATAAGACCCTAGGCTCTGCCTACGTTTGCTATACGGTAGCTACACTCCAGCGGTACAGCATTAACAACTTCAAAGCAAGATGGAACAAGTTTGGCGAGGAGCAGATCCAAGAGGTTCCTCAGAGATGGTGTAAATTGAGGTCCGCACGTATTGCATGTATGGCAGAGGTGTGAAAGTTGGTCGTAATTCAATACGCGGCATCATTTATGATATCCGGATTAGGGGAGGTTGGCATATATAGATCCTGTTGCCAATTAGCCCATTTCCTCTAGTTTCGGCGTGCAGTTGCGGCATGGGACGACTGGTTTCTTCTCGTTGTCCACAAACGCAAGCTCTTCGATCCTGGATTTCTCCTTCCTTTGGACACGCGTACAGAAAGCCGCGCCGGTATCTCTCTTCTGAAACATTCAAGAAAGTGTTCTCATTTCTCTCCGACTTCCTCAACTTCTTCAATATTTCAGTTTCGCCAAATGACTTTTCTCGCTGCAAAGCGGCTTCGCTCCTAGACATCGAAATAAATCCAGCCCATTAAAGGGGTGTGAATGTTTTAAAAAGTTCTCAGCGTTTATCTCGTTAATATTTTAGTTCCCTCTACGGCGTTGGAGTTTCTGGCGGATTAAAAACTTTCTTTTGAACGAACCTTTCTCGCTGCAAAATGAGATCATCAACGTCTTCTCTGCGCGTCCTCAAGTCCCGTCTCGCCGCACTTGGAAACAGCTGCCCCCTTAGAGGTCATTTCACGCTCGCATGAATGGTAAACAGACGGATCTCGGCAGGCCACGCGTTTCACCGATAATAACGATTACGCAGACACGACTGAAATATGGCGGGCCGCATTTCTAGCGTTGTCAGCTGGCGCGGATTCTGGTGAGAAGTGCTTCAGCTCAGCCCGCGTTATCTTCGAGGGTGACGAAGATCGGTATTTATTGCCGCCATCGATCATCGCGAGGTTGTGGATCTCTCTCGTTTATAAAGCTCGCAACTCTTCCTCTCCTATCGGAACTACTCCGTCCGTGAATCATAAACGCAGAAAGACGGAGCAAATTAAGAATTTAGGATTCGTTCTCGTGTCTCCGAATGTGCCGTGGGAAATGGTCCACTGAAAAGAAGCTGCTCGCTTAAACGCATTTGTTTTAGGCGAAATGTATTGTCGACCTTCCCTTCCCCCCCACTAGCCCCAGTGAAAAAGTTCGGATTTATTGTAGTGAATGAGGAAGTGCCCTCAATCTATTCGACCGAGGGAATATTCGCTTTCGTGCGTTGTTTGGAATTTCTGCCGTTACCATTGTCTTCTCCCAACGCATCGCATCTTTAAAGACGAGGTCTTCGTTTAAACCATCTTTCTGGGTGTCTGAGGCGCCGATTTATTTCGGACCCATCCCCACATGATGTAGAGGACCACAGTACCAGATTACGTGACGTCATAGCGTTACCCTTCCATACCCTGTCATCGGTTCTTTTTAGATACAGATTTACCCTCGCGAAGTGAGACTGCAGTTCTGTTGATGTCGTCTAGTTTAGGACCAGTACATTCTTCGAAAGAATTTTTCTCTAGGAATTAACCAAATTCCAAAAATAACGTAGATTATTGTTTGCTGATGAACTATCGATGAGGAGGTCGCCTAATTTTTTCGACAAGGGCTAACAGCTGATTCCCCTTATTAAGGAAGTTTGCACATTAATTTAGATTCGTTGCATTTTAAATTTAATACGATTTTGATTTTAGATTTAATAAAAGGTAATTCCATGAAAAAATCAAACGTGTCTTGGAACTGTTGGTTTTGGTACTCAAAATTTTTAAAGTTCTTAAGCAGTAGAGACAAAAATCTAGGAATTAAGAATTTGAGCGTAATTCCAATATGGAAACGAAGTGCATTTTACAAATCCATCTAATACTTTATTAAATCTGATGCACTTGCGCATTTCTTTGGGGTATACTGTGTTTTGTAAACAGAGCGTTTAAAAATAGCGCGGGAAGCTTAAATAGGAAAAAAAAAATTTCTTTGTGTCTCCAAGTTCTTTATTTATTTCCGAAATATTAAACCTTAATCTTAAATGACAAGGCGTAAAATTCAACTGGAATAAAATCTCTGAAAGGAAAAGAAGAGCTCCTTTTGTTCAATGCAGCATTCGGCGTGGTGGATCCATGATTCTCTGGTTTCAGAAACATTCTCAATGGCTTCAGCAACTTCCAGAATGGAATTTTTTTTTGGGCCGCTTTCACTACGTGGTCCTCCCTAGAAACTCGGGTTTTTCTTCCAATAAAACAAGCAAACCGACCACAGAACACGCACGCAATTTGCGGACGTGATATTCAAGGGTGAATATGAGGTCGTCTCGGGTAACCCTAATATGTCAGTGTTTTCTGGATCGTGATGGCCATTGTACGGGGTCGCCCAACCAATCCATCCGTTATTTTGTTCCTTATTTATAAAGTTAGAATCATCGAGGGAAAAGTGGGTCGATGCACCATCTCCGCTTGGACCGCTGGCTTTCTTTACTTTCTTCTGAATGGTCGTGGACTTGAAGGGACGGGATCGTTCAACAGTAACAGATGCACAAGATGCGACTTCGAAGACAGAGCACCATTCTCTTTGGGCGACCAATGCCACCTTCGAGTCAGCTCCACGAACAACTGTTGGTTAATAAATCGTTTCGTTCCCGCGTCTTTCAATACCTTCGTCCGCTTGATAAGGGCCGGTGGCGGGCACTGCGCTAAGAGATGGGATGAAGTGTATATAATTTACGGCGTCGAGCCCTTATTTACGCGAATGCTGGGAAACTTCCGCGAATACCAGGCTGGAGTTTCCATGGCAACAGTGGCTACCTGCGCGTGGACTTTAATCGCGAATATTCTGGGGTGAAGCGAATCGCTAATCGACTGATTCCAGCCCTAATGGAGGCCTTTGATGAGAACATTCCGCATTACAGCTAATTAGGGCGATGCGAGGCCTTTGGAAATGAATTAATCCCGGCTGGGGCAAATGCGGCTTCGTCATGCGCTGCCGGGTGCACTTTGACTTCAACGGCGGAACTGACCTTTCCTAATTCAGAAATAAAACCGCGAGTCTGAGTCCCCGCTCAGTTCGATTGCAGCTTTGAGAACGTGATCGTTCCTCACTCCTTTTCCCTCCATTTTGCGTCATTAAAAAGGCATCGAAGTAACGCCGAGTATTTGATTATTCGAAAGAGCTCATTCGTACGAAAATAAATTTCAATTTACTCCGAAGAAAGAGAGAGAGAGAGATAATCTTTAATGCCCTTCACGGCCAAAAAGCCAGGGGTTTACATTTGTACAACTTCCCGAAACTTCCGGGAAAATAGAACAATTAATTTACAAAAACAGGTAATTTTACAAAAGAAAACATATTTTATACAAAGGAGAGAACTCCTTACGAGAGTTAGGTCTGATTGAGCTGACTTAACATCGAGATAAGAGCACCAGCTCAATCAGACAGGAACAGATGCAAGGTACACATGTCAATGCAGATTAGTCCTACTAGACATAATTTTTTTCCTGTAAGTCCGGTCAATAGCGAATTTGTTCAGGTCGGCGTCAAGTGCCTGGGTTTGCTTGAACATCTGCTGAGGAAGGAACCTGTCCGAGAGATGGAGTCGCGCTGAATGCGAGTAGAGCTCGGGATTGGCCCTAAGGGCAGCAGGGGGGATCCTCCAGCCACAGGTATCCCAGAATGAAGGTGTTGCGATTATGCCTGTTATCATCTTGACTGTTGCTAGGAGGCGTTGGTCTTCGACTAAGGTGGGAAGCCGTGGAATCCCGAGAGAGTTGGCAAGCTGCGTGGTGTGAATCAGAGCTGGAAGGTTGTGCTTCCTGTTGGCCCACTTTAGGAGCCAGAATTCTGTGGCAAAGAGTGGTTTCTTTATTGATGGTGCCGCTGACGCCCAAATTTCAGCAGCATAGAGTAACCTCCAAAGAACAGAGAGAACTGCGAGTAACACTTAACGTAACTCCCCCATCCCAGCGAAAAATAAGTTCGGGAAATATAAAGAAAGAAATAAGCCGCATAATTTATTTTAAGACAAGAAAATGCAAACCTAACCGAGGCACATTTTGAACACCCGCTGATAAAATACGCTTGAAACGAAAAGCGGAAATTTGTTGTTTAAAAATGCGCACTCGAATTACATCTGAATACTAAAGAAAAAACGAAGAATCGAGACGCAATTAAATCCATTAAACATTGACTTTGCAGCTCTTTCGGAATTGATGTAATCTGGCCGCCCAATCTCGTGCTCGTCAATACGCACGTATCTTAGTTACATCAACGGGCAAGAAGAAGACGCTCAATTGGACCTTCTGTTCTTCTAGGACACTGCAGATCAGAGAGGAACGAGTCACTATCAGATTGTATCACAGATCCGTTGCTTCTTTTCTAATTGTGCTCACTCAGACGAAGCAAACAAGTGCCTGGACGGGACAGGACAAGACACAACACTCACTCTTGGAAGTGTAACTGGCAACGAATTCGATGATACGCTGAGAAGCAGAATTGGTCTGCATTGTAGTAGTAGTAGTAGTAGTAGTGGTGGCACATGATGCAAGAAAGCAAGTGTAGGAGCTTATGCAGCATCAGCCAAAAAAAAAAAAAAAATCACACCATTCCCTCCAAATGCCTGTCCAGTTCCTTTTTAAATTTATTCAACCTATCAACTTCCACAACGACAGATGGAAGTTTGTTCCAGCAATTAACCACCCGCTGGCTAAAGGCAAATTTCCGCACATCTATTCTACATCTGTCCTTTCTTAATTTGAACTTATGTCCCCGTAGGTTGGTAATCTGAACAAGTGGAAGGATCCCATCAGAATTCAGCGTGCTCAACCCATTCAAGGCCTTATAGACCTCAATCAGATCACCGCGCAGGTGCCTAGCTCCAGCCACTGCAATTTGCAGAACTTAAGCCTCTCTTGGTAAGAGAATCCCTTCATTCCCCTCACCAATCGTGTTGCTCTTCTCTGTACACGCTCAAGCAAATCTACATCCTTCCTAAAATGAGGCCTCCAGACCTGTATCCAGTACTCAAGGCGTGGCCTGACCATTGCCTTATACAGAGGGACAATCACCTCCTTTTCCCTGCTAGCAAAATTCCTCTATATATCATTGACAAAACCCCATGACCTGCCCTAGCAGCCTGTCTACATTGCTCAGAAAACTTCATATCTGACTGCACAATTACTCCCAGGTCTTTTTCATTTTCTACCACCTTAAGTGTAGTACCACACAGTTGGTACGTTTCTCTGGGGTTACTTCTACCCATATGCAGTACTTTGCATTTGTCAAGGTTAAACTTCAGTTGCCACTTCTTAGCCCATCTGCCCAAATTATCTAGATCCTGTTGCAGTAGCACACTGCCATTACTGTCATTAACAACCCTGCCAACCTTCGTGTCATCTGCAAACTTCGACATTAAGCCTGATATACCTTCATCAATATCATTGATAAATATACAAAACAACAGTGGACCCAACACCGAACCCTGTGGGACTCCACTAATAACATTAGTCCACGAAGAGCAGCACCCATTGATTACCACCCTCTGTCTTCTCCCACTTAACCATCCTTTTATCCATTGTAGCAACTTACCCTTAATACCATTCTGCTCCAATTTATACAGTAGTCTTCCATGCGCAACAGTGTCAAAAGCTTTCCTGAAATCCAAGTATATGATATCAAAATTATTTTTTGCATCCAGTTCCTTTGTGACCACATCATAATAACCAATCAAATTTGTCAGACAAGACTTTCCCTTAACAAACCCATGCTGTGTCTGAATTATTGCTGCAGTCTTGTCTAGGTGATCCTGCAATGCATCTTTAACCAGTGACTCCATTATTTTACCCGGAACAGAAGTTAAACTAAGTGGTCTGTAATTACTCGTGTCACCCTTCGATCCACCTTTGTGAATTGGGGATACATTTGCACATCTCCAGTCCGTGGGAATCTCCCCTGAGTCCAAGGATGCTCTCATAATTATGGCTAAGGGTTTGCTTACTTCCTTTGCTGCCTCCTTTATTATAACTGGATAGATCCCATCCACCCCAGGTGCTTTTCTTATGTTTAACTTTAACAATTTCTCTTCCAGTTTGCTCTCAGTTATTACAAAATCATTAAGCACTCTATTTACAATTTGATAACCTTCTGCCATTTTCAAACCTTAATAATTCCTCACGTGTGAATGTAGATGCAAAATACTCATTCAGTTTGTTTGCTATCTGAGCAGGATCATCAACAGTCGAACCATTGATGTCAAGTGGACCAATCAGATTCATCCCCTTCCTTTTAGAGTTTATATAAGTAAAGAAATCCTTGCTGTTTTTCTTAACATCTTTTGCCAAAGATTTCTCGTAATCCGCCTTCGCCTGCCGAACCTCCTTTGTGACCTGATTACAGACTAGCTTTTATCTGCCACAGGCTTCTGCGTCGCCTGATAATTTATATGCATCCCATGCATTTTTCTTCTCTGTCACGAGTCTCATTAGTTCATTAGATAATCATTTAGGCCTAAACCTTGAACAATATTTCTTAATAGGTATGAAACTTAGTAGCATCCACGATTAATTCCTTGAATGCTTCCCACTTAGAATTTACTGTTGGTAACATCGTCAGTTGATCCCACTGTACAGAATTTAAAAACTGTCTGAGACCACTGTACTCCCCTTTACGGAAGCAAAAACCCTTTCCTTTACCCCTAATGGTAGTTACCTCTTTGAGTAAATCCCACTTCAGCACACTGTGATCACTGCCACCTAGTGGTTCCTTTATCTGCAAATTCCTAATACACGAATGATCACTGCTGGTAACCAGATCAAGAGTGTTACTTTCTCTGGTTGCCTCTCGAACATGCTGCTGCAGAAAACAATCATCCAATAAATCCACAAAAGTCTGACTAGTGTGTGAGTGACCAACCCACAAGTTCCAGTCAATATCTGGGAAGTTAAAATCCCCCATTATAAGACATTCTGATTTACTGGCCCACTCTATTTCTCTGTACAATTGTTCATTGTACTCATTCGAGTCATTAGGCCTATAACACACTCCTACTCTTATTTTTCCTTTCGCAGTGCTTATCTCACACCAAACTGACTCAACAGAGCGCTGTTCATCTATATTAACTGGGTGCACTTCCTTTGATTTTATGTTTTTCTTAATTAACAGCATAACACCCCCTCCCTTTCTGTCCTGTCTATCCTTTCTGTACACATTGTACTCCCCAAATTCCAGTTCTGCATTCCTTATATCTTTGTGACACCACGTCTCTGCTATCCCAACAATATCCGCCTTTGATGTCTTGACCAACACTTCAAATTCATCAAATTTATTTACTTTACTTCTAGCATTGGTATACATGCAAGCATACATGCTCCTATGCCTATTCCTTGTTACCCTAACACATCCCATATAGCCAACTATTCCATGATGACTGCCATCCGTCCCTGAAACCCCCAACACCCCTCGCTCCAGGTCGCTTCTTATTCTAATAGAAGCAGTGCAAGAATCACCTTCGCCTCTGCCTGCGGATACCGTTAAACTATTAGTCTTTGTATCCCCCCAAACTAGCAGTTTTCCGACCCACCTAACACTGCCTCGATAGCATCAGCAAATATTCTTGCACCCTTTCTATTTAAGTGTATCCCATCCCTGTAGAAGCAATGTTGTGTGAACTAAAGCAGCCTAATGACTTCGCAGATGAATCGTTCAACGTGGCCAACAGCACAGTTAATTCCACTGTAAGAAAGGGTGGACAGATCCTGTAAAACTTAGGTGCCATTTTACGTTTAGCTTCGACAATTTCTCTTCGACATTCCTCTCAGTTATCACAGAACCTTTCTGCTTCTTTTAGAATTTGATAAACTTCTGGCATCCCCTCAATAAACGCTTCTTCTCGCTTGACGTCGATGCAAAATACTTAATCGGTTTCTCAGCAACCTGAGCTGGATCGTGAACAGTTATTGCATTTCTATGTAGTGAACCAATGTGCTTCATCTCTTTCCTTTCGTTGTTAACATAAGCAGCGAACCCTTTTGTTACTTTTCTTTGCCACTTGTTCGTAAACACCAGTTTAAAAGACGTTTTTAAACACGCTTTCAGCAGGTTTAAAAATGTCTTTTAAATCGGTCACCATCAAATTCGTGTTATGTTTTGGGAAAGAAATGCGTTTCTCTCCTCTCACGAATTATGCTTAATTTCTCCACTCCCTCTATTGAAACTCCCCCAGATTTTAAGAGGGGTACACGTAATATCAATCCATAGAGCCAATGACAGGGAGAAAGTAGAAAATTTAACCTATTACCCTTCTTAACTCTCTCTCGCAAAAATGTCTGCTACCATAGTTCAGAAACACTTATTGGATTACTCCATTTCTTTTAGTCCTGTGGACAGCGCAGTTGGTAGAATCTCCATCCTCCCCACATCTCGTGAAAAAGACCCGAGTTCGAATCCCGTCGATGACGCGAGGAATTTTATGGGTCTTTTTCACGACGTGGCTAAGTAAGTCTGTCTCAGACGAGAAGAAGCATGTTTTTTTCTCCATGGAAACAAGGGTTTTAAGTCTCGCAAACAAAATCGACCTCAGAACACATGCAATTTACAGGCAGTTATACTGAGTAATATTCGCTGATGCTGATGCTCCTGCACCCAAGAACAACAACCTCGGAGACATTTTTATTTTGTGCAACTGACGACGACCACTCTGAAAGTCTGCGCTGTCTTTGAGAATCTTTTGATGCACGTTTTCATACCATTTATTTATTTATTTTAGCATATAATATATACAACAGGCATGCCCCCAATTAGAGTGTATAACAGACCAGAAAAAAGATAAGAGAACAAAGATTGCGCAAAACATAAAAATAAACAGTAGAATACTGTTTATTTTTATGAACAATGAAGGTTTATTCAAACGGAAATGTCCAATTCAAGAAAATAAAAAAGAAAAAGGTATTCATGACATAAAGTCCAGTCCCATTAAGAAAATCATAGAGGGCAGGTAGCTGCAGGAGACATCACACACAATCATAGAGGGCAGGTAGCTGCAGGAGACATCACACACACACACACATACACACACACACACACACACACACACACACACACACACACATGAATTAATGAGGACATCTTTAACGCAGAACTCATCCGTCACCAGTCAACCTACTACAAATAGTTCTGTGAAACTCTCTTCCCTGTCCACAGCCATATTCAGATCAAACTTGTTCATGAGTGCCAATGTTCTTTGAAGAACGAGTTCCTGGGTTTCTCTAACCTTGACTTCCTGAGGTGGAATGTCGTCTTCTGTCTAGTAGCCACTGCTGGAACGTAAAGATCAACATGGCATAGAAGATCCGGCAAGTAGGTTGAACCTGCGATGGTATGGTATAACAGTTTCAGATCGAGAACAGTTCACTGAGTTTCCAAAGGTCAAAGCTTGAAGCAGGAACAGAGATTTGGGTACAAAATGCGGTGGTAAAACATGGGATCACGTCTGGAAAGATAGTGGATGAATTTCATCTGCAGCGATTCTGTTTGTTGTATTATCATGTGCATAGTGTGGACTCCATATAGGAGAAGCAAATTCCAGTACAGGACAGAGTACAATTGTTTTTGAATAAGAGCACAGAGAACTGAAGATCTTGAAATCTGTACATCTGCTGTTTAATGAAGCCAATTTTTTTTGCGCTTGGAGTAATATATTCCTGATATGTTTATCGGATCCACATCCAGCGGTAACTCTGGAAATTGGCATCTCCTTGATATAATATTGGTTAACCAAAGCCTTAGTTTTCCTCGAAGCTGCAAAGGAAATACAGATGAGTTTCCCAGGATTAACCTCCAGACCATTCAAAGCAACCCAAATTAGCGAAGAGTTGAGAGCAGCCTGAAGGTTAACTGCATCATCTTGGCTTCATTTCGCTGATTAATTTCGGGTGGACAGAGCAGTCAAGATCTCTAAAAAATGAAGGGTTGCTTCCGATGCAATAAGAATCAGGAGTCTCTCGGTTGGATGAAAGCTGAAGGCGAAGGGCAAGTTGACAAGACAGAATTGCCGCCATCATGCATCGGAAGGGTATGAACCCTCTTCGCTTTGAGAACACGAAGAAGAAGAAATTCTGCCCGCCCTGCCTAATCAAGAATTCACCGTATCGATCGGGTTATTAATTGGGGGAAGCGCTTTTGACATCACATGGACTGTCTTTGGGGTGGGGCAAGAGAGAAGGAGACGGGGTTTACAATTGCAAACAGCGGAGGTGAGTTCGGATGAATGTTCTCATGACATTCATTATTTATTCACGTAGACGGGTTTCGAAGCGTACGTAATGGCTTTTAACCGTGCGACAATGTAAACATAAAGGGGTTCGTCGGAAAGGGGATTGGTCGCGTCGAAAAGAAGAGAGAAATTGAAAGTGAGCGGAAGTTACTTTAAGTCGTCTCAGATCAGCGAACAGCAAACAAAAGACCACCGATTCGCAGACATCTGCAGAAGACAGCGCCGTCCCTCGCGCTCAAGCTGACCGCATTTGATTTGGAAGTGACCTACGCAAAGGGATCACATCCGACTCGTGGGTGTTAGCATTAGCATTAGCATTAGCATTAGTAGAGGCATATGATGCAAGAAAGCAAGCTTATTCAGCATCAGCCAAAAAAAAAAAAAAAAAAACCCTCTCCCATTTCACCCCTCCGTTCGTTCGAAATACCTGTCCAGTTGAGTTTTAAATTTGTTTAGGCTATCAACTTCAACAACCAGTGATGGAAGTCGGTTCCACCAACCAACCACCCGCTGACCAAAGGCAAATTTCCGCACATCTATCCGACATCCGTCCTTCCTCAATTTGAATTTATGCCCTCTGAGGTGATTATTCTGAGAAAGATGAAGAATCCCATTGGCATTGAGCATGCTCAAACCATTCAAAGCCTTATACACCTTATCAGATCACCTCGCCGGTGCCTAGTCTCCAGACTCTGTAATTTGCAAAATTTAAGCCTTTCTTCGTAAGAGCAACCCTTTGTTCCATTTACTAATCTCGTTGCCCTTCTCTGTACCCGTTCCAGCAGCTCTACATCCTTCTTGAAATGAGGCCTCCAGACCTGTATACAGTACTCAAGATGTGGCCTAACCATTGCCTTATACAAGGGAATAATCACCTCCTTATCCCTGCTAGAAAAATTCCTGTATATCATTGACAAGACACCATGAGCTACTCTTGCAGCTCGTCTGCACTGCTCAGAGAACTTCATATCTGCCTGCACAATTACCCCCAGGTCCTTTTCATTCTCCACCACTGTCAGTGTAGTACCGCAGAGTTGATACATTGCTCTGGGGTTACTGTTACCCATATGTAGTACTTTACATTTGTCAATGTTAAACTTCATTTGCCACCTCTCAGCCCATCTGTTCAACCTTTCCAGATCCTGTTGCAGCAGCATAGCGTCAGTAGTGTCCTTAACGACCCTGCCAACCTTTGTATCATCTGCAAACTTAGACATTAAACTTGATATCCCATCATCAATATCATTCATAAACACCGAAAACAACAACGGACCCAACACTGAACCCTGAGGAACTCCACTAATAACATTAGTCCACGTTGAGCAGTGTCCATTGATTACCACTCTCTGTCTTCTGCCACTCAACCATCCCCTTATCCATAGCAGCAATTTGCCTCCAATGCCACACTGCTCCAATTTGTGCAGCAGTCTTCCATGTGCAACAGTATCAAAAGCCTTTCTAAGATCCAAATATATAATATCAAAGTTATTCCCTGCATCCAGTTCTTTTGTGACTACATCATAGTATCCAATCAAATTGGTCAGGCAAGACCTGCCCTTAACAAAACCATGCTGCGTCTGAGCTATAACTGAATTCTTGTCTAGATGATCCTGCAGTGCTTCTTTAACCAGTGCCTCCATTAATTTACCTGGAACAGAAGTTAAACTAACAGGTCTATAATTACTTGTGTCAGCCTTTGATCCTCCTTTGTGAATTGGGGTTACATTTGCACATCTCCAGTCTATGGGTACCTCCCCTGAGTCCAAAGAAGCTCTCATAATTATGGCTAGGGGTTTGCATACTTCCTTTGCTGCCTCCTTTAATATAACTGGATAGATCCCATCCACCCCAGGTGCCTTTTTTATGTTTATCCTCAACAATCTCTCCTCCACTTTCCTCTCAGTTATTACAAAATCATCCAGCTCACTGCCAATGTTTACTTTACCTACATCATTCTCCTTCCTGAATAACTCCTCATGTGTGAATGTAGATGCAAAATACTCGTTTAGATTGTTAGCCACCTGAGCAGGATCCTCAACTGTTGAACCATCAATATCCAGTGGACCAATCTGATTCATCCCTTTCCTTCTCGAGTTCAAGTATGTAAAGAACTCCTTTCTGTTTTTCTTTGCATCCTTTGCCAAGGATTTTTCGTAGTCTGCCTTTGCCTGCCTAATCTCCTTTGTGACTTGGTTATAGACCAACTTATATCTATCATAGGCTTCCATGTCACCCATTAATTTGTATGTATCCCATGCATTTTGCTTCTCTGCCACATGTCTCATTAGTCCATCTGACAACCATTTAGGCCTAAACCTTGAACAATATTTCTTAGTTGGTATGTAAAGCCTGGTAGCCACCAAGATTAGTTCCTTGAATGCTTCCCATTTTGAGTTTGCTGTTGGTAACATCATCAGTTGGTCCCACTGTATAGAATTTAAATACTGTCTCAGACCATCATAGTCGCCTTTACGAAAACAAAAACCCTTCCCTTTACCCCTAATGGTAGTTACCTCTTTGAGTAACTCCCACTTCAGCACACTGTGATCACTGCCACCAAGTGGTTCATTTATCTGCAGATTCTTAATGCATGAAGAATCACTGCTGATAATCAAATCAAGAGTATTGCTCCCTCTTGTTGCCTCACGAACATGCTGATGTAGAAAACAATCATCCAATAAATCCACAAAAGCCTTGCTAGTGTGTGAGTGACCAGCCCCCAAATTCCAGTCAATATCTGGGAAATTAAAATCCCCCATTATAAGACTCTCTGATTTACTGGCCCACTCTATTTCCCTGTGCAATATATTATTATACTCATCGGAGTCATTAGGCCTATAGCACACTCCTACTCTCAATTTTGATCTCCCAATGCTTATGTCACACCAAACTGACTCGACACTGCACTGTCCAGCAATGTCGACTGGATTCACTTCCTTGGATTTTATGTGTTTCTTAACTAGTAGCATAACCCCTCCTCTCTTCCTATCCTGTCTATTCTTTCTGTAGACGTTGAACTCTCCAAATTCCTGTTCTGCATTCCTTATATCTGTGTGACACCACGTCTCTGATGTCCCAACAATATCTGCCTTTGATGTTTTGAGCAATACCTCAAATTCATCAAATTTATTTACCAAACTCCTAGCATTGGTGTACACGCAAGTATACCTGCACCTGTTTCTATTCTTAGCTACCCTAACACAACCCATGTGTTTACTTGTAACGCAATGACTACCAGCAGTCTCTGAAATATCCTGTTATCTTGTTTTTCAGACTTCTGCTCATTTGAATAGAAGCAGTGCAAGAATCACTTCCACCTCTGCCAGTGGCTACTGTTAATCTATTAGTCCTTGTATCTCCCCCAACTAGCAGTTTTCCGACCCACCTAACACTGCCTCGACAGCATCAGCAAATATTCTTGCACCCTTTCTATTTAAGTGTATCCCATCCATGTAGAAGCAATCTCTCCTGTTAACAAGTACAGTCCAGGCTGAAAAAAATTCTACCCCTTGAGCCTTGCACAATCCCTCCAGGGCCGAATTGATCGACAAGGCTCTCATCATATACTCCCTCCTATCGTGTCTGGGCAGAATTGCAGACACTTTCAAGTTCAACCCTAATTCACGGCTTTTTTTCAACAGTGACCTGTACTTGCTAAGTAATTCCGCCGGTCTCCTACTCTTGTTGGCTTTGCAACCGTCACGAATGCAACGCTTCAGAGAGGCCTGGGTTCGAACCCATCATCTGAAAGCCACGTTTAGTCGGGGTTGTAATTAGCCGTACTACTTCGGCCGAGGGGGGCACAGTTCCCCGTTCAGTTATTTTATTTATTTCTTTTTATTTTAGGCAGCGCACACCTTGAAGAGCAGATGCGCGGCCAAATAAAAGGATGGGTTATTTCCTGTCCATCTCCGGAGGCATGGGAACTGTCGCTGTCCCCGCATTGCGCAGAGAAAACGTCAAGGACAAGACGAAAGGAGTGCACGTGTCAGTTAAAACTGGATGCGAGTGACGTACGAAGATGGAAGATGATGAAGACGCCATTTGGGGTTAATCGATCAACTGTTTTGGGCTGCAAGAGACCCCCCTGGAGGCAGTTCGTGAAGTGGACAGTTTTCGAATGAAATCTGCGCATGCTCATTTCAGTTATAGTTGTTCTCTCCATTCCCTTTCCTTCCCCTAGGGGTCGGTCGAGAGTGTCATTTTGGTCGACTGCAACACACGACACGAACCCAAAACGTTGTACTGCTGTAAATATTTGTGCTTCTGCAAGTATGGTGGAGCTGCCACTAGTGTGAGACATTTCAGAAGATATTCTTGAAATGTATAAAGTTTTATCGGTTTATATTAACGAAGTGGGAAGCCTTAATTACAAATTTTAAAATTCGATAATTTTTGTATTCTGTAGCATAATACAATATTATGTATCCTCACCCCCTGGCCAGTAGCTGTAACCGGGTCCCTCTTAGGAGAAATAATAACCTCGAATGATTCTTCGTCGTCAAAATAAGTCTCTAACTAACCAAAAAGGCAACTGCATTGGCTGGGGGAGGTCAGTCTTTGTACTCCTCGTGGATTTTGAGCTTTTCTTTCTTACGTGATGACATCAGTAGATTTGTTTCGTTCATTTCTTTTGTAGGAAAGAAAAGTCTTAAAGTTGATGCGTGTTAAGAGCATAAGATGAGTGGTAAGAATAACACTACTGCTGATTTCTTTTTGGTTCGTTCGTTCGTGCCATTGATGGCATTCATCAGTTCGATACGAAAAAGGTCAGTCGAAAGGTAAAGCGTACGCTGAAAGGTACAATTGGAACCAGTCCATCGAAGCTATTGCGGTACCAACAGCGGTCCAATTGGTGGGATAGAAAGAAGTTAGGAGTGCAACCAGTCTTAGGTCGATGATGGAAGTTGATCATTACCGACAGATGAGTTATCTGACGGAATGCCCGGATCGCTGGCATCCCCAGTTGCTTGATCGTTGGGCAACACCAAGTCGAGCAAGTGTTGCCTTCGAGTTTCCCGTTCATTTCGCAGTTTCAGATTGAACAACACCACTGAAGTGGCACATGTGATCTCTAAGTAAAAAGGTAACGCGATTTCAGGTAGATGAAAATCCCTATGGTGATGTTTGGGCAGATGAAAATCTCTGTGGTGATGATTTACAGCAGATCTGTCAGGATCATATTCAGATAATAATAATAATGAGTTTCTTTATTGACTAAATCATATATATATAAATAAATATTGATAAAAAACAATAAATAAATACCCAGTAAAAACGAGTCAAAAATATCAGAAAAGAGGATCGGTAGGAACTCGAATACACAAGATTACAAATTGAGCAGCACAAAACATGACGTCAGCGCACTAGGCCCGGCACTTACACACCTGTCCTTTGCATATAGACAGATGGGCCAAGATGTCATCTCCATATGATTAATAGACCAATGTCCACATTGGGCGAGTTGACATGTCCAAAGTCACATGAGGTACAAGAGGTATGAGGTATTTTGAGGGTCTGGCGGCTCCTGGGATTTCTCCCATCTCCGCGAATGTTCTATGTATTTTTATTTTTATTTTTATTTTATTAATAGCAAGATACACAACAGGTAACCATGAAGAGTGTATCTGAGATCAGATCAATAAACATAAAAAGAATAATATGAAATCCAAGAGGACGATAAACATTGATATAGATTGAAACAATAAAAGCATATGTACAAAAGAGGATTGTATTCAGTTAAGTTACCGGTAAAACAAGTAATAATTAATCCGTTAGAGAACAGAAAAATAATATAACAAATAATAATAAACTACAATAATTAGATGTGAGCTAGTCACTTTGCAGTTTAAGTGAAGAGGCAAACTTGTGGATGGAGTTCATCAGTGATTGGGAGTTGTCAAAGAAGTCAATGCGAGAGTCGTTTGCTGATTTGCTGATTCTGTTCAGTGGACTGAACTTCATTAAGTCCGTGTTGGCAGAGTCAAGGCGAAACGGTGTAAGGTTCCTGACTTGTCTACAAGGAGCATTGCAGTTGATTTTGCTAAGGATATTAGATGCTTCATAAGTTCCAGTGATTACTTTGGCTAGAAGGGCGATGTCAGCAGTAACTCTTCTAGTGCACAGAGGCCTCAGATGAAAGTAATCACACAGCGATTCATAATACACTGAGTGATAGAATAGAGGATTGCGGTACGTAAGGTAACGGATAAAGTTTTTTTGGACTGCTTCAATTTTTTTAGTTAAAGTCTTTGTGTGAGGATTCCAGATGGGTGAACTGAATTCAAGGATTCGCAGAACAATAGTTTTATAGAGGATAACCGCATATCTGTAGCTTTTGAACTTTTATGTGTTCCGTTTGATGAATCCCAGTGTTTTGAATGTTTTGCTGGTATCGGTGAGAGTACCCTGTCAAAGCCAGAGATTTAGAACTGTGTGGGTCAAGTGCAGTGTTATATGTTGTGCCCATTGTTTATCCGGCTTATTGGCTACCAGGCCCCTAATGAGACCCGACGTTGCCCATACCTCGTCACTTGGAGGCTAGCCGGGTGTTACCAGTGAGTCAATTGTACTCTGGCAGGTCCTGCCACTTTCTTTCCTGGGATTTTAGTGGCTAGGACCTAAAATAAAATTGGGACGAGCACGGCTGATTTTAGTTGACTTACATTAAAGCGCTAATATGGGGTTTGACACTGAGGGTCTGTTTCTAAAGTGCCTAAAAGGTTGGGCGAAATTTTTTTGGTGTATTTTAAATTTGGACATGTAGGGCTATATACTGTGCAAGAGAAAGTGCTGGGAGGGGAGAGTGAAGGCTGGGGGGTGAAATAGGAAGAAGAGGGTCGATAGGGTAGGTGACCCCCAATTATTCAGTGAGGCATGCCCATGCTCCACCAGAGGGAAGGAATGGTGTGACAAGGGAGAGAGGAGACAGCGAGCCGTCACATCTCCCTCTGCCGGGTGTGGGAGGAAAAGGGTTGCACCGCACAAGACAGTGCAGATCCTTCAGCCAATATAATGGCTCCGTCAAGGCGGCAACTTGGTTCAGAGTCAAATTTGGAAGTGTCCTTTAAAACTTTCTAACTTCTGGAGCCTTGAACACAAGGAATGGGGGTACTACAGAGATGTCTGGGTGGCAAACGCCAACCAACCGCGTCCCAGATGTTGATGTGATTCCGCTTAGCTGAGCACAGATGAAGGAATGACTTTATTTTTAGCACATGGGCGTGTATTGCAGGTTGCAGCAGAGAGTAGATTTAGATGTTGTGTAAATCTGGTGCGACCACAAGTTGGCCCACTTCAGCATCCAGAATTCGAGGCCCCATAGTTTCCTGAGGCTGGTGGGTGGTGCCGCCGAATAACTTCCACGGCAGACAGAAGTAAGTTGCAAGGTATTTTTTGATTATTTGCTTATTGTGAGTTTCACACAGATCAATTTTCTTTCCCCAGAACGCTCTCAGGGCTTTGCAATACTGAGCTTGGATTTGTTTTTATAGGTGAGGTTGGCATCAAAGATTACTCCTAGGAATTTGACACTGTCTGTGGGAGTCAGGACATTTCCTGACAATTCCGGAAGTAGAGAAGATGCAGTATCAGTAGAAGTCATCCGCCTTGGCGTAAAGATGAGACAGCTTGACTTCTTTCGGTTGACTGACAAGCCAAGAAATCAGCATCCTCGCAGAATGTATTAAGGTAACTGTGCACAATTTCTGAGGTGGAGTTATATCTTTTAGTTCAGCTTTCATCTAAGCGGTTACGGGGGGGGGGAAGTAAAGCAATATTAATGAAAGAGAAATGGTTCTTCTTTGACATGTAGACATGTAGACATGTATAGTATCTTATGTAGGACGGCACCTGAACGAAAGTTCATCTCCGTCTTTGTACACTGTGATGGTTACAGAAAGCACTGTAACAGGCCAGAAATGTGTGTAACGTTATGTTCGTGCAGTGTGTGTGTTGTTGTGTTGTTTAGTTGTTTCTGGCCGTTTTGTCACCAGGCAGGCGATCACCTGGAAAGCCTGCCCAGTGTCCGTCTACACCACGGGGAGGTAGGCCACAACTGCGCAAGAACCATGGCCAACCTCAACAGTCACGTACTGAATGTCCAAAGAGGATTTGGAGCCATTCAAAAGAACCCCGCGCCAGCAAGCCGGCAACAGCGCGCGCACGCACGCACACACACACACACACACACACACACACACACACACACACACACTCCCAGGAGAAAGGACAGCAGAAGACGAAGAAATAAGGATGAGAATAGCATAAAGTAAAAAAAAAAAAAATAAAAATAAAAATAAAATCTTTATCCATTTCTTGCCCACATCTGTATGCAGTGCTGCCCAAAGTGGTCCACAAAGAGAAAAGGTGTATTGTCAAACAGAAGTTGTAATGTCATTCAATCATGATCGGCAGGAACAAGTTCTAGATATAATTCTGAATTCTGTTAATCTGGAGTGGTGTCAGAAGTCTCTGGTAGATGACGGTATCACTGAGCAGAGGTTTAGTTGAAGAGAGTCTTGATAAAGGATGAGTCAGAGAAGTGCAGCATCTCTTAAAATCTTTGTGTGTTCTTGAAAGCCACAACAATTTTGTATATGACGTCATCAGGACGACGAGGCAGCGCACAGTTATGGTTCTTCTTTGTTCAAATCGTTAGATTTGAACAAAGAAGCCCAGAAAGGAATTGTAATCGAGTATGCGGAGAGTGTCGCGAAATCGGATCATGACGCCCCCCCCCGATAAATCTGTCTCCACGTAATGAAACGTTCTAATTGTGCGACAGAAAGTCACTCGGTGCGATAGTCGTAATTCATTTGACGGTTCGCAGTCCCTCGCTGATCGCGTGGCAGATGCACGTGGTTCGATTAGCGGCGCCAATCTTTCGCCAGATCCGATAACGTGGCGGCAGATTTTAACTACACGTGCTTGAGATCCGTTTCTTCGGAATGAATGCCAAGTTACCAGACTGCGAGAAATTCGCTCGAAACGCAGTGCGAAAACTGCCGCTCCCCCCCCCCTCAGCCATTCGAGTAGAACAGGGGTCGTGTTCTTTGCCGATTTCAGCCGCCAACGACCTCGCATTGATGGAGGTAGTTGGAGAGAAAGAGAGAGATAAACTGCGTGGTGCTCGCAGCGCCATTAAAAATTTCGGCAAAGATGGATCGCCGGAGGGGAGGGAGGGAGGCAGCGGACACTGTTGCCATAATGAACGCAATTACGCGGCCCCTATTATTATGATAATTAGTAAAATTCGGGTCCTTGGCGAAACTGCCTTCCCGGCTGTCATTTCGATAATTGGCTCGTAATGACGAGCCCGTTAGAAATATAATGCCGCCCTGTTAAACGCCCGGCTTAATGCGGCGCCGCATATAAAGTTCGTCTCGTACACTATTGATAAGCCATCGGGATACGCGCGCGGGGTTTAATAGGACAGAAGATGCAAATGAAAGTTGATAAGCTTCCACAACACGCGCCGAAACGCTATCTGCGTTCACTTTAAAGACGTTTTCTCAGTTAACAAGACCCTTCCCCTCCCCCTCCCCATCCTCGATGGAAACGGAGCTGCGGAGAATGCACTTCGCAGTCACGTGCGCAAAAATCCATAATTACGCGCGGCGCAATAATTATTGGAGCACGAAAGGATGCAGAAATGCACGCTTCGGTCGATGCGAGAGCCGGATAATTAAAGGACTACGAGGGGCAGTTAGTGATAGGAGAGGGGGCACAGAATTGTGGGACAGCAGAGGAAAAATATAACAAACAAATATTTCTAAGAGAAAAACACGCATTGATTCCACCCCTCCTCCAAGAAAGGAATTTCTTTTTTTTTTTAAACCAAACATCCCTTAGGGGATTTCGAAATTATTCCCTAAGTTCAGCTCTTGAGTGTCCCTGTAAAAATATTATTATTATTATCGCCTGTTTATTCCAGTAAAGGAAACCACCCCAGGACGGCAAAGTACCAGGAGGGTTCAAAGTACATATCAGGGTACGAGATACTACGTGCAGTGGGTTACATAAACTGAACACGTAGTCTCGTCCCCAAATATTATATACACATTTTGTATTTACACATTAATGATTCTGTACAAATCATACATTGTATTTACAATTCACTAATGATTCCATCTATAATTTACATATTTACACAACTGTTAGGGATTTTACCAGTCAACAGGTTACCAAATTATTATTGTACAGTACTTAAAACACAATTTCACTTTTACTCATAATTCTTTGGTACTTTGCGGCCGATTCATATTTCGGAATCCTGAAAGATCTCTTTCCGGTATGTTGCACCCTCACACAGTTTTTCGGCATCTTTGTGCATCTAGGGAGTTAAATATTTTCGCTGCATTTGATGGGAAGAATCTTTGCAGGCTACTAAGATTGTTCAGGACTGAACGCAGTGGATTATTTACTTCTCCGCAACGTCTAGCAGTGGCACGTGGTTTGACTAGAATATTGTCCAGGACTGGAGCATCCACTCTGTCTCTGAGCATTTGTGCGAGAGTGTGTATGTTCCTGTTAATTGTCCGCTGCATCCAGGGTGTGATGTTAAGGTTTGAGTCGAGAATGGCCCTTGAGATAGTAAACGGGTGGCCAGCAACTCTGTTAAGCCATCGCAAGAACCAGTACTCGATCCCAAGGACGGACTTATAATGTGAATCTGGAGCTGAAGACCAGATTTGCGAGGCATACATTGCAATTGGCAAGACATTGGTCGCTAGCTGAGGATTCCTAAGTCCTACCAGTTCTTGTCTAGTAGCCCATAAAGCAGCGAATAATTTTGTCTTCATATGGGCGAAGTGTTGAGCAAAGGTGAGTCTATCATCCCACTTACGACCAAGGTCCAGGTGAGCTTGCACTTTTTTCACACTAGACCCGTTCACAGAGATCGAGATGTCATTTTTATTCTGCTTGTAAGTTACTGTCATTTGGGCAGACTTCTGTGCATTAATACGGAGCCCGATGCAATCCAGGTAGCTCTCAAATTCTCGGATTGTGCTATTTGCCATCTGACAAATACCTTCTGGTGATTCATGGTCTCTGGAAGTGATGAAGAATTTTACATCGTCAGCATATGTTATAAAATTGTGGTACCGTGCAAGAAACGGTTCCAGGGAGGCGGGAAGAGAGTAGCCGAAAGAACTTCCCCCTGTGGCACTCCTCGCGAGATGGTAAAGCAAGATTGTAGCTTTGGTGCATAACAGCTAAGCAGATTAGATTAGATTTACGTCTCTGCGTCTTACGCTGTCAAGCATTGATTCCCCGAGGAACATGTTTCCAGCCAATTGTCTTCGGATCTTCAATAAATTTAGGATCCACCCTGATAGGTTCTGTGAAGACAAGCCCTACAGGAAGGAAATCCTCAACAACTGCTACCAGATAATGAACTTATAATATTCACCTGCTCCTGGACATGACAGACTGATTTTTTGTTTTCTTTTTTGTAAACTTGCCTATTTGTATTTGACAAAGACTTTTTGTCTTCATGAAATCATTTATTTTGTATATTATTATATATTTAATCCTGTAAAAGTCTCGGGTCGAGCACACATGTACTCTTGTTTATTGTACATTGTACATTCTTATTGTATGTACAATGTACATACAATACATTAGAAACAAACTGATTTTAATAATAATATAGTTAAACATGATTTTCCCTTTACAAAACCATGCTCAGTATCTTTCATAATTCCATTTCTAAATGATCCTGAATTCCGCCCTTGATCATAGTCTCCATGATTTTACAGATGCAAAGTTTACGGTATTTACTTACAGTTTCTTTATGCCCCCAGAAGTTTTCAGATGCAAACACTGAAGGGGATCTACCCCAAATTAAAGCAGTGAAGACAAAAGACAAGAGATTTTTATGGGGACTAAGGGAAGTCCAGGGAAGTAGCATCAACAGCCTCTTTGAAAATCAGCACAAATCGGCAATTGAGGCAAGAGAGAATAAATCGAAGCATCCCACGCTTGCATCTTTATAATCACGTGTTCACATGAATCGTCATACAAAGTACTCGATCAGAAGTCGTGGTCTTACTATACAGGGTGTTTCAGTTAAACGTTTCAGAACTTCTAAGAGGGGTAGGGTACATCCTGACAACTCGAAATCATATAGCAACGTGGGGTCGGAAATGCTTTCCTGAAGCGGTGTTGTACACAGAAGCACCATAAAGAAAAGAGACCGTAAGTGAGAAATCGTTTTAATAATACATGAAAAGAAGCAAAAGGTACATGGATTAAAGTAAGTGTTCGAAGTTTCTTCCACGGGCTACAATGCACGCCTCACATCTCCGACATCCGAACATTCTGGAATACTCCAGGCGAATTTCGAATTTCTTCGGCAGCTACTGCGATTCTTGCAACCAGCTCCTCAGCATTGTCAACAGGGGTGTCATAAACTAGCGATTTCATATGACCCCAGAAATAAAAATCAAGACATGATAGGTCGGCTGACCGAGCAGGCCAACGCACGGGACCACCACGTCCGATGCACTGTTGACCAAATGTGACATCCAGGTAGTTACGAACATCTCCGCTATAATGGGCAGGGGCTCCATCGTGTTGGAACCACATTGTCTGTTGCGTCGATGCAGAAATCTGTTCATCTCTCAAAAGTTGTGGCAATACTTGCTGCAGAAAGATCAAGTAGATAGGTCCGGTTAGACGACACGGTAACAGGTAAGGTCCGATGAGGTGATCTCCCATAATACCGGCCCATACATTGACCGAAAATCGAATCTGTGCTGCACGACGTCGTATTGCATGCGGGTTCTCGACCGCCCAGATATGGTCGTTATCCTTGTTGAAAATTCCTTCCCTTGTGAAGGATGCCTCATCGGAAAACAACACTTCAGCAGGAAAAAGGGGATTTGTAGCACAAATCCCCTTTTGCTTCTTTTCATGTATTATTAAAACGATTTCTCACTTACGGTCTCTTTTCTTTATGGTGCTTCTGTGTACAACACCGCTTCAGGAAAGCATTTCCGACCCCACATTGCTATATGATTTCGAGTTGTCAGGATGTACCCTACCCCTCTTAGAAGTTCTGAAACGTTTAACTGAAACACCCTGTATAATTGTTGCTTTCTTATTGTTTCTCCCTGATTGGGGATTCCACCTCGTGACGGGTACTGCTACCAAGTATGCAGGGTGGTTGTTGTTATGTCTGGTGTTACTCTTGGTCGAAGACCTCTCTGACTATCCTACTGGTGTTCAGGATTGTGACTTACTGGAGTTCCTTGTAGGTGTTCGCTGGGAGACCGACTGCTGCTAGGCTGTTATGTAGGGTCTTTGGCACCATACCTGTGGTTGACACGATGATCGGGCTGGTCGTTACTTGTTGCATATGCCACATCTCCTTGACTTCATGTCTCAGGTTCGTGTACTTCCTAATTTTTCCTCATGGGTTTTCCGGACATTGCTAGTGTTGAGCACCGCTATGTCAATCAGGAAGGTTGCCTTTTTCATCTTATCCACAAGGGTTATGTCCGGTCTGTTGTGCGGGATGGTCTTATCCGTCATTATGGCGCGATCCCAGTAACTGGGGTTTTTTCTTCCAGCAAAACAAGCAAATCGACCACAGAACATACGCAATTTACAGACACAAATACGGGTTAATGTATTTAATTACGGGCAACCCTAAAATAATAATTTTTTTGTACTGGTTAATATAGATTAGAACTGTACACTTTTTCTCCCCCACAACTTTGCTGGAGGTTTTTTTTTTTTTTTTTTTTTTCAATTCCTTTTACAGGCATCAGAAAAACAACTGATGTGGGATTTAAACTCTTGCAGGTTTTTTTTTTAATATTTATTTATTTATTATTATCCTTTTTATTATTATTAATTAATTTATTTATTTATTATTTTTAATTAATTTATTTATTTATTTCATTATTATTTTTATTTTTTATTATTTTTTATTTTCCCCGAAACTCGTTTGAGTTTTTTTTTTTTTTTTTTTTCAGATATGGGTAGCCTGGTAGTGGGATTGTTGTGCACCCACCGATATTGCACTACCTCCGGTGGGTGCGCGGTGTTAGTGCAAACAGCACAGACAGTGAAGAAGACCCTTGACCGGGCTTCGCGTGCGTAGGAATAAGCACCAGGTAACGGATACTGAGATGGTGCCTGCTCCCTGGTGGCAAAGAGGCGTTTTTTTCTTTTTTCTTTTTATAACATATTACAGACACTTTACAGGCCCATTAGCAGAATACTTGAACACAGAATATGCAGGTGGAGATGGACGTTAGTCTGGGAGCCACCTTACACAAGTACATAGTATATAATGAATGAAAATGGAGCAGTTGCTGGAGTTGCTTCTCGGTTGCCGCGTAGAGCTTGATGTCATCCCTGTACGTCTGGTAGGTAAAGGAGTACAGGTTTTTTCTTCCTTCTTTCAGGTTATATCCATACTTGCTGCCGTTGAGCATGGTGGACAGTGGGTTGAGTGCTAGACAGAACCACAGTGGGCTCAGAGCATCTCCCTGAAAGATTCCTCTCCTAATGGGGATTGCCCTGGTTCTGATGTTCTCGACTTTAATGGTGGTTCTCCATTTCACCATCGTTTCTCCTAAGAAGTTTTTCACTATCGGATTGAATTTGTAGATGTTCAGCGCCTCTATTAGCCAGCTATGAGGCACGGAGTCGAAGGCCTTGCATTAATCAATGTGGGCTCTGTACACGTTGCCCCATTTCTCGTAGGCTTGCTCTATAACGCGGAATCTATGGTTAATTGCTCCTTGCACCCTTTGCTCAGCCGCTTGCATCCTTTCTGCTGTTCGGCCATTATGTTTTCGCTCTCCAAGTGGTCTGATATCTTCCTGGTTATGCAGCTGGTCAGGATCTTGTACATCGTTGGGAGGCAGGTGATTGGCCTGTATTTCGCCGGGTTTCTTGTATCTTCATCTTTAGGCTTCAGATATGTGACTCCTTCAGAGAGAAGCTTCGGAATTGTCACTGGGAACCTTATAATTCGAGTGAACTGCTCTGCTAGGTGCTTGTGCGTACAATGAGCTTCTTGTACCAGCAGTTGTGGATGTTATCAATTCCTGGGGTTCGCCAGTTGTCGGTGTTCCTGATCGACTGTTTTGCTTCTTCTTGAATCTGCCACTCTCTCGTCTCTTGTATGTTTTTGTTTTTTTTTCCGTTCTACTTCTATCTAGAGGGCTCTTGTTATGTCTTACTTCACTGCTTCAAATATTTCCTCAGAACTCCTCGATCGTCTTCTTCTTGGGCGGCCCATTTTCTGCTTTTTCATCTTCTTCCAGTTTCCTGCAGAAGGCTCTTTGAGCTATCTGGACTCTTAATTCTCCAATCTTCTGTGAAGTCTTCTTTCCCAAGCTGGCGGTTCCTTCTGTTTTCGATTCTTCTGCTGCTGCTGGTCTCTCGTTTCTTTTCCATTAATCTTAGTGGCTGCTATGGCAGTACAGAATACGGCTTTTTAGATGGCCTCCAGTGTTGCACCAATTGTGTCAAGGGAATGTGGTATTATTATTATTATTATTATTATTATTATTATTACTATCTGTTTATTTCACAAAAAAAGAAACCACTTATGGAACATTGATCAATCCTTACAAAGACAGGTATCAAAAAGAACCTACGAGGATGCCACCCCGCCAAACAAATGCATAATAACTAACTAACTGGACAAGTACAGCTGCTAAGAATAGTAACTCTTCTCCTACTTCCTTCAGAAAAGAAGCAGCCTTTCAAATAAATTACACGCGCTGCAGACCATGCTCTTCCTAAGAGATACGAGTTTATCTGTCTGAATCTTGGCTGTCAGATGATAAAAACCTCGATCTAATATTCCACACTGTGTCCTATAAAGCAATTGCAGAGCCAACAAAAGGAGTCGAGGAGTGATTATATCCCATGCAAACTATTCGAAGTTACAAAATCTACAAGTGAAACTGAGAGTATGAAGGATTACTTCCAGAAACACACAGCAGCACTCCACAAGGCCACAGAAGGAAAGTAAAGCAGTATTTTTGATGCCTTGAAGCACCAGGATTGCACCATCAAGATAGGCCTAGTTTACCTCCCACCTGACCACACGGACGCATCTAGGTGCTGGCTTCAGTCTCGGCTGGTGAGTAATCTCAACCCAGCACTCTCTTCCATTCTTTGCGGTGATTTCAACATGCCACTTCCAAGGCATACCTGAGCACTACATGAATTACCATTAACATTAAACTCTGCAGACCTTATAAGACTTGATACACCACCTAGTCTGCGCGGTAGTACAGTGGTATCGTCACCGTCCTCCCCACACCGAGTGGAAAAAGGCCTGGATTCGAATCGCGTCGATGACGCGAGGAACTGTAAAGGGCTTTTTTCACTCCGTGGCTGAGTTAGTCGGTCTCAGACGTAGGTAGCAAGGTTTTCCTGCAGAAACAGGGGTTTTACGTCCAGCAAAACAGGCAAATGAGCAGAGAACACGCGCAATTAACAGACACAAATATAAACAGGTATATGTAAGGAATTATGGGTGGCCCGAATATAACATAATAGTTGATACGCCACCTACAAGGGATGGACAAACTCTCGACCTCATCTTCCACAGCATAAGAGTTGTAGAAACGCGGTCTTCTCAGTTTTCCTTCACGTCAGTTCACCTGCCCCTCACATATGCCCTCGTTGTCAAAAGTGGGGTAAACAACACAACCTAAACTAACCTCCTCCCTCAGATTTCTCAATCTGCAGGCTGTCTCACCTGACTTATTACGATTGGCCTAAAAAGCTTCATGCAGTACAGAGGAAGCAAAAACATGGAACCCTCACTTCGGTTAGCCAGGCGGTAGGGACACTCATTGTATGGCTATCCCCGCCAAGGTTTTCTGTGGTTTAGGAATGGGGACCAATAAAAGAATAAAAATAATAATACATTTAAAAAAAATGAAAAAATAATAAATAAAAAAATTAGGAAAAAGTGCAAGGATGTAGACAAGAAAGGTGTGGCAGATTGCAAGGGTTCAAAGGTTGCAAGAAGAAATTCAGCCCCGTGGCTTAGTGCTGTATATCCTACACCTACACCTAGGTAGGATATACAAGGTCAAGGTGTCAAGGTGTGTTTGTTTCAATTGCGGTCTCCAGGGTTCCCCTAAATGCCGTTGTAGCATCTGAAAAGGTGAAGGCCGACAAGTGTAAGTATGTAGGTGTGTAAGTATGTGTCTTGTTATGTTGAGTGTTGAGTGCCGGCACTGGCAACTTTGCAGCCAGGGGGCAGGGGCACCTACTCCCCTGCCCCCTGACTCCCTACCTTGGCCACGAGGAGCCGCGCCAGGGTCCGCTTTCTAGTGGAGACTCTTACTAGGGCTATCAGGCAAGCCTGGGAGCCCCAAGGGAAAGGAAGTGGGGATAAGAATTGAAGTATGGGGATTGGAAGGGATGAGGAAGTTGGATAGAAGATAAGGGGAAGAGATAGACCTCCCATGAAATAGAAGAGAGAAGTTTACAACAGTGTATAGAGTGAAAAGAAAAATATATATTATACAATAAAAATAATAATAATAATAAAATAAAATAAAATAAAACAAAAAATATAAAAAAATATATAAAAAAAAAATATATATATATATATATATATACAAAGAAAATAAAAATAACAAAAAAACAATAAAACAAAAAAAATGAAATAAATAAAAAAAATATTAAAAAAAAAATATATATATATACAAAAAAAATAACAAAAAAAAATAAAAAGTACCTATATACAATGTACTCTTAGCTAAGTGAGTATGATCACCACTCCTGGGGGACTTAGTCAGAAAACAAAACTATAAATAACACTTCATTACATTAATTAACACCATTTCAAAACTATTACTCTTAGGCCACAGCAACCAGACACACTTGTCCAGTCATTGTGCAGGACTCAAACACTTTGTCTTAACTTCCGGGGCAACGGTCAAATCCCCTGGCATGGAAGATGAGCAATTTTCGTCAGACATAGTTATTAAAGTTATTGAGATGTACAATAATTATACAAAAGCTAGACAACTCTTAAAACATCTTCAATAGACAATAATAGAGCTCCTCCAATTATATAACATTTAAGGCATTTATGCTATAATTATTATATTTATGACGCGATCACGACAATATTGTATCCAATCGTTATATGAGATTAGAGTTAGTAATAAAGTGGCTTACTGCATCCAGGCTGGTGTCACCAATCAGAGACAGTCGTGGTGGCCCCGTTATCAACGATGGAAAACAAAGGCCTTTGCTTACTATCACGGGGGGGGGGGGAGAAGTAATGGCTGCCTCCATAGGTATATAATTATAGGACACAAAATTTACAGCGACGTAAAAACTAGTTTGTAGTGAGCCAATCATCTAAATATATATATATATATATAATCTTTATTGTATACAAACGTGGTATATACAATAGACCCTTCACAGCAGCAATGCCAGGGGTTTTACTTTGGAATAATAACATGAATCACTATTGCTGTTCAAGAATAGTTCACTGCACCAATCAAGTTTTAAAATAAGCAATACCAAGGTGATCCACAACAGAAAATTGCAATGTTAACAACAACCAAACCCATCTGGAATTTCAGCGCTGTGTTCTGTTGAAAGAACGACGCACACCCCGAAATTAAAATTACTCATATTTTCGAAATGCCTTAGAAGTTGGGCAAAAGAATCCGATGGACACAATTTTAATCCAAAGAGAAGACTTTGAAGACAAAATATCAGAGCAACAAATTCATGCAACTGACCAGTACTTGGTCAGCGCCACCTCTCCTGGGTAGGATATACATCATCATCATCATCATCATCATATTTACACTCATTGGAGCGTTCCCCGAGCAAAAGCTCAACAACGCAATTTAACTATTTACATCGACCTATTTAGCCTTCCAAGCCGCAAGGACTCGCCCTACTGCTCGGAAGTTTACCATCCCTAGCCCCGTGGAGGCAGGCCGCTACTACCCTTATTATTTGCACCATATTTACAACTCTCTAAGTGAGTAGATTTCTGATTGCTTTGATCAGAACCACAATCAAAATCTATATGAATTTAAAAATCAAAAGTTTACGTTTCAATTTTGAGATCAAAAGTACCATGTACATAACATACAATTCAGCAACGACAAGCAGTTGCAATATAAAACTAACATCCGCAAGCATGAGGGAATAAATGAACCTAATAGTTCAAGTACTGCCCCGAGCACTACGTATGACATTTACATTTATAAGATATGTTATAAAAACTTTATATATACTTTCATTTTCAAAGAGCTTCCGCATCTCATGGGGAGAGGATACCCCTAACTGGCCAAGCAGCCTTTGTCTTGGCGCGTCATATAATTGACATTGAAAAATTACATGCTGGCTATCCTCAATCTGCCCGCAACGACCGCGATCACAGTCGCAAGGCCCAGTTGATGAAGCCGCAACCGAAGTCCGTGTCCAGTGACAACCATAGCCTGAAAAACTCCAAGCTTAGGCCACCTGCGTATCTGTTCTAATCGTGAGATGTCAGGCATCATCTCATACGTCACTCTGCCCTTAGAGGACGTCGTCCAACGCTCCTGCCAGAGTCGATAGACTTCCAGCGAAATTCTCTTGCTCTCAACCTTCAAGTCGGGTCTGCCGTAAACTCTTCCCGCATCGGGGCAACAACGGACACCCATCAACTCCAAAGGTAAGTTGTTCTTGGTTCGATATCGTAGGCGTTTCTCCAGAATCAGTAGGTCAACTGGCTCTGCACTTGCAAGAATCTGTAGGGCTTCTGTGGAGACAGTGCGGCAAGCTCTGGTAACATTTAACAATGCAAACCGCTGAGCAGCCATCAAGTGGCAATAAGCATCTGTCTATAGCCTGTCCCCAGGCTCCACAGGCATAGGTAATTATAGGGACAAAGAGGCACTTGTAAAGCATGTCCAAGTTCCTTCCTTTGATACCCCAGTCAGCTCGGGTGATTCTCCTAAGCTTCCCATACAGCTTCTTTATGAACTTCGGATGAGGAATAAAGCTCAGTCTCTGATCCAGATTCACTCCCAGATACTTTATCACTGGCACAAAACCCAGGGAAAGCCCACCAAGGCGTACTGTGCGATGCCTATTAGGACTGAAAAGTCCCTTCAGCATCATGCACTGCGACTTCGTCGGCGATATCATTAACTTGTGAACCGAGGCCCAAGTCTGTATCCTGTCTAACACCCAACTGGCTTTTTGCTCCAGTTCTAATCGGGCATCACCGCACACAAGTATGGCAACATCGTCTGCGTAAGCTACAATCTCCACACCATTCCAGTCTTGGTTCAATAACTCGTCCAAGACGAAGTTCCACATAAAAGGGCCTATAATGGAGCCCTGCGGAACTCCTCTAGAGACCGTGTGACAAACTTTCTCGAAGCGGTTATACACCACCACTCTCCGATCTTGAAAGTAGCTACGCATAAGACGATAGATATCACTCGGACAGTCCACAAGTCTCAATCGGCATAAGATGCTTTCCCACCAGAGGCGGTCAAAAGCTCCCTTAAGGTAGGATATACAGCGGTAAGCGGGGATTAACAATAAGGGGTGATCCCACTCTCAGGGTACGCGCCAGCTCTAGCATCATCCGCAGTCCAGTGGAGAGCCAGCAAGAAGATCCTACCCTATGTGGGGTGTGCAGATGTGATGATCCCTCACTACAGTATCAGAAAGTGCTCTTACCTAGGGGTTTGCATACGTCAGGAAGTTGGAGTTCCGATTGGAGGCCAAGTCACGTCAGGTTATGGAAAGGTTAGGTTACTTTTAGGTTTAACTTTAGTTTATGTAACACCTGCCCTCTGGGTGAGATTCCGATGATTGCCTCGTCCTTTCTTAAAGACAGACTGCACAAATTCTGCAAAGGCAGTGTAGTTATGTTCGTTCTGCAGGTGCAGACGTTCATTGTGATTTGTTCTGAATTTTTGTAAAGTCTGAGTCGGTAGTCTTCATATTTCGGGCAGGAGTACATATGTGGTCCCAACTCCACATGTCCATAATGGGTCATGTTCAATTCAAATTTTGTTAACTTCAGTTTGAAGGGCCCATGTTGTGTCAGGGGGAAAGTTACACTGGAATCACGGAAATACTATTTTGTGAAGTATTTCCATGGTTCCGGGTGTTATGAAGTATTTCATGATTCTCTTTTTTTTTTGCTTAGATTCGTTCGCCAGATCGACTAAAATGTCAACTGTCTCAGTGCGGATGTTTTTCTTCAGCTGCTGGAAAAATTCTCTCCAGATGACTTCAAGGTATAGAGGTATGTGTCCCGCAATCACCTAGATGGCAGGGGTGCTAACTGTGCTGCACGCCCTACTGATTGTGAAAAGCATTGTTCTTTGGATTGAGTCCAGGGTTCGATCAAGGGTAACCTTTGTGCACAAAGCAAGCAGCAGCGTCATAACAGGCAATGGGGAAGAAGATGGCATTATAGATGAGCGTCAAGGGCTGACGCTTGAGGCCGCAGTACGTTCAGCTATGCTTTTTGATCTTGTCACCTGGGTATGTTTAGAAAGATCTGGATGAAAAATAAACTTCATATCAAGTATGATTACAATGTGTTTTACTTTTAGACGGATTACCTAACAGGGGTTTTGGCAATTTTGATGACAGATGGTCTTCTCAGCTGCAGCGGCCCCACAGTACGGGTTTGCAATACCCACAGTAGGGGTTTGAATGAGATGTGTGCAGTAGACACGGTGATGAGATAAATAGTTATTAATACTAGCTTATTTAAGAGCGCAGAAACACGCGACTCAACTATGACCTTGCATGTGTGCAGATTCTCGGATAGCCCACTAGCATACGGCGAAGGAAGGGGGTTCAGCCTTGCCTGGGAGGGGCGGGTGCTTCTTTTGGCCGGTGATTCCTTGCCTGGTGAATTCCACGAACGCAGAGCTTCGTCTTAAAGCGCAGCTCGCGTGGAAGTTATGCAGTCGTTCTCCATCGATTTCGCACTGTAGGAAAGAACGGTGAACCATCCAACCCCATCCCCCTTTCCTTCTTCAGAAACGACTTCGACTTTAAGAGTGCAACGAGCTCGTGGCAATGGACTCGCCGATGCTCTCGACTGTCTGTTCCTAGAAGTAATGTCTTCGGAGGAGAAGCTCGAAAATTAAATTGTGTTTACGTTTAATGAATTTAATTTTTTTTTCTGTGTCCGGAGGAGGATGGTGGAAGCGTCTCAACCATTCTGATCCGCGCAACTCATTTCTTGCTCGGCTGCACATCTTTTAAAATTGAGGCGAAACAGCGCGGTTTAATTAGAAAAACCATTTCGGCGAATTCGGAAAAAGTGTCTGCCAGGGACTGTGAACTTCCTCGTGCCGTCTTCTGCGAGCGAGAAGCTTTGATGGAGCCGCTGTTTCGCGTGAAAGACCACGGGGGCAGAAGATGCCTCGATCATGGCTGATATCATTGGACAATCGTCATCGTTCGCTGTTGGGGGACGTCAAGTGACACGAAGTTTTTTTTTTGGGGGGGGGGCATTCTATTTCGTTGCGAGCTATAAAAGATAAAACCAAAATTCTACCAAGAGAATCGGGTCGGAGCAGAACAACCTCTCGGCGGTTTCAACTCGGGAGAGCTCTTTGGAGATCTGGGACAACCCGGGGGGTTGTCCCAAGTACGCGGTGCACACTGTCCCCCACAATTTGAACAACCCACTACTCCACATTGTTTAGAAAGGGGCGGAACCGCTTTCTTCCGTTTGCCGTTTTTTGAATTTTTTTTAATCTCGAAACAGAAGTGCCCCGTTCTGTTTTCAGGGTTAAATACAATTGAAAACATCTCAAGATGACCTCTTGGAATCACTCCGCGTTTCGTTTGACCCGAGTCAGAGGTCAATGTTGAAGGGACAGCGCAAAATTGTCTCAAAATGCACCGTCATCAGTGATTCGCCACCCGTGACCTGTGCCCGTTCGAGGTTAAGTTTGCACGAAAGCCTCGCATGGTCCACAATTGAAATAAAATCAGTGACCAGAAGAAGGTCGGATTCAAAGCAATTCTTGAGCAGTTGGTCGCTGTACGTCGAACTGTACGCGCAGCTTTCCAGAGGTTACCCTGCCTTGAGTCCATTTCGCGCAGTGGGGATGTCACAACTTTTTGGATTAAACGAAGTACAAAAGTAACTCTAGCCATCGTCATTCTCCTCGGAACAGTTGCTAATCCTATTCTTTGCTCACTGGCATTTCCCTCTACCTGTTTCTTCTCATCCAGTCATCGATGTCTCCTTCTGCAATTTTTCCTCTTACAAATTACACAGTTTCGAACTACATGCGAATCTCAAAACAAACTAGGGTAGCAAAAACTGCTTTTTTCTCCTCTCAAACTGAAAAATGGCTTTTCTGTCAGACTAGACCAGTATCCAGTGCCTCCTGGCGCATCTTTCTTTTTGCCAACATAATCTCCTACCTCTTTCCTCAGGAGAAAGGACCTCCCGTGATCACTTTAAACAGCAAGTGATATCCAAATGATTAGACAGAGAGAGAGAGAGAGAGAGAGAGAGAGAGAGAGAGAGAGAGAGAGAGAGAGAGAAAATAGGGCTCCTGATACAAACCTGAAACAGTCTTCGGGTGATAGTCAACTTCAAGTTTTAATTCACAAAGTGGAAAATGTGCGTGATTCTGTAGGTGGCAGCATAATCGCAAAATTTTCATCGTGAAGGAATTTTCCTTTTGCGCGGTGAGTTGTAATATCAAGAATGAACCATCTGTGCTAGAAACAATAACTTAATGCATTTGTGCAGCAATCGGCCGCATTCACAGGAATATGCTGCATTGTGTGGAATATGAGAGGAATTGGTTTTATACGTGCGATATCTGCAGAGAACCTAAAGTGCCCACATCGAGCGCCTCTAAATAAAACTTGAATGTACCCTCTATCATTTGGACATAGTTTCAGGCTTCTGCGGCGTATCCCATTCACACAATAATGTTTCAGTTTTGTAAAGGAGTTTTGTGGACAGACACCCTGTACATTCAACTGCTGTAAACGTTATGATGAGTCCATCCAATAGGGAGGGCCCAATCAACTTTAACTGAAATAAGAAACCAAGTTTTAAAGGGAAAACCACAAAAAATAAGTATGAATTGTGTTAAACGAATTTTACGCTCTGTTCTGCTGTCCAGAAGTGTCAAATATCGCGAGTTAAACAGAAAATACTCCGATACTGTCTTTGGATGTAGGGTTGCTCTGGGGTTGCTCTAAGCCTTTTGTCCTCTTTTGTTCATTCAAACGGGCAAATACTTCTAGAAAAGGACAAAAATGTTCCTTGGGATAACTGAAAGGGAAATTTTAAAATCCTACGCGTGTGCTTTATGCAGTTTACACGCAATACTTATTACGCACTTTTGTTGGGGTGAGGAATCCTTGAAGCGCACACGTGGACACTGGCCATTAGTGCGAAAAATGTCCGGCGCTACGGGCAACCCTTCAAATGAATCGATACGAGACACAACCCGTTCTGTCTACCCCTCTGCGCGCAGAGATTAAGGGATGAGGAGCTGGTCGTTGGAGTTTCGATGGCACTATCGACCTCCTACGTGAACGATCGTCGGTGTGTCATCCAGTGCCGCTGCAGCAGGAGTTTAGCGCGTGTCATTCGCGAGGAGAGGGAGGGTTTGGGGGAGGGTTCCCTACGGTGATAATGGCGGACAACGTAATTAACGAGTTTGTATTGGGCGCTTTGCAGAGGGCGAAAAGGGACACCGGTGGGGTGCACAAAGAGATCCGCACGCGGCAATTAATTACACTAATTAAGCGCAGGCAATCAGTCTTTGTAATTCATTTCCCGAGACATCGTTTTTCCAGCAAACAGTGTCTTAAGAAATGGAAAGAAAAAGAGGGGCTCGCTTTGTGACACGTCGGGGGTGATTATCGGAGAACGAAGCGGCTCCGTTATTGCTCGGAAGACATTAAAATCGCCACTCCGGAACTTAATTACTGCTTTGTTCTCCGCACAAAGGCCCGTTTCGAGTGGTTTTAAAGGAGCCCGGTCGATACTGAGGTCACCGGTTCACTACCAACGGCACACTGATCCCGACGAAAACTGTGGCGCTTTCCACAGGACGACGGATCCTCAATTTGTTGTCATTTCGATGAAAGACTGAAATGAAAATGAAAACCTGCGATGTGGGTGGATCTGTTTGATCCAGTGACAAAACCATCCGGCTGGTGTCATTTCTTGCGATGCACTTCACTCCCCACTTTCCCCCTGGCGTATCCTTTTTTTTTTTTTTTTTTTGTTGGTTGTTGGCGTATCGGCTTCTGTGGCCATATTGCATCTCTCAAGGTTTTTGCATTTTCTACTCTGATCCAAGCCGGAGGGGGGGATTCGAAGCCACAACCTTTGGGTTGCCAGGCAGGCACTTTACCCACCCGGTTAGTCCGATCGGCTTGGCGTATCCTACCCCCTCAAGTAATAGGGCAGTTGAGAAGTAAAAGAACAAAAATTCAACGACATGGGGATTAGGATTATATGGAGGACTGTTACTGGAAACGCTGTTGAGGGCCGTGGGGTTAGTTGCGTGTACCAGGCATCACGACTGCAAGGGAGTAGCATTTGAACCAATGAGGACACCATCATTTAGAACTTTGTACCATTTCGGTGCAATGAAGCTCTCGCTGTATTGGGGGGAATTTCCTCGGACTGCAGAAGTACCAGTGTATCGCCAGTCCTTTTAAAAGTAGTTTTAAAGAAGTGGATAACTACAGATCCATCAGTCAGACTCCAGTGGTAGGGAAAATCACGCAGACAGTGATTAAGAACGGAATAGCGAATGATCTCAATAGCAACGGTTTTTCTCACGGAAAAACTGTCCCTCTCCCTCCTGAGTACGGGATATCCGTCTGCTTCTGAGGACCTTCAGGCCTGGTCGTCTCACAGGATAAGATGCTATGGAGGCTTTTTGGTTTTGCCACTTCTGAGTTCACAATGTCCTGTATGAAAAGCTACAGATTTAAATTGCGAGGTTGAAGAAACGTTCCTGGTGCGCCACACTTATGACTTACATACATACATTACGTTTATTTAATTAGACTCGATCGAGGTGTTTGAGCTGGTCCCTGCACGAGAAAGATTTATACAAGCCGGAGGACATTGGGATCAAAGGTAAGATTCTAGATGGATGATCAGATAGGTACAATAAACGAAGGATGCAATTGCCGATGTGGTGATTTCGCACCATCTGGGGTTGCTGATCTTTGTCCACCACATTCGCTCCCTGCTGGTTAAGCACACTGACCTCGTTCTATTTTCGGCGCTGGCTCCAAGACGCTTTCTGTCTTCGGACTCAGCCAAGTGAACTTGAAGGACCCGATTCGTGTCTTACAGCCTCCTCTGCGTTCTTTCGCACATCGTAATTGAAAGTTCGTGCGTTTATTGGCCGTCATCTAAGAATGCACTCCAGATGTCCGCTGGTTCGATTGCCGCTGATCCGCAAAGAAATGGGATTTTATTTAATTTTTATTTATTTTTTTTTTTGCGGACGGGTCGATTGTACGAGCAACGTTTTCTAAATGTCGTCGCCACTGCGCGATGCGTGTTGATTCGATTGTGAGGAAATGTTCTCATCTCCAGGGTTCAAAGACAAGCACGTGCTTTTATTAAAGGTTCACCCGGAAAATTGTTTCGCGCTTTTTTCGATTAATTTAATTTAAACCGAGATTTTATGCGTTTCATTCTCTTCCATTACAACTCAAAGTTTTCCGCAGGAATGTCCCTCGCGATTTATTCCCTCGTAGGATGTGCGGGAGGTTTTCACAATAATTAATTGCGAGTTTGCATTTTTGCTTGTCCGTTGCGCATTCTTCAACAAACTTATCAGATCTCTCTCTCTCTCTCTCTCTAAATATTCGCATTTCCCCTTTACTTTTATTCAAGAGGCTTGGCTGAATCGGTGGATGCTCTTGACTGCTGTCGGAATAGGTGGCTACTTTCCCATAGTGCCTAATATCTCAGAGTCAAATCCACTATGGGATATCAGGAAGTCAACTATAACTAACTTTGCAACGACCACACTGCATATCTTAGCCTTAGAACAAAGACAGGAATTGTCAGTTATATATCTTGCCATCCATTCCGATTTTGATTCCATCTAACTGCCGGTGTGCCTCAAGGGGGAACCTGTCTGGCGTTCTCTTCGCGGCAATCGTGGTGCCGTTTGTGGCCAACAAACGCAATTGGATCACATATGCTGACAGTGTCAAGCTCCTTACTAGGATATTACCATCCGACTCGGGAGCCGAAACCACACAACAAATCAACAGCAAACTACAGGACATGGCTGACAACTTAATGCTTTCAACCTCCAAATTAACTCCTTAAAATTGGCACAAATAAATTTATTCACTGAAGGGGAGCCCAACGACGTTGGAGCCTGTGCTCAATGGCTCCTCAGTTCCAAGTGTTCAATAAAAAAAAAATAATAATATTATTTATTCGGATTACCTGTAATTATTTACATCTACCCATGTGTTTTATGTCTATAAAATTGCGTGTGTTCTCTGGTCGACTCGCCTGTTTTGCTGGACGAAAAACCCCAGATTCTGGGGGGGGGGAACTTTGCTATCAACGCCTGAGACCGACTAACTCAGCCACGGAGTGAAAAGAGCCCATTAAAGTTCCTCGCGTCATCGACGGGATTCTAACCCGAACCTTTTCCACCCGGTGTGGAGAAAATGGTGACGATACCACTCTGCTGGAAGCGCAGACGGTTCCAACTGTTCAAACGCACAAAGATCTAGGGGTCATTTTCAACTCCAAGTTATCCTTCAACGATCACAGTCGAGGCTGACTTCACTACGCTGGGTCGCCAAACAACAGCTGCTCCTCACCACGCCTGGTAAAAAAGATACATCGTATCAAATCTATACCCAACAGTACTCTATGCTTCAGAGATATGGGCCACGGCTGCCGAATCCAACATTAAAAGGATATTCTCTGCCGAATTCTGGCTTCTACAATGGGCTAACACCAAACTCCACCTTCCCTCAGCTCTCAGATCAACGCAGTTAGCAGATGCCCTTCAACTGCGCAGGTTCCGATCCTACATCGGAGAAAGAAGGCTGCTGTTCACCATCAAGATGGCCACCGGTAAAATTACACAGTCCAACTTCTGGGATCACTGCTCTTGGCGCATTCCTCCCCCTTATCTCCGGTCTTCAGCACAGCTCGTCGAACTGAAAATGTAGAACTGTGCCATGTTGCCTTCCAATAATCTGGATGTATGTAACGTGAATGGTTTTCTCGTGTGTGTATCTCTTTTGTAAATATGTAAATTTTGGCACCCCCATGCCTTGAGGGACTAATTGTATGTATATCATGTTGGAATTCTATTCCATTCTGTTCTACTTCGTCGGGCCAATTTTATCGCACCTTTTAAAATTTTGCGATTTTGACACTCGTGTTATCGCACACAGTCAGTGGAAAAATTCACTTTGACTTCGTCTTTCAAGCCATCTATCGAAGTGGTTTCCGTAAATTCGAACAAACCGAACTCAAAGAACTCTTTCTTGATTCTCGATGGGAAGATACAAAGTACAAAGTACAAAGTATGTTGAGGGTCAAACGGCACCAGGAATTTCTCCCATCTCCGCGAGTGTTCGCTGTATCGAGGGACAGTACTCTGTCAAGACCAGAGATTTAAAAGTGTGTGGATCATGTGTTGTGTTGTATGTTGTGCCCATTGTTCTTCTGGCCTATTGGCCGTCGAGCCCCTGATGGGACCCGACGTTGTCCGTACTATGCCAACGAGGAGGCTGGCCAGGTGTACCTTGAAATTTATTAAACTCTGGCAGGTCCCGCCGCCTAATTTCCTGGGATTTCAGCGGCTGGGTCCTATAGAAAAAAAAAAAAAAAAAAAATAGATAATCGCGGTGGTATAATTGCTAAATCGCTATTAAGTTAGTATGTGGGGTTTGTTCCCCGAAATTACCATGGGATTGTACGCTAAAATGACAAGTTCTAGAGGCCTAATGGGGCGGGCAATAATTTTGGTGCTAATTTAAATTTGGATGCGTGGGGCTTTCGCGGTGAATAGTCAAAGAGAAGGGTAGGGAGACTGAAGGCTGGGGGAAGAAAGAGAAGTAAGTGGCCGATAGGGTAGATGGCCCCTGCAGTCAGTGGAGCATGCCCATGCCCCACCAGAGGGAAAGGGGGATGGCAGGAGGAGGAGAAGACAGCGAGCCATCTCCCCCCCTGCCAAGGAATAGGAGTGAAAGCAGGCTGGTCAAGGTTGCCAGCCCAGATCGCCATATGGCTAGGTGGCAGCAATGTGCTGCAATCATTTCTCTGAGCTCTTGCATGGTAGTATCTGGGAAGGTTTCCGTGGTTGTGTAGACATTCTGCTGGCCTGCACGGCATGATTGTTTACTGCAGTGGTTGAGGCTGTGGGAGCGTCCTTCTCCTTGTGAAGAGGTCCTGGGCCAGCTGCGCGAATGCCTTGTATGTGTCAACTTCAGTTATGGCGAGGTCTTCTTGATTACGGAGGTTAAGCTGTGTTCTAGTAATGAACCTGCAATAGAGGTCCTCATATAGTGTGCAACTGTACATTAGGTGCTCCCATGTTTCACGTTCACCACAGAGGCAAAACGGTGTATCACTCAGTCCAAATCCTTGTAGTTTGTCTCTAATGGCCCCGTGTCCCGTCAGCAGGTAAGTGGTGTAGAGTCCTGGTGAGAGCCACGGTGGATAATCCGGGTATACCAGCCGTATGTTGGGTAGAAATTTTCTAGTTATTGCACCTTTGCTGGAGGTCTCCCAGCGGGCCTGCCAAGTTTGTTGGAGGTAAGCGGAGAGACGGTTCCTTTCTACTTTGCGATCATTTGACAGATCTATGGTGTAGTCGAGGCATGTTGACGTTCTGCCTTTGGTCAGTTGATAGAGTAGCCCATGCTTAACAATCTCCAGGTCCAGAGGGAGGGATCCCGTTAGAGCCTGGAGTGCGTGGGTACTTACAGTGTTACATGCTCTCGAGATGGTTAAGAGTATGTGTCGCTGTGTAGTCTCCAATTTTTTCCGGTTCACTGCAGTGGTAGCCTTGCGATACCATATTCCAGAAGCATATGTAATCGCTGGCAGGAAAATAGCTTTATACTAGAGGCTGAGGGTTTTCCGCCTCAAACTCCATTCCTTGCGTGTGATTCGCGCAAAAAGTGGGAGTATCCTCTAATTTTCTTTCGTAAGTGCACTATATGTGGTGTAAAGCTCAGGTTCTTGTCTAGTACGACTCCAAGGTGCTTTAATTCGGTGGTAAGCTTGATTGTGTTACCTTGTATCTTGATTTGAGGGGGTCGTCTGGTGTCTAGGGCTCCTTTTAATAATACAGATCTTGTCTTCGAGGATGAGATCAAGTTATTGTTGTTAGCCCAGTCCTCTAGAGTTTCTATTGCTCTGTTGGCGGTGTTCTCCAGTTGCGCCCTAGATCCCCCAGGCAGCATCAGAACCACATCATCCGCATAGGCTAGGGGAACGACGTCGCCGAGTTCCAGGTTCAAAAAGCCATCTAGAACCAAGTTCCATAGGAGTGGGCCCAGGATTGAGCCCTGTGGGCATCCTCTGAATACTTCTCTTGTTACTGAACAATATGGTGCTCTGACTGTCACGAACCTATTCGACAGGTAGGATTTGATGACTTGATACAGATTTGATGGTAGGTTGGCTTTCCGGAGTCGGGCCAGGACGCTTGGCCACTATAAAGTGTCAAACGCCCCAGCAAAGTCTATTGCTATGACCAGAAAGTATTTCTGATCTGAGGTAGTTGCAGCATTTGTAATATTTTCCAGGACATCCAAGGTTGAGCATCCCTTCCTAAATCCATATTGTCGGGGTGACTGCAAGCCGGCTGCAGTGTAGTAGATCCCTATTCTCTTTCTTAATAAGTGCTCAAAGAGCTTGCTCAGGACTGATAACAGTGCTATGGGTCTGTATGACCCCGGAAGGTCCAGTTGTTTGTTGGGACTTTTGGGAATGAGGCACAAGTTTGCAGTTTTCCAGGCCTGGGGGAACAGGCCTTCTTTGAGGCAGTGGTTGTATAGATTAAGAAGCACCTCTGGAATGGTTTCGACGGCTTTCTTGACTATCTCTGGCTCCAAAAGATCAGAACCAGGAGACTTCTTGTTTCTAATCCTCATGGCAGCTGTTTCCAGTTCAAGTTTGGTGAAAGGTTCTTCTGTTGCAGTCGTGTAGTAGGTTTCATTGTCTGCACAGAGGGTTATCTGCTCTGGGGTAGAGGGGACAAGATGGTCTTGAAACATGGTATCCATGATGTTAATAATTGTTTCCTGCCAGGTCCGGGTATAAGTACCCTGCCGTGTCCTCGTCGCTGGTATGGTCTCACCCCTGGGGAGTTTGTTTGTGGTTACTCTGTATACCACACCCCAGGGGTTATCATTCCCAATGGTAGAAACAAGGTGTTCCCAACTGCGCATCTTACGCTGGCGAATGGTTGCCGTGTATAGGTTCCTTGCATCTCGGAAGTTCTGTCTCAGTGCCTCCACTTCCGCTGCCGGCTGGGAGCGCCTTGCCCGCTGGAAGAGTTTCCTTCTCCTGTGCACCTCCTGCCTAAGCCTCTGTAGCTCTGGAGACCACCAGGGTACAGCCCCCGGGGTTGGGGTTTTCTTTTTGATAGAGGTGTTGGCAGCTTCAGTGATGAGACCAGCGACCGTCATCTGGTGCTGATCCGGGCTGAGTCCAATGATGTTCAACGATTGGGCTGCTGTGGTCAGTGTGGCTTGGAAGAGTGGCCAATCCGCCTTCTCTATGGCATATCTTGGCTGTGCCTGCCTCACTGCTTGGTGTCGACTAAGGGAGCGCTGGAGCTCAAACGTGATGGCCCTGTGGTCCGACGTGGTCCAGCTTTCTTGGACGGTCCACGATGTTAGGTGGCCAGCGAGGGATCTGGTAGCCAGAGAGACATCGATTGTGGCCTCCCCCATCGAACTAGAGAACGTTGCCAGATTGTTTGGCCGGTTGAGGACTGTGTACGGACTATTTGCTAAGTAGTCTTCAAGTTGTTGCCCGTTCTGTACTCCACGTCTATCCATGGGCTCGCTGAACCACGCTGGGGACCTGCAATTCACATCCGCTCCCACGACAATTTTACTGTTTGGGAAGTCCGTCTGGAGGCTCCTCAGATATCTGGTTACTGGTAGTATATCTTCACCTGGGTGACAGTATAGCGATACCGCATAAAATTCACCCAGGGGCGTGATAATATGGGCACATGCAGCCCAGGATGTGCAGTAGTTGGTTAGTTTTGTTGCCGTTATATTTGGATTCCGAATCAATATGCAGGCCCAGGGTGTTTCTCTGTTATCCTGCACTATCTTATAGGCCAGGGGGTAACCCCTGACCTTCTTGCGATATGCATATGGCTCCTGGATGAGGAATATGTCGAGATTTGCCTCGTTTGCCTTCTTTGTGAGCTGCGCCGCTACTATTTTGGACCGTTGTGCGTTCAGTTGTATGAATTTAACCCTGTGATGGGAAGATATTGTGTGCTCACGAATAAGTTCTCACGTTATTCCATCATCAGAGCCAATACAAAACTTACTTAAATTTGACCTCAATAGAACCGCGCAGCGCCATCTCACAACCACAGCTAATTTGAGTAAACTATTTGAGTAAGGCTCCTGGAGTTGATGGAATATACCCTATAATCTTAAGGGCGGCGGCAAGTGAGTGCGTTGAACCATTGAGGCTAATTATGAGAGCATCACTAGACTCTGGGGAGATTTCCTTAGATTGGAAAAGTGCAAATGTATCTCCCATACATAAGGGTGGCTCTAAAAGTGAAGTTGGAAATTAGCGACCTGTCAGTCTGACTTCAGTGGTAGGGAAAATCATGGCGGCAATGATCAAGGGTGGAATTCAGAATCATTTGGATAGAATTGAAATTCTCAAGGATACTCAACATGGTTTTTTAAAAGGAAAATCTTGTTTAACAAATCTGGTTCGCTATTTCGAAAGGGTCACTCACGAGCTGGATTTAGGGAATAATTTCGACATTGTTTATTTAGATTTCAGCAAAGCTTTTGACTCAGTCCCACATGAGCGGTTGCTTTATAAGCTGGAACAGGTTGGAATCACTGGGAAAATCCTTAGATGGATAGAAGGATGGCTTCAGGGCAGGAGGCAGAGGGTTGTGATAAATGGCTATTCCTCAGATTGGGTTGATGTAAGAAGTGGGGTTCCCCAAGGATCAGTATTAGGACCACTGTTGTTTTTCATTTTCATAAACGACATCGATGAAGGGATAGAAGGCGTGATGTCTAAATTTGCAGTTGATGTTAAAATTAGTAGAGTAGTTAATGATCACTGTCAAGCTGAGCTTCTTCGGAGAGACCTAGATAGACTTCAGGAATGGTCAGAAAAATGGCAGCTGTGCTTTAATCCAACAGAGTGTAAGGTATTACACCTGGGAAACAGTAATCCCAAAAAAACTTATTCACTTGGTGGAGTTCAACTAAACCCAGTACTGGAGGAAAGGGACTTGGGTGTTACGATACGGTCAGACATGAAATTCTCTGAGCATTGTAAATGGGTTGCAAGGAAGGCCCATGGTGTCCTATCGATGATCTATCGAACTTTTGCAAGTAGAGATAGGGATGTGATAATCCCATTATATAAGGCTTATGTTAGACCACACTTGGAATACTGTGTTCAAGTATGGAGACTGCACCTAAAGAAAGACATCGAACTTCTTGAAAGGGTGCAAAGACGGGTAACTCGCCTGGTGAGATCGGCAAAAGGGCGTCCTTATGAAGAAAGACTTCGAATATGTGGGTTGCAGAGTTTGGAAACTAGACACCTTAGAGGAGATTTGATTGAGGTGTTTAAGGCTCTGAGAGGCATCAGTAAAATGAATGAGGGCGACATTTGACGGTTATAAATGATTCTAAAACTAGGGGCCATAATTTCAAGTCACAGGGGGGGGAAGGAGTTGTTTAGACTGGAATGCAGAAAGTTTTGTTTTAGCCAGCGAGTTATAAATTACTGGAGTAAGTTGCCTACATGGGTGGTAGAGGCTGACAGTTTGGGGAAATTCACAGCTCATATGGATAGTACCTTCGGGTGAGGCAAACGCATATGGTGATAAGTTTAAATTTGCTTCCCTTTTATTAATTATTAGTTTTTTTTTTTTTTTTTTTCGGCAGCATAAGCCATGGACTTTCTTGCACCATGCGGCCATTACTAATACTAATACTAATACTACTGATTCCTCTATCTCACAGGAGGACTGGTTACTTAGGGTACACTTGACTGATATCGAAATAACTAGAGAGAACCTAATTAACGTCATTAATAAACTACCCAACAAAGCTACTTTGGGTTCCCATGGTTTCCCACTCTTTATTATCAAAATTTGCAGCCCATATGTAGTCGACCTTCTTCGCCTTTTCCGACAAATTCTGCAATCTCGAATAGTTCCTTCAATTTGGAAAACCTACCATGTTAAGCCCATTCCAATGATCAAGAAACCCAAATCTCATAAACACCTGCGACCAATCTCCATCAATTGTTGTTGTTTACTGTAAATTTTTGAAAAAGGAATTCAGCCAGCAATTGCCCAGAATTGCATTGCACACAGGCCCAAGTACCCGCATACCATTCTACAAAGGAGATCGACAACTACCAATCTTCTTGATACCCTCTTCAGAATTTATCGGACCCTTAACAGCAAATCACAGACTGATATCATTTCCTGGACATTAAATCGGCTTATGACAGAATACACCTCCCAGCTCTTTTTACCATTCTGAAACACTAAATCTGCCAGGTTGGCCTGGCAGATACCTTACAACAAATTTTGAAGTCGATTTTACTTCCTAGACACCTGTCTGTGACCCACAACGACTTCCACGTAACTATTGACGTCTCAAGAGATATCCCGCAAGGAAGCGTGCCGTCAGCTATCCTGTTTGTGGCAGTTTTGGAGCCTTTCCTAGCTCAGCATTCTAACTTTGTCTCTCACGCCGACGATCTGGATTTTTCTACGTGACCTCAGATCATAATTAACAGATTCATGATATCAACCAACAAGCTTCTAGGCAGATATTGAGCTTGGAAAATTATCTTGCCACAATTGGGTTGCATCTGTGCCCTTCCAAATCAGCGCAACTGCCGATAACCAAGGAGAGAGTCAAAATGATATCCAAATCTTTGTTAGTGGGGAGCCGGTGCAAAAAGTGACCTCTCATACGAGTATAAGATACCGCCCCAGAGGGCAAGAGTTTCACCTACTGGATTCAGAGGAGGAATACAGAGCCTGACCAACTTCGCTCAAGAACTCTTCTCAAGAAGGAGAGCACTATATGTAATACACCAGGAGTGAAAGGCGACCAGCCAGATAACAAATCAAAACATCCTTTAGGACTCACCCCGGAATGAAAATTATATGGAAGCTACTAGCTGTCTACCAAGAAACCCTGCCTATGTACCAACAAATATGAGACCTAAGTGAAACTGACAAATATACTGAATGAAGATAGAGAACCAAACACAAAGACATTCAACTTCGACGGGTCACTATCCCACGAGTGACTCTACTACCGGACTTAAGACTACACTACGACTGATGCAGTCTCACTGCCATGTAGCCAAATGGCGATCTCTACCAGCTCCTTTGCCTGGTACCTTTTTTTTCCCTATTCCTGGCAGGGGGTGGGGAGGAGGAGATGGTCTTCCTGTTTCCTCCCTCTGCTACCACCCGATAGTGGTGTCCAGCCGCTCTCGCAAAGCCATAGAAGACAATGCTAATCGGGTCCTTGATGTCCTCTCTTCCTGGGCTGCACCAAATAAACAACGGATAAATCCAAGCAAGACTAAAATGATGCTCTCTAAAAATAAGCTGGACCTCAGTCGGCCTCCACAAGTTAAAGTCTCTGGGGTACAACTTCCCATTGTCACACAGACCACTGTGCTGGGGGTGGTTCTGGATCACAAATTAAGCTTTCACCCCCATCTCAGCTCCAAGGTGAAAAAATTTTCAGGCTCAATCATCAGAATTACCAGGAATGAATGGGGCCTGTCCAAGCGATCGCTTCAGCTGTACTATAAAGCCGTCTTCCTTCCGATCGTGACGTATGCTGCAGGTGCTTGGTTCCACCGAGCTAGATTGGTAAAAATGATAGGCAAATTAGGCTCTATACAACGGACAATGCTTCTGGCTACCCATAGGGTATGCAGGACAGTATCCACTGCTGCTATCCAGGTCTTAGCTGGGACCCTTCCACTGGACTTGTATGTAACCTTCCGTGGCCTGACCGTTAGAATCAACAAGAAAGTTCCAACCAAGATCTTAGACATTGAGCTAAACCTGAACACTAACCCTAAGGCAGAGAAAACACGCTGTTATAAGGAGATGATAAATATCTGGCAGACAAGATGGGACACTTCCACCAAGGGAGCAGTTACAAGGAGATTCCTGCCGAATGTGACTTTCCCCTCCTCTAAGTCGGCACAGAAGTGGCTCTCTCTAACCCTTGAGACATCATTCCTAGTCACTGGGCATGGATCATTGAACGAGAAGCTCTTCCAACTAGGCCTAATACCCATAGACGTTTGTTACTGCGCAGCCAAGGAGAATTGGTTCCACCTTCTCTTCGAGTGAGCTCTCTACGAGGACCTGAGGCAAGACCTAGCAAATACCATCCCTCTCACTGAAAACCAACTGGACATTCTGCTACAGACACTACAGAACCTTGCGGCCTTCCAGAACTTCTTGACGCAAGTGTTCACGCACAGGAAAGCCTCCTACAGAATAACGCAGGCTATGAATGGGGAACCCCAGACAGCAGCTTAAAATTTTTATTTTTAATTTATTTTATTTATTTATTTATTTATTTATTTATTTATTTTTATTTTATTTTATTTTTATTTTATTTTTATTTATTTTTTATTATTTTTTTCATTATTTTTATTATTTTTATTTTTTTTATTATTTATTTATTTTTTATTATTATTTACTTATTTTTTTATTAGTTTTTATTATTTTTATTATTTTTATTTTTTTATTATTATTATTTTTTTTCACTTCCTCTGGATTTTTTTTTTTTTTTTTTAATTACACCACAGGATTTTTTTTCCCCACTTCCTCTGGAATGGGCCCCCAGAGGAACCTGGTCCACCTTTTGACAACATCAGGTGAGTCAGAGTTTCTTCTGAGACTGTACATGTTTTAATGGGACTGGCCCACCTTCCCCTGGTGTCGACGAGTACCTAGAATCATCTGTCCAGGTGACTGATGCTTCTGGGTAGCCAAGAGGTCAGAACAGAACACACACATAATACACACAAACCTACGTCATACACATATCTGGCCCATTTGTAGTGATTCTGTTCTTCACAGAGATACGAGGCGGAGTTGAACTCACGTTCTAGGTGCCGCCCTTACATATACACATGTCCACATGTCCTACCACAACATATATTTCGCCTGGTGAGGCATGGGCATGCTTTACTGACCACCTGGGGTTGCCTTCCCTATCGACCCCATACTTCTGTCTTTTCCCCCTGTCTTCAGTCTCTTCCCCCTACTCTGACTAATATGCCAGCATAAACCCTACACAACTAATCAAAATTAACGATTTCTAAATTGAAAACTGAACCATATTAACCTCTTCTGGGGAGCGTTTGATCGGCTGTGGTGGCCAAGTATTCTCAGAAGACTCCGACAAGCCAAAGCACCGCTCAACCTTTATAGCTGTGTCAAGGAGTACCTGAGACACCGCACTGTCCATGTTAGTACCAGGTACGAGTCTGTCACTAGCCAGGTCTCCCGAGGCTGTCCCCAGGGCTCGGTCCTGGGGCCCTTCTTTTGGTCCATCGTCCTGGACGAGTTCCTTGGGATGGACTTGGGGATGACTCAACCCCTTGCGTTTGCTGACGATTTGGTTTTGGTGGTGCATGGTGACACAAGAGCTGATTTAGAGGAGAGAGCAAATTGTGCACTAACTAAGCTCCAGGATTGGACAGCCATTCACCGACTAAAGATCTCGGGAGAGAAAACCAAATCTATATTGCTCAAGGGAACGCTTCAACTACGAAGACCACCGGCTATCAAAATTGACAACACCTCCATAAAATTATACCCAGAAATCAAGTATTTAGGAATCGTCTTAGATATGAAGCTAAATTTCCATGCTCACTTGAAATATATGTCACAGAAAATAAAAAAATACTCGGCCATGATCATCCGTATAAGCCGTGCAGACTGGGGCCTTAAGCGCCGGGCTCTGGCCCTCATCTATAATGCCATATTTGTGCCAATAGCTTGCTATGGAGCCTCAGTATTATTATTATTATTATTATTATTATTATTATTATTATCTGTTTATTTCCATAAGGAACCACCCCGGGACGGCAAATTGCCAGGAGAGGAGGGTGCTAAGTACATATCAGGGTACGAGATACTACGTGCAGTGGGTTACATATACTGAACACGTAGTCTCGTCCCGAAATACATTTTATACACATTTTATGTTTAATACATACATTTTATGTTTAATACATACAGTATTTACACATTTATGATTGTGTACAAACATTATACAGCTCATATATTTACAATTTACTAATAATTCCACATATAACTTACCTATTTACATAACTGTTACAGAAGGTGTATTTTTCCGGTCAACAATTATTATTGTTCTTAAAATAGAAAGTTTCTCTTTTACTCTCAATTCTTTGGTACTTTGCAGCCGATTCATATTTCGGTAAGTCTGTACGAATCCTGGAAGATCTCTTTCCGGTATGATGGTGTACTAGAGCCTCCCTCGACCGAAATCGCCGTAAACTAGACTCCATACAGCGTTCTATGCTCCTTGCCGTAACAAGGGCGTGCCGTACAGTAAGCACCCCAGCTCTGCAGGTGCTAGCTGGATGCATACCCCTACACCTAGAGGTAATAAGAAGAGGATTATATCAACGATTGAAGAAGAGTATTCCCACCGAAACAGCAGGCATCACTCTTAACTTTGATAACAACACCAAACAGGAAAAGAAGAGAATCTCTGAAATTATGTACAGGATCTGGCAAGAGACATGGGACACCACCAACAAAGGATTGATAACCAAAAAGTTCATTCCCTCTGTGAACCTCATCAGTCCAAAGCCTCCTCCCTGTACTCACCAGGCCTCCATACTACATTTCTATTTACAGGTCACGGACCCTTTAAAGCGAAGCTAACATCCCTAGGCATAGAAGAAGATCCGCTGTGTCACTGCGGGGATGAAGGAACGTGGGATCACGTGATGTATGACTGCCATGAATATGATGAGTTCCGGCTAAGGTTTGCCACTAAAATGCAAGAAAATCCCCGAAATTGTGAGCACCTGATTATAATGGACGAGCAGCGCTATGTCGCCTTTACAGAGTTTGCGCAGTCTGTCTTCACTGCTAGACGGGTTAGGCACCCAAACACCACCCATTGAAGATCAAAGTAAGAAACTTCCTGGATATGACAGTCCTCTCAGGAAAAGGGAAAAAAAAAAAAAAAAAAAAACACTCCTTTCTTCCTTTGTCCCAGGAGTGACAGAACCTACACCAGCACAGCTCAGCTGCTGCCTTTAGGCCTCCCTAGCCACGCTCTCTTGCGTGGTCCTTTGCCTCCACTCCCTGGCGGGAGGGGGAGTTCATCCCTGGTGTCCCCCCTCGCCACCCCTCTTTTTCACTCTGGTGGGGCATGGGCCTGCTCCACTGACTTGGGGGTCATCTTCCCTATGGACCCCGTATCTCTGTCTTTTCCCCCCAGTCTTCAGTCTCCCTCCCCTTCTCTAACTTACAACTAGTGTCTGAATCAACTCCAAATTGTGTGAGCCCTACATCCAAAAACTTAACAACATCAAATCGCCCAACTAGTACTCCCTTTGTTTTGGCTGACCCCTATCTATAGCGTGTTTTTTTTTTTTTTTTTTTTTTAGGTCCTTGCCACTGAAATCTCAGGAAATTAGGTGGCAGGACCTGCCAGAGTAAATAACTATAATAGTGGTGTACCTGGTCTGCCTCCACGGGGCGGAGTGGGGCAACGTTGGGTCCCATTAGGGGCCCAGCGGCTAAATGACCAGATGAACAACGGTACACGACACTACACAAATACAAAATCCATATACTTTTAAACCTCTGGCATTGACAGTGTTCTGTTTCACACCCTCAATGTATAGCACGCGGAGATGAGGGGAACCCCTGGTGCCGTTTGACACTAAACACACTCTACACTCTACACTCTACACTTTTAAATCTCTGGCATTTACAGCGTACTGTAACACAGCACAATGCAAACTACGCGGAGATGGGGGAAACCCCTGGGCCGCTTGACCCTAAACACAAACTTACACACTGACCTTGGCAGAAGAAGAACACTACTTGCGATTCGCGCACCAGACTAATTAAAACAAGATAATGAACACCTTATAACTTGGATGCTAGGCTGACTTCATCCTTAGATCTCCCACGACTTGACTAAAACGCAGCTCTACTGACACGACCAAAGAACCAAGAACATCATCTCCTGGACACAGAATATGAGCATACGACATTCAGCCGATATGCGCAAAATGAAAAGGAAAATCTTGTTTAACAAATCTGGTTCGCTATTTTGAAAGGGTCACTCACGAGCTGGATTTAGGGAATAATTTCGACATTGTTTATTTAGATTTCAGCAAAGCTTTTGACTCAGTCCCACATGAGCGGTTGCTTTATAAGCTGGAACAGGTTGGAATCACTGGGAAAATCCTTAGATGGATAGAAGGATGGCAACAGGCAGAGGGTTGTGATAAATGGCTATTCATCGGATTGGGTTGATGTAAGAAGTGGGGTTCCCCAAGGATCAGTATTAGGACCAGCTGAAGAAGAATTGAACTTGTCTTCCACAACCACCGACAAACCAGCACATTGACTTTACCTGACCAAAACTGAAAGGAACAGGAGAAAACCCAAATTGTTGAGGAAAACATACCCACTTAAATGGACCAAGAACGAGCGAGAGTGAAAACCCACTAGGACAAGAGTGAACGGAGGATATCCCCAAATGATGTTGGACGGAGTGCAAACTTCAACCCTCCGATTGCACACAGGGACACATCATCATATTTACACTCATTGGAGCGTTTCCCGAGCAAAGGCTCAACAACGCAATTTAACTATTTACATCGACCTATTTGGCCTTCCAAGCTGCAAAGACTCGCCCTACTGCTCGGAAGTTTACCATCCCTAGCCCCGTGGAGGCAGGTCGCTGCTACCCTTATAAATTGCACCACATTTAAATCACTCTAAGTGTATAGAACTCAGATTGCTTTGATCTAAACCACAATCTAGAAAACTATGTCAGACACTGGGACACAGGGTTCGACTCGGGCTCATTTGTAGAACTGAGATAGACTTTATCCTGACAGTGACTGAAATAACCTTTGAGTAAACAAACATAAGCCAATCAAGTGGACTGGAAATCTAAACATCACAACCGAACTGAACAGCAGCTGCCACATGTCCTATTGGCGACCTGTGTTGGGCTCTAGCACAACACACTTTCATTTCCTTCCCTGGCGGGGGGAGGCGACAGTGCTCCTGTCTGCTCTTCTCCTCGCCACTCCCTATTTCTTCTCCTGGGGCACGAGCATGTCCCACTGTTCTGCCTTTTATTGTTATTATTTCATTTTTTTATTTATTTTATTTTTATTTATTTTATTTATTTAATTGTTATTATTGTTATTTATTTTATTTATTATTATTATTATTTTAATTTTTTTATTTTTATTATTTAATATATTTTAATTTTAATTTTTATTATTTAATTTATTTTTATTTTTATTTTTAATTTATTATTATTATTATTATTATTATTTTTAATTTATTATTATTATTATTTTATTATTTTATTTTTTATTTTTATTATTTAATTTTTTTCTTTTTATTTATTTTTTCTTTTTTTTATTTCATTATATATACAGGGTGTTTCAGTTAAACGTTTCAGAACTTCTAAGACGGGTAGGGTACATCCTGACAACTCGAAATCATATAGCAATGTGGGGTCGGAAATGCTTTCCTGAAGCGGTGTTGTACACAGAAGCACCATAAAGAAAAGAGACCGTAAGTGAGAAATCGTTTTAATAATACATGAAAAGAAGCAAAAGGGGATTTGTGCTACAAATCCCCTTTTTCCTGCTGAAGTGTTGTTTTCCGATGAGGCATCCTTCACAAGGGAAGGAATTTTCAACAAGGATAACGACCATATCTGGGCGGTCGAGAACCCGCATGCAATACGACGTCGTGCAGCACAGATTCGATTTTCGGTCAATGTATGGGCCGGTATTATGGGAGATCACCTCATCGGACCTTACCTGTTACCGTGTCGTCTAACCGGACCTATCTACTTGATCTTTCTGCAACAAGTATTGCCACAACTTATGAGAGATGAACAGATTTCTGCATCGACGCAACAGACAATGTGGTTCCAACACGATGGAGCCCCTGCCCATTATAGCGGAGATGTTCGTAACTACCTGGATGTCACATTTGGTCAACAGTGGATCGGACGTGGTGGTCCCGTGCGTTGGCCTGCTCGGTCACCCGACCTATCATGTCTTGATTTTTATTTCTGGGGTCATATGAAATCGCTAGTTTATGACACCCCTGTTGACAATGCTGAGGAGCTGGTTGCAAGAATCGCAGTAGCTGCCGAAGAAATTCGCCTGGAGTATTCCAGAATGTTCGGATGTCCATGCGTCGGAGATGTGAGGCGTGCATTGTAGCCCGTGGAAGAAACTTCGAACACTTACTTTAATCCATGTACCTTTTGCTTCTTTTCATGTATTATTAAAACGATTTCTCACTTACGGTCTCTTTTCTTTATGGTGCTTCTGTGTACAACACCGCTTCAAGAAAGCATTTCCGACCCCACATTGCTATATGATTTCGAGTTGTCAGGATGTACCCTACCCCTCTTAGAAGTTCTGAAACGTTTAACTGAAACACCCTGTATATAATTTCAAAAACTACAGATATGCTGTCATCCTTTGTAAAACTATTGTTCTGCGAATCCTTGAATTCAGTTCACCCATCTGGAATGTTCACACTAAGACTTTAACAAAATTAAAGCAGTCCAAAAATTTTTGTCCGGACAAAGCCTCTATTTGATCACTCAGTGTACTATGAATCGCTGTGCGATTACCTTAATCTGGCGCCTCTGTGCACCACCAGAAGAGCTATTGCTGACATCACCCTTCTAGACAAAGCGAAACCTACGAAGCATCTGATATCCTCACTAAAATCAACTTCCATGCTCCTTGTAGACAAGTGAGGAATCTTACACCGTTTCTCCTTTCCTCTGCAACCATGAAGTTCAGTCCACTGAACAGAATCAGAAAATGACTCTCTCATTTACTTTTTTGACAATTCACAGTCACTGATGAACTCCATCAGTGACTGCAAAGTTACTCTTGCTCTCATCTAATTATTCTAGTTTATTATTATTATTATTATTATTATTATTATTATTATTTGTTTTATTATTTTTATATTCTCTAATTAATTAATTTATTATTTGTTTTTCCGATAACATAATTTAATGCATTCTTCTTTTGTACATCTACTTTTAAAGTTTGAATCTTTAATTTATTATTTTATTTTATTTTATTAACACAAGATACACAATAGGTAACCATTAACCATTAACTGTATCTGAGAGCAGAACAATGAACACAATTGAAAATAAAAATTTAAAAATCCTTGATTGAGATTTAAAAATTAAAATCATATGTATAAAAGAGGTGCAACATTAAGTTAAGTTAACGCTAAAACAAATAATAAATTAATTAGTTAGAGAATAAAAATATAATAAAACAAATAATAAAAATAAACTACAATAATTAGATGAGAGCTAGTCATTTTGCATTTGAAGAGAAGAGGCAAAAACTTCTGGATGGAGTTCATCAGTGGTTGGGAGTTGTCAAAGAAGTCAATGAGAGAGTCATTTGCTGATTCTGTTCAATGGAGTGAACTTCATAAAGTCCGTGGTAGCACAGTCAAGGCGAAACAACGTAAGGTTCCTACCTTTTCTACAAGGAGCATTGAAGTTGATTTTGCTAAGATATATCAGATGCTTAATGAGTTGCAGTGATTACTTTGGCTAGAAGGGCGATGTCAGCAATAACTCTTCTAGTGCACAGAGGCCCCAGATGAAAGTACTGTAATCACACACCGATTCATAACAATTTAGCACTGCTGGGAGAAGAGAATCCCCAAGTCGTAAACTTGGTCACACTTTTCGATTATCACAGAGTTCATAGTGTACTCCGTATGTATTAGTTGTGGAGATCTGCAGGATGAGAAAGAGATTACTTTGCACTTCGAAGGGACAAACCATTGAGAGATAGCCACCGAGAGAATTTATTGAGGGCACTTTGAAGCTGTTCGTGCGAGACTTTATCAAATGCCTTAGATATATCTGGGTAGACTGCATCAACTTGAAGGTGGTTATCAAGGGCTTCAGAGGTATATTGCCAGAAAGGAAGCAAATTTGTAACTACAGACTTTCCAATGCAGAAACCATGTTGGTTCTGATCAATGAAAGGCCTGAAGAATTCGAAGAGATGTTTGTGTACTGCTGTGTCGAAGGGTTTAGCCAGACTGTTTTGCAACGATATGGGTCTGCAATCAGTTACATCATTTTTATCACCTTTCTTGAAAATTGGAAATATATTGACCTACTTAAAGTGCTTAGGATACTTCCCCAGCCTGAGAGACAGATTGAAGATCCGCAGTACGAGGGGTTTTAAGGCAGTGACAGTCATTTTCCAAAATAAGTCTTGAATGTCATCTGGGCCTCTAGTATAGTCATTTCTCGATCTTTTTAATGCAGACTTTAAATCTTCATCTGTGGTAAAGATGTTGATGAGGATATCATCTTTAACAGGTGTGAAGTCAGGAAATGAGGCAGGTCTGAATGTATCATTTGTTTGAATTCTAGAAAAGTGTTTGGCAAACTCTTGAGCAATACTGAATTCGTCAGATAAGAGAATTCCATCTGCGTTACGGAGTTGTAACTTTCTACTGGTTATGTTCTTATGCTTCATGAAATTCCAGAATGGTTTGATATCTCTGTGAGTAAGCAGACCATCCTGAACTGACTCTGTATACCTATTGTAAGATTTTAATATGAATGTTTTCACTTCTTTGCGGAGTTGGCTGAATATTTCGTAGTATTGACTGTCACCTGATTGCTTATACTTGTTTCTATAGAATTCTTTGAATTTAGTTTTATGTAAAAATGCGCTGTTATACCAATGCAGATAGGTAGAGCGTGCCGTCAGGTGGGATTGAGGAACAATGTCAGATATAACTGAGTGGATACAGTTCATCAGGTTATTGATGAGCACATCGATGTCATCAACAGCATCATGAGCAATATTGCTCAGAGCTAGGTTGAGCAGAGGCCAGTCAGCCATTCTGAAAGTGAATCGTGGAGAACGGGAACTGCATTTGAGGTTGTGAGAAGTCACAGTGATGTCAAAAGTAACTGGCAAATGAAATACAGGATTATCTTTGCGAACCTCTATATGTAGAGAAGAATATTAGGTCAAGGGGTAGGCATTTTCTCTCTGAATGGAAAATTGCAAACTTGTTCAAGACCGTAGCTGTTTAGCATATTAAAGAGAGCCCTAGTCTACAGTAATGGAGAAGAAGATCCTAAATTGGCCAGTTGACAGTTAAAGTTACCCAAAACAATTTCTATGTCAGCAGATTGAATTAGCGGGAAGATAGATTCCACCGAGTTTTCTAAGTACTGAAGGTCGATATTAGTTAAGGGAGGTGGAAAATAAAGTAATACGATTAAAACTTTTAACTTGCCAAGATGGAGAAGGCAATATAGTGATTCAATATTTGAGAACTTTGATGCAATTTCACAGAGTATATGGTTAGAATGTATAATAGCTACTCCGCCTCCACGAGATCCTCTGTCCTTTCTATGGATTGTATTTTGCCCATCTATAATCTCCTGATCATCAATATTTATGGAGAGCCAGGTTTCAGTGCGCAAGTAAATGTCGTAAATATGTGAGCTTGGATTGCTCTGAAGTGGTTTAGGTTGCTAACTATACTCCCGAAATTATGAAGATAAACACCGAACAGTTGAGATCTGGGGATTCTATGACGAGAGGAGAGCGTAGTATGTGTAGATAGCAGGGCCACTGATTGCTATGCATGTGGAGAAAAGATTTTGGACTCCCTTGGAGGTCTGTCCGTGAAGCGTTTAACTAGAGCCCCTCATAAGAGGGAGCTTAGATTCAACACTTTTCCCGTTTCTGATGGAAGGCAAGTTATTATAAAGATGAGTAGGCGGGACACCGTGTCTTCAAAGAACGGACATTTACACCGAAACCATATTCTTCTTTAATTAGGTTGATAAGATCTCCAGATTTAGTGGCGGGTCCAAGCCTAGAAACAAAAATTCGGTCTTTTGTGGGAATATTTGTGATATTGTACTTATGTTTGAGTAATTGAGTTTTATCTGAGTTAGTTACACTCTGAGTTTGGTTCATTTTGGCTGGAAGCTTGGAGACAGTAGCTTGAGATATAGAGGCTTTAGCATTTTCTGAGAGTTTGTTCTGTTTTGATCTTTTGTGTGGCATTTGAGACTGGCAATCAGAAGCAGGTTTTCTCACTGTGGCATCAGCCCTATAGACAGGTTTGAAGACCTTATTAGATGTGGCAGCAGTTATTTTTGCATATGTTGCTTTAACAGATGTTGAACAGGATTCCACTTGGTGACTCTGAGCTTGTAAAATAGTGGTACAGACACAACTGTTCCGCAGAGGAGAGCAGGTGATAGGCGTGGTTCAATTTACACCAGAAAAATCACCTGACAGAGACTGTTTGGCAATAAATTTCTAAAATTGAAATTTCTAAAAAGCTTAAACAGTATAAAAGAGTCAATAACAACAAGAATGCCAAATTCACCATGGACGAAACCTTATTTAGGGAATGGGCGAACAGTACCTTCGGAATCTCTCCAGATTCTAATTTAAAGTATAACTCTCTCAGAGCAGACAATGCCAGGTGGGTTGTAAATTACATCAACAGCATGACTCCATCCGAATCCAACCTTGATAATAGACCTCTCCTTACAAAAATCATAATAACCAAAGAAAATGTAATTCAGGCATTAAATAGTCTCCCAAATAAATCCACTTCTGGCCCCGATATGTTCCCCCTCTTCATCAAGAAAGTAAGCAGTCCATTCATCATCGAGGTCTTGCTACACATATTTAGAGAAACCCTACATACTGGAATTATCCCTGAAATATGGAAATATTATATTGTAAAACCCGTGCCTAAAGTCAAACATCCGAAAGACAAGAAGGATTTTCGTCCCATCTCTATAAGATGCAATTTACTAAAATTGTTCGAGAAGACTCTGCTGCCAATTCTTGTTATGCATTTGTTCCATAAAAGACCACCATATTTACACACTGTGATTCCAAAGAGATCAACTGTGACGAATCTAATGGACATCCTATTTCGGATCCAAACGACTCTGAACGCCTAAGAACAGATTGATGTAGCATTTTTAGACATTAAAGCTGCTTTCTATAATGTCTCAATCAATTCCTTGATGATAATACTTGAAAGGCACTTCAGAATACAGGGAGGCCTATTAAAAGTCATCGTTTCCATTCTCAAACAAAGGCATTTGAGAGTAGAACCTAGAACCTTCCAATCGAACCACGTCGTCTATAGAGGAGTCCCTCAAGGTGGCGTCCTTTCTGCACTATTTTTTGCTGCCGCTTTGGACCCCTTCCTCTCTACGCATCCTGACTGCAGCTCTTACGCAGATGATATAAAACTCTTTTCGTCAAAACACGGTGACAAATCTGAGACTCATCTCGTCTGAGAAAAATATAAGACTCATCTCGTCAAAACACGGTGACAAATCTGAAGCAATCAACGCCCATGCCACTGCCCTAATAGACGAACTTGACCATTATCTTGAGAATATTGGCCTATTCATAAATCCGACCAAGTCAGCACAAATGGTTTTCACCAATCTGAAGAAGAAGATGAATATAGACATCTACATCAATGGTATTATGGTCCAAAAGGTCTCAAAATATCACACTGATCTAGGGCTCACCAGGGATGAAGGCCTGACCTTCCAATACCACTTCGCCACCACTAAAGCAAAAACTCTGTCAGCAATGTGGGCGATAAGACAGGAACTTACTGGAGTAAACAACCAAAAACGTGCCACTCACTACATACAAACATGTCTTGTTCCGATTCCCATGTATGCCTCGACGATCTGGTCCTCTGTTTCCCTCACTGACATCAAAAAATTCATGAGTATCGAGTACTGGATTTTAAGGTGGTTGAACCGTGTTAATGGCCACCCTTTCACCATCTCGAGATCAATTATGTATGCTAACCTTGGTTGCACTTCTTGTAATCAGTTGCTCATTACAGGAAATCTGCGTAATCTCTGTCAACTCCTCACCGATCGCCTTATCCATAATCTTGTTGTAGGCCATAGGATTTCCCGCGTCCTTTGCAATAGTGCATGGATTCCCCTAAGAAGCTTATTAGAGAATTTAACTATGGTTAGAAGATGTTTTCCGTGTAACATCCTCGAAACGTACAACACCCTGAAGATTGATCCCCACAAGTTCTGTGATGAGAAAGCGTACAGATCTGAGAAGATACAGGACATGGACCACCACATACAACTGTAGAAGTTTCCTTATTATCTCCTTCAGGATGGAATCTCCCATCAACTTTACTTTGCTCAAGAACTAATTTCTTTTAAATCATTATGTGTTTTGTATGTACAGATGTATTGGCTGTATATGCATATATTAGGATGTGTATGTGTTTATATGTCTCTACCTTTTTCTGTGTCATTGTATATATTGGTATGTACTTTATTTGCTCACATTAGATGTTATTTGTTGTATTATTTTATAGAAACCAATGTTTATTTATGTATGCGTAATTTATGCACAACGTCTATGTTTGCCCTCTAAGTTAAAGTGTACAAATGTATAGAGGCACCCTCCTAGCTGAAGCTGTTCAGAGGTGAAGCATACGTAGTAAATTAAATAATAAATAAATAAAAATTTCTCTGTTGAATGACTTGAATCATGAATGTTAGCAGACTTGGGCAAATTAATATTTGCAGCAGTAGGGGTATTGAGGCCGATGTAAGATGAAGATGTGGTCTCAGTACTGAGGGCGTCGTCAGGTAATGATGAATTCTTGTTCACTTTGAGAACATTAGTTTCAAGAGTAGGGTCAGAGTTCTTCCTAGCTTCCCTTCAGTGGCAAGACATAATTGACGCGAGATTTTTAACTTTGCTAGCGGAAGAGGAGGGAGGTACCTCAGGTTCCGTGCTGTTTTGCGTTGCAACAGTTATAGGGCCTTTCTGAGTCGACATCTATCACAACAGAATGATTCCCGACGACTTTTATTTAGTTTTTCAGGTCGTTAGGGTGGGTACAGTCATTGCATATTAATTGCTTACACTCAATACATTGGATAATGGGGTCAGAGCTGGTCCCACAGATGGTACAGACGCTAGAATTTTCACAGAAGGTAGTATTTGTCATACTGAATTAACAGATTGAAATATATGCTCATACTATATGTTATTGCCAATATTATTAGTATTTATTATTGTTTTTGTAACTATTCTTCCTTCGTTATTTTCTTGGAAAAATCCGAAAAATCCCAGAAGAGACAGTTCAATAGAGCTGAGCATTTTGAGTGAATGATATATCAGATACTGTAGGGTTAATAAACAATATCGATATCACCACCAGCTGTGGTTTTGCAAACATATTGGCACGGTGACCACCCAGTCGCCTTAGTTGTCCCCTAGTGAAATCCGCAGGTGGCAGGGGTCTAAGTAGGGAGGGGAGGCAGAGCGGCTATACGAAACTCTTAATGGCGGATCAAAGTCTGTTGCAAACGTGTATAAGCTGAACTACAAGATAATGGCTGAATGCGCTCGTATAAAGAAGCGGAATGAACATTATTAATAGCATTTTATTTCCACATCTGTAGGCACCCCTGGAATAACCTGGTTCGGCTAGAAGGGTGTACATGACGCAAATTCCAGTTGATTACATTCATTGGAACTGCAAAAGATTAAAACAGAATGAAAATACGCAACAAAATAAAAATCAATAAATAAAATAAATAAATAACAAACAATAAAAAACAGAACGGTGAATCCAGGAAAGTCTTTGCAGGGAATTTTTTTCGAATAGCGCTTATTGCTCGTGTTTATAGACATGCAGAAATTCATTTAATCTGTTGTCTGCTCAAATAATAAAGCACTTGTTTCACAAGAAAATGCGAAACCATACACCGAACAACTTAATTCACTCCTGTGAAATGTTCTGACTTGTGTGAATATTCTGAAATATGCACATATGAACGGGTACACACTTTGGTGTACTGTCTGCCTCACAACTATGTAAATACTCATATTTATTGAATAGTTAAGTTAATTTCTCGTTAATTTTTGTTATACTGAAATGTTTTTATACCACCCTATAACATTGTCAAGCCCCTGGCCTCCTGGTTGTGGCGGGCACATTATTGTATTTTACTGTACAATAAAGATTTCTGTTTCATCTGGCAATCCCAGGGTCTATCTTTATGTGGTAGCACTAATACAAACTTAATACTTTAATTAAAAAACACACCAATCGAGAAAACTTTACGGAACACAAACAGCCGGACACAAGCGTCCCCCTAGCGACACGCGGTTTTATAAACCATTTATCAATGGTTTATCTTCCTGTTCGATTTTTTATTAATGTTATCAACTCTGCTCATTGTTCTGCTCTCACATACACTCTTCGTGGTTACCTCTTCTCTCTCTCTTGTTATTAATAAAAATAATTTAAATTAACCTGAATTTTAAATTGACCAGAAGTCTATTACGTTTTGCTTAACAGTTTACTCAATAAAATTAATGCAGTCCAAAAAATTTCGTCTGTTTTCTCACGTTCCGTAACCCTCTCTTTTATCACTCACCAAGTTAGGTACAGTTCGGATCTGCCATTGATTACCTCCATCTGACACCTTTTTAAGCAACAAAAGAATTATCGCTGACATCGCCGTTCCTGCCAAAGAAATCCTTCCAAGGAACTATCTCCTACACGAAGCAAAATCAACTTGCTCCTCCTCGTAGACGAGCCGGGAGGACCCACGCTGTTTCGCCACGGACTTTATGAAATTCGATCCAATAAACAGAATTAGCAGATGAGCGAGTGACTCGCTCACTGACTTCTGTTTTTTTAACAATTGTCCAGCTTTGATTCAATGTCCGTCCACACGTCTTCCACAGCCACTGAACTGCAAAGCGATTGCTTCTCATTTAACCTTTTTACTATTATTATTTCTTCTACCGGAATTAAACTTACTGTGTACACTTCTATCATACACAAAGTACTCTTTTACAGCAAGTACGTTTTTTAATGGTTTACTTTATCGTTGTTGGATTCCTGTCTTGTTATCAACTTTGTTCATTGTCCGCTCTCAGGTGCACCTTTAATGATTACCTGTCGAGTCTCTTCTTATCAATAAAATAAAACAAAACAAATATATACAATTTACAATTACGCTGCTCAAGGGGTCACATTTTGCTTCCCTTTAACTCACGCGTTCATCTGCTCACGGGTGAACTCCGCGATTCGACTACCACTTAGCAGGCGCTACCCTAGAGTCAGTGCTTACAAATTACGGACGGCAAAGCCTGACCTTAGTACTTTACGGCTTCAGACCGAGATAATGAAAGAAATTGTTTAAAATCAAAGAAGGCGAGTTTTTAAATTTGAAATTTTTCCTTTTCATTTCGGAGAGCATTATTTTTTGTTTCATTTCGCGTCATACTCGAAGTAGGCCAGAGGCCATGTCCAGCAGTTGCATTACTTGGGCAGAACAAAGTTCTCGCCAAGAGCGTTAGTCAAACTGTCTTAAAAAATAAAATAAAAAACTGCCGAACTCACAGACGCAGTTTTCGTGGCAGAGATATCCCCCACCCACCCACAAACCTCTTTAAAATGTCGGGTTTGGTTTGATAGCGTTAATAGCGTAGGTTCCAAAACAAAACAGAAATGCACGTGCTTCTTTTCTCGGTTTTCTTGGAGCGCATATTCTTGGAGGTGTTGCGTACGTAACATGAACCCCGGTGTCGAAATTACGGTTTCAAGTCACTGTTTACGTCGAGCGAATATCATTTGGAGTGCCGAAGTCTCACGGCGATGAAGAGCATCCTTCGATGGCAGCGAGGTGTGTAATTTCAGAACTTGACCTTTGGTTTGGAGCGCTCTGTACCGTGTTCTGTTTGCTCCGCCAACGGAGTCCGATGACGTGTGATTGGAGGTCACGAAAACAGAGAGAATGCGTCTCTCGCTCTTCGTGGGAAACCGTCTGTTGATCAAAAATCTGCCATTTCCAAGGACGCTGTTTCGCGAGGACACTAAACAGAGGGCAAGACGGGGAAGGGGAGAGCACCCTTAGCACTTCCAATGTTGCAATCGCTGTACCGGCAACGGCGACTAGCACGAAACGGGCAGTCAAAATTCAGCTGACAAGACCTCCTGTTGTCCCGAATCAAATGACCAACGGCACGTTTCACAGAGATGCATGCTCGAGGATATTATAAAGATCAGGAAGAAGAAGAGGCTACCGCTGTACCTAACATTAATGGCCACGCAGAAAACGCTTGCTGCTCTCTGGGAAATCCGACAGGAGCTGGTCGGTCTTAGGCCTCGAGAGTTCATCTTGGATTACGTGCAAAGAAATTTGATCTCTATGCATCAGTGCTTTAGTCAGGGGGCTTCCCTTGCTCAACTCAAGAGATTCCTTGGGACAGAGTATTGGCTCCTGAAATGGTTAAACAGGGTGAGGGGCCACCCTTTTACCATCTCTCGGAGTATGCTCTATGCAAACCTCGACCCGAAATCATGGGAAACCATCATTTAGGAGAGGAACCCGCACACACTAGCTCAACTCCATTGTGACCAAATGGATTTACCCGACATCTGGGAAGTGACGACAAACTCTCGGACTATCCAACGAACCCGGTGCGATGCAACATCTTGTTGCATCCACGATCTTCACTACAAAACCTACAATATCAGTGTTTGCGGCAAATATGATCGGACCATATAACTCCTCAGTTTTCTGTGGAGTTTTGAATCGATTCCTCACCTTTCTGCACCTCGAAGCGCTACAGAGAAAGCACCCTGAAAGAACTGTACAAAATAGAACGATTGGCTGTACCACCTTCACATCGTTGAAACATTAATGTTATATCATGTCAGCTTACTTGTAAATGCAATGTGTGTTCATATATTTTTTAAACTTAATGTGTATATATATTTATTATATAATTTGAATATTTGTTATGTACACCCTTCTAGCCGAACCAGGCCGTTCCGGGCGTGCCCACTGATGTGGAAATAAAAAGATGTTAATAATAATAATAATAACAATAACAATAATAATAATAATACTTCCAGAACAACACAGCACCACTCTATAAGGAAGATAAATAAGTGGTATACCCCACTCAACCTAAGCGAGGAAACCCCTCCTGCCCAAACGGTACGGGAAACGAAGATAGAAAGATGGGCAAAGAAGACACTCCATGGCAGACACTACAATGACCTCCATCAAGATCACATCGATAACATTGCTTCCAATGCATGGCTCACAAGCGGGACACTCTTCCTCGAGACTGAAGGATTCATGCTGGCCATCCAAGACCAGGTAATCAACACTACAAATTATAGAAAATACATCGCAAAGGAGCCCGGAATGTCAGATGACACATGTCGACGATGCCACCTGGCCTCAGAAACGATCCAACACATCACCGTGGGGTGCAAGGTGATCACCCAGACTGAGTACACTCATAGACACGACCAGGCAGCCAGGATAATACATCAGAAGCTAGCGAGGAATTACCAGTTGACCAAAGAATGTGTACGAACCCCAGGTACGAACTACAAGTACGAACCCCAGGCATCACTAGAGACCCGAACCCACAAGCTGTACTGGGACCGCGCCATAATAACGGATAAGATCATCCCGCACAACAGACCGGACATAACCCTTGTGGACAAGAAGGAAAAGGCTACCAATCTGATTGACATAGCGGTACCCAACACTGGCAACCTGCAGAAAACGCAAGGGGGTAAAATCAGGAAGTACACGAATCTGAGACATGAGATCAAGGAGATGTGGCATTTGGAAGGAGTATCAACCATCCCAATCATCGTGTCAACCACTGGTATGGTGCCAAAGACAGTCTAGCAGCAATAGGTCTCCCAGCGAACACCTACAAGGAACTCCAGAAAGTCGCAATCCTGAACACCTGTAGGATAGTATGAGGTATGAGGTATTTTGAGGGGTCTAGCGGCTCCTGGGATTTCTCCCATCTCCGCGAATTTTCTATGTATCGGTGACAGTACTCTGTCAAATCCAGAGATTTAGAAGTGTGTGGGTCAAGTGCAGTGTTATATGTTGTGCCCATTGTTTATCCGGCTTATTGGCCGCCAGGCCCCTAATGGGACCCGACGTTGCCCATACCTCGCCACGTGGAGGCTAGCCGGGTGTTACCAGCGAGTCAATTGTACTCTGGCAGGTAAGTGTGTGTTGTTATCTTACGGCACTAGGGATTTTCCCCATCTCCGCGTTGCTTTCATTGTGGTGAACCAGTTCACTGGGAAATGCCAGAGATTTAAAAGTGTGTGGGAATTGTTCATGTGTTGTGTTCTGTACCGTTGTTCATCTGGTCATTTAGCCGTTGGACCCCTATTGAAGCCCAACGTTATCCCACTTACGCCCCGTGGAGGCAGACCAGGAACCCAGTAGCTGTAGATTCACTCTGGCAGGTCCTGTCGCTTAATTTCCTGGGATTTCGGCGGCTAGGACCTTAAAAAAATAATAAATAAATAAAAAAATAATAATAATAAATAAATAAAATAAAATAATAATAAATAAATAAAATAAAATAATAATAATAAAATAAAATAAAATAAAATAAAATAAAAAAATAATAAAAACAAATAAATAAAATAAAAACACTTACTTTCCTGGGATTTTAGTGGCTAGGACCTAAAATAAAATTGGAACAACCGCGGTTGATTTTAGTTCACTTACATTAAAGCGCTAATATGGGGTTTGACGCTGAGAGTATGTTTCTGAAGTGCCTAAAAGGTTGGGCGAAATTTTTTTGGTTTTTTTTAAATTTGGACGTGTAGGGCTATACACTGTGCAAGAGAAAGTGCTGGGAGGGGGAGAGTGAAGGCTGGGGGGTGAAATAGGAAGAAGAGGGTCGATAGGGTAGGTGACCCCCAATTATTCAGTGAGGCATGCCCATGCCCCACCAGAGGGAAGGAATGGTGTGGCAGCGAAGAGAGGAGACAGCAAGCCGTCACCTCCCTCCCCTGCCGGGTGTGGGAGTAAAAGAATTGCACTGCACAAGAGAGTGCAGAGCCTTGAGCCAATATGGCTCCGTTGAAGCAGCAACTTGGAGTTTCTCTATCTTCGTCGGTCTTCTCTGTCATTGGTAGCGTTTGGTATCCAGATTTGTCCTCAGCTATGAACACTGGTCAGGTCTATTGTTAGTCTGTTAGCAATGGCTGTGGTTCTCTTCATCATGGGAAGATCCGCATCTCCATGGGGTTATTCTTGCGATCGCTGGTTTTAGATGATTAGTATTGAGCAGGTTTATGATGGAGGTTCTCTTTGAGTTCTCTCCATGTGTGTTCTGTGTCTCTTTTTATTTATTTATTTATTTATTTTATTTTATTTATTTTTAATTTTATCTTCTTCTTCTGTAGATGGTTATCAATGTTTTACGCCTACCAAATAGTTTTTGGGCATATTCCTTTAGCTCCCTGTATTCCTCTAGTGAGTCCAATAGATGTGATTCCAAGTTCTTGGGGAGGAAGTGTATTGCAGTGATCAGTCTGCACCTGAGGTCCTCATAATGGGTGCAATCGTACATAATGTGCTCCCAGCACTCAAGCTCCCCACAGGCACAGCTCGGATCCACCTCAATCCCCAGCGCTGTCAGCTTGGCTTTAAAGGCCCCGTGACCAGTCAGTAAATAGGTGGTGTATAAGCCAGTTGAAACCAAGTTGGGGGACTGGGGTACATCCTGTCGGTGTTCGGAATGAATTTCGTGGTGATATTTCCCTTATTTGAGTTGACCCAGCGCTCCTGCCAAACTTGCATCAGGTGTTTTTGCAGTCTTGTCTTTTCATTTTTTTGTGGTGCATTAACGTTCACAGTATAGCCATGGTATGAACAAGGTATTCCTTTCTCTATGTGGTAGTTCATACCCCTGCGCGTGATCTCTAAGTCAAGGGGGAGAGCCCCGGCCAAGACCTGCAGTGCGTGGGTACTGGTTGTTCTACAAGCACGTGTAACTGCCAGTAGGATGGTTCTTTGCGTTGCATCAAGGATGCGTCGGTTTACTACAGTTGCTGTTTTGGGAAACCATATTGCTGAGGCGTAAGTGATGATCGGTAGAAAGGTTGTTTTATAAAACAATGAGAGGGTGCGTTGGTTTAACCCCCAGTCCCGCCTGGCGATCCTAGCCACCAATCCAGAGTATCTTTTAATTTTGGCTCTGATATAAGTTAGATGGTTAAACTTAGATGTTTATATCAGTTAGATGGTTGATATAAGTTAGAAGGTTAAACTCAGATCTAGCTCTACTAACAGAGCCCATCCAGCAAGAAGTGTTGAACAACATTCAGATTACAAAACAACAGCTGATCGTAGCCATCAATTCTCTACCTGCCTCGTCAACCACTGGTGATGATGGAGTTCCCCAATTCATGCTCAAATGCCTAAGTCCGTACATTATTCAGCCACTTTTAATTATCTTCAACCAGTTACTCTCGAACAAAATTTTCCTACAGCAGTGGAAAAACTATCTCATCAAACCTTTAGCCAAAGTTCAGTCGCCATCGAAACCTAAACACTTCCGACCCATCTCCAACTCCTCCAGCTTGCTGAAGCTCCTGGAGAAGGCCTTACTTCCCATCCTCACTAAGCAGATCTTGCCCAGTAATCCAGCCCAAATTCACTACTCCCTTCCAAACAGATCAACGATTACCAATCTGCTAGTCACCACGAATACTATCTTGTCAGCATTCGAGAAAAGGCACAAACTAGCTGTGACTTACTTAGACATTGAGGCTGCATTTGATGCCGTCCAAGTAAACCAACTTCTCACTCTCCTGGAATGCCACTTCCAGATCACAGGGAACATATTATGCTTTCTCTCTTCTCTTCTGAATAACAGAGTTATAAAGCTTCATACAGGAGATCGCACCCTTACTAGATCCGTCACCGCAGGAGTCCCACAAGGAGGGGTCATTTCGGGCCTTCTATTTTCATCCATTATCTTCCCACTGGTTGCACATTCTCGATGTCTACTGAGCTATGCGGACGATATCAAGATACTCACTCCCATCATCCCAGGTCAAGACCTAGATCTGGTAAAAGTGGAAATTAACAACACTCTCACCACAGTCACATCTTACCTCTGCCAGTTTGGGCTCAAGATCAATCCTGCTAAGTCCGAATTTATGGTGTATTCATTGAAGCAAACGCCTTCTTCTCTCCAGCCTTCGGTCGGCAACACCCTCATCCCAATTGTGTCCAGCCATCGTGATCTGGGCGTTGTATTCGACCCAAAACTTCGATTCAACGCCCACATCGACATGCTCCTCACACGTGCTTCAAGACTCCGGTGGATAGCAAAACAACATCTCCTTCATATCACAGATAAAAAGATAACTGTGAGGTACATAAGAACAGTTATCTTTCCACCTTTACTCTATGCTGCTGAAATTTGGGCGTCAGCGGCACCATCAATAAAGAAACCACTCTTTGCCACAGAATTCTGGCTCCTAAAGTGGGCCAACAGGAAGCACAACCTTCCAGCTCAGATTCGTACCACGCAGCTTGCCAACTCTCTCGGAATTCCACGGCTTCCCACCTTAGTCGACGACCAACGCCTCCTAGCAACAGTCAAGATGATAACAGGCATAATGGCAACACCTTCATTCTGGGATACCTGTGGCTGGAGGATCCCCCCTGCTGCCCTTAGGGCCAATCCCGAGCTCTACTCGCATTCAGCACGACTCCATCTCTCGGACAGGTTCCTTCCTCAGCAGATGCTCAAGCAAACCCAGGCACTGGACGCCGACCTGAACAAATTCGCTGCTGACCGGAAAACCGGAAAAAAATTATGACGAGTAGGACTAATCAGCAATGACTGATGTATACCTTGCATCTGTTCCTTTCTGATTGAGCTGGTGCTCTTATCTCGATGTTAAGCCAGCTCAATCAGATTAACTCTCGTAAGGAGTTCTCTCCTTTGTATTATAATGTTTTCTTTGTAAAATTACCTTTTTGTAAATAATTGTTCAATTTTCCCGGAAGTTTGGGAAACTGTAAGCCCCTGGCTTTATGGCCGTGAAGGGTAATAAAGATTATCTCTCTCTCTCTCTATGGTGTTTAAAGGTAAGATCTCATTTGAGACCCAACGGCTAAAAGACTAAATGAAAACAGATACAAAACATTACACCGCCACAATATCCATACACTTTTAAACCTCTGGCCTCTACAGTGTTCTGTATCACACCACAATGTATACTATGCGGAGATGGGGGAAACCCCTGGTGCCGTTAGACCCTAAACACACTATACACTATAACCCCTAAATATTTTAAATTGGTCACTAATTTTAATGTGGTAGGTCCTACCTTTATTTGTGAGAGAGAGAGAGACAATCTTTATTACCCTTCACGGCCATAAAGCCAGGGGCTTACAGTTTCCCAAACGTCCGGGAAAATTGAACAATTATTTACAAAAAGGTAATTTTACAAAGAAAACATTATAATACAAAGGAACTCCTTACGAGAACTCCTTACGAGAGTTAAATCTGATTGAGCTGGCTTAACATCGAGATAAGAGCACCAGCTCAATGAGACAGGAACAGATGCAAGGTACACATCAGTCATTGCTGATTAATCCTACTCGTCATAATTTTTTTTCCGGTAAGTCCGGTCAGCAGCGAATTTGTTCAGGTCGGCGTCCAGTGCCTGCGTTTGCTTGAGCATCTGCTGAGGAAGGAACCTGTCCGAATGATGGAGTCGTGCTGAATGCGAGTAGAGCTCGGGATTGGCCCTAAGGGCAGCAGGGGGGATCCTCCAGCCACAGGTATCCCAGAATGAAGGTGTTGCCATTATGCCTGTTATCATCTTGACTGTTGCTAGGAGGCGTTGGTCGTCGACTAAGGTGGGAAGTCGTGGAATTCCGAGAGAGTTGGCAAGCTGCATGGTACGAATCAGAGCTGGAAGGTTGTGCTTCCTGTTGGCCCACTTTAGGAGCCAGAATTCTGTGGCAAAGAGTGGTTTCTTTATTGACGGTGCCGCTGACGCCCAAATTTCAGCAGCATAGAGTAAAGGTGGAAAGATAACTGTTCCTATGTACCTCACGGTTATCTTTTTATCTGTGATATGAAGGAGATGTTGTTTTGCTATCCACCGGAGTCTTGAAGCACGTGTGAGGAGTATATCCATGTGGGCGTTGAATCGAAGTTTTGGGTCGAATACAACGCCCAGATGACGATGGCTGGACACAATTGGGATGAGGGTGTTGCCGACCGAAGGCTGGAGAGAAGAAGGAGTTTGCTTCAATGAATACACCATGAATTCGGACTTAGCAGGATTGATCTTGAGCCCGAACTGGCAGAGGTAAGATGTGACTGTGGTGAGAGTGTTGTTAATTTTCACTTTTACCAGATTGTGGCGGTCTCCGTATATCAAGCTTGCCTTTTAGCAGGATTGAGGACGTCTTTGTTGTTGATATCGTCAGGCAGTGGGTTCTGGTCCAGTTTTACAATATCATAATTGCCTGATTGGCCTTTTCCTCTAGCTGTGCCCTGCTATCTGCAGCAATGGTGAAGACCAAATCATCAGCAAAGGCCTGGGAGCGCACATCACCGAGGTGCAAAGCCAAGAACCCGTCCAGAATAGTCAGAGATTTCCTCGACCGACAATAACACCAGACATTACAACCACCCTGCATACTTGGTAGCAGTACCCATCACGGAGTGGAATCCTCCAATTAGGGAGAAATAATATAAGAGCAACAACAATAATAACTTATATGTACAAAGCAACTGTCCTACCATTAGTATCCGGACACTCTTCCATGGATGGGGAAACAGGTTCTCTACATGCATACAAGATGACACGTTCAACAGTTGAACAGAATTGATCACCTCAACAAATGCTAGACGCTGATTAACATGGTGTAAGGAGCGCGAATCCTGGAATGTAGAGCAAAGTGCAAAGTGCAAAGTGTGTTAAGTGTCTAGCGGCACCAGGGGTTTCCCCCATCTCTGCGTTGCTTTCACTGTGGGTGTAACGGTTCACTGTAAAGGCCAGAGTTTTAAAAGTGTGTGTATCATGTGAGAGTGTTATGTTATGTACCATTGTTCCTCTGTCCATTTAGCCGCTGGATCCCAGCTGAGGCCCAACGTTGCCCGCACTTCGTCCAGTGGAGGCAGACCAGGATTTTCACTCTGGCAGGTCCTGCCACCTAGTTTCCTGAGATTTCAGTGACTAGGACCTAAAAAAAAAATTGTATGGGGATATTGCGCAGAATTGGAAAAGCCAAAATGGTAGGCAAACAGCGTAATTTAGATACGGTTATTTTTGGCGTGTGGGGCATTCGCTTGCATACAGATAGAGTTGAGAAGGGAGAATGAAGATTGGGGGATAAAGACAGAAAAATGAGGTCAATAGGGAAGACGACCCCAGATGGAATTTTTTTTTTTTTTTTTTTGTGTTTTTGTATGGGCGGCTCCTAGAACAGTTCATCTCCGCCTCGGTGCTCTGTTCAGTTTTTACAGACTCTGTCAAGGTAAGGCCCATGTGTGGGCATGTGGACATGTGTTTTTGTAAAGGGTGGCACCTAGAACATCTGTTCAACTCTGCCTCGTATCTCTGTGGAGAACAGTATCAACTACAATTGGGCCAGATGTGTGTGTTACGTAGGTTTGTGTGTATTATGTGTGTGTTCTGTTGTTGTGTCTGGCCACTTGGCTACCCAGAAGCATCAATCACCTGGACAGATGATTCTGGGTACGCGTCCACACCACGGGAAGGTGGGCCAGTCCCAGTAATGCACGTACTGTCTCAAAAGAGACTCTGACCCACATGATGTTGCCAGCAGGTAGGTCAGGATCCTCTGGGGGCCCATTCCACAGGGGTAGACAAAAAGAAAGGGCCCCAGAGGGGCAGACAAAAAGAAAGAAAGAAAAAAAAACCACCCATGGTGTTGGTAATGGGGAAAAAAAATAATAATAAAAAAAAAATAAATAATAATAATAAATAAATAAATAAATAAAAATAATAATAAATAAAATTAAAAAAAAAAATAATAATAATAAATAAATAAATAAATAAAAATAATAATAAATAAAATTAAAAAAAAAATAATAATAATAAATAAATAAATAAATAAAAATAATAATAAATAAAATTAAAAAAAAAAAAAATAAATAAATAAAACAAAATAAAAAAAAGAAAAGAAAAAGAAAACAAAAGAAAAAAGAAAAAAAAAAGAAAATATATATATATAAAAAAAAAAAATAATAATAATAAAAAAATAAAAATAAATAAATAAATACAATAAAATAAAGAAAAATAATTAAAAAAAAAAAAAAATATATATATATATATATATAATAAAAGTAAGTGTGGAGTGGCTGACTCCAAACAGAATGCAAGGAGGAGCAGGAGAGGAGAAAAAAAAAAAAAAAAAAAAAAAAACACCATTGTCTAATTCACTTCAGGCCCAATGCCGGGGTGTTGACCATTCTATATGATCTCCTCCTTCGAGAAAAGACTTCCATAGCAAAGTTGTGAAGAGCAAATAAACGTTCAGGGGTTTGGAGTAACTGGTCTAATTGGTTTTCTGATATTGGGATGGTGGTCACTAAATCTTGTCTCAAGTCTTCGTACAGAATACAGTCAAAAAGGAGGTGCCACCAGTTTTCCTTGGCTCCACAGTAGCACAGGTCAGTCGTGCAGAGGCATAGTTGGTGTAGTTTTTCATTAAGAGAGCCATGGCCAGTAACTAGGAAGGAAGTCTCCATGGTGAGGGAAAGCCAGGATTGGACCAAATTAGAGGATGTAAAGGTTACATCAGGAAGGAATCTTCTAGTAACCACTCCAACCTGGGATGTATCCCATCGGGTCTGCCAGATGTTCACTAACTCGTTGTAGCATCTGGTTTTCTCAGCTTTTGGGTCAGTGTCAAGATCAAGCTCGATGTCAAGGAACTTAGTGGGGATGCTATTTTTGATTCTAAATACTAGTCCTCTGTAAGCAGCATACAAATCCAGAGGAAGAGTTCCAGCTATGACTTGGATGGCTGCTGTAGAAACTGTTCTGCAAACTCTCAGGGTAGCCAGTAACATTGTACGTTGGATGGAACTCAATCTGTTTCTCATCTTGACCAAGCCAACTCGGTGAAACCAGGCACCGGCTGCATATGTGACAATTGGAAGGAAGACTGCTTTATAGTACAGACGAAGTGTCCTCTTGGAAAGGCCCCAGTCATTCCTGGAGATACCAATAATGGAGCCAGAGAGCTTCTTGACTTTTGATCTGAGATGGGTGAGGTGTGGCAGGAAGCTCAGTTTGTGATCAATTACCACTCCAAGAATGGTAGCTTCAGTAACTATGGGTAGCCGGATTCCAGAGATTTTAACCTGTGGTGGACGCCTGAGATCTAGCTTGTGCTTAAAGAGCATCATTTCGGTTTTACTTGGGCATGTTTTATTTTCCATTTAATGCTGCCCAGGAGGAGAGATCAGACAGGACCAGATTGGCATTATGTTCAATGGCACTCCTAGATTTTCCAGACACAATGATGGTAAGGTCATCGGCAAAGGCAACAACTTTGGTGTTCTCAAAAGAACGGGAGACCCATCAGTGGGGCATGCCCATGCCCCACTAGAGGGAAGAGTGGGGATAGCGAGCAGGGGAGGAGACAGAAAAGCCGTCACTTCCACCCCGCCGGGGTGAAGGAGTGAATGTAGAGCAGTAGAAAACAACCCTATGGACAGACGGGTCGAGGTTCGCACTCTACCAGTTTGATGGTATGGCGGTGTGGCGATCCTGGGTGTCGCGAATGCCAGGGGAACAGTTCCTTCCTGATTGTATCCTCCCAAAAATGAAGTTTAGGAAGGGTGGGATCAGCTGGCACCATTCTTGTGCGGGATGCTTGCGCTCTTGAGAACTCCTGAGTGCGACATTTAGACTTCAACTCACGAGGGTTGGATACTACTGGCACTGTACAAGTGAGGGATTACTGGCACTCCATGAGTGCAGAATACTGAGTCCACTGTACAACTGAGGGATTACTGGCACTCCATGAGTGCAGAATACTGAGTCCACTGGCATCTGGTGTTCATGCAGGGTTACCTGTCCTCTGCCACTTTAACTCCCACTCCAGACCCTTATTTTCGCCCCACAAAGGGCGAACTCCTCCTCAACTTTCAGTCCACCATCCTTTCGCTCTTCCTGTCCCGTCTTATCTATACCCCCTGTTCTATATTTTCCATTTAACTTGGCCTCTGTTAGGAAGCAGCCAGAGTAGCGTACCTCCCATCGGCGATGGCGGGAAAATTAGAGTCCCACTAGGGGCCATGTGGCCGAAAGCCAGAAGAACAGAACCGAAAAAAAAAAAAAAAAAAACAGACTACATCTATTTATATTTCTTGCTCCCTGCCTCTCGGCTGCTAAGACTCTAGGGCCGGCAAAACAACCATCACAATACACATATAAACTTACATACACACACTTGCCGGCTATAAATAACCCACAGATGCTACAGCGGTATATAGGGGTAACCCTGGAGGCCGCAATCAATTCAAGAACACCTTGTCCTACATCTATTTCTGGTATTAATAGAGTTGTATTTACTTCATACGTGAAACGATCGCGCAGTTGTGGGACCCCAGCCAGTGGCACCCCAACCGAAACACTATGCCGCTATCAGCCTCAGCTACAGTATATTATTTGCAGGAAAAGCAATCTTTATTCTAAGGGTCAGGAATGAGAGAGCGAGCGGCATTACAGTGAGCCCATTGCGAGTCCCTTCACAACGGAATTAATTGCTTGCTGAAGTCAATTGGCATTGATCATCACGGACATTGTTCACGGTCCTGAAGATTTTATTGCCGGCCGCATATATCAAAATCTGAACTTCATCGTTGACAAACTCCCCGCTTGGTCGTTAATAAAGATGTTGAAGGGGAGAGGACCGAGGGAAGAACCTTGTGGGACACCGCACAGAGGAGAGAACGACTCAGAAGAACAATCACGGATGACGACATAATTTCTACGGTTCATGAGGTAGCTCATAATCCATGTGTGCAGGGGGACGAAGTATCCCGCAGTATGCAAATTTAGCACCAAAGCGTGGCATTTTGTCGTAGGCTTTGGCGAGGCCCATTAAATAGGGTAGTAGGGTCGATTGTCAGAATCGAACCTACCAACAACAAAGTTCCAGAGAGAGAGAGAGAGAGAGTGAAGGTTTGTGACGACACACCTTCTTCTAATGAATGCACGCTGTGCGTCTGTGATGAGCGGATAGAAATTGGCTGAGAGATGGCGCTGAAGAGAGTTCAGGAGGACTGGGAGAATGGGGCGGTATTTCTCAAACCTTTTTAGATTGGTATTCTTGGGAATGGGAGTGCTGCTGGCTTGTTTGAAATGAACTGCGCGTATACCCAATTGTTTCCAGAGATACGATTTTAATTTAACCAATTGAACCGTACCGTTGTTTACATTTGTAGACATCACTGCCCTTTGGTCTTCCCAAATGTGTAAATAAGTTCAGTTGCCAGCAGTTTATGTTCATTGAAACTGCTCACCTCCCCGTGAACTTTCCCGAAACACGAACAAACATGAAATCTTTCACTCCCGAGGATCGCTGGTTTTAAACGGTTTTAAATTGATTTTTTTAAATTTCACTCAGGGGAGAAAAAATTTTAAATCGGTGGAGGAAATACGACCAACAGAAAAGTTATTTCTAAACTAAACAAAAATTGCCTTTCGCAGGGGTGCAATGGCTAAGCCACTAATGCTTAAAAACCCTGCGAATAATGCTACGGCCAAGTACTTTTCGAGCCACCGTATTTTGAGTAAAACTTAAAAATCCTCGCGGCTTTTCGCTGCCCCCACCCTTCGTGGTTGTCCGAATCACCCCCTAACATAACCTATTTGAGGCGGCAACTGGCTGTTCGTAGTTCGCCTTTTGATTTTCCCGGTTAGCCGCATTGTGTCGCGCGCCTTCTGCGTGTCCTACATTCGACCTTTTCTGTTGGCCCCGAAATTAACTCAGTTTCCGCGTGCAGCCAACCGCCGAATAAGTTTTAATGTCGGCCGCAGTTCCGTTCGAATATCCGTTAATTCGTACATCCCGTACACGGGAATTTCTGTCGCTGCGCGCTCCGCAGAGACCCCCCATTAATCACCGCCCTAATTCCCAGCTGGCTTTAATCCAGTAACGCGTGCATCGGCCACAGACAATCTCCCGAATATGGATGATTGATATTGCGCTCGGAATCCTGGAGGATCCCTCTCCTTATCGCGCATAATAGACACGAGCGCGAGTGATGGGTTCATTAGTGCCACGCGCATTTATTTACTTCGCTCGACTAGAATTTGTTTCGGACAAAAACAAACCCGTTTGCCGTTCGACGGAACGAATCTGCGCGAGGCTTCCGGAGGGGGTTCATTAAGCGTGACAAACGTCGACTCAAATTGCTCGATTAATTGGATAAAATGCGAAAGGTCCCGTCTGGCATCCTTAAATAGGGAGCCGCGTGCAATTTCCGAACCAATTGGAGCCAGCAACGAGAAGAAAGTGTTCCGAGGAATGTCAAAGAAAGGACTCTTCTCGGAGAGCGATTTGGCCAAGGGACCTTCTCGCTAATTAAGATGCATCGCTTTCGGGTTCATCCCTAGTGATCCTTCCAAATGACCAAATGGCAAGAGAAGTCGGCGGACCACCAACAAACGTGTCCAACACGCGTCTCTGTAAATCGTGGATCCCTTGCGGTGGCTCGAAGCGAGGAAGTTCGGAGGGCGCGATTTTTATTGGTAACATCGTGGGCAATAACAAAGCCAATGATAGAGACAATGGCGAAACCAACAGCGTATAATACAGAGTTCAGAGAAACAGAATGCGAGAAATCATTATAAATTAAATGAAAATAAGAAATCAGCAAAACATTAAACAGATATATACTTAAAACATCCGGATGCAAAAACAGAACCTGAAAATGAAACGGTGAGAACTGAAGAAGCGAAGTTCTTAAGTCGCTGATTTAAAGACGCTTCTGGTGTGAGAAGCACGAGTCTTGAAGGCTGCTGCCACCGCGCAATTGAGGCTCTTCTCTACAAGTTCAGGAGAAGTGCAGTTTCCTGTCAGTATCTGGTCAAGCAGGTTTACGCGCCTTCCTCACGGTAATTAGAGGCCGAAGGTCAAAAGAAGTCCAGCAGCGAGTTGTAAAATGGTTCCTGCAGGACAGATACGGTACAAAATGTTCCTGTACACCAATGGGGCAGCTCGACAACTACGCAGATACCACGGTGTGCGGTAACATCACCCTCCCCCGGCATCTGCGTGGTGTTAACATTTTGTTACTGAACGCCCGCTGATACTTCGTGTACCAACGGAATTTGGATTTCTGTTGGTGCATTCGGCGTTTTAGGTAATTGCGTTCGCGCCGGCAGCGAAGTGGTTATAAGCACCATCGTCTGCGGGCCTGGAGGACAAGGGTGGGGTTTGAATCCCGTCCATGACGCGATGAGCTTTTATGGTTGTTTTTCACTACTTGGCTGAGTCTGAGACGTGGACAGCGACGATTTCCCCATAAAGAAACTCGGGTTCTTCGTCCAGCTAACCAGGCAAATCGGCCAGAGAAAGAACAGACCCGATTTACGGATGTAATAAAGATGGACAGAAGAATTAGTTTTCGGGTTGCCGAGCTGATATGACGATCTACTTTTTTTTATTCCAATTTTATTTTTTCCATTTACTTTTTCCATCGTGTTCATGTAGTGCACTGAACGTGAGTTTCTGCAGAATGTTTCCAAATGTAAAAGACCGTGATTCTTTTGCACTTTATGCTGATTAGTATTCACTCTGTTCATCATCTTTGATAGCCATCCTTTTTCTGATGTTGGTAAGTCGTAGTTGAATACTCACCTGCAACGATATGAGGACCGCTGGCTGCTGATGCCAGTTTGCAGATTCATCGACGGATAGTCGATGGGTGTGTCAGCACTTTCTCGTTTCGTTATTGGACTTCATAGCTACCCATTAACTGAAAAAAATAAGAAATTTGGTGTATGTCACAGGTCACTACTGTACAACCGGACAGATTAGTCATAAATATCACGAAGACCGTAGTAAAGATCCTTCACTTTCAGGTATGCACACATTGAGTAGCACTTCGGTGTAGAAGATTCTGCGACGTCTGGCTGGGAGGATGATTCATTAGCCGCGGTCGATGAGATCAGGACCTTCGAAGACACTCATCAAATATAAACAGGCCGATATGAATTCTAACGTGGTCTCGTCGAGTATTTCGGTGGGGCCTGAACCCCCAACAGAAAAAACCGTTACAGGGATAACAAGCAACCACAATTTCCTTTCTTACTTACTACATCCTTATTGAACTTTAAAAATAAAAGAAGCATTTTTTTCTTTTTCTTTTTGTATGTAAACCCCGAACACGAGGGCTATTAGAACCGATAGTACTCAGTACCGTGCTTGAGTTGGAGGTTCCGAAGACGAAAGAAGATATTTGTGGACATTGCACTCGAACTTCGGTAGACTTTTGTAGACTTCTGTGTAATTTTCAGGAAATACGTACGAAGGAAGGTTGTTCCAGAAAACGGCAGTTGAATGAATAAACGAGGAAGATGAAAAGTTGGTTCTGTGAGTTTGAAGTTGGACAGTAAATGGATGTTGGCTGGTGGCGGCACGTGTTCGGACTGTTTTGAAAGAGAGAGCGGGAATTATAGAAGCCAATTCAGAAGAACAGTGCCCATGGAAGTATCTGTAGAAGAGGCATGCAGCAGAAACAGTGCGTCTATGAGACAGCGAGTGGAGACACTCTGTTAGAGATGAATCATTAATTAACCTAACTGCCCTCTTCTGAATGGAATCAAGAAGCCAGAGAGAGGTTTTGGGGGCACCACCCCAGATGTGGGAACAATATTCCATGGCAGGGCGGATTTGCGATTTATACAGAGAGTGAACAGCTGTTTGGAAGAAAACCAAGTTTTTTAGATGCAGAGGAAGCAATATTTGTAATGTGCTTATGCCAAGATAGATTACAAGTCGGGGTAATCCCCAAAAGAGATATATCATCTTGCCTAGAAATCGGAGTGTCTCCAAAGATAAGCATAGGGACAGAAGAATCCTTTTTGCAAGATATAAGGTAAGTTTGAGTTTTAGAAGGATTAAAATCAACTAAGTTGTCTTTTCCCCACTGGAGATCGGCATTTAAAGAATTAGTAGCGGATATTCTAGAAGTTGAAGATGATTGAGCAGGACAAGGTTTCTCAAAATGGAAAGTGGAATGCAATGTGCTATCATCTTCAAAACTATGGATAGGATTTCCAGTCAATGGAAGAAAGTCATTAATATACAAGAGGAAAAGAGTGGGAGAAAGAAGCGAACCTTGGGGGAAACCAGCATTAGTAGAGAAGTTAGAAGACAGACAACCATCGACCATCACCCTCAGTGAGCGATCAGAGAGAAAACTGGATAACCAATTACTAAAAACAGTTGGCAGACCATAAGATGGAAGCTTGTTTAGAAGACCTTTATGCCAAACACGATCGAAAGCCTTTGAGATATCAAGAGCAACTACTTGTGTTTCACCGAATCTTTCCATTGAATTAGTCCATAAATGGGTAACGTAAGCCAGAATATCGCCAGTGGATCGACACTGACGGAATCCATACTGGTGATCGTTGGTCCGACGGAAGGTATCTAGGTAGTTTAAGAGTTGGCGGTTAATTGATTTCTCTATTACTTTAGAAAGAGTAGAAGTAATTGCAATGGAACGATAATTGGATGGGATGGATTTGTCATCCTTTTTAGGAACTGGATGGATATGAGCAAATTTCCAAGCAGAAGGAAAAACTCCTTTGGAATATGAAAGTGAAAAAAGGCGAAAAAGAACAGGAGTAAGTTCAGGAGCACAGGTTTTGAGGACAAGTGGAGAAATATCACCAGGACCTGGAGCTTTCTTAGCATCGAGATTCGTCAAACTCCTTCTGACATCCTTTTAACGGAAGACCAGAGGAGGTATTGAATGGAGCGTGTTCGGTAGTGTGCTTTACCAAGCAGATTAATACATCAGTTGGAAGAAAAATGGGATGTTGCCAGGTCAGATTTATCCTTTTCTCAAATGACAACAGAACCGTCTCGTTTTGACAGAGGTGGGGCAAAAGAAGCAGCCAATGGTTTTGGCATGAGACCAGAATGCACGGCTACCATTAGGGCAAGAAGCAAGTTTGCTACTTTTAGCCTGTTCAAAATTTAGTTTGGACTGATTAATGACTGCTTTACAATTGTTGCGAGCTTTGGTGTAGACAGAAATGAAACTCAAGAATTGGAAACAAGCCAATTACGATATGCAACGATCTTCTCTTGAATAGCCTGAGCACATTTATTGTAAAACCAAGATTTGGATAAAGGGCGAGATTTTAAAGTGGATTGTGGGATAAAGGATTCCATTGCTGCTAAAATAATTTCACTGACACGATCTGAGCAAACGCTGACATTAGAAGTTTTGGAACAGCAATCCGACCAAGGAAAAGGAGAAAAGAAATCTCGCAGGTCATCCCACTTTGCATTCTTGTAATGCCAAACAACACGAGGTTGGAAATAGCCAAGAGATAAAGTTTCCATTGGAGAAGAGACAATCACCAAGTTGTGATCTGAAGTGCCTAAAGGACCTCTCACTTCGACCGTGTACTTAGAAGGGTTGTTTTTGTGAGAAAAAGATCAAGCGTGTTGGCTGTATGGTAAGGATTGTTCCGTATTCTGGTAGGTAAATGAACAGATTGTTAGGTCATTAGTAATTGCAAAAGCCTCAGCATCTCGACCTGCTGGGTCGGTGTGACTAGAAAACGGAAGCCAGCTGGAATTGTGAACATTAAAATCACCAAGGAAAATCACCTCACTGTTAGGAGAGTTGGACGGAGAAAGTCAAGTTGCAAAGAGAGGAAGTTAAAGAGCTCCAAGTGATTAGTGGATTTTGGAGAATGGTATAGACATCAGATGAATTTGACACAATGAGGTGAGAGATTTTAAGCCAGAGAAGATCAAAGAGAGGAGATTTAAAATTGCCAAATCTCTGACAGGGAATATCAGAACGGACATATGCACAAGTACCATCTTTGAAGCGAAAGGAAACATACAGCGAATAATTTGGGCATCTGAGATGGGGAGTAGTAGAATCAACCGAAAACTGAGATTCTGTCAGAAAAAGTACATGGGGTTTGGCAGACTGCAAGTGGAAATGGACATCGTTGAGATTAGAATTGAGACCACGTATATTTGTGAAATGAATTAAGTGTTTGGGAGGTTTAGATCTTTTCGCAGATAAGCTTGCTCTATTAGTTTGACAATCCATCGTGTATTCAATAGTAAGTATACAATAGTGGTGTACGTACACCATAGAAAACTCTTAAACGACGTTTGTAGTTGCATCATTTTTTCTGTATCTCATATTGTGCTCATCCTTCACAACGAGTTGCCGTGAATTGCATAACAGTATAATATAGAATATTTACACTCTTAAACAAATGATACGTTATTGCATCAGCCTTCATTTTAACATTCAATAGTAAGAAAAAGTTAGGGGGGGCATGCTGATTGTAGTAATGAAATTTTGGATATGGAGTACACATGGTGTGAATAAACCCAGATCCTTGACCCAATGTGGCCTCGACAATGCTCTCCCTCCCGCATACACACTACTCGGAATCCCTCCAGTCACTATCTGGCAGAGTAGTGGTAGCAAGATTATACACTATACACTAGCTGATTCTGAAGCCTCCTAGAGAGTTACCAATAGGTAACTCTCTAGGACGCTTCCGGATCAGTTAGCGTATAATCTTAAACAGGATCACTACGCAGCCATTTACAATCTGAAGAGCATATAAAATAGCTCTGCAGATTGTAAATGGCTGCGTAGTGATCCTGTTTAACCATCTCAGCATCCAGTACTCTAAACTCAGGAAAGCCTTGATGGTAGCATCTGGGGCAGAAGACCAAATCTGAGATGCGTAGAGAGGGATGGGGATGACGCATCTTAAAATATATCGTTTTACAAGGTCAAGGTTCCTGATACCTACCAGTTCTTGTCTGGAGGTCCATAGCGCTGCGTAAGTTTTCTTCTTTACATGTCCGAAATGGGGTGTGAAGTTTAGGTTTTCGTCCCATTTCAGACCAAGATCAATATGTGTCCTGACTTTTTTGACCACACTGCCATTTACGCGTATTGATATGTGGTTTTTTAATACCTTGTTGGTGAAAACCATTTGTGCTGTCTTGTGTTCATTTAGTCAGAGTCCCATGCAATTAAGATATTCTTGCAAGTCGGCGATTTTGGAGTTTGCTTCGTTGTTGCGTTTTAAGGATGTGTTTTGGTCATTCGAGGGGATGAAAAATTTCAAGTCGTGTGCATATACGACAAATTGCTTTTGATTTCGGGTCAGGAAGGGATGCAGTGCTGTTGCAAAGAGAGTAGCAGAGAGGACACCACCTTGTGGGGCTCCCCTATTGACTTGGAAGATCTCTTTGGAAATTCCGTTTATGGCAATGATGTGGCTCTTCCTCAAAGAACTCGTTATTATAGCTAATACGTGCCCAGTTATGTGGAAATATTCCTCCAAGATGATAGTAATAGCCGAGATGGAAATACTGTCGAAAGCGGATGCAACGTGTAAGACCATTTCTTCAAAAACTTTACCGCTTGTCTTTAAAACAAAAATTGGGCATTCAAATAAAAATCAATAACCGACAGCTTCCGATGGTAACAGAAATTAAATATCTGGGTGTAACTATTGACAATAAACTAAACTTCGTTTTCCCATCTTAATAATATTTCTAAAACAAATCAAGAAATTTACTGGAGCATTCTGAAAGGTCCGAATGGGACTGTCTAGAAGAACCTTAAATCTACCGTAATGTTGCGTTTCTCCCTATGGCAACCGCTTATGCTGCTGGGGTGTGGTTCAATACGGTAAAGATCTTAACATTCCAAGCCAAATTAGCATCGCTTCAAAGAATTATGCTATTGATAATCTTTACGAGTTTTCCGAACTGTCTCAACCCTGCTTTGCAGATTTTAGTGGGCCTTCTTCCTTTAGATTTATTTCTTGTCTACAAAGGTCTACGTTACTGGATAAAAAGCAAGATTCTACTGAATTTTTAGGTTTCAATATCCTCAAGTTCAAGCAGCACTCATCTTCTCTGGAACAATTTCTTGGAAAGTTTTTGAAAAGCCCGAAGGAAAAGCAAAGATTTTGAATGATACGATAAACGTATGGCATTCCCGAAGGAATACTACCTCATTGGGTCTCTCTACAAGACAGTTTTCCCGGAAGTGATCTTTCTTGTCAATGAACAAAATAAAAAATGCTCTTCTACGAGCCCTGTACATCATTATATAATCACCGGCCACGAAGGTTTAAATGAGAAACGGCACAAATTTGGACTTCCCAACACTGATTTGTGTTCGCGTGGTCCTCCTGAAAGATGAAATATGATCGTCGGTATTATAACGACTCAAGACCCAAATTACGGATTATACTTGGAGAATTTTTCCTGAGCACGAATCCCTGCTTGTTCAGAGCGCTTGGTTTTCCAGGCTTTTCAGGGCTTTTCAGGACTCACGATGTCTTCACCAGACGACCTACCATTCTTCCAAATACTATCAACGTTATTGGTGCTGCACTGTGATCTTTGTTGATATCCTACAACTGAATAGAGAATAAACTTTAGAAGGAAGAAGTCTGAAGGCAATTATGTCTATGGCTTTCATTGGAACTTTCATAATTTTGTGTAATTCGTACAGGGTGCTTTTTTTGTCTTACCCTTCCACTTTCCGTTAAGCTGTTTTTAAACTTGCTGCGAGTATTGTACTTATTGTTTGTTAAACTTGTCACCTATACTTGTACATTGTAATCGAGATTAGAGCTTAGGTTTTAGGCTTGTCAGGGAAGGTTTCCTGCTGTCAACGGTAAGTTATTTTTTGTTTTCTTTTACGTACGCCACGGGAGACTTTTTTTTTCCTCTCTCGGGTAGGCCTCCAGAAAATTACGTCACCTGTTTTAGTACTACCTCACGTGGGTGAAAAGAATCTGATATGACAGATAGACTTTTTTTTTTTTACATTTGCATTTTTATTAACAATCGGTCCCTAGCCAGAAACTGGCAAATGCGCTGAATACATATTATGTTAGAGACGGATGATATTGAAAGTGGTGTTAATTGCAATGCCACAAAGTGAAATGCATCGTGTCCACACAATAAATCGCGTCGGGAATATAAATTGTGGCGCAAAAAGGAACCTCGAGCAAAGCACGTGCCACAATCAGCCACATGACGCAAATAAGACCGACCGTGACACAGGGAGACACAGATGTTACGAAATAAAGTGTAAAGTGTATTTTGTGTCTAACGGCACCAGGGGTTTCCCCCATCTCCGCGTTGCTTTCATTGTTGGTGTACCAGTTCACTGGGAAGGCCAGAGATTTAAAAGTGTGTGGATATTGTACATGTGTAGTGTTGTGTTCTGTTGTTCATCTGGCCATTTAGCTGCTGGACCCCTACTGAGGCCCAACGTTGCCCACACTTAGCCCCGTGGAGGCAGACCAGGTACACCAGTATTTTTAGATAAGTACTCTGGCAGGTCCTGCCACCTAATTTCCTGAGATTTCAGTGGCTAGGACCTATATCAAAAAAAAAAAAAAAAAAAAAGGGGGGGGGAGATAAACGCTTGAATTTAATTAGGCCGAAAAAGGTTGCAAGTGTGTCGAGTTTGGCATTTAAAATTTTTTACGTTGTGTGGGGCATTCGCTTTTCGCTGGCGATATAGGTACAGTAGGGGGGAGAGACGGAAGGCTGGGGGAAAAGACAGAAGTATGGGGTCAATAGGGAAGGCGACCCCAGGTATATCAGTGGGGCATGCCCTTGCCCCACCAGAGGGAAATGAGGGGGGTGGTGGGGAGGGGGCAGGAAGTCCTTCCCCTCACCCCAACAGGGATAGGGAGAGAAAGTGGGCTGGGCAAGGGAGCCCCGCCCAGTTCGCCATAGCGGCAATTTGCAGTGCCCTCCGCCAAGTGCAGTCTGATGATGACTCGTTGGTGGGGCTTGGTCCTTTTCTAGGTGTGTGGGTTCATCCTGGGAGCGACGACATCCTGGCTGGAGTCACTCCCATTCGTTCCTAGGTGGATGCTGTTTCATTTATTCTGCTGCATATTACGCCGTTTGTCCTTAGTATTTTGCGATCCTTTCCTCTGTGTTGATGTTTTATCAGTTTGCCTTTATTTATTATTTGTGGTCATCTAATCGTTGTGGATGGCTATTTCTGTTCGTCGTCTATGGAAGACGTCAAGTGCAAATCGGCTGAGGGCTTTGTATTCATCTTCTGAATCCAGTAGATGGTACTCTTGATTTTTCGGCAAGTATTGAATCTCAGTTATAAGTCTGCTTCTGTGTTCTTCGTAGCATTCACAGTCGTGCATAATATGCTGCCAGGTTTCAGGTTCTCCACAGGTGCATGTGGACTCTTCTATTATTCCGAGTGCGTTCAGTTTTGCTTTAAATGGGCCGTGGCCCGTCAGGAGGAAGGTTGTATTTAACCCAGGATAGAACCACGAGGGGGCTTTTGGGTAGATTTTTGCGACTATCGGTATGAAGCTTCTTGTAACTTGACCCTTTGGCGACATCTCCCATCTGTGCTGCCAAATCTTCAACATGTGAACCACTATTCATTGTTTCTCTACCGTCCGGCTGTTGGTTGGGTCCAAGGTAAAGTCATAGATGGAGGCGGGTATATCCTTGGACAGTAAATACATGAGTCCACATCTAGTCACCTCGAGGTCCAGCGGAAGAGCTCCTGCCAGGACCTGCAGAGCGTGGGTGCTCACCGTTTTGCATGCCCTAGTTATAGTTAGAAGTATGTTTCTTTGGATAGTGTCCAGCAGTCTTCTGTTGACCGCGGTTCCGACCTTCCTGAACCAGATTGGTGATCCGTAGGTGATCGCTGGGATGAATATTGTTTTATAATACAGGGACAGGGTCTTCCTGTTGAGTCCCCAGTCCCTGCGAGATACTCTTGCTACAAGTGCTGCATAGTTCCTTAGTTTCTCTCTCAAGTAGGTGAGGTGAGGTGTAAAGGACAGGTTTCCATCCAGGATAATACCTAGATACTTTATTTGCTTTGCTAGTTTAATGGTGGATCCCGCTATCTTTATTTGAGGTGGTCGTCTGATGTTTAGAGAGCCTTTTAGTAGTACTGAGTTTGTCTTGGTTGGTGAGATCATTAACATATGTGTTTTTGCCCAATTCTGTAAGGTTTGTAGTGCTTGGTTTGCCTGTGTGTCAAGTCCCGTTCTGGAGTCCGCTTCCACCATTAAAATGAGATCATCAGCAAAGGCCTGACTGGCCACATTTCCCAGGTCCAGAGCCAAGAAGTCATCAAAAACCATGTTCCACATTAGTGGACCCAGGACAGATCCCTGTGGGCAGCCCCTTCGGACGCTTTTAACAACTCTTCGGAAAGTTGCGACGACCTCAATTTTCCTATCCGACAGATATGCCCGGACACTGTTATACAAGTTTTCTGGGATTGCTGCTTTCCGGAGTCTGCCAAGGACACTGGGCCACCAGATGGTGTCGAAGGTCCCAGCAAAATCCACTGCTATTACCAGAAAATATTTCTTGTTACTTTGGGTTGCCTTAGTTATGAGGTTTTGAACTGCTTCAATGGTCGAGAAGCCCAGTTTGAATCCATATTGCCTGGGTGATTCTAGGTTGGCGGTTTTGTAATGGTTCATGATCCTTTTGTGGAGCAGCCTTTCATAGAGTTTGCTTAGGGTAGAGAGTAAGGCTATGGGGCGATATGAGGCTGGTTGGTCCGGAGGTTTTGTTGGGTTTTTTAGGATACGTTTTAGGTGTGCAGTCTTCCAACTTGTCGGGAAGTTCCCAGTTTCCAGGCATCGGTTGAGGAGATTAAGTATCAGGTTTGGTATATATTCCACAGCTTTTTTGACCATCTCCGGTTCTATGAGATCCGGGCCGGGACATTTCCTGTTGCGCATTTGCAAGGCCGCACCCTGTAATTCATCGACTGTGAAGGGCGGTTCTATTTCTTGGGTTCTATACGTTTGGTTTGCCTGGCATATTACCTTTTGTTGTTCATTAAGGATATCTGGTGGTTCATGGATGATAGTACTAAGGATATTGGTAATCGATTCCTCCCACGTTTTGGTCAGGCTTCCATTGGGCATCCTCGTTACAGTGGATGCTTCTCCCCTGGGGAGCTTGTTTGTGGTGATTTTATACACTACACCCCAGGGGTTCTCGTTCCCTGTCTTGGAGACCAGGTTTTCCCAAGAGGCTCGCTTGTTCTTTTTAATTTTTTTCTGTATAGGTGTTTCGCACCTCTTTGTATTGTTGCCTTAGTACTGCTACCTCTGTTGGTGGCCATGTTCTCCGTGCTCTTTGGAATTCTTTCCGTTTTGTCTGGACCTGTTTTCTCAATCTTTGCAATTCTGGAGTCCACCAGGGCATGTCCCCCACTGAAGAGGTTTTCCTCTTCATCGCTGTCTCTGCTGCTTCAGTTATCATACTGATGATTTTCTCTTGGAGTGTATCTGGGTTTTTAATCTCACTGTCCACCGCCTGTCTATCCAGTTCCTCCAGCGTTTTTTGCGCCTTGCTGGTCAGTTGTATTAGTATTAGTATTAGTATTAGTAACGGCCGTATGGTGCAAGAAAGCCTATGGCTTATGCTGCACCAGCCAAAAAAAAAAAAAAAAAAAAAAAAAAAATCCGAACAAAACAATGATAAAAACAAAAATTAAATAAATAATAATAATTAATAAATAAATAAAAATAATAAAATGAAATAAAAAATAAATAAAAAGGAAATTAAACCTATCATCCTATGCGCTTCCCTTACCCGAAAGTACTATCCAGATGACCTTTGAATTTCCCCAAACTGTCGGCCTCTACCACCCATGAAGGCAACTTATTCCAGTAATTTATAACTCGCTGGCTAAAATAAAACTTCCTGCAGTCCAATCTAAACATTTCCCCCCGTAACTTGAATTTATGTCCCCTAGTTCTAGCATCATTTATAATCTTGAAAATTTTGTCCTCATTCATTTTACTGATGCCTCTCAGAGCCTTAAACACCTCAATCAAATCTCCTCTAAGGTGTCTAGTTTCCAAACTCTGCAACCCACATATTCGAAGTCTTTCTTCATAAGGACGCCCTTTTGCCGATCTCACCAGGCGAGTTACCCTTCTTTGCGCCCTTTCAAGAAGCTCGATGTCTTTCTTTAGGTGCAGTCTCCATACTTGAACACAGTATTCCAAGTGTGGTCTAACATAAGCCTTATATAATGGCTTGTACTCTGAAGAGTTCCCAGTCTGCCTTTTGGATTGCGAATCTGTTTGCCAATTGTCTGTTTGTAGTTATTTTTGTCATTGATCTTCTGATTTGGTAGGTTATTGTACGGTGATCCGATGTGGTCCAGGCATTTTGCACTGTCCAATCGGTCACGTGGGCTTCAATATTCCTTGTAGTCAGGATGATATCAATCGTGGCTTCCCACAAGGTATTGCAGAATATTGGCAGGTTAAAGGGTTGGTTTTTGACTGTGAGGATTGAATTTGCCAGGAATTCGTCCAGTCTTTGTCCATTTCTGGTTCCGCGGCGGTCCGGTGTGGCACTGTGCCAAACAGGGGAGCGGCAGTTTACATCTGCTCCTACAATTATTCTTTGTCCTGCTAGGGTTGTCTGGACGGATTGGAGATATGTGATAGCAAAGTCGATTTCCACACCAGGTCTGCAGTACAATGAAATTGCGTAGAAGCTCCAAATTGAGCTGATTATATGAGCACAGGCAGCCCAGGGCGTACAGAGCTGTGGTAATTTTGTTCCCGCTATTTCCGGATTCCTCACTACTACTGCTGCCCATGGGGTATCCTCATCACTCTGGATAATTTTATAATTCATTGGGAATCCCCTGACCTGCTTTGTGTGCGTATAGGGCTCCTGCATAAGGATGATGTCGGCATTTTCTTCATCGGCTTTGTGGCGCACCTGATCAACCACTGCCCTGGCACGCTGCCCATTGATCTGGTGTATCTTCAGAACTCCGTAGTTATATTTCTTATGGTGTGTCCCCATAATCAATTCGTTGTTGGAATACACTCTTTACTTTTTGGTACGTTGGGCATTTTGCATCCCGTATGGAGTGTGTGTGGTCCATCCTCAGGGATTTGCAATTGACGCATATGGGATCTTTCTCCTTGTTTGGGCAGTTTTTAAATTCATGCCCTTTCTCTGAGCAGTGGCCGCACGTAGCTTCTTTCTGGTTGCAGGTATGGGAGGTGTGGCCATACTTGCAGCACCTATAGCACTTTATTACTGCCACATGCTCCCTATACTTATGACTGCTCCACTCCACATAGATGGTACTCTGTGTTCGTAGAATTCGCCAAGCCTCAGGGGCAAGTTCTATGACCCAATTACAGTTGCCACTGTTATTTACTCTGGTTTTGTATTTTGGGAAAACCAGCACTTTCCCATCCCGCTCTGGGAGTGCACTCTTTAGATTCTTCCTGTAGATCTCCTCAGCCAGAAGTTCAGGGGTCAATTCCTGGTCCATGTTGAAGATAACCACTGAGGGCCTTTTTCTCTTCGGGGCCTCCGCTGTGAGGCCCAGTGTAGGGATCTTGCGGTTTGTTATAATTCCTTCTGCCTCTTCCTTACTCTCCGTTTCTATTACTATCCCTGGATTTCTGGTCTTTCTTATGGCTTTTATTCTGGTTGCTCCGAATTCTTCTCTGAGGTTTTGGATTATTTTTTTCTTGATTTCCTCACTTGTACTGGTTTCTTCCCCTGTTGGTCTTAAAATGACTATATTGGGCGTTGGCAGAAGTGTTTTCTTTTTAGCTTCTGTGGCCTTGCCCATTCTCAGTGTTTCTGTGGGTGTATTCCTCAGCGCTTGAGCATATGATGGGGCGCGCTGTGGCACTTGATTGCCGCCATCTGCACGTAGAGCTTCCAGGGTTGCCATTGTTCTCTGGTAATTTGTATGTATGTTCATTAGTATGGTCTCCAGCTTATTCCATTGCAGGATTATTTCTGCACGGATGGATGAAGAGATCCTACTACTATTCTCCTTCATTATATTTTCGAGGGCCATACGCAGTAGGAGTGTCTGCTCTGGCACAGTTCCCTGTGGGAGTGTCGGGTCTAGGATGGTTCCCTCTGCCATTTTATGCTGTTCTTCAAGTCCTCCCACCTGATCGCTTGGTTGCTTGGCCTCACTTGTACTCCGAGTTTCCCGATCAAATTTCGGTAACGTTGATTTTGTATTTTTCCTCTTCGTGACCGATTTTGGATCTTTGGTCTCCTCTGTTCTTTCGGTTGAGTTTGGTTGTGTCCCCTGTATTGGTGGCGTGACCTCAATTGTGCTTGGAGCACCAAGCTCTGTCTCTTCCATTCCATTCTCAATTTCCCTACGATTTCGGATTTGCGGGGCTCTCTGGTTTAGCGGGATGCAAGCTATACTGTGTAAAGTTCTCCACAACAGCTGCAGGATGCATGCGATGAAGCACAAGTTCGTGCGTCAATTTGGGGCAAGAAACGGGAGGAGTTGAAAGTCAGTCGCGGAAAATTTGAATAAGTGGGGAGGGAGTGAATACAGAAAACATGATAGAATCAGTTGTAGCACAGTAGACGCTCCGAGGAAGACAATACAGATCTTCTTTTTGCCGTCGGTCAGCAAGGTCAGTAAGAGAAAACGTGGTGAGAATTTCAAGGTCAGCAGAGCTGCCGGAATGTTCAAGCGCACTTACGTCACAAGCAAATCTATCCACTGTCAGCACACAAGGGGGAAACCCACCCCCAGTCAAGGTCGCTTAGATACTTTCGTGGCGGCCAAGATAGAGTGACCGCACTCTCCAATGCTATGTCTATGGCGGCGTGGTGACCCGGCCCACAGACAATAGCGCCGGATAAATAACGAAAATATCCCAGCGGAGAACCCAAAAATCAAAATAAACTTACTCCCACGATAGTCCACACGACGAGGAATCCGTTGGTACATGTTGTAAAACAAAACTCATTGTTAACATTAATTTTTAAAAGCAAAAATCTGGAGCAGTAAACATGTGCGACTAACCAAGTAGGCAGACAACAGCGCCCTCCCATGTTACGAAATAGCGGTACGGTCACGAGGAAATACGTAAATTGTCCAATAAGATTATCCCGTTTAAGAGGAACTACAAAGTCATTCTAAACTGTTACGCAGAATTCGTGTGAATAGTCTACGAGCTTCTTTCCTCAAGTTCAAGCGGCACTCATCTTCTCTGGGCTAATTTCTTGAAAAGTTTTTGAAAAGCCCGAAAATCTTCCTCAGTCTTAATTAATTGAGCCTCATCGGCCTCAGTCAGGTGAGCGAGATTAGGACTACCAAATAAAAATTCATTTCTGAGATCCGAGTACGATATAAGACAGATAGAATTATAATTATCTGCTGGAACTGACACACTGGAAGGGTGTGGACGAATACCCAGAATCATCTCTCCAGGTGACTGATGCTTCTAGGTAGCCAAGTGGCCAGAAGAATACAACAACAACAAAAATAGAACACACACACACACACACACACAAACGTACACTTTTCACATATCTGACGCTTTCACACTGATACTGTTCTTCACAGGGATACGAGGCAAAGTTGACGTGATGACATTTTAAAAGCCGCCCCTTAGAAAACACATGTCCATACTTTCACATGTCTTTGAAGATTTTCGACATGGTCAAAGGAGATTTGTTGTATTTCCTGAAGACATTTCCCAGGGATGGGATCATGTAACCAACCATTCAACCTGAACCTATGGGCAACTATTCATTTGATCTATTGACGCAGGCATCTCTCAAGGTGAAGTTCTCTCGGGGGTGCTTTTTATTGGCCTTGTCACATCTTGTGACAACCACTTTTGGGTTTTTTTATCCTTTTTGGTTTTGGTGTCATTTTTTTTAGGTGAATCTGAATTGGAAGAGAGGGAAACTCCCTCAGAATTGTTCCAACTTCTTGTGAAGAGTCAAGGTCCTTGCTTGTATCACATTCCTTGCCAGAATTCACATCTGACAGGTGTTGTGGATTTAAAATAAATGCAGTTGTCATATACATATAAACAAAATTAAAGTGTCCTCTTCTCCTGAAATAAAATACATTTGTTTTATTAAAGATCCACTTCTTCGTCTTCGAAATCCTCTCCACGCACTAACTTATCAGTAAAACTACTTACCTCACCCCTAACGAAACAAATAACACGAAATCAAATATTAATCGTGAATCCATGTCTGTTCCGGGATGAAAATGGCATGCATTTTTGAATTTAATAAAAGTGGGTTTCTAGAACTCCGTAACTAATAATCCAGGGACTCTGTAAAACTTCTTAATATAAGTAATTTTTTGGTGGTTCCACTTCCAAAGATGAAGATTGTAGGACGCATGGGAGCTGAGGGCCCTATAGTTCAGGCTCAAAAGGAGCTCAATTTTTAAAAATTCCTATTATTAGCTATATTGAAGCAATCTTCACCAGTTCCGTTGCCCCCGTTGAGCTAATATTATTAATTTAATATTTGTTGCTGTCTTGACTATATCCAATTGCTATTATAGGTGGCGCTTTAGCCAATATGTCTCCTTACAGCGTTTTCCCTCCAAAACTGCTTACGAGGTAGCCATTTTCACCTTCTTCATAGCTGCTTGTGTTTTCTCTAATGTATTTCTAGCATCGGGCAGCAGCCATATTGGGCCTGTCATTTGACATTTTACTATAGGGAAAGTCAAAGATATAATGAGAATATCTATTTTGATCTAAGAATGATCATTTCTTCTCCACCCCTGTGTCACAAGAAATGGAATATATATCAAAGGACTCACCAAATATTCATCATATCTATTGCGTATATTTATCCAAAGCGGGGGGCGGTCACTAAATATAAAAATAATCCACAAACTGGCGAGCATTTGTGAACAGTACATAACCGAAAACTCCACGTGGTTACTCTCATTGAGATGTGACAGTAATCCAAAGGAAGATGGAACGTTGATTTTAATTTTTTTTGCGCGTCGTTTTATTTAAAAATAGGGCAATGACTCCTTGGACAGCCATAACCAGAAGGGTGGGCAATGGAAGATCAAAAATTAAAATAAAGATCGATAGACAACTCACAACATTAGATAACTCGAAAATGAGTCTCCATCAACTGGGAAGGGGATTACGTTCTGTCAGTTTGGATGCGATCTACCAGTAACTCCAGGGTTTCTTCCAGATTGAGATTATCAAAACTAACTTATCCCTATAAACCTGAAAAACGATTCCAACCCCCCCCAAAGAAAGGATAAATCGCAGAAGCACAGTTCCGATCTCATGTGATCCATTTCAAAGGTCTAAATCCAACGCTTGCACGTAAGGGCTTCCTAAACCCAAAAATATCGGTGAATATCGAGTTCGAGGTCCATATTCGTCGTGAAGATAGCAAGTGAGTGTGTTGCGAGGATAAAAAGTGCCGAAGGGCATCCTCGAAAGCCCATTCCGGAGTGCGCATTTTGAAGGACTGCTGCGCAACCTTCTCGTTAGCGCCCGCGAAAATCGCAATTCTAAATGAACTTTAGCATCTTCGTCTCAACGATCGCATAAACTCATAACGAGGCGGGTCGTAGGGATTTCTGAATGAAAAATGTTAACTTTAGGGTTCGCACCAGGAATTCTTTTCATAAAACAGCTAGCGATCGGGGAAAAAGACAAGAACTTATTCTTCATCTTACTTTAGTGCTGTACGTTTATTTTAATCTTAAGCCCGATGTTAATCCCGATGCGTTTTGACCTTCTGCTGTCCCCCTCTTCGGGGAATTAAGTTGTATCGAGCTACAGGTGTCTTTTCTGAACCAAAATAAATAAGAAACGAGATTATGTATCGAAGTTTCAGAAGTCATCTGGGAACGAGGATTTTTAAACGAATTCCGAGATTGTCGAGGCATTTGGTTGCCGATGTGCTCTTGGAGAACAACGACCATTGCAAATGGCAAACTAGAAGGGCCCATACAGTAATCTTCCGGTCCCTCGTACTTTGGACAACCCGACTGATGTGCCCTTCGATGAGATGTGCTCGTGTAAGTGTGCGCTGCCGATGTTGATGACGAAGGCTTTCCAGGTGAACATCTTGAAGTGGAGATTTTTTTTTTTTTTTTTTTTTTTGAACATTGCTTTGCTTAGCTGAAATCAGAAACGATTCTGCTGGTTATCTTGGGCCCAGGAATTTAGCTTAAATTTGTGAGGAGTGCTTTTTTGTAACCTGTTGTAAAACCAAAATGTAATCTCTTCCCCCACTCCTGGGTTTTGGAGGGAAGGACGGAGACACCACAGACGAAGTAATTGTGTGTGCATGTTCTCCACGTTGCGAGAATGACACTTGGAACACGTGTATGTGTAAGGTGGCGTGTCGGAACTGCTCGTGGAATTTTATGAACGAATTACCAAGTCAGGACGGCATTCGCCATTCATCTACTCGTGGATGCACGCTCAGCCAGGCAGGTAATGCACGCCTTATCATCCTCGGCATCCGTCCCTTATCTCTACACCCTCTCTGCGTGGCGCCTCTCTCTCTTTCTCCCCGAGCACCCTGATGGACGAAATTAAACCCTCACAGGTCTCGAAGCGGCTCAACACGAGTTAAATGATTAGAACGAGTCGAGTCTCTGAAGCGAATCCTTTAAATGAAGGCGGAACCGCCATTATCGGAGCTAACTAATGAACGATGCCAGCGCCATAAAGCTCCCATGACGTCATTAAAGCTTGGCGACTGCACAATTGACCCATTAACGGAAATGCGAATCCACACCGCTGCTCTAATAAATTTACGGCGTTCGAGAGCAGCACGCGCTGTTTAATGACGCACGATGGAGCGTCTGATGGATTCTTTTTCAAAATGAACTCTGAAAGTCGAGTGATGGCCGCGCGCCTTCACCTCATCCTTCATAAATGCCCAACCAACCACGCAATTCACGTGTTCTGCTTTGCCCCCTTGCTTTTCCCACTCCTCCTCCACCTCCTCCTCCTCCACAAACGTGCATTCCTCGCAGTTTCTAATCAGCGTCCAGCGACAAGAACCAACTCGCCATCATTTATGTACTCGGGTTTTAAAAATATATCATAACTAAACCTCCTTCCCCGCTAGCTTACTGCTGTCCAGGGGGTGGCTGTTGAGCAGAGCAATAAACCGATAATAATAATAATCTTTGACAGCACCTTCTTTTCTCCACTCGAACTGAACCCTGGATATCCCTTCAACTGAACTGGACTTCCTGTGCACCAGAATAATTGTAAATTATTCTGGTGCACAGGATTACAGACATTGACAATTCACAGACATATTACACAAATGGGAAGTTGAACAGCAGATAAATTTAATTATTCGGGTGGCCTAAAAATAATAGTTTGGTTATTAGGTTGCAAAGAAGGCCCCTAGTGTCCTATCGATGATTTAACGACAATTTCTAGTAAAGTTAAAGAAGTCATAATTCCATTATACACTGAGTGCTGACTGAATTATGATCACCTACCTAATACTTCGTAAATCCTCCTTTTGCCATCAGTACAGCAGCTATCTGACGTGGTATTGATTCACCAAGATGTCAGAAGCTTTTTGGAGGTATGGCCAATATTTGTATGTAATGCGATCAGCAATGCAGGTATGGAGGTGATTGGTGTATCCACACGCCTGATATGCCTTTTCTTGTGTCCCACAAATGTTCTATGGATTGAAATCGGTGGAGTTAGGAGAACAGCCGATATGCTGGAAGTCAGAAAACTGTGTTCCTCAAGCCATTCCTGCAAAACAAGTGCACGATGGCTGGGCGCGTTGTCATATGGGAAGACAACATCGCCAGTCGGGAAAATGTGTAACATAGCGGGGTGCACACAGTCAGCAGCAGTGTTCCACATGCACCAGGTGCTGATGATCTCATACTGGTTGTTCATTCTGGTGCAAGAGCCACATTGGAAGTACAAGCGAACTTTGCACTGAAAAAAACTTCAAGACTGGGCTGCCATTGCACAAATTAACAATCTCCAATGAAAAAACAAAGTCAATCCTTCTAAAAGGAAAGCTCCAAATCCGACGGCCACCAGCGATGAAAATTAGCAACACCCGGATCCGTCTCTATACAGAAATCAAGTGTCTGGTCCTGTATCTAGACGCCAACTTATCCTTCCACCCCCACTAAAAATACCTGTCAGCTAAAATCCGAAAATACACTGATTACTAGAGCGGATTGGAGCCTAAAGAATAAAGCTCTATCATTAATATATAAGGCAGTATATGTCCCGATTGTGTGCTATGGAGCCTCCATCTGGTGTGAAAAGGCAATCCTGGAAAGGAACAAGTACAAATTTGATTCCATTCAAAGATTTATGTTACCAGGCGTGAGACAAAATGTATAGGACAGAAATATTTGGTAATGTGTACCGACAGATGTAGAAATATAATAAGAAGACTAATTTAATAATTTATATAATAATATTTAGCATTTAACAACCATTCGCAATTAATCCATTAACACATACTCTGTGTTTTTTCAACCCCAAATATTGTAAATAAGTTCATGTAAATATGCTTGTAAATACTGATATAATGTAACCACACCCTCTAGCCACGTGCTGTCTATGGGTGTCTCGTAAGAGAAATAAACAGATAATAATAATAATAATAATAATAATAATAATAATAATAATGTACTATCAGCACCCCTGCACTACAAGTCATTGCATGATACTTACCCCTCTATCTTGAAGTTGTGAAGAGAAGTCTCTTCCAGCGCCTGAAGAAGGGACTCCCACCGTAGTTGTTGGAATCATCCCACCAGCACACCTTCTTCCAGTCTTCTAACGTCCAACCTGCATGCTCTTTGCATCAGGCGAGTCGCTTTCGCCGCCGATGAACCTTGGTTAGGAAAGGATTAGCCCCTGGCCGTTGGCCGTGACGGGACAATTGCAACTTCACTTAAATCCATATATGTACATTGTATTCATTTAGTTGCAATAAAGATTTTCTCTCTCTCTCTCTATTCTGTAGGGGTCATCTGCTGGTATAGCCCATACGTGCGAGCGTGCGACGCATGGTCATGCCAGATATTGTTCCGGGTTGGCCCATGTTGTACTGGGTAGTCGACTCTTCAACAGTACTGCGCCTCTTCACTGTACGAGTCATCGGACCCGGCACTCACCTCTAACATCAACCTTTCGCTAATCTTTCGGGTCGTTGTTTGACCATTTTTATGCCAGTACTGGTATACTTTAACTACGGCGGCTCTCGAACACCCCACCAGTTCAACCGTATGGGAAATGGAGGCACCAGCTCGTCGTGCACACACAATCTGTCCTTTATGAAAGTCCGATAAATCCTTCCTTTTACCCATCACGCTCGGAATTTTATTACCTGCTGAACCACTGACACCTTATCAATGCTACGTAGGTCGACTAACTGCGTACTCTTGTACCTCACGTGGTCAACGGGCCGCGTTCAGTTTTCATAGGGGTGGTCATAATTCAGTGATCATTCAGTATATAAGGCTATTGTTTTGGTTTTTTTGGTTTTTTTTTTTTTAGGAGCATTAGCAACTAAGGCCATATTGCTCCAGGATATGCGGTGGTCATTCCTTAACCTTTCCGCATCCTCCGTATTTGGTGGTGACGGGCTCGAACCCCGGTCTAATCAAGAAGCATATGCTACGCAATGCTGCTCCTTCCCACCTGGCTACGAAGGCGATAAGGCTATTGTTAGACCACACTTGGAATGCTGTGTTCAAGTACGGAGACCGCACCTAAAGAAAGACATCGAGCTTCTTGAAAGATTCTAAAGATGGGTAATCGTCTTTAGGGCGTCCACATGAGGAAAGACTTCGAATATGTGGGTTGCAGAGTTTGGAAAATAGGCACCTTATATGAGACTTGATTGAGGTGTTTAAGGTTTGAAGTGGAAAAAGGAAAAATGAATGAAGACGAAATTTTCACCGTTACAAGTGATTCCAGGAGTAGGGGCCATAATTTCCAGCCAATGGGAGAAGAAGGCGAGGCAATTACGTTTTTTGTATACAGTAATTCAGTATTTTGTAAATATTACAAAATAATTTTAAATATTTTGGTTGAATATTTTAGTCGCGCTCTTTCGGATGATGCAACAATATTCTTCATGCATTGTGGGACCCTGAAGCGAAAGGCCTTTTCTTAAGTGACCTATACGTAAACGCAGGTAAATATTTACACAGCGATATTTATTCCACCTTGAGAATGCCCAGTGATTTCCTGATTAGATATCGATCAGTGCGTATCGACAGGTGTGTCTTTTACGTAGAAAAGATTTGACTTACTCCGTGTACCTCTACATTTTATGTAGAAAACTGTGCGCGGGGCTGAGCGGGCAAAGTGGGCAAGGGGGAAAGCCCCTTAATTATTATTATTGTACTTTTTTTCTTTTTTTTTAAATATTAGAATGAGCCAATTCCAATTAAAACAAAAAAACCGGAAGAATATGAAAGACACCTGAAACGTCTTGGAATAAAATCTGGTCTTCAAACACCTGAAACGTCTGCGTGGGTGCGTAATCTTAAATATAATAGGATTGTATTATTTATAATACAATCCTATTATATTTAAGGATTGTATCCTCAAAATAGACCCGGACAGAGACCTCAAAATAGACCCGGACAGGTACTGCCACGAGAAAACTTAGAGGAAGCTCATTCCAGCGGATCTGTATACGAAACTACAGATATGATGAAAAACGTAATTGAAGAGAGACTTCAAGTGCCCTCGAACTGATAAAAATCTTAAATGAACGATATATTATATTCCAAAAGATTCTTATAGGACTGAGGGTATTCCTTTTGTTCAGAGAATAAAAATGAGGACCAATTCATAGTGTAAATGACGATGTCATTTTTCTATGTACGTACATTGTTTTGTAATTTTTCTATGTACATATATTGTTTTGTAATTTTTCTGTGAATGCATGATTTCTGTATGTAATTCTTCCTCTATGTGTATATATCTTATGTATTTGCTGATATTTAATCCTATCTTACACTCTAATAAGTGTATTTTGATGTATGTATGCGCCACCCTCCTAGAAAATTTCTGTACACGGGTGTTTCTTGAATAAACTGACGATAATAATAATAATAATAATAATAATAATAATAATAATAATAATAATAATAATTCGACGATATTTTCGACAATAGCGGCCATTTTAAAACACTGTTTTATCCGCTGGAAAATGCTTCGTTGACTAGGAGGGACGGAGTGCACGAGGAAAGATATGGTGACAACAGGGAAGAGGATAACAAACACAACGTATGAAAATGATCTTTTTTCTTTGACGCGGAACAATTTTGCTGATGATGCGCCTTCTCTGGAGGCATTGCAACTGATGGCGGATCATCCTCAATAATGGACGAAGTGTGGCATTGTCGATTCGTTTTACGGACGCAATGTCAAGTGTGCGGAATTATAAGAGATCCTCCGATATCGTTCCGAAGTCAATTTTCTTTAATAAATAAATCTTTATTTGTCCACCGAACTAAATAAAACGTTGCATTGGTGAGTGATCAATCCCCTTCAGCAGGAAATGCCACCGGATTGGCATATAATGCAATGTTTTTTTTTTTTTTTTTGTTTTGGTAGTTATTGGCGCATCGGCTTCTGTGGCCATAGTGCACCTCCCAAGGTTTTTTGCAGTACTTTGATCCAAGCCCGAGGCGGGATTCGAACCCGCGACCTTTGGGTTGCCAGGCAGGCGCTTTACCCACCCGGCTAGCCCGGTCGGCTAATGCAATGTAAAGGAATATAAAACATAGAGTGATTGCGTTTGCACTGCATTTCTGTCTTGGCTCCCAACTGCTCAGTATAGCAACAACTATGCCCAAATGAAAACAGTACAAACACTTGTTCACATAAGCACTGAGTACACACACTTCAAAAATTTGGATCTTCCATCAGCCTTTCCAGGTAAATTCCAATTTCAGATAGGCAGCAGATTGATTCCAACGCCTTAGCTGGTAGCTGGTATCAGCCACCTTTAGCCTGTTTGCTTTCATCCTCAGGCATTTGGTGCCTCTTAAGCCGATAGCGGGATGTGCCACTGACAAATCTGCCAGAAGGACGGTGAGGATATTATGCCCGTCATCATCTTTATCGTCGTTAACAACCGTTTCCAGACAACGATGTGTGTATTTTCAGGTGTTCATCAATCTGGGTGGACCTTAACTAATGGCGTAGATGGTACTTATCGTTGGCCCTCTTCAGCAACCAGAATTCACTCGCGTATATATTCTCCTAATGTGGGTAGGGGTAACTGACGCCCACAATTCAGAACCGTACAATATGGTCGAATACACCGTTGTTTCATTCGGTTGTCGCAATTGTCTCACGTAAATAGTTCATCCTCTTCACAAGTAAATCAATATGTGACGTCAACCTACGTTTCCAGATCTTTTTCCCATTCCATTTATTTTTGGATGATGGCCGTTGGTGATTTTTTGAGAGAATACACCATCATTACAGTCTTCTGCGGATTTGGAGCCAGGCCAAATCTACCTAAGTATATGTGAATATCTCCGTAAGCTTATGATTGATCTGGTCACACACTACACCGTTAGACAAGGACGGTTGGATGATCGTTAATATCTTAATGTCATCTGCGTGCGTGTATACATCGTCCCTGCTCTCGCAGAAAGGGAACAGTACAGCAGTGAAGAGGAGATCGGATAAGACGCCACCCTGTGGAAGTCCTCTGTGGATTAGTCGTTGGAGGATCAGACTGTCTGTATGGAAATAAATGGAACGGCAAGTTAGAAGGGAATGCAGGAACTTCAGCAAGTTTCCTTTTATTCGGAAGGAGTGTTGCAGCAGATGCAGTAGGGAATGTACATTTAGACTATCGAAGGCGACCTTTATGTCGGCATATATGATTCTGTTCAAAAATGAATTCTCGGTAGTCAGCGAACATGAATCCCAATCGGAAAATTTCGATGCTATCATTGCCATTTTTAGAACAGAAACGAAGAAATTTCAATTATGTTTAATATATCTACCCCCAGAGCATACTAAAGAAAACAGAGCTGAGCTTTTTACGTGGCTTGCCTCAAACATGAGCGCGAATACAGATACAGTAGTAATGGGGGACCTCAACATGCCGATACCAAAACATCGGCATTGTACCATCCAATTCACTTTTTGCCTCACGGAGGCAAAAAGTGAATTGGATGGTACAATGCAAACCTTAAATATGAAAACACCACCAACAAGAGGACTTCAGTGCCTGGCCTTGATTTACTACAACACTTCAGATATAAGGTTGAAGGAGAACGTTATGAAATTCGCGTCACATCACAGAGACTTGAGGAAGCGGTACCATAAAGCAATCGCTGATAGCAGGCAAAATTGTTGGCAACGTCTGGTGAAGGAAACAGGAAATGCTGACCCTTGGGGTATAATCTATAAGCTTTCAAGAAATAAACTTTTGTGTGGTGAAATTTACAACACGATAATTAGAGAGAATCAAGAAACTTCGGACTGGGAATCTACAGTCGAAGGGATAGTGAGTAGTCTATTTCCGGAAGATTTGCCGTTTATGGACAGCCCTGATCAAGCGGAAATTAGATGCATTAATCGTGAATATAAGGGGACAACCGAAACTGCCATTTTTAATATGCTTGAGCTAGGAGCTGCAGTAGCTAAATTGAACCATAAAAAATGTCCTGGCATTGACCTCATTGAGAATCAAGTAATTGGAAAATTTTATGAATCCTTCCCTGAGATTTTATTGAACTTATTTAATAAATGCTTGCTAGAAGAGCTTTTCCCTCTTGAATGGAAGATTGCGCTCTTAAAAATCTTGCATAAACCGGGAAAGCCAAAAACAAACCCCAGAGCATACAGGCCAATCTCTTTATTGGCAAATCTTGGCAAATTATTTGAAAGGATGATTGCCCCAAGGATTTTTAAATTATTTACAGAACATAATCTCTCCTCTGATTGCCAGTTTGGATTCAAAAAAGGACGTTCCACTGAGAACGCAATCTCAACCCTGCTGACTTACATTCAGGAGGCAAACAGCAAATATGTTCTTGCTGTTTTTATTGACTTTGAGGGCGCTTTCGATTCCCTTTGGTGGGAGAGTGCTCTCAGGTCACTGCAACTGGCAAAGTGTGATGACTACCTGTTCAGAGTCCTCAGATCTTACTTTAAGGATCGACAAGTTAGAGTATGTGCAAAGCATTTATCATACACGACTACCGTTTCAAGAGGATGCTCTCAGGGTTCAGTCTTGGGACCTCTCTTTTGGAATGCAGTGCTAGACCAGTGGCTCACGAAGGATAGCGATTAGTTCATCAAAGTTGCATATGCAGATGACTTGGTGGTGGCGGTGCAGGGAGGATCAAGACAAATTCTCGAACAAAAAATTCAGTCAGTTTTGAATAATTTAGTGGCATGGGCGGGTTTGAATAAACTAAAGATTTCTGTCACCAAGACCAATTTCATGGTGTTTAAACACCACTTCGATTATGGAAGGCCGCCAAAAGGTAACCCTATATGGTACTCAAATTCCATATGTACAGAACACCAAGTATTTGGGTTTGACTTTAGATGATCGTCTCAGGTTTCATGTACATGTCACTAAAATCAATGAAAAAATCAAAAAGTTCGTAGCTGCAGTTGTTGTAATTTCCCGCAAGGAATGGGGTTTATCCAAAAAAACTCTGGTATTGTACTACAAGACGATATTTCTTCCCATTGTAGATTATGGTGCTGGTATTTGGTTTGCGGCTGCTACCAAGGTTACAACTAAAGCCAAGCTTCTGTCCCTGCAACGTACAATGTTGCTTACAGTTATACGCGCTCCAAGGACAGTGTCGACAAATGCTTTACAGGTTATTGCAGGTACCATCCCCTTGGATTTACACATTATTTTCCGAGGTATTGTATATAACTTAAAGAAGGCAAGGGCATTACAAATATTGAATATCACCTCTAATCCAAATAACAACATAAAGGAGGAAAAACGTAGAATTTGGGGTGAGCTTGTGAATTGCTGGCAGCAACGTTGGGTTTTGAGTGAGTATGGAACCATTACAAGAGGCTTCATTCCAGCCGTAAGCTTTGCAATGGACAGGAGGGTGTCTTCTTGGTTTGCTCCCACCATGACCACGAGTTACTTAATCACTGGACATGGCAGGCGCCTCCGTAGCCAGGTGGGAAGGAGCAGCAGTGCGGAACGAACGCTTCTTGATTAGACCCGGGTTCGATCCCGTCACCGCCAAATACAGAGGATGCGGAAAGGTCAGGGAATGACCACCGCATATTCCCGGAGCAATATGACCTTAGTTGCTAATGCTCCTAAAAACCAAATAACAAACAACAACAAACTGGACATGGCTTAAGGGCCAAACTATTTGAAAGAAGATTAGAACCTGACCCCTACTGTTCGTGCGGTGAGGTTGAATCTTGGAGACATGTCATCCTTGAATGCGGACTGTATACTTCAGACAGGCAGGAATTACTAAATGGGTTACCAAACCTCACGGAGAATAATTTACCTCTCTTGGTTCAGAGGTGGGACATCTTTGCTTTGCTTCAGGAATTCTCGGCCAAAGTTTTTAAAAGAAGACAGGAGTTAAGAAATCTATTGCAGGATACCAATTAAGGGAAGGGCTGCACATTTGACGACAGAACACTTCGTGTAATGTCATCTTTATAGGATGTTTCTTGTTTACAGTGCGAGATGATCTTCTGCTCCTGGATACCCAAATGCAGGCTTGCATTTGTGGATGGACTCTAAAGTGGAGATAATGTTAATCTAACATTAATGTTAATGTTAATGTTTCTAAGTGTTATTGTTAAGTTAATGTCATTCTAAGTGTTATTGTTAAGTTAATGTCATTCTAAGTGTAGGAATTTGCTATTTACATGTAAATAATTGTATAATGTTGCTTTTGTTTCAACAAGTATACATGGTTCTTAGTTGAAATTTTTTTTATTATTTTTTTTATTATTATTATTTATTTATTTTTTTTTTTCCCTGGCCTCCAAGTTTGGGCAGCCTTGGGGGCGGGATTGCTGGCACCTACCAGAATAGCACTACTTCCGGTAGGTGCGGGATTTGTGCATTACAGCACACATAGAGAATGGTTGATCCAGGTGTCAGTTAATCCCTGGTGGCAAAATGGCCTGACATAACGCTCTGTTTTCAGGCCTGTTTTGCAGACGTTCTGAGCTTTCACAGGAGTAAAAGGTGGAGATGGGCTTATGTCTAGGAGCCACCCTTCATATCAGGACACACACAATCGAATGTACAGAAAGACTACAGTATATATAAGAGTATGTATATAAAATCTATATATAAATATTGTATATAAATTGATTAATATATCTTGAGAATGTATATACAGTTGTGTGTTCATAAATAAATAAATAAATAAAAAAATCTAACCCCAGAGCATACTAAAGAAAACAGAGTTGAGCTTTTTACGTGGCTTGCTTCAAACATGAGCGCGAATACAGATACAGTAGTAATGGGGGACCTCAACATGCCGATACCAAAACATCGAGAGGCAAAAAGTGAATTGGATGGTACAATGCAAACCTTAAATATGAAAACACCACCAACAAGTGGACCTCAGTGCCTGGACTTGATTTACTACAACACTTCAGATATAAGGTTGAAGGAGAACATTATGAAATTCGCGTCACATCACCGACCACTCACATTTGAAGCCACATTAAGAAGACAACCAGACATCTGACAATCTGGTTGGCATTCGAAAAGTATAACAAAGGCAATCTTCTCAATAAAATATATTAAAAATGATGTAATTCTAAAACACCTTACCGAATACAACTGGCAAAACCTATACCTTTTGAGCAACGATGCTGTCTTAACAACACTCTCGCAATCACTTTTACATATAGCCCAAGAAGGAGCTTCCAAGGAACTAAAAGTGTAAGATAGGACAAATCCTTGGTTCAGCCCACAATTAAAACTAATTTTCAGAAATAAAAAAAAACTGTACAGGAAATGGAAAAGAAAGGGCATCCAGAGGATCACATCCGGTACAAGCATGAAAGAGCACGTTTCACGAAGGCTAAGAAACAGGCACACCTTAAAATGATTATAACAAAATTAAAAAAGGGCAAAAGAATTGCCAACAAAAAAGCTACATGCGTAAAATGAATGACAAGACCTTTCAGGATTGGGCTGAAGCCAAGTTCGGAACACCCCTCAAGGAAAATGAAGTTAACAGTGAACATAACATTAAGAAAATACAGGATGTAATCAAGAAAATTAAAGACATTATCAGCACTAATCAAATTGTGACTAACAACGAAGAATTGAAGGAAATCAGTATCAGCAGAGACAACTTAAAAAGAGTAATTAACAATCTCACAAATAAAGCTACAATCGGGCCAGACAAATTCACACTTTTTATGATTAAAATCTGTAGCTGTTTCATCATCGATATATTATTACATCTATTTCAGAAAATAGTGGTGGACGAGGATTTCCCGAAGCTGTGGAAAAGCTATTACGTAAAACCTATCCCCAAAATAATAAAAAAAAACCCTAAATCTGTAAAAGACTTCATTTTATTACAGAAATGTTGCAACGGCAGGGACCACAGACGTGGAGGTGGCGTCGCCATCATTTACAAAGACATCCATCACCTTGTGTGTGCACAACTCAGCGACTCCCCTGCATTTCAAGCCATTTCTGCAATTTTTAAAGTTAAAGAAGTGAGAACTCAAGTTGTAGCGGTATATTTACCTCCTGACCATAATCCCGACACAAGTGATGAGCTAACTACCTGGATTATAACCCACCTCAAGCCTCACATGCTCACCTTTGTATTAGGAGACTTCAACATGCCCTCCCCAAGACACGAAGCTGCTATGAAGGACGTCGTACTCTCCTTCTCATCTCTAGGCCTTAGACTAACCCATACGCAACCTACAAGACGACATCAAAACCTCGACCTCTTCTTCCATAACCTTGACCATCTCACTCTCACAACGCCGATTTTTAAGTTTGCGTCAGATCACCTCCCAATTTCTTTTGATAGTGAAAGCCTATGCTCTCCCCGACAACTTGAACATGACCATAAAGAATCCCAACTCAAGATCTTCTCATTAAAATATATGCAACCTCAAATCATCCTACAAAGACTAAAAGCTACAGACTGGAGAAAAATTGCTACTAGCCACCCTGAAAAAACGCTTACCAATTTAGCTAACTTGTTAAAAGACATCGCCTGTGAAGGGGCCTCCAAATCTGTACGCCACTCTCCCAGAACCAAGAACTGGTTTACCAACGACGCAAAACTCGCCTTTATCATGAAACAGAAACTATACAGGAAATGGCAAAGAACACGGGATCAAGCCGACTACCAACTCTATAAAAAACATCGGGCACGCTTCCTACGCATTCGGAGGAAGGCGCAGAACGACTGGATTGCACACAGAATGAAACTTGGGAAAAGAATCTTCACCAACAAGAACTAACAGTCCCCTATGACCACTGACAGCTTCCTCACATGGGCTAACTCGCTCGCAACTAAGCCCCTATCTGCTCCAAACCCCTTTATTCGGGTTAATCCACCAGCTAACCAGACATCACTGGATAAAATAGCCATCACAAAGGAACGCCTTACTGAGGTCATCAATAGTCTTCCCAACAGGTCTACCACTGGCCCGGATGGATTCCCTGTTTTCATGATTAAACCATGCCGTGTATATATCATTGACATCTTGCTTGATGCATTCAATTCCGTCCTCATAACAGGAGTTTACTTTACTATCTGGAACACATATTATGTTTTTCCGGTTCCAAAAAAGTCTAACCCAAAATCGACTAATGACTACAGACCAATTTCCGTAGGATGCACTTTCCTCAAAATCTTGGAAAAAGCCATACTTCCTGCTCTCACCCATCACATGTTCAATCACAAACCTCCATACCTCCATAATGTTCTACCTGGACATTCCACGATCACCAAACTCTTGGACACACTGTTCAGAATTGAAAGTACCTTAAGCAACAAAGAGCAACTGGATATTGAGGCGGCATTAAGGCGGCCTTTGACAATTTGTCCACCCATGCATTATGTACAATACTGTGCAAGTACTTCAAAATCTCTGGCAACATCCTAGTTCTCCTTAGGAAACTCCTTCAGTCCAGGACCCTATGGATCAGAAATCAAAACCATAATCACCACATTCTGTGCTCCAGAGGGCTCCCACAAGGGGGCGTTCTCTCTCTCTCTGCCGCCCTCTTCACGGCATCTTTAGAACCCTTCCTATCAAACCGTACTAATTTTACCACCTACGCAGATGATATTAAGTTCTTCATCATCACAAAATGCCTCCAGTCTATTACTGTGAGCTCCACCCGACAGCTACATGAACTAGAAAACTACATTCATGCGATTGGGCTCTCCATTGGTAAAGAGAAAACTTCACAACTCTCTATCACCAAGAAGAAAAATACCAACGATGTGGTATTTTTAGCGAACTCTCCAGTTAAAAAAGTCACCCAACATAAAGATTTGGGTATCATCTGGGACAAAGACCTCACCTTCATGCCTCACTTTAATGCCACTCGAACGAAAACATATTCGGCTTTATGGGCAGTAAAAAAAGAGATCTCCAACTTCCATAACCCGGACCTTATCAAATACATTCTTCGTTGCATTTTCCCAATTCCATTATATGCCTCGACTATATCGTCCTCAGCACCCTCATCATACCAAGCTAGGTTCCTCTCCCTGGAATTTTTTATTTATTTATTTATTTCTTAAATCAGTTTATTTCCCAAGAAACCTTGGGTCACCCTGGGACGGCTCTGTGCCAGATGGATCTTGAAATGGGTAAATAGGGTTGCCGGGCTAACACCTACAATCTCAATTTTAATACACTTCCTTGGAGGTATCTCCTCATCTCTAGGAACCTTCTTACCCTCTCTCAGCTTCTATCCGGAAAACTGAGGTCACCCGATATATGGGATATCATCGCCAGACCGTCCGACAGGAGAAGATGCCAGTCCAACACCTCCCCATACAGATCGAAGCTGCGTAGCATGTCCTCCCTGGACAACATGTTTCCCCATAACTCCTTCCAAATATTTAATAGATTAGCCATAGACGTTGAGAAACTTTGCAAGGACAGAACCTACAGATCTTCCATTCTTGCAGACATGTATTCCTTAGTCATGCTCTAGGAGGACTCTTTGTGATGCCGCACTATCCACGCTCCGATGTATCCGTATGCACTTATCTCTGTTATAACTTTGTTTTTGTACTTGTTGTAACTTCATGTTTTTGTATCTTCACCAGTGGCTGTTTAAGGCCGTATATTTTGTATCCGTATACAATGCATTTGTCTGTATTTTATGTTTTATCTCTGTATGTAACTCATGTCCTCTAGCTGCATAGCTGTAAAGGGACATTTCTTCGGAAATAAATTGATAATAATAATAATAATAATAATAATAATAATAATAATAATAATAATAATAATAATGTTGCTTTTCTAGATGTGGCAGCCGCATTCGACAACATATCCATTCCAGCTCTAACAGTTATTGTGAGGGATTGCTTCCTCATTACGGGAAATGTTCTCCATTTTTTAACGAACACTCTTCTGCGCAGACAAATCACAATAACAAACGGGAATGTGTGTGTGCTACGTATCAAGTCGATAAAGGAGTTCCACAAGGCGGAGTATTATCCGCCCCATTCTTTGCCATAACCCTCGAACCCTTCTTAGCTCAAAACAGGAAGCAATCCATCACATATGCGGACGATATGAAAATTGTTATTACCTCAGAAGACCAGAAATCTGCCAGCTACTGCAACTAAGTGGCCAACGCCAAAATAAACGAACTACAAAAATACTTCGACTCTATCGGGCTACACCTAAATGAAGACAAGACTGCGCAAATGACTTTCGCAAATAAAATAAATCCAAACAAAATAAGAATATACGCGAACGACATCCTTGTCCAAAAGGTTCAGTCACACCTTGATCTTGGACTCAAGTGGGACGAAGGACTGAACTTCCTTCCGCACTATCCATAGGAAAACATACATGGCGCTCTGGCCAACCAGGCAGGAGCTCACCGGTATTAGAAACCCCAATTTAATGATTCAGTATATTAATAGATGTGTTATCCCTATTCCTCTATACGCGTCACAAATATGGTCTTCAGCTCAGGAATGCACCGAGGCTTTTCTAGGAATAGAATACTGGCTCTTGAGATGGTTGAACAGAATTTCAGCTGTCTTTTACCATCTCAAGAGGTATACTATACTCCAATCTAAAAGTCACTCCTTGGAGACAAACGATCACTACGAAGAATAAGATGACACTTGCTCATATCTTAACGGGAGGGACGGCTGGATTCACTGAAAGCCCGAGAGTGGGTAGTAACACCCTGAGAAAAACAGACGAGCTGCTGGTAAGGAACAGCAACTCAAGCTCCCATTTACACAGTCTGGGAAGATTCTTTCCAGCAAACACTCTAAATCTGTTTAATACTCTAAAAATCAACCCTGGAAAACTCTGCACGAGCAAAACATACAGAAAAGAAGTTCTCGAAAACTGCTACCTGCAGATACAGATGTAAGAAAAAATAAACAGCACTAAGAACCTCCATTGAGTAGCTGACAGGAATCCCGACCTCATCTGGAAACACTGTCCTGGATATGCCTCACCTACTCCACTCCACTCTACTCCCACAGAAGAAACAGACTGCTGAAAACAATAAAAATGAACATTTTACTCTGCGAATATCCGTGCTAATGTAAATATGGTGATGTTATGCTTTAAACGCAGCAGTATAAATTTGTACTCGTTTATTTATTAAGCCGTAAGCAGATTGCAAGTTATTAATGCATCGTATAATTCTGATAAGAAGTCCTACATTTATTGTATAATTTAGTAACGAGTGTTACATTTAATGTAAAATTGCAGTTAATATTATTCTCTGTTGCATAACAGAATGTGTATCTACACCCCACCCCCTAGTCAATGGCTGTAACCGGGTGTCTCCTAGGAGAAATAAAAAATAATAATAATAATATACCATTTTTGCACCTTCATTTCTGGCTTGGAATGCGTTCAGCATCGCGGTTTGCACGGTAAGGAGGCTTGCAATTGTTCATCTGTGAGTTGCAAAATGAATTTGTTTTGGTTGACTCTCGGTAAAGGTAGAGTGGGCGCCCCCACTCTACCTTTACCGACCGACCGTGAATGCCCCACTGCAGCTGCTAAACTTCAATGTGAAAAATTAACCTAACCTTCATTCAAAACCTATCTCGACCTTACCTAAACCTCTAGTGTCAACCCCCATTTTTTTTTTTTTTTAAATTGGCCCTAGCCACTGAAATCTCAGAAATTAGGTGGCAGGGCCTGCCAGTGTAAAGTATTGTAATACTGGTGACCTGGTCTGCCTCCACGGGGCCAAGTGTGGACAACGTTGGGCCTCAGTAGGGGTCCAGCGGCTAAATGACCAGATGAACAACGGTACACGACAGTACACATATGAACAATTCCCACCCACTTTTAAATCTCCGGCCTCAGCAGAGTTCTGTTTCACATGACAAAATGTATACTACGGTAGATGGGGGAAACCCCTGGTGCCGTTTGACACGAATACACTTTACTCTCAATCCATCCCTTCCCCCTAGAGGATGTTAAGAAATCTTTAATTCGAGATTTCTTTTTAACTCTGATCCGTTTTTCTCGAAAAATTGTGGGTGCATCGAAATCGGCAATTCCGATCAGCAGATGGTGAAACGAGGGGGGGTGGGAAGACGATCTGAGAATCTTCTGACGCATACACTAATAAATCGTTTTAATTTGAATTAATATCGAGCACGAAGGCAACTTCTACGAGGTCGAATGTGTTTGATACAACTTGACGACACCTCAGCTAAAATAACTGAATAGATTTAAATCTGAAGTTATAAATAATTTTAAAATTATAATTCAAAATTGTCCAGTTAAATTTCACCTTAATTTAAATTTTAAGTGAAATTAATTGAAATCTTCGAAGCTAATTTAATTTTGAAGATATAATTAAAATAAAAACAACCGTCTGAACTTTAAGTAGAGGCGTTTTGATTTCGTCAAAGCGTCTGTTTCCGAGCCTTCGTTCGTATCCACCCCCCTTCTCTCCATCCCTTCGACGATTTCGCAGTGTGAGGTGTTGGCCTACAGCCAGATTTCTGACAAAAGCGAAATGCTCCAAATTATCTTCGCTCTGCAGTTGCGCATCGTTTCGGTCCGAGAAGAGTTCTCTTTTTGCAAATGCATTTGTCCTAAGGGTTTGGAGGCCGCCTTTTGTGTTTCGAGCTCCTTCTTTAAGCGGGCCCTGCAGGACGTTCCTCTCGATTTCGATCTCAGTCTCGCTACCGAATGAGAAATCTCATCAACGAGATTGCGCTACCTGTTTGATAATTCCGTGTCGGTTGGGACTGATTTCATTTTCTTATTTTACGAAACAAAGGAGTAATTGCAAAGTGGGACCAAAAAGTTATGTAAACCAAAGCGCATGTACGAGCAGGAAAGATGGTGACGTTACTCCCACACGCGACGTCATCCTGACGTCGGTACACATATCTTGCCATCCGGAGCCAAAGCCGGCTATCTCAACTGCCGCATACGACCAAATGCTATAAGATGCTAGAAGTGCCAAAAATATGGTCATTCCCAAACGGATTGTTCAGGAGATGTTGTCTGCCTGAACTTCAGAGAAGCCACATGCGAAAACATCGAATGATTTCAGGCCAATATCAATTGCCTCTCCCTTCCTGAAATGCCTTGAGAAGTGCATCTATAATGATGTAGCACTCGCAATCTTTGCGCATAGGCCGGAACATACTGTGGGGGTGGGGGGGTTTATTGTGGGGCTTGTGTATTATTGTTTTTTTCTTGGTTGCCCTACTTTTCTTTATATTTTAATTATTATAATTTATCCCCTTTTTTATATGTATATCCCCGTAGTCCAATCCTCCCACTTAGCATCTGACTTGTTTGTTCTCAGAAGATTACCTGACTCGTAGGGGACCTTAATTATTTTAAGTATTTCTCCACAGGATTGGCTGAGTTTCGGAATGACAGACTCCAACACTTGAATGTAAAATAAAACAATGTTTATTAACATATCATACAGAAATTAGCAATAGTATTTGGCCAAACTATATTTGGCTGGTGACTTGTTAATTCATTAACCTTTATATGTGTAAATATCTTGTTCAAACTCAATTGTTTCATCATCAGATATTCTATTCTAATACACATTATTATTCATTATGACATGGTGTCTCTTCATGTTCTTTACAGGGACTTCAATAGGTCGTGTCATACACCTTACATAGATTCTTCCCACTCTTCTTCTGAACAGTCTGTATAATAAACCAACTACCAGCCAATGAACTGGCTCACAAAAACTTTCAGAGTTCGTGTCTCAATTTGTAAGAAAATTGCATTTATTCAATCAGACACCCTTTCTGCAATCAGGTCAACAGGAAATATTAATCAATTCAATTTAACATTACCCTTTAGAACAGATAACCCTCTATACCGTTATATATCATTTATTAATTAGCCCCTACTCAAAATCAGAAATACTCTCCACAAATCAACTCATAATAAATCGAAATTTCAACCTTTAATTTCATACATATTATAAAAACCTTTCCCAACCTTAAACAATCCTCAGTTATCTATTATAATCTCTCCTTCCAGCAAGCATTTATATGAGGAGCTTCACTTCAAATTATAGGCTACGTCCGTCTTAAATACCTTACACTTTTATTCATATTTTCATTACTTAAACCTCCCTCCTTAACCATATATGTCTAGTTATCTTAAAGTCCTCTCCTTAATAAATTAAGTACACCTATGTTGGTAAACTCTCTAGCACTTACGTGTTAGGCCTGGAACTTCCCTCTCTGCTCGGCTTCCTTTCATATCGGTCATTCAGGTACTGGAATGCGGGGGCGCTCATTTGGGGATCTCGGTGATTACGGTGTTTCCCTACCGGATACTGTACGGCTGGAATCAATCAGTGTCGCATACTCTTTACAGGTCAGCATTTCTTCTTCCGTGGATAGAGGGGTTTTTGAGTAGGTCAATGGTTCGACCACTCATTCGACTGGCTTTGCCTATATAATTCTCAGGGTGTGATTCTTCCTCACTATGGCTTCCATGTTTACAGGTGAACATTCCTACTGGCTGTCGGGATATGCAGAATTTCTATCACTGCTTCCATCTACCTCAATTCTGCAGCTATCACCCAAACTAGACTGCTGCTCTGCTTTGTATCGTTCTCCAACTCCTTCAAATCATCCTCCAGACCGCTCCGAAAACTTCTTCCGACTCTCACGAAAACTTCTTCCGAATGCCACGAAAACTTTTCCAGAATTTCCCTCTCAAAATTCCCTCTCCTTTCTTCCTGGCCAATAGGAGATCTGCACATCCTTTTTCCTGTGTTCTCATTTGTCTCCTCTCCTCTTCCGTGGGCAGGTCTTCTTTATTCTTTGTGCCCCAACTTCCGTGGACCTCGAACATACCAGAACAATCCAGAAAGAGAAGCGGAAGTTCAGGTCAACTGAGAAGCGTCACAGCTCCTCCCGTGACCTCACGCGCGCACACCTGGTGACGTCGCCCACCTCTAATGGCGTTTCACCGTGAAATTTTTTAAAAGGGCCAGCTTAAGCACTCTTGGCCCTTACTATGGTGCATCTGCCTTTGTCTTAATGGGGGATTTGTCATGGTATATTACTTTCACTGACTCGTCAAAGAACTTCTATACAAACAAGCTACTACTAAACAGAGAGTGACTGGAAGGTATTTTTGAATTCCAGTGTTTCTTAATCCATGTTGTTTGTACCAGAAAACCACTATTCGTACTACAGTTAAATTCTCATAATATTTAACAATTTTTATTAATTAATGTAAGGACGGGTCCTTACAATACCCATTATGCCATGCCTAATAGATCTACTGTAACCTGCCTACAGTCATTATCACAGAAAACACTTTGCGCCTGGAATGACAACGAAGAGCTTCACACCATTTTTCTGGACATGAAATCTGCTTTCTACTCAGTCCAAATCACCCCTTCTTGTTATTCTACGGGATATCCGGAAAGATGCTCGAGATCCTCAATAGTTTGCTATCTAGGAGAATGCTTCACTTCAAAGGCAATGGCATTACAGTCACTAAAAGCGTAGAAGTAGGGATCCCACAAGGTGGTTGTCTCTCAGCCTCGCTATTTGCAGCAATATTCGTTCCACTAATGGATCAAATTCCAGCTTTCCTATCGTATGCTGATGATATTGTTTGCTACTTGCCATGCAAACGCCGTGTTGGTGACTCGCAAGAAAAACAAGCCTCCTCTGAATCTGTAAACAGCTACCTAAATACATTCTGTAAGGATGCTAAATTTTTTGGCCCGTCAGTCAATCCAGAGAAATCGAACTGGAATGAAAATAGGTCTCTGCAAAACGCACAATAAGAAAATAATCAGGGAATAACTCGCAACTTACTTCTGTAATGTGCTCTCATATACGCGGAAGTTTAGTCGGCGGCACCACCCACCAGCCTCAGGAAACTGTGGGGCCTCGAATTCTGGGTGCTGAAGTGGGCCAACGTGTGGTCCACCAGATCTACAAGACATCTAAACTTAAGACACACCAAAATTTATGCCCGACCTTTTAGGCCTTACAGACTTTCACTGTAAACCCCAAACGATGTTTAAAAGAACCTTAACTATATAAAACTACGCTCCCGACTTCTCCAATGCATAGGTAGGTATAGGTATATTTGGGTCTAACGGCTCCTGGGATTTCTCCCATCTCCGCATATGTACACTGTATCGGACAAGCTAGGGATTTAAAAGTATGGGGTCATGTGGTATTTAGCATGTTGTGCCTTTGTTCATCCGGTCTGTTAGCCGCCGGGCCCCTAATGGGACCCGACGTTACCATACCTCGCCACGGGGAGGCCGGCCGGGTGTTACCTATATAGTACTCTGGCAGGTCCTGCCACCTACTTTCCTGGGATTTCAGTGGCTAGAACCTTAAAAAAAAAAAAAAAAAAAAAAGTGCTGCTCGCGGTTAGTTATTAGCGTTTGTTAGAATAATTTAGATGCTTGCGAGGGGCTATACGCTGAAATAATATTTTCTATATGCCTGAATGGGTCGGGCAGGAAATTTTGATGTAGTTAAAATTGGACGCGTAGGGCTGAAAATGCTGTGAAAATCAACAGTAAAGGGGTGTGAAGACTGGAGGGAAGAAAAGGAAGTATGGGGCCGATAGAGAGGATGGCCCCTCGATTGCAGTGGAGCAGGCCCGTGCTCCACCAGAGGGAAGATATTTGGGGAAGGGAAGGAGTGGGGACAAAGCCCCCTCTCCCCACGGGAAGGGAAAGAAAGCACCGTTCAAGAGAGAAACAGTGTACGTTGAGTCATATGACAATCTTGGATGTCCTTTAGCCAGGTGCCCAACAGGGCAAGATGGGGTTCTTCTGGTCTTCTACGGTGTCTTTGAACAAGTTGAGTCAGAGTCTTAGTTGTGTTTCCATTACTCTGGGCCATTGAGGGATGGCTGTTGTCTCGTGATTTGTGAACTTTTGGAATACCTCCACTCAAGGGGAGGGTAGGGTCCGTTGTCTTTTGAACAGATTTTGCGCAAAAAGTGTGAATGCTTTGTAGGTCTCTTCCTCTTGTAGAACGATGTCCTCCTGGTTTCGAAGAAGCGAGTGAATCTTGGTGTATAGTTGACATCTGAGGTCCTCGTATTGGTCGCACTCGTATACCAGGTGCTCCCAGGACTCCTCCTGCCCACAGGAGCACCGCGGAGTAGCTGCGATTCCATAGTCATATAGCCTCTTTCTGAATGAGCCATGTCCGGTCAATAGGTAGGTAGTTTTGAGTCCGGGCGAAAACCAGGCTGGGGAGAGTGGATAAACTTGTCCCACATCCGGTATAAACTTCTTAGTAATGGAGCCTTTGTTAGTGAGGTTCCAGCGATTTTGCCATAGTGATTTCACGTGTTGCAAAATCCGTCTGTTCTCCACGGTTTTAGAGTTTGTTGGGTCTGTGGTGAATCCTATATGAGAGACTATTTTTCCTTTGGAATGTTGGTACAGCAACCCCGAGCACGCAATCTCCAAGTCCAGGGGAAGGCATCCCGCCAGGACCTGGAGCGCGTAGGTGCTCACAGTGCAGCAAGCTCTTGTCATTATGAGCAATATCGATCGGTGTGTCATCTCTAGTTTTTTCTTGTTGACAACTGTGCTAGTCTTTGTGTACCAGGCCCCAGCTGTATAGGCTAGTGCTGGGATAAAAAGTGCCTTATAGAGGATGCCAAGGGCCCTCTTCTTCAGGCCCCAATCTTTCCTAGTGACTCTGGCCAGTAGGCTCGCATATCTTCTTATTTTTGTTCTCAGGTAGCAGAGATGTGGTGTGAAACTAAATTTTCTGTCAAGTATCACTCCGAGGTATTTTATTTCTGTTAGCATCTTTATGGTTTTCCCGTTTATCTTAATCTGCGGTGGTCTTCTAGGGTCAAGGAATCCTTTGAGAAGTATTGAACTTGTTTTTTTCTGAGGAGATAGTAAGGAGATTTGTACTAGCCCAATTTTGCAAGTCGCTAGTGGCCCGGTTTGCTATGGTCTCCAGTCGTGCCCGGCTATCAGCCTGCAGCATCAGAACCAGGTCATCCGCATATGCCTGGGTTTTAACATTTGGAATATCCAAATTAAGGAACTCCTCTAGGACCAGGTTCCACGAGAGCGGCCCCAGGACAGAACCCTGAGGGCAGCCCCTGTGGACCGGCCTAGAAATAGATGCGTATGGAGTGGTAACAGTGATTCGCCTGTTTTCAATGTATGTAATTGTATTGTACTTCTCCAATGTATTTATTTATATATATATATATATATATATATATATATATATATTTAAGTCCTAGCCACTGAAATCTCAGGAAAGTAAGTGGCAGGACCCGCCAGAGTAAAATAGCCTCATTCGGTACACCCGACCAGCCTCCCCGTGGCAGGGTGTGGAAACGTCAGGTCCCACTAGGGGCCCGGCGGCTAATAGGCCGGATGAATAAAGGACACAACACGCCATATAGCTCATGGACCATGCATATTTTTTAAAACAATCTCAGGCTTGCCTGAAACATAGAAAATACGCGGAGATGGGGGAAACCCCAGGAGCCGTTAGTCCCCCAACACACCTTACACCTTACCTTACCTTACTACATCTAAACCTGCGTTCTGCTCCAACCTGCAATACATGCCCACAGTCCGTAAGCTCATAGAGCCCACGTGCTAAAAATAAATGCAAATAAAGGCGTGAACTCCCAAATGTAAATCTGGACACTCTCAATTCGCTCGACATCGACCTGTAGTCTATAGACAAGACATATCGCAATGGCATCTTGGCCTATCTTTCTGTTTGTCAAGGGCAGTTATGTAAGAGCCGGTCTTAGCTAACCGATGTCATTTCATGTTCTGTTCAACTTGTAGTCCTTTTTCGTTTTAATTACTATTTCATTATTACATTTTAATTAATATGTTTCTTTTTTATTTATTTAATATTATTATTTATTTAATATTATTAATAATTTTTTTTATAAAAAAATCAGTTGTGTAAGCAACGTATTGTAAGATTCCTTTGGCTATCTCTGTAAGGAATCATTATTGTATACAATTAATGTCATAATAGAGCAAGCTTATCTGCGAAAAGATCTAAACCTCCCAAGGACTTCCTAATTCATTTCACAAATATACGTGGTCTCAATTCTAATCTCAACGATGCCCATTTCCACTTGCAGTCTTCCAAACCCCATGTACTTTTTCTGACTGAATCTCAGTTATCAGTTGATTCAACCTGCTCATCTCAGATGTCCAAATTATTTGCTGTATGATTCCTTTCGCCTCAAAGGTGGTACTTGTGCATATGTCCGTTCTGATATTCCCTGTTAGAGACTTGGCAATTTGGAATCTCCTCTCTTTGATCTTCTCTTGCTTAAAATCTCTCTACCTCATTGTGTAAAATTCATCTATTGTCTCTACCGTTCTCCCAACTCCACTAATCACTTGGAGCTCTTTGACTTCCTCTCTCTGCAACTTGACTTTCTCCAGTCCAACTTTCCTAACAGTGAGGTAATTTTCCTTGGTGATTTTAACGTTCACAACTCCAGGTGGCTTCCGTTTTCTAGTCACACCGACCCAGCAGGTCGAGATGCTGAGGCTCTTGCAATTACTAATGACCTAGCACAGATTGTTCATTTACCTACAAGAATACCGGACAATCCTAATCATACAGCCAATACGCTTGATCTTTTTCTCACAAACAACCCTTCTAAGTACAAGGTTGAAGTGAGAGGTCCTTTAAGCACTTCAGATCACAACTTGGTGATTGCCTCTTCTCCAATGGAACCTTTATCTCACGGCTATTCCCAACCTCGTTTTGTTTGGCATTACAAGAATGCAAAATGGGATGACCTGCGAGACTTCTTTTCTTCTTTTCCTTGGTCTGATTACTGTTTCAAAACTTCTGATGACAACGTTTGCTCAGATCGTGTCAGCGAAATTATTCTTGCAGGAATGGAATCCTTTATCCCACACTCCACTTTAAAATCTCGTCCTTTATCTAAACCTTGGTTTTCCAATAAATGTGCTAAGGCTGTCCAAGAGAAGAACGTTGCATATCGTAATTGGCTTGTTTCTAATTCTTCAGTTTCATTTTCTGCCTACACCAAAGCTCGCAACAATTGTAAAGCAGTTATTAATCAATCCAAACTAGAGTTTGAACAGGCTAAGAGTAGAAAACTTGCTTTTTGCCCTAATGGTAGCCGAGCATTCTGGTCTCTTGCCAAAGCTATTGGCCGCAACTTTTGCCCATCTCTGCTCCCACCTCTGTCCAAACCAGATGGTTCTGTTGTCACTTCAGCCAAGGATAAAGCTGACCTGCTAGCATCCCATTTTTCTTTGAGCTCATGTATTAATGATCTTGGTAAAACACCTCCCACCATTCCTAACACGCCCCATTCAATGCCTCCTGTGGTCTTCCGTCAAAAGGATATCAGAAGGATTTTGATGAATCTTGATGCTAAGAAAGCTCCAGGTCCTGATGGTATTTCTCCACTTGTTCTCAAAACCTGTGCTCCTGAACTTACTCCTATTCTTTGCCGCCTTTTTTCACTTTCTTATTCCAAAGGTGTTTTTCCTTCTGCTTGGAAATTTGCTCATATCCAGCCAGTTCCTAAAAAGTGTGACAAATCCCTCCCATCCAATTATCGTCCCATTGCAATTACTTCTACTCTTTCTAAAGTAATGGAGAAATCAATTAACCGCCAACTCTTAAACTACCTAGAAACCTTCCGTCTGATCAACGATCGCCAGTATGGATTCCGTCAGTGTCGATCCACTGGTGATATTCTGGCTTATGTTACCCATTTATGGACTAATTCAATGGAAAGGTTCGGTGAAACACAAGTAGTTGCTCTTGACATCTCAAAGGCTTTTGATCGTGTTTGGCATAAAGGTCTTCTAAACAAGCTTCCATCTTATGGTTTGCCAACTGTTTTTAGTAATTGGTTATCCAGTTTTCTCTCTGATCGCTCACTGAGGGTGATGGTAGATGGCTCTCTGTCTTCTAACGTCTCCACTAATGCCGGTGTCCCCCAAGGTTCAGTTCTTTCCCCCACTCTTTTCCTCTTGTATATCAATGACCTTCCATTGACTGGAAATCCTATCCACAGTTTTGCCGATGATAGCACATTGCATTCAACTTTCCATTTTGAGAAACCTTGTCCAGCTCAATCAGCTTCAAGTTCTCGACAATCTGCTGCCAATTCCTTAAATGCCGATCTTCAGGTATTTCTCCAGTGGGGCAAAGACAACTTTGTTGATTTCAACCCTTCTAAAACTCAATCTTCTCTTATATCTCGCAAAAAGGATTCTTCTGCTCCTATGCTTATCTTTAGTGACACTCCGATTTCTAGGCAAAATGATATATCTCTTTTGGGGATTATCCTGACTTCTAATCTCTCTTTGCACAAGCACATTTCAAATATTGCTTCCTCTGCATCTAAAAAACTTGGTTTTCTCTTTCGCTCTCGGCGTTACTTTTCTTCCAAACAGCTGCTCACTCTGTATAAATCGCAAATCCGCCCTGCCATGGAATATTGTTCCCACAACTGGGGTGGTGCCCCCAAAACCTCTCTCAGGCTTCTTGATTCCATTCAGAAGAGGGCAGTTAGGTTAATTAATGATTCATCTCTAACAGAGTCTCTCCACTCTCTGTCTCATAGACGTACTGTTTCTGCTGCATGCCTCTTCTACAGATACTTCCATGGGCACTTTTCTTCTGAATTGGCTTCTATAATTCCCGCTCTCTCTTTCAAAACAGTCCGAACACGTGCCGCCACCAGCCAACATCCATTTACTGTCCAACTTCAAACCCACAGAACCAACTTTTCATCTTCCTCGTTTATTCATTCAACTGCCGTTTTCTGGAACAACCTTCCTTCATACGTATTTCCTGAAAATTACAATCTACAGAAGTTCAAGTCCAATATCAACAAATATCTTCTTTCGTCTTCTCAACTTCCAACCCAAACACGGTACTAAGTACTATAGGTTATAATACCTCTCGTGTTTGGGGTTCTCATAAAAAAAAAAAAAAAATGTCAATAAAGAATCTCATCAATCTAAAGCGTACACGCAAACTGACTGTTGAGCTAAAACACCGAACTGTCAAAACTGTGAAAACCCGACATCCGGCTTCAGGTTTTCCAAACATGTCTTTGGCAGATTTGGCTCGAAGTATGTTCACGTCGTCCTCAGAAAGATCCTCGAAGGAACAGAAAGTGGTAGACAGAGCCAACAATACTCCTGTTACAATTTCACCCACTGCATCTCACACATTGACAGAAGTCATAAAACTGAAAACATCTGCTTCAACTAAGAGGACAGACAATTACTTCAATGGACATGGATATCGAAAATAATGCGAGACTCAAAGGAACGAGTCCAAGGTCTTCACGCAGAAAATGATGTGGACACTGGACCCTAACCTTTCCATGAAAGGAAAAAAAAAAGATTACGTTCCATGACGCACTAAACCGTTAGGGCTTAAAAAGTAGAGGACGCCATCCTCATCTAGATCAGGGATTCTCAACGGGGACGAAAATTGGTTTTTTGGAGAAGAAAAAATAATGGGATTACAATGGTTTGTGGCCCTTCAAAGTTCACCCCTACCTGACGACATCTATTCCTTAATATTTAGTTTCTCTCATTGAGTTTGCTTTTCACCCAAGACAACTGATTTTTAACATATATATTAAATTAGGAGTGAGTGAGAAATTTTGATAAAAGGAAGATAGTGGGCGCGTGGTTTAATTGAACCACATTTGCTTTTCATAGGCATTAAATGCCAAAGTGCTTTCAGAGGTAATGTCTCCACGATCCTTGACATTTACGCCTTTCCGACAGCTGCGACCTTGGCGGTGGTGTGGTTGGCTTGGTTTATTTATTTATTTTGTTTGATCGGTCAATATATGAGGCATGGATGGGACGAGAAAATGTTTCAGTATTGTTTCTGTTGTGGCGGGTATTGGTAACGTCGGGTTTCACTAGGGGGGGGCGGCGGCTAACAGGCCGGACGAACAATCGGCACAACAAACTACATAGTGCATATCTCACACGCTTTTAAATCTCAGGCTTGTCCGATACAGAGAACATACGCGGAGATGGGAGAAATCCCATCAGACCCCGAACATACCTAATACCTATTGTTTCTACTTTCTAAGCGACAATTAGGATTGATTCTCATTGTTTCCACGTGGAAGTTGTTTATTTTTGATGCACGGTGCTTTTGAGAGTTTCATGGGCTATGGTAGTTAAATAAAAATAGTTTGTATTTTATTATTTAATTCTTTGCAGTAATTCAACCCATCATCAATTACGTTAAGTGCTGAAAAGAAAGTGTCGACAGTATCTGGATGAATATCTATGGTTTTTGAAAACTTATTCGAATCAAGACAGCCTATTTGTCTTATGTGTAATAGTTCTTTTTCAAATGGGGTTATGAAACGATCAAGACTTTTAGATCACTTAAAAAGGAAACATCCTGAAAAAGTTGGAAAACATATTTTTATTTTTAACATATAATATACACAACAGACATTCGCCCAGTTAAAGTGTATATCGAATATTTAAAAATATCGAATATTTTTAAAATTTAAAACTGAATTTTGAGCAGTGTAACACGGTTACTTCCTTATTTAAGAAGACCACAAAAACAAACGACAGCGAAATGATTGCGTCTTATAATTTGCTGAAAACATTGCGAAAACTGGTAGTGCTCATACAGTTGCTGAGACTGTTATGCGACCCGCATTACAGACTAATTTCAGCAGTGATCCATCAAAATCCTTCGAGCAATTGAAAAGCATTACCATTGAGCAACGATTCAATTCGAAGACGAATCGATGAGATGTCAGTTAACAGCGAAGACCAACTAATCGACAAACTGAAAACGAGGAAATTTTCTATTCAGATTGATGAATCCACAGTTACTGACAATTAAGTGCTTCTATTATTACTGTATTATTATTATTATTATTATTATCAATTTATTTCTCTGTTGAAGAGACACCCCTGGGACAGCCATTGGCTAGATGGGTGAGAGTTACATTCTAAGGTGTGAAGCGGACCCATGAACAAAAGGTTACAAAGTTCGTGTGACGTACACCCTGAAAGGCTGAATACAGAATTCTGGAATACGTGAGTAATTATGATTTTATAAGAGGATATTTACATTTTTGGCATCTTTGAACATCATAGAATATTTAAAATTTTGACATCATCTTAAGTTGGCATCTAGAGTACCGAGAATATATAGTTTTTTGAGCCGAGTGGCTGTGCACTAATTACAGGAGATGATAGGATTCAGCAAAGACTTGCAATCTGTAGGCTTTCTCATTACAGAGCTTTCTCGGTTCAATTCTTACTTGATTGAAGAGTTCTGTTGTGTTTTCTGGAAAAAAAGTGACTTAGGCTGTCCAGGTAGTTGCTTTGAAGAGGATGTCTTGTGTCAACATTCTTGGTGGGTTCTCGACGAGAGTGAAACAAGCCGTCAATACTGAGAGCGTCTAATCTTCCTGTTAGCAGTTGGGCTAATGTGAAAATGTTTCTTGCGTTGATTGTCTGTTTCCAGGGAGGAATGCTGAGATTGGAAAGTAGGATGGCTCTAGAGATAGTAAATGGGTGGTTCGAGATTCTGTTCAGATATCTCAAGAGCCAGTATTCAAAACTAAGGAAAGCTTTCAGGTTGCTAGGTGGGGCAGAGGACCAAATCTGTGACGCATACAATGGGATGGGAAGTATATATTTCAAGATACACTTTTTGACAAGATCTTGTTTCTAATGCCCATTAACTCCTGTTTGGCAGCCCAGAGCGCTGCATATGTTTTAGCTTTGGTGTAATCAAAGTGTTCGGAGAATGTTAGTCCCTTATCCCATTTTAGGCCAAGGTCTACGTGCGATTTAACCTTTGGGACTTCGCATCCGCTTACCAGCATAAAGATATTGTTCCTGTTCTTCTTTGTCATCTGGGCGGATTTGCTTGGGTTTAATCGTAGTCCAATACAATCGAGGTAATGCTCCAATTCATTTATTGTGTTATTGGCTTGTTGATTTGTTTGTTTAACTTGTTGTAGATCTTTAAATTTGACGAAGAATTTCAAGTCATCAGCATATGCAATAAAGTTGTCTTTATGGGATGCAAAAAATGGTTCCTGAGCTGCGGCAAATAACAGTGAGGAGAGAATGCCTCCCTGTGGCACTCCCTGCGAAATGGAATAATGGGCAATAAAATAGTCATTAAGGATTATGTGGCGTCTTTCCTTCAGAATGTTACATAAAATTTTCAGGCCTTGTATTATGAAGCAGAATGATAAAATTTGTTCCAGAGCCGTTATCGAGATATTATCAGGAGCTGCGGATATGTCTAGGAAGATAATATCGAGCTGTTCCTTATTGTTGAGAGCTTTCTGCATCCGGAAAAGGGTCTCAAGGAGATTTGTGACGGTTGATCTTCCAGATAAGATGGAATGTAGGCGCAGAGGACGATGCCCGAGGCAGTGTTGGGTGAGGGCTGAGAGAAGGGTCTTCTCAAAAATTTTCAAGATGGTGCAACTTACGGCTATGGGTCTATAATCTTTGGCGTCTTTTGGTTTCTTTATTTTGCGAATGGGCCTGACTATGTAGCTGTTCCATATACAGGATAGGGTACCTTTTTGAATGATTTGATTGAAAGTGCGATGCAAAACCTCAATAATGTAAGGGCTGCTGATTTTTGCCATGAAAAGAGAGAAGTTATCAGGAGCAACAGTTACTTTATTAGGAAGTTCATTTATGGCTTTCATGAGGTTTTCTTTGGTAATTCTGACGGTTGTTAGAGGTGTCTTTCTTAGTAAGTTTGAAACGGATTCTTCTTTTTATACGATTCGGTGAAGGAGATCAGTTATCTGCTCCAATATCTAGATCTGAAATCATTATGCCCAACTGAGCAGGGCAAGGGAGCCCTGCCCAGTTCGCCATAGCGGCAATTTGCAGTGCCCTCCAGCAAGTGCAGTCTGATGATGACTCGTTGGTGGGGCTTGGTCCTTTTCTAGGTGTGTGGGTTCATCCTGGGAGCGACGACATCCTGGCTGGAGTCACTCCCATTGGTTCCTAGGTCGATGCTGTTTCATTTATTCTGCTGCATATTACGCCGTTTGTCCTTAGTATTTTGCGATCTTTTCCTCTGTGTTGATGTTTTATCAGTTTGCCTTTATTTGTTATTTGTGGTCATCTATTCGTTGTGGATGGCTATTTCTGTTCGTCGTCTATTGAAGACGTCAAGTGCAAATCGGCTGAGGGCTTTGTATTCATCTTCTGAATCCAGTAGATGGTACTCTTGATTTTTCGGCAAGTATTGAATCTCAGTTATAAGTCTACTTCTGTGTTCTTCGTAGCATTCACAGTCGTGCATAATATGCTGCCAGGTTTCAGGTTCTCCACAGGTGCATGTGGACTCTTCTATTATTCCAAGTGCGTTCAGTTTTGCTTTAAATGGGCCGTGGCCCGTTGGGAGGAAGGTTGTATTTCGCCCAGGATAGAACCACGAGGGGGCTTTTGGATACATTTTTGTGACTATCGGTATGAAGCTTCTTGAACTTGACCCTTTGGCGACATCTCCCATCTGTGCTGCCAAATCTTCAACATGTGAGCTACTATTCGTTGTTTCTCTACCGTCCGGCTGTTGATTGGGTCCATGGTAAAGTCATAGATGGAGGCAGGTATATCCTTGGAGTAAATACATAAGTCCACATCTAGCCACCTCGGAAGGGCTCCTGCCAGGACCTGCAGAGCGTGGGTGCTCACCGTTTTGCATGCCCTAATTATAGTTAGAAGTATGTTTCTTTGGATAGTGTCTCGCAGTCTTCTGTTGACCGCGGTTCAGGCCTTCCTGAACCAGATTGGCAATCCGTAGGTGATTGCTGGGATGAATATTGTTTTATAATACAGGGACAGGGTCTTCCTGTTGCGTCCCCAGTCCCTGCGAGATACTCTTGCTACAAGTGCTGCATAGTTCCTTAGTTTCTCTCTCAAGTAGGTGAGGTGAGGTGTAGAGGACAGGCTTCCATCCAGGATAATACCTAGATACTTCATTTGCTTTGCTAGTTTAATGGTGGATCCCGCTATCTTTATTTGCGGTGGTCGTCAGATGTTTGGAGAGCCTTTTAGTAATACTGAGTTTGTCTTGGTTGGTGAAATCATTAACATATGTGTTTTTTCGCCCAATTCTGTAAGGTTTGTAGTGCTTGGTTTGCCTCTGTTTCAAGTCCCGTTCTGGAGTCCACTTCCACCATTCAAATGAGATCAGCAAATGCCTGACTGGCCACATTTCCCAGGTCCAAAGCCAAGAAGTCATCAAAAACTATGTTCCATATTAGTGGCCCCAGGACAGATCCCTGTGGGGAACTCCTTCCGATGCTTTTAACAACTCTTCGGAAAGTTGTGACGACCTCAATTTTCCTATCCGACAGATATGCCCGGACACTGTTTTACAAGTTTTCTGGGAGTCCTGCTTTTCGGAGTCTGCCAAGGATGCTGGGCCACCAGACGGTGTCGAAGGCCCCAGCAAAATCCACTGCTATTACCAGAAAATACGTCTTGTTACTTCGGGTTGCCTTAGTTATGAGGTTTTGGACTGCTTCAATGGTCGAGAAGTACGGTTTGAATCCATATTGCCTGGGTGATTCCAGGTTGGCGGTTTTGTAATGGTTCATGATCCTTTTGTGGAGCAGCCTTTCATAGAGTTTGCTTAGCGTAGAGAGTAGGGTTATGGGGCGATATGAGGCCGGTTGGTCCGGAGGTTTTGTTGGGTTTTTAAGATACGTTTTAGGTGTGCAGTCTTCAACTTGTCGAGAATTTCCCAGTTTCCAGGCATCGGCTGAGGAGATTAAGTATCAGGTTCGGTATATATTCCACGGATTTTTTGACCATCTCTGGCTCTATGAGATCCGGGCCGGGACATTTCCTGTTGCGCATTTGCAAGGCCGCACCCTGAAATTCATCGACTCTGAAGGGCGGTTCTATACGTTTGGTTTGCCTAGCATATTACCTTTTCTTGTTCATTACGGTTATCTGGTGGTTCATGGATGATAGCACTACGGATATTGGTAATCCATTCCTCCCACGTTTTAGTCAGGCTTCCATTGGGCATCCTCGTTACAGTGGATGCTTCTCCCCTGGGGAGCTTGTTTGTGGTGATTTCATACACTATGCCCCAGGGGTTCTCGTCCCCTGTCTTGGAGACCAGGTTTTCCCAGGAGGCTCGCTTGTTCTTTTTGATTTTTTCTGTATAGGTGTTTAGCACCTCTTTGTATTGTTGCCGTAGCACTGCTACCTCTGTTGGTGGCCATGTACTCCGTGCTCTTTTGAATTCCTTCCGTTTTGTCTGGACCTCTTTCTCAATCTTTGCAATTCTGGAGTCCACTAGGGCATGTCCCCGACTGAGGGGGTTTTCCTCTTCATCGCTGTCTCTGCTGCTTCAGTTATGATACTGGTGATTTTCTGGATTATTGCTGCACGAATTGCTGGATTATTTCTGCACGAATGGATGAAGAGATCCTACTACTATTATCCTTCATTATATTTTCGAAGGCCACACGCAGTAGGAGTGTCTGCTCTGGCACAGTTCCCTGTGGGAGTGCCGGGTCTAGGATGGTTCCCTCTGGCATTTTATGCTGTTCTTCAAGTCCTCCCATCTGATCGCTTGGTTGCTTGGCCTAACTTGTACTCCGGGTTTTCCGATCAAATTTCGGTAACGTCGATTTTGTATTTTTCCTCTTCGTGACCGATTTTGGATCCTTGGTCTCCTCTGTTCTTTCGGTTGAGTTTGGTTGTGTCCCTTGTATTGGTGGCGTGACCTCAATTGTGCTTGGAGCACCAAGCTCTGTCTCTTCCATTCCATTCTCCGTTTCCCTCCGATTTCGGATTTGTGGGGCTCTCTGGTTTAGCGGGATGCAAGCTATACGGTGTAAAGTCCTCCACAACAGCTGCAGGATGCATGCGATGAAGCACAAGTTCGTGCGTCAATTTGGGGCAAGAAACGGGAGGAGTTGAAAGTCAGTCGCGGAAAATTTGAATAAGTGGGGGGGGACACAGAAAACATGATAGAATCAGTTGTAGCACAGTAGACGCTCCGAGGAAGACAATACAGATCTTCTTTTTGCCGTCGGTCAGCAAGGGAGAAAGGTAAGTGAGAGAAAACCTGGTGAGAATTTCAAGGTCAGCAGAGCTGCCGGAATGTTCAAGCGCACTCAAGTCACAAGGAGATCTATCCACTGTCAGCACACAAGGGGAAAACCCACCCCCAGTCAAGGTCGCCTAGATACTTTCGTGGCGGCCAAGATAGAGTGACCCCTCTCTCCAATGCTAAGTCTATGGCGGCGTGGTGACCCGGCCCACAGACAATAGCGCTGGATAAATAACGAAAATATCCCAGCGGAGAACCCAAAAATGAAAAATAAACTTCTCCAGGGTGCTTGAGCTTCCTGACGGAGACCAAAAAAAAAAAAATAAATAAATAAATAAAATAAAAAATAAAAATAATAAAAATAAACAACATGAGCTACATAGTGTGCATAGTGTTAGGGTCGGGCGCCACCTGTGGTTTCCCACATCTGCGCCATATGTATACTGTGAAGAAATACAGAACACTGTAAATGCCAGAAAAAGTGTAGTGTGTTGAATGTGTAGTTTTGTGTTGGGTTCTGTTGTGTGTACTGGCATTTGGCCGCAGGGCCCCTGGTGGAACCCCACGTTGCCCGCACACACCACTAGGAGGTAGCCAGGCTGCCCATTATTCTCTGGCAGGTCTCCGTCAGGGTCGCCTGAGCTTCCTGAACGGAGACCAATTAAAAAAAAAAATAATAATAATAAAAAAATAATAATAAAAAAAATAAAAAAATAAAAAATAATAAAATAATAATAATAAACAAAAAAAATAAAAAATAATAAAAAAAATAAATAAAAAAATAAAATAAAAAAAATAATAATAACAAATAAATAAATAAAAAAACCGATGATAATAAAAATAATAAAATAAATAAACAAAATAAATAAATAAATAAAGTAAAAAAAAATAAATAAAATAAAAAAAATAAATAAAATAAAAAAAATAAAAAATAAGTAAATAAATAATAAAAATAAATAAAAAATAAGGTAGAGTGCGGCAGTACAGGGTGTACGGAAGAAGATGGCGGATGAAAGTAAGAGTAAGGGGATGTAGGTAAGGGCATCCCGTAAATTGACAGTGGAGCATATGCCCCACCAGGAGAAAAGGGGGAGGGGATAACTCCAGAAGGGTAGAAAAACCACTCAGCGAGAATGCTGAGTGTGACTTATATTTTGCAGTGGAGTGGTCAAGACCACTGGAGCCTACCAAACCATATGAAAAGTTAGCAGGTAATCCTTCTTTGGATGTTCCAGGGTTAGCAAGTCGATGCTGGTAAAACAGTCAAGTACAGATTTTTACTTCAAGTTTGAGTAAGTCCTTTACAGGTTTCTATTCCTGGCTTGAGTTGGTTGTAGAGTCCTGCGCCTAGAAAAGAGGTTCTGTGCGTACTCAGTTAATGATTTATAATATTGTTCTTCAGAAATTAGCAGGTGCTCCTGTCCTTGAGGTATGTGTTGTAGCCTGGTGTACAGTGTTCCTCGAAGATCGTTATAAATTGGGCAGTTATAAAGAAGATGGTCCCAATCTTCAATTTCTCCACATGTACAGTAGGGATTATTGATGATTCCCAAGGTAGTCTACTTATGATTTATAGAGCCGTGTCCAGTTATAATATATGTACAGTAGAGGCCAGGAGAGAACCAAGGCGGCGACTTTGGATAAACTAGTTTGACATCCGGGTTGAATTTCTTAGTTATCAGGCCCTTGTCCGTCTCCTACCATATTGTCTGCCAGATTTGTAGTAGCATGGCAGCTAGTTTTTTCTTTTCTTGCTTGCAGTCAGTGCGGGTGTCGATGGTATGTCCAAAGATGGTAGCTGGGATTCCCCGCGACAGGCAGTAGTGCAATCCTCGACGGATAACCTCCAAGTCAAGGGGGAGGACACCTGCAAGAACCTGTAGGGCCGGAGAACTTACTGTGCAACAGGCCCTTGTAATGGCAAGCAGTATACTTCGCTGAATTGTTTCCAGTTTGCATTTATTGCGAACAATTATTGCTCTATGGTACCAACTCCAGGATCCGTATGTAATAACAGGGAGGAATATAGCGTTATACAGGAGTTTGAGTGTTCTCCGGTTCAGACCCCAGTCACACCTGCTTACTCGGACGATTAAGGCTGCATAATTTCTGATTCTAACTTGAAGGTATGAGAGGTGCGGGAAGAAGGAGAGCTTTGAATCCAGGATGATACCCAGGTGTTTTAGGGAAGTTACCAGCTTGATGGTTTTTCCTTGTACCTTGATCTGAGGTGGCCTTGATATTTGTAGGGTGCCTTTGAGAAGTATGGATTGTGTCTTCTGTGGAGAAATCCGGAGCTTGTGTAGAGTTGCCCAGTCCTGTAAGATCTGTAGTGCCTGATTTCCAGCGGCCTCGAGAGCTGCTCTGGTGTCCGCTGCGATGGAGATGGTAATATCATCTGCGAATGCTTGGATAGTAACAGGGCCCAGATCCAGACCAAGTAACTCATCAAGGACGATGTTCCAGAGGAACGGGCCGAGGACTGAACCCTGTGGGCAGCCTCTGTAGATGAATTTGGTGAGCTTCTGGTATGGTGAGGAGATGGTGATCTTTCTGTTGGAAAGGTAACTTTCTATACACCTGTATAAGTTGGCTGGTATGCGTGCCAATCTTAGCCTGCGAAGAATGCTTGGCCACCAGAGCATGTCAAAGGCCCCGGCAAAGTCAATGGTTATGAGGAGAAAGTACTTGTAATTAGTGTTGGCTGCAGCTTGGGTTATTTGGTAGAGAGCATCCTCTGTGCAGCGTCCTGGGCGAAATCCATACTGTGAATTGGATTGTAGGGCAGCTTCTGTGTAGTGTGTTAGGAGTCTGGTATGGAGGAGGCGTTCAAGTAGTTTGCTCAATGTGGAGAAGAGGGCAATGGGTCGGTATGAGTTAGGCTGTTCTGGAGGCTTCGATGGATTTTTCAGTATTAACTTTAATTCAGCTATTTTCCAGCTTTCTAGGAAGGATCCCTGGGTTAGTCATTTATTGAACAGGTTAAGCAGAAATTGGGGATTTATCTGGGCGACCTTTTTTAGTATTTCTGGTTCAATGCGATCTAGTCCTGGGGATTTTTTATCCTTCATTTTGCCAAGGGCTTGCTGCAGTTCTTCAGTGTTAAATTCTTCCTCCACAGAGTCAATGTGGTAATTGTCATTATCTAGACAAATTTGCTGCTGTTGAACATGAGCTACATTGAAGGGCATCTGAAAATTTAAATAAACAACATTGAACCGTGGATGACACACAACGGGTTCAGATTATTTCACCAGAAATCTACGCCGTACCTTTCTGCAACAATGCACAGGATACACCCTGAACCTGAGCTACACTTAGCCAACCGTCCTTTACCTGTAATGAACAGTATTCGTGTCTTGGGTCTCATTTCTGACAACGAGCTGGGCTTTCAATATCATCTTAGACATCTACGGATGCCTCAGTACATGGTGCTGCCTCCATCCAACGCTTTGCTCTTAGGAACACAGTAGATGCATATTGAACATCCGCGATTCAATGTGTACATTGAGCTAACGAGCCTCTACTCAGCGTCCAATGGTGTTACTCAGTGAAATTAAAACCCATTTTATTTGGCCATTACTACAAGATCGAGTTATTGAATTCAGTGCTCCGTTAAAATATTCAAATATCAAAGTAAACCTAAAAGGATTATACACGAATTACATATTGACAGAGAGCTTATGATGACCGGAATCTGGATATAGAATCTGGATAGAGTCGGCTAAAGGAATCCTGGACAGGTAATATGTTAATATTTAATTTTTAGGCATGTGTGCTTCGGTGTTTTGTTGAAATGAACAGTCAGTCTATTGTTGACTCAGCAGCGGAATGCAGCAATAGTCGCTTGTAAGACGATACGGTGCTTACAAGGTCAAGGACTACGTCACGTGGCGACAAAGTTAGGGATTAAACCCTCCCCACCCCGACTGAACTTTGCTTCTTTTATTCTCAAAGGCAATAAGTTGCTTTGCTGTGAGATATTTTAGGAATCTGTGGCCTTTTGTGTGCCTTAAGAGACAGACTTTAGCTGGAAGACATCTGAAGCGGATATAATTAAACTGCATTTAGTTCGTGTGTTTTCTTTAACCCACTTAAACCTACACATGGATGACAAACAACTTCCTAATACTGAGGAGTTTCTTCCGCCAGTATCTACGGCTGAAAGTTCTGGGTTATTAAATCCACAAGTTGCCCTCGAGGGATCGGATGATTCTGAGTCTTCGCAAGATGAAACTTTTCGTCGGAAATCTCTTTCCACTGAGCAGATGGAATTGGATGGCTCATTGCAGGACTCTGCAACGCAAAAAACACTGGCTAAAAATATACAATCAGAGTTGAATAGTGATATCGCAAAGGGGGAGCCAACGAATGACAAGTTGGATACAGGCGCCGAAGATGAATTGAACTTACAAACAAAGCTAAATGAAATGGACGCACCTGTCATTCTGGGTACCATATCGAAACTGCATAATGATTTTTCTGGGTTTCTCTCCCAAGAGGCAAACAAGATTACTAAAACAGCTGGAAACATCCTAAGAGAAAAGTGGCATAATTTGGAAACCGTGACAATGTCACTTCTCATTGAAAACGAAAAACTAAAGGCGCTTAATCAGGAGGTACAAAACAGAACAGATCTCCTTGATAGAATTATAAATACCTGCCCGGCATTCGTGATGAATTCAGATACGGCCAGAGAAGAGAAATCAAAGGATCTGATGGGATCCGAGGTTATTGATTCTCAGCTGATAAGGGAGCCACACTTGTCATGTCCAGAACCTAATCATTCTGAGTTACTACCTGCTTCTCCTGTTCCTGGATCATATGCAGACACTGTTCGAATATCGGTACAAAAGACTGGACAACCGAAAGTTAAAACTGATAATGTTATTATTCTTCGAGCTTCAGACACCAGTGGGTGCAAAACAAGTGGCGATGTTAAAAATCTCGTTACTAAGACCCTCAAGTCTGATCTTAAGACTGTTAAAATTAAGTCCCTACGCATGATACGAAATAAAGGAGTTATTGTAGAAACTGCTACCAAGACAGACTTGGAAAATTTATCTGCTTCAGAGTCTCTTACTTCGGCTGGCGTCTCTCTCGGTCGCCCTCGCATGAAAAACCCCTCTTTGCTTCTTTACGACATTCCAAAAGATTTAACTAAAGAAGAAATAATCGAAAATCTTCATGTGAAAAACTTGGCTGACTTTGGATTTTCCTTAGAGGAATGTAAACAGGAAATTGCTCTCAGATTTACTACACGTGCAAGATCGTCGTCACTTGTGAATTGGGTAATAAGCTTCCCGCCAAGAATGTACAAACACCTTCTGTCCCAAGAAAGGATTTTCTTATCTTGGAGTTCTCACAAATTCCGTCGGTTTACAATTGTAACCAAGTGTTACCTCTGCTTAGGATATGGGCACACTACACAGTTTTGTTCCCACGAATCCCCTTCGTGCGGTCACTGTGCCCGCAGTGGTCATGTTTTCTCTGAGTGCCCTCATAAGGAAGAGGCGGCTTGCTGCGCAAACTGCAAGCGACGTAAACGGGAGTACAGCCATTCTGTAAAGGACACTGAATGTCCTGAATATAAAAGAGCATTAGAAACCGCAAGAATAAGGACCGCTTATGAGTAATTTGACTCATTACTCTGTACATAATGTAAACAACACCACCTCTCTAAACGGTTCTACGCCAGTTTCGTCTGTGAGGGAGAAAGGCCGTCTGAGGATTATGCAGATAAATGGGCAGCGATCTCGGGCAGTAGCTGACGAGATTAGGCTTTCTGCCGAGACAAATTGTATCGACATTGTCGCTATACAAGAGCCTTATTTTGCACGCGTCCAGTCTGGACCACAGTCTAAAATCCTGGGTTACTCGTTAAAAATGAGAATAATACAACCGTTGACCAGAATCCCAAATCTTGTATATTAATTCTTAATGACTCTTTAGACATCACGGTTCTTCATGGATTTTGCACTCAGTTCTCTACCTGCGTTCTTGTCACACACACTCCGTAATGAATTTTTACTTAATTTCTCTCTACTGCCCTCCATCGGAGGACTTTAATCACTCTCTTGCTTACCTAGAGACTGTCATAAATACTTTGGGACCGAACAGCAATATATTGATCTCATCGGACGTCAACGCAAAATGAAACTTTTGGCACAGCTCTTCTACAGATGCACGTGGCCTTCTCTTGGAGGAGTTCATAATTAATCATTGTGTTTCAATTCACAACAAGCCTAATCACCCTCATACTTTCTCAAGTTATGCAGGAGAATCTAATATAGATATAACGATGACAAACTCTCACTTCGATTTGCGGCTTACTGACTGGACCGTGTATACGGACTGGTGCACCAGTGACCATAGAGTCATCTATTATATGCTTTCCCCTGATTCTACCGTTCCATCTTCACACACTTTCTCACAGCCAGAATTAATAAGATTTTCCATCAGAAAAATTGACTGGAATGCTTTTGACTCTTCCATTCTTCTGGACCTTGACGAACAGAAACTTGCTTCTTTTGAAACCTCACCTATTTCTCATCAAGTGAACTATATTCAAAATGCTATAATAAAAGCGTCATATAAGTCTTCTAGGAAAAAGAGGGTTAACCAGACGACGTGCTCATGGTGGACGCAGGAGTTATCGCAGTTAAGAAGGGAAGTTCATCGAGCCCGTAGGTACTACCAAAGGCATAGAGACTGGCCCCAAGCCGACGTTAATCGTTTTTACCAGCAGTATTCTTCTTTGAGGAAAAGCTACGTGAAGGCCATTGCCTCTCGAAAGCGCGAAACGTGGATGAATTTCGTTCACACCTCTGGAAATGCTAACCCTTGGGGTCTTCTATACAAGACTGTAAGAGGAAAAACCTCTAGTTCTAATATATTTGGCTCAATTGTGGCAGACTCCGTGGAAACACTAAACTGGCATGATTCTACAAATGCAATCTTAGATGCTCTTTTTCCATTGGATGATCCTAACTCAGACTTACCTATTCACTCTAAAATCCGATCAGACAATGAATTGTATGTGTCCTCAACAACCACCGAACCTTTTACGTTGGATGAACTGCAGGCTGTCTCCCATAAAGTTAATGTTCAGAAGTGCCCAGGACTAGATCTTATAGAAAACATTTTTATCATCAGAGTCTTGAAATTAAAACCTTACATTTCTCTAAACTTATTCAACAGATGCCTTGAGGAAGAAACTTTTCCGGAAATTTGGAAGGTCGCTCTAGTTAAGTTGATCAGAAAGCCGGATAAGCCTCCTGGAGCGGCTAGATCGTACAGGCCGATCGCTCTGCTGGCTAACTTGGGTAAATTGCTAGAGCGACTAATGGCCATTAGATTGAATACCCTACTGGTAGAACAGGATCTGCTTTCAAGAAGTCAATATGGGTTCTGTCCCGGACGTTCCTGCGAGGATGCTCTTGTGGACTTTGTCTCTTCAGTTCAAAACTCGGTACATAAATATACCCTGGCCGTTTTCATCGACTTCGAGGGTGCCTTCGACTCCCTTTGGTGGGAGAGCGTCCTGGAGCGTCTGCGATCGGCTAGGTGCTCCAACCACCTTTACCTTTTAATCCGCAATTATTTTGCCAATAGAACCATAATAGTCAAGGCTAAACATAGCCAAGTATCAAGATCAGTATCTAGAGGGTGCCCACAAGGCTCTATATTGGGTCCTTTTACATGGAACATGGTGCTGCAGCAGTGGCTCTCTCGATCTTTCGGTAACGTAAAAATAATAGCGTATGCAGACGATCTCACCATCTTGGTAAATGGTAACTCTAGGGCCGATCTGGAAAATACCGCAAATTTTGTTCTCCGGGATCTCTACGATTGGACTGTGGCCAATAAGCTTAAAATCAGCTTGTCAAAAACAAAGATGATGATTCTTGGATCAAAGTTGGATATCACTCGTCCTCCGTTGGTCAAGATCAACAACATTCGTCTCCCCATAGTTAAAGAGTACAAGGTTTTGGAGTGGTAATTGATTCCAGTCTCAATTTTATTCCTCATTTGACAAACTTATCATCTAAAATACGTAGATTTACTGGTGCAATTGTTAGGGTGTCCCGTGTTGAATGGGGGCTCTCCAGAAAAACTTTAAGGATTTATTACAATGCAGTTTTCCTCCCTCTAATCACGTATGCTGCCGGTGCATGGTTTCACAGGGCACAGCTCAAACACTTCATTACAAAACTCGCCTCATTGCAGAAAACCATTTTGCGGTGTTTAGTTAAGGCATGCAGGACAGTCTCGACGCAAGCTCTGCAAGTACTAGCCGGAACATTACCTTTAGACTTGCAAGTTACTTATAGAGGCTTTTTATACAGACTGAAAAGGCAGATTGAGACCAAATTTCTTGGAATAACCATCAACCTTCAAGAAGATGCTAAAAGAGAAAGAAGGAGACTGTGGAACGAGTTAGTAAACATTTGGCAGTCTCGATGGGACACAGCTCCCGTTGGTGCAACAACGAGAAAATTTATACCACAAGTTTCATTTCTCCTTGATAAACGTGTTCGATTGTGGTTCTGCATGGACATATTCACGTCCTACCTGTTGACAGGACATGGATCGATGAACCAGAGTCTTCTTAGGTTCAATTTATCACAAACAGACCTCTGTTCGTGTGGATCACCAGAGAGTTGGGATCACATCTTGTTTCATTGCTCCCTGTATGACGATCTCAGACTTCCTCTTCAAGCACTTACTAATTTTCAAATCGGGACAGGAGTCGTCTCTGCTTCAAAGCTCGGAGTCATTTCAGATTCTTCAGGCTTTCGCTCAAGGCGTATTTCTTCGAAGGCGGTCAGTGTCGACAGATCTCAACAGAATGCAGCACAACGGTCCTGCAGATGAATAGCTGGTTAGATCTCCTTATAATACATAAACTCAAATCCTCAAGAAATGAAATTTTCCTCGGCCTGCAGACAAAATTAAGTGCTTTCTTCCTTTTCTTTTTTTTTTTTTTTTTTAATTTTATTTATTTTATTAATTTTATTATTTAGTTACATAAATGTTTTATTTTAATAATTTTGGTTCCAAATCCAGCACCACGGGTGATCCTTTTTTTTTTTTTTTTTTTTTCCCTCTGGAATGGGCCCCCAGAGGATCCTGGCCTACCTTCTGACAACATTAGGTGGGTCAGAGTCTCTCTTGAGACAGTACGTGCTTTACATGGACTGGCCCACCTTCCCGTGGTGTGGACGAGTACCCAGAATCATCTGTCCAGGTGACTGATGCTTCTGGGTAGCCAAGCGGCCAGAACAGAACAACAAAACACACACACAATACACACAAACCGACGTCACACACACCTCTGGCCCATTTGTAGTGATACTGTTCTTCACAGAGATACGAGGCGGAGTTGAACAAACGTTCTAGGAGCCGCCCTTTACATATACACATGTCCACATGTCCACATTACTACAAGATCCTCGGTGACTTAAGAGGTCCGGATCCCGTGGGTACCTTCACACTTTCTTGTGATGATTACGTTCAGCAATGGGGAAAAGGTGATACTGCAGACATTAACGGGTAACAACTATATCCTGTTCCTACACAAAATTATTCCCCCTTTTCTAAGATCTACACTGATCAAGGTCCGGCAACAAAGTGGGTGCAGTTCATTATTGTTTCTATTCCATTTCCGGCCGATGCACCAGCTATATTGGTCGGTTCCAAGCTGCCCCGGAAAATGTTATGCACCAATACATCAAGAAAAGCTGACTCACAGCGTTCTCTTAGTTTTGAATAACACGAGCTCACCTTACAATCCTTTATTAAACCCTTAAGACATGAGCTGATACGTCTTCGTCTCATGAACATTAGAAAACTGTTGTCCTCTCTTAAATCCCGAACCACAATGATACCCCAAAAATGAGCGTCCTTGCAATGGTGCAACACATTGCTCCAGCATAACCTCCATAAACAGTCTACTCCGTATCCCGATTGCAGATGCAATATCCGAGAATATGCTGTGGAAATCGAAACCACAATTATGGACTTCTCACTTCTGTAAAAAGAGAAAAGAAGAAGTAATCTTAGCCCCGGATCCTCAATAAGTCTTACTCACCTCACTCATCTATTTCTATTTACAGGAAATTATCTTCCACAGGGTAAGCCCTGCTTGCGCAGTAAACATACGCTCACGAGCGGACCCTGATCAACAATGCAACCCTCCCCCCCCCCCGAATATTTCAAAGCGTTTGGTTTAATTTAGTCGCTTGTCCGTGCAGAGTTAGCTTCAAAACAGGAGTGGTCCAAAATGCACTTTTCGGGCAGAGAATTGTGCCGCATCCCACGCAGATCTTCGGCTTCTTTTCTCACCAGCTGCGGGGCTCCCATGCGGTTCGGGGCACGGTGCTCGTTGCCGCTAACACGTAAATCGGTGCGTTTGACTGATGAGTTGCTGATGGGGGGGGGGGAGAGTTGCCTTTCGATTCGTTTGCCCGTCAGGCGTTCAATTAGGTAGGACGGGAGGAACCGCAAAGATGACGAAAAGGAGAAATGTGATCTTCTTAATTTACTCCTGGACAGAAAGGGTGGGAAAGGACTGCGTAGTGCGCTGCGTCTTCTGAAAGTAATTCCTCCTCTGGATGCTGAAATGGAGTCCCTTCGGATTATTCCCTTATCCGCCCCCCCCCCCCGTTTTCGCTCGTCCTGCTCGTCTTCCCAACACGAGTAAAGCGCATCTCTGCAGAAGTGCTCGTGACATTCAGAGATCACGTGACAGTCGGAATGAGAAGCGACGCGAACGAGAGGTCCCTGGAGAGCGGGTTGCGCTTCCCTGATAGATGGCGTTGGGGGGTCGGGGGTGGAATTGAATGAAAGGCGGAATGCAATTGGAAATGAGCTGCGACACGTCATCCGCAGTTAATCGATACCAGATGGCACTGCAGTAACAATGGCCCATTGTGCCTCATTGTTTTAGCAGCACGCGCTCGTGACGTTATCTCGTTAACCTTTGGCGGGATAACTTTTATTCTTCGCCGTTATCTCCGACAATGCGGTCGCTCAACAACTCCGTCACTAACTCCGCACATAATGTCGCCCCCCTCGTGTAAATATTCATCGCCACCCCCCTGCGTTTCGAATGAATACTTCGGGGAGTTTAAAATCGCGACTGCGTCACTCTGAAGACGGCGGTGAATGGACTCGAAGGGCACCGTTACAACCAGAATCCGCGTTAGCACCAGCAGAGCCAAGGCACCCCTTCCATCCCCTGCTCCCCCCCCAAATTTCGCTGCGAAGGGAGCAATCACAACTGCCTTTTCGTCGTCGAAGTTCATTGCCTTCGTGGCGTTGCGAGGTGATCGCTTCGACTGCAACCGCTTCTTGAACTGACATCGCAATTCTGCACGTGCGTGAGAACTGCCCGCTGTTCGGTCTCGCAGCTGACGAGTAATTATTGCGTTGTTTCTCCGTCCGGTTTTTGTCTCCTTCGCAATTCGTAAGAGATTTCCTGCGAGCAGACGGCGCGACCTGACAAAACGAGGAGATTCCAGCGGGTGGTTGGACGGTAAGGCACCCTCGCCAGTATTTACGAGTGAGTAAACAAAGGACGAGGTGCATTTCCTTCATGAAATGATGGGGGAGGGGGGTAACGATTTGCGTTGACGAATCCACCCTTCGGAGAAAATTATTAAATAAATCTTTGCGTGTGTCTGAATTGAACAATCATTGTGTGTCGCAGTGTACGTACCATCTTTAACTATCCATCGGGAAACAAAACGCGTTTGATTTGTCCCCAGTTGTGAGATGAGCAAATCACTTCCACTGGGACTTAAATTATTTCATTTTATTGTTTTGTTCCTAACTTTGTTGCACTCAGTGGGAATAATCCAATAGAAAACGCAAAAATAATAAAAATACAAAAAGCACAGTGTTCTTAATTCTGAAACAAAATTTGAAATTGCTCTTTTAATTTTTTTTTTTTTTTTTTTTTTATATAAACCCCAAACCCTAAAGCCTGAACATCTCAGCCATTCTGAATCTCTAAACCAATTTCTTTTGAATAAAAGGTGACGTTTTCGGTTTTGTGCACTCAATCCTCTCCTCTGGAATAGACCAGTGTACCTCACTCATCGCAACATCTCCTATACCCGATCCACCAATGCAGGTGTTTTTCTTTTTTTTTTTTATTTGAACCCCAAACACGAGAGGTATTAGAACCTAGAGTACTTAGCACCGTGCTTGGGTTGGAGGTTGAGAAGACGAAAGAAGATATTTGTTGATATTGGACTTGAACTTCTGTAGATTGTAATTTTCAGGAAATACGTATGAATGAAGGTTGTTCCAGAAAACGGCAGTTGAATGGATGCCCAGTGCCCAGGGATGTATCTATGAGACAGTGAGTGGAGAAACTCTGTTACAGAGGAGTCATTAATAACCTAATTGTCCTCTTCTCAATGGAATCTGAGAGAGGTTTTGGAGGCACCACCCCAGATGTGGGAACAATAATCCATGGCAGGGAGGATTTGTGATTTATACAGAGTGAGCAGCTGTTTGGAAGAAAAGTATCGCCGAGAGCGAAAGAGAAAACCAAGTTTTTTAGATGCAGAGGAAGCAATATTTGTAATGTGCTTGTGCCAAGAGAGATTAGAAGTCAGGGTAACCCCCAAAAGAAATATATCAACTTGCCTAGAAAACGGAGTGTCACCAAAGATAAGCATAGGAGCAGAAGAATCCTTTTTGTGAGATATAAGACAAGACTGAGTTTTAGAAGGGTTGAAATCAACTACGTTGTCTTTGCCCCACTGGAGAATTACCTGAAGATCGGCATTTAAGGAATTGGTAGCAGATTTTCGAGAAGTTGAATTTTAAGAAACCTTGTTCTGATTGAGCAGAATACGGTTTCTTAAAATGGAAATTGGAATGAAATAAGCTATCATAATCAAAACTATAGATAAGATTTCCGGTGATTGAAAGAAGGTCACAAGAGGAAACGAGTGGTGGAAAGAACCAACCCTTGGGGGACACTGGCATTACTGGAGAACTTAGAAGACAGAGAGCCGTCTACCATCACCCTCAGTGAGCGATCACAGAAAAAACTGGTTAACGAATTGTAGAAAACAGTTGGAAAATCATAAGATGGAAGCTTGTTTAGAAGACCTTTATGCCAAACAAAATCGAAAGCCTCTGAGATGTCAAGAGCAACTACTTGTGTTTCACCGAACTTTTTCATTGAATTGGTCCATAAATGGGTAACATAAGCCAGAATATCACCAGTGGATCGACACTGACGGAATCCATACTGGCGATCGTTGATCAGACGGAAGGTTTCTAGGTAGTTTAAGAGTTGGCGGTTAATTGATTTCTCCATTACTTTAGAAAGAGTAGAAGTAATTGCAATGGGACGATAATTGGATGGGAGGGATTTGTCACCCTTTTTAGGAACTGGCTGGATATGAGCAAATTTCCAAGCAGAAGGAAAAACACCTTTGGAATAAGAAAGTGAAAAAAGGCGGCAAAGAATAGGAGTAAGTTCAGGAGCACACGGTTTGAGAACAAGTGGAGAAATTCCATCGGTACCTGGAGCTCTGTTAGCATCAAGTTTTGTTAAATCCTTCTGACATCATTTTGACGAAAGACCACAGGAGGCGTTTAATGGAGCGTGTTGAGAATGGTGGGAGGTGTTTTACCAAGATCATTAATACATGAGGTGGAAGAAAATGGGATGCTAGCAGGTCAGCTTTATCCTTGGCTGAAGTGACTACAGAACCATCTGGTTTGGATAGAGTTGGGAGCAGAGATGGGCAAAACTTGCGGCCAATAGCTTTGTAACAGACCAGAATGCTCGGCTACCATTAGGGCAAGAAGCAAGTTTTCTACTCTTAGCCTGTTCAAACTCTAGTTTGGACTGATTAATAACTGATTTACAATTATTGCGAGCTTTAGTGTAGGCAGAAAATGAAACTGAAGAATTAGAAACAAGCCAATTACGATATGCAACATTCTTCTCCTGAACAGCCTTAGCCCATTTATTGGAACACCAAGGTTTAGATAAAGGATGAAATTTTAAAATGGACTGTTGGATAAAGGATTCCATTCCAGCAAGAATCATTTCACTGACACGATCTGAGCAAACGTTGACATCAGAAGTTTTGAAACAGTAATCCGACCAAGGAAAAGAAGAAAAGAAGTCTCGCAGGTCATCCCATTTTGCATTCTTGTAAAGCCAAACAACACGAGGTCGGGAATAGCCATGAGATAAAGGTTCCATTGGAGAAGAGACAATCACCAAGTTGTGATCTGAAGTGCATAAAAGACCTCTCATTTCGACTGTGTACTTAGAAGAGTTGTTTGTGAGAAAAAGATCAAGCGTATTTGCTGTATGATTAGGATTGTCCAGTATTCTTGTAGGTAAATGAACAATCTGTGCAAGGCCATTAGTAACTGCAAAAGCCTCAGCATTTCGACCTGCTGGATCGGTGTGTCTAGAAAACGGAAGCCAGCTGGAGTTGTGAACATTAAAATCACCAAGGAAAATTACCTCCCTGTTAGTAAAGTTGGAGTGAAGAATGTCAAGTTGCAAAGAGAGGAAGTCAAAGATCTCCACGTGATTAGTGGAGTTGGGAGAACGGTAGAGACAAAAGATGAATTTGACAGAATGATTTTAAGCCAGAGAAGATCAAAGAGAGTAGATTCCAAATTGCCAAGTCTCTTACAGGGAATATCAGAATAAGTACCACCTTTAAGGCGAAAGGAATCATACAGCGAATAATTTGGGTCTCTGAGATGAGTAGTAGTTGAATCAACCGATAACTGAGATTCTGTCAGAAAAAGTACATGGGGTTTGGCAGACTGCAAGTGGAAATGGACATCGTTGAGATTAGATTTGAGACTGCCGGATTGCTGCCGGATATTGCCGGAGCTGCATCCGGCAGCACTGTGACCAGTAAACAACACCACACATACACACAGGGTTGGTATAATGCATCGTATATTTTTATATGCAAAAAAAAAAAAGGAAGATTATTTATTCATTTAGACGTTGCTATGTAATTCACGCAGTCTGTTGGGTTTTATGATGTGTGATGTGAGAGATACGTTATAGGTGAGTGGTGTGGAGAGATTCATTTCTTAATTATCCCGTCACTGCTCGATGTCCATTGATTTTCTTCCGTTAAGTACAGGCTGCCTTTAGAAAAGAGTGTCGTCTTCGTGGTTTATTCGTTGCCTTCCATATTTCGTGCAGGTCGAAATATTCTCGGCGGTAATTAAGAGGTATCAGACACTCGCTTACTGACGGATATCGAATCCCAGCCTGCAACGAGCACTTCTCGACATTGATTAAATATGGATGTTGATACAAGAACGTCTTGTAAGCTTCGGCAACAATTGTAGGGAACCGCTAATGCACGACCCCAAACTGCTTGACTAGCTCTTCGATGTTTCTAAAACCTTGAAATGGAATGCCGTAATTAGCGTCCAAGAGGATGCTCAGGTGGACTTCAGTTGAAAGGCCGGTATAGTCGACGGAAAGGGCAACTGGTCCCTGGACTCCTGACAGCGGAGCGAAACCGGTGAGAGAAGTTCAGAGCAAAATGGTTGCTGTTCGGTGTTTTACTTATTAAAAATGCGCCTCAAGGGATTTCACTCTCACCATTGATCGCGCCTGAAATGTGCAACTCCGACAGATGAAACCAAAGCATTCTTCGGAAGTGTTTTTTGAGGTTTTGTTGACTGACGAAATTAACATTTTTATGGAAGCCGACAAGGGACAGCTAATTCGCGTGGCCGCTAATTTATATTCAAATTCGGGGGCAGTTTCTTTGCGACGCGAGCTTTTCAATGAAGAAATTGAATTGAAAAATAACGAACTTTACTTGTTGGTAAGACGCGGATTTGTTGTCCAGTCACTTTTAAGACCTCTCTCTCAGTCGATAACACTCTTCTGACCTCGGTGTTCTCGAGATAAACGAAATTTATTCCATTGGGTCGAAGGCTTTCAAAGAACTGACGACGGGAGATTATTTCTTATCCATATCGCCAAAAATGGAAGGTTAGGGAAAATGCACAGTAATTATTGTTGATGGAACACAATCTTTGAAAGTGAACGCATCTCATGAAACCCGACCGTGTTGGAGGGCAACGGAAGTTTCAGTCTTAACAAGAGTTTGGAGCCAGAGCAACAATTCCACGAATTGGAAACAGTCTGGCAACGTCGGAGCCGGAATTTCCAATCTTGACAATCCCGTGTCAATTCAAGTGTCAGTAATTCCGTTTTGGTGGCAATTGAAAAGGCGCTTTCTTCAGAAGAATTCCCTGTTTTGTTTCTTTTTGTCCAAACCTGGTATGTATTCGATTATTTTATTTTATTTCCTTTGTGTACCGTATTATCTGGTTAGGTTATACTGCGAAGGGCTTGCTGTAATTGTAATAAATGAATATTTATTTATTTATGAGCTAAGTAAATGGCAGCTGCAAAACCATCAGAATCTCTAAATGGGCAAAACCATGGTTCTCAAGAGACCTGAAACCCGCTTTTCGGGAAAAACAATGTGCCCTTAGGAAGTGGAAGAGGACTGAATCCACAAGTAATTTCATTAGCTTTAAAAAGAAACGAGCATTTTTCCTGAAGAAAAAGTGACACGCCAACAATAGATGCATAGCTAATAGGTTAGTTTGCTCAAGGCGGTCATTTGCAAAGCATTACAAAGATATTTAGATGGATGAAAGCCTTTTCGTTGAGTAGGCCTATAATACGTTTGGTGAGAGTCATGGGAAGAAAGAATCGAATCCTGCCATCTCCATCCCATTACGTGATTTAACTCCCCTGTCTACACTTAACATCACAAAGAAGAATCTGATGAAAGTAATAAACGAGTTACCGAACAAAGCTACTGTCGGACCTGATGGATTTCCCTTGTTTATCGTTAAAATATCCTGTCTTCATTGTGAATGCTCTTTTATATATCTTTAATGAAATTTTACGAACCTCGACAGTGCTCCAGATTTGGATGCACTACTGCGTCAAACCCATTCCGATCAATTCGAGGCCAAAAATTGCAAAGGATTTTCGTCCTATCTCAGTGGGCTCTTCGCTCCTTAAAGTGTTTGAAAAGGCAATCCTTACGCAACTTATGGAGCACTGTTTCCATCACAGACCTCACCACTTTCACACTGTAATCCCTGGAAGGTCTACTACCACCAATCTCCTTCAAACTCTCTTTCACATACAGGAAGCTTTGAATTCTCGAACTCAGCTCGACATAATTTTTCTGTACGTTAAATCTGCATTTGACAGGATTTCCATCACATCCTTACTTAACATCCGGAAGAACTACTTCAGGATTTCAGATAACCTGCTAACCGTACTCAATAAATTTTTTCAGGAAAGATGGCTCCTTGTAGAGCACAATGGTCTCTCCCGTTCCTTTACTGTCTGCAGAGGGGTTCCACAAGGTAGCGTTCTGTCTGCAGCACTGTTTGCAGCTGCTTTGGAACCTCTTCTGGCAATAAAAACATGATCTCTTACGCCGATTATTTGAAGCTCTTCATTCATTCGGATCAGCCAGAACAAGCGCTCTCAATCCAAAGATTTTCAATAAAACAAATAAATGAGATAAACACCTTTCTGAATTACATTTGACTCGAGCTAAATGCCAAAAAATCTGCCTGGATGACCTCCAAAAAGAGGAAAAGAATAATCCCAATGTAAGTCTCTATAAATGGACATCAAATAAACCATGTCAATTCCCACATGGACCTCCGTTTGGTGTGGGATTCGAACCTGTCTTTTCTGGATATAGATTTGTCCAAACTTATGTTGTACCCGTGGCTCTCTACGCGTCGGAAATCTGGTCCTCCACTCCTCCAACCTACCGCCAGCAGTTCTTGGGGCTTGAGTATTGGCTGCTGCGATCCCTCAATAGGTCTTCAGGACATCCCCTTACTATCTCTAAGGCTATACTGCATTCGCTGCATGGAATGACTCCTTGGAAACAAATAATCACTACTCGCAATATAATTACCCTCTCCAAGCTTATTTCAGGGAGACTAGATGCTCCCATCATCGATAGGCTCATCATCTACCCAAAGAACAAATAATCACCAACGTCTAAGATCGGACCAGCCCTGAACCAAATCAGTTCGCTCAGTCATATATTTCCAGCAAACACAATTAGTCTCCTGAACGATCTAAATATTAACTCCGAGGCGATTTGCGTGGAGAAGATCTACAGACCCAAAGTCCTTGCGGACACCTACGCAATGCTGAAATTTTAGATGTTTCGGGCCTCCTTCGCTCTCTGTAGGTTTCTATGAGGACACACTGCGCTCCCCTCCAGTTCCGGACGGCTTTCTACAACTTTCCGGCTCTCCCGCACAGTGCTTCGAGGTATGCGGAATTTATTTAGAACATTTATCTCGAATATTGTCTTAACTGCTGTAATTTATTTTATCTGATCTGTATCCGTTATATTTATATATATCGTTAATCTGTTATAGTTATGTTTACCCTCCTAGCAATGCTTTGCTGTCTAGGGGTGGATGTAACCTTTCCTTTTATTTTACTTGAATAAATAATAATATAACATGCTACTTGGGAAATAAAGCACCCCAGGGGGTCAGGCAGGGACATATTCAGCAAGTGATCTAACTGCAAAAAGAGAGACAGGAACACTTCACCTTGAGATAAAAGAGTTTGTTCAGGATCCTGTTAGTGCGATTTGTAATCTCCTAAGACTACTGTCAACAAGTGGCAGGGCTCGTTCAGGAGAATTTAGGGGAGTCCTATGGTGGGGTAGGCCACCACGGTGAGCTTGCGTTTGTGTGACGGGGGTGGTTGAGAGGAGTGCTATGTTGTTGTTGTTGTTGCGTTGTAGGAGCATCAGCGACTGAGGCCATATTGGTCCGTGTATGTTGTCCGTAAATTTCTTGTGTCCTGAGATCTATTTTCTGTTTGCTGAACGAAAAACCCATGGTACCCTTGGCCGAGACCGACTAACTCAGCCACATTGCGAAAAGGTCTATAAAATTTCTCTCGTCGTCGACGGGAGAAATTTTATAAACCTTTTATAGACTGGGTGGAAAACATCTGAATTCGTCGTCGAACTCAGATGTTTTCCACATAGTGTGGGCAGAACAGCTGTCCTTCCAATTGTTCTACCAACGAGGGCAAGCAGACAATTTTTGATTGTATATAGAACTCCGCGATTCGCTTTGCACTACCACTCCTCCTCTTACTGGAAGACAACTATCTCATCCAGGGTAATATCCTCTGGTTCATAGCATCACTCCTCGATGATAGGGTACTACAAATCGATGCGTATGGACAATGACACAAGAAGGCGATCTCTGCTGGTGTTCCGCAGAGAGGAGTCCTATCTGGCTTACTATTTACAGCCATCGTTGCGCCTCTTGTCGTAACAATGAGAAAATCATCATCTATGCTGATGATATAAAAATTCTAACGCCTTTTGCTTCCAACAAACACCTTGAAGCTATAGCAAACATTAATAATAGTCTCATCAACGTCGCCTCTTACCTCAAACAGTATGGACTCTCGATCAACCCACAAAAAACAAAACTAATGGTGTTCTCTCTCAGACCACCCCCTACAATAATAGCCCCAACACTCGATAGAACTGTAATATCTGCCACTGCTACACATGCAAATTTGGGAATAGTATTTGACCCAAAACTCCGGTTTCATACTCATGTAGACAAGCTCACTTCCAGAGCAGCCTCTCTCCAATAGCTAGCTAAACAACAACTAATTTATGTTAAGGAGCCTCGTTGATTTAAGAAATTCATGAGAACAGTAATCTATTCTCCACTCTCCTAGGCTGCTGAAGTGTGGGCATCGGCAGCTACTACAACGAAGAAACCAATCCTCGCTGCACAATTCTGGCTCCTTAAATGGGCTAACTGGAAAGCTTGTCTCCCCACCATAGGACAGAACTACAGCTTTAGCTACCTCACTGGGGATGCCGCGACTGCCTGACATCATTAAAATACAACGACTGATAGCTACAGTTAAAATGATCACTGGTCAGATCTCAACACCGTCCATTTGGGATTCGTGTTACTGGCGAATACCCAAGCCAAAACTTCGGTCAACCCCGATGCTCTGCTCGAGGAATAAGTATTAGCATTAGCATTAGTAGAGGCATTTGATGCAAGAAAGCAAGCTTATGCAGCTTCAGCCAAAAAAAAAAAAAAAAACCCACTTCCACTTCACCCCTCCGTTCGTTCGAAATACCTGTCCAGCTGAGCCTTAAACTTATTCAGACTATCAACTTCCACGACAAGGGAGGGAAGTCTGTTCCACAAACCAACCACCCGCTGGCTAAAGGCAAATTTCCGCACGTCGATCCTACATCTGTCTTTCCTCAATTTGAATTTATGCCCTCTCAGGTGATTATTCTGAGCGAGAGGAAGAATCCCATCAGCATTGAGCATGCTCAAACCATTCAAGGCTTTATACACCTCTATCAGATCACCTCGCTGGTGCCTAGTCTCCTAGTCTCCAGCTACTCTTGCAGCCCATCTACACAGCTCAGAGAACTTCATATCTGCCTGCACAACCACCGCCAGGTCCCTTTCATTCTCTACCACTGTCATATCGCCCCATAGCCCTACTCTCTACCCTAAGCAAACTCTATGAAAGGCTGCTCCACAAAAGGATCATGAACCATTGCAAAACCGCCAACCTGGAATCACCTAGGCAATATGGATTCAAACCGGGCTTCTCGACCATTGAAGCAGTCCAAAACTTCATAACCAAGGCAACCCAAAGTAACAAGAAGTATTTTCTGGTAATAGCAGTGGATTTTGCTGCTTCGACATACTTCGACACTGTCTTGTGGCCCAGTGTCCTTGGCAGACTCCGGAAAGCAGGACTCCCAGAAAACTTGTAAAACAGTGTCCGGGCATATCTGTCGGACAGGAAAATTGAGGTCGTCACAACTTTCCGAAGAGTTGTTAAAAGCGTCCGAAGCGGCTGCCCACAGGGATCTGTCCTGGGGCCACTAATGTGGAACATGGTTTTTGATGACTTCTTGGCTCTGGACCTGGGAAATGTGGCTAGTAAGGCCTATGCTGATGATCTCATTTTAATGGTGGAAGCGGACTCCAGAACGGGACTTGAAACACAGGCAAACCAAGCACTACAAACCTTACAGAATTGGGCAAAAACACATATGTTAATGATTTCACCAACCAATACAAACTCAATATTACTGAAAGGCTCTCTAAACATCAGACGACCACCGCAAATAAAGATAGCGGGATCCACCATTAAACTAGCAAAGCAAATAAAGTATCTAGGTATTATCCTGGATGGAAGCCTGTCCTTTACACCTCACCTCACCTACTTGAGAGAGAAACTAAGGAACTATGCAGCACTTGTAGCAAGAGTATCTCGCAGGGACTGGGGACTCAACAGGAAGACCCTGTCCCTGTATTATAAAACAATATTCATCCCAGCGATCACCTACGGATCGCCAATCTGGTTCAGGAAGGCCGGAACCGCGGTCAACAGAAGACTGCTGGACGCTATCCAAAGAAACATACTAATCCTTATTCAAGAGCCCTACACTCACATGAAGAAGGTTAGGGGATACCCGCTCAGGTTTAAAATAGTACAGAGTGACGAAGATACACCGTGGGCAGCAATTATAGTCCGCAACCCAGAAATAACAGTAACCAAGATCCCACAGTTATGCACGCCATGGGCAGCATGTGCACATATAATCAGCTCTGTCGGCTGCCTATATGCAGTCTCTCTCTACTGCAGACCTGGCGTCGAGATTGACTTCGCCATTACATATCTCCAGGATGTCCAAACTACCCTAGCAGGACAGAGGATCATAATAGGTGCCGACGTCAACTGCCGATCCCCAGTCTGGCACAGCGCCACGCCGGACCGGCAAGGCACCAGAAACGGCCAAAGACTGGAAGAGTTCCTGGCTAACTCAATATTGACGGTTAAAAATCAACCTTTCTGCCTCCCAACCTTCTGTAATACACTTTGGGAGGCGACCATTGACATCACCCTAATCACAAGAAATATCGATTCCCACGTGACCGACTGGACAGTGCAAAATGCTTGGACCACGTCGGATCACCGTACCATCACCTACCGGATACAGAGAACCACAGCAAGAATCGCAACAGAAAGGACGATGCTAAACAGATTTGCAATCTCCAAAGCCAATTGGGAACTCTACCGAGAACAGCTTATTAGTAGAGCCCAACATGATAGAATTGGGCAAACCAGACAGTATGGCCAAGAAATAAGAGAGGACCCAGACGAACTGCAACAAATAATAACAAACATCATAACCAAGGCAGCTGAAGTTGCCATAAAAAGAAAAACGCTTTCGAGCAAGACCATGCCCTGGTGGACCCCAGAGCTGCAACGACAAAGGAGATTAGTCCAACAAAAAAGGAAAGAATATCAGAGAGCACGGAGGTCGTGGCCACCCGCTGAGGTCACTTACCTGCGCCGCCAATATACAGTACTGAGAAATACTTATACCGAGAGTATAAAGAAAAGTAAAAAGTCCTCCTGGGAACGACTGGTCTCAACTAAAGGTAATGAGAATCCCTGGGGAGTGGTCTACAAGATCACAACAAATAAACTCCCCAGGGGGGAAATAACCACAGCAACTATAACGCCGCAACGCACCCTCACCACAACATGGGACGACTCGGTGGCCAACATTTTGAACACCATTATAAAAGACCCACCGAATATACTCACGGAAGACCAACAAGCTATCATACAGGCAAACGAGACCTATAACACCCAACAAATGGAGCCGCCAATTACCATGGATGAGCTGCAGGAAGCTGCAACACAAATGCGCAACAAGAAATGCCCTGTCCCTGACCTCTTGGACCCAGAACTCGTTAAGAGGGCGGTGGAGCACATACCGGAACCCCTGCTGCACCTCTTCAACTGCTGCCTCAGAGTGGGCCATTTCCCAACTAGCTGGAAAACAGCACATCTCAAGCTCATCCTGAAAAACCCAACTAAACCACCTGAACAACCAAACTCTTACCGTCCCATAGCGCTGCTATCAACACTAAGTAAACTCCTGGAGAGAATACTACATCGAAGAATACTCAGCCACTACAAACAAGCTAACCTAGAGTCACCCAGACAATATGGGTTCAAACCCGGACTCTCCACGATTGAAGCAATTCGGAACCTCCTAGAAAGCGCAGCACAATGTAATGAAAAGTACTTCCTGGTAATTGCGGTCGACTTCGCCGGGGCGTTCGACACCCTCTGGTGGCCGAGCGTCCTGGGCAGACTCCGCAAGGCAAAAATCCCCATGAATTTATATAATTGCATTAGATCCTACCTCTCAGATAGAAAAATCAGGGTAATGGCACCGTTCCGGAGCCTGACAAGATCGGTCCGCAGGGGCTGCCCGCAGGGATCTGTCCTGGGGCCGCTCCTGTGGAACATTGTTTTTGATGAATTCCTGGCACTCGACTTGGGTAATGTCAATGCACAAGCTTTCGCGGATGATCTCGTCCTAACGGTGGCAGCGAGCTCTAGATCACAGTTAGAAGCCCGTGCAAACCATGCACTGCAAGTGCTCCAGGACTGGGCAAACCTGCATACACTGGAGATTTCCCCGACCAAAACGAACTCAATTCTACTGAGAGGAACACTCGACATCAGACGGCCGCCCCAGATAAAAGTAAGGGGAAGCACAATCAAACTGGCAAAACAGATGAAATACCTAGGCATTATCCTAGATTCCAACCTGTCCTTTAAACAACACCTCTTATATCTGAAGGAGAAGCTGAGAAAATACGCAGCACTAGTAGTCAGAGTAACACGCAGAGACTGGGGACTAAACAAAAGAACATTATCCCTCTACTATAAAGCAATTTTCGTCCCAGCAATTACTTATGGAGCCCCAATATGGTACGTCAAAGCAAGAACTGCAGTAAATAAAAGAATCCTCGATACAATACAGCGAAAAATACTCCTCACCATCACCAGGGCGTGTAACACGGTGAGTACCTGTGCATTGCAGGTCCTGGCGGGAACTCTCCCTCTGGACCTGGAGGTGGCGAGATGTGGGTTGATGTACTACCTGGCAAAGGGAACACCGACCACGTTTGACACTTTTACACTGGACCCTACAAACAACCACCGAATGGAAAAACAGAAAATCATGGAACAACTGAAAAAAACTTGGCAGAGGAGATGGCAAGAGACGACCAAGGGTGAAGTCACACGGAAATTTATACCCTACGTAGACAAGACCTATCCAAAAGCCCCCAAATGGTTCTACCCAGGACTGAACACCACCTTCCTCCTGACGGGCCATGGGCCCTTTAACGCAAAACTGAATTCATTCGGACTGACCGAGGACCCAACTTGCACCTGTGGCAATATGGAGACGTGGCAACATATCATGCACAAATGTGAATGCTATGAGGAACAAAGATCAGTACTCATCACCAGTATAAAATTTGTACCAAAAGACAATGAGCATCACCTCCTGCATTCGGAAGACGAGTACACCGCGTTCAGCCGCTACGCCCAGGACATCTTTAACAGAAGGAGAACAAAAATCGCTATCCGCAACAATATGGAAACATCTGAATAGAAGAACTCCATTGAAACTAACCAAGGAGGAGACTACAGCATGAACATACCGCATGACTACAACCGATCAGAAGAAATTACCAACAAAGATAACTCTCCATTCATGACCTGGTGCAAATGGCCAGGACTGATGCTCTCAACGAATATGACTACCTGAATTGACATCAAAGCAGTACTACAAACTGACCAGAGTCATCACTCCTCTTCCTGATCCCATAAGATGAACACGAGACAAGTGAGACTGAACCAAGACTGTGACCTACCTGAAGCGACACTGAACTGAACATCCAAAAACCATGACTGTGACTGCAGCTACGCTGTTGCCTCGCCTTTTGGCGATCTGGGTTGGACACCTAGTCTGGCCCACTTTCTCTCCATATCCTAGCGGTGGGAGGGGCCGGGACCGTCCCCTCCCCCGTCTCCCCCGTTTACTTCTCCTGGTGCGGCATGGGCATGCCACACTGATATCTGGGGTCGTCTACCCTATTGGCCTCATACTTCTGTCTTTCCCCTCCAGTCTTCAGTCTTTCCCCCCACTATCTCTCTCTATACATCACAGTGTACGCCCCACACGACAAAAACTTAAACTTCCAAATTATAACAGCCAAATCGTGCATCAATTCCGAAACTTAACCTCATTAGCGAACCACCCCTTAAAATCGCGTTATTATTATTATTTTTATTTATTTTATTTTATTTATTATTACTATTTTTATTTTTATTTTATTTTTTTTTTTTAGGCCCTAGCCACTGAAATTTCAGGAAATTAGGTGGCAGGGCCTGCCAGAGTAAATAATTATGCTGGGTGTACCTGGTCTGCCTCCACGGGGCTGAGTGTGGGCAACGTTGGGCCCCAGCAGGGGTCTAGCGGCTAAATGGCCAGAGGAACAACGATACACAACACAATACTTCCAAATCCCAAACACTTTTAAATCTCTGGCCTTAACAGTGATCTGTTACACCCACAAAGAAAACCACGCGGAGATGGGGGAAACCCCTGGTGCCGTTTGACACGAACACACTTTACACTTTACACTTTACTTCTAACTATAACTAGGGCATGCAAAACGGTGAGCAACCACGCTCTGCAGGTCCTGGCAGGAGCTCTTTCGGTGGACCTCGAGGTGACTAGATGTGGACTCATGTATTTACTGTCCAAGGATATACCTGCCTCCATCTATGACTTTACCTTGGACCCAACCAACAGGTGGACGGTAGAGAAACAACGAATAGTGGCTCACATGTTGAAGATTTGGCAGCACAGATGGGAGATGTCGCCAAAGGGTCAAGTTACGAGATACTTCATACCGATAGTCGCAAAAATGTACCCGAAAGCCCCCTCGTAGTTCTATCCTGGGCTAAATACAACCTTCCTCCTGACGGGCCACGGCCCATTCAAAGCAAAACTGAACGCACTCGGAATAATAGAAGAGTCCACATGCACCTGTGGAGAACCTGAAACCTGGCAGCATATTATGCACGACTGTGAATGCTACGAAGAACACAGAAGCAGACTTATAACTGAGATTCAATACTTGCCGAAAAATCAAGATTACCATCTCCTGGATTCAGAAGATGAATTCAAAGCCCTCAGCCGATTTGCACTTGACGTCTTCAATAGACGACGAACAGAAATAGCCATCCACAACGATTAGATGACCACAAATAACAAATTAAGACAAACTGATAAAACACCAACACAGAGGAAAGGATAGCAAAATACTAAGGACAATAAATGAAACAGCATCGAACTAGGAACCAGTGGGAGTGGCTCCAGCCAGGATGTCGTCGCACCCAGGAAGAACCCACACACCTAGAAAAGGCCCAAGCCCCACCAACGAGTCATCATCAGACTGCACTTGCTGGAGGGCACTGCAAATTGCCACTATGGCGAACTGGGCAGGGCTCCCTTGCCCAGCCCACTTTCTCTCCCTATCCCTGGTGGGTGAGGGGAAGGACTTTCTGCCCCTCGCCCCTCATTTCCCTCTAGTGGGGCAAGGGCATGCCCCACTGATATACCTGGGGTCGCCTTCCCTATTGACCCCATACTTCTGTCTTTTCCCCCAGCCTTCCATCTCTCCCCTACTCTACCTATATCGGCGGCGAAAAGCAAATGCCCCACACAACGTAAAAAAATTTTAAATGCCAAACTCGACACACTTGCAACCTCTTTAGGCCTAATTAAATTCAAGCGTTTATCCCCCCCCCCCTTGTTTTATATATATATAGGTCCTAGCCACTGAAATCTCAGGAAATTAGGTGGCAGGACCTGCCAGAGTACTTATCTGAAAATACTGGTGTACGTGGTCTGCCTCCACGGGGCTCAGTGTGGGCAACGTTGGGCCTCAGTAGGGGTCCACCGGCTAAATGGCGAGATGAACAACAGAACACAACACTACACATGAACAATTCCCACACACTTTTAAATTTCTGGCCTTCCCAGTGAACTGGTACACCCACAATGAAAGCAACGCGGAGATGGGGGAAACCCCTGGTGCCGTTAGACACTAAATACACTTTACACTTTACACTTTTACTTCTAACTATAACTAGGGCATGCAAAACGGTGAGCACCCACGCTCTGCAGGTCCTGGCAGGAGCTCTTCCGCTGGACCTCGAGGTGACTAGATGTGAACTCATGTATTTACTGTCCAAGGATATACCTGCCTCCATCTATGACTTTACCTTGGACCCAACCAACAGCAGGACGGCAGAGAAACAACGAATAGTGGCTCACATGTTGAAGATTTGGCAGCACAAATGGGAGATGTCACCAAAAGGTCAAGTTACAAGAAGCTTCATACCGATAGTCGCAAAAATGTACCCAAAAGCCCCCTCTTGGTTCTATCCTGGGCTAAACACAACCTTCCTCCTGACGGGCCACGGCACATTTAAAGCAAAACTGAACGCACTCGGAATAATAGAAGAGTCCACATGCACCTGTGGAGAACCTGAAACCTGGCAGCATATTATGCACGACTGTGAATGCTACGAAGAACACAGAAGCAGACTTATAACTGAGATTCAATACTTGCCGAAAAATCAAGATTACCATCTCCTGGATTCAGAAGATGAATTCAAAGCCCTCAGCCGATTTGCACTTGACGTCTTCAATAGACGACGAACAGAAATAGCCATCCACAACGATTAGATGACCACAAATAACAAATTAAGACAAACTGATAAAACACCAACACAGAGGAAAGGATAGCAAAATACTAAGGACAATAAATGAAACAGCATCGAACTAGGAACCAGTGGGAGTGGCTCCAGCCAGGATGTCGTCGCACCCAGGAAGAACCCACACACCTAGAAAAGGCCCAAGCCCCACCAACGAGTCATCATCAGACTGCACTTGCTGGAGGGCACTGCAAATTGCCACTATGGCGAACTGGGCAGGGCTCCCTTGCCCAGCCCACTTTCTCTCCCTATCCCTGGTGGGTGAGGGGAAGGACTTTCTGCCCCTCGCCCCTCATTTCCCTCTAGTGGGGCAAGGGCATGCCCCACTGATATACCTGGGGTCGCCTTCCCTATTGACCCCATACTTCTGTCTTTTCCCCCAGCCTTCCATCTCTCCCCTACTCTACCTATATCGGCGGCGAAAAGCAAATGCCCCACACAACGTAAAAAAATTTAAAATGCCAAACTCGACACACTTGCAACCTCTTTAGGCCTAATTAAATTCAAGCGTTTATCCCCCCCCTCCTTCTTTTTTTATATATATAGGTCCTAGCCACTGAAATCTCAGGAAATTAGGTGGCAGGACCTGCCAGAGTACTTATCTAAAAATAGTGGTGTACCTGGTCTGCCACCACGGGGCAAAGTGTGGGCAACGTTCCGCCTCAGTAGGGTCCAGCGGCTAAACGCCCAGATGAACAACGGTACACAACACAGAACACATGTACAATACCCACACACTTTTAAATCTCTGCCCTACCCAGTGAACTGGTACACCAACAATGAAAGCAACGCGGAGATGGGGGAAACCCCTGGTGCCGTTAGACACTAAATACACTTTACACTTTACACTTTGTCAGTGTAGTACCACAGAGTTGATACGTTGCTCTGGGGTTGCTGTTTCTCATGTGTAGTAGTTTACATTTGTCAATGTTAAACTTCATTTGCCACCTCTCAGCCCATCTGCTCAACCTTTCCAGATCCTGTTGCAGCAGCATAGTGTCAGTAGTGTCCTTGACAACCCTACCTACCTTTGTATCGTCTGCAAAACTTCGACATTAAGCTTGATATACCATCATCAATATCATTTATAAATACAGAAAAACAATAATGTGTTTATTGTGTTTTTCTTCAACAATTTCTCCTCCACTTTACTCTCAGTTATTACAAGATTCTGTAGCTTATTGCTAGAGTTGAATACACCTCTGGCATTCCCCTTGCTGAATAAGTCCTCATGTGTGAATGTCGATGCAAAATATTCATTTAGTTTGTTAGCTACCTGAGCAGGATCATCGACAGTTGACCCGTCGATATCAAGTGGACCAATCTGATTCATCCTCTTCCTTCTAGAGTTTAAATAAGTGAAGAACTCTTTGCTGTTTTTCTTTGCATCCCCTGCCAAAGATTTCTCGTAATCTGCCTTCGCCTGCCTAACCTCCTTTATAAATTGGTTACAGATCAACTTGTATCTATCATAGGCTTCTGTGTCATGTGTTAATTTGTATGTATCCCATGCATTTTTCTTCTCTGCCATATGCCTCATTAGTTCATCTGACAACCATTTTGGCCTAAACCTTTAAAAATATTTCTTAGTTGGTATGTAAATCCTAGTAGCTTCCAAGATAAGTTCCTTGAATGCTTCCCATTTTGAATTTGCTGTTGGTAACATCATCAGTTGGTCCCACTGTATAGAATTTAAATACTGTCTCAGTCCATCGTAGTCGCCTTTACGGAAGCAATAACCCTTCCCTTTACCCCTAATGGTAGTTACCTCTTTCAGTAAATCCCGCTTCAACACACTGTGATCACTTCCATCTAGTGGTTCATTTACCTGCAGCTTCTTAATGCATGAAGAAGCACTAGTGATAATCAGATCAAGAGTATTACTCCCTCTAGTTGCCTCCCGAACATGCTGATGTAGAAAACAATCATCCAATAAATCCACAAAAGCCACAAAAGCCTAGTGTGTGGGTGGCCAGCCCCCAAATTCCAGTCCATATCTGGGAAATTAAAATCTCCCATTATAAGACTCTCTGATTTACTGGCCCACTCTATTTCCCTGTACAGTTTCTTATTATACTCATCAGAGTCATTTGGCCTATAGCACACTCCTACTCTCAATTTTGATCTCCCAATGCTTATGTCACACCAAACTGACTCAACACTGCACTGTCCAGCGATGTCCACTGGCTTCACTTCCTTGGTTTTTATGTGTTTCTTAACTAATAGCATAACACCTCCCCCTTTCCTATCCTATCTATGTTTTCTGTAGACGTTGTACTCCCCAAATTCCAGTTCTGCATCCCTTATATCTGTGTGACACCACGTCTCTGATATCCCAACAATATCTGCCTTCGATGTTTTGAGCAATACCTCAAATTCATCAAATTTATTTACTAAACTCCTAGCATTGGTGTACACACATGTATACCTGCACCTGTTTCTATTCTTAGCTACCCTAACACAACCCATGTGTTTACTTGTACCGCAATGGCTCCCAGCAGTCTCTGAAATACCATGCATCTTGTTTTCCAGGCTTCTGCTCATTCTAATAGAAGCAGTGCAAGAATCTCTTTCACCTCTGCCAGTGGCTACTGTCAATCTATTGGTTTTTGTCTCCCCCCCAAGCTAGCAGTTTTCCGACCCACCTAACACTGCCTCGATAGCATCAGCAAAAATTCTTGCACCCTTTCTATTTAAGTGTATCCCATCCCTGTAGAAGCAATCCCTGTAGAAGGGCTGTTAACAAGTACAGTCCAGGCTGAAAAAAATTCTACCCCTTTAGCCTTGAACAATCCTTCCAGGGCCGAATTGATCGACGGGGCTCTCATCATATACTCCCTCCTATCGTGTCTGGGGGCAGAATTGCAGAAACTTTCAAATTCAACCCTATTTCACGGCTTTTTTTCAACAGTGACCTGGACTTGAATCGGAGGCTTCATCTCTCAGACCGCTTCCTCCCAAACCAAACGCTAAATACTGGGAACACCGGGACTTCTAACTGGACCGACTCCATCAACTCAACACTTGACAGACTGGTTCTTGAAGATAATCCAGCAGACGATCTACCTGAACACATAGCAATACGAGTAGCTAATCAAACCTATGGTCCTGAGGAAGAAACCAATCCCTTTACAATGGAAGAGCTCATAGCAGTCCTCAACAGGATCAATCCACACAAATGTCCAGGAATGGACCTCATTGAGTACGTATTTGTCCTTCGTTTCTTCAAGCTTATACCCCTATATATCCAATTGCTCTTCAACAAATGCCTACTTGAGGGAGTTTTTCCAAAGGCGTGGAAAGTGGCCCTGCTGCTACTCATAAGGCAGCCCCGAAAACCTCCAGGAGATCCGCACTCCCTTAGACCAATTGCATTTTTGGCAAATCTAGGCAAAGTTCTAGAAAGGCTCATCGCTCTCCGAATCACACAACTGTTCCAGGAACAGAACCTATTCTCCCCAGCGCAGCAGGCTTCACACCAGGGCGATCTACAGAAGAGGAGTTGTTTGACTTCGTCCTCCATATTGAAAACTCCACATCTAAATTTGAACTGGCCATCTTAGTGGATTTTGAAGGTGCCTTCGAAACTGTCTGGTGGGACAGTGCATTGGCATGCCTCCGCCTAGCTAACTGTACCTCCCATCTCTACAAGCTCTCCCAGAACAATTTCACAGAGCCCACTGTCGTGGTTAAATCCAATATTCTGCAGATAACTGGACCAAACTCTCGGGGTACCCACAAAGTTCTGTCTTGAGGCCCTTTGTGTGGAATATAGTCCTGCACAGCTGGCTTTCTAAATCTTTTGAAGGATGCAAAATTGTGGCGTTTGCAGACGACCTGACTGTGGTTGTTTCTGGGAAATCACGCTCCGACCTTGAAAACAAAACAAATCTTGTCCCAGCAGAATTCTACTCTTGGACAGTTCTCAACAAGCTTCAACTCAGTACCAGCAAAATAAAAATCGTGCTTTTTAAATCAAAGCTTGACCTACGCCGCCCTCCACAAATCAAGATAGAAAGAGCACAAGAATGTTTGCTGATGCTATAGAGGCAGTGTTAGGTGGGTCGGAAAACTGCTAGCTTGGGGGGGGGGATACAAAGACCAATAGATTGACAGTAGCCACTGGCAGAGATGAAAGTGATTCTTGCACTGCTTCTATTGGAATGAGCAGCAGCCTGGAAAACAAGATGCAGGGTATTTCAGAGTCTGCTGGGAGTCATTAGGGTAGCTAACAAACTAAATGAATATTTTCCAACGACATTCACACATGAGGACTTATTAGTATTAGTATTAGTAACGGCCGCATGGTGCAAGAAAGCCTATGGCTTATGCTGCACCAGCCAAAAAAAAAAAAAAAAAAAAAAAAAAATCCGAACAAAACAATGATAAAAACAAAAAAAAATAAAATAAATAACTAAATAATAATAATTAATAAAAAAAAAGAAAAGGAAATTAAACAGGAAATAAATCCACACAAATGTTATTCAGCGAGGGGAATGCCAGACGTGTATTCAACTATGGCAGTAAGCTTGATAATCGTGTAATAACTGAGAGTAAAGTGGAGGAGAAACTGTTGAAGATAAATACAAGAAATGCACATGAGGTGGATGGGATCTATCCAGTTATATTAAAGGAGGCAGCAAAGGAAGTATGCAAACCCCTAGCCATAATTATGAGAGCTTCCTTGGACTCAGGGGAAGTAACCATGGACTGGAAATGGGCAAATGTGACGCCAATTCACAAAGGAGGATCAAAGGCTGACACAAGTAATCATAGACCTGTGAGCTTAACTTCTGTTCCAGGAAAATTAATGGAGGCACTGCAGAATCATCTAGATAAGACTTCAGTTATAGCTCGGACACAAATTGCTTTTTTAAGGGGAAGTCTTGCCTGACCAATTTGATTGGACACTATGATGCAGTCACAAAAGAACTGGATGCAGGGAATAACTTTGATATTATATACTTGGATCTTAGAAAGGCTTTTGATGCTGTTGCACATGGAAGACTGCTGCACAAATTGGAGCAGTGTGGCACTGGAGGCAAATTGCTGCTATGGAAAAAGGAGTGGTTGAGGGCGAGAAGACAGAGAGTGGTAATCAATGCACACTACTCATTGTGACTAATGTTATTAGTGGAGTTCCTCAGGGTTCAGTGTTGGGTCCATTGTTGTTTTCTGTATTTATAAATGATATTGATGATGGTATATCAAGGTTAATGTCCAAGTTTGCAGACGATACGAATGTTGGCAGGGTTGTTAAGGACACTACTGACCCTATGCTGCTGCAACAGGATCTAGAAAGGTTGAGCAGATGGGCTGAGAGGTGGCAAATGAAGTTTAACATTGACAAATGTAAAGTAGTACATATTGGAAACAGCAACCCCAGAGCAGCGTATCCACTCTGTGGTACTACACTGACAGTGGTAGAGAATGAAAGGGACCTGAGAGTAATTGTGCAGGCAGATATGAAGTTCTCTGAGCAGTGCAGATGGGCTGCAAGAGTAGCTCATGGTATGTTATCAATGATATACAGGAATTTTCCTAGCAGGGAGGTGATTATTCTCTTGTATAAGCCAATGGTCAGGCCACACCTTGAGTACTGTATACAGGTCTGAAGGCCTCATTTCAAGAAGGATGTAGAGCTGCTGGAACGAGTACAGAGAAGGGCAACAAGATTAGTGAATGGAACAAAGGGGTGCTCTTACGAAGAAAGGCTTAAGTTTGCCAATTACAGTGTCTTGAGACTAGGCACCAGCGAGGTGATCTGATAGAGGTGTATAAAGCATTGAATGGTTTGAGCATGCTCAATGCTGATGGGATTCTTCCTCTAGCTCAGAAAAATCACCTGAGAGGGCATAAATTCAAATTGAGGAAAGACAGATGTAGGATAGACGTGCGGAAATTTGCCTTTAGCCAGCGGGTGGTCGGTTGGTGGAACAGACTGCCATCCCTTGTGGTGGAGGTTGATAGCCTAAATAAGTTTAAGGCTCAGCTGGACAGGTATTTTGAACGAACAGAGGGGTGAAGTGGAAGTGGTTTTTTTTTTTTTTTCTTTGGCTGATGCTGCATAAGCTTGCTTTCTTGCATCATATGGCCCTATTACTGCTATTGGTAACAGCTTCCTATTGTGACACAGGCTAAAGTCCTAGGGGTTGTCATTGACCATAAGCTGAGCTTCCTTCCGCATCTACCATACATAGGGGTCAAAACGAAAAGATTTTCAGCTGCAATCATGAGGATCTCCAAGAGCAACTCGAGACTCTCAAACAAACACTGTATTATAAAGCCGTTTTCATCCCCATTGTGACTTACGCAGCAGGAGCGTGGTTTCACCGGTTTAACGAGTACATATGAAAGTCAAGGTCAACTGCATTCAACGTGCTATGCTCCTGGCCACGCACAGATTATGCCGAACAGTGTCTACAACTGCCATCCAGGTGATAGCTGCAACTTTGCCGCTTGATCTATTTGTAATCTTCAGAGGGCTTAACTTCAGAATTAAAAAGAAAATACCATCGAAGATACAGGGTCTAGAACTAAATCTCAATGCTGACCCCAAAGAGAGAAAGTGCTCGCTGTTATAAGGAACTCGTCAACATTTGGCAGTCTAGATGGAACACCTCACACACAGGCTCCGTTACCAGAAAATTCCTCCCTGATGTCACTTTCACAACCCTGAAAACGGTAAAGACCTGGCTTTCTCTCACCTTGGAATCCTCCTACTTGGTTACCGGACACGACGGGTCCCTCAACGAAAAGTTACATCAACTGGGTTTGCTACCAACACATCACTGTTTCTGCTGCAGGCTGTTCCAGGTATAACCACATCCTCTACTGCAAACACCCAACAATCTAAAGGCATTCCAATCCCCAAGTCTGTGAGCGCAGGAAGCAGAGCTACATCGTTGTTACTGCACCTAACAATACCTCTTCAGTGACTTTAAGGGTTCTATATTCGCTTGCCACCATCTTCTTCTCCTTTTTTTTTTTTTTTTTCTTTCCACTTACTGTCTGGAGTTGCCACTCTAGTGCAGCCAGTTTATTTATTTATTTATTTTCATTTCATTCATTTATTTATTTTTCTTCATTTTTATTTTTATTAAATTATTATTTTTCTTATTTATTTAATTTGTTCTTCACGCACTCTGCCTTGAGTTCCCACTATAGTACAGCCAATTTAATTTATTGTTTTTTCTTCTTACTATTATTTCTTTATTTTATTATTATTACTTTTTTATCATTATTATTTAATAATTTTTTTATTAATTAATTCATTTATTTTATTTATTTATTTTTCCCTAACTGCACCGCGGGTGTTTTTTTTTTTTTTTTTTTTTTTTTGCACTCTTCTTTCTTTATCTCCTCCCTTTGAAATGGGCCCCCGGAGGAATCTGGCCCACCTTCTGGCAACACTAGGTCGGTGAGAGTCTCTCTTGAGACAGTTCGTGTTTTGCTGGGACTGCCCCATCTTCCCGTGGTGTGGACGAGCACCCAGAATCATCTGTCCAGGTGATTAATGCTTCTGGGTAGCCAAGTGGCCAGAACAGAACAACAGAACACACGCATAATACACACAAACCTACGCCACACACATATCTGGCCCATTTGTAGTCGGAGTTAAACAAACCTTCTGGGTGCCGCCCTTACATATACATATGCCCATGTCCAAATGTTACCGGAAGTACAGCACCTCGACGCTGACTTGCATAGGTTTTGGCCACTTGGCTACCCAGAAGCATCAATCACGTGAACAGATGATTCTGGGTGCTGAAGTGTTAGCAGCTCGCTCCAATCCCAGAATCGAATAAGAACAAGTTCGCGCCCCGTCCACACCATCTGCCAAGCTCTTGTTTGACAGAAAAGTGCCATTCATGTATATTAGATATTTTTATTGTAAATAAAATTGTAAATAAGATATTTTTATTGTCAATATAACCGCATGATGTAATTTGTAAATATAGTTAATACTGCGTAATTTTTTACATTTTACATTTTTGACTTGTTCATATTTTACATTTTTAATTTTACAGTGGGCATTATCCATAATCTATTCTGATGTGAGCCCCTGGCCCTTGACCGTTGCGGGAAAATTGCAACTTCACTTACATCTGTATGTTATGTACATTGTATTCATTTAGTTGCAATAAAGATTTTCTCTCTCTCTCTCACTCATTGCGTTTGTGTCACCGCTCTGGAATCCATACAATGCCAACCCGAAACGCCAACTGGAACGAGTTGAAAATCACTTCATCAAAATGACTGAGGGTGAAGTTCATCCACAGGATGTTCTACAAAGTGGATGTGCGGTCACTTCGGACTAGAGCCGCTTGAAATTCGCAGGGCTTTGTCTTCACATTGCAGCTGGCACGAGACAGCAACCAACACTCCGTCGGAACAGTTTTCTGCCGATCACGTGCCTTGTGAATGAACCGAACCTGGGTGTGTCCGCAAACCTCGAGGAATTTGCTGCGACGTCTGCAGGCCACGAGATCTGCCCACTAACTTTGACTCGCGTGTGCAATGTCTCTGTTTTCATCAACCCTCTCTCTTCTTTTGGTCCCCGGAAAAGCTTGTCCGTGCCAACTGCTTTTGTTTGCATGTTTTCCTGTAAAAATTTATCGTAATTAGCTTAAATAGAAAGGGTTTCTTCTCTCTCTCTCGTAAATATTTTCTTGGGGATCGTATAACTGCAGTCGCTGTTCTTTTGGCCGCATTTTTCGATGGATTTTAATCCTAAGTTGGTTTTCTTTGCTGCGCTTTCCCTCCTTTGTGTATATTTTCTAAAATGAAAATCAAATCTAATGAAGTATCATCTTACCCTTAACTTTAACTCGCTCTCAGCCTCTAATTAAGGCGATGAAACGTTGGATAATTTTCGTTAACGAATCTGGGGGTATGGGGAATACGCATTCTGGAGAGTTTGGGAAATTTTCATCTAACTGACAGACACGTACAAGATGTGGTGGGGGTGAACTTAACAGTAGTCTACGCTCTCGAGGAACTTATGATTGCCGTTGCTCTGCGAAGTACGTATGTTTGTGTGTGTGTGTGGAGCTTTGGCAGAGTCTCCTTAAATTGTAGCTTTCTCGTATTCGAGCGGTTTCGAATTCCACTAGGATTAATGGCGTTGCGTCGCCCCTCCCCACCCCACCCCATACTCGCGCCCTAAATTCGCAGCGAAGCCGTGCCAAATGCATTTTAAATTGTCTTCGCTCGACACGCAAGTTGAAGTTTCAGTTCCACTCGTCTCCAGAAGCCGAAGAAGAAATTTTAATTTAAACTTTGTTAAGGGACGGAGTAACAGCGCGCGACTCGAATGTCTGAAGGCGAGAAAGAAATGTCGACAACCTCTCGAACATTTCATTTGACGGCATAAAACGGGATTTGTTGGAATCCTCGGGTTATGTCGAGGTCACGTCCGAGTGCGCAGATGAGGTTGGAGCAAATGCGCGAAGTTCTGTCGTCGTCATTCACCTCTCCTGCTCGGTCGTATTTCCCCCCACCCCCGAGAAATTTAACCCGCGCTCACCTCGAAGAAATCGGAGCCACGAGGAGTGCGAAGCCAAATTTCACCCCTCCTCCTCCCCGTTAGTTAAAGTCATCGGAGATGCCGATGTTTACCTCGTGCCTCGAGTCCCTCCCGCTGAAGAAAATGAAGGAGAAATTGAGAAAGTAATTCGGCGTCGAGGCCACGAATGGGGCTGTCCTGGGGCACGATCTTCGACCGGCAGGTCGGTGTCGCGACCCTCATATCAGGAAAGACCACCCCTTCCTTCATCGGTCAGATGACTCATCTCAGTTGCTCGTCCATCAAATTACACAACATAATAAACAAATGTGGGAATAACAAGCATTAGGACTAAAGAAAGGTTTGAATACTTGATCGACTGCGGACTTGTTCAGGTCGCCGTCCAAGGAGTGTATGAATTGCAGCATTTGTAAGAACCGATCGGACAACTTTAACCGGTTTAGGGTGACTGAAAGATTGGATTGGCCTGAAGGCTTGAGACCGGGATCCTTCATCCGCAGTTAGCCCAGAAATCTGGAACTGAAATAAAGTCGACCATCATTTTGACGGGAGAAGACGAGTCTTCTCTCGTGAATGATGGCAGGAAGACTTCTGATGTTGAGAGCTGCCACCATCTGGGTGGTCCTTGGTGCAGGAGGAAGCCGAAATTTCCATATGGCCCACATCAGTAGCCAGAATTCCCCCACGAATATCCGTCTAAGATGGGTCGTAGCAGTTGAAGTCCAGACTTCGGCCCCATAGAGTATGACCGGATAAACACATGTCTTAATATATCTGCACCCAACAGCCTGGTCATGGACGTGCATTAGTTGTTGTTTAATCATCCACTGGAGTCGACAGAACTTTATTTGCAAGTGGTCGATGTGCGGTAGAAAGGAGAGCTTTTGATCAAAAAATTAGCAGGTAAAGATGCATTGTGGCTGGAAGAGAGAGAGAGAGAGAGAGAGAGAGGGGGGCGGGATGTAACTGAAAAGGTGTGGAATTCCGTCAGGAAAAGAAAAGGGAAAGGCTCCAAAAAATCGATTGAAGATGGAACGAAGCTAATGGAGATTTGTTCGCAATCCATTATTAAAGAATTTCCTGGAATATTCCTCCCGCTTTAAATTCCTTAGACATCATCATCATCAGACATTTTCAATCCACTGCAGGATGAAGGCCTCTCCAGCAACTTTCCAGTTCCTTTTGTTTTGAGCACTGGCCATCCATTTACTACCCACAAACTCATGAATTTCATCTGTCCATCTCCGCCTTTGTCTTCCAGGTTTTCTTCTCGCTCCTCTTGGATACCATTCTGTTATTTTCTTAGTCCATCTGTCATCATGTCTTCGAGCTATGTGTCCTGCCCAAGACCATTTTAGTTCTTTAGTTTTGATCAGAATGTCCTTTACTTGAGTTTGTTGCCTAATCCATGTGTTTCTCTTCTCATCTAACAGTCTGATTCCCAATATGATTCGTTCCATTCTTCGCTGTGTAGTTCTCAGCTTCTCTTCCATTCTTCGCTGTGTAGTTCTCAGCTTCTCTTCCATTCTTTTGGTGAGTGCCCAAGTTTCACTTCCATAAGTCATGGTGGGGAGTATACACTGATTCATTATTTTACGTTTCAGACAAACTGGGATATTGCTCTTCAGTATGTGACTGTGTTTCCTGAATGCTATCCATCCAAAATTTATTCTTCTCTTGACTTCCAGCCATTTATCATTATTACAGCTAATAACTTGTCCCAGATAAGTATATGACTCCACCTTTTCAATTACTGCTCCTTCAATCATTATTTCCCTTTCTGTGGCATACTTGTTCATCATTACTTTTGTTTTAGCTATATTCATCTTTAGTCCAAAATCCTTACTAGCTGTGCATAACTGATTAAGGTTTTCCTCTAATTCGTTGGGATCGTGGCTAATGACCACAATGTCATCTGCAAATCGTAAATGGTTTAGGTACTCTCCGTTCACATTGACTCCTTTCTGCGACCAGTCTAATCTTCCGAAAGCTTCCTCAAGGGCAGCAGTAAACAGCTTCGGAGATATTGTGTCTCCTTGTCGAACTCCTTTCTCAATTTTAAATTTGCTACTGTCTTTGTCTAGTCTAATAAAGGAGGTAGCACTCTCATATATATTTTCTTCAAAATCATAATATATGGGGTATCAATGCCTTGTCTTTCTATTGCCCGAAACCTTATGCTGTATGGAGTCAAATGCCTTTTCATAATCCACAAATGCCAGGCATAATGGTGTTTTATATTCATTTGCTTTCTCCATTAGCTGTGATATTACGTGAAGGTGGTCCATAGTTGAGAATCCTGTCCTAAAGCCAGCTTGCTCTTTCGGTTGATTCTCATCAAGTATTCTTTCTAATCTGTTAGTAATGACCCTTGTGAACAACTTGTAGATGTGGGATAGCAAGCTAATTGGTCTATAATATCCAATTTCAGGATTTATCTCCTTTCTTATGCAGCAAAACTATGATTGCATTATTCCACTGCTCAGGCATCACACCTTTTCTAATGCACTTTGTGAAGAGCCTTGCCAGTTTTTGTGTTATGTCTCTTCTTCCCAATTTTCACAACTCTACAGTAACTTCATCTTCCCCCGGGGCTTTCCGATTCTTCATTTTCTTCAATGCATGTTCTACCTCATCAGGAAGAATATCGGGTATGTTGTATGTGTTGCTACTTTGCAATCCATCTTCCCCACTGCTGGTATCATTCCCTCGCTCCTTGTATAATTCTCTGTAGTAGTCTTCTGCTATTTGAATTATGCCTTCTCTGCTGTTTATAAGTACACCATCGCTATTCTTCAGTTTCAGTATCATTTGTCTTTCTGTATTACTGCTCATGGCTGCTGATTTAATTCCTTTGTTTTCCCTTAATGCTTGTTCTACTTTTCTTTTGTTAAATCTTCTTATGTCCTCTCTGAGTCTCTTTCTAATGGCTTTGCATAACTCAGTATACTCAATTTTCTCCCTGTCAGTGTTTTTCTTGCTCTTCATTTGTCGTCTTCGGTTCATCATGACAAGTGTTTCTTGACTAATTTTTTTCTTCTTTGGATTTCTGGTTCCCTATAGGTTTCTTGGGCTTTATCACTTTCAGAAAGTTGTAATATTCCTGGTCGATATCTTGGTCCTCAGCAGTCTGCAGAAGCTCATACTTGTTCTTAAGTTCCAGTACATACTGCTTTTTCTCCTCTTCTGTTATCTCAAAGACCTTTGTATTATTTACTCGAGTCAGTTTTTTCCTTTCCTTTCCTACATCTATATCAAGTGTACATCTTACCATTCTGTGATCACTTCCAACATTTACCCTGTTCAGGACGGTAACATCATTCACAATATATCTTCTGTTAGTGAGGATGAAGTCGATTTCATTAGTTGTTAATCCATTTCGACTCTTCCATGTCCACTTTCTGTTCACCCTTTTCTTGAAAAAAGTGTTCATTACTGACAATCCTTGAGATTCTGCAAATTCCACAAGTCTTTCACCTCTTTCATTTCTTTCACCAATTCCAAAATTTCCTATAGTTCCCCTTTCTGCGCTGTTTTGTCTTTTTCCAACCTTAGCATTGAAGTCCCCCATAATAATAGTGTGGTGGGTTTTCTGCTCATCTAGAAGACTCTCAATTTCGGTGTACATTTCTTCAACCTCTTCATCATCATGGCTCGATGTTGGTGCATAAATCATTATAATCTTTAGCTTGTATCTCTTAGAAATCTTGAGTATTCCTTAGACATACTAGTGGTTAGAGGTAAAGAAGCAACAAGGGGGTGGATAGCAGCGGGAGGTGCTTTGGCAATAGAATTTGATGGGCATCAATCGGTAAGAGCTGCGCTGTTCTTTATTAAAGAATCTTTCGTCGAAAATGTAAATTTGATATTTCAACGACCATTTTGTTATTTCATTTGATTTGTGAATGAACGGCATTCAGAATATGTTTGTAAATAAATCTGTTCTTTCTGCAATGTTGCGTTTCTTTTGCTGAAGTGACCATCCTCACCGTTCATCCTGTTCAACGCAAAACCCTCAACTCGTGGAATATTCGACGCTTCACTCGCTACACAAACGTAATTTGCACTTTTTAACACAACTGGCCGAGTGGGGGAACGGTGGGATTTTCGAACCACCCGAGGACTGCTCGCCACTAAACCTTTTCCCGAGATGTTCAAATTGCTTTAATTTCTGGTTGCATCGCTCGAAAAGAACGAAATAATTCGCGTGAGTGTTGTCCATCCCCCCTTCTTGCTGCACGTGCTTGGGCCTCGCTTTGCGTATATTTAAAAAGAAAATGGAAATCAGCGAAACGCGTTCACAGAATGCGTCGGGAGGCGACTTCGCACTGGTCACTCGGGTGTGCAGAAGGATGCGGCGGACTGCGGGGTTCAGTTGAGACGCTCGCACCTCAAGAAGCCGCACGTCGGGGAATTCCTGTTTCTGTACACCTCATTCCGGACATTGTCATCATTGCCGTGTTGACAGTCCCCCACCACTTCTCGCCGTGTCCACAGGTCTTCGGAACCGCTTCCAGAAAGGTCAGAGGTCCAACATTACGCATCCGTTCCCCCGGAGTTCGCGATTCAACTAGTCACGTGAAGAACGGTGCGCGAATGGAAATAATTGGCGAAAACCCTCCGCCGAGGGAGCTGACGGAGGCAAAGTTCGCAGCGCACCGGAAGATAAAAACCGATTTCGTTCTTCGTATTTTATTCGCACGAGATCTACGGACAGAGTTTTATTGTGCCGTAGATAAGATCGGTGCCGTTACGAGTGGGGTTTCATTCGAGTTTTAAGAGCGGACGAAGGTGATGAATGTTTATGTTGGCTGAACAATACGAGCTTCGTCCGCAGTCCTTCCAAAGTGGGAGGAAAGGGGTCATCCCCCCCTTGCGCCGTGACATTACGGCCGCCGTAATACAAGCGGAGGGCTGTCGCCGCGTGCCATAATGGAATCATTATTTAAAACAGCTCGCTCTGCCTCGCTCTGGTTATTATGGCGGGTGGAATAATTCGCTCCGAATCCGAAATGCCACTTAGAGCCCCGTAGCGGCGGTAATGAGGTCGTGGAGTGTCCATCGCCTCGGCTTCCCCCCAGTTTCATAAATAAAACATGCGGCGATGACAAGCGGCGTCGTTTGTTCGTCGTGCGGCTCCGATCGCTCTCGAAAAGAGACGAACGAAACTTGTGAAGTGGCTTCTTCGGACCCAAAACGAAATAAAAATCGAAGTTTATGAGCAGCGGCCCTTCCCTCTAATCTGGGCCATTTGCGTTGGGAGATTCGGGTTTTAATAAATTGGGGCCGGAGTCGAGAAAAAAAAAAAAAATCTTTTTTTTTTTACTCGCAGTTCAATGTTCACACATCCAACAGATTCGTGCACAGATGGTGAATGGCTGTGGAGTCTTCTCTCTCGCTGATCCACCTGAAAAGAATTATTTTTAGATGTCATCAACAGTCCGTTATTTGTTCTTTCTTTATTTATTTTATTTTTAATATTTTTTGTTTTGTTTTGTATTTTCAATCTGTTTGATTTCTTGCAATTCCAATCAGTTGGATTTAAGGGAGTCCACTGGATGTGGAAATAAAATAATGTCCATAATAATAATAAAAAAAAAATAATAATAATTAGGGGGCTTCGCTCACTGCTCGCTCTTTTGATAAAATAAAATATAGAAGCTTTCGACACTGTGTGTGTGTTTTCCTCTGCTACGAATACTTACATATGGAAATCAAGATGGTACCGCGTGATCATGTTATATGAACAAAAGCTTGTTTTACCGCAGTAAAACAAGCTTCTGTTACCTATTACCACGCAACGCGAATCTCTCTTCACCCTTTGGCTGAATAAATATCACTAGAAGTTAAATTATTTTAATGCACAGAATAGATAATAAATAATAATAATAATAAGGAAAATAAAGTGAAGCCATCACTGGTCCTCTTTCTCTTAGAATCTACTACTCCAAAGACGCCTGGCTGTGAGCACTATTACAGTCAACATTGAAGAGGGTACCACGTGAAGGACTGCCTCATTTCTCTATATTTTCTACATTTCTTTCACGTGTTTTTGTAATTTACAGCACTTTTGAGAAAATAATGTCCTGTAATTCTTTCAGTTATGTAAAGTAATAAACACTGTAAGTTCTGTACCTTTCTAGTTAAACATACATGTGCCCCATGTAACCGCCGGACCCATGTCCCTGTATTAACCTCTGTATGTAAATATCACCCTCCCCCCATAGCTTCCTGCTGTCCAGGGGGTGGCTCTTCAGCAGAGCAATAAACAGATTTAATAAATAAATAAAATAAAAATTATTATTATCGTTCCAGCTAGCTTCTGTCTACTCGCCACATATCTACTTAAGCTTTGCTCTTCTCGCCTTCAAAACGCTGTCTAGCAGAGACTGTCTTCCCACGTTGGGCCCAGATCTGCTCCACACGAAACTTCTTCTCTAGGGTGCGCCTGTCTGTGAATCACTGTTGGTTTCTTTTCGTTTTTCACCCACAGGGCCATAGTGGGTAGTCCCCAGTAGATATGATCGCCGTCCTCCCCACACCGGTTGCAAAACACCCGATTTCGATGCGAGGAATTTTTATGCTCTTTTTCACAACTTGGCTGAGTTGGTCTCAGGCCAGGGTAGACTGGTTTTTTCTCCCGGAAACTCGGGTTTTTCTCGACAAGCAGAAAATCAACCTCCCAATAGACGCAATTTACAAACAGAACAATATGCCCTTAGTCTCCAATGCCCCTAAAACCCTACAACAACGTCACCGCCATGCGGGCTTGTTTGGCCAGTTGAACTCAAACCAGTTAATGATATCCTTTATTTGTAAGATGTAAAATCTTACAAGAAAATTGTATATAAAGATCGTCGTTCCCAAACTGAGAATTTAATAAGAAAGGATACGTCAGGAATAGTTATATTGAAAAATAAAATATAACAAATCAAATAAATTGAACAAAGTGGATCGTTAAAAATATGGGGGAGATTAAATTAAGGAAGGGGCTAATCGAAGGCAAGGGAGAGTCATGGGAATTACTGCGCGAAATTTCTACCAACAGATGGATAAACACTCAACTATAAGTACCGTAAACAAATCTGAAGGTCTAAAACGGGTAGCAGAGCCCTCAGTAAGTGGCAGTCAATGAAGGTCGCTAGAGAACAATAAAAAGTTGAGCCGAATTACTCGGAACATCCCTTTGATCGGAGACAAACAGGAAATGAGCACAGGACTAATACTGTTTCCAAAACAATAGGGCTAGCGTCTGGTAGTCTGCAATAGCTCGTCCCGAAGAAATTTATGGTAGGTGCGGATGTAATAACACGTGTCTGTAGGAATGTCGGCCAATTTCAAAGGAGAACAGACGGCCTGGGAAAGGAATATTGATATTAAAATGGGAGGTTGAATCTAGCGGGGATGGACATAGCATGGGAAACCCACACTAGCGAATAGTCGGGATGTAAATTTAAATATTGAAGTACGAGTGGTTGAATTTCTGGGCGAAGGTGGGCCAATAAAAAAGGGTGATATACAAATTCGGAAAACAAAAAGAGAGCGCGCGTAGCCAAGAGACAAAAAAAAAGTCAGCCAGTTGAGAAAGTTCTGACAAAGTTAAGACGGAGTAATGAAGGGTTAGATAAGTTTAAGTACAGTCAGTAAGTTAAGAAAGATTACAGGAGTTTCATGATAGAAGAAAACAGTCGAGTAGTTCGTTATCGGAAGGCAAGGGTAGTGGCCCGTATGCAAATGAGTGAAGTGTATGGAGAAATAAACCTAGTCCGTGATAGGAAGGTAGTGAAAGTGGCCAGCATGAAAATAAGTAATGTAAAAAGAGGAATAACCCTAGTCCATCATCTGTAGGCAGTGATAAAGGCCAAGGAGAGAAATAACCCTAGTCCATCATCTGAAGGCAGTAATAAAGGCAAAGGCGCAGATAAGTGAGCTGAGAAAGTAAAGTTGTAATCTCGAGTCGGCCAGCATAGCTGAACAGAAGGCTAAGTAGCAGTATCGAAGACGAGCCCATAAATTCCTAAGAGACTCAGTGATGCCTTATCCAGACGTAGACTACAGCCCATTGGGAAACGAAAAGCCCTGAGATGAATGCCCTTGGAAAACTATGATGCCATTCCCAGACAAGGAGCTGCAGGCCACAAAACAGAGAAGTCCGATTCGAAAAATTAAGTAAGTGACTAGTTATAAGGTATTCTCACTTACCTATTAGTAGAAATTTAGAAAGATGTTAAGGGAAGGATGTACAAAAATATAAATATATATATACATTAACATAGAGATAAATGAGATATTGGTTTTGATTAATGTATAATTAGACATATGCAGAAAGGCAAAAGAGAGAAATTTGATATTAGTTATTATCTAACATATATTTAGGAAGGGAAGGGTAGAGAAATACAGAGAAAGAAAAAGAACTTCTAAATGTAGCTAACTCTTGGGACAAGCATTAGTCCGGAAATTGATGTTAATTGTACGATTTATTTTGATTAAAGAAAGTTTGTGAAATTATATTCCCCAAGGCAGAAAGGGGCTCTAAAGAAATCAGAAGTTAAGAGTGAGATTCCTAAATAAATTTATAAGGTAAGAATTTGATTTACATAGGAGAAAGGGTGTTAACTAAACCTCTTAAGTAATTATTGTTCATGTGCGAAGAAAGAAGAAACTATAGCACAGTTTTTGTAAGGATATTAAGTTTGTTGTGTAGATAGATATAACCCTTCTAGTGTAAACCCAATGTACTTAATTGATACAAATGATTTAATCCGTTGTGGAACCTGTGGAATGTTTTCCAAGGTCGACTTGGTGACTAATCCTAGCCCTCCTGGGGATTCTTTTCTTTGTGATCGATGTAAGGAGTGCACCGATCTTAAATTACAATTTGGTGCACTGATGCAATAATTTGAGTCCATGAAAAAACGAGTGCTTGCCCTCGAAAATAATGCATCTGGGAGCTCGTCAGGGACTCAAGACTCCAGCAATCTACCAAGTGATGCAAACCCGATTCGAGCCTCAAAACAGAAAAACCAAGTGCAAACTACTCTGGTTAAAAAGGACATTGTTTTATTAGGAGACTCCATTGTCAGGGAAACCGGGAATATTTTTTGTAATAAGGATAGGTGGAGTAGAACCAGGGTATGTCAGCCGGGATACTCAAGATTTCCTAGAGGTACAAGCTAAAGATTATAATGATTTATGCACCAACATCGAGCCATGATGATGAAGAGGTTGAAGAAATGTACACCGAAATTGAGAGTCTTCTAGATAAACAGAAAACCCACTACACTATTATTATGGGGGACTTCAATGCTAAGGTTGGAAAAAGGGAAAAAAAAGCGCATAAAGAGGAACTATAGGAAATTTTGGAATTGGTGAAAGAAATAAAAGAGGTGAAAGACTTGTGGAATTTGCAGAATCTCAAGGACTGTCAGTAATGAACACTTTTTTCAAGAAAAGGGTGAACAGAAAGTGGACATGGAAGAGTCCAAATGGATTAACAACTAATGAAATCGACTTCATCCTCACGAACAGAAGTTATATTGTGAATGGTGTTACCGTCCTGGGTAAAGTAAATGTTGGAAGTGATCACAGAATGGTAAGATGTACAGTTGATATAGATGTAGGAAAGGAAAGGAAAAAAAGGACTCGAGTAAATAATACAAAGGTCTTTTGGGATAACAGAGGAGGAGGAAAAGCAGTATGTACTGGAACTTAAGAACAAGTATGAGCTTCTGCAGACTGCTCAGGACCAAGATATCGTCGAGGAATATTACAAATTTCTGAAAGTGAAAAAGCCCAAGAAACCTATAGGGAAAAAGAAATCCAAAGAAGAAAAAATTAGTCAAGAAACACCTGTTATGATGAACCGAAGGCAAAAAATGAAGAGCAGGATAAACACTAACAAGGACAAAATTGCGTATACTGAGTTATATAAAGCCATTAAGAAGAGACTCAGAGAGGACATAAGAAGATTTAACACAAGAAAAGTAGAACAAGCATTAAGGGAAAACAAAGGATATAAATCAGCAGCCATGAGCAGTAGTACAGAAAGACAAATGATACTGAAACTGAAGAATAGCAATGGTGTACTTATAAACAGCAGAGAAGATTCACATAATTCAAATAGCAGAAGACTACTATAGAGAATTATACAAAGAGCGAGGGAATGATGCCAAATCGCAAATTAGCAACACATAACGACATACCCAATATTCTTCCTGATGATTTAGAACATGCATTGATGAAAAGGAAGAATCAGAAAGCCCCGGGGGAAGATGAAGTTACTGTAGAGTTGTTAAAATTGGGAGGAAGAGACATAACGCAAAAACTCTTCACAAAAGGCATTAGAAAAGGTGTGATGCCTAAGCAGTGGAATAATGCAATCATAGTTTTGCTGCATAAGAAAGGAGATAAATCAGAAATTGGAAATTATAGACCAATTAGCTTGCTATCCCACATGTACAAGTTGTTCACAAGGGTCATTACTAACAGATTAGAAAGAATACTTGATGAGAATCAACCGAAAGAGCAAGCTGGCTTTAGGACACGATTCTCAACTATGGATCACCTTCACGTAATATCACAGCTAATGGAGAAAGCAAATGAATATAAAACACCATTATGCCTGGCATTTGTGGATTATGAAAAGGCATTTGACTCCATACAGCATAAGGCAATGTTTCGGGCACTGGAAAGACAAGGCATAGATACTCCATATATTATGATTTTGAAGAAAATATATGAGAGTGCTACATCCTTTATTAGACTAGACAAAGACAGTAGCAAATTTAAAATCGAGAAAGGAGTTCGACAAGGAGACACAATATCTCCGAAGCTGTTTACTGCTGCCCTTGAGGAAGCTTTCAGAAGATTAGACTGGTCGCCGAAAGGAGTCAATGTGAACGGAGAGTACCTAAGCCATTTACGATTTGCAGATGACATTGTGGTCACAAGCCACGATCCCAAAGAATTAGAGGAAAATCTTAATCAGTTATGCACAGCTAGTAAGGATTTTGGACTAAAGACGAATATGGCTAAAAGTATGCCACAGAAAGGGACGTAATGATTGAAAGAGCAGTAATTGAAAAGGTGGAGTCATATACTTATCTGGGACAAGTTATTAGCTGTAATAATGATAAATGGCTGGAAGGCAAGAGAAGAATAAATTTTGGATGGATAGCATTCAGGAAATATAGTCACATACTGAAGACCAATATCCCAGTTTGTCTGAAACGTAAAATAATGAATCAATGTATACTCCACACCATGACTTAGTATTAGTAACGGCCGTATGGTGCAAGAAAGTCTATGGCTTATGCTGCACCAGACTTATGGAAGTGAAACTTGGGCACTCACCAGAAGAATGGAAGAGAAGCTGAGAACTACACAGCGAAGAATGGAACGAATTATATTGGGAATCAGACTGTTAGATAAGAAGAGAAACAAATGGATTAGGCAGCAAACTCAAGTAAAGGACGTTCTTATCAAAACTAAAGAACTAAAATGGTCTTGGGCAGGACACATAGCTCGAAGACATGATGACAGATGGACTAAGAAAATAACAGAATGGTACCCAAGAGGAGCTAGAAGAAAACCTGGAAGACAAAGGCGGAGATGGATAGATGAAATTCATGAGTTTTTGAGTAGTAAATGGATGTCCAGTGCTCAAAACAGAAGGAACTGGAAAGTTGCTGGAGAGGCCTTCATCCTGCAGTGGATTGAAAATGGCTGATGATGATGATGATGATGTCTGCCGGGAGCAACTATTGACGATGTCACCAACAGATTGTCAGATTTTAAAGAGGGTAAAGAGAATATTATTATTCATGGGACTAATCATATTAAACGTACACGATCTGACGATTTGTTGGAAAAATACAGGACCATGCTGAGGAAATGTCGCGAGCTAGGCCATAATGTCTATGTGTCTGCAATTCTGCCCAAACACGATAGGAGGGATTATATGTTAACAGCCTTGGGGATTAACTCAAGACTTGAAGGAATCTGCAAGGCTTTAGGGGGTAAATTTCTATCAGCATGGCCCACACTTGTAGGTAGAAGGAATTTGTTTTGTAGAGAACGGATACACTTAAAAAAGCCGGTGCAAACGTTTTTGCAAGTATTATTGAGGATACCTTAATGGTTCAGGGAAACTGCTAGTTAGGGGGGGATGTGGGTAATACTGACACGCGTTTATCTGATAATATTGGTCAATGTAACTCTTGCAGATACCTTAAGAGTTCTTATCTGTTACCCCAACGTTTCACGTGAGCGGGTAGCTAATATCATGGAAGAGAGCCTAAAAAACTTCAAGGGTTATGTTAGGGTTGTTAAATATACAAGAACAGTAAATGTTAATTGTTTATACAGTAACGTTAGAAGTGTCGTCAATAAAATGAGCGAATTCGAACTGCTGGTTAAAACAAGTAACGCGGACATAATAGGACATACAGAGACGTGGTTCCACCCGAAAATTGGGGATGATGAGTTTCAGTACGGCTTGTATAATGTATTTAGGAAGGATAGAGTAGATAGAGGGGGTGGTGAGGTAATGCTTCTTAATAGAAGCAGCATGAGTGCGACGATAGCTTTCCCGGATTCAGACATTTCACATGCTAGTATAGAGTCTGTATGGTGTGAGATAGTTGGAAACAAAGGTATAATGCGAGTAGGAGTAATCTACAGACCAGGTGATTGTGAAGACTATGACAAAAGCCTCTACATACAAATGGAATGGGAAAGTAAGCGTCAATGCCTTATTATGGGTGTTTTCAATTTGGCTCTAATTGATTGGAGTAAATGGGAAGGAAACTCGACATGGGGAACAAAATTTTTAAATCAACTAGATGACTGTTATTTGTATCAACATGTCAGAGAAAGTACTAGAGAAAAGAATATCCGAGACCTCATCATCACCCACGAATCAGATGACATAACAGGGCTGACAGTAGAGGAACCAGTAGCAGGAAATGATCACGGAGTTCTACGGTGGACGATGAAGAGAGAGATAGTAGTAATTAAAGGGAGATGAATGGGTTTTAATTTCAGAAAAGGAAATTACGATGCCTTAAGGTACTACATGGCCTCTATTAAGTGTGTACATATACCACACAGAATGAACACATTTGAACTGTGGTATGCTTTTAAAACATTAATCACAGATGCCTTGAATGCGTATAAACCATTAAAAAATACTCCACGAGAAGGGTTCCAAGTTGGATGAATAGTGAAGTTGCCACATTACTTGAGCAGCAAAAGGTGGCATGGAAAGGTTACAGAGCAATAAAAAATACTGAAGCCTATAACAGCTACAAGGTGATCTCTAACAGAGCCACAGAAAAGGTTCGACAGACATGATCTCTAACAGAGCCACAGAAAAGGTTTGAAATTATTTCTGACAAAGTGTACTTTGTCAGAAATAATTTACATTTAAAAAAGTAAAAAAGTATTTTACATTTTTCCAACAAAGTGTAAGGTATTACACCTGGGAAACAATAATCCCAAAAAAAACTTATTCACTTGGTGGAGTTCAACTAAACCCAGTACTGGAGGAAAGGGACTTGGGTGTTACGATACGGTCAGACATGAAATTCTCTGAGCATTGCAAACAGGTTGCAAGGAAGGCCCATGGTGTCCTATCGATGATCTATCGAACTTTTGCAAGTAGAGATAAGGACGTGATAATCCCATTATATAAGGCTTATGTTAGACCACACTTGGAATACTGTGTTCAAGTATGGAGACCGCACCTAAAGAAAGACATCGAGCTTCTTGAAAGGGTGCAAAGAAGGGTAACTCGCCTGGTGAGATCGGCAAAAGGGCGTCCTTATGAAGAAAGACTTCGAATATGTGGGTTGCAGAGTTTGGAAACTAGACACCTTAGAGGAGATTTGATTGAGGTGTTTAAGGCTCTGAGAGGCATCAGTAAAATGAATGAGGACGAAATCTTCAAGATTATAAATGATGCTAGAACTAGGGGACATAAATTCAAGTTACGGGGGAGGAAGTTGTTTAGATTAGACTGCAGGAAGTTTTATTTTAGCCAGCGAGTTATAAATTACTGGAATAAGTTGCCTTCATGGGGTGGTAGAGGCCGACAGTTTGAAGAAATTCAAAGGTCATCTGGATAGTACTTTCGGGTAAGGGAAGCGCATAGGATGATAGGTTTAATTTCCTTTTTTTTTATTAATTATTATTATTACTTTTTTTTGTTCGGATTTTTTTTTTTTTTTTTTTTTGGCTGGTGCAGCATAAGACATAGGCTTTCTTGCACCATGCAGCCATTACTAATATTAATACTATATTTGACGCTATATAGACAAATTTGGATAATATTAGTATGTGCCTGAGTTCTGATTATTTCATCATGTTGTATATGTAAATATGTAAATAAACTATGTTATTTATTAATTAACGTGTGCTTTTGTCATTCTTGAACATTCAGCCTTTCCGAAGTGAATTATACGTAATTGAGAAGCTCCCCTGAATCTGAAATTCTCCTGTGAATCCAAAGTCAGATTTGTTAGTGGGGGTATAAGAACAAGGGTCTCTATAAATAAAAAGGAACAAAATAAAGAATATTTAATATTATCATTAAATAAAAACAAACAACAAAATAAGAAGTAAAGACATTTCAATCATTCCCCCCTCCTCCACATATTTCAATCAGTGTAAATAAGGGAAAAGCATACTTGATGCAACGCCCACAGCAGCAAAAATGCTAGGGGTTAAGGGGTTAAGTTGAAGCTACGAAACTGTGAAGGCTCGGTAGTGCTTGAAGATTTTTTATGGGATACTAAGAGTAGTTTAAGTTTAATGGTCGTCTCAATAACCATTTAACCTAGGTGGGGAGACCGCCTTTCAGCAGTTCCCCATCTGTGTTAAAGTGTCACATCCTAGATCGACAGAGAGAGCGAGTGTGTAGAGTTATGAAAGTGCTACATACGTTTATCAAGAATTGTTGAACCCTCTCGATTCCAGAGTGGCCTTATTTGGTGCAGTTTTAATAACTTAGTGCGATGCTAATTCTCCAAAAATGGCTCCTTTTGTACTATCGAACCTCAGCGCCCCCTGTTATGAAATATAATAATTAATTTTCATTGATTTCCCAACACGTGAAGCTCCTGGCGGCCATTTTACAATGTCGTGGGGGTTGGATTAGGGTAAATGAACTCTGATCTTCGAAGCCGCATGGGGAGCAAACCACCCCAAGCTCTGATCGCAAATATCCCCTCCAGAATAGTACGCGCGAGGTCTCTAAAAGCGCCCAATTAAAGCCTAACGTGTTTCCCGATAGAATTGCAGAACCCGAGGAAAAGTAATGGCGGGGATGGGGTGGGGATAGGGGGAGAGAAACGACTTCCATCAGTCGGGGGTTGTTGACTTGCGGAGAAACGACTTCTTTCTCTAACTAATGTTCTTCCAAATTTGGTCGGCATCGCCTCGCTGCACGAGCTCCCTCGTAATTCAGTTCCAATATTGGATTTCAAATTTCAATCTCACTTCTTTTATGGCCCACATTTGCTCCGCCGAATGAAAACGTTTTGCGAAACTCCCTAAAAATGCGACAAATGGTTTCCTGCGTGCGCTTTCCCACGGCGGGCACCGAGCGAACGAAATGTGGAGGCGACCCCCTGCCATCAGAGGAACAGCTCGTGCAGCGAAGGTGACTGAACACCGCCCTAATGAACATCGCACTCCCGCTCCGGTCGAACGGAAACATTTTCGACTGTTGTTGGCAAAGAAAGGCGAGCGAGGAGGACGCTGAGGACTGGGCCCGCACGCCGAAACCTTCTCTTCCTCTTCGTCTGCAACGTATTTTTTAGAAGAATTCTTTATTGTACAGTAAAGATCGCAATTATTATCGTTCTACATAACACAGGTAAGAAATCATTATTATCTGCGTTAGGAAGAAGATGTTGACAGGCAATCCAGCGCATTCGGTTGATCTTGCGTAGAACACATTCGATGTGACAGTTGAACCTAAGGTTTGGGTCGAATGTTACACCGAGATCTTTGTGTTTAGTTACACTTGGAATAACTGCACCCTGCAGTGAGGGTTGTATGGATGTGGAACACTTTTTCAGAGAAAAAACCATAATAACGGATTTTTGGGGGTTCAGTTTAAGACCGAAATGGTTGAGATGGCTACAGAAAGCTGTGATCTTATTACAGATTTCCGATGTGATCACTCCCCTGTCGGCTGATGGTGGTATTTCCGTTAGAAATTTTCTATCGTCAGCGTAGGTAATAACATCATCTCTGTTACACACACGCGGAGTAAGGAGGGCGGTAAAAAGTAGCCCCGATAAAACGAACCGATTAAACGCCACCTTGTGGCACACCTCATTTTTGTGTCATGTCTCTTCCTCCCAATTTTAACAACACTACAGTAACTTAATCTTCCCCCGGAACTCTCTGATTCTTCATTTTCTTCAATGCATGTTCTACCTCATCAGGAAGAATATCAGGTATGTCGTATGTGTTGCTGCTTTCGTCCTTGAGGTCGTCGCAGACATTCTCTCAGATATACCAGACAACCTGCATTTAATATCTGGGAATCTAAAAGGCTGATGGAATTGATATTCCGGTGACACTCAAGTCAAACGGACCCAATTTCGGCGAATTCCAGACGGTCTGTGACAGCCAAATCCACTGCTTGCACCTTCACGATGGTGGAACTGTTAGTAACCCTGGGTATAACCTCCGTGCACAAATACATGGTGGGTGACCACCCAGGTGTGAACCAAGGTAAGCAGGGGCGAGGTTTGGCGCCCACACCACATGGAGGAACGCCGCAACTCTATGATACCAGATAGCACTAGGTGGTAGTTGCCTCATCAACCGGTACAATACCACCACTTTGCTTATTGGAGACTTGAAGTGGTGGAACCCATGTTTAGTCTCTAGAGCTAAGTTCCGGTCAACCCTTCCCCATCTCTTCCATCATGCAGTATGATTGATGACTTTTGAGGTTATGATGACCATCGTGGCGAATCCCATTATTCCGTACATTTCGACGGTACAACTCCAAAACGGTGTTCGCAGGCCGGCCGCTAGTCAGTACACTGGACTGAACATATTGGTAACTCTCTAGGAGGCTTCCGGATCAGCTAGTGTATAATCTTGCTGACTCTACATTGTCGAGGCCACGTTATGTCAAGGATCTGGGTATATTCTTACCAAATGTACGCCACATCCAAACGTTTCATTACTTCATATGGAATGTCCCACCCACTTTTTTCTTACTATTGAATACACCATGAATTGTCAAACTAATAGAGCAAGCTTATCTGCGAAAAATCTAAACCTCCCAAGCACTTCCTAATTCATTTCTCAAATATACGTGGTCTCAATTCCAATCTCAACGATGTACATTTCCACTTGCAGTCTTCCAAACCCCATGTACTTTTTCTGACTGAATCTCAGTTATCGGTTGATTCATCTACTGCTCATCTCAGATGCTCACATTATTCGCTGTATGATTCCTTTCGCCTCAGAGGTGGTACTTGTGCATATGTCCGTTTTGATATTCCCTGTCAGAGACTTGGCAATTTGGAATCACCACTCTTTGATCTTCTCTGGCTTAAAATTTCTCTACCTCATTTTGTCAAATTCATCTGTTGTCTCTACCGTTCTCCCAACTCCACTAATTACTTGTAGCTCTTTGACTTCCTCTCTTTGCAACTTGACTTTCTCCAGTCCAACTTTCCTAACAGTGAGGTTATTTTCCTTGGTGATTTTAATGTTCACAACTGCAGCTGCCTTCCATTTTCTGGTCGCATCGACCTAGCAGGTCGAGATGCTGAGGGTTTTGCAATTACTAATGACCTAGCACAGATTGTTCATTTACCTACAAGAATACCGGAATAATACAGCCAACACGCTTGATCTTTTTCTCAAAACCGAGTCTGCTAAGTAAACAGTCCAAGTGAGAGATCCTTTAGGTGCTTCAGATCACAACTTGGTTATTGTCTCTTCTCCAATGGAACCTTTATGTCATGGCTATTCCCAACTTCGTGTTGTATGGCATTACAAGAATGCAAAATCGGATGACCGCCGACATTTCTTTGCTCCTTTTCCTTGGTCGGATTATTATTTCAAAACTTCTGATGTCAACGTTTGCTCAGATCGTGTCAGTGAAATTATTCTTGCAGGAATGGAATCCTTTATCCCACACTCCACTTTATAATCTCGTCCTTTATTTAAACCTTGGTTTTCCAATAAATGTGCTAAGCCTGTTCTAGAAGAGAATGTTGCATATCGTAATTGGCTTATTTCTAATTCTTCAGTTTCATTTTCTGCCTACACCAAAGCTCGCAACAATTGTAAAGCAGTTATTAATCAGTCCAAACTGGAGATTGAACAGGCTAAGAGTAGAAAACTTGCTTCTTGCCCTAATGGTAACCGAGCATTCTGGTCTCTTTCAAAAGCTATTGGCCGCAACTTTTGCCCATCTCTACTCCCACCTCTGTCCAAACCAGATGGTTCTGTTGTCACTTCAGCCAAGGATAAAGCTGACCCGTAGCATCCCAATTTTCTTCCAACTTATGTATTAATGATCTTGGTAAAACCCCTTCCCATTCCCAACACGCCCCATTCAATGCCTCCTGTGGTCTTCGGTCTAAAGGATATCAGAAGGATTTTGACGAATCATGAAGCTAAGAAAGCTCCAGGTCCCGATGGTATTTCCAAACTTGTTCTCAAAACTTGTGCTCCTGAACTTATTCCGATTATTTGCCGCCTTTTTTTTTACTTTCTTATTCCAAAGGTCTGCTTGGAAATTTGCTCACATCCAGCCAGTTCCTAAAAAGGGTCAGAAATCCCTCCCATGCAATTATCGTCCCATTGCAATTACTTCTACTCTTTCTAAAGTAATGGAAAAATCAATTAACCTCCAACTCTTAAACTACCTAGAAACCTTCCGTCTAATCAACGAGTCAGTGTCGATTCATTGGTGATATTCTGGCTTATGTTACCCATTTATGGACTAATTCAATGGAAAGGTTCGGTGAAACACAAGTAGTTGCTCTTGACATCTCAAAGGCTTTCGATCGTGTTTGGCCTAAAGGTCTTCTAAACAAGCTTCCATCTTATGGTTTGCCAATTGTTTTTAGTAATTGGTTATCCAGTTTTCTCTCTGAACGCTCACTGAGAGTGATGGTCGATGGCTCTCTGTCTTCTAACTTCTCCACTAATGCCGGTGTCCCCCAAGGTTCAGTTCTTTCCCCCACTCTTTTCCTCTTGTATATTAATGACCTTCTTCCATTGAGTGGAAATCCTATCAATAGTTTTGCCGATGATAGCACATTGCATTCCACTTTCCATTTTGAGAAACCTTGTCCTGCTCATTTTGAGAAACCTTGTCCTGCTCAATCAGCTTCAATTTCTCGAAAATCTGCTACCAATTCCTTAAATGCCGATCTTCAGGTAATTCTCCAGTGGGGCAAAGACAACTTAGTTGATTTCAACCCTTCTAAAACTCAGTCTTGTCTTATATCTCGCAAAAAGGATTCTTCTGCTCCTATGTTTATCTTTAATGACACTCCGATTTCTAGGCAAAATGACATACCTCTTTTGGGGATTACCCTGACTTCTAATCTCTCTCGGCACAAGCACATTACAAATATTGCTTCCTCTGCATCTAAAAAACTTGGTTTTCTCTTTCGCTCTTGGCGTTACTTTTCTCCCAAAAAGCTGCTCACTTTGTATAAATCGCAAATCCGTTTTGCCATGGAATATTGTTCCCACATCTGGGGTGGTGCCCCCAAAACCTCTCTCAAACTTCTTGATTCCATTCAGAACAGGGCAGTTAAGTTAATTAATGATTCATCTGTAACTGAGTCTCTCCACTCGCTTTCTCATAGACGTACTATTTCTGCTGCATGCCTCTTCTACAGATACTTCCATGGGCACTGTTCTTCTGAATTGGCTTCTGTAATTCCTGCTCTCTCTTTCAAAACAGTCCGAACACGTGCAGCCACCAGCCAACATCCATTTACTGTCCAACTTCAAACCCACAGAACCAACTTTTCAGCTTCCTCATTTATTCATTGAACTGCCGTTTTCTGGAACAACCTTCCTTCATACGTATTTCCTGAAAATTACAATCTACAGAAGTTCAAGTCCAGTGTCAACAAATATCTTCTGTCGTCTTCTCGACCTCCAACCCAAGCACGGTAGTAAGTATTATAGGTTCTAATACCTCTCGCGTTTGGGGTTCACATAAAAAAAAAAAAAAAAAAAAAAAATTTGATATTATATACTTGGATCTTAGCAAGGCTTTTGACACAGTTGCACATTGGAAGACTGCTGCACAAATTGGAGCAGTGTGGCATTGGAGGCAAATTGCTGCTATGGATAAAGGGGTGGTTGAGGGGTAGAAGACAGAGAGTGGTAATCAATGGACACTGCTCATCGTGGACTAATGTTATTAGTGAAGTCCCTCAGGGCTCAGTGTTGGGTCCATTATTGTTTTCTGTATTTATAAATGATATTGATGATGGTATATCAAGCTTAATGTCTAAGTTTGCAGATGATACAAAGGTTGGCAGGGTCGTTAAGGACACTACTGACGCTATGCTGCTGCAACAGGATCTGGAAAGGTTGAACAGATGGGCTGAGAGGTGGCAAATGAAGTTTAACATTGACAAATGTAAAGTACTACACATGGGAAACAGCAACCCCTAGAGCAACGTATCAACTCTGTAGTACTACACTGACAGTGTAAAGTGTAAAGTGTAAAGTGTGTTTAGGGTCAAGCGGCACCAGGGGTTCCCCCCATCTCCGCGTAGGTTACATTGTATGTGAACCAGTTTACTGGAAAAGCCAGAGATTTAAAAGTGTATGGACTTTGTATATGTGTGATGCCTTGTACCGTTGTTCATCTGGTCATTTAGCCGCCAGACCTCTACTGAGGCCCGACGTTGCCCCACTTTCGCCCCGTGGAGGCAGACCAGGTATCCACTTGAATATAGTTCACTCTGGCAGGTCCTGCCACCTAATTTCCTGAGATTTCAGTGGCTAGGACCTTAAAAAAAAATAATAATAAAAAATAAATAAATAAATAAATAAATAAAAAAATAAATAAATAAAATAAAAAAAATAATAATAAATAAAAAATAAAATAAATAAATAAAATAAAAAAAAATAAATAAAATAAAATAAAATAAAAATACAATAAAAATAAATAAATAAAAATGTGATCACGTTGAGGTGGAAGTGCTAGGAGGTCAAAAGAAATGTTGGGCGAAATTGATTTTCACTTGTGGAAATTAGATTGTGTGGGGCGTTCACTAGCGTGCAGGTAGAGTGGGGAGGGAGACTGAAGACTAGGGGGAGTTAGATAGAAGTATGGAGCCGATAGGGAAGACAACTCCAGTTTACAGTGGGGCATGCCCATGCCCCACCAGAAGGAAAAGAAGGGGTGGCGAGAAGGGGAGGTGACAGCAGGGCTGTCCCCTCATCCCCCGCCAGGGAAGGGTAGAAAGTAGGCCAGGCAAGAGAGCTGGCCTATTTGCCAACAGGGCATACATGTGGGGTGGCTTCAGTCGGGCGCCAAGGCGTCAGGGCTGCCCCATTTGGTATTCCCAGGAGTGGAGTGAAGATATCTCTGTCCAGGTTTTCAGTCCAGGTCTGTATGACATTTGTGCAGATCATGCTTGGTCTTTTATTAAGTAGTTACTCGTGGGATCCAGGTCCATCCACTGGTGGATATTCAGTAGGATAGGCTTCAGTCACAGTCAGGGTGGACTCCCGAAGGTCCGATTGTAGTCAATGCGTTTGGTTAACAGTTCTCAAATGGAATCGGTGTCCTCCATCGGTCAGTATTTGGGAGAGTGCAGTTCAGGCACAGTCCAGTTTTATCTTGGTTCATCATTTGTTGTGATTGTTGTTGTATTTATCCTAGTTGTCCTAGATTTTCTGGCAAAGGAAGAGTCTGGCGTCTTACAAAGAGGCACTGAGCAAAGTTGGTTAGCGCATTGTAGGTTCCCTCGTCCTCCAGTAGGTAGTGCTCCTGATTTTTGGGGTTGAACTGGACTCGTGTGATGAGGTGTCCACGCAGATCTTCGTACAGTTCACACTCGTGTAGCAGGTGGTCCCAGGTCTCGAGGGAACCACATGCGCAGGCTGGGTTATCTGTCAGTCCAAAGAGGTGTAGCTTGTGGCGGATAGCTCCATGTCCTGTGAGAAGGTAGGTGACGTGGAGACCAGGGCAGAGCCATGTCGGATATTTTGGGTACACCTTTTGCAAGTTCGGAAAGAACCTTCGCGTGATGTCTCCTTTGTCAGAAATCGTCCAGCGTTGTTGCCATATCGATGTCAAGTACGTTTGCAGCCTGTATTTCTCAACTTTACAGTTATTAGCCGGGTCCGTAGTGTGGTCCTGGAAGGTTGTGACTTTGCCACGTCTGAGTTGCTGAAGCATGCCATTGCGAATCACCTCAAGATCAAGAGGGAGAGCGCCCGTGATCACTTGTAGTGCATGAGTAGAGACTGTCTTGCATGCTCGGGTGAGGGTCAATAGGATGGGTCTATGTATGATATCCAGTCGTCTGCGGGTTACCGCTGTTGAGGCTTTGTGGAACCAGACACCGGAGGCGTATGCGATTGCCGGGATAATGGCTGCTTTATAAAGGATCGCAAGTTTGCGCCTTTTCAGGCCCCATTCGTACTACACTGACAGTGGTAGAGAATGAAAGGGACCTGGGGGTGGTTGTGCAGGAAGATATGAAGTTTTATGAGCAATGCAGACGGGCTGCAAGAGTAGCTAATTGTATCTTATCAATAATTATATAATATCGGTGTAAATACACCATAGTTAACCCATATATTAGAGCTACGATTGTAGTGTAGAAGGCATCGTTTTAATTGTATCTCATAATGTGGTTGCCTTCACAACAAGATAGCTACTATTGAATTACTTCAAATAAATAACGCTTCTCTAGTAGAGAAGGCTTGAGAAGCGTTATTTATTTGAAGTAATTCAATAGTAGCTATCTTGTTGTGAAGGCAACCACATTATGAGATACAATTAAAACGATGCCTTCTACGCTACAATCGTAGCTCTAATATATGGGTTAACCATGGTGTATTTACACCGATATTATATAGTTAATTATCAAAACCCATAAGAATTATGCCTAGTGCATTTAATTTTCCAAATACTTATCAATAATATACAGAAATATTTTTAGCAGGGATAAGGAGGTGATTATTCCCTTGTATAAAGCAATGATCAGGCCACACCTAGAGTACTGTATACAGGTCTGGAGGCCTCATTTCAAGAAGTATGTAGAGCTGCTGGAACGAGTACAGAGAAGGGCAACAAGATTAGTGAACGGAACGAAGGGTTGCTCTTACGAAGAAAGGCTTAAGTTTTGCATATTACAGTGTCTAAAGACTAAACACCGGTGAGGTGATCTGATAGAGGTGTATAAAGCCTTGAATGGTTTGAGCATGCTCAATGCTGATGGGTTTTTTCCTCTTGCTTTGAATAATCACCTGAGAGGGCATAAATTCAAATTGAGGAAAGACATATGTAGGTTAGACGTGCGGAAATTTGCCCTTAGCCAGCGGGTGGTTGGTTGGGGGAACAGACTTCCATCCATTGTTGTGAAAGTTGATAGCCTAAATAAGTTTAAGGCTCAGCTGGACAGGTATTTCGAACGAACGGAGGCGTGAAATGTGAATGGGTTTTTTCTTGGTTGATGCTGCATAAGCTTACTTTCTTGCATCATATTCTTCTACTAATGTTAATGCATTTAGGATAACAGCAACACACCCACCACAGGTGTGAGATCAGCAGGTGAAGAAATATTTTGTAACCGGCAGCTTGGGCGGAGGCAATTGATTCTTGTTGTGGTTGCAGCCAGGTTTCAGACATGCATTTGACATCAGCCATTTGGGACAGGAGTATCTGGTCAAGTGTCTCAAGCTTATTCCGAATACAACGAACCTTTTGATAAGCTAATTGAGCAGGACAAGGTTTCTCAAAATGGAAAGTGGAATGTAATGTGCTATCATCGACAAAACTATGGATAGGATTTCCAGTCAATGGAAGAAGGTCATTGATATACAAGAGGAAAAGAGTGGGGGAAAGAACTGAACCTTGGGGGGCACCGGCATTAGTGGAGAAATTTGAAGACAGAGAGCCATCTACCATCACACTCAGTGAGCGATCAGAGAGAAAACTGGATAACCAATTACTAAAAACAGTTGGCAAACCATAAGATGGAAGCTTGATTAGAACAACTTTATGCCAAACACGATGAAAAGCCTTTGAGATGTCAAGAGCAACTACTTGTGTTTCACCGAACCTTTCCATTGAATTAGTCCATGAATGGGTAACATAAGCCAGAATATCACCAGTGGATCGACACTGACAGAATCCATACTAGCGATCGTTGACTAGACAGAAGGTTTCTAGGTAGTTTAAAAGTTGGCGGTTAATTGATTTCTCTATTACTTTAGAAAGAGTAGAAGTAATTGCATTCGGACAATAATTGGATTGGAGAGATTTGTCAGCCATTTTAGGAACTGACTGGATAAGAGCAAATTTCCAAGCACAAGGAAAAACACCTTTGGAAGAAGAAAGTGAAAAAAGGCGGCAAAGAATAGGAGTAAGTTCAGGAGCACAGGTTTTGAGAACAAGTGGAGAAATACCATCAGGACCTGGAGCTTTCTGAGCATCAAGATTCATCAAAATCCTTCTGATATCCTTTTGACAGAAGACCTCAGAAGGCATTGAATGGAGAGTGTTGGGAATGGTGGGAGGTGTTTTACCAAGATCATTAATAGATGAGCTGGAACAAAAATGGGATGCTACGGGTCAGCGTTATCCTTGGCTGCAGTGACAACAGAACCATTGGTTTGGACAGAGGTGGGAGCAGAGATGTGCAAAAGTTGCGTCCAATAGCTTTCGCAAGAGACCAGAATGCTGGGCTAGCATTAGGGCAAGAAGCAAGTTTTCTACTCTTAGCCTGTTCAAACTCTAGTTTGGACTGATTAATAACTGCTTTACAATTGTTGCGAGCTTTGGTGTAGGCAGAAAATGACACTGAAGAATTAGAAACAAACCAATTAAGATATGCAACATTCTTCTCTTAATCAGCCTTACACATTTATTGGAAAACCAAGGTTTAGATAAAGGACGAGATTATAAAGTGGAGTGTGGGATAAAGGATTCCATTCCTGCAAGAACAATTTCACTGACACGATCTGAGCAACCGTTGACATCAGAAGTTTTGAAACAGTAATCCGACCAAGGAAAAGAAGAAAAGAAGTCTCGCAGGACATCCCATTTTGCATTCTTGTAATGCCAAACAACACGAGGTTGGGAATAGCCATGAGATAAAGGTTCCATTGGAGAAGAGGCAATCACCAAGTTGTGATCTGAAGTGCCTAAAGGACCTTTCACTTCGACCTTGTACTTAGAAGGGTTGTTTGTGAGAAAAATATTAAGCGTATTGGCTGTATGATTAGGATTGTCCGGAATTCTTGTAGGTAAATGAACAATCTCTGCTAGGTCATTAGTAATTGCAAAAGCCTCAGCATCTCCACCTGCTGTGTCGGTGTGACTAGAAAACGGAAGCCAGCTGGAGTTGTGAACATTAAAATTGCCAAGGAAAATTACCTCACTGTTAGGAAAGTTGGAGTGGAGAATGTCAAGTTGCAAAGAGAGGAAGTCAAAGAGCTCCAAGTGATTAGTGGATTTGGGTGAACGGTAGAGACAGATGAATTTGGCACAATGAGGTAGAGAGATTTTAAGCCAGAGAAGATCAAAGAGAGGAGATTCCAAATTTCCAAGTCTCTGACAGGGAATATCAGAACGGACATATGCACAAGTACCACCTTTGAGGCGAAAGAAATCATACAGCGAATAATTTGGGCATCTGAGATGAGCAGTAGTTGAATCAATCGATAACTGAGATTCTGTCAGAAAAGGTCCATGGGGCTTGGCAGATTGCAAGTGGAAATGGACATCGTTGAGATTAGAATTGAGACCACGTATATTTGTGAAATGAATTAGGAAGTGCTTAGGCTGTTTAGATCTTTTCGCAGATATCCTTCGCATTTTGTGTCATACAGCTGACATTAAAATATTAAATGCTGGCTATTCTCAATCTGCACGCAACGACAGCGATCGCCGTCCTCAAGGCCTATTTGATGCAGCCGCAACCGAAGTCCGAGTCCAGTAACAACCATATCCTGAAAGACAACCAGCTTAGGTAACACCTTCGCATCTGTTGCAAAGTTCAAACGTTAGGCAATAGTTCGAACGTCACTCTGCCCTTTGGAGGATGTCGCCCAACGCTCTTGCCAGAGTCGATGGACCTCTAACGATATACGCTTGCCCTCAAACTTCAAGTCGGGTTGCCGTATGTTCTTCCCGCATCGGGCAACAACGAACATCCATTATCTACTTGGGGTTATTTTTCTTAGTTCGGTACCTGACCCCAGGCTCCATAAGCATATGTAATGATTGGGACAAAGGAGCACTTATACAGAATGTCTAAGTTTCTAAGTTCCTTTGATTCCTTCCTTTGATTCCCCAGTCAGTTCTGGTAATTCTAATCAGTTTCCTGTACAGCCTTTTTATCTTATCCCTCATGGCCTTCGCCTGAGGAATAAAACTCAGTCTTTGGTCAACATTGACTCTCAGATACTTCACTATGGGTGCAAAGCCCAGGTGAGCCCACCAAAGCCTACCGTGGGATGTCTGGTCGGACAGAAAAGTCCTTTAAGCATTATGCACTGCGACTTCGTCGGCGATATCATCAGTTTGTAAACCGGGACCCAGTATCCTACTCAAAACCCAACTGGGTTTTAACTCTAGTTCTAATCGGGCGTTACCGCACACCAGTACGGCAACATCGTCTGCGTAAACTACGATCTCTTCACCATTCCAGTCTTGGTTTTATAACTCATCCAAGACGAAGTTCCACATGAAAGGACCAATCATCGACTACCTGCGGAACTCCGCTGGAGACCGTGTAATAAACTTTCTCGAAGCGGTTATAGACCACCACTCTCAGATCGTGAAAGTAGCTGCGCATAAGACGGTAGAAATCACTTGGACAGTCCACAAGCCTCAATCGGCATAGAATGCTTTCCCCCCCACAGGCAGTTAAAAGTTCCTCTAAAGTCGAGAGAAATTCCCAACACGTACTTGCTCTCTGAACCACGAACCAACGAGAGCAGTTTCACCACGGCATCCTCAGCAGAGCGGCCCAGTGTGAAGCCAAACAGCTGGTCGGACTCCTGGTGTTTATCTCTGTACACATTGTTCAAGCGATTCGTAATCAGCCTTTCAAACGTCTTTCCAAGAATAGATAGCAAGGCAACAGGCCTGTAAGAAGACGGGTCACTCCTCTCACGATCGTCTCCCTTCAGGAGTACGATGATTCTGGCTTCTTTCCAACTCTCTGGAAACGTGCCCTCTTCAAGGCATTGGTTATACAGTAACAATAATAACCAAGGACATTGCCCGAAAAATTCCTTCAAGACATTTTTTTTTTTTTTTTTTTATGTACATACATTGCCCGAAAAATTCCTTCAAGACATTTTTTTTTTTTTTTTTTTATGTACATACATTTTTATTACATATATACAAATATACAAATATACAAACACTTTCTATTCACAATCATCGCTTTCTGCGTAAGAAACAATTTTAATTATACAGCTTCACTTGCAAGCAATGAAACACAATAAAAGATATACTAAAGAAAAGATATGTATGTATGTGGGCGGATGTACTTGTTTTGGGTGGCACCTACACGTTTAGTCGAACTCCACCTTGGAAAATCTGTGTTGAGCGAGAGTAACTCTGATGTCTACACTCTGCAGCGATCAACACCCTGTCAATCACTGCCCATTTCTAAGCATCAGTAGTTGTGTCTGGTTCTATCATTCCAGTGCTGCTGAACCAATTTGTTGTACAGTGGAAGGAGTGCAATACAAGGACAGTAGCCCTCAGGCTGCCAAACCCGAGGGGAAAAAATAAATAAAATAATAATACATAAAATAAATAAAAGAAAATTTTAAAAATTTATAATAAATTAAAAAAAATTATGTATAGCTAATACCATTTATATATTCTATATTATTACTAATTTAAGAACACAACATTTAATTTCTAAGTTAACAGTTGTAAAAGGTAGAAATATAAGTTCATGAACACATCAGTCTACTGTCCACTTCTAGAATAAGTAAGCAAGATGCGTCTTCTTTTAAACACCTTGTCAGAAAAGGATTGGAATGCTGCAAAGTTCTTGGCATCTTGAATCAAAATATCGAGGTTGTCAGTCCTAATAGGTTGACTGCTGTTAAATAGTTCTTGTCGGAAGTCGTCATAAGCCAGGCAATAAAGCAGAACCTGCCTCCAATCTTCTACTGCCCCACAAAAACACAAAGGATCAGGTTCAAGTCCAAATTTACACGATTTATCTCGCAGTGAACCGTGTCCAGTAATTAAATACGACGTTGTCATTGAAGGATAAAACCATCCCATAACTTTCTTATTTACAGCAAACGTTGTATCTTCAATGAACTCCCTGGTAGTGAGTCCCGTTTCACTGGATTGCCATCTGTATTTCCACTTCTCAGTGAATTTTGTCCAAAGATTAATTTTCTCCTGCCGAATGTCCGTGGTAGGATTACTTGCAATGTCGAGGATTTGAGTGGCCAAACCTTTCTTTAAGTTAGAAATCATACCTCGGTATGCCACATAAAGGTCAATCGGGATACAACCTGAGATCACTTGTAAAGCAATTATTGATGTTGTTCTGCAGCATCAACCATTTTTTTTTTTTTTTTGGCTGATGCTGCATAAGCTCATACACTTGCTTTCTTGCATCACATGCCACTACTACTGCTGCTGCTACTACTACTACTACTACTACTATCTCAGTCATCTTTCTCTGCAATGATAAAAGTTGGGCCTTCACTATAACCCTAGGAAACCATATGGCAGCCTTATATACTACAATTGCAAAAATATAGCCTTATAATATAATGCCAAAGTTTAGTGCTTTATACCCCATTCAGCGCTTGAGAGCCTAATCTCATTGGCAGTAAACGTCTTAATCTTTTCAGCTACGTTCTTTACGTGGGGGATAAAAGAAAATTTGTCATCAATTAAGAGACCAAGATATTTATTTTCAGAAAATAAGGAGCAATTTGGACATTGTTGATATGAAGTTTAGGAGGTCTGTTATAATCCACTTTGTTGTTGAAGATCATTATTTTTGTTTTCGTCTCAGAAATTTTTAATTTGTTTATTCTAGACCATTCCAGCAAATCATCCAGGATTTCTTTCCCGTGTGTTTCTAGCAAAGGTCTTGACCGGACTGGTATGCACAGCGCTAAATCGTCGGCATTGCTATTTTATTGCAAATTTGACTTTCTTTTAGTAACCATTGTTCTAAAACAGAGGCCCAAGGACCGAGCCTTGAGGGCATCCTCTGGAAATGAATTTTGAAAATACCAAGCGTTGTGAGATGACTTTTATCTGCCTATTTGAAAAATAAGATCTAATAACCTGATATAGCAAATCATCACATTCTGCCTCTCGAAGTGACTTGAGGGCGCTTTCCCACCAAAATGTATCGAAAGCGCCCTCGAAGTCGATAAAAACAACCATCATGTATTTTTTGTCTGTAGTTTTGCATAGATAGATTCACCAAATTTCTGATGGCATCTTCAGTGGAGGAGCCTTTCTTAAAGCCGAATTGTGAATTAGAACTCATATTACTTGCAGCCAAAACCTTCTGCATCCTAGGCGCTAATAATCTCTCATTAAGCTTCCCAAGATTTCCTAGAAGGGATATTGGGCGATATGCTTTGGGATCCGTTGCCAATTTTCCAGGCTTTCTGAGCATCTTTACTAATGCAATCTTCCAAAAATTTGGGAAAGTCCCCTCTAATAGACATTTGTTGAATACATTCAACAAAATATGTGGAAAATGTTGGTGAAATCTTTTAATTGCCACATTTTCAACTAAGTCCATTCCAGGACATTTTGACAGATTGATTTTAGAAATTGCAAGTGCAAATTCATCTAGACTAAATAGTTCCGTGTCATTTGATCCCTTATAAGATCCGTTAACGAACCTTATCTGAGCTTGTTCGGTTGTGTCTTGCTGTGGGTGATCATCAGAGAAAAGTCTCTCTATGATGGCTTCAACGGTGGAGAGCCAATCAGTAGTCAGACTTCCGTTAGAGTAAACAGAACTATATATCTCAGGAGTTACAAGTTTGTCACCATAAATTTTGTACATTAATCCCCATGGATTAGAATTACCTGTATGGGACACTAGTTTCTGCCATGAGGATCTTTTGGCTTCCGCAATAGCCTCGAAATATTCCTTACGTAATTGACAATAGACTTCTTTTAGTCGCCTAACGTCTGTTTCTGTTAAGTATCTGTTCCTCTGGAAATTCTTCCTTGCATTTATAACCCGTCTTCTCAAAACAGATAACTGGGGATTCCACCATGGTGTGGAGTCAGGTCTCCTAACTTTCCTTTTAGTGGATTTATTCAAAGCTCTGTAAAGAGCGTTTTGCACAAAGTAAGCATATTCTACTGCAGATAAACTGTTCGATTGTGCAATTTTATCATCTGAAAATTCTTGTTGCAAGACTTGCTTAAATTTGCTCCAGTTCGTGGTTCTGATAGAGAAGCGGTTTAAATCCTGAAGGTGACCTGAAGAATCTCCATCTCTAACATTTAAGGGATGGAGAAGAGATCAAGACTTGTGCGGAAATGTTATCAGTGCCGGAGGCCTTTCGATTTCTCATGCGCTTAACAGCCCACTCAAGTTCGGCTAGGGTAAACATTAGCATTAGCATTAGCATTAGTAGTGGCATATGATGCAAGAAAGCAAGCTTATTCAGCATAAGCCAAAAAAAAAAAAAAAAAACAACCACTACTCCCATTTCACCCCTCAATTCGTTCGAAATACCTGTCCAGCTGAGCCTTAAATTTGTTTAGGCTATCAACTTCAACAACAAGCGATGGAAGTCTATTCCACAAACCAACTGCCCGCTGGCTAAAGGCGAATTTCCGCACATCTATCCGACATCCGTCCTTCCTCAATTTGAATTTATGCCCTCTCAGGTGATTATTCTGAGCAAGAGGAAGAATCCCATCGGCATTGAGCATGCTCAAGCCATTCAAAGCCTTGTACACCTCTATCAGATCACCTCGGCGATGCCTAGTCTCCAGGCTCTGTAATTTGCAAACCTTAAGCCTTTCTTCGTAAGAGCAACCCTTTGTTCCATTCACCAATCTTGTTGCCCTTCTCTGGAAAACGGCAACCTTGAAATTTATATTGAAAAATCCCGACAAGCCACCACAAATTCCAACCTCCTACCGCCCGATTGCCTTGCTCTCTGTAATGGCCAAGCTACAAGAACGCCTGCTCCTATTTCGCTTAACCGCCAGATATGAAGAACAGAAACTTCCAAGTGACAAGCAATTTGGATTCAAAGCAGGTAGCAGCACAGAAGATGCCATTAACAGTTTAATCACTCAAGCAACTCACACAGCCTTTAAGTACTCCCTTGCAATCATGGTAGACTTCGCTGGGGCCTTTGATCGACTATGGTGGCCCAGTGTTCTTCGGAGGCTTCGGCAATCAAATGTTTCCAACAACCTATACAACAGTTTAAGGTCATATTTAACTGGTAGAAAAGTCCAAGTTACCAACAGATTCCAGACAGTGACTAGGTACATCGATCGAGGCTGTCCGCAGGGCTCTGTGCTTGGCCCTTTCCTCTGGTCTATTGTCCTGGATGAGTTCCTGGGCATGGACCTGGGAGGTGTTGAGCCCTTGGCCTTCGCGGATGATCTTGTCCTTTTGGTATGTGCTAACACCAGGACGAACTTAGAGAAAATGGCAAATGGAGCACTGGTAAAACTTCAGAACTGGGCAGCCCTGCACAACCTTACCATTTCAGGAGAGAAAACAAAGTCCATACTCCTTAAAGGCAGACTACAAATCACAAGACCACCTACAATAAAATTAAACTTTATGCCCATACGGCTGCACGCTGAAGTCAAGCTCCTAGGTATCTTCTTAGACTCGGGGCTTACCTTCCACCACCACCTAAAGTATCTAGCCAACAAAATTCAAAGGTACAGTGCTATGATAAGGCGGGTCAGCAGGGCAGACTGGGGGCTGAAGCACAAAGCTTTTACTCTGATATACCAAGCGGCATACGTGCCAATTGTCTGTTATGGTGCCTCCATCTGGTACCGAAAAGCCATCCTAGCAAGAAATAAACGTAAGCTGGATTCAATCCAGAGGTTCATGCTCCTTTCAATTTGCAGGGCATGCCGCACCGTCAGCACCCCTGCTCTGCAGGTATTAACTGGATGTCAGCCACTATACTTAGAAGTGGTTAAAAGAGGGCTTTTTTATCACTTAAGGAAGGGAGTTCCAACCCAACTGCTAAATTTTCAACTTGACACCACAAACGGCACCAGGCAGGAAAGACAACGGATAACCAAACATCTACAAGAGATATCTTCGATCGGCAACACCCTCATCCCAATTGTGTCCAGCCATCGTGATCTGGGCGTTGTATTCGACCCAAAACTTCGATTCAACGCCCACATGGATATGCTCCTCACACGTGCTTCAAGACTCCGGTGGATAGCAAAACAACATCTCCTTCATATCACAGATAAAAAGATAACCGTGAGGTACATAAGAACAGTTATCTTTCCACCTTTACTCTATGCTGCTGAAATTTGGGCGTCAGCGGCACCGTCAATAAAGAAACCACTCTTTGCCACAGAATTCTGGCTCCTGAAGTGGGCCAACAGGAAGCACAACCTTCCAGCTCTGATTCGTACCACACAGCTTGCCAACTCTCTCGGAATTCCACGGCTTCCCACCTTAATCGATGACCAACGCCTCCTAGCAACAGTCAAGATGATAACAGGCATAATGGCAACACCTTCATTCTGGGATACCTGTGGCTGGAGGATCCCCCCTGCTGCCCTTAGGGCCAATCCCGAGCTCTACTCGCATTCAGCACGACTCCATCTCTCGGACAGGTTCCTCCCTCAGCAGATGTTCAAGCAAACCCAGGCACTGGACGCTGACCTGAACAAATTCGCTGTTGACCGGACTTACAGGAAAAAAATTATCTAGTAGGACTAATCAGCAATGACATGTGTATCTTGCACCTGTTCCTGTCTGATTGAGCTGGTGCTCTTATCTCGATGTTAAGCCAGCTCGATTAGACCTAACTCTCGTAAGGAGTTCTCTCCTTTGTATTATAATATGTTTTCTTTGTAAAATTACCTTTTTGTAAATAATTGTTCAATTTTCCCAAGTTTGGGAAACTGTAAGCCCCTGGCTTTATGGCCGTGAAGGGTAATAAAAGATTATCTCTCTCTCTCTCTCTAAAAGGAAAAGAGGATTACACAAAATTAAAAATTATTTTCCTGCTTTGAGGTAAAACCGGTGTCCACGTGTGAAGAGTTATTCTTTCCTCCTCGTCCCGTACTTAAATAAACAAATTTGTTTCTTTAATTATTTCTTGCGAAGACAATGAGGACGTTGAGACCTCGTAACCTCCTTCGCACGTCGTCTACGGAAAGAAGAAGGAAATCTTCACTGCGCCGACGCAACCGAAAGAAGCGCAAGATCCGAAATTTAGATGCGCCCGATGAGCCGCCGGCATTAGCAGTAGGAGGCTGCGAGTTCTCTCGTGCACCTCGGGATCACTTCCAGATGATGAAGCCGCAAGAGTCGTTATGGAAGAAACTTCGCATCGACGAGAAAAGTGAGGTCATCAAAGAAACAGTTTGCGGGAGTCGGCTTCCCCCCCCCCGGCGTGACAGAAAGGTTACGCGTGAAATACGGCAATGTTCCGCGCGCGCCCCCGCCTGTCATGTTTTATGCAGATGCGGCGTGTAAGTGCGGCATCGAGTCTTCAATCGCAAATTGCGTCTTCCCGAAAAGTCCTTCGATTCCGAGCGGCGGGTTTATTAGCACCACGTTCTTCGGGCCTGTTATGGATGCACGCGCGTCGAAGCGGACGAAACACGCCCAGTTTACGAGGCCATAAAACATTTGACGCGTCGATTGCACGGCCGGCTGGATGTGCGGGTCCGATACCGGGCGGAAACCGATAGATAAGCGCGGGGTGGTCGTAATACTTTAAGTAACGGCTGATTCGGCTCGCAGTCATTACACGTGTTTTCGGCACTTAAGCGAGACGTTTATCGAAGCCTCCTTTTTATCCGCTGCGTTCGCACACGAATCCCATTACACCCGATTTCCCGCGGCGGAATTTATCACTTTCGGCCCATTTCCATAAAAGCACGGCCGTCGTCCGATCCGTCTAATAAATCCGCGGCTAACTCAATTACTTCTCGATGGGCCTGCGAGCACGCGCTCATTTCGGCGGGTATTTGTATTATTTATACGAGATATTCGAAATGTCCTTCGCAAACACCGTTCGCCCTTCCTCCACCGTTGCCATGGATACTAATCCGCACGTTAATAACCCGGCAAAGTCGTTTTCGTGGCGATACCAAAACGCCAGAAAGCAGGTCAAATGGTGGAAGGACTGACCCGCGGATTCCGCACTAAATCGTCTTCGAAATCGTCCGGCTGTCTGTATGATATTTCTATTGGACCTTTGACTCTGTTCCTAAGTTTAATATACTTCTCTAGGGTTCCTCCTTCTGTTCCAGGGGTTTATAGCTCCCCCTGGTGGTAATTAAACGAGTTAGTGTTTTTCTCTGCAATAGTCATCCGAAACTTCTGTTTAGGGCCTGTACATTATTCCTTACAGAGACCTTCACCTTGCCACTAAGTTTCAGCTCTCTCCTCCAATTATTTTTCGAGTTACGGCCTTTTTTCGAAAACTGGTTTTTCATCCGGCAAAATTTGTAACATTTTAGTGAAAAATTCAAACCTCTCGTTCTCGGCTTCTATCCATCAGATCTTGCTCAAATTTGGTGTGTGTCTTCCCTACCAGTCTGCTGACCTTTTGCTTCAGTTGCGCCCTCTGGTGTTAATTATTTTGTTACTCAGTGGAAAAAATTTGTTTTATCCAATATGTCTGACTCTCATGATCGGAGTAGTCAGCCTACAACGTCGATAGCTGGTACATCTTCTGCTTCGACTTCTTCTTCTACGGAAGAATTACGTTTTCCATTGGATACCCCTGAAAATTGTCTCAGGGCTTTCGAGTTTGCCAAAACTCAGTTTGATTCCATTCTGAATAAAACTGTTTTGAAGCCGAAAATTCTTGCAAAGGCCCAGCGTTTATTCAGTAATTTTGATAACATTTTTCATGAGGTAATAGCCTCTATGGATGAGTATTTGACACAAAATAAACAATTACAGAAATTAAGTCAAAAAGATGTTCAAATCAAGGAAATTGTTACTCATGTACAGTCCTCAAATTTTTTACTTAAGGAGCTTGTTGAACAAAATAAAGCTTTGTTATCACAATTAGATGATAAAACCTCTTTAATTTCCTCTCTGGAAACGAAACTGGCTTCCTTCTCTGTTTCTTCACAAGATTTTACCCATTTAACTGAACAGTTGGCCTCTAAAGAACTTCAAATATCGACATTGCAACAAAAAATTATTTCCTTGGAGAACACTATAGACAAACAAAGCTACTTCGTTGATTCTGACAAAGAGAAGAATACTTTAGAAATGCAAGCAAAACTGGACTCTATTTCAGTGCAAATAGGTGCTTTAATTGACAACTTAAAAAGTGTACCTGTCCCTCATGCTGATCCTTCTGCTTTGGCTGAGAAGTTCCCCACTTCTGTACAGACTTCAGTGGTAGATGGTTATCCTTCTGCCCTCTCTGATTCTCACAAACATGTTGTTCTCGTCAAGATTGACGAGAATTGTCCTTTTGTCACTGGCGAGGAAGTTCGTTCGGCCTTGACAACGGAAATTCAATCTGAAGCTATCAGAATAAAATCTATACGAGTTATTAGAGATCGTGGAGTTGTTGTGGAAGCTGCCTCCTTACAAGATATTACTTCTCTTAAAAACTGTCCAAAAATACAGGATTTACATCTTAAGTTCTCTCATCCCAGGAAACGAAACCCTACTATGATCTTTTATGATGTGCCTCTTGGTATAACTGAGGAAAACCTTTTAAAAGACATACACTCAAGGAACTTACTGACTTCCAAGTTCTCCTGGGACGATTTCTCCAAAGAAATTAAATTACGTTTTAAGATTAAGGCAAAAGCACACAATAAACAACATTGGATACTAGAAGTTTCTCCCAGATTAAGAAGTTACTTTCTCGAAATTAATGGTCGTCTCTACTTTCACTGTGCCTTGCACACAATAAAGGATTATTATATTACAACCCGTTGCACGAACTGCCTGCAATACGGGCATATCGCTCGGTACTGCAGACAAACTTCCCCTACCTGTGGACATTGTGGTCTCTCAGGCCACCAGGCTTCCTCATGCCCCACTCCTGATTCTCCTGTATCCTGCCCTAACTGTTTGCTTAGGAAGAAAGATGCTCATCATTCTTTCAAAGACCATACCTGTCCCGTTTACCTGGCTGCCTTGGCTTCTGTCAAGGATAGAACTAACCACAGCATTGTTTAAACTTTAAAGAGAAATATTTTTCTAATATAGAGACCCCTTTTGATATTTGTATTACCTTGCTATCATTTTGCTGTGTTGTTGGTAGTATTGATTTTGATTGTTACTGCTTTAATTACATATTATGTTCGGTTTAATTAAACTGTAAATACTAGTTGATTAGTTTCCTTGGGGATCTCACAGTGTAGACTCACGGCACAACCTGTGCTGTTTGATATTTGTATATGGGTTAAACTTAAACAGTTCTTGTTTTAATCTGCTCAGCACCCTGGGCTTTGCTTTTGGGGTGTCGGTTTTGCTCACTCGACAAACTTAAGTTTTATTTGAGTTATAAGCAGTGTTATTTTATGTTAATGGGTCTTGCCTGGCTGGGGATTGCCATGGGCCGTGGTTCCTCGGCTGGGTTTGATGTCCTCATTAGTAATAATTGTTATTTAGAATTAACTTTTGTGTCTCTTATAGTACTTAGTATGGTTAAATTTAGTTTTGCAGTGGTCGGGCTGAAATTAGTGAATGATATAAAACTTATTTGTCCAGCGGATTGCTGGGTTTTCCTGCCTGGGGTAGCCATCAGAGAGTAGCCATCAGAGACTTGGTTCCATGGCAGGTTCTATGTGTTATTGTAAAAATTTATGTCTTATAAATATTGTTTAGTGTTCACTTGTTTTCATAGCCTGCCCTGCGGGTCCATGTGACTTGCTTGGCCGGGGAACAGCAAATGTCTTGTTCCCTGGTTGGTTTGGTAATTTAGTTATTGGATAAATATTTGTTTTGTTTGTCGGGTGGGTCTTTGCCTAGTTGGGGTTGCCAAGGTTTTTGGTTCCTCAGCTGGGTTGAAGACTTTTGATTAATATTTTATTGCCTTATTTTAGTTTTAAACATTGTTAACTGTGTTTTGACAGAAATTACTTTTGTACCTTTTCTCTCTGGGCTTGGGTTTTTCTTATCTAGAAATTAATTTTAACTTAATTAGAAATTACCTTTCTTCTCCCTCTCCCTTTCCCTTTGGGTAACCTTGTTAATATTGTTCATATTACTTGATTGTCAACTCTTTCGGATAACCTTTCTCTAAAGCTCTAATGTTCTAAAGATGCATACTTTAATAATCTAATTTCCAACTAGTAAAAGTTATTCATTCTCAGTAGTTCTTTCGCATAGTAGTTCCTGGCTGCCTCCTCGTGGCTAGGGACGGGAGTGGGGGGTTGGAGCCTCTCTTTGCTCTCAACCCCCTGCTGCAAAAGCCAGGCGCCGACATTCATAACAACATAACACGACACTACACAACACTAGTTACACGTTCTATCTTTCTTTCATCTGTTTTATTAAATTTCTCTCTTTTTTTTTTTTTTTTTTTTTTTTTTTTTCATGCCGGCAATTGGCGCACTCGCCTAAAATACGCGGAGTATAGGGGAAACCCTGGTTCCCGCAAGTAACTTACAAATAATACTTGAATACTTGTCTGTATGATATGGTCCGTGAACTTTTCTTGTTTTGTGTGTTTTTTATTTAAAGTATTAAGTTCCTATTAGTGGCACCACATAAGGATAGGCCCTTGGATTGCCAGGTGCAAGTACTTTATTATTTGAACGGACAACAGATAAGTATTAAATGAATTTCTGCATGTTCGTTCTGCTTCTTTAAACAAGCGGTTACAGCCATTATCTTGTAGTTCAACTTATACGTGTGTCCAACAGACTTGATCTTGACCAGGCATTAGAGTTTGGCATAGCCGCTCTGCTCTCCCCTCCCTACCTAGACCCCTGCCACCTGTGGATTTCACTGCGGGAAAACTAAGGCGACCGGCTGTTCACAGTGCCAATTGCTTGCAAAACCACAACTAGTGATGTTATTAAATTGTCTAGTAACGCTACAGTAACTGAATTCAATTTGACAAATACTACCTTCTGTCAGAATTGTAGCGTCTGCACCATCTGTGGGACCAGCTCTGACCCCATTATCCAATGTATTGAGTGTAACCAAAACCTTGGAACAATGCACACTACGACATAACTAATCTAACTAAAGTGACAATTGGCGAAGAGGAGCTAATCAAAGCCATCAACGCCCTGTCCAATAAGAAATGAATGGGAAGCGACTCTGTTCCCACCTTTTGCCTTAAAGTTGCCTCCTACTTCATCAGCGATGAGTTGACAAAGTTGTTTAACAGAATTTTACAACGGGGAGTCGTCCCAAAAGCTTGGCTAAAGTATAGAGTCGTCCCAATTCCAAAGGTGCAGAATCCCACCTCTACTGCTGACTATTGGCCTATTTCAATCTCCTCCCCTTTACTCAAATGCCTGGAGAAGTGCTTGTTTAAAGTGATTGCCAATCAGATCCTTTCCCAGAGACCTCAGCATACACATTACGCGCTCTCACAAAGATCGCCAATAACATGCATAAAAGCTCTGAATTTGAAAACCCTTCAAGCCTGGGAGCAAGGCTATGTTATGCATGCCTGTTTTTCTGGATCTGAAAGCGACCTTCGACTCAGTGCAAGTTAAGCCACCTGGAGAACTACTACGGTATCTCGGACAATGTCTCGAAGCTCCTCAGAAATTTGCTGATCAAGAGGTGCCTTACCTCCTAGCATCGGAATAATTGGATCACAAAACAGGTGGAAGTCGGTATACCCCAAGGTGGATCGTTATCGGCACTGTTTTTTCAGCAATATTTATTCCATTAATGAATGAAATACCTGCGTTTATGGCCTACACCGATGACATTGTATGTTACCTCTCAAGCCCAGCTAACACCTCACCAGACCAGGCAGCGGAATTGTCGAATTCTGTCATTCTGTCATCCTGAACAAATATCTATCCTCAAATATCTATTTTAGGCTTCAAATAAACCCTGAAAAATCCAAATATGTCATCTTCTCACCTAGAGCACAAGCAGACCTCAATCCAGCAGCATCTCTGCAGACCTCAACCCAGCAGCCTCTCTGCAACCCTCCATTGCGGGGCATGTTCTCGTCGCCATTCATTCCGTAAAATTCCTAGGAGTGGTAAGGGACAAAAACCTAACGTATAAGGAACAAATCCAGCAACTGCGTTCAAGAGCATTAGGGGCTTTCTGGTGTATGAAACTTGATTTCTGTAGAGCGCACAACAAGGAAACAGTCAGAAAATTTCTCCTCTATTACTTTAGTTCTATCATCTGTTATGGTATTGAAGTTTGGTCTGCTGCTCCTATGTCCAGTCCGAAGATACTCTGGGGGTCTGGAATTCTGGGTCCTGAATTGGGCCAACAATTGGGCTCACCTACCCTATAACATCAAAATCACAGCTCTGTATAAATCTGAGATACACCCCGGCCCAGCACCTGGCATATGCGAGGAAGCTCACAATGGCGCTTAATCTGTGCTCCGCTGCTCTCGACTTCGTTAATATCTGGGAAATGAAATCGTAGGCTGGAAAATCCCTGGTAGAGCCCTCAGAAACCGTCCAGTGCTCTGTTCGAACCTGCAGAAGCTCTCGACCTTCAAGCGACACTTCCCGAACAGCATCATCGGCGCGCTGAACTCCGCAAACATTGATTTGGATGTGTGGTCCAGAGAGTCTGCCTACAGAAGAGAAAAGCGCAAATCCATAGTGAAGTGCATTCAGCATTCCTGCAATTGTCAGCGGAATTACTCCCAGTGAAAGTGTTCAGACCAGACTGCCTCAATGTGTTGCAGCTTGGATATAATATCTATAAAACCTATATACTGTAATGCAATATAAACTCTGTATAATCAATTTATTATAATAACTATAAAATCCATTGATTGCAATATTAGATGTGTATATTGCACTGTCTATGTATTCTATGTATTTGCTGTGTACCCACGTAGTTTTTTATTTACTGAATGTAATGTGTACAGTTAATTGAAAGATTCCTCTGGTTGCCTGTAGCGGGAATCGTGTCCTACATTTATATGAAGTATTTTATTATTATTATATGCAATGACTGTACCCAATCTGACCTGAAAAAATTAAATAAAAGTCGTCGGAAACCATTCTGTTGTGATAGATGTCGACTCAGAAATTCTCAGAAACGCTATAACTGTTGCAACTGAAAACAGCACTGAACCTGAGACACTTTTCTCCTCCTCCGCTAAAAAAAGTTGAAATGCCGTACTCTAGTTCATTTGAGACAAATATCATGCCAATAACTAGAAATGCCGACTCTGAATCGTACATGGATGAAGCCTCTAATCCTTCTTTGTTGTCTTCGGGGTCGCATCAACTTTCAGATGCATCAACTCAAAAACATATCTGTGCTTTCAGAAGATCTCAGCGCTAACTCCCTCCCTACTGAAACTCTAAATCGAACCTTTTTGTATTCTGCAATCAACTGAATTCCAGGAACTACTCTATCACTATACAGAAAATCCTCATTCAAACTCAGCTAATCAGCGTACCTCATACTGCAAATTCTGATATTCCCTGGATCCTAATACACTCAATGAAAGAAACTGCGACTATCCACGGAGACTTGTGGTATAAAAACAATATTAACTAATCAACGGGCTGAAATTTCCGACATTAACGCCCAAATTAAAAATCTCACATCAATTATGTCTTGCCACTTAAGGGAAGCTAGGAAGAATTCTGAACCTACTCTTGAAACTAATGGACTCAAAGTGAATAGGGATTCTTCATTACTTGACGATGCCCTTAGTATTGAGACCAGACCTTCATCTTTCACCGGCCTCAATACTGCTGCAAATATTAATTTGCCAAAACCTGCTAACCTTCATGAGATCAATTTATTGCCAAACAGACTCTGTCTGATGATTCTATTGATGTAAATCGAACCAGTCCTACCACCTGCTCTCCTCTGCGGAACAGTTCTGTCTGTACCTCTATTTTACAAGCTCAGAGTCTCCAAGTGGAATCCTCTTCAACATCAGTTAAGGCAACATATGCAAAAATAACTGCTGCCACATCTAATGAGGTCTGCAAACCTGTCTGTAGATCTGCCGCCACAGTGAGTAAACCTGTTTCTGATTGCCAGTCTCAAATATCACACCAAAGATCAAAACAGAACAAACCTTCAGAAAATGTTAAAGCCTCTATATCTCAAGATACTTCCTCCAAGCTTCCAGCCAAAACTCATCAAACACAGACTGTAACTACTGCAGAAAAATCTCAGTTACTCAAACATAAGTATAATATCACAATTATTCCCACAAAAGACCGAATTTTTCTTTCTAGACTTGGACCCGCCACTAAATCTGAAGATCTTATCAACCTAATTAAAGAAGAATATGGTTTCGGAGTAGATGTCTGTTCTCTGAAGACACGATGTCCCGCCTACTCATCTTTTATAATAACATGCCTTCCATCACAAACAGAAAAAGTGTTGAATCTAAGATCCCTTTTATCAGGGGCTCTAGTAAAACGCTTCACGGACAGACCATCAAGGGAGTCCAAAATCTCCTCTCCACCGGCATAGCAATCAGATACCCTGCTATCTACACATACTACGTTCTCCTCTCGTCATAGAATCCCCAGATCCCAACTGTTCAGTGTTTACCTTCAGAATTGCAGGAGTATAATTAGCAACCTAAACCACTTCAGAGCAATCCAAGGCTCACATATTTACGACATTTACCTGCTCACTGAAACCTGGCTTTCCATTGATATTGATGATCAGGAAATTATGGATGGACAATCCATAGAAAGGACAGAGGATCTCGTGGAGGCGGAGTTGCATCAAATTTCAAAATTGCATCAAATTTCACAAATATTGAATCAGTATACTGCCTTCTTCATCTTGGCAAGTTAAAAGATTTAATCGTATTGCTTTATTTTCCACCTCCTTTAACTAATATCGACCTTCAGTACTTAGAAAGCAAGCTGGAAAGGAAGAAGGAAATTTGAGGGTTACAGTGCGGTCAGGCATAAAGTTCTCCGACCAGTGTAGACATGCGGCCAGGAAAACACATGGGGTCCTCTCGATGATTTATCAAACATTTGCTTCTAAGAGCAGGAAGGTCATAAGTACCTCAGACAACTGTAAGATAGTTGCAAGATAAAAGGCAATTGCATGACCATACATCGAATATTGTTTCCAGTTATGGAGACCGCGGAGGCACACAAAAAGATATTGAGCTTCTTCAATGGGTCCACAGACGGGAAACGCGCCTCAAGATCGGCGAAAGAGCTACCACACGAGGAAGATCGAATATGTGCGCTATACAGCTGAGAATTAGGCACCTTAGAGACGTGATTGAGGTGTGATTGCCTGTGAACCTCAGGCTGGTTACCAGATGCTCTGCTCCTCTTTAGTGGATCGTAGAGGAGGGAGAGTCGCAATACTCTACAATACCACCCTCTTTTCATTGGTACATTCTGTGGTAACCCAATCCCTTGCATTTGCAACTGCCATGGTGTCCCTCAAACTTAACAACTACCTGATAGACATAGCAACAGTATACATTCCACCAGGCCTAAATAGTGATATTATTGAAGATGTAATCCATTGGCTAGTGAATCACCTCCACGCCTCTGCTAAGCACATTGTTTATCAATCTTCCATCTACTCTCGCACATCTTAGTAGGACACTCGTTAGCAGTATAGACTCACTGGGTATCAGCTTTCTCAACTGCCACCCCACAAGAGGATCGAATCTTTTAGATTTTGTATTCTCCTTGAAGAGTATTCTTTGGTATTCTGTCTTCGAAGTCGCACCATGCGATCTTGAAGACAGCCCTCACAATCTCTTTCAATCCGATCACAAACCCATTGCCATACTCCTGCACTTAGCCGCACCTAACTTCGATATTCAAGGCCCAAAAAAGAAAAAAAAAAGAAATAACATCCCCGAAATTCATTGATCCACCACGATGTCTCGAAGCTGGATCCTCCATCCCTTGGGAAGCTCTCAATAATTGCGATCTCCAGCTGGCTGTGGACCTCATGACCAAGTGGATCCCAACCATTGCCAACTACGGAGAGACAAAGACTGTCTGCATCACTCCCCGTTCAAGAGCTTGGTGGACACCTCCATGAAAAAAACCTTCGTGGAGGTGTCCACGAATGTTTTGTGCATTGAACAAAACCTTCCAAGAAAAACAAAATATGCATAAGAGATGGAAAGAGTCAGGCGCTGTACAAGATGGGATTGCCTTCTCCAGAGCAAGGGCAGCGTCCAACCGCCAGAAATCATCTGAAATCAAAAAACATCTAAAAGCAACCCTACAAAAAGGCAAACCATTTATGACTCAGCACACAGGAATTTCTAAAACACTGGAGCTTGAACTGTGGATGTATGCATTTGTCTTGGGCGGCACCTGCAACGTTAGTTCATCTCCGCCTCGTTTCACTTTTAAATTAGAGGATTCTGCAGAAATGGCCAGAAGTGAACTGGCTGTTTGGCTACCAGGGGTCAGCAGGTCGGAAACGCGCCACCAGCAGCACGGGAAGGTAGACCAGTGGTAACCAACCGACGGCAACAGGAGAGAGGGACGCCAAGAGCCCAACAAAGTACGAGCCAAAAAAAAAAAAAAAGGAACTTATAAAACTATACAAAAATTAATACTGTACAAAAGATAAACTCAACAGATTGCAATAATGCAAGTAATCTTTTGCATATTAACATAAATTACATAAAAGACATCGAGCTTCTTGAAAGGGTGCAAAGGGTAACTCGCCTGGTGAGATCGGCAAAAGGGCGTCCTTATGAAGAAAGACTTCGAATATGTGGGTTGCAGAGTTTGGAAACTAGACACCTTAGAGGAGATTTGATTGAGGTGTTTAAGGCTCTGAGGAGGAGGCATCAGTAAAATGAATGAGGACGAAATTTTCAAGATTATAAATGATGCTAGAACTAGGGGACATAAATTCAAGTTACGCGGGGAAATGTTTAGATTGGACTGCAGGAAGTTTTATTTTAGCCAGCGAGTTATAAATTACTGGAATAAGTTGCCTTCATGGGTGGTAGAGGCCGACAGTTTGGGGAAATTCAAGTGTCATCTGGATGGTGCCTTCGGGTAGGGGAGGCGCGTGGGATGATAGGATTAATTTCCTTTTTATTTATTTTTTATTTCATTTTATTATTTTTATTTATTTGTTAATTATTATTATTTATTTATTTATTTATTTAATTTTTGTTTATATCATTGTTTTGTTCGGATTTTTTTTTTTTTTGGCTGGTGCAGCATAAGCCATAGGCTTTCTTGCACCATACGGCCGTTACTAATACTAATACTAATACTAATAAATAAAAAAAAAGGTCAAAGAAAATAATTAAGGTTAACAGTGCCATTCAACCGACAAAACTTTGCACAAGCATTTCAGCCCAGAAGCAGGCACAAACCTTATAAACAGTTGAGGTTAAATCCAGTAAGTCCTGCAGTCATTAGTAGCAAAGTCACAGTCAATCACCAATAACAAAGTCACAGTCAGTTAACAGCCAGCCGAGCAAAGGAGCACAGGAATTTTCATCGCCTAATTGAGTTGTAGTTGTAGGACACTTGTAGAGGTTCAAAAAAAAAAAAAATAAAATAAAAAAAAAAACACAAAACACACGTCCAGAATTGTAGATCTTGTTGAGAAAACGGACGTCATTGCAGTGAAGGTGAAGAGTCTTGAGCTGAATTTGAAACATTCGCATATGTAGTCATTGCAGAAAGGTTTGTTTGTTTGTTATTAGGAGCATTAGCAACTAAGGCCATATTGCTCCGGGATATGCGGTGGTCATTCCTTGACCTTTCCGCATCCTCCGTATTTGGTGGTGACGGGCTCGAACCCCGGTCTAATCAAGAAGCGTGTGCTACGCACTGCTGCTCCTTCCCACCTGGCTACGAAGGCGCCTATTGCAGAAAGGATTGCGAGCCTTTTATTGAAGGTTGCCTTAGCAAAATCCTGAAGGGTGCGGTAACGCGTGGCATTTAATACAAAATTAGGTTCCAATCCTGATGAAATCAAATTAAAAAATCAAATTATTATTTTAGGGTTGCCCGTAATTAAATACATTAATCCGTATTTGTGTCTGTAAATTGCGTATGTTCTATGGTCGATTTGCCTGTTTTTCTGGACGAAAAAACCCCAGTTACTGGGGAGGAAAACCTTGCTATCTACGCCTGGGACCGACTAACTCAGCCACGGAGTGATCGACGGGATTCGAACCCAGGCCTTTTCCACCCGGTGTGGGGAGGACGGTGACGATACCACTGTGCTACCCGCGCAGACAATCCTGATGAAATGTTGGGAATTGCATTCTGCAGAATTACTCGAAATTCATTGTATGAGGGACAAGAGTACAACACGTGCTGCCAATCTTCCACACCACCACAATGACAGAGTTCAGTAGGAGACAAGCCAAATTTAAACAGTTTCTTATTTAATGATCCGTGTCCTGATCTCAAATAGGAGGTAAACAAGTCAAGCCTAAACCAGACTGTAGATTTTCTATCCGTAAGAGAGTCAACTTCAGGAAAAAACTTACGTGTTACACTGCCCAGTGTTGTGCCATCCCACCTACTCTGCCACAAGTTGATCAACTCTTGCTAAATTCTTTGTTCAGCTTTAACATCGACTTGAGTGTTAATAGAAATACCAAGGATCTGAGTGGGAATATGACGTTTCAAGCGATAACATAAGTCTCTGAAAATTACGTAGAGATCGAGAGGTAACGTCCCAGCTAAAACATGCAAAGCAGGTGTTGAAACTGTTCGACAAATCTTCAAAATACAAAGTAACATTGTACGTTGGATTGACATCAATTTTGATTGAAATTTTACAGTCTGCGCCCTATGGAACCAAGCGCCAGCAGCATAGGCAACCATAGGGAGAAACACAGAGTTATAGTAGATTCTGAAACATCTTCTAGAAAGACCCCCACTCAGTTCTAAAAACTCTGACAAGAGCGCCGGTGAGATTTCTGATCTTAATTCGCAGATTGGATAAATGAGGGAGAAAGTTTAACTTGCTGTCAATAGTTATTCCTGAACGTTTAATTTCCGTTATTAGAGGTATTATATTCAGCCAACTCCGCAAAGAAGTGAAAACGCTCATATTAAACTCTTACAATAAGTATACAGAGTCAGTTCAGGATAGTCTGCTTACTCACAGAGATATCAAACCATTCTGGAATTTCATGAAGCATAAGAATATAACCAGTAGAAAGTTAAAACTCCATAAAGCAGATGGAATTCTCTTATCTGACGAATTCAGTATTGCTCAAGAGTTTGCCAAACACTTTTCTAGAATTCAAACAAATGATACATTCAGACCTGCCTCATTTCCTGACTTCATACCTGTTAAAGATGATATCCTCATTAACCTCTTTATCACTGATGAAGATTTAAATTCGGCATTAAAAAGCATGAAAAATGACTATACTAGAGGCCCAGATGACATTCCAAGCTTATTTTGGAAAATGACTGTCACTACATTAAAACCCCTCATACTGCGGATCTTCAACTTGTCTCTCAGGTTGGGGAAGTATCCTAAGCACTTTAAGCAGGTCAATATAGTTCCTATTTTCAAAAAAGGTGATAAAAATGACGTATCTGATTACAGACCCATAACCTTGCAAAACAGCCTGGCTAAACTCTTCGACACAGCAGTACACAAACATCTCTTCGAATTCTTCAGGCCTTTCATCGATCAGAATCAACATGGTTTCTGCAGTGGCAAGTCAGTAGTCACAAATTTACTTCCTTTCTGGCAATACACCTCGGAAGCTCTTGATAACCACCTACAAGTTGATGCAGTCTACACAGACATATCTAAGGCATTTGATAAAGTCCCGCACGAACAACTTCTGGAAAAACTTAAGCTGTATGGCATCCGTGACCCTTTGCTCTCATGGCCACGCAGCTATATTACGCATCGTTCCTTGAGAGTTATCATCGATCAAGTGAACTCAGACTGTTTTATACCACTAAGCGGAGTACCACAAGGCTCTCCCCCAGGTCCTCTTCTCTTCATTGTTTTCATAAATGATCTTCCTTCTTTCATCTACACCTGCAATGTTGTTATTATTATTATTATTATTATTATTATTATTATTATTATTATTATCTGTTTATTTCTCTTTCGAGACACCCATAGACAGCACGTGGCTAGAGGGTGTGGTTACATTATAGTATTTACAAGCATGTTTACATGAACTTATTTACAAAATTTGGAGATGCAAAAACACAGAATATGTGGTTAATGAATTAATTGTTAAGTTGGTTTAATTAATTGCAAATGGTTGTTAAATGCTAAATATTATTATATAAATTATTAAATTAGTCTTCTTATTATATTTATACTTGCCGATACACATTACCAAAGATTTCTGTCCTATACATTTTGTCTGTACATAGTTTCTCTGGATCTATATTGAAATTATTAAAATAATTCACAGTATTTGCTGGGAAAAATCTCCCCAGAGAGTCCAATTGAGTCAGTTGGCACTTGAGACTTGGTTCTTCTCTGTTTATTCTCGGTCGTATCATCCGAGGGCGAGTGATCACGTTTCCCACTTTCGGCGCATCTGTTCTCTCTCTCCGTTAGTAGCTTTGCTAGAGTTAAGATGTTTCTGGTTGTGATGGTATACTTCCAGGGTGTGATGTCCAGATTGGCAGACAAGACCGCTCTTGAGATGGTAAACGGTTTCCCGGCGATCTTGTTTAGCCATCTCAGGAGCCAGTATTCTACTCCTAAGAAGGCCTTGATGTTGCTCTCAGGGGCTGATGACCAGATAGTCGATGCGTACAACGGAATCGGTGTAACGCATTTAAGGATGTATTGGATCATGAGATGAGGACTTCGGAGACCGGTGAGTTCTTGTCTAGTGCTCCACAGTGCTGCGTATGTCTTTTTCCTAATGTGTTCGAAGTGAGGTATGAAGTTTAATCCTTCATCCCACTTAAGGCCAAGGTCAACATGTGCGGGGGAATTTTGGATTCTGGTATTGTTCACAAAAATCGTAATTTAATTTTTCTTCTTTTTGTTGGTGAAGGTCATTTGGGCAGTTTTCTTTTCATTAAGTTTCAGGCCAATGTAGTGCAGATATTCTTCTAGCTTCTTGATTGCCTCGTTTGCTTCCTCTGATAGATGGGGTGCAGTTTCTTGTTCTTTAGATGTTACAAAAAATTTCAAATCGTCAGCATATGTATTAAATTGTTCACAGTTTTGAGCTAAAAATGGGGCTAGTGCTATTGCAAAGAAGGTGGCGGACAATACGCCCCCTTGAAGTACTCCCTTGGAGATACAGTAAGATGCTGTTTGTTTCCCGTTTATTGCGACAATTTGTCTTTCTTGAAGGGTGTTAGTGAGAATGCTTAAAGTGCTTCCTGAAATGAGGAAATACTCCTTGAGGATTACTGTTATAGCTGGGATTGAGACGTTGTCGAAGGCTGCTGCTACATCCAGGAAAACGATGTCCAACTGTTGTTTATTGTTTAAAGCTAGCTGTATTCGGAGTAGAGTCTCCATTAAATTAGTAATAGTCGACCTTCGAGGAAGCACAGAATGTAAGTATTGTGGCCTGTCCCCAAAGCAGTGCTGATTGACGGTGGTGAGGATTGCCTTTTCAAATATTTTTTGCGGAGAGCATCCGATTGCGATGGGCCTGAAATCTTTACTGGTTTTAGGATTGTTTATTTTTGGAACTGGTTTTACGTAATATCTCTTCCATGTTTTCGGGATAACCCCCTCAGTTAGTATTCTTTGGAAGAGGTGGTGGAGCGGGTCGATTATGTAAGCACTACATATTTTTATCATGAATAGCGGGAACTGGTCCGGCCCGATCGTTGCTTTACTGGGGAGCGAGTTAATAGCTTCCTTTAAGTTTTCCCTGCTGATATTAATTTCACGTAATATGTTTCTATCTCTAATTCGGTTAGTGCCAGTGGAATCCATCAGTTTTTCAATCATTTTCTGCACCTCGCGGATGTTTTCCTCACAATTTTTCTGCTTTTCATTCAAAGGTTTTCCGAATGTGACTTCTGTCCACTCTCTAAACAGCTGGTCCGTCATTTCTTTTTTGTTGTTTTCCTCGCTAACTATTCTCTTTCCCTTTTTTAATTTTTCCTTAATAACCTCAAAGTATGCTTGTCTTTTCAGTCGAATGAACTGTGCCCTTTCGCGTTTGTACATAGTCCGATCAGTCGGGTGCCCAGTTCTTTTCCACTTTCGGTAGAGCTTTTACTTCTTTTTAAACATAACTTTTACTTGTGGAGTGAACCAAGAGTTCGCTCTGTCTTAGATCTTTAATACTTTTGCTGCTCCTAGGCGGGCGATCTGCAAGAGTAACCTCGAAATCTCGTCTATGGCTTCTTCAGTGGACATCTTGTGTAGACTTTGAAAGTTATATTGCGCTAAGAATTGCAATATGACCTCGCATTTGATATATTTTGTGGAAAATATCAAATTTTATTCATTACTCTGATGTGTGTCGCAGTTCTGATCGGCAATCTGTCTTCGATGTTCAATGATCAAGTTGCTCTCTATGCAGATGATCTTAAGATCTACTCAGCAGCGAAGGAGGTTACCGATTCTCAACAGCTTCAATGTGCTCTCAATAAATTCTGTCTGTGGCTATCTCTGAATGGCTTGTCTGCTAACCCCTCGAAGTGCAAAGTAATCTCTTTCTCATCTTGCAGATCTCCACAACTAATGAATACGGAGTACACTGTTAACTCTGTGATCATCGAAAGGTGTGACCAAGTTAACGACTTGGGGATTCTCATTTCCAGCAGTGCTAAATTCGATGCCCATGTCCTTAAAATCACCAGCAAAACATTCAAAACACTGGGATTCATCAAACGGAACACATACAAGTTCAAAAACTACAGATATGCGATTATCCTTTATAAAACTATTGTTCTGCCAATCCTTGAATTCAGTTCACCCATCTGGAATCCTCACACAAAGACTTTAACTAACAAAATTGAAGCAGTCCAAAAAAGTTTTGTCCGTTACCTTACGTACCGCAATCCTCTATTCTGTCACTCAGTGTATTATGAATCGCTGTGTGATTACTTTCATCTGAGGCCTCTGTGCACTAGAAGAGTTACTGCTGACATCGCCCTTCTAGCCAAAGTAATCACTGGAATTTACGAAGCATCTGATATCCTGAGTAAAATAAACTTCAATGCTCCCTGTAGACAAGTCAGGAACCTTACACCGTTTCGCCTTGACTCTGCCAACACGGACTTAATGAAGTTCAGTCCACTGAACAGAATCAGGAAATCAGCAAATGACTCTCGCATTGACTTCTTTGACAACTCCCAATCACTGATGAACTCCATCCACAAGTTTGCCTCTTCTCTTAAACTGCAAAGTGACTAGCTCACATCTAATTATTGTAGCTTATTATTTGTTATATTATTTTTCTAATCTCTAACGGATTAATTATTACTTGTTTTACCGGTAACTTAACTTAATGCAATCCTCTTTTGTACATATGCCTTTATTGTTTGAATCTATATCAATGTTTATCGTCCTGTAGGATTTCACATTATTGTTATTATGTTTATTGATCTGATCTCAGATACACTGTTAATGGTTACCTGTTGTGTATCTTGCTATTAATAAAATAAAATAAAATTTGTCTATTGTTTATTTTAACTCTTGGTGGTCGACGAACCTCCAATTTGGAGCCAAGGATCATAATTTTTGTCTTGGTAGAACTAATGTTTAACATATTTTCAACTGTCCATTGTTGAAGATCAGATAGAACTTTCTCAGCGGATATTTCAATAGAAGACCTTGAATTGTCACCAACAAGGACTGTCAAATCATCCGCATATGCCATGATCTTCACGTTGTCAAAAGAGCCGGTAATCCAACCTTGCAGAATAAAGTTTCAGAAAAGTGGTCCCAAAATGGAGCCTTGAGGACACCCTCGAAAGACCTGACGCAAAATTTGTCTGTACTTATATCTGGCGGTGATAAATCTGTTAGAGAAATAGCTCTTAATTAGAAGATAAAGTTGCTGGGAACATTCCGCATGGCGTAAACGTTCGAGGGCACTTTCCCACCAAAGGGAATCAAAAGCACCCTCGAAGTCAATAAAGATAGCAAGAGTATACTTGAAACTGGAGTGTTCAACAGAAGAAATGAAGTCTACAAGGGCGTCATCGCAGGATCTTCCAGGAGTGAATTCGTATTGATTAGGCGCAATTAGTCCCCGTTGCAATAACAAGTTGTTTAATTGCAGGGCAATTGAACGTTCTACTAGCTTACCAAGGTTGGCCAATAGGCTGATGAGACCTCGGTTTCCGAGGGGGGGGGGGGCTTGTCTGGTTTCCTAATCAGCTTGATAAGAGCTGTGGATGGATCACAATGCACAATTCTCGAACAATGTGGCCACGATATATTCAGGCAACTTACCTGTGAACAACGTCGAACAATGTGACCACGATATATTCAGGCAACTTACCTGTCAACAACGTCCCAACGGATATGCTCGCCACCGTTCGCATCACCAGGAAGCAGCTTAGAACTACTATAAATAGATTGCAACCAACCGCAACCGCAGGGTCCGAACTTGAGCCACAATTCATGATCAAGTGTCTCAGCACGTTTATCATCGATCCGCTACCCTCAATTTTTAACGGTGTATTAACGCAGCACTACTTCCCCCTGCTCTGGAACAGATATGCTGTGAGGCCACATCCTAAATGCCAATCTGCATCCCTCATTAAACAGTTCAGGCCAATAGCTCGCTCTTCCAGCCTCTTGAAACTTATGGAGAAGGCATTACTTTCAACCATCACCAATCAAATCTTGCCTCAAAAACCCCCACAAATTCACTATGCCATTCCCGGAAGATCCACAGTCACCAATTTACCATCTATTACCAGCACCATTCTCAGAGCACTAGAAGCTAAAGCAGAACCTGCGTCGGCAAGTTCTGCTTTAGCTTCAGTCACGCACGTTTAGCTTTAGTCACGTACGTCGACCTGGAAGCCGCCTTCGACTCAATCAGCATTCCCTCGCTCGTTCACATCCTAGAAAATTACTTCCATATAAAAGGTGACTTGTTGTGGTTTATCACAACCCTGATATCAGACAGAATCATTGTTCTTACAGCGGATGAAGATATAATCTCAAGAAAAATCACTGCAAGAAGAAAACAGTCCTTGACACGGACTCTTCCCCTAGACCTGGAAATACTCTTCCGTGGCCTAACATATCAACTGTTCCCCAAGGCGAAGTCCTCTCCGGAGCATTATTTACTGCAGTCATTATTCCATTTGTTCAAGAGAGAGAGAAGACATAATCTGCTATGCTGACGATATTAAGCTACACACCCAGATTAACCCCGGCGAACATATCACAAAAATTAATGAAAAGATCAATCGAAAGTTATACGACGTAGGATCCTATCTTCATCATTTTGGACTACTTATTAATCCTGCAAAATCAGCCCAAAATTGTCTTTTCGTTGAAGCACCAACCCACTGAAGTCCAAGCTTCTCTAGATGGCATTCTCCTTCCAGTGGTAAATATACATACGGACTTGGGAGTCGTCTTCGATTGCAAACATTCAAGCCGCACATTGACAAGCTCATAACAAAATTCTGCAAAATGTGGTGGATTACCAAATAACAACTACTCCACGTTAAGGATCTGGATGTGACTCGGTGGTACGTATACACACATCTGTATACTCCGTCGTGTTATACGCCTCAGAAATATGGGCATCTGCAGCCCCCACGAATATCCAGCGTGTTTACTCCTCCGAATACTGGCTCCATCGTCCACCCAAGCAAAGAACAACTGCGATGGCCACGGCACTGAACTTTGCCCGACTGTCAAATCTTATAATGGAAAGACGCCTCACCCTAACTGTCAAAATGACCACTGGAATAATCTCGGAGCCAAACATATGGGAACTGTGCAGCTGGAGAATCCCTCAACCCGGACTGAGGTCAGCTCCGACACTTATAGCCAACCATATATTATATTCCAAAAGATTCTTATAGGACTGAGGGTATTCCTTTTGTTCAGAGAATAAAAAATGAGGACCAATTCATAGTGCAAATGGCGATGTCAGTTTTCTATGTATGTACATTGTTTTGTAATTTTTCTGTGAATGCATGATTTCTGTATGTAAGTAATTCTTCTTCTATGTTTATATATCTTATGTATTTGCTGATATTTAATCCTATGTTACACTCTAATAAGTGTATTTGGATGTATGTATGCGCCACCCTCCTAGAAAATTTCTGTACAGGGGTGTTTCTTGAATAAACTGATGATAATAATAATAATAATAATAATAATAATAATAATAATAATAATAATAATAATAGACTAGCCCTTAGCGACCGCTTTCTCCCCAAGCAGATGCTTATCACAGTCCAACCAATCGAAGGCGACCTCTACAAATTTGCCAAGGATTCCAAATACCGGAGAGAGATCCTTGATGACCTAAACTCAACCAGACAAACTGCACAGTAATGTGGCAGTGTAATAAATTTAAAAAGGATGTCTGTATAATATTGAATATAATGCCAAAAATACTCTATAATATCTTTATGAATATATTGTGAATAATTTAACTGAAACTTATATTGTTGGCCCTGGGGGATGAACACGAACTTCGATGTGGGCCCCGTCCTCAAGGCCTTTGTCCACCAGCCAATTGAAGCCCCTGGCATTCCTGCCGTGAAGGGTACATTGTATGCATCCATTTGTACACAATAAAGATTATATATTTATTTATTTATTAACTTGAGAGGTGAAAATAAAAAGAACGAAAGCAAACTTTTATAAATGTTTCAGAATCATTTGGGGCCATAATTTCAAATTATGAGGGGGGACAGGTTTATTTATTAGTAATTTTTGGATTTTATATATATTTTTATTTAATTTTGAAAGTTATTATTATATATATAATGAAAGTTATTCATTTTGTATTTTTATCCAGTTATTTATTTTATTTTTCTAGCTACCGAAGCACGTGGCTTCTTGGAAGTACACAGTTAAGACGTTCTAATACTAATGCTTCTTCGGCATAGCTGCGCTGCATTTTGGGGAAGTAGCGCCTTTCTGTTTTGCATTTTGTCTAACAAAAGAAAAGGAAAGAAAAAGAAAGAAAGAGAACAGAATTTCCTCCAGTGCATTCGCTCGAAGATACAAAATCACACAAGAAATGATGTTTCCATCCCATCAAGCAGGAGCATTCATGAATGAAAACCAATCTTAATGTCAGGGAGGAATTATTAAGTTTTAATGTCCAGCCAAGCCTTTAAGGGAGGGTGCTTCTTTTCTCTTTCTTCTTTCTGTTCTCTTCTCTGTGCTTTGCGTCCGTCTTATAGTGGTGCGTTCTTCGTGACACCTGTAAGCAAATCGATGAAATGAATGAACAAAATACCTTCGTAAACTTCAATGCGTAAAGCATCAGACAACACAACAACATAAATTGAATTTAGAAACGTTTATAAATTTCTAAATTAAAGTTTACAACATTTCAATTTATAAAATTATTAATTCGTTACAATTTTCAGACACCGTATGATAACGGTCTGGATCTCTTGTGTTGACGTTGCTTTTAATTCGGAATATCAACTTATTGAACAATAATTGCAAATATCGCCACCCACACGTGCGGCCACTCAGCCACGACGATGCAGGGTTGTTAATGACAGTAATGGCAGTGTGCTACTGCAACAGGATCTAGATAATTTGGGCAGATGGGCTAAGAAGTGGCAACTGAAGTTTAACATTGACAAATGCAAAGTACTGCATATGGGTAGAAGTAACCCCAGAGAAACGTACCAACTGTGTGGTACTACACTTAAAATGAAGAAGACCTGGGAGTAATTGTGCAGGCAGATATGAAGTTTTCTGAGCAATGCAGACAGGCTGCCAGGGCACGTCATGGGGTTTTGTCAATGATATATAGGAATTTTGCTAGCAGGGAAAAGGAGGTGATTATCCCTCTGCATAAGGCAATGATCAGGCCACACCTTGAGTACTGCGTACAGGTCTGGAGGCCTCATTTTAGGAAGGATGTAGATTTACTTGAGCGTGTACAGAGAAGGGCAACAAGATTGGTGAGGGGAATGAAGGGATCCTCTTACCAAGAGAGGCTTAAATTCTGCAAATTATAGCGGCTGGATACTAGGCACCTGCGCGGTGATCTGATTGAGGTGTATAAGTCCTTTAATGGGTTGAGCTCGCTGAATTCTGATGGGATTCTTCCATTTGTTCAGATTACGAACTGAGGGGACACAGTTTCAAATTGAGGAAAGACAGATGTAGGATAGATGTGAGGAAATTTGCCTTTAGCCAGCGGGTAGTTGGTTGGTGTATCAAACTTCCATCTGTCGTTGTGGAAGTTAATAAGTTAAATAAGTTTAAGGAGGAACTGGACAAACATTTAGAGCGAATTGTTTTGTAATTTTTTTTTTTTTTGGCTGATGCTGCATAAGCTCATACATTTGCTTTCTTGCATCACACGCCACTACTACTATCATCATCATGGAATCGTTCTTTGCATAAAATATACAATCTCCTGAATTTGCTGCTGATGATGCTTTCTAAACAAAATCTTAAAGACAAGGGATGACGATGATATTTTCGGTCGTCTGAATTACAAACTGAAGGTGCCGGAACTTTTCTCTCCCACTGTTCGCTTTTAACCCCCTTTTAATCTACTTTTTTTTTTAAATTTTAATTCATAAATCCCCTTTACCCTTATCTTTAATTTTACTTTCATTGCAACTCCTCGTCTGCGTGCCTTGACGGGTGCATTGCCACATAAACAATACTTTGTCCATGTTATTTCCATGTTGCAATATTTTTTCTCTCTCTCTGTCTCTTTACTCCGATGGCAATTCTGATTAGCCATCCAATCCACATAGGAACCGTAGAAAGCAGCGTCTCGCCATTCTTCTTAGGTGAACCGTCATCGAGTCTCTCCAGAGGGTGTTCCCGTACAGTTTGTTGTGTGAAGAATTTCTTTCCAAACAACGTAGTCCACCTTTGTAATTCCCTGGCAACAGACCCTGTGAAACACTGTCAGACAAAGCAATACAGAGTGAAGAGCAATCCTATGTGAAGCCCACAAGCTTACTTGAACCATGAAAGTGGAGCAGCCGGATGGAAACTCCTCAGATAAAGACGATGGAACGAGAAATCAATAAGTAATAAGTGAGCTTTAATAATACGATATTAGGTCTTAAACTGGTGAGCACACCGCCGACGAGGGGTGAAAGCACATTGGACCTCGCGTTTGTGTCAGCAAATTGTGTAGCTGATCAAAACCCGACGAGCAACATACAGTCTGATCATAACCCCGTCATTCTCTCTGTGCAAACAGAAATGTGGTGGAGTCCGGCTGGAGTCATCTGCGCCTGCTCAGATGAGTCCAGCACTGTAAAAGGACTGCTTCCTGGAGAATAATTTAACTTGATAACATGCTGTGTGCACATATTTTCATATGTAAATTTTTCAATTTTTTTCCAATGTTTAAATCTACACTAGTATAATTAGCAATAATATTGTTTTTGTTTCTCCTATCTCATCCTTTTTTTGTTACATTGTATTAGCCTTTACTGTAATATTGTATTAGCCTTTGTAACCTTGTATTAGCCTTTACTGTAAACCCTGCCTTGTACCCGTGAAGGGTATATTGTATGCGGCGTGTGACTTTTGTATGCAAGAAAGAGTTCTTCTTATATAGAACATGTAACAAGCAAGCAATCAAAACTTTAATGCAACATAAAATAATAATAATAAGAAGAAGATTCTTTATTAACATAAATTTTATACACTAGTGATTCCTTACACAGAAAGCCAGAGGAATCTTACATTTAGTTGTTTATACAAGTGATTTTGATTTATAAAAAAAAATAAATAATAATAATAACTAAATAATAATTAATAGATCAAAGCAAAGATAATAGTCAAAATGTAAAAATGAATGAAGTAGTAATTACAGCGAAAAAGGAATACAAGTTGAGCAGAAACAAATTACATAAGTTAACTAAGATCGGTACTTACATCAATGTCCTTTACAAACAGCAAGATGGGACAAGATGCCATCTCGATTTGCCTTGTCTATCATCCACAAGTCGATGTCGATGTTCAGCGAGTTGAGAGTGTCCAGAGTCACATTAGGGAAGTGTCTTTTGAAATTCTGTAACCGCTGGAGCCTTGAGCATAAGGAGTGTGTACTACGGAGATGTCTGCCTGGCAAACGCCAACCAACCGTGTTTCAGATGTTGATGTGATTCCTCTTATCTGAGCACAGATGAAGGAATGACTTTATTTTTAGCACATGGGCTCTGTGGACTATGGGCGTATATTGCAGGTTGCAGCAGAGAGTAGATTTAGATGTTGTGTAGATCTGGTGCGACCACAAGTTGGTCCACTTCAGCACCCAGAATTCGAGGCCCCATAGTTTCCTGAGGCTGGTGGGTGGTGCCGCCGACCAAATTTCCACGGCATAGGAGAGTACACTACAGAAGTAAGTTGTGAGGTACTTCTTGATTATTTTCTTATTGTGCGTTTTGCACAGATCAATTTTCATTCCCCAGAACGCTCTCAGGACTTTGAAATACTGAGCTTGGATTTGTTTTTTTTATGGGTGAGATTGGCATCAACGATTACTCCTAGGAAATTGACACTATCTGTGGGAGTCAGGACATTTCCTGCCAATACCGGAAGTACAGAAGATGCAGTATCAGTAGAAGTGATCCGACTTGGCGTAAAGATGAGATAGTTTGACTTCTCTGGATTGACTGACAGGCCAAAAAATTTAGCATACTTATGGATTGTATTTAGGTAGCTGTTTACAGATTCAGAGGCGGTTTGTCTTTCCTGTGAAGGACCAACATGGCGTTTGCATGGCAAGTAGCAAACAATGTCATCAGCATATGATAGGAAAGCTGGAATTTGATCCATTAGTGGAACGAATATTGCTGCAAATAACAAGGCTGAGAGACAACCACCTTGTGGGATCCCTACTTCGACGCTTTTAGTGACTTTAACGCCATCGCCTTTGAAGTGAAGCATTCTCCTAGATAGCAAATTATTGAGGATCTCGAGCATCTTTCCGGATATCCCGTAGAATCTCTCAAGTAAGGCAAGAAGGGGTGTTATTTGGACTGAGTCGAAAGCAGATTTCATGTCCAGAAAAATGGTGTGAAGATCTTCGTTGTCATTCCAGGCCTGAAGTATTTTCTTGCACATATATGTGTGATAATGACTGTAGGCAGGTTACCGTAGATCTATTAGGCATGGCATAATGGGTGTGTTCTGGCCTATGCGCAAAGATTGCGAGAGCCACATCATTATAGATGCACTTTTCGAGGCATTTCAGGAAGGGAGAGGCAACTGATATTGGTCTGAAGTCAGCCGGGCTTTTCGCACGAGGCTTTTTCGGAACTGCCACGACTCTGTATGATAACCAGCTTGAAGGCACGTGTGCAAATTTGAGTACTTTGTTGTAGAGTTGAGTGAGCTCTTTGCTGATGAAATGAGAAGCAATTTTTAGACTAAACAGAGGTATTGCGTCAATCCCTATGGTGGACTTGTCAGGTAGTTAATTTATTATTTTTATTAGTTGTTCTTCGGAAATTTCTGTATTACTAGTAGATGAAGCCATGTTAAACGCTTCGTTCCAAGGATATACTTCGGACACACGGTGATCTCGCTTAAAACGCAGCACATGCTCACACCATTCCTGGACATCTAAAGACAGAGGGGTGCAAGTATGACTTGTGTACCACACACGTTTTCCCCTTGATAGACGGCGGTTCATGAAATTGTCAATAGAAAATTGTTTCCTCTTCTGAAAATCCATCCTTGCTTTGGAAAATCTGGCGTATGACTCTTGTGAAGGCGACTTCTTGTAAGAGGCATGGGCTGCCTGTTTTTCCCTAAAGGCCTTGGTCAGGAGGTCATTCCACCATGGCTTTGAGTGGGGACTAAGGATGCAAGTTTTGGACATTGCAGACCTTGCAATGAATCTCATCCATCTCGAAAGCCAGTAGGCAGCCTCATTTATGTTAAGCTCAGCCAGTATGTTCCATGGGTAAAGTTGGAAAAGGGTAGTAACTTTTCCAATGTTCATGTATTTTGGATTGTATACTCTCCTGACAGTGTTTGTAGTTGTACTTGTGTACGTTCATCTTTAGGTGCCTGCAGAGATATCATCGCAGCAATCGGAACATGATCGGACGGGAGGAAGTTCTCAGTTATGGTCAGGGTTTCCTTTACTAAACAGTTTGAGAAGATGCGCTGCAGGGTGGCATCGCCGTGTGAGGGAGGAACATGAATAGGACCAATGCCCATTTCCGACATGTTCAATGATAGAGTATCTAGGAGCTTCTTTGTGGCTGGCAGTGGAAGGTTAAAGTCTCCGAGGATGATGACCTTTTGCTGATGATTGATTGTGAATGACAGCCATGCTGTCAGATTATAATCTGACAGCCATGGCAGCTGTCATGACAGCTGCCATGTCATGACAGCTGTCAGACATGGCAGCTGTCATCATGACAGCTGTCAGATAATAATCTGTTGACTGTAAAAATATACCTTCTGTAACAGTTATGTTAATATGTAAGTTATATGTGGAATTATTAATGAATTGTAAATATATGAGCTGTATAATGTTTGTACACAATCATAAATGTGTAAATACTGTATGTATGTATTAAACATAAAATGTGTATATAATATTTCGGGACGAGACTACGTGTTCAGTATATGTAACCCACTGCGCGTAGTATCTCGTACCCTGATATGTACTTAGCACCCTCCTGGCACTTTGCCGTCCCGGGGTGGTTTCCTTATGGAAATAAACAGATAATAATAATAATAATAATTAAGGACAGAATCCTCAGAAACTGGTGGAGGGAAATAAACAGTGCACACAGAGATCGACAAACCAGCAATTCGGTAGATTCCAAGAACAGCTTCTATGTCACCTCCTGGATAAGTGGATGCGTTAATCAGGGGTAGTGAACTCCTTTGACAGATTGCCACACCGCCACCTCGTCTCCCAATTCTATTAGCAGCCAGAGTGTGATAGCCAAGATTTGAGGTGAAGGCAGCAATTTCCATTTCATCTCTGAGCCAGGTTTCAATCAGAACGACGAAGTCGTACTCTGCGCAGGAAAGCAAATCAAGTAGGCCATATAGTTTGTTTTTGATACTCCTGATGTTTTGTAGGAAACATCGAATTTTTACTTCGACAGAAGGTTGTACTATGATGAGATTACTCTTGGAACAGTATTTGCTTTCCACATAATGATCTGAAATCTGACTGTTGACCCTTTACTTTGTAAGATAGTGTAAATATTTGCTTCTTGCAATATTATAAATAACTGAATTTTTAAATATTGTAAATGATTTTGTTACATTGCCTTTTTTACACCCTTCTAGCGGTCGGCTGTCCAAAAGGGGTGACACCGAACACTTGCTAGAATAAACAGAAGAACGTGCGACATCGTTACCCACCGCTGCGTCCAGTGCTGAAAGGGCAGATCAGAATGAAACATTCCGCGCTGACATCCTCCAACAGGTCCACTCCTGAAATTCGAAACTGCGTGGATTCGAACCCGAATTTCATATTTTAGGGACCAAGATCTGTTCGCGTATATCAGAACTGCACACGTCAATTGAGTATGCGAACAGAAACAACTCCTTCAGCAACCCCCCCCCCCCAGCATGTCTCAGAGAGAAGTGTGGAATTCGCCGTGTTCTAGTACAAAAATACTCAAAGAACTGTGTGCACGTGTACTGCGATCAGTTATTTCCAACCATCATCACGTTCGTGTCACGCAGTGAACTAACACGCCGCAGATGTTCACAGGCGTGTTTGGCCTGAGCTTTGACATTCAGTGTGAACCAGAACGGGAAATCCACACTCTTCCGCGGCTCCATCTCTCGTGCTCTTTCCTCGGATCTCACAGCCCATTACTGCGATTTCCTGCACTTCTGATTTATGCTATTTTTCTCCCCAGAACATGTCCACCCCAAGTTGTGGCCCCTTGACAAGCTCGATTGTGTTTCCCGAAAACATGCCGCTTAGAGGAGGTACGTTATTAGCCCCGCTTGAGAAGAAGAAGTCGTGCGTCGGCCTGGTCACACACATCCTGCTCTCTGAGTCTCCTGCAATGTGGTCGATTCGCGGAACATCCATTCACCCAGTTATAAGTTTGGAGGAATACCATCCAAGACTGCCGCATAGGCCTTCACTCTGGTGACGTTGAAGTTTATCTCAATCGTTCCATCACAATCTTTTCATGTGTGTAAGAATTTCATTTTGAAATAAAATAGAAGTGATTTAACTGAATACGTTTTCTTCGAAACAACCTCGTGAAATGCGAAATTCAGACTTCAGTTACCTCTTTCATGTCGGTCGCCCACAATTCCCATCGTAATGGGCAACTGAGAAAGGAGCAGTCTGAGGAAGGACCGCCAACTCAGATGGACCCTAGATTCGTATTACCTTCGATACTGAAATAATTTTCGAAAGGCAATGTGAATGCAAATATGCTGGCACGCTCATTGGCAGCTTTCGATCGTTCTCTGTAGTTTTGTACATGTGGTTGACACGTGTACCTTCCTTTATTTGAGCTTTATTAACGTTCTATTAACGCTGGTTGAACGGCCTTCTCAAGGGGTTTCTTGGATCGCTTGCTGATGCCGACTGGCCTGAAGTCCTTTGATCCCATGATATGCTTTCAATTTGGTGTTAGGGGCGCAAAGTATCTACTTCAAATTGCTGGGTAATTTGTGCTGGTAAGTGACTGAAAAGTTGCACCACAATATCAATAACATAACAATATTCCGCCCGACCTTTATGATCTTGATCAGTTGGTCTCTGGTCTTTCTTTGCAGGCTAAGGAAATTTGTGTAATTGTAGAAAGATGAATTGGCATGTGTTTAAACTTTGCCATGTGTCTTGTTTATTAAAAGAAATTAAATTGTACGTGATGATTCATACATTTTTATGCGGGTGCTCTTTGGATGTATTATGATAGAATAGAATAGAATCTTTAATTGCAGCAATGATAGACATACAATTAGTTCCCGTCACGGCATGGTGGTGCCAGGGGTTTACAAAACATATTTACAAAAGATACATAAGAAAAACATAAGTTACATCAGATTATTAACAAAGCACAGTTTTACATTTCCAGTTCGACGAGGATACCCTTCCTGTATTTTTTATTATTGACCACTTCTTGGAGGTACCCGACGATGGCTTGCAGTGAGGGCAGCATTTGCTTTGGCAGGAATCTGTCGGTTAGTACCAACCTGTTACGGTTTGCTAGCAGCTGTGCTGAAGACCGGAAATAAGGGGGAGGAATGCGCCAAGAGCAGTGATCCCAGAAGTTCGGCTCTGTAATTTTACCGGTGGCCATCTTGATGGTGAACAGCAGCCTTCTTTCTCCGATGTAGGACCGGAGCCTGCGTAGTTGAAGAGCTTCTGCTAACTGCGTTGATCTGAGAGCTGGGGGAGGGTGGAGTTTGCTGTTGGCCATTTTAGAAGCCAGAATTCGGCAGAGAATATTCTTTTAATGTTGGATTCGGCGGCCGAGGCCCATATCTCTGAAGCATACAGTATTGTCGAGTAAAGGATTGATACGATGTATCTTTTTACCAGTTGTGGGTCGGTGGTGTGGAGCTGCTGTTGATCTCGTGGTAGACAGGTGCCCTCCCCACAATTACGAATACAGTTCAGAGACAACTTATCTTGGAAGCTACTATTGCCCTGCTAACTCCGGGCTGCTTCCTTCTGTTGGGCACCATCCAATACCATGGTGCTCTGATGACTCCGTGCTGCTTCTTTCTGTCCAGAATAAGCATCAGCATCCGATGGTGTGGGATGCTGATGCTTATTTCAGCTGGCCTGGCCTGACCGGACTAGGGATATGTCATTTTCACTACGCAGCCAAGATTGCGATCTGTATCCCTCTTAGGGCACTCTGGCCCTAAGACTTTAATCCTTGCCTTTACTCACGGCATTAACCACTTCCTTCCTCACCATCAAACCTTCTTCTGGTGGGCTCCATCACCCTAAAAAAATTTTTCCTGCTCTTAAGCGTCTTCGCTGGTGAGGGCCAGTTGCCTCTACAAAGGTGCTTCTCTGTATCTTTATCTTCTGATTTCTGGTGGAAGTCTTCTTACCATCCACGTTCTGCGCCTTCGCTTGTTATCCACGACATAACTTCAAACAATATGACGCACACCACAGACATTTTGAGGCCTTCGCAGAGTGAAGTCCATAAAGTGTACGTAATCGTGAGGTCCAGTTGCTAACTGCGATAATTCAGAAAGTATGCTTTATCGGATTTCATTTTTTTAATAAATAAATAAATAAATCTTTATTTGTCCTACCAAAATTAAAATATAGGTGTACATTGGTAAGAGACAAATTCCCTTCACGGCAGAAAATGCCAGGGGATTACCATAAAATGTGAATAAAAGAATGTCTAAAATATACAAGAAAGGTTAAATATACACACACAGTTCTTGACAGAAATTCACACAACTACTAGGCAACAGCAGCCTCAGCGAGCCACACTGCGGTTTGTTTCCTATATTTCGAATCTTCTATGAGGGTCCTTAGTAGGTCAATTCCGATACGTGTTAGGAACTGAATTGATTCGAACGCACTGGCGGGTATAAACCCATCTTCAGTCCGTTGGTCTTCATTCTCAAGGATTTGGTGCCTCTTAATGCAGATGGGGGGATGTGCCACTCACAAAGCTGCCAGAAGCATGGTGATGATATCGGGATTGCCAGTCATCATTTTGATTGTAGTTATTAATCGTTTCCAGGAAATGATGTCTGTTAAACGCTGCAGTTTAAGCTGTTCAGAGAGCTGCGTGGTTCTTAACTGTTGAGGGAGGTGGTGCTTATGGTTTGCCCACTTCAGCAGCCAGAATTCACTCGCATATATTCTCCTAATGTGGGTAGGGATGGCTGACGCCCACAATTCTGCGCCATACAAAATGGCCGGATACAAAATGTGGTTCTTAAATATCGCGCGGTTGTTGCAGTCTGTTTCAAGTAAAAGAGGTGCTGTTTTGTTGCCCAACGTAAGTAGTTCATTTTCTTTACAGTCGGATCAATATGAGACTTGAACGTAAGTTTCGTATCAAATGTTTTCTTCAATTTGGAAAACTTACCATGTTAAGCCCATTCCAAAGACCAAGAAACCCAAATCTCCTAAAGACCTGAGACCAATATCCATCAGCTGTTCTTTACTCAAAATTTTCGAAAAAGTAATTCAGCCAACAATTGCCCAGCATTGCTTTGCACACAGGCCCGAGTACCTGCATACCGTTCTACAAAGGAGATCGACAACTACCAATTTTCTTGATACCCTCTTTAGAATTCAGCGCACCCTTAACAACAAATCACAGATTGATATCATATTCCTCGACATAAAATCGGCTTATGACAGAATACACCTCCCAGCTCTTTTTACCATTGTGAAACACTACTTCGGCCTGGCGGAAACCTTACTTCAAATTTTGAAGTCTATTTTACTTCCTAGACATCTGTCTTACCCACAATGACTTTCAAGAAACTATTGACGTCTCAAGAGGCATCCCACAAGGAAGTGTACTGTCAGCTATCCTGTTTGCAGCAGTTTTGGAGCCTTTCCTTGCTCAGAATCCGAACTTTGTCTCTTATGCCGACGATCTGAAGTTCTATGTGAGCTCAGATCATGATCATCAGATTCATGATACCAACCAACAAGCTTCTAGGCAGATATTGAGCTTGGAAAGTTATCTTGCCACAATAGGGCTACATCTGAGCCCTTCCAAATCAGCACAACTGACAATAACCAAGAAGAGAGCCAAAAATGATATCCAAATCTTTGTGAGTGGGGAACCGGTGCAAAAGGTGACCTCTCATACTGATCTTGGCCTCACCTGGGACACGTTGGGCTCACATTTCAGCCTCACTTTGCCAGGATGAGGCAGATGACGTACGCTGCTCTTTGGGCAGTGCGTCAAGAGCTCGTTGGTGTGCATCAGCCAGCGCTGCTTGTTCGGCACATCCTGAGGTGTATTACGCCGATTCCTCTCTATGCTTCAGAAATTTGGTCATCTGCCCCTGCCTCATACCTTCAGAAGTATCTCAGTTTAGAGTACCGGTTGCTTAGATGGATGAACAGGGTGGTAGGCCATCCCCTAACTATCTCCAGATCTATCCTACAAGCAAATCTAGGCACCACTCCCTGGAGACATATCATCATGACAAAAAATGTTCTCACGCTTGCACGGCTTATAACGAGGCGAATTGATGCTCCATCAGTATCCGCATTAATCTCTGGCCCGAGGAGAGCAAGAGGGAAGCACCCCGACTCCTTTCTCCCTCTACGTCTTACTCTGTCAAACATTGATTCCCTGAGGAACATGTTTCCAGCCAATTGTCTTCGGATCTTCAATAAATTTAGGATCCACCCTGATAGGTTCTGTGAAGACAAGCCCTACAGGAAGGAAATCCTCAAGAACTGTTACCAGATTATGAACCTATAATACTCCCCTGCTCCTGGACAGACTTTTTTTTTTTTTTTTAACTTGCCTATTTGTATATGGCAAAGACTTTCTGTTTTCATGTAATCATGTATATTACTGTATATTTTGTACATTATTGTTTATTTAACCCTGTAAAGTCTCGGGTCGAGCACGAATGTACCCTTGTTTATTGTACATTGCGTTCCTCGCACCTTAGTCTGTATTCACACCCTTCTGGCACAGAGCCGTTCCGGGGTGACCCAAGGTTTCTTGGGAAATAAACTGATTTTAATAATAATAATAATGTTACTCGGAGATCTCTATGCGTCTCAACAACTGGGATAGGTTTGCCATTAAGTTTTTTTGAGCGAGTACACCATGATTACAGTCTTCTGCGGATTTAGGGACAAGCCAAATTTGTCTAAGTACACGAATAAGTTCAGAAGCTTATAATTAATCTGGTCACACAATGCCCTATTGGTCATGGACGGTTGGATGGGTGTTAGGATCTTAATATCGTCTGCATAAGTGCATACATCATCCCTACCTTTGCAGAACGGGATCATAATGGCGGTAAAGATGAGTCTGTGGAACTCCTGCATTGAGTTGGCTTTGGAACTCCTGCATTGAGTTGGCTTTGGAACTCCTGCATTGAGTTGGCTTTGGAACTCCTGCATTGAGTTGGCGTTGGAGGATCTGACTATCTGTGCAGTAAAAAATGGACCGACAAGTAAGTAGGGCCTGTAGGAACTTCAGCAAATTTCCTTTTATTTGGAAGGCGTGTTGGAGTAGATGAAGTAAGGCATGTACATCCAGACTATCGAAGGCTGCTTTTATATCGGCATAAATTATTGCGATTTCCTTTCTGGCTTGGAAAGCATTTAGTATTGCGGCTTGAACTGTGAGGAGGTTAGTAACAGTAGATCTTGCAGTTACTGAATAATGAATTTGTTGAGGCTGCCCAGCCAGTATCTGATTCGACAACTTTGGCAATAGAGCTTTCTCCAGTACTTTTAACAGGGTAGATGCAGTAGAAAGGAGCCAAACCGACAGCACTGAAATTCGTACAGATTGAACCCAAAACTAATCCGATCCTGTCCGACCCGTTCATTTTATTGTGGAAGGCGCTGCTTATTGCTCAGGTAACTTATTTTTCCCGATCCAGCTGCAGGCGTCACGGTTTCTTCTTCTTTTCACTGCGTCTAATGTGGAAACACCGCGGACGTTTTCGTGTTGTTGGCGAGCGCAACAAAGAGGGGAATTTCTTCGTTCTCGGGTACTCCAGCATCCCTCAACTCCGTTCGGGAGTTGACGTTCGAAGTGAGAACACGAGCCGCGAGCGTCAGGAACGAGGTAAAAACTCTCGCGTAGCACGGGCGAACAGGTGGAAGGTGCCATTAATATCCCTTAGGCGGGCCAATTACTGTCACTGGTGCAGCGCGTGCTGCAGAGACGCAGATGGGGATGTTTGGCGCTCTGGCAGCATCTCCGCTCCTCTAAGGATGATGCATCGCCGCAATCATCGCAACTCACGTCTCCAGCGCCATTCTTGTTAGGGGTTGCTTAAATACCTCGCGAAATGCTTCGGGGATATGGGACCCCCGGGGGCCGAGAGCTCTAACGAACGGAGAGCGCCTGCAGGTGCGTGTTGGTGTTGCAACATCCGTCAGAAGAGTCCAATGGATCCTTCCGACGAGGTCAACGACGCACGTTACTGGAGGGGGGATGGGAAAAGAACTCTCCTCCTGATTGCCAGCTCGATAACGGAGAGATTTTTGAATGCCTCGCATCAGACGAGAAAAACGAATTAAGTGAGGAACGGCAAAGAGACGATAACTGAAATGCCTTCTGATTGAGTAAGCTGGCTTCTCGAGATCTCTCCCGGTTCTAGACGAGGATTTCTTTCTTTCTTTCAGGATTGTTTCTCTCCCTCGCTAGGCAGACAAAAACTCCGTCTAATATTCGCTTAATAAACAGAAGGAGGATGTCGTATTAGCTCGTGCTTCAGTGAGAAAATGCGATATTTCTGCGAGGCCAGAGCCTTTTTCCTCGTGCGGATATATTTCACGGGAAAGCGAGCGAAGCGACATCAGACCCGCCGAGAGGAAATTGCGGCTATTATCTTCCCATCATCCGAGGCCCACTGCCGAGATTCGGTTATCAGGAAGCGATGGAGAAATCCGCTTTCTTTTCGAGCATTGACTTCTAATAAGATCGCTGCAGAGGGAGCGGCAGCCTCCCCTCTCGCTCTTTACTTACGTCTGAATTACGCCACCGAGCATTTTCGGTTAAGCAATCCGTCTGAAAGCGGCTCAGTCGCCCATTAAAAAAAGGTTGGAGACGGTGGAGGGTCACGAACTCATTTTGAGGGCATCGTATTTCTGAAGACTTTTGTTATTTTTTGAGAAAACAAAACTTTGTTTATTGAGCAGCTGAAAACTTCGTTTGGCCCAAAGGGGAACCCGCTTTAGTTCACTCACTAAATGAAATTGGGGGGGGGGAGATGTAACCTGTGGTTTCTTCCAATAATTAAGACGAATGGTTTGCGACTTACATCGCGATGAACTTCGGCTCTCCGAGTGGCAACGAGGTAACCATTCACCAAATGATGTTCAATCGTCTGCTTAGCCCATGCCAAGCAGACGATTATTATTTTATTTATTTATTTTTTTAAATAACATCACGGGAATTTTTTTTCCTCCTCTGGAGTTGGTCCCCACAGGAATCTGTCCCATCTTTTGCCAACATGAGGTGGGTCAGAGTCTCGAATTGAGACAGTACGAGCTCCATTGGAACTGGCCTACCTTCCCGTGATGTGGACGAGTACCTAGAATCACTGGTCCAGGTGACCTATGCTTTTAGGTAGCCAAGAGGCCAGAAGAAAACAACAGAACACACACATATACACGAAAACGTACACCAATCACATTTCTGGTCATTTTTACATTTACAGTGGTTTTGTTCTGCCCAGAGATACGAGGAGGAGTTGAACTGACGTTCTAGGTGCCGCCCATTACAAAAACACACATGTCCACATGTTTAGCCCATGCTTGGCAACGTTAATATTTGGCGCGATTATTAACGGCTTCGACGTTTCAACCTCGTCCAATCCATTCGGAGTACAGGATGGCGCTGTTCATCCACTAACTGTGGCAGTGCTACCAGAGCAACGGGAAACACATGATAGCAAAGATTGTGTGGAAGAGAGACTTTTGTGCCTAGCAGCACACTTTGAGATGCAGCAATCTCTAAACATGCCATGAAACCAATACTGAAAATGAATCACTGTCCTCTCTAAATCCATGCAAGCAGCAAAAACTTCTTATTAAGTGGCTCTTCTCATTTTACCTATAATTTAGTCTCATTCGGTTAAATTATCGTAACAAAATAGGGATGAAAGAATACAAAAACTAACCAAACCCCAAATTCGTCGCGCTCTTCAGTACGAATTTTTGGTAAATATCGATGACTGTAAGATAATTTCCTTCAGCGACCCCTAGAAAAAAAATGCAACTTTCTTTCACTGTAACATCGAAAACGTCATGCCAAGAACTCACTTTCAATCCTTTGTCTTGCCCAACTGGAGTATTTTGACACGTGCTTGCAGAACGTATGCACTGCTGGTCTTCAGATAATTTCTGGCTCCATCTCTCTGGACTTCCATCGAATCTCCAGAGGTCGGTGTTTCCATACGTGAAATAAAATACCAGTCGAATTTTATGGTAAAATCGTAAATACTTCGATGGACCTGAAATCTGAGAAGGGACGTTGTTCACAGCTTTTAGTTTGCAGATGACAGGAGAGATGGACAGACTACACAAAGGGTTCTGTTGAAAAAGCAGTTCGTGCCAAACATTACCTTCCTAAATATGTCTATAGAAAACTGGTTCATGCCGAGTCTTTTCGCAAATTGTGTTATCACTGGACATGGGTGATGCATCACTCAGTGCTAACTTAATTTTTTTTTTTCATTTTGCTTACTCTGAATGCTATCTTTTCCTCTCTCCCCCGGCAGGGGGAGGGTATTAGGTATTAGGTATTAGGTATGTTCGGGGTCTGACGGCACCTGGGATTTCTCCCATCTCCGCGTATGTTCTCTGTATCGGACAAGCCAGAGATTTAAAAGTGTGTGGGATATGTACTGTGTAGTTTGTTGTGCCCATTGTTCGTCCGGCCTGTTAGCCGCCGGGCCCCTAGTGAGACCCGACGTTACCAATACCTGCCACAGGGAGGCCGGCCGGGTGTTACCAATATTTGTACTCTGGCTGGTCTTGCCACTTACTTTCCTGGGATTTTAGTGGCTAGGACAAAAAAAAAAAAAAAAAAATCGAGGTTGATATTAGTGATACAAGTTAGTATTAATATTGCGCGACGTGGGGCTGTGCGGTGAAAGTGAGTTTTAAAAACCAAATAGGTTCGGGCAAGAATTTTGATGTTCTCTTTTGATTTTGACATGTAGGGCTAAACGCTGTGCAAGACAAAAGTTTGGGGGGAGGATGAAGACTGGGGGGAAGAAATTGGAAATAAGGGGCCGACAGAGTAGATGGCCCCTGCAGGTAGTGAGGCATGCCCGTGCCCCACCAGAGTGAAAAAATTGGGGAGGCAAGGAGAGGCAAGCCTCTCCTCCCCAGGAGTTTGGAAAGAAAGATCCGCTCAAGAGAGTGCGGATTTGGGTCGCCAATAGGCTGTTCCGGCGGGAGAGTGCCACGTATGTCGTCTCCATCAGTTTGCAGGCCCTAAAAAATTGGCCGTTGAGTCTCATCTAGGTGGGACACTAATAGGGGGTTAAATCTGGATGTCATCCTTCCAGACTGCATGTGGTCTGGGGCTTATTTTCTGGTCATTATCTTGGGGTCATAATCAAGTCTACTGGCTGTCATTATGGGGTTTTATCCCTTCCGTGATGTTTGCTAGTCCTTACACTACCTTTTGTCATTATGTAGTGGGTCTATGCTGCAAGGTCTTGGGGCAGTGTCCCTTTGTTCTGATGTCACGACTATTTAAAGGTGTTTTTTCGCTTCTATTGGCGGTAATCATGACTCTTGTAGTTCGACAATCTATTGTCACTTGTCTTTTCCTAGTGCATTTTGTAGTCAGTCCAAGGTCTGTATAGTCGGTTCCTCTGTGTCGTCTCGCAGCTATTTGCAGTTTTGTTTTGTCTCATTCCGTTAAGGTCTTCGGTATATGGCGGCTAGTGTTTGGCGCCTGCTAAATAATCCCTGGGCAAAATCAGTTAAGGCTAAATATTCTTCTTGTGTATCTAGTAGATGTGACTCGAGATCCCTCGGTAAATAGTGAACTCTAGTTATTAGTCTGCATCTAAGGTCTTCGTATTGGACACACTCAAACATAATGTGCACCCAGCTTTCTTGTTCCCCGCAAGTACAACGCGGATCCTCCACTATTCCCAATGCTGTAAGCTTTGCATTGAAAGCCCCATGACCCGTAAGGAGGTAGGTCGTGTAAAGTCCGGGTTGCAGCCAGGTTGGAAGAATGGGGTATACTCTGTCTACGTCCGGGATGAACTTTTTGGTGATGTTCCCTTTTGTTGTGTTTGTCCAGCGGTATTGCCAGGTTTGTTTTAGGTATTTCTGCAGCCTGTTCTTTTCAGCCTTGTGGGTTGCATTGTTATCCACTGTGTAGTCTTGGTGGGTGCAAGGCATTCCTTTGGTTATATAATAGGCTATTCCAGTACGTATGATGTCCAGGTCAAGGGGAAGGGCTCCGGCCAAGACCTGTAGGGCAACAGTGCTAGTGGTGCTACAGGCTCTGGTAATGGTTAACAGGATAGTTCTATGGATTGAGTCGATTATGCGTCTATTTACGGCGGTTGATGCCTTGTGATACCAAACCGCAGAGGCGTATGTTATAGCTGTTAGGAATGTCGTTTTATAATATAAGGAGAGCACGCGACGTTTAAGTCCCCAGTCCCGACGAACCACACGTGCTAACAGTGCAGAGTACTTCCTTATCTTTGTTCTTAAATGTGTGAGATGCTGCTTGAAGGAAAGATTACAATCTAATATCACCCCCAGGTACTTAAGCTGGCTTTGGAGTTTCACTGTGGTGTTGTTCACCTTTATTTGAGGTGGCCTGTGCAGGTCAAGGGAGCCTTTCAGTAAAATTGAGGATGTCTTAGTTGGTGAGATTTTTAGGCAGTGTAAGATGGTCCAGTCCTGTAGTATCCTGATGGCATGGTTTGCTTTTACCTCCAACTGGGTTCTACTGTCGGCAGCAATTTTCAAGATTAAGTCGTCGGCAAAAGCTTGGGTTTGGACGTCACCAAGGTCCATGGCCAGGAACTCATCCAAGACAATGTTCCACAACAGCGGCCCCAGGACAGAACCCTGGGGGCAACCCCTGCAGACACGGCGGTTTACCCTACCATAGGGTGCCACGACACTAATACTCCTGTCGGTAAGGTAAGACTTGATAGTGAGATACAAATTGCAGGGAAGGTTGGCCCGCCTTAGCCTTGCCAGGACACTTGGCCACCAAATGGTGTCGAAAGCCCCGGCAAAATCTATGGAGATGATTAGGTAGTATTTACTGTTGCAACTGGCCACACCGTGCAGCAGATGTCTAAGTGCCTCTACTGTCGAAGACTCAGGCTTAAAGCCGAACTGGGTAGACATGTGCAGTTCAGCACTCTTGTAATGTGTGTCAATTCGGGCATATAGCATTCTCTCAAATAGTTTGCTGATCACTGGTAGCAAAGCTATCGGTCTGTAAGTGGTTGGCTGTTGTGGAGGCTTCGTGGGTGTTTTTGGGATCAGCTTCATCTTCCGTCCCCTCACCTCCTTGCCACTCCCCTCTTCGCCTGGTGGGGCATGGGCCTGCCCCGCCGATTATCTGGGGTCGCCTTCTCTATCGTCCCCATATTTCTGTCTTTTTCCCCCAGCCTTCTGTCTCCCCCACCTCTACCTAATATGCAAGTGTATACCCCACATAACTTAAAATTTAATAATGACTAAATTTAATTGCGTTCACACTGAACTCATTTGGCCTTTCTACACAATTTTCTTAACCCCCACTGAGCGAAAATTTCATTTTATTATATATATATATATATATATATATATATATATTATTTTATTTTTATTTATTTTTTTTTTTTAAGGTCCTAGCCACTGAAATCTCAGGAAATTAGGTGGCAGGGCCTGCCAGAGTAAATAACTGTAATACTAGTGTACCTGGTCTGCCTTCACGGGGCTGAGTGTGGGCAACGTTGGGCCCCAGCAGGGGTCTAGCGGCTAAATGGCCAGAGGAACAACGATACACAACACTACACCCATACAATATCCATACACTTTTAAATCTCTGGCCTTTACAGTGAACTGTTACACCCACAATGAAAGCAACGCGGAGATGGGGGAAACCCCTGGTGCCGTTAGACACGAACACACTATACACTATACACTATACTCTGAATGCTGCTTTCATGGATTTCAAGAGGATTGGAAGCATCGGCAGAATTACTATCCGATTTATGAAGATCTGAGATGGCAACCAATTTCGGCACAGGTCCAGGTAGGCAAACGTATTCCAGCATTTCAAAGTTACGCCACAGCTTTATTTATTCGACGGAAGTCGCCCCAAGAGTCAGTAATCTAACAACGAGGAAAACTCAGTGGTAAAAGTTGACTTGGAAAAACCTGCCGGAGAAACCTTCCTTGCTAAAAAAGCTTATTGCGTTCCCTTTGATTGTCTTCTGGTATGTTGAGTGCAAATGAGCTTTTCTGTCTGCAGTACCTTTCGCACTTTTCCTTTTCCCTCTTTCTTTCTCTATATTTGCCTTTTTAATGCCGGCCCCACTATTCGGGCGGTTCTATCTCGCCCTGTAAAATATAAAAAAGTTATAAATTTATTTAATTTTTTTAAAAAAAATATAGGAAAATTTTATATTTAAAAATCTATTAAAAACAAATTTTCATTGCTTTTTTTAATATTTTACTATTACATCAATTAATACTATTTTTTATTTTTTTTTAAAGTATTATTTTTCCTTTTCTGTATTTTATTATTATTTCATTTTGTCTTAATTTCCTCTTTTTGTTTTTTTTTTTTTATTCTGATAGGGTAAACGCAGCCGATTGGCTTCTACTTAAGGGCCTGTAGATGCCGCATCTTTCGATTATTCCTTACAGTACGTGCTCACTTGCGGCCCGCCTCTTTGTGGCATGGACGGGTACCACGAAGCAGCGTCCCTCGACTTCCCTGTAGCAAGGTGGCCTGAAGCAACTAAACAGCGAACAACACGTAAACACACAATACTACACTCATTTTTGGGCATCGTGTAGTTCGCTATTCATCACAGAGGAGTACTCTGGCGGATTTCAGAGTCGCCCTGCGTACGACACAACATGCGTCCATGTCCATGGCCAATTGAATATTTTTCACTTGGGAATATGGCTTTTTGACGTGAAAGCTTGTTTCCTCCAGCTGACCAAGCTGCACCCTGGTCAGTTTTGGCGGCCATTCTAGCGGTGTCTTCTGCGCTACCCTCTGACTGTTCCATCAGGCACGCATTCCGTACGAACGATGATTCAGCTCTTCCATGGTCAAGCTCTTCCGTACTTCATAATCACAGATGATCCGTCGCAGCCATCAGAACTTCTATTCAAGCTTTTGCACTTGCCTTCCTTTTCTTGCCCCATACCCCTCTATAGGGATGTCTCCACTTGCACCAAACACTCCTTCCTTCTTTCTTTTCGTTCTGGGGGAGAGTGTCTCCCACTGTGCCGCCTCCCTGTGCCTTCTCTCCTTTCAACTTGTCTCTAATATTCTCCTTTCATTTGGGCGCATTCGCTCTCGCTATGTAAGAGATTGGGGGGCCCAACTGAAAACATCCTTCTACTGTCCCTGGCGAAGCTCTCGTGCCGATGGGCGAATGCCGCTTGTTAAATGATCTGTCGCTTTTGTCGGATGAAAAACGTTTATTTCCTAAAATAAAAGCCGTTCAGCCCTCTTCGAGAGCGACTAACTCGGTCACGGTGCAATGAGACATGTGCGGTAGTTTTGATAGACGTGGGTTTCTCTACGTAATAGCCTCTCTCTCTCTCTCTCTCTCTCTCTCTCTCTCTCTCTCTCTCTCTCTCTCTCTCTCTCTCTCCTTGAGAAAGCTTTCATTGAGTTCTCATTGAAGCGAACTGTCCTCGGTTTCCATAACAACTGCATCCAACGTAATGGAAACACGCGGACGGAAGGAAATGTTGCGCGTGGCAGCATTAATTGCGGTAATTGGATTTGAAAGAGATTAGCCAGCAACCCACCGCTGCCACCATCGCAAATCTAGAACGCCTTTATTGTGGTTTAATTAAAACGGGCGTCCATTTTTCTTCTCCATCTCGATCAGTTCATCTCGTGTGTCTTCACTGTCCACTTTGTTTCCGTCAGCCTTTGCCCGAGGGACTCTCTCTCTCTCTCTCTCTCTATCCACAGCGAACAAAATCCTCGTGACGCTGCGAAGTGAGATGTTCGGGATGTAGATGACCTCTGAGAACAGAAAAGGAGAACATCGCGGGAACGAACTGCCGAGAAGTCATAATCGTAGGCACAATGGCAATGCGGCCCGCGTGGGCACTGGTGAAGGCCTAAAATCTTGTCTCAATAAATACGAATAAAGGGAAGAATGAAGTAGTCCCGTAATTTCTTTTGTGGGGAAGGGGGTGGTCAGTTGCAGTTCTGGTTTATTTATATTCCTACCAATCAGATTTGTTCTCAACACTCGAGGTATTAGTCCTCATCCGTAGATTATCTCTGGCTAATGATCCAGTAGAGTGCGGGGGAGGGAATTGCCTCCATATAGTTGATACATTTGCCTTGCCATGGTAACTCTCGGCATGCTCCTCTTCTCACTGACCAGGAAGTAACACAATCACAGGGGACGAGTTCAATCTGATCCTTTGATATGGTATATATATGTATAGTCTTCATTGTGTACAAAAGGATGTATAGAATGTACCCTTCACGGCAGGAATGCCAGGGGCTTCAATTGGCTGGTGGACAAAGGCCTTGAGGGCGGGGCCCACATTGAGATTCAGGTTCATGCTCCATTCACAATATAAATTATTCACAATATTCATAAAAATATACAGTATTTTTGACATTATATACAATATTATATAATACAGACATCCTTTTTAAATTTATTATACTGCCACATTACTGTGCAGTTTGCCTGATTGAGTTTAGGTCATCAAGGATCTCTCTCCGGTATTTGCAATCCTTGGCAAATTTGTAGAGGTCGCCGTCGAGTGCTTGTACTGTGATAAGCATCTGCTTGGGGAGAAAACGGTCGCAATGGGCTAGTCTATTAGAGTTGGCTATAAGTGTGGGAACTGATGTCAGTTCCGGATCTGGATAAACAAACTGCTCAAATGAAAGAACGTAGAAATTCCGACTGACAAGAAGAACCTAAATCACGTAAGTTGTGGCCTCAGAGGGAATCCATCTGCAACTGGTTGTGGGGAACTGCAACGTTAGGCAGGTTCTGATAAGTGACATGCAAAACGGATTTGTACTTGGACGCTCCAAAGAGGTAGATGGAGGATGGCGATCACAGATGGATTACGGAGTATTTGGTGTCTGCAGATCTGATCGTGGACGATCGGTATCCTGAGCTTTGAGGGTATAAATCGGTCGGACACGTGAGGCATAGAGTGCTCGTAGAGGGCACAGCTGCGCAATAACCTGAGATCAGCCGGTGGTCTGGTCTCTTCCAACCATTTCCTTCTTCTTTGTGCCTGAAGGCGATTGGACTTATCAGACGTATCGAAGTTTGAATGAGCCGCATTTCCTCAGGAATCGAAGAACATCGATGATATTGTCCAGTGTGGCGCTCAGCTGCAGCCGTGATTTTGATCGAATGAGTGAACTCTCCGTTCCTAATCTTGAAAATGCGCTTGAAACATGTGTTGCGCCTTAAGTAGGGTGGATCCTGAACGCTAACCGTGCTATATAAATAGAGAACTTTGTAAAATGATCGAAATAGATCCACAGGAGGCAGAAGCCACTCGCCTGTGATTGATTGGTTTCCTTATCAGGGTGCTTCAGTTCGATGTGGTTCAAGATATAAATGGAGCCTTCTCCTCCCAATTCCTCTTCCACGTTCTTCTTCTAGCGAAGCCGCTGGTTGCGAAGCATTTTCTTCTCTGTGTGTTCGCGCGATGGATAATTCTTCTTTGTGTAAACACTCCTCGAGAAATAAAAGCTTTCCTCGTCATTTATTTTCCCTTCGAACTTTAAGGGTGTCCAGAGAATTCTCGCCACCTCTTCTTAGGATGCCGAAGATCACCTTCCGACATCGTTTCCTCGCAAAAAGTGCGTGAAAAAGAGATGAGACCCGATGGGTGAGATCAAACGTAAGAAATTTCTGTCTCCCGATAGCAGGAAACGGCGTTTTGACGAACGAAGGGATGAAAGGTCAATTCGCCGCTGCTTTAACGGCACCAGCAGGCGGTGGGAAGGGGTGGGGTGTACTGCGGGTGACATCGAAATACATTAAGGCGACAGAAGAGGCGGGAGACAACGTCTGAAAACAAGAAATCCGTCTGCAGCTCGCATCGCCTCAGATCTCGACGAGAAAAAGTGGAAGGATGCCGCTGACAGACACTTCACTTAAGCCTCGCCTCTGTTTCTTATCTACCGGGCGCCATTTCCAGCTTATTGGGCTATCTGCAGAAACTGGAGTGGATTCTGTCAACAAATTACCCCCATTCACGCAATCCCTTAAACGAGGGAGTTGTTTTTATACTCTCGGGAAGTACTTACGAGGAATGAGGCTTCTTGGCGTGCTCCCCTTCCTCCGCGAAGGGGGGGGTGTTCAGGAAGCATGCATTCTTCCTTTTTGAAACGCCCATAAGCGGTAATAATTCTGGCAGCCAACCCCAATCCATTTAGACGCTACGGCATCGCTTGGAAGCCGTCAGTGAGGCAATTTATCCTCTTACAAACGCGTTTCCAGCGAATGGAGCCATCCCCGCTCATCAAAACAAACACTGCGATCCCGAGCAACTTGACGGAACAGATGGCCAAAGAAAGATGCGAATATCGAACTCCTTTCGGGGGTGGGGAAGCTCTTTCCGACAGTGGCTCACTTATTTCCTGTAGGTCGTAACCGCCGGTCACGTGGTGATGAGGTTATTGAGCGTAGCGATGAATTATTAAAGCGTGGAAGATAATCCAACAGAGGATCGCTGTTATTTGATCGCGTGCTTCATTTCAAACCGTTTAGAATCACCTGGTGATTCGGTAATTCCTGTACTTAAGATTTATTCAACTAATTTTGAGCCTTTGGACAAAGTGAGGTGGGAAAAAGGATTTAAAGACGAATGTGATCAATCGATGATCGAACCCTGATTTGAATATTGAGGATAGAAATAAGAACGGAGAAACTGGAAGAAGCTTCGCTGCTTATTATAACACTATCTATCTCTCCTAAACGCAATTCGGACACCCCGCTCCAGAAGAGTGGCGGCTACTCGTGGGGGGTTAAATCTCCCATAGGATGGAAGCACCTTTCGTCGCCGAAATTCCCACTTAGCCATCCAACCACACAGACACCCACGAAATGTGTGTGTGTGGACATTCCGAATGAATGAATTCTTAGGTGGAACCTACGAATTCCTCCAGAGACTCCATCAAGTCTCTCCAGACGATGTTCTTCCCGTACAATTTGTTCGATATCGTTACCCACCTCAGTGCCCACTGTGAACGGGTGAGTGAGGATAAGACACACTGTGAGAACATCGTCCAACCACCCCCCATCTCCTAAGGGCCTGCCACTACCACACGGGCTCAAAGAGCAGTTTGACACTTGGGAGGAGTGTGAAAAAGGATATAGTTTATGGACAAAGGGAACTGATAGGCAGAAAGTTTCTAACGTCCATAATAGTATAATAATACTAAGAAAGTAAATAAAAGATTTAGAGATAAGTAAGTATATATAAAAGAAGTATACATAAAAAATTAATACATACATATAGAGAAATAAGTCAATATTATAATACGAAATGATATTGTCGTGTATTACACAATCCCTGCACAATCGTTATCGAGTGCTAACCACCAGAATTGCACGACAAGACGACAATATAGCACCTGTTTCTAACTCAAAGTACATGCCATGGCATTCACTTTGGAAAGCTGGCATGTAATTTAAAGCCCACAAAGGACCCAAAAATAAATATAAATGAAGGACGAAACAAAAACCATAGAAGTTGTATATCGCTGAGAGTAAACAATGGCAGAAACAACTAGGTAGAAGTTGTGTACTGAAATTTAGCCTTACCAGGAACTATTTTTTCAGGAGGTAATGAACCTGAAAGTTACCGATGTTTTTTTTTGGAAATTTGGTAAGAAATAAACATAAGGGTAGTTAAAATTATTGATCCTTAGTTTCAGAATTTTATTTAAAGCCAATGTTGTTGTTGTGTGAAGATACAATAGTATCTTCACACTTTTATAAGTATCACTAAATTGAAGTTGTTCAATTTTTAAAGTAGAGGCAATGGAAGCTTTGCAGATGAAAGCACAATTGGTAAATGCTTTATCTGTTGTGGTAATAACAAAACGATTATGAAGCTCTAGCAATTCGCAAAGTTGTAGAATTTGAAGCATTTATTGAAAAGAGATTTGGACGATAATTTGGAATACCCATTAACCAGATCATAGAAAACAGTATATTAGTCCACATTTGGTATGCTTCGATAGGGTTATTGTACTTGTCAGCTGATGGCATACACTAACCTGAAAGGTCTTGATAGGGCTATTTTTGAAAGACGCATAGCGAACTTCAGGGATAAGTCGAAATTTAAAACCATATGATGGAATGTCTTTAAGATCAGAATGCGTAACAATACTTAAATATCCAGTAACTATGTAAGGTGAACAATTGCTTTGTTTGCAAATACAGTTATCTAAGTCAAAGGTAAAAAGGTAAACTACAGCCATTATCAATCCGCTGCAGGATAGAAGCTTCCTCAACAATTCATCGACAGGGGCTTGAAGCCCAGTCTACTCAAGGAGCGTGTGCTACTGCACTCCCACTCCTGATCACTCGGCTACGGAGTCCGCGAAGGTATCCTCACTTAAGTTAAACGCAATGACTTTGTAGTGGAATGCTATTAGACCAAGTGGTTTAGACTATTTATATCTAACAGAAATACAAATACCAGCGTTGGTAATATGTAGAAGATTATTATGCAAATTAATATGTTTATTCATGTCGATGTCATCTATAAATTTATGCTGGAATTTCAATAAAAAGAACGAACACTTTCTCTGACCATTAAAACTCTGAACTTTAAGTCTAAATTTATAAATGTTATTAAGGAGGTGAAAAAGCTGAGAAGTTATAAGTAGAACTGAACCTCTATAAGGCTTTAAGAATCCAGTACTGTGTTTGATACAGAAAACTATGTTATGAATTGAATGCTGAGATACATCACCACACCGCTAGGAGGTAAGCCAGGCTACCCATTATTCCTCTGGCTGGTCTTGGCCAGGGTCGCCTGAGCTTCCTGGACGGAGACAAAGCTAAAAGAGAAATACGAAGAGTGTGGGAAGTACAGAGTAGGGATGAATGGAAGATTCAGGGGATGTAGGTAAAAGCCCTAGTTAAAGGTGAAACATAAGCTCTACCAGGCGAAAGGAGAAGGGGATGAAACGGCACACAGCAGGGTGTAATTGCTATCGACGTTGGTGTGGATTAAAGCCACTGATCCACTGAGTCCAGGAACTCAGTACGATCAGTGGTTAGCAACATCCCACCTTGGAAACGGGGCCAGCATAGGTTTGTGGCTGTTAAGTCCTGGCGGTAATAAAAAGAGTGAGGAGACAGAAAGTCCAGTAGGTTTCACATCCGGGCGTGTTATCAGTCCAGTAGGTGTGAAGTCCAAAGATAAGTCGGTATAATGGATGTCAGGTACAGAATGAGGATAATCCGGGAAGTGTACATTCAGGTCAGGCAGATCTAGGAACTTTTCATTAAGCCTATGCATCACCTTTGTTTTCGTTTTGTGAGCGAGCGAGCAAAGGTTTTTCTCCGTTCAAATGGACTGCACAAAACAGGAGAAGGCTTTATAGCGTGCATCTTTGATGTAGATATACTCGTGTCCTTAGGAGATAGATATCATGAATTTCTATAAAAAGGGTGCATCGGAGATCCTGGTAGTTGAGGCAATCATAAAGTGTCATAGTGGATCCTGAATGATTTCCATTGATGCTAATTTATTCTTAAAGGAGTGTGACCGTTATCAAGAATGTTGTGTGGAGACCAAAACGGAGAAATATGGGAAAATTTGGCTGATGTTTCAAACAGACTTCTCTTTTATTTCGCCTTTCGTTGTTTCGAGCCATCAGTTCTGCCAGGTATGTTGGGGGTACAGAGAAAGGAGCTTTTTTTCCACTTTGATGTAGTTAGAGGAGTTGAAGGTGAATCCCAGGAAGGAAGCAGGAAAACCCTTCAATAGATGATAATGAAGTCCCTGACGTGTAACCTCCAGATCCAGGAGAAGAACGCCCTCCACGACCTGAAGACCTGGGGGGGGGGATTCACCGTGCAGCGAACACGTATGATTGTTAACAAGTGGATTTCTGTATTGAAGCTAGCTTTCGCTGGGTACTGATCATTGTTATGCGAGTGTTTTTTTTTTTTTTTTTTCACATGGTGGCTGAGCTAGTTGGCCTCATGCGTAGATAGCAAGGTTCCTTTCACCCAGAAACTGGGTTTTTTTTTCGTCCAGCAAAACAGGCAAACCGACCAGAGAACACAGACATAATACATATACGGGCATATGTAAGAAATTACGGGTTGCCAAATATAATTTATTAGCCACCCTAATATATTTTTTTTTTGTTTTTGTTTTTTATTGTTGTGCGGTGTAGCAGAGGTGAGCTGCATACACCAATATGTCTCTATTGTTGTCATGTTTGTCCAGTCTTAGATGGAGAAGTCGCTCGAATATCTTGCTGAGGAATAAACTTCTTTGTTATTTGACCTTTCCTTGTTTCGAGCCATCGATTCTGCCAGGTCTGTTGGAGAAAGACGCTTTTTCTCCGGTTTTAATGTCGTTGGCGGGGATGAAGGTGAATCGCAGCAAGGAAGCAGGAAGACCCATTAATAAGACGGCCAGTAAGGAAATTGGCCTGTAGGATCCAGGGACTTCTAGCGATTTTATTGAATTCTTTAATATTAGTCGTATTTTTGCTAATTTCCAGTCGTTAAGGCTGTCTCGCATAAAGTTAATGTTCAGAAGTGCCCAGGACTAGATCTTGTAGAAAACATTTTTATTATCAGAGACTTGAAATTAAAACCTTATGTTCTTCTAAACTTATTCAACAGATGCCTTCAGGAAGAAACTTTTCCGGAAATTTGGAAGGTCGCTCTAGTTAAGTTGATCAGAAAGCCGGATAAGCCTTCAAATCGGCTAGATCGTACAGGCCGATCGACCTGCTGGCTAATTTGGGTAAATTGCTAGAGCGACTAATGGCCATTAGAATGAATACCCTACTGGTAGAACAGGATCTGCTTTCAAGGAGTCAATATGGTTTCTGTCCCGGACGTTCCTGCGAGGATGCTCTCCTGGACTTTGTCTCTTCAGTTCCAAAGTCGGTACATAAATATACTCTGGCCGTTTTCATCGACTTCGTGAGCGCCTTCGACTCCCTTTGGTGGGAGAGCGTCCTGGAGCGTCTGCGATCGACTAGGTGCTCCAACCACCTTTACCTTTTAATCCGTAATTACATTGCCAATAGAACCATAATAGTAAAGGTTAAACGTAGCCAGGTATCAAGATCAGTATCTAAAGGGTGTCTGCAGCGCTCTATATTGGGTCCTTTTACATGGAACATGGTACTGTAGCAGTGGCTTTCCCGATCTTTCGATAACGTCAAAATAATAGCGTATGCAGACGATTTCACCATCTTGGTAAACGGTAACTCTAGGGTCGATCTTGAAACTACCGCAAATTTTGTTCTCCGGGATCTCTACGATTGGACTGTGGCCAATAAGCTTAAAATCAGCTTGTCAAAAAAAAAGATGATGATTCTTGGATCAAAGTTGGATATCTCTCATCCTCTGTTGGTCAAGATCAACAACATTCGTCTCCCCATAGTTAAGGAGAACAAGGTTCTAGGAGTGGTAATTGATTCCAGTATCAATTTTATTCCTCACTTAACAAACTCAATTTTATTCCTCACTTAACAAACTCAATTTTATTCCTCACTTAACAAACTCAATTTTATTCCTCACTTATCATCTAAAATACGAAAAATTTAATGGGGCAATTGTTATGGTGTCCTGTGTTGAATGGGGGCTCTCAAGAAAAATTTTAAGGATCTATTACAATGCAGTTTTCCTCCTTCTGGTCACGTATGCTGCCGGTGCATGGTTTCACAGGGCATGGCTCAAACACTTCATTACAAAACTCGCCTCATTGCAGAGAACCATTTTGCGGTGTTTAGTTAAGGCATGCAGGACAGTGTCGACGCAAGCTCTGCAAATGCTAATCGGAACATTACCTTTAGACTTGCAAGTTACTTACAGAGGATTTTTATACAAACTGAAAAACCACATTGAGACCGAATTCCTTGGAATAACCGTCAACCTTCAAGATGATACTAAAAGAGAAAAAAGGAGACGGTGGAACCAGTTAGTTAACATCTGCCAGTCTCGATGGGATACAGCTCCCGTTGCGAGACAGTCTCTGACCTCCCACAGTCTCTGACCTCGAAATACAGTCCGGATGGGATACATCTCCCGTTGGGAGCTGTATCCCATCGAGACTGTATTTCGAGATTGTACTCTCCCGTTGTGAGCTGTATCCCACGAGAAAATTTATACCACAAGTTTCATTTCTCCTTGATAAACGTGTTCGATTGTGGTTCTGCATGGACATATTCACGTCCAACCTGTTGACAGGACATGGATCCATGAACCAGAGTCTTCTTGGGTTCAGTTCATCACAAACAGACCTCTGTTCGTGTGGATCACCAGAGAGTTGGGATCACATCTTGTTTCATTGCTCCCTGTATGACGATCTCAGACTTCCTCTCCACTTACTAATTTTCAACCAGGACAGGAGTCGTCTCTGCTTCAGAGCTCGGAGTTGTATCAGATTCTTCAGGCTTTCGCTCAAGGCGTATTTCTTCGAAGGCGGTCAGTGTCGACAGATCTCAACAGGATGCAGCACAATGGTCCTGCTGATGCATAGCTGGTTACGTCTCCTTTAATAATATATAAACTCAAATCTTCTAGAAGTGATATTTTTCCGTGGCCTGCAGACAAAATTAAGTGCTTCTCGTTTTTTTTTTTTGCTTTTTTAGCAGCATCACTACCATCTTCCATTTTACTTATTATTATTTTTTTATTAATATTTTTTTATTCATTTATTATTTATTTATTTATTTATTTATTTATTTTTGTATTATTTTTATTATACATGTTTTATTTTATTTTCTTCTGTTTCCTAAAGGAAGCAGAAGAAAATGAAATAAAAATGAAATAGTAAACTATTTCATTTTTATTAATTTCGTTTCCATATCCAACACCATGGGTGACGGTTTTTTTTTTCCCCTCTGGATTGGGCCCCCAGAGGATTCTGGCCTACCTTTTAGCAACATCAGTTGGGTCAGAGTCTCTCTTGAGACAGTACAAAGTATGTTGAGTGTCAAACGGCACCAGGAATTTCTCCCATCTCCGCGAGTGTTCGCTGTATCGAGGGACAGTACTCTGTCAAGACCAGAGATTTAAAAGTGTGGGGATCATGTGTTGTGTTGTATGTTGTGCCCATTGTTCTTCTGGCCTATTGGCCGTCGAGCCCCTGATGGGACCCGACGTTGTCCGTACTATGCCAACGAGGAGGCTGGCCGGGTGTACCTTGAAATTTGAAATTTATTATACTCTGGCAGGTCCCGCCGCCTAATTTCCTGGGATTTCAGCGGCTGGGTCCGATGAAATGTGGGGTTTGTTCACCGAAATGACCATGGGGTTGTACGCTAAAATGACAAGTTCTAGAGGCCTAAGGGGCGGGCAATAATTTTGGTGTTAATTTAGATTTGGATGTGTGGGGCTTTCGCAGTGTATAGTCAAGAGAAGGGTAGGGAGGCTGAAGGCTCGGGGGAAGAAAGAGAAGTAAGGGGCCGATAGGGCAGATGGCCCCTGCTGTCAGTGGGGCATGCCCATGCCCCACCAGAGGGAAAGGGGGATGGCAGGAGGAGGAGAAGACAGCGAGCCATCTCCCTCCCCCTGTCAAGGAATAGGGGTGAAAGCAGGCTGGTCAAGGCTACCAGCCCAGATCGCCATATGGCTAGGTGGCAGCAATGTGCTGCAGTCATTTTTCTGAGCCCTTGCATGGTAGTCTTGTTGTCTTGATCAGGTTGTGAAATGCCTGTGCTAGATGAGGTTGTCTAATCGGATTGTCACGTCAGGTGGATACATCTGTCGGTAGTCATAGAGATTGTGACTTCAGGTAGACTCAGTTGTGAGGTTCAATTCTGTGGTTGTTTCACCCTGGTGTCAATTCATCATCTGACAAGATTTCCGTGATTGTGTAGACATTCTGCTGGTCTGCACGGCATGGTTGTTTACTGCAGTAGTTGAGGCTGTGGGAGCGTCCTTCTCCTTGTGAAGAGGTCCTGGGCCAGCTGCGCGAATGCCTTGTACGTGTCAACTTCAGTTATCGCGAGGTCTTCTCGATTACGGAGGTTAAGCTGTGTTCTAGTAATGAACCTGCAATAGAGGTCCTCATATAGTGGGCAACTGTACATTAGGTGCTCCCATGTTTCACGTTCACCACAGAGGCAAAACGGTGTATCACTCAGTCCAAATCCTTGTAGTTTGTCTCTAATGGCCCCGTGTCCCGTCAGCAGGTAAGTGGTGTAGAGTTCTGGTGTGAGCCATGGTGGATAATCCGGGTATACCAGCCGTATGTTGGGTAGAAATTTTCTAGTTATTGCGCCTTTGCTGGAGGTCTCCCAGCGGGCCTGCCAAGTTTGTTGGAGGTAAGCGGAGAGACGGTTCCTTTCTACTTTGGGATCATTTGACAGATCTATGGTGTAGTCGAGGCATGTTGCCGTTCTGCCTTTGGTCAGTTGATAGAGTAGCCCATGCTTAACAATCTCCAGGTCCAGAGGAAGGGATCCCGTTAGGGCCTGGAATGCGTGGGTACTTGCAGTGTTACATGCTCACGAGAGATGGTTATGAGTATGTGTCGCTGCGTAGTCTCCAATTTTTTCCGGTTCACTGCAGTGGTCGCCTTGCGATATCATATTCCAGCAGCATATGTAATCGCTGGCAGGAAAATAGCTTTATAGTAGAGGCTGAGGGTTTTCCTCCTCAAACCCCATTCCTTGAGTGTGATTCACGCAAAAAGTGCGGAGTATCCTCTAATTTTCTTCCGTAAGTGCACTATATGTGGTGTAAAGCTCAGGTTCTTGTCTAGTACGACTCCAAGGTGCTTTAATTCGGTGGTAAGCTTAATTGTGTTACCTTGTATCTTGATTTGAGGGGATCGTCTGGTGTCTAGGGCTCCTTTTAATAATATAGATCTTGTCTTCGAGGATGAGATCTTCAAGTTATTGTTGTTAGCCCAGTCTTCTAGAGTTCCTATTGCTCTGTTGGCGGTGGTCTCCAGTTGCGCCCTAGACTGCCCAGGCAGCAACAGAACCACATCATCCGCATAGGCTAGGGGAAGGACGTCGCCGAGTTACAGGTTCAAAAAGCCGAGTAAAACCAGGTATCATAGGAGTGGACCCAGGATTGAGCCCTGTGGGCATCCTCTGAATACTTCTCTTGTTGCTGAAGAATATGGTGCTCTGACTGTCACGAACCTATTCGACAGGTAGGATTTGATGACTTGATAGAGATTTGATGGTAGGTTGGCCTTCCGGAGTCTGGCCAGACGCTTGGCCGCCATAAAGTGTCAAACGCCCCAGAGACAGTACGTGCTTTACATGAATTGGCCCATCTTCCCGTGGTATGGACGAGTACCCAGAATCATCTGTCCAGGTGACTGATGCTTCTGGGTAGCCAAGCGGCCAGAACAGAACACAAGCATAATACGCACAGACCTACGTCACACACATATCTGGCTCGTTTGTAGTGATACTGTTCTTCACAGAGATACGAGGCGGAGTTGAATTAACGTTCTAGGAGCGGCCCTTTGCACATACAGATGTCCACATGTGGACACATGGTTTCAAGGAGGTCTGTCTGCGCGTGTAGCACAGTGGTATCGTCATCGTCTCCCCACACCGGGTGGAAAAGGCCCGGGTTCGAATCAATACCGTCGATGGCGCGAGGAAAGTTAGTGGGCTTTTTTCACTCCGTGCCCGTGTTAGTTGGTATCAGGCGTAGATATGATATGCTCAATATGCAACGATCAAGCTGAAGACTTCCTGATTTGTAGCTCTTGCAGTGGAGCAGTAGGACCTTGTTGTAATAAGATTAAATATCATAAAAAATGTCTTCACAGGATAAGGCACGCTTTAGATGTATTATTTGCAACCTCGCGCAAGATAACACAAGTAGTAAAGAATATCAAGAAATGTCTGTTAACGAGACTCAACTTGATACCTACCCAGCCTTCTCAAATGGCGTTACAACTCCTTCTCCTTGCCATACTCGATGCTGAATGATGCACCAACGCCAGGGTTCAACTTAAATTTTAATATCGAACAGGAGTTTCTCGCTTTCGTCACTGACTTTAAAGAGCTCAAGAGAGACCTACAATTACAGGGACAATATCTTGCAAACCAGATTAGTGGATTATACGACAAATGGTCCGAGATATTTATTTATCAAAAATCTTTGGCAAATGGGTATGACACGCTATACGAAAAGTTGCAAGGTGTGCTACAAGAACTTTCCGATTGTAAAAAGAGCAATCTTGAATTAACGAATTTGCTAACTAACACTACAAGACAACGCACGAAACTATCAACAAACTACAACTCGGGAGAGACCCCGAAAGCTGCATCGAGTGATCACGCGGACATCGATGATACAATTCGTTGTTGCTCGCCTGAGTTGAAATGTTTCAAAAACACAAATCCTGTCGAACAACTCAAGGTGCCAACTAGCAGAGAATCTGGCTTAAAAGGTCAAGAAATGTGCCTCGCAGGCGACGGCCAAATTTCTAATGATGCTAACGATCCACCGATTATCGGCTCCTATCAAATACCTTCGGAATTACTAAGAGAAATAACAAATCCGCCGGTTGGTTGGAAAGTGTAACTCACCGAAACAAAACTCAAATCTCAGAGAATGTAAATAAATATGAGGAAAATATTGATACACACACCGGCGCGAAAGAAACGTATACAGCCAAGGCACAGACAAAGCATACTTATGCCCAAATATTAAAAAGGGATATGGAAAATGGGGGCGACAAGGAGGAAGCTGATAACACAGACAAAATTGAAAGAATTTACTCTAGCAGAAAAAAAAACCGGAATCCAAATTCTCAGCTACTAATCGGGGCTTCAAAAAACAAAAAGCTGAAAGTTATTCCAAAGCTCAAGGCTATATTTGTTTCAAGGTTGGCCCCGGACACAACTGAAAGAGAATTACAAGAATACGTTAACAGCTTCTGTAAGTCAAATGTTCAGGTAACCAAACTGAAAGCAAGGTTTCCACAGGAGGACTCATCCTTTAAATTCTCATATAGTGAGGACAATGAAGCAAGAATTGTGGACACTAATAACTTGACCGAAGGTACAGTGATATTGCCTTTCCACAAGAATGTAACTACAAAGTCAAAATCAGCAAACCCATCCTCACCTACGAATATTGAAAACGGCAATAAATAGCAACTACAGACAATCAAGAAAATAGGATTCCAGTTCGGCAAAATAAGAATAATTTACAAGATAATTTGCTATGTTACTATCAAAACGTGAAATGTCTAAACAATACCAACTATAAAGCCACCTATTCCCTTATATTACAAGAAGACTACGACATCTACTTCTTAGTGGAAACATGGCTCACTCAGGATGTTAAGGACAGTGAATTGGTCCCACCGGGCTTTGTTGTTATTCGTAGGGATAGACTGGATAAGAGAGGTGGCGGACTCATGATCGTCTGCCACACAGAGATTCCTGTCTCAAAAATCAAAGTCTTGGCTAACATTGAAGGGATTTTTCTCCAACTGGGCAGTGGCTCTTATAGCTGATATGTTATGTTTGTCTACCTTCCGCCACCTATAGATAACACTCTGATGACGGAATTTGAGAACACTATCGACCAAATCCTTGATCAACATCTGGGAATAGACCATTTAATTGTTTTAGGGGACTTTAATATGCCACATGCCTACAATGGATATAATGCCAATCCAACTAATGTCTGGACACTTAAGGGTAGATTTCAAAAAATCTTCATCTCTCTAAATCTGAATCAGACCTGTGAATTTCCAACTAGAAATGAAAACTACTTGGATTTAGTCTTCACCAACTTTCCTTTGGTGGTCTTTAAGCCAACTAATGTTTTCAAATCAGATCGCATTCCCGTGGCCTTTTCCATCAAGAAAAGATCAGTTAAAGATACGGATTTAGAACAAAAACAGAAGCCCAATTTCGGTAAAGTGAAATGGCCTGATATTATTATTATTATTATTTATTCATTTTATTACATATGCTTCACCCCTGAACAGCCTTCAGCTAGGAGGGTGCCTATATACATTTATACATTATAAGTTAGAGAGCAAACATAGAAATCGTACATCTAAAGTGAGCAAATAAAGCAGATATAAATATATACAATGACACAAGCAAAAGATAGAGACATATAAAAACATGCGCGTCCTAATATATGCATTTACAGCAAATACATCTGTACATACAAAACACACATCGATTTAAAACAAATTAATTCATCAGTAAAGTAGAGTTCATGGGAGATTCCATCCTGAAGGAGATAATCAGGAAACTTCTACAGTTGTATGTGGTGGTACATGTCCTGTATCTTCTCAGATCTGTACGCTTTCTCATCACAGAACTTGTGGGGATCAATCTTCAGGGTGTTGTACGTTTCGAGGATGTTACACGGAAAACATCTTCTAAGCATAGTTAAAAATCCTGTAATAAGCTTCTCAGGGGATTCCAAGCACTATTGCAAAGGGCGCGGGAAAGCCTAGGGCCTGCAACAAGATTATGTACATTTGGAACATCAAAGCGATCGGTGAGGAGTTGGCAGAGATTACGCAGATTTCCTCTGATGAGCAACTGATTCCAAGGGGTGCAACCAAGGTTAGCATACATGACTGATCTCGAGATGGTGAAAGGGTGGCCATTAACACGGTTCAACCACCTTAAAATCCAGTATTCGATACCCATGAATTTTTTGATGTTAGTGAGGAAAGCAGAGGACCAGATCGTCGAGGCATACATGGGAATCGGAACAAGACATGTTTGTATGTAGTGAGTGGCAAGTTTTTGGTTGTTTACACCAGTAAGTTCCTGTCTTATCGCCCACATTGCTGACAGAGTTTTTGCTTTAGTGTTGGCGAAGTGCTGTTGGAAGGTCAGGCCTCCATCCCAGGTGAGCACTAGATCAGTGTGATGAGAAACCTTTTGGACTCTAATACCATTGATGTAGATGTCTATGTTCATCTTCTTCTTCAAGTTGGTGAAAGACATTTGTGCTGACTTGGTCGGATTTATGGATAGGCCAATATTCTCAAGATAATGGTCAAGTTCTTCTGTTAGGGCAGTGGCATGGGCGGTGATTGCTTCAGATTTGTCACCTTGTTTTGACGAGATGAAGAGTTTTATATCATCTGCGTAAGAGCTGCAGTCAGGATGCGTAGAGAGGAAGGGATCCAAAGCGGCAGCAAAAAATAGTGCGGAAAGGACGCCACCTTGGGGTACTCCTCTGTAGACGACGTGGTTCGATTGGAAGGTTCTATGTTCTACTCTCAAATGCCTTTGTTTGAGAATGGAAACGATGACTTTTAATAAGCCTCCCTGTATTCTGAAATGCCTTTCAAGTATTGTCATCAAGGAATTGAATGAGACATTATCGAAAGCAGATTTAATATCTAAAAATACTACATCAATCTGTTCTTTGGCGTTCAGAGTCGTTTGGATCCGAAATAGGGTGTCCATTAGATTAGTCACAGTTGATCTCTTTGGAATTACAGTGTGTAAATATGGTGGTCTTTTATGGAAAAAATGCATAACAAGAATTGGCAGCAGAGTCTTCTCGAACAATTTCAGTAAATTGCAGCTTATAGAGATGGGACGAAAATCCTTCTTGTCTTTCGGATGTTTGACTTTAGGCACGGGTTTTACAATATAATGTTTCCATATTTCAGGGATAATTCCAGTGTGTAGGGTTTCTCTAAATATGTGTAGCAAGACCTCGATGATGAATGGACTGCTTACTTTCATGATGAAGAGGGGGAACATATCGGGGCCAGAAGTAGATTTATTTGGGAGACTATTTAATGCCTGAATAACATTTTCTTTGGTTATGGTGATTTCTGTTAGTAGAGGTCTGGTATCAAGATTGGATCCGGATGGAGACATGTTATTCATGTAATTTACCAGCCAACTGGTTTTGTCTGGTGCGAGAGAGTTATACTTTAAGTTAGGATCTGGAGAGATTCCGAAGGTACTGTTCGCCCATTCCCTAAATAAGGTTTCGTCCATGGTGAAGCTGGTATTCTTGTTGTTGTTGATTCTTTTAGACTGTTTAAGCTTTTTAGAAATTGCAAAGTTGAACTCTTGACGTTTGTGCTTTAAGAAACAGGCTCGTTCTTTTTTATAAGCGATGTAGTCTTCAGCGGTTCTGGTTTTCTGCCATTTTCTGTAAGCCTTTTGTTTTCTTACAAACACAACCTTCATATTGTTGTTAAACCACCAGTTAGATCGATGTGAGATCCGAATCTCCTTAGACGCACCAACACAAGCTATTTGAAATAATTCGTCAGCGAGAATGGAAGCAGCTTCAGGCCCTGACTTTTCTAACAGGCAGTTCCATTTATACGTAGTGAGGCGATGGAGGATTATTTCTTGCTTAATGAACTTGTTTGAAAAGACTCTTCTCGTATGCAGCGGGCCACATCCTTCAACCGAGGTATTAGAGAGGTCGGAACGGGAATAGAATTCAAAATCTAACGGTTTATGATCTGATTTGAAGAAGAAGGTTGGTTCGATAAGTTCTGCATGAAGTGTGTTGTGAAAAATGAGGTCGAGCTGCTGATTTCCGCGAGTTGGGGGAGTTTGAAGCGGTTGAAGGTCGAGCATATGTAACATTTTTTCGAGAGAAGACCGAGCCGTTGAGTACCTTGGCAGGGGCATGTTGAAGTCCCCTACGAGAATAGTAGGGACGTTGGGTTGAAGATTGGTAGTAATCCAGGTCGCTAATTCCGTTCTAACCTCTAGGGTGTGTTGTGGAGGGAGGTAGACATGGCAAACCTGTATTCTAATTTCATCGATGTCAAGGATTACAGAGATGGCTTCAAAGTTTTCGGAACTACTTGAGTTGGTCCTATGTCGAGAAAAGGAATTTTTATAGATGACTGCAACTCCACCACCACGGCGAATGGCGCGTCCATTAACTTGAGCAGCATAGTTCAAAGGGAGGCAGAGAGTGTCAATACATCTATTATGGTTCATCCAGGTCTCCATTAAACAAATAACATCGTACTCTGCAGTAAGGAGAATAGATTGAAGTGTATGGAGTTTGCAACTTATGCCTCTTATGTTATGAATGTAGCATCTGAAAGTTACAGATGCGGGTGTGGATGGGACACTCTGTAATTGCTATATCTGAGTATTATTATGTCCCCTCTGCAGCACGCTAACTTTTCTGTCTTCAAAAGGTTTAATTAGAGTATTTGGTGGCCATGGGTCCAAGCTTATTAGCGGTTGGCAGGGGTCAACTGGCTTTGAGACAATGAAAGAGGCATAAGATGCGTGCCGCGTACGTAGTTGTCTAACATCTACTCTGATGGAGTGTTCCTTCCAATACATTTCTGTGATTGCCTGAGTAGTGGTTTTTGGATTTAATCGTGACACAAAGATTTGGTCCCGAGTGAGTACAGCGGTTATATTGTAGTTATATGCTGGGCAGGTCTTTCGTTGATTGGGTTTCGGATGATTTTTTATGATACCCTTTTCATTAATGTTTGTTAGAGATGGAGGGAAATACGATAGAGCGCTGGGATTAAGACGTTGGTTCTCTTCATGGGTGCCGTTTGGGTTGTCTCTACCTTTGGGTCGGACGCCAGTTGGGCTGATAGCGGTAACGTCGACATAAGACCGCCAAAACGACTGTTTTTGCTGTGGCGGGTTTAGGCAGCAGCCGACAACCTCATTGACTGTATCTACTGAATTAGTACCAGCAAGTGTTACACCCCTTATCTTCTGAGTATCCTTTTTCAATGTATGCTCTGTTGTCTTTTTTTTTACTGTATGAATTTCAGATGAGGGGTTTTTATGCGTTGAAATGCAGCTCTGAGAGGAAACGGTTGTACTGTTATGCGGATGCTTATCAATTTTTTCTTGTTCGAAGGTGACAAAACATTCTTCAGCTTGTGGTATGTGTCCACTTGTTGCTGAGATCATCACTGGGAACTGTTTGCTACACGTGGATACTGTTACTCTCTCTGGCTCTGGTGTGACACTGCTATCAGTGACCCGTTGTTGGGTTTCTGTTGAGATAGCGTCTGAATCATGATATTCATTATCCCGTTGTTTGTACTTGCCATATGCTGTCCTTTCAGGTCTCACTGTATGTTCTGATAAATGGGGATTCATGATGAATTGCTTGAGGGTGAATAGCTCTTGAGAGATTTCTATATTTTGCGCTCGAAGTATTTGGTTTTCGTCAATCAAAACCGCTAGATTTTCTTGAACGTTCTTCAGATTCAGGGCTATACTTTCTATTGCTGCTGAGAGTTGTTCAGGGGCTTTTCTTGCGTTCTGAAAATCCGTACTTGCCATTAGCAGTGCATGACTGCTCTCAGCATTGCTTGTACTTTCAGTTTCCGTACTTTTATTCAGAGAACGTGTACTGATTTCCTGACTGTCAGAGGCCCGATAGGACTCTAGATCTAAGTAATCTTGAGTTGTAAGGACCCGTCCTTACATTAATTAATAAAAATTGTTAAATATTACGAGAATTTAACTGTAATACGAATAGTGATTTTCTGGTAAAAACAACATCAGTTAAGTAGCACTGGAATTCAAAAATACCTTCCAGTCACTCCTTGTGTAGTTGTAGCTTGTTTGTATGGAAGTTCTTTGACGAGTCAGTGAAAGTAATATACCATGACAAATCCCCCATTAAGACAGAGGCAGATGCACCATAGAAAGGGCCAAGAGTGCTTAAGCTGGCCCTCTTAAAGATTTCACGGTGAAACGCTATTAGAGGTAGGCGACGTCACCAGGTGTGCGCGCGTGAGGTCACGGGAGGAGCTGTGACGCTTCTCAGTTGACCTGAACTTCCGCTTCTCTTTCTGGATTGTTCTGGTATGTTCGAGGTCCACGGAAGTTGGGGCACAAAGAGTAAAGAAGACCCGCCCACGGAAGAGGAGAGGAGACAAATGAGAACACAGGAAAAGGGATGTGCAGATCTCCTATTGGCCAGGAAGAAAGGAGAGGGAATTTTGAGAGGGAGATTCTGAAATGGTTTTCGGGGCATTCTGGAAAAGTTTTCGTGGCATTCGGAAGAAGTTTTCGGAGGAGGCTGAAGAAGTTCACGGAGCGGTCTGGAGAATGAATTGAAGGAGTTGGAGAACGATACTAAGCAGAGCAGTAGTCTAATTTGGGTGATAGCTGCAGACCTGAGATAGATGGAAACAGTGATAGAAATTCTGCATATCCCGACAGCCCGTAGGAATGTTCACCTGTAAACATGGAAGCCGTAGTGAGGAAGAAGGAAGAATCACACCCTGAGAATTATATAGGCAAAGCCAGTCGAATGAGTGGTCGAACCATTGACCTACTCGAAAACCCCTCTATCCATGGAAGAAGAAATTCTGACCGGTAAAGAGTATGCGACACTGATTGATTCCAGCCGTGCAGTACCCGGTAGGGAAACACCATGATCACCGAGATCCCCAAATGAGCGCCCCCGCATTCCAGTACCTGAATGACCGATATGAAAGGAAGCCGAGCAGAGAGGAAAGTTCCAGGCCAAACACGTAAGTGCTAGAGAGTTTACCGAAATAGGTGTACTTAATTTATTAAGGGGAGAACTTTAGGAGAAAAATGTGTATATTTAAGTAATGAATATATGAATAAAGGGGTAATGTATTTAAGGCGGACGCAGCCTATAATTTGGAGTGAAGCTCCTCATATAAATGCTTGCTGGAAGGAGAGGGTATAATAGATAACTGAGAATTGTTTAAAGTTGGGAAAGGTTTTTATAATATGTATGAAATTGAAGGTTGAAATTTCAATTTATTATGAGTTGATTTGTGGAGAGTATTTCTGATTGGAGTAGGGGCTAATTAATAAGTGATATATAAAGGTATGGAGGATTAACTGTTCTGAAAGGTAATGTTAAATTGAATTGATTAATATTTCCTGTTGACCTGATTGCCGAAAGGGTCTAATTGAATAAATGCAATTTTCTTACAAATTGAGACACGAACTCTGAAGGTTTTAGTGAGCCAGTTCATTGGCGGGTAGTTGTTGGTTTATTATACAGACTGTTCAGAAGAAGAGTGGGAAGAATCCATGTAAAGTGTATGACACGACCTATTGAAGTCCCTGTAAAGAACATGAAGAGACACCATGTCATAATGAATAATAATGTGTATTAGAATAGGATATCTGATGATGAAACAATTGAGTTTGAACAAGATATTTACACATATAAAGGTTAATGAAATAACAAGTCACCAGCCAAATATAGTTTGACTAAATACTATTGCTAGTCTCTGTATGATAAGTTAATAAACATTGTTTTATTTTACATTCATGTGTTGGAGTCTGTCATTCCGAAACTCAGCCAATCCGGTAGAAAAATACCTAAATAATTGGGGTCCCCTTTGGGTCTGGTAATCTTCTGAGAATAAACAAGTCAGATGCTAAGTGGGAGGATTGGACTACGGGGATATACATATAAAAAAAAAGGGGATAAATTACAATAATTAAAATATAAAGAAAATTAGGGTAACCAAGAAAAACAATAATACCCCAAGCCCCAAAATTGGCGAGTCCCACCCCCATAGAGTGCTCAGAGGAAATTGTGTAAAATTATTATTATCTTCATCCAGCGATTCATTTGTTTCTTCATTCATTTTTGAAGCTATTTCTAACGTGAGGTTACTCTTAGGAGTATCGGCATTTTCAGGGTGTTTATTTTGTGGTTCTTGAATGAGAGCTTCATCTGGAGCCTTACAGGAAGCTATTTGTTTCGTATTTTCTTTACACTGATCGCAAATAAATAGCCGTCTTTTAGCTTTGGGCAATTTAGTAAGGTTTATCTTGGTACAAGAATTACATATTAACCCGAGGCATTTAATGCATTTAATAATCGTTTCTTCATTATATCCACACATTTTACATATTAATAGACTCGGAATGATTTGTTGATGATCCATAATGTGGATTAAGTATGCAATTCAGTATAGTTCTGAAATTGTTCTGCTATCTTTAGTGCACTTTTAAACTTTCTAGTACTTTCAGTGATTTAGAGATTATTGTGCCACCTGTGGGGTAGTACATTGTTTGACCATTATTGCTTGCGGCATTGTCTTAAGATTATTTGGAGCACTCGTCTTACTTCTTAGTTGACTACCTATGTAGCCAGCATTTACACGTGGTGAATCCCAAGGGGTTTAACCCGACAGCGATATATCCTGAAAGTTTTGTTGTTGGTAATTAATATGTCCCGCTCAGATAACTCCCTATTTTCCTCTTAAAATACAAATAATATATTACCTGTGTAAATCCAGTATTTGAGTGATGTATCCTCTTGTTCAGCTCACAATGATGAAACCAACCACAGTAAATAATAAGTTAAACTTTACAGAAAAGTTAGTAGAAATACCTGAAAACGAAGAGCACTAAAATCAGGCGACTACACTAAATAGTTGAGGCACTCGTCTATCTCTATCTCTTCTATCTAAAAGATTATACTATACGCGCACGAACTTGCTCCAATTCAAAACTTTATGTACGTATCGTATTCCCAGCAACATCCACTAGGCCTAACTGTCAACAATGCGTGTGTGACTACAGCAAAGCGTTAGCAGAATGCTAAGCCTAAAGGGATTAGGTGTATGACGAGAGAGTACAGACCAGATAACCATCGTAATAACAAAATTTTTTCACTCACTTAATCCACTTGCGAAGTTCTTTTAGCTGGTACACTTTTCCAGTGGAAGAAAACACTTTAAACACATTAAAATGACTCAACATTCAGGAGCTCCAGAACACGTGGCTACACTGAATAACGGCCATTAAATTCATAATTCATATGAATTATGAATTTAAAAACTGTAATTGGGAATTACTATTAAAAATCAATGATCCTCAAGAAGCGCTGAACTGCTTTTACCAAATCATTAATGAAGTAACTAAAAACCTTGTTCCATGCTTTAGTGTTCCTGATCCAAATCACCCACACCGGTTCTCTAAGGAACTAAAAAAAAACGAAATGCATAGTATGTTTAAGACAAATAAAGAAATATGCCTTTACAATAAATATTCTTCCTTATGAAGACAGGTTAAAATGACATTAAAACAGGACTACAACAAATACTTGTGATTTGTCAAAAGAAGAGTCTTCGAGGAATGTGAATATGAAGCCTATGTTCAGCTATTTCAAAGCAAAAAATCAAAATGCGGCTGTAAACACGCTAGATATTCCCAGTGGATTGTCATCTTTGTCTGAGGCAGACTACCTTGCTAGCAGCTTTGAAGAAATTTACAAAACAGATACAGCAGATGACGGGATGGAAGGTAACGAAAATTTTCCTCTCAACTACACTGATACACTAACAGTATTTGAAATAAACCAAGCAGAATTATTGAGCACAATCCATAGTATGAAAAAGGACTTCACACGAGGCCAGGACGGTATCCCTGCTGTCTTATGGAAAAAATGTGGAACTACACTTATAAAGCCATTACTTCACTTAATAAAATTGGTATTTGAGAGTGGAATCTATCCAGTTCAACTGAAAAAGGCCATTGTTACCCCTCTTTACAAAAAAGGAGACCCATCCTCACCCAACAATTACAGACCAGTTTGTCAAGTGAATACACTCTCAAAGATAATTGAATCCATTGTAATGAAGCAGCTATTTAACTTTATGAAACTTAATTTGTCAGATTACTCCGACGGATTTATCAAGGGTCGTTCCACCTGCACAGATATGATTTCGTTTGTTTCGAATATATCCCAGGCGCTTGACGAAAGAAAACAAGTCGACTCCATCTTCCTTGATTTAAGCAAAGCCTTCGACAAGGTAGTCCATCAGAGACTAATCAACAAACTGCATCACTATGGTCTCAGAGGACAAGCATTAAACTGGATTGAAAACTACTTGGAAGGTAGAGAAATGTTCGTGACATTTAAAGGTAAAACCTCATATCCTTCTAAGCCTGAAATTGGTGTCCCACAGGGTTCATTCTTAGGCCCGCTATTATTTCTTATCTACATCAACGACCTGTCAAGCACCCGTGGAGACTACCAAATCAAAATCAACATGTTTGCAGACGACATAAAAATCTATAAAGCAATTGGCAGGCAGTATCAATGACTGCATCATCCTAAACGAAGCTCTTCAACGAGTTGTTCAGTGGCTGAAGGAGGAGGAGGAGAAGGAGAAGGAGAACAATAATGATAGCAAGGTTTTTCTTCCAGAAACTGGGGTTTTTTTCGTCCAACGAAACAGCCAAATCGACGCAATTAGAGTGATAATACATACATGGGTATATGTAGAGATTACGGGTGGCCCTAATATAATTTGTTGAATTTTTTTTTGGTTGCAAGGAATGCCCATGGTGTCCTATCGATGATCTATCGAACTTTTGCAAGGTGGAGATAGAGACTTGATAATCCCATTATATAAGGCTTTTGTTAGACCACACTTGGAATACTGTGTTCAAGTATGGAGACCGCACTTAAAGAAAGAAAGACATCGAGCTTCTTGAAAGGGTGCAAAGACGGGTAACTCGCCTGGTGAGATCGGCAAAAGGGCATCTTTATGAACAAAGACTTCGAATATGTGAGTTTGGAAACTAGACACCTTAAAGGAGATTTGATTGAGGTGTTTAAGGCTCTGAGAGGCATCAGTAAAATGAATGAGGACAAAATTTTCAAGATTATAAATGATGCTAGAACTAGGGGACATAAATTCAAGTTACGGGGGAGGAAGTTGTTTAGATTGGACTGCAGGAAGTTTTATTTTAGCCAGCGAGTTATAAATTACTGGAATAAGTTGCCTACATGGGTGGTAGAGGCTGACAGTTTGGGGAAATTCAAAGGTCATCTGGATAATTATCTATGGGAAGAGGGAAACGCTTAGGTTGTCCATTTCTCTTTATTAATTTTTATTATTATTATTTTTAAAAATTTTCTTCTTATTATTATTAATTTGTTTTTATTCTTATTATTTTATTTTATGTATTTTTTGTTATTTTATTATTATTATTATTATTATTATATATATATATATATATATTTTTTTTTTTTTTTTTTTTTTTGGCTGGTGCGGCTAAGCCATAATCTTCCTTGAACCATGTGGCCATTAATAATAACTAATAACTAATTTTGCGTTTTAGAGGTTTGCTCCTAACACGTTTTGAGTGTGTATAGGGCTCCTGGTGTGGCGGAGGATTACATTGTAAGGTCCCAGCCTTACAATAAATTATAAAGTTTGTTAAATATTGGAAGAATTAATTGTGGCGTATATAGTTAGTTTCAGACAAGTATCATTTGTTAAGAAACACTGAAATTCGAAGGTTAGTCCAAACACACCCAGTTAGTTAAATCTCGGTTGTATGGAAAAATTCCTTAAGCGAGTCAGTAAAAGCAATCATAATGGACCGAAACAAATCCCACTTAAGACAGGAGCATATACTCTATAGAAAGGGCACTGAGTGCGGAAGTGGCCCTATTATAGATTTCACGGTTCGACCTCTAGCAGGTGTGGGCGACTAGAAATGGATATGGGGGTGAGGTCACAAAGAAAGCCTGAAACTCTCTTAGCTGACCGGAACTTACGTTTAATTTCGAGAAATTACCAGTATTTTCCAGATTATCGGAAGTTCGGTCACACTAGGAAAAAGAAAGCACGCCCACGGAAATGAAGGGAGACGAATAGGATCACGAAGGAAAGGATAGGGAAGTCAACGATTGGCCAGGAAGAAAGCGGTGGGAAATTTGAGAGAAAGGAGAGAAGGGAAAAAAAAATTGATACTGATCATTCGGAGAGGAGTTTTTGTGGTGGAAGCAGTCCTGGGGAGATGGAAGCTGTAGTGGGAGAATTGATTATAAGAATTTATTTTGTGAAAGTCTAGAGTCGGAAGTATCGTTCCCTTGAAGAAGTTAATGCAGTCAATGGAGGAAGAATGGTGAAACGCCCTAGAGGCAAATTTCTCGATTGAGCAGTTGAGTGACTAGTCGACCCGGAAGGTATCCCAGTCCTCGGACGCAACGCAGATGGAGGAAGAAAGGAGATAAGATCCGGTATTATCTTCAGCCGTGCAGTACCCGGTAGAGAAACCCAGGATAGATTACTGTGTTCCCCGGATGAGCAACCTTTCGCTTTCCAGTCCTCACCCCGAACAGATAGGAAGAGAGACCGAGCAGGGAGGAATACCAGACCATTGCGTAAGTGTTAGAATAAGTACTGAGAATATAATTTGTAAAAAAAGGAGAACTAATTTAATAATGAAAAGGACTCTAGGAGGACGCTATAAGTTTTAAGAGAGAATGTCAAAGTACTAAATATATATTCATATATATTCGAACGAGTGTAATACTTAAGGAGTGATAATTTAATTTAGTATAGAGATCAGAGTAATGCAATTTAAGAGTAAGTTAATCTGTAGTAGGAAGTAAAAATTTTGTCCTTGAATTATTGTGAATGTTAAATTGCTGTGAGTATGACTTATTTGGGGTAGAAAATGATTAAACAGGTAAACAATTAAATGAGCATCTAGCCCTAATTGTGAAATAGTGGATTAATTGAACGGAAAGGTAACTAAGTAAATTGGTTGGATATTGTTGACTGTTGACATGTTTGCAAGTAAGGATTCTGGAATGAATATATATGTATTTCCTAATAAGTTGGGAAACGAGCACTTATGAAATTATATTTTGTCTGTTCATTGGCTGATGGTGGTTTATTGACTTACATGGACTGTTAAGGAGCAAAGAGACAGATTGTGCGTTGTGAGGGGTAATAAATGCCCGGACCTACTGAAATCTTTGTAGAGCAACATGAAGAGACACAGTGATATATATAAGTATTAGGATTTAGTACTTCTTTTGATAACAAGGTTGACTGTAAATTACAAGATATATACACATTTAAAAATTAGTAAAATAACAAGTGTCAAACTAAATACTGTATTCTGTTAAAGGTTATTGTAATTTTCTTATATATAATATGACAATAAAAAACAAATTTGTATATTCTACATTCTTGTGTGTGTGTCTGTCATTTCTAAACTCAGCCAGTCCAGTGGAAGAATACCCAAATATATTAGGGGTCCCCGTGAGTCTGGGAATTTTCTGAAATCAATCAAGTCAGGTGTTAAAGTGGGAGGGGTTAAAATAAGGGGATATAAAAAAAATATAACATAATATAATATAATTGTAGGCCTCTTTGAGGAATAGGATTTTCAGAATAATAAAGATAACGAAATCCCCCCCCCCACAATTGGCGAGCCAGAGCCAGGATAATTCTTCACGATGGAAGGCTGAGTTCAGAACGACAAAAAAAAATATATATATATATATATGTATATGTAATCCAGTTGCTGAAACTGATAGAAAAAAATTCAGCTGGCGAGCCAGAAAGTGAAAAGTGAAAAAAAGTAAGTAGTTAAAGTGGGTACTGAATTAGAATTTCATGTGTTTTAGAATTAGATGAAATAAGTTATAGAATAAGAAAGGTATTGATAGAAAATAGCTAGTTAATTAGAATAAACCCCACCTCGAAAGATAAGTCATGGCTACAAGGAGAGCGAACAGCAGTAGGGATAGAGAAAGGGAGGAAAATATCAACGGGCAGGAGACATCAGGAGAAACAATTGTTAGTATAGGGAATGATAATAGGGGCCCAATTAAGTTAAGCAAATTTTTAAAAGTATTTAAAGGGGAACCATCAGAAAATGTGGAACATTTTCTGAGAAAACTAAAAATGATTAAGGAAAAGGAAGAATTAACGGAACTAGAAATAGTCATGATGGCGGAATTCAAACTGGAAGGCAGGGCCCAGACTAGGTATTTAGAGGAGACCCAAGGGATGGAAATAGAAACATTAGACAAATTTGAAAAGATATTAAGGAAGTTATTTTCCCCAAAGATCACGTTCCTTGAAGGAATCGGGATATTAAATAATTGTAGTCAAAATAATCGCGAAAGCATTGAGGACTATTACAAAAGATTTTTAACAGTAAAATTAACAACAGAAGTATCGGAAAAAGAAAATAGCGCCTTTGACAAAATCCTGATGGGACAATTTTTGATGGGGGTCAGGGATAAATATAAGCGAGAGATTCTAAGGAGAAAACCCAATTCATTAGCCGAGGCCATGAAACTAGCCACTGATGAGGAAAAGCTAGATCTCCAAGGTCGGGGGGCAATAAGAGGGGACATAAATGTATTAGCCACAGGAGAAGGGACAAAACCGAAAGGTAATAAAGAAAGGGAAGGCGAAATTAAGTTAGAAGGGCTAGAAAAACAGATAGCGGGAATGGAAATAAAATTAAATAAATTATTAGAGCAATTAAACACAAAAAAGAATGCACTAGATGAAAATAATAGGCAGGGGGGCGAAAGACCACAAACAGGGCAGAGCACAAGAGGCAAGTACAACACAGAGGGGTGGAAAGGGGAAGTCAGAGAAGATAGGCGAAATGGACAGAAGAGGTGTTACATATGTGGGGGCAAGGAACATCTCGCTAGATATTGTCCACACAGGAATAGCCAAAGGGGATACCGCGGAGGTAGTAACTACAGCCAGGAGCAAAACCCTGGGAGGAGTGAACAAGCATTACACATAAACACAGCCAAAAGAAAAAACATATCTTTAGGCGCTGTAAGTGATAACGGAAGGGGGAACGACCTGTTATATGTAAAGGGAAGCTTAGGAGGGGTACCAGGTAAATTTCTTGTAGACACAGGAGCCTCGAGGTCAATATTAATGTGGGATTACCTCATCAGATACTGCAAAGGGTCAAATAACGGAGATGTGAGATGTTGCCGCGAATTTCTTGTGAAAGAGGTAGGTGCTGAAGAAATTCACACCAACTATATAGTCAAAGACAAGATAAGAATACAGGGATGTGAAATCATGATACCCCATTCATATTTAGTGGCAAATAGGGTGAATAGTCGTCGACATGACGCAATACTAGGCACGGACCTACTAAAGAAGTTAAGAGCCAAGATAGATGTGGGGAGTGGCTGCATTAACTTCGATAATGATACCCCTGTGAGTAATAAAGTAGGCAGAAGGCAAAATGCTGGCGGCAGAGCCCAGTATGAGCCAGAGAGAGGGGAATCTTCAAAGGGAACGAGTGTGAAACAATTAGAAGGGTGTAAGGCAAACACTGTTAATAAAGTTCTGGTGGCACAAGAAGAATTAAGGGAATTGAAGAAGAACAACAAAACTAATAAGAATAATGAGAGAAAGTGTCGAGAAAGTGGAAGGATGCTACACGTGGGAGTTTTGGAAATGAGAGAAAGGGTCAATAGAAAATCTGGAAAGAAAACGTCTCGAAGGGAAGAGAAACGTGAAGACAGCGAACTGTTAAATAAAGTGGAAGAAAGTGGAGGTGAAAAGAATGACAACTTGGTAGATGAATCAACAGAGCCGAAAAGAATCGAATGGCCATGGAACCACAGAGCTGAAACTTCCTATGGGGAAAGGGCCCTCAAGTTGAAAGAGACAAACAGGCTACAACAAATGTATTTAGGAGCAGTATTTAATGAAAACATAGGATGGGAATAGTTTAGTGGAAAAAAAAAAAAAAAAAAAAAAAATTTATGCAATTAATTAATGTACATGTATATAATTGTATATAGAAAATTTAGAAGGGGAGATAGATTGTAATTAATAAGTAGGCCCTGGAAGAAGGCACATCCGCCTGAGGACATGTATAAAATTTATATATATGGGATATAAATTTTAGGGGGAGAGGAATGCAATGTAAGGTCCCAGCCTTACAATAAATTATAAAGTTTGTTAAATATTGGAAGAATTAATTGTGGCGTATATAGTTAGTTTCAGACAAGTATCATTTGTTAAGAAACACTGAAATTCGAAGGTTAGTCCAAACACACCCAGTTAGTTAAATCTCGGTTGTATGGAAAAATTCCTTAAGCGAGTCAGTAAAAGCAATCATAATGGACCGAAACAAATCCCACTTAAGACAGGAGCATATACTCTATAGAAAGGGCACTGAGTGCGGAAGTGGCCCTATTATAGATTTCACGGTTCGACCTCTAGCAGGTGTGGGCGACTAGAAATGGATATGGGGGTGAGGTCACAAAGAAAGCCTGAAACTCTCTTAGCTGACCGGAACTTACGTTTAATTTCGAGAAATTACCAGTATTTTCCAGATTATCGGAAGTTCGGTCACACTAGGAAAAAGAAAGCACGCCCACGGAAATGAAGGGAGACGAATAGGATCACGAAGGAAAGGATAGGGAAGTCAACGATTGGCCAGGAAGAAAGCGGTGGGAAATTTGAGAGAAAGGAGAGAAGGGAAAAAAAAATTGATACTGATCATTCGGAGAGGAGTTTTTGTGGTGGAAGCAGTCCTGGGGAGATGGAAGCTGTAGTGGGAGAATTGATTATAAGAATTTATTTTGTGAAAGTCTAGAGTCGGAAGTATCGTTCCCTTGAAGAAGTTAATGCAGTCAATGGAGGAAGAATGGTGAAACGCCCTAGAGGCAAATTTCTCGATTGAGCAGTTGAGTGACTAGTCGACCCGGAAGGTATCCCAGTCCTCGGACGCAACGCAGATGGAGGAAGAAAGGAGATAAGATCCGGTATTATCTTCAGCCGTGCAGTACCCGGTAGAGAAACCCAGGATAGATTACTGTGTTCCCCGGATGAGCAACCTTTCGCTTTCCAGTCCTCACCCCGAACAGATAGGAAGAGAGACCGAGCAGGGAGGAATACCAGACCATTGCGTAAGTGTTAGAATAAGTACTGAGAATATAATTTGTAAAAAAAGGAGAACTAATTTAATAATGAAAAGGACTCTAGGAGGACGCTATAAGTTTTAAGAGAGAATGTCAAAGTACTAAATATATATTCATATATATTCGAACGAGTGTAATACTTAAGGAGTGATAATTTAATTTAGTATAGAGATCAGAGTAATGCAATTTAAGAGTAAGTTAATCTGTAGTAGGAAGTAAAAATTTTGTCCTTGAATTATTGTGAATGTTAAATTGCTGTGAGTATGACTTATTTGGGGTAGAAAATGATTAAACAGGTAAACAATTAAATGAGCATCTAGCCCTAATTGTGAAATAGTGGATTAATTGAACGGAAAGGTAACTAAGTAAATTGGTTGGATATTGTTGACTGTTGACATGTTTGCAAGTAAGGATTCTGGAATGAATATATATGTATTTCCTAATAAGTTGGGAAACGAGCACTTATGAAATTATATTTTGTCTGTTCATTGGCTGATGGTGGTTTATTGACTTACATGGACTGTTAAGGAGCAAAGAGACAGATTGTGCGTTGTGAGGGGTAATAAATGCCCGGACCTACTGAAATCTTTGTAGAGCAACATGAAGAGACACAGTGATATATATAAGTATTAGGATTTAGTACTTCTTTTGATAACAAGGTTGACTGTAAATTACAAGATATATACACATTTAAAAATTAGTAAAATAACAAGTGTCAAACTAAATACTGTATTCTGTTAAAGGTTATTGTAATTTTCTTATATATAATATGACAATAAAAAACAAATTTGTATATTCTACATTCTTGTGTGTGTGTCTGTCATTTCTAAACTCAGCCAGTCCAGTGGAAGAATACCCAAATATATTAGGGGTCCCCGTGAGTCTGGGAATTTTCTGAAATCAATCAAGTCAGGTGTTAAAGTGGGAGGGGTTAAAATAAGGGGATATAAAAAAAATATAACATAATATAATATAATTGTAGGCCTCTTTGAGGAATAGGATTTTCAGAATAATAAAGATAACGAAATCCCCCCCCCACAACATCTGTGTTCTCTTCATCAGTTTTTGTCTATTCTTTTCTGCAACCACTCGGGCACGTTGAGAATTGATTTTAAGCAATTTCAATGCATTTGTATTATATGCTTTATTCCGCATCTCCATAATTGGTTCTTTTTTGCTGAACCTCTTGGTCCTGATATAGATCGGGCAATTGCTGTCTCTTATTGAGTGGCTGGCTTCCACCTTGGAGCTATTCTGGTTAGCGCAGACAAGATCAGCCTCTTTGTCGGCACATGAGTTGAAGCTAGGCCCCTTTTGGGCACAAGTGGCAAGGGCTGTCTCTGCCTTGGAGCAGTTGTGGGTTGCGAACTCAAATATGCAACACCTGAAACGTTTTGGTATAGCTACCTGCTCTCTAAAGTGGTGGCTGCACCATCCAATGGAGATGCGATCCTGTGGTCTTATGGCAAGCCACTCTTGGGCTGACAGTCGAACTGGACTGTGTTCATGAGGCACAATTCAAGTGGAATCGACGCAAGGAAGCCAGTGGTACTCATGCCACTGACCCAAAACCACCGCAGAGCTCGTCGAAACTGGTGCTATTAACATGTGGCTTGAAGCCCTATAAACAGATTGTAGAATCTGTTTATAGGCTAAACACAATTAAGGGTTCAGGTATGTGTCAATATGTACATAATCAGCAAAATACGAAAGTGGTAAATCAGAAGGCTTAGTGCTATAATATTATCCGATACTCCTTTCGCAGTCGTCCTCCATGGCTCGTAAAGTTTAGCAACTTCAACTCTTTTACGCCGGCATTGTTTGTCACCTCTAACGATTCTAAAACCAATGAAGAAATAAGTCAAAATACTGCGCAAATCAACTACTTGTAGATTATTTAGAGAGGTCAGGGCGGCTAAAATTAAATTAAGCGAAATCTTCCCACATTGCCGTCACAAAAAGTCTACCAAAAATGACATTCACGCAGTCATAAGTGGCAAACTAATTTCATCCACTACAGATCTTGGTCTTAGTTGGGATGAAAAACTTACTTTTTTGGAGCATTTCGTCTGTACTAAAATTAAAACCTACGCAGCTGATTGGCAATCGCCAGGAGTTGATTGGATGCCAAAAGATATCCCTGATATGTAAATACTGTACACTGAAAAGTGCCACATACCCATCCCTTTATACTCCACCGAGATATGGTCCTCGGTCCCACCTAGTATTGTAAAGAAGCTCCTGGTTGTTGAGTACTGGATCATGAGTTGGATGAACAGAATCGGAAGACTCCGGTTTATCATCTAGAGATCTATACTGCACGCTAATATGAACACGACCCAATGGAAAGTCAAAATCATTGGAAAAAAACACTAATCACGCTTGCAAATTACTAACTAATAGGACGGATCCTCCCAAGATGATGGATATAACTGCGGTCTCGAATTTACAGGGCGGCATGAACAACGCCATAGGTTAACACTCGACAATTTCCTCTGCCTCAGACACATGATTCTAGCAACACGATTGAATATTTGAACAATTTACAAATTAATCGTAATAATCTGATCGATGGCAAGATATACAGGAAGCAAATCCATGAAAACGTGCATCGCATCGACCTACATTGAGTCTTGGCTAATATCAATCAGCAAATTTCCTGCGCGTTCATTACTTTGTTCTTCTCGAACTGTTTTATTCTTTTTATTAGAGCCCAAATGTCTGTATTTCTATTTCTAAATGAACACCATCGATCTCCAGCAGTTCTCTGCGGTCACACCCTAAAGAAAATAATTTCTCAGTGACCCGTCAGCCATTGGCACTTTGCACGTATACCAGCTCTCATTAGCAGTCCTATCAATATGGACGCAGAGGATTTAGACGTTGCCCAATGACCAACCTGTGACTTTTGGGAGAGTGACCTTTATTTAAATTAAAGAATATCAAGTGACAACACTTTAAAGGTGCGAGCATTGACTCTAAGTGATAATTAATATCTTTGCTCGTAATTGTAATGATCAACGTCATGTTAAGATGTGTTCCAACACGATAGTTATATCGGGAACAAGTTGGTGAATACGTGAGTTGCGGTGGCAGGTAGACGGCAACAGTCACCACCCTCTGATATGAAGAGGATGGTTGACTCCCGAGCAAAAATACGCTTGAATGCCTTTTAAACGAGATGCCATGGGAGAGAGTTCAGTGTGGCGTCGGAGAAGGTCCTTTTCGGGGAGGGTTTGGTCAATTCGCATTCAATCAAATGCAATGGACGAACCAGTCGAGAGAAGGTCATTCTTTGATCTTCCCCTCTCTGTGTTAGCATTTGATCAAGGGCACGGTAAGGGTGGTGTCTGCACGTTACAGCAAATATTATGGAATAGCGCTGATATTTCTCCGTAAATGGGTATCAGGACTGACCAAACTAAGAGGCGGAAAGAGCGAGAAGATTCAGCCAGTTCAAGGTCATTCGTTGATGCATTGTGTGAGAGAGAGAGAGAGAGAGAGAGAGAGAGAGAGGGACACAATCGGTTTAAAACAAAATGTTATTCCAGCTGTCTTCCTTGTTATGGAAGCATTAACGAACATCGGAACTGCAAGGTACTCGCCCTCTCTTGGAGCTTGTCAAATGGGTGTTCCCCGAGGGCCAGATGAGCCCTCTGCCGCTTCTTACCGACCGCCGTTCTACGAGTTAACGTTTGTATCGTTTTCATTCGACGAAGGAGCGCGACTGAGAGAGGATCATCTTTCCCTGTCTTTGTATTTTCCATAAAGCGAGAGGGGCCAGGGCATCGAGGGACACCCCTTTCTCTTTTCCCCATTAAATAAATAAATTTTTGATCGAATGCAGAAAGCGATTCTCGCTGAGTCCGATCGGTGGAACTATAATAAATAAATAAATAAAAGCCCGTGCGCTTAACAACCCTAACTGCTTTGAACTCCCCATCAGGAGAACCCGGGAGGGGGGCGCCCGCGGTAGTTTCGGATTTCATTTTTCAAATAACGCCGCTAAGTGCAATCCAGGAGCACGTGCGCTGCTAGAGAACCGTTCCTCATCGAGAGTTCAATTATTTACCTCTCGTGGAGTCAATTTGCCGAAACCTGCTCGGAGCCAATTTTCCCTTTCTCGATTACGTTGCCGGGGGTTGGGGCGTCAGGGTGGGTTCTGCAGAATCCGCTTCACACTCGGACGGGCGAAGGTTTAAAAAAAAAAAGCGTTGGGCGATGTTGCGACAGATTGAAACGCTTTAAGGGGCGGTATTTTCGAAGTTTCGCCGTTGCTCGCGCAATATTTCAAATGCGGAGAATGCGTTTCATTAACCTTCCCGGCACGCGCTCTCGTCCGAGTGCCACAAAAACGCTCGTGCAAAGAAAATTCTCGAAACAGAAGAATGCGCGAGGTTCTCGAAGCCTCCTCGGACGATTCGCCGTACCGATAATGACCCTTTACGCACGCCGAAAGAGAAAAATTTCTTCGACCACCCTTCATTTCCCTCGAGTCGCCTCAAACTAACGGGGAAAGAGCGCCAAGCGAAATCCTGTCGGGACTGTTTTCTCCGCCAGTATTCGCGCGTTAAAGTGGCGTCGTACACTGGGGGAAGGCATTTCTCCGCGTCCCCCAGCGACGAACATCCCCAGCCGTCATGGATTAGCGGAGTCAGTTCCGAGTTTTTTGCAGTTAAATCCGACAGACTCAGTTCGAGGTTATTATTCGCGCCCCTCAGGTAACTATTTATCCTCAGTATTTATCGAGAGTATTATCATTGGATGCCACTTTTTTTTAACTGAGTACGTACACTCACTATCCAGAAAATCAGAAACCTTTTGAAATTGCCTTCAACAGATAAATAAACGTACTGCGTGCAAATTGTCACAAGTTTCATTTTTATTTCCACATTAGTGGGTACCCCCGGAACAGCCAGTCCGATTTTACGCAAGTATCATCAAAGCTCCTTTTTCGGATTTATCTCAATGTTTCGAATTAATCTGAAGCGCTGTTTTTCAATTTTTTTTGAAAAATATACAATGATATCTGCTCATCTTCTATCTTGGTCGATCTCTTAACACCCATTTCCCAGTTTATGGCTCTGACATAAACTGGGACTGATTTGGCAATCCCAGTAAAAATAGATTTTCTTTCTTCTTTTTTTTTTTTTTTTTTTTTATGAGAACCCCAAACACGAGAGGTATTAAACCTATAGTACTTAGTACCGTGCTTGGGTTGGAGGTTGAGAAGACGAAAGAAGATATTTGTTGACATTGCACTTGAACTTCTGTAGATTGTAATTTTCAGGAAATACGTATGAAGGAAGGTTGTTCCAGAAAATGGCAGTTGAATGAATAAATAAGATCTAATGAGGAAGATGAAAAGTTGGTTCTGTGGGTTTGAAGTTGGACAGTAAATGGATGTTGGCTGGTGGCGGCACGTGTTCGGACTGTTTTGAAACAGAGAGCGGGAATTATAGAAGCCAATTCAGAAGAACAGTGCCCATGGAAGTATCTGTAGAAGAGGCATGCAGCAGAAACAGTACGTCTATAACACAGCGAGTGGAGAGACTCTGTTAGAGATGAGTCATTAATTAACCTAACTGCCCTCTTCTGAATGGAATCTAGAAGAATGAGAGAGGCTTCTCTCAGACTTTTGGGGCACCGCCCCAGATGAGGGAACAATATTCCATGGTAGGGCGGATTTGCGATTTGTAGAGAGTGAGCAACTGTTTGGAAGAAAAGTAACGCCGAGAGCGAAAGAGAAAACCAAGTTTTTTAGATGCAGAGGAAGCAATATTTGTAATGTGCTTGTGCCAAGAGAGAGAGATTAGAAGTCACGGTAATCCCCAAAAGAGATATATCATTTTGCCTAGAAATCGGAGTGCCACCAAAGATAAGCATAGGAGCAGAAGAATCCTTTTTGCAAGATATAAGACAAGACTCAGTTTTAGAAGGGTTGAAATCAACTAAGTCGTTTTTGCCCCACTGGAGAAATACCGGAATATCGGCATTTAAGGAATTGGTAGCAGATTTTCGAGAACTTGAAGCTGATTGAGCAGGGCAAAATTTCTCAAAATAGATAGTAGAATGCAATGTGTTATCATCGGCAAAACTATGGATAGGATTTCCAGTCAATGGAAGAAGGTCATTAATATACAAGAGGAAAAGAGTGGGGGAAAGAACTGAACCTTGGGGGACACCGGCATTAGTGGAGAAGATCGAAGACAGAGCGCCATCTACCATCACCCTCAGTGAGCGATCAGAGAGAAAACCGGATAACCAATTACTAAAACAGTTGGCAGAACATAAGATGGAAGCTTTTTCAGAAGACATTTATGCCAAACCCGATTGAAAGCCTTGGAGATGTCAAGAGCAACTACTTGCGTTTCACCGAACCTTTCCATTGAATTAGTCCATAAATGGGTAACATAAGCCAGCATATCACCAGTGGATCGACACTGACGGAATCCATACTGGGGATCATTGATCAGACGGAAGGTTTCTAGGTGGTTTAAGAGTTGGCGGTTAATTGATTTCTCCATTACTTTAGAAAGAGTAGAAGTAATTGCAATGGGACGATAATTGAATGGGAGGGATTTGTCACCCTTTTTAGGAACTGGCTGGATATGAGCAAATTTCCAAGCAGACCTTTGGAATAAGAAAGTAAAAAAAGGCGGCAAAGAATAGGAGTAAATTCAGGAGCACAGGTTTTGAGAACGAATGGAGTAATACCAACAGGACCTGAAGCTTTCTTAGCATCAATATTCATCAAAATCTTTCTGATATCCTTTTGACGGAAGACCACAGGAGGCATTGAATGGAGCATGTTGGGAATGGTGGGAGGTGTTTTACCAAGATCATTAATGCATGAGTTGAAAGAAAAATGGGATGCTCGCCGGTCAGATTTATCCTTGGCTGAAGTGACAACAGAACCATCTGCTGTGGACAGAAGTGGGAGCAAAGATGGGAAAAAGTTGAGGCTAATAGCTTTGGCAAGAGACCAGAATGCTCGGGCAGGAAGCACTGACTCGATCTGAGCAAACGCTGACATCAGAAAATTTGAAACAGTAATCCGACCAAGGAACAGAAATATCGCAGTTCATCCCATTTTGCATTCTTGTAATGCCAAACAACATGAGGTTGGGAATAGCCATGAGATAAAGGCTTCATTGGAGAAAAGACAATCACCAAGTTGTGATCTGAAGTGACTAATGGACCTCTCATTTCGACCGTGTACTTTTAGAAGGGTTGTTTGTGAGAAAAAGATCAAGCGTGTTGGCTGTATGATTAGGATAGTCCGGTATTTTTGTAGGTAAATGAACAATCTGTGCAAGGTCATCAGTAATCGCAAAAGCCTCGGCATCTCGACCTGCTGAGTCGGTGTGACCAGAAAAGGGATGCCAGCTGAAGTTGTGAACAATAAAATCACCAAGGAAAATTACCTCACTGTTAGGAAAGTTAGACTGGAGAAAGTCAAGTTACAAAGAGAGGAATTCAAAGAGCTCCAAGTGATTAGTGGAGTTCGGAGAACGGTAGAGACAACAGATGAATTTGACTCAATGAGGTAGAGAGATTTTAAGCCAGAGAAGATCAAAGAGAAGAGATTCCAAATTGACAAGTCACTGACAGGGAATATCAGAACGGACATATGCACAAGTACCACCTTTAATGCGAATGGAATCATACAGCGAATAATTTAGGCATCTGAGATTAGCAGTAGTTGAATCAACCGATAACTGAGATTCTGTCAGAAAAGGTACATGGGGTTTGACCGTTGAGATTAGAATTGAGACCACGTATATTTGTGAAATGAACTAAGAAGTGTTTGGGAGGTTTAGATCTTTTCGCAGATAAGCTTGCTCTATTATTTTGGCAATTCATGGTGTATTCAATAGTAAGAAAAAGTGGGTGGGACATGCTGTATGAAGTAATGAAATTTTTGGATATGGCGTACAAGTGGTAAGAATATACCCAGATCCTTGATATGACGTGGCCTCGACAATACTCCCCGCATACACCCTACTTGGACTCTCTCCAGTCACTATCTGGCAGAGTAGAGGTAGCAAGATTAGCAAGAGGTAGCTACCAAGAGTAGAGGTAGCAAGATTATACACTAGCTGATCCGGAAGCCTCCTAGAGAGTTACCAATAGGTTCGGTCCGGTGTACTAACTAGCGGCCGGCCTGCGAACACCATTTTAGAACTGTACCCTCGAAATGTAAATAATATTAAATCTCGCCACGACGTTCACCATAACCTCAAAAGTCATCAATCATAGTGCATGATGGAAGAGATAGGGAAGGGTTGACCGGAACTTAGCTGTAGAGACTAAACATGGGTGCCACCACTTCAAGCCTCCAATAAGCAAAGTGGTGGTATTTCACCGGTTGATGAGTGTCATCTACCACATAGTCATCTACTCGACATTAAAAATCGAACAGATTAAGGTAGACTCAGTGCACTCAAATGTCTTTTACATTTAATAGATGATTTAGATTTGGATCCTTTTATTAACAACAACGATTCTTTCCCACAGTCATACATTCATTTTTCGACTTTATAACTTTGTGCTTCATTATTATATTTTTACAGTACATGTTAAAAGTGCTTGATTTGTAATGCACGATAAGGTTAAAATAAAACTAAAATAAATTTTAAAATATCCACTTGGACGGAACACCATGACATCAGGGCCTGTCTGAATGAAACATATCATCAGAGACTGAGCAACCTGCTAAAATCAAAGCTGAATGGAGAGAACATTGTCATCTAATTTGTTAAAGTACTCGTATATTTTTCCATATAATTAAGCATACATTTTACATTATTGCTTCAAAACAACAACAAGAGGAACAGAAAAGTGAAACCAAAGGAAAGAGGCGAAGTCTGCAATGTATTATTTATATTTTTATGATTTGCAAGATCTGTGGATCTTCCATTTGTGTAGACCAAAGTGCATCCTTGTGTCAATGCTGAACTCTTCAGTGACCCCGAGTAGTTCGGGTGACTGAAGAGTTCAGTGATTCTCCGTTGGGGCATGGAGTTTGATGACATCCATGTTCATCAGATGAGAGAGGGTGTACAGGTTCTTCTTCGCTTCTTTTAGCGTATCTCCGTACTTGTTGTTATTGAGCATGGTGGACAGTGGGTTCAGTGCTATACAGAACCATATTGGACTCAGGCATCTATCTCACTGGAAGATTCCTATTATGATGGGTATTGGTCTTGTCGTGAAATTCTCGACCTTGATAGTGGTTCTCCATTTTGTCACGGTTGCTTCGGAAGTGTGTCAGCGTCGGGTTGACTTTGTAAATCTTCAGCCTCCATCAGTCAACTATGGAGCACAGAGTCGAAGGCCTTGCTGTAGTCGATGTACGCTGTGTATGGGTTGCAGTGCTTCTTGTAGACTTGCTCCATAGCTGCCGCGTCAATGGTCAGTTATTCCTTGCATCATTTACTCATCTACAACCCTTCTGCTGTGAGCTATAACGTTCTGGCTCTGCAAGTGGTCTGAGACCTTCTTAGTTATGCAGTTGGTCAGGAACGTCCACACTTTTGAGACAGGTGCTTTTGATGCTCTTCAGTTGTACGGCTGTGTGTCTTTGTTGCTCCGGTTAATCAGTTAAATTAACAGAATTATGCTTAGGTTTGTATGATGATTTTGATGTGGGTGTATTCCTAATTTGATGCTGAACAAGATCCATTGTGTGGCGACCTGGACATCCAGGTATATATTATTTATAGTTTTCTCATACTGCAAAATTTACTGTTTTGCTACTCACGGCTGACCAGAGATATCTATCGCTTCCGGCTACAGGTCAAGGTCAGGCAAATGCGCTATGGGTTTGTACTTGCGGTCAAGTGACCATGGCAACACAAGTCATTTACTGCCTCTTAGCAATTATCCACGCCTTGTACAAGCGGATTTCTACATCCAACAGTAACAAGTCTAGCCAACTAAAATAAGCTGTAATTTTTGACTTAATTTGTATCTGATCGGTAAATGTGTCACTTGGAATACGATACGTAGTTAAGGCAACTAAACACAATTGTAAACTCTTTTCCAGCCCACTCGTAATCCTTTTACCTGCGCCTAAAATCTGAAAATGCCTTTAAAGCAAAATCACCCAAATAATGAAAGCTGTGTAATTTGTGGAATTGTTCCGGACGTAGCTATAAAATGTACTTCCTGTCTCAAGACATACGGAAGCGAATGTCTCGCGTTGGACCTAAAGAGGCTCGGGAAGCAGCGACGGAAAGTATGGCAGTGTCCCCCCTGTAAGGGAGAAAATTATGTGCATTCTCTAGGAACAACTGGTGAAACTTTTAACAACGACGTTAACCAAATTTCGGATTCACCTGAGCACAGGACCCAACCCGAACCTGAGGTAGACACGGAAAAATTGAGATCGCCAGATGCACATGTGGAATTGACCCCTGACTCATTACTGGCAGAACAAAATGGCCTTTCAGATCTCTTCATGCAAAAATCTAGTAGTTCCCAACAGGATGACATCCTATCAACAGAGATCTCCGCAATAATTAATCAAACATCACTCGAACACAGTCCACTCCTGGTCTCGCTCCTCACAAATATCGAGACAACTCTATGTATAAAGCTGTCACCAATTCATAATATCCTCGCAGACCTACTGCTGGAAAACAAGCGACTACGAGAACACAATGAATGCATACGCAAAACATTGGAGGTGTTGGGGAAAAATTTTGAGGACCTGAAGCAATCGGTTTGTGATCTTGCTGTTCAAACTAACCATCATGAGCAGCAGCCCCCGGACGAACACTTTCACGCGAAACAGAGCTCCTACCCAAACCACCCCATCTTTATTACCACATGATCCCTCTCCATCCCCCATTCTTACAACATATGAGTCTGAAGTTGTATGCCCTGAACGTAGCACTAGACCAGTATATGCTGAAATCACAGCAGATGCCAACGGATACTCAGGAAATACTGCCTCACAGAAGATCCAAAGAATTCATCAGGAGCAGAATCTGCCAAATCGCACCTATTCACGATCACAAAACTCACATATGGGGTCCTCGCGCTCGAAACCGGATAATGCTTTGGCTGCTGAAGTACATCGCAATTGTGGTTCCGCCTCAAACAACGTGAGAGGTAACCATTATGCAGGGACTACGATTGTATCTAATGTAAAGACCCATAGAGACACTACAACGTATGCAATGATTGCAAGCCAACGAACAAAAGAACAAACACTGACCCGTAATCCAACTCTTAAAGAACTGAGCCCCAATCTTAAAGTAATTGGAACCAATTTGCACTTCAGCAAGATGCAAATTGCGAACACTGGAATGATGAGCAAGCGGATCCGTAATGTCTTCATTAGTAGGCTCTCCCCTGCTACCACAGCTGATGATGTGGAACACCTTCTTGCTACATTCAAAATGAACGGTAGAGTCACCAAGCTATCCACAAAACATCCCACCTACGCCTCCTTTAAGATCGATATAGCTGATGCAGATTTTGAAGCACTCTTCAATCCTGAAATCTGGCCTGCTGGAGCTCTTGTTATGCCATATCTCGGGCATAAAGGGCAGCGATATAGAAGTAATGGAAATAAAGCTATTTCCATTACTTCTATATCGCTATGATATAGAAGTAATGGAAATATAGAAGTAAAGCTATGAATCAGGGTACCAATGGTACCCTGATTCAAAGCAATCCCAGATCTCGTTACCGCAACTAGAACCACAGACACGGAACACCAATATGCCGATTCCTGTGCTCATCAGTCCTAGACACACCCCGCTGAATCGAGTCGTGCTATGTCAGAGACCACCCGTCCGTATCAAAGTACCCAGAGTACCTGCCTGCACCATATTTTATCAGAATGTGCGTAGTCTTAGGAACAAGCTGGATACTATGGAGCAAATTCTGCTCCCCGGATATTTTGACCTGCTCGCCATCACCGAATCCTGGCTCAATGACGATGAAGAATTCCTAGCAGCAGCTGCCCCAGCTGATTATGGGGTCGTATTCACATCTCGGATTGTACGCAAGGGTGGAGGCATCGAAATATTTTACAAGAAATCCACTTTCAAGCTATTGGATAATAAATCCAGTAACTCCTCTAACTATGAAGCAATCCTCGTTACGTTAAGATACAACTTCGTGACGTTTGACATCTGTGTGGTGTATATACCTCCAACGCCTTCCCAGCAAATCATCCTTGAAGTTTCCAACTGGATAATCAATCAGCTGCATCCCACAGCTTCTCACTTAGTTAATTATTTTTCTATTCTCTAATTAATTATTTGTTTTAGCGGTAATTTAACTTGATGCAATCCTCTTTTGTACACCTGATTTTAATTTTTAAATCTATATGAATGTTCATCTTCCTGTTGGATCTCTTATTATTGTTATCAATTGTACTCATTGTTCTGCTCTCACATACACTGTTAATATTCACCTCTTGTGTATCTTGTTGTTAATAAAATAAAATAAAATGAAAAATAAAAACTACCTCCACTCCAGGTTTTGCTTGGGAAACTACCTATCCATTTTGAAGTTCATACCGCTACCTTAAGCATCACCTAATGAAGAAAGTACCATTGACCTTTGATGACATTCAAATAGATCGAAGTGCTCCCATTAAGAGTGAGAAGACAAGATTAAGGCGAATTTTTGTTGCAAAATGGCAGCAGGTCTTTATCTGATATTGGTGCAGTCACAAGGGACTTTCTGCCTGTAACAAGGGAAATTAAAAAGAAGGAGTTAATGTGGTTTTCGCCGGGCTTATATGGTATGTTAATATTAACTGGACATGGAAGTATAGATACTAAACTTCACAAACTGGGACTTTCACCGACAACATCTTGTTTGTGTGGCCAGGAAGAATCTGTTAACCATATTCTTCATCAATGTCATTATTATAACGATCTTCGACGTGACCTACTTAGTGTAGTTCCTAACTTAGACTCCAGCAACAAGAAAATTCTGGTTGAATCTCAGACAGCTTTTAATGCTTTGAATGTATTTGCTTCTCGTGCATTTAAAAGAAGACCGAAATTAGGTGCTAGTTTTACTGTTCCTGTGATTTCTTGGATCCTTTATTGGATTAGGAAAGAAATATCTCTCATTTTTGATTGGATTCTATAGTTGCAACTGATTAGTATTATTAAGGGCTACACTTTCCTGGATTTTATAATTCACTTGTACTTGATGTGGAACTGTTTTCAGCAGAATAGGTATTTACTGTATAAGGAATTTTGCTCTACTCATCGAGATACTATTTGAACTTTAACGTTTCAGAGTTTTTGGAATTAATTTACCTTTTTGTGTGAATGAATTTCACTGTGACATTTCATATTAGAGACATTTCCCAGTAACTCTATTATTAACTGTCTTTGATGTTAATCTTCGACTTTTTGGGCTCTATTAGAGCTCGTTTTTAGGCAAGAACTATTTTTAAACTTCATGGTTTAGAACCCTGCTTAATGTGATCTCATCTAGGATTTGGACCTCTCTTGGACATGTATATTACTTTTGCGTTAACCCTGAAACCTTTTATTTTTTAGGTCAGGTTATGGAATTACCCTGGCATTACATTGGACGTAGCAGTACATAGTGTATATTCTGCTGTGTTCCTGAACAAGAGGATATTGCACAGTCTTTTCTGTGGAGCTTTTCAGAATTCGTGGAATTAGCATTCACTGTGTTTTTGTTAGAAGATCAATTATTTCTTCTACAAGTGAAGAAGTTCTACCTACAAGGGATTATAGGCAAACTGTAAATTAAGAAGTTTTACTGATCCCAGTTCCTAGGATGGGATTTTCCATGGGATAGGTTCCCAGAGTTAGCCAAGTTAGTTCACTTCTTCCTACTTTATTGTTGCTTTACTTCTTCTCACTTCTAATTATTGGAGGGTTCCTCTATTGATTTTCCTCTATTCTATCCTTTTACCTCCACAGCTCCCAATCTTCTCCTTCTGTATTCCTCCTTTTCCACTCCATTCTTATTCGGCTCTCTCAGGTGTTATGCCCTGGGCTTGCCCAGCAGGAGATAGTAGATCCTGGTCGCCTCCACGTGGCGGGGATGGGGAGTGAGACATAGTGACCAGATGTTACTGTGTCTCACCTGCTAAGAGCCAGGCACCGGCTGAAAACATAACAACAGAACACATCATAACACCTACACGCCCAACACACTACACACAAATGGCCGGTTTTGCCGTATGCTTCAACACAAGAAGTACAATAACGGCTAATAATGGGGAACACTGTGGCATCCGCCACAACAACACATGAATATCCCCCCCCCCACGAATATCCCTTATAGTATAACACTTTTTTTATATTTCTAAATATAAAGTGCTATGATTTTTATAAATAATTCCATGAAATATCTTAAATTAATAAAACATTTCTTAAGATATTTTAAATTATAATTTAAATATGTTAACTGTTTAAACTATAATTATATTTTAATTAATTAATTAAATTTAAAACAATAAAAATTATAATTAATTAAACTCGGGTAATTTAATACGTCGTACAATTTAACTGATTCTGCATATTCCAGAAACTGAATACAATAACCTTCCAAGTGGTGGTTAAAAATTCGTGGCTCTCAATGAATTGAGAAAAAGAAAATGTCGGATTCTTGGAGAAATATCCACCACATCGCGATTCTCTGCCAGAATTAAAACACACGTCGGCTTAACTTACAAATTGTTATTCAAATAGCGTGAAGACCCCCATTTTGAATTGCACTAAAGTAAGGATTACAATTCCATTCTACGCGGTATGAACCGAATAAAAACTCTGTTAGGGCACAAATTCTTCGGTGGAAATCGAAATGATGAAAAAACAAAAGTGCAACCATTATCCGAGCATCCTGAACAACAGGATATTTTTCATTAAGAGAAGAGAAGGGATCTGCGTGTATAAATATCTCTCGCCAGAATGAAAATTCAATTATGAATTCTTCCAATTACAATTTAACAGTCAATGAAAAACGGAGCTCTGCAGAAGATTACATTTTTCTGTTTCTTCTAAATCTGTTCCATCCAGAATTGCATAACTGATGCGAGAGGTAATCCTTAAAATAATTCAAACAGCGAAAATCCTCCCTTAAAAAAACAATAAAAATATTCCAGAAATTAAACGGCAGCATCGGTGAAATCCGTCGCATCTCGTTATTAGCAGAAGACCCGCACAACGTTATTCCCAAGACTGATGAGGCGATTATAAATTAGTTATTAATAAACAGATTATAATTATAACCAAAAGCAGTCCCCAGTGATTCGCAGAACATCCTTCAAATGAAAGGAAAACTTTGCGTAATGGAGACAACACGAAATTGACCTCTGTGCCCGGTTTGTAGTCCAAGCTACGAAGTGGAAGGAAATGAATTCCTGCGCAAACACATTTAAATAATTCTACACGCTGCGCCAATTTTAAAATTACTTTTTGCTTTCCCGATTGCCTTTAAATTGGGAATTCTAAAACATATACGAACTTCGTATTAACATTAGTTTGGTATTAACGCTTTTGATGCACCAAAAAAAGGACTGTTAATAATAATAATACACTGATCGACAAAAATTAACAGACCAAAATGTTCTTTCATTAACATTTTATTTTATTGTGAACACTGTGGCCGAAGGTGAATTTGAAATTTAAATATTTGATATAACCGGCATTTTAGCGGGCAAATTCCAAAAGTATCCAATAGAAATTGATCTGCCACCTTACAGATCCTCACGTTATGCAAATTATTCACGCCTATAATAAAATGGGTTGCGACCACATCACTTCATTCTAGTTTTTTGGCTTGCTCACTGGGATAGTCCCACTCCAGTACTCACGTTAGCGATTCATCGTCATTTAGATGATTATTTGAGATGGCCTACCGTTGGACGACTTGAAGCAGACAGTGATAGGCCCACCAGATGGGACACAACGAGATCAAGGCCCGCCTCACTGAGAAATGCCATCAGAGACTGCTAAAATCAAAGACGAATGGCGGCAACATGGTGAGAGCCATAAACGCTTATGCACTCCCAGGATCATAGATTGGACCAACACCAAGCTAGAGGAGATTATGAGATCGACCAGACCAAGCGGCGCCAACACCACTGAAGTCGTCCATCCATGAATGAGAATAACCCGTAAAGAAGAAGGGAGGGAATTGACTGACCTCACTGAACAAAAGAAGGCGATTAAGAACCCGCAGGATTACTTCAAGGAAAACACAGCACCAATCTAAAAAGTCATAAGAAAGATAGACAAACGGCAAACAATACTCAACCTCAACAAGGGCACCACACTCACACAGACAGACGAAACAAAAATGGACGAAGAAGATACCCCATATCAGACACTACAATGACCTCCATCACTACAATGACTTCCTAAATAAATAAGATGGTTTCCTATACTTGGCTCACGAACGGAAGGCTCTTCCCCTAGATCAAACAATTCATGTTCGTGATTCAAGACCAGGTAATTAACACCAGAAACCACAGGAACCGTCGACATATGCCATCTGGCCCGAGAAATAATCCAACACATCACCGCAGGATGCAGTGTGATCACCGAGATGGCGTACACTCACAGACACGACCAGGTGGCCAGGATAATGCAACAGAAGCTAGCACAAAAATACCAGCTGATCAAAGAAAATTTACCGTTTTACAGATACGATCCTTGTGTAGGGGAGGCGGAGTGGGACTCTTCTATGAAACACCACACATACTTGTTACTAAGAATTACAAAATCCATTCCATTAAGTTCGAAGGGCTAATTGCGTCATGCCAATTTAAATCTACTCACATTGATATTGCAGATATATGCACTCCCCCCCTCCAGGAACGATGCTGAAACCACTGATGAGATAACTAATTGGCTCATTCATGGGCTTCGTCACTCAGCAAGGCATGTTATCTGTGGAGACTTCAACTTTTCCCATCGACTTGTTCATCTTCAGTCCAGAATGCTAAATTACCTTCACCATTAGGAATCCATCTAATTAATAATCTCCCAACCAGGGATGACCACGATCTTGATCTTGTGCTGTCATTAAGCAATTGTGAACTTGATTCTACAGCAGAAATATCCTTTCAATCAGATCACATTCCAATTTTAATTAACTTATATTTTCCAACTCCAAACTATAACGTCTCGACTCGGGTCCACACCAAAGTAATTACTAGCCCAAAATTACTCAACGTTAGAAATGTCTAGAAGCAGCCACTGCAATTCCTTGGAATGCACTTGAGCAATGTGATAATCAACTTGCCTTAGATCTTTTAACTCGCTGGCTCATCACAATTTCTAATTATGCAGCCTCAAAGAAAATAAAGATCTCTGAACGTACAAGAGGATGGTGGTCTCCCGAGCTGAGCAGCAGCTTTAAACTTAAACAGAAACTCCACAAACAATGGAAAATGACAGGACTAATTCCAGACCGAAATGCATACTCCAAAGAACGAGCAAGCTTCAACCGCCTTAAGTTTCAAGCCATAAAACATCACGTTGAAATCACACTTCTTAGGGGCGGTCCATCATACCCACAGAGATACTGGGAACTTCCTCCACAGTTTGACCTGAAGTGTGGATGGAATTGATTGCACGAGTTCAGCACTTAAAACCATCGAATTAACAAGAGAACTTTTATGCACTTGAAACCATAGAATTAACAAGAGAACTTTTATGCACTTGAAACCATAGAATTAACAAGAGAACTTTTACTTGCGATTAATAAATTACCTGCAACTGGTACAGCGGGAATCGACAAAGTACCACAATTTATCATTAAATGTTTGAGCCAATATCCAAACGATCCCCTCCTAATAATTTTTAATAGCATATTAAAAGGAGAATTTTTCCCTCCAATATGGAATTTGTATTCTGTTGGGCCATTCCCAAAAGTTTCTCAACCAACTGAAGCCAGTCACTTCAGACCCATCTCTCCTTCCTCGTGTTTATTGAAGTTGCTTGAAAAAACAGTACTGGAAGCGCTTACCAAGCACATTCTTCCTCACAGGCCTCAGCAAATTCATTATGCTTTGCAAAACAGATCAATAGTTAGTAACCTGATTAGGACTGCCAATGCCATTCTTGAATCGTTTGAGGAGAAAGAAGAAATGGCAATCACATATCTTGATCTACAAGCTGCGTTCGATAATGTCCATATCCCAGACTTGCTTAAACTCCTTCGAAATTACTATTTCCTCACAGGCCAAGTATTGACGTTTCTGGCATCTCTTCTTCAGAATAGGACCATCCAAATGTCCATAGGTAAAAATTATTATTATTATTTTAGGGTTGCCCGTAATTAAATACATTAAGCCGTATTTTGTGTCTGTAAATTGCGTATGTTCTATGGTTGATTTGCCTGTTTTGCTGGACGAAAAAACCCCAGTTACTGGGGAGAAAAACCTTGCTATCTACGCCTGAGACCAACTAACTCAGCCACGGAGTGAATGTCCATAGGTAAGCAAAGGTATATTAGAAAAATACAAGCAGGCGTGCCACAAGGAGGGGTCCTGTCTGGAATTCTTTTCACAGCTATCATCTACCCGCTAACACACAATAGAACAGATTTTATATCATCATATGCGGGTAATTTAAAGATCTTAACAAAAATAAATTCGACCGATAAAGCAAAAGACACCACAGTAACCATCAACAAAACCTTATCAGAAGTACAGCAGTACCTCACGAAATGTGACCTGCAAGTTAACCCTGAGAAATCTGCCATTATGGTATTCTCACTTAAACCCACACCAACCATAATTCAGCCTGCAATTGACGGAGACCTGGTCGTCCCCTTCGTCGAAAAGCCGAGAGATCTGGTTGTGATTTTCGACAGAAAATTAAGGTTCCATCATCATATAGAACTCTGGACCAAATTCAACAGGAAACGGTGGGTTATCAAGCAGCACTTGCAGCACATTCAGAACACAAAATTGATAAAAAAAATATATCAGGATGATGATTTTCGGAGGTGTTCTGTATGGAGTAGAATTGTGGGACTCAGCTGCAGACACCACAATTAAACCGTTAAAAGCCGCAGAATACTGGCTCCTGAAGTGGGAAACCTGGAAGTGTCATCTCCCAGCACAGCAGCACACAACACCGATGGCCAAAGCGCTGAAGTTAACCAGGTTTTCAGCATTAATGCACGAGAGAGGACTCATCTTCACAGTAAAAATGATCGCTGGGAGAGTCTCAGCATCCAACCCAACATTTGGGACACTTTATGTGCTGGAGGATCCCCCAACCAGTTCTCCGCTCTACTCCGAAGCTTCTTGTTCTTCCTTCGAGGCTACATTTTAAAGTTCGGTTCCTTCCTTATCAAAAGCTCCATTCCGGATGCTGACTTGTTTAAAAATCCTAGATGATAAAAAGTATAGACGGCTCATCCTAGTAGATGTGCACATGATCTCAACAACTACCAACTGATTTCAGATCGTTACGGCTGGGCACGAATCTCACAGAGAACCGGACTCAAGGAAACTATCTTTTGTTATTTCAATTTGTATTATTTTAGTTTGTATAATTTAACCTTTATACTCCCTGCGAGTTTATCATTTTATTTACAAACTGTTTTTCACAAAAGTAAGGCTTTTTGCTGTTTTTCTGATTAATAAAAAGAAAAAAAAATCTCTGCTGCTTTTTTAACCCCTGGCATGGTGCGGTGGATGGTATTGTAGAGTCGTGGTATCTGCGTGTACGTAAACGGCCTGCGTAGCCGAGTGGTCAGGGGCGGGAATGCAGTAGCACACGCTCTTTGAGTAGACCGGGGTTCAAGCCCCTGACTGCTGAATACGGTCGATCTGCCAACCGGCACTGGACCAGCGTGGCAGATTGTGGTCTGTTTCCCTCAGCATGAATTGTTGAGGAGGCTTCCATCCTACAGCGGGTTGATAATGGCTGCAGTTTACCTTTTTATTTGACTTCGTGTACCTGTGAACTTTACAAAAAATCGTATTTATAAATATTTATTTATTTGTATTTCGAACAGGTATGTGAAACCTGTATATTTCGGTATGTGGAACCACTTTTATTCTATTTTATTTTTTTTTATCTTCAAGTTTTGGACAGCACCGCGCGCATATGTGTTGCTACACACTTTTTCTTCCATTTTACAAAAACAAACATACTTTTATGGCCGAGCTAGTCGCAGCATGCATCAGTTGAAGAGTGAAGCAATGGCTGAATCCAAACTAGTATATCAGGCCACTCAATATTTAAATTCAAGTGCCGTGTTGTGCGTCATATAGTATGTCTGTTAATTTCGTGTGTTCTATGGTCGATTTGTCTTTTTATCTGGACAGAAAACCCCAGTTTTTGGGGGGAAAACTTCGCTATCTACGACTGGTATCGACAAACTCAGACACGGAGTGAAAGTGGCTGAATCCGAGTAATTTCAAGTTTCCTTCAGACTAATCTCCGAACACTTTTTGCAGAAATATTCTTCTAATCTTCTTCTCGCCAAACAAATCCTTCTCCCATCTCGAAATTCATCAGTCTTCTCCTGCTTTGCACCATTTACTTTTACTCCCTCTCACCCTTCGATACTCTTCAAATTCTTCTTCCACTTACTTTTTCTTCGTGGAAGAACTTGTTATTGTACACATAAGGCACATTGTCGTACACCAAAGACAATTTCTATATATTCGTCTGGAAATTAACCCAGTCACCATCCCGGCATTGTCTTTCGCGGTGTCCAAACTGCAGTGCTCAACGGAGGCATTCAGTCAGTTCTGCTCATTTCCGCCCTGGTTCCTTTCGTTGCATCTTCCGTGAAGGCCTCTTTGCCAGATAATATTAGACAGTTTCCGCTTGTTTCCCTACTGATGGCCGGACTCATGAATTGCTATCAGCGGCTCATGAGTTCATCTCAAAATCACCGTGCGAATTCCAATATCTCTTCGATTTCTTCCAATCCAGGATCTGACAACCGAATTACACACACACTGGCAAAAAAAAAAAAAAAAAAAAAAAAGATACCAATTTAGAATCGGCCGCCTTTGTTTTGAATAATAACAAGTGTTCGGCATGGCATAGATTCCATAAGGGTGTTTAGTACATTTTGGTCGCTTTGTAACCATTCTTCCAGCAAAATAACGGGTGCCTGTGACAAAATTGAAGGAAGAGGACTTAGTTGCGTACCATTTCAGCATATCACAACGTTCTCAATAAGATTGAGATCTGATGAATGTGGAGACCAGAGAAGATGGTGAAAATCCGTGTCCTGTTTCCGAATCGTTCTTGCACGATGCTTTCATCGTTATCCATAGAGTGGCCACCACTTTCGGATTAAAAGTGTAACATTGTAGGGTGCAGTAGATCTGATACAAAATTCAGGTACTCCCTGAATGACATTCGACCTTCTACCTGTATCAACGGACCTAATCCGTGCGAACAAAAGGCCTGACGTAGCCCAGTGGTCAAGAGCGAGCGTGCATAGCACGCGTTCCTTGAGTGGACCGGGGTTCAAGACCGTGACTACTAAATACGATAAATATTTGTATTGACGATTTATTGTAAACTCTACTGACTTGTATTGACAATTAATTTAAAATGCTACCCATACCATAACACCACCTCCAATTCTTGGGTTGTCTTAACAATACAAAGCAGGGTTCCTCGCTTCGGGAGGTTCCGCCACAGTCTCAGCGTATCTAACAGATGATCAGATGATGAATGCTGTGAGTGGCGCACTATGGCCATAGATGCCGATGCGCCTAATAAATCTCAAAAAAAAAAAAAAAAAAACTGTGCGTACCATCAGTGCAAAACAAAGTGTATCGTGATTCGTCCGACCACATGACTTTCTTCCATTGTTCAACTGTCCACGTTCTCTGCCCCATTGTAAGAGCATTTTTCTGCTTTTCTCTGAAACAAGTGGTTTCCGGTTAGGCAAGCGACTGCCGATACCCAATTTCTTCAGTTCCCTGCGCGTGGTAAGAGATCAAATAGGACAGTTCTGAGCTTGGTTTAACTAAGATATTATTTACTTCAAACTGGATGTCCTACTTTGCCATAAAGCCCCAAGTTAGATTGCGATGGCTTCACTCTTGAAATGTTATTTTCAAGAACCGCCTTGCTCTCCAATCATTAAAACCGCTTTAAGTAAGAAATCTTTATCGCAATAATACTGTAATGATGATGATATGACGTTTGTTGTTGTTTTTGTTTGTTATTTGTTTTTTAGGAGCATTAGCAACTAAGGGCATATTGCTCCAGGATATGCGGCTGTCATTCCCTGACCTTTCCGCATCTTCCGTATTTGGTGGTGACGGGCTCGAACCCCGGTCTAATCAAGAAGCGTTTGCAACGCACTGCTGCTCCTTCCCACCTGGCTACGGAGGCGCCTGATGATATGACAACTCGATACATTGCAGCGTTGCCCTTTACGGCCACCAGCCATGGGTTAACAGTAATAATACAGTATAAATAGAGAGCATTGATATATCAAACATAAGGAAATAAATGCATATGTGGAAGTACAACTCAAAACTCCAAGTATTATAAGTACAATATAATTATAAAGAAGATATTGGGGGGGAACAAATGATTTCACATACAACAGTAATTTAAACAGGCAACGTTCTTTGCACTGAACAAAAGTAGTTAATCCATCATTACTCACTGTTTTACTTTGGTTTTCAAAGGCCACCACAGCAGTTAACAAGAGGAAGCTTAACTCGATTCAGCGTGTCATCCTGCTCATCATCGCTCGGGCCTGCTGCACGGTCAGCACACATGCCTTGCAAGTACTGGCCGGCGTGCTACCTCTAGATCTAGAAATAATCAAATGTGATTTGGTTTACATACTTTCCAAAGGTAAAGACATCTTCTGTCTAGATTTTACCACCGACCCCTCAAATAACATCAAGGCCGAGAAGAAGCGCCTCACTCCATACTTGCAGCAGGTCTGACAGTCTACAAAAGGAGAAGTCACCAGAAAATTCATTCCTACAATAGCAACAGTATACCCAAAATCTCCCACATGGTTCTCCCCTGGCCTATACGTCACTTTTTTGCTAACTGGCCATGGATTTTATTTTATTTTATTTTTATTTTATTTTATTTTATTAATAACAAGATACACAACAGGTAACCATTAACAGTGTATCTGAGATCAGATCAATAAACATAATAACAATGATATGAAATCCAACAGGACGATAAACATTGATATAGATTCAAACAATAAAAGCATATGTACAAAAGAGGATTGTATTAAGTTAAGTTACCGGTAAAACAAGTAATAATTAATCCGTTAGAGATTAGAAAAATAATATTACAAATAATAAGCTACAATAATTAGGTGTGAGCTAGTCACTTTGCAGTTTAAGTGAAGAGGCAAACTTGTGGATGGAGTTCATCAGTGATTGGGAGTTGTCAAAGAAGTCAATGCGAGAGTCATTTGCTGATTTGCTGATTCTGTTCAGTGGACTGAACTTCATTAAGTCCGTGTTGGCAGAGTCAAGGCGAAACGGTGTAAGGTTCCTGACTTGTCTACAGGGAGCATGGAAGTTTATTTTACTCAGGATATCAGATGCTTCGTAAATTCCAGTGATTACTTTGGCTAGAAGGGCGATGTCAGCAGTAACTCTTCTAGTGCACAGAGGCCTCAGACGAAAGTAATCACACAGCGATTCATAATACACTGAGTGATAGAATAGAGGATTGCGGTACGTAAGGTAACGGACAAAATTTTTTTGGACTGCTTCAATTTTGTTAGTTAAAGCCTTTGCGCGAAGATTCCAGATGGGTGAACTGAATTCAAGGATTGGCAGAACAATAGTTTTATAGAGGATAACCGCATATCTGTAGCTTTTGAACTTGTATGTGTTCCGTTTGATGAATCCCAGTGTTTTGAATGCTTTGCTGGTGATTTTAAGGACATGGGCATCGAATTTAGCACTGCTGGAAAAGAGAATCCCTAAGTCGTTAACTTGGTCACACCTTTCGATGATCACAGAGTTAACAGTGTACTCCGTATTCATTAGTTGTGGAGATCTGCAAGATGAGAAAGAGATTACTTTGCACTTCGAGGGGTTAGCAGACAAGCCATTCAGAGATAGCCACAGAGAGAATTTATTGAGAGCACATTGAAGTTGTTGAGAATCGGTAATCTCCTTCACTGCTGAGTAGATCTTAAGATCATCTGCATAGAGAGCAACTTGAACATTGGAGGTGTAGATGAAAGAAGGAAGATCATTTACGAAAACAAGGAAGAGAAGAGGACCTAAGGGAGAGCCTTGTGGTACTCCGCTTAGTGGTATAAAACAGTCTGAGTTCACTTGATCTATGATAACGCTCAAGGAACGATGCGTAATATAGCTGCGTAGCCATGAGAGCAAAGGGTCACGGATACCATATAGCTTAAGTTTTTCCAGAAGTTGTTCGTGCGGGACTTTATCAAATGCCTTAGATATGTCTGTGTAGACTGCATCAACTTGTAGGTGGTTATCAAGAGCTTCCGAGGTGTATTGCCAGAAAGGAAGTAAATTTGTGACTACTGACTTGCCACTGCAGAAACCATGTTGATTCTGATCAATAAAAGGCTTGAAGAATTCGAAGAGGATCAATAAAAGGCTTGAAGAATTCGAAGAGATGTTTGTGCACTGCTGTGTCGAAGAGTTTAGCCAGGCTGTTTTGCAAGGTTATGGGTCTGTAATCGCATACGTCATTTTTATCACCTTTTTTGAAAATAGGAACTATATTGACCTGCTTAAAGTGCTTAGGATACTTCCCCAGCCTGAGAGACAGGTTGAAGATCCACAGTATGAGGGGTTTCAATGTAGTGACAATCCTTTTCCAAAATAAGCCTGGAATGTCATCTGGGCCTCTAGTATAGTCATTTCTCATGCTTTTTAATGCCTAATTTGAATCTTCAGTAGTGATAAAGAGATTAATGAGGATATCATCTTTAACAGGTGTGAAGTCAGGAAATAAGGATCTATCAGAGGAAAGCTCACTGCACTCGGGATCACCGAAAACTCACAATGCCTCTGTGATTCCCTCGAAAGTTGGGACCACCTGATGTACGAGTGCGAAATATATTATTATTATTATTATTATTATTATGATCCGTTTATTTCCATAAGGAAACCACCCCGGGACGGCAAAGTGCCAGGAGGGTGCTAAGTACATATCAGGGTACGAGATACTACGTGCAGTGGGTTACATATACTGAACACGTAGTCTCGTCCCGAAATATTATATACACATTTTATGTTTAATATATACAGTATTTACACATTGATGATTCTGTACATACATTATACAACTGATATATTTACAATTCACTAATAATTCCATCTATAACATACATATTAACATAACTGTTACAGAAGGTATATTTTTACAGTCAACAAATTATTATTGTTCTTAAAGCAGAAAGTTTCTCTTTTACTCTAAATTCTTTGGTACTTTGCAGCCGATTCATATTTTGGTAAGTCTTTACGAATCCTGGAAGATCTCTTTCCGGTATGTTGCATCCTCACACAGTTTTTCGGCATCTATGTGTAGTGAGTTAAATATTTTCGCTGCATTTGATGGGAAGAATCTTTGCAGGCTACTAAGATTGTTCAGGACTGAACGCAGTGGATTATTTACTTCTCCGCAACGTCTACCAGTGGCACGCGGTTTGACTAGAATATTATCCAGGACTGGAGCATCCACTCTGCCTGTGAGCATTTGTGCGAGAGTGTGTATGTTCCTGTTAATTGTCCGCTGCATCCAGGGTGTGATGTTAAGGTTTGAGTAGAGAATGGCCCTTGAGATAGTAAAAGGGTGGCCAGCAACTCTGTTAAGCCATCGCAAGAACCAGTACTCGATCCCAAGGACGGACTTATAATGTGAATCTGGAGCTGATGACCAGATTTGCGAGGCATACATTGCAATTGGCAGGACACACATTAAAATGTACTTGGTCGCTAGCTGAGGATCCCTAATTCCTACCAGTTCCTGTCTGGTAGCCCATAAAGCGATATGAAGATTTCAGATGCCTCGTCCTGACTAGGATACATTACCTTCCTAAAATCCAAGAACAGCACATCCTCGAAAGAGAAGAAGACTACTTCGCCTTTACGCGATACGCACAAGACGTATTCGCACGACGGAAGACCCTACCATCGATATAGTCACTGTCCGGGTAATCATCAAAACCAAGAAAAAGACAACTAACTATATTTTGGGAGTCAATCCAGAGTCAAAACAGCAAATGAGACTACAGCACCACCAAATCTGAGAAGATCCAGTATAGGACAACCACAGCTGCATTCCTATTTATATCCCTACTGACTTAGACACAGATCACCGGATGACGTCACCATTGAAATTTATATCACGACCGGACCTGAATGAGAAGAGCAAGAAGATTCTGCCAAATGGCGATCACGCTTGTGCTCTCTTGCACTGCAACTTTTGTTCCACTTCCATCCCTTACTTTCGCCTGATGGATGTATTCCATTGTACCTGGGGGATGCTTTCTTCTTCATCCCCCATATTTCTACCTGTTCCCCCTTTTCTTGACTCTAAAGCCCAACCGCTCTAACTCTCCTTTTTTTTTTTTTTTTCACATTGGTCTCTGTCAGGAAGGTTAGGTGACCCTGCAGAGACGAGACAGAGAATAATGGGCAGCCTGGCTACCTCCTAGCGATGTGTGCGGCCAACGTGTGGTTCCACCAGGGGCCCTGCGGCCAAATGCCAGGACACCCAACAGAACCCAACACAAAACTACGTATTCAACACAGAACACTTTTCTGGTATTTACAGTAGTTCTGTATTTCTTCGCAGTGTATATGTATGGCGCAGATGCGGGAAACCACAGGGTTTCCCACATCTTGACCCTAGTACTATGCACACTATGCTACGCACTGTCTTACTGAAAAGTTATTCTGCCATCTACATATCAGATCATACTGATTAACAAGAAACAAACTGAATGTTGATAATTTGATTTATAGTGGTAACTGGCAACACTGAAACACACACAATTGGACCTCAACGGTTCAGGCTATCACTGATAACCAGTTTAGGGTGGATTGTGCAGCAGCTGACAGTACTGTGCAAAGTGCAAAGTAGTGGTCGGAGGGAAAACATTGTTTATTGGGTCCTTTTAACAGAGTTTTATTTGATATGGTTGAATTAAAATTGATAACTTCTAAGTTAAATCGTAATAAAACACTGCGTTTAGATATGATGGAAAACAGCAGTATAGTTAAAGCTGTTGAACTTTTTCCTGAAATGATTCTAAAAATGTATAATAAGTGTTACGTGGAGCGATTCTTTCCAGGTTTCTGGAAGATTTCCTTTTTAAAATTAATTCATAAACCAGGGAAGGAATTAACTGATCCAAGAGCTTACAGGCCTATTTCTCTGTTAGCTAATTTGGGCAAGATATTGAAAGATTATTGCTATTAAGATGGAGTTTGTGTTTAACACTGCTAATGTAACTTTTCCATACCAGTACGGTTTCAAGAAAAACTGTTCTGCGGAGGGTGCTATAAATGACTTGGTAATTTATTGTAGGCTTAAAAATTATTATTTTTAATTATTACTGTTAAAAATTATTTATGTGGAAGAAGGATTTTGGTTAGATCTCAACATTTAGAGTATAAAAGGGATATTGATAGAGGGGTCAGTTTTAGGTACAGTATTGTGGAACCTAGTCTTAATCAATGGCTTCCAACTGAGTCACTGGAGTGCCACAAAGTGGCTTACGCTGATGACTCGGTTATTTGTGTTCAAGGAAACTCTAGAATGGAAATAGAAAGAAAAATGAATAATGTAGTTAACGCCTTGGTTGAATGGGCTAAAAACAATAAACTCACGGAATCATCTAGTAAGACAGTAATGATGATATTCAGGGAGAAAGTTAGATTACGGTAGGCCCCTAAGTTACAAATAAATGATAAACAAATACCCTGAGTATCTAAGGTGAAGTATTTAGGAATAATTATAGACGACAGATTGTTATTTAGTGCACCTTGAAAATATAAGTATTAAAATTAAAACGTTTACGGCATCTATTGTCCGTATCACTAAATCAGACTAGGGGACTAAGAAAACGTGTTCTAAGTCTGTATTATAAGGCAATTTTTATTCCTATTATTGTGTAAACAGCCTCAGTGTGGTATCATAGGATTAGTAATGTTAAGTTCCAGAAGGAATTACTATCAGTTCAAAGAGTGATGCTTTTGGCTATAGTGAGAGCGTGTAAAACTGTATCAACTAATGCACTGCAGGTTTTATCTGGGGAACTTCCTTTAGATTTGAGAGCTTTGGGATATATTTTAAGAAAGGGATTACGTTTGAAACAGATTACGTTTTGGGCATAACCAATGATTTAATGATAGATATTAAGAAAGAAAAAAGTTATGAAATCAATTGATATTTGGTAGAAAAGATGGAATATTAGTGAAACTGGTGCTGTGACTCGTTTGTTCATTCCACTAGTTAATTTTAATTATGAAAACAAGTTGACGAAGTGGTTTTACCCTAATATTGAGACCTCTTTTATATTAACTGGTCGTGGTTCTCTAAGACAAAAGTTATATCAGTTTGGTTTAGAGATTTGCTTGAGATTTCTGCTTATTAAATTTTGCGCAGGCTCTGGAGTAGGTTATCCTGTCTTGGACACTTTGCGACTGCTTACACATTCTGTGCAGATGCTGCTTTAACTCGAAGCTCATATTAAGATGGAGAGTCCACCATGCTCTGGACCGAGGCAAGATAGAAATTCTCTTTGATGCTGCAAAGGTCGCAATAGTCTTAAGCCAACTAGTAAGCAAATTCACTGCAATTTCGGGATCATAATTTTCTAAGACTGTCCACGGGATGATAGAGGGATGACCTCAACATATTTAGAAATATTGTTGAGAAATCAGTTATGTCTTTTGTTTCTTGAATCGTGGCTCTGCTAAACGAGCACTAAGGACAACACCTTTTTAAAGTCTGATGGATCACTTGTTTTCCCCATTTGGGTTCAGATTACTGCAATTGAACAGTCTGTGCAGTCTTTATACTGAACGAGTCACCATCCCACGCCACAGTTTTCTCTGCAACTATTTGAATTTCTTTGCAATTCTTCTGTCTCTGATTATTTTAATACAAAGGTTCCTTTTTTATTGGACGGTGCGGGTACTTTCAGAATATGAGCGAAGATGCTGATATTTCAAACCTGAAGCAAATTTACAGCGAGTTAGTCGACTTACATATTATTATGCTATGTAAGTCGACTCACAGTTAGTCGACTTACATAGCATAGATAAGGTGTGAGTAACCCAGCAAGTAGTAAAATTCCGAGCGTGATGGGTAAAAGGAACGATTTATCGGACTTTGATAAAGGACAGATTGTGGGTGCTTTGACGAGTGTTCGAGAGCCGACGGAGTTAAAGTGTACCAGGACTGGCGTCAAAATGGTCAAACAATGACGCAACGACAAAACTGCAAGGATCAGCGAAAGGTTGATGTTAGAGGTGAGCGCCGGGTCCGACGACTCGCACAGGCGAACAGTTAAAGAGTTAACTACCCAATACACCATGGGCCAAATTGGGACAATATCTAGCATGACCATGCATCACTCGCTCGCATGTATGGGCTATACCAGCAGATGACCCCCTACGGAATCCTCTGCTAACCAAGGTTCATCGGCGGAGTAAAACAATCGCCTGATCCAAAGAGCATGCAAGTTGGATGTTAGAAGACTGGAAGAAGGTGTGCTGGTCGGATGAGTCACGTTATTTACTCCACACCGTGGATGGTTGTGTACGGATTTGGCGTCAACAATATGAGGCTCTTGATCCATCAGGCATGGTATCAAAAGTGCAGGCCGGTGAAAGCGGTTGTATGGTGTGGGGAATGTTTCACTGGCAGCAATTTAGACCCCTGGTTCATGTGGAACAACGTATCAGTGGTCTCGGCTATCATTAACTGCTTGCTGACTGTGTACTCCCCGCTATGTTACACTTTTTCCTGAATGGCGATGGTGTCTCCCAAGATAACAATGCGTCGAGCCACTGAGCACTTGTTATGCATGAATTCTTTGAGGAACACAGTTCTGACTCCCAAGATATCGATTAGCCTCTGAACTCCACCGATATCAATCCCCTAGAGTACTTGTGGGACACTATGGAAAGGCATATCAGGCGTCTGGATACATCAATCACCTCCATACCTGCATTACTGACCGCATTACACACAGCTTCGTTGACTATACCTCCCGAACGCTTCCGACATCTTGTTGAATCAATGCTACGTGGTATAGCTGCTGTACTGAGGGCAAAAGGAGGACCTAACAAGTATTAGGTAGGTGGTCATAATTCAGTGATCAATAAGTGTAGAATGGACGTGAACCGGCAGAAGCCCATGCTGTCTACAACAGAAAACCAAGTTACAAATAAACAACATCATTAGGAACAGGCTGTTCTTTGACATCCAGGACTGAGGCAAGTCTTGGCGACTTGCTATACATGACTTCCGCAGTTTTAGCGAACTCTTCGCTACCCACGAGGGTGAGGCTTCGCTCAGATCGTGTTAGGAATGTTTCTGGGCTATCGATTTGAAACGAGTGTTCGCTATTAATCAGCGATGGGTGTAAGATTAAACAGATTCATTGTCTACTTTCAACGGAATTCCAATGTCATGACTTGGAACGTGCACTTCATCCATGCGTTTGAATCTCGAAAAAAATCGCTTTTCCCCGAATAACTCTTTATTGCATACGAAACTCACATGCCGTCCATAATACCCTTCACGGCTACAAGCCAGGGGTTGTATCACCGGGTTACGTACCCACCCATCCATCCACCGAGGAAGAGCCAAATAGCCCTGAAACAGCCATCTGGATGGTGGTGGTGGTGGTGTCCACTGAGAGTAAGTAACAGCATGTATTATCTATTGGGGAAGCGTTACTTATTCGAAGTAGTACACGACAGGCAACTCGTTGTGAAGGCATTCCCAAAATGAATCGATGCCATTTCACCAACTTCGGGGGTTTACTACGTACGGAACTGATGCATTGCACCAACGTTTGTATGCTTTAATTATTGATCTCAATTACCTTGGATATTTGAGGAATTAACTCGCGCAATAAGCGCGATTTTCAAGAAGGCGTACTTATTTTTCGATGTATCGATGATCTCAAAGAATTTTATTGGAGTCTCGCCGCGAAGGGACTTTATTTGAAACTCCCAAGTCGCTTTCAAACGCACCGTTCAAACGAAACTTGTTTTTTTTCTCCATTTCCTTTTATCGATCATCGAAATCGCATTTCAACCGGCACTTACTTTTCGGTGAGTTAAAGAAGTGTGGCGTAATTAAGAGAAACTGTAACCACACACACGTGCGCGATGTTCCCGCACGAACTTCAAGGAAACGCTACTCCAACCAATTAAGAAAAATTCGCGGAAAATTCTTAAGGAAGCGTCGTTGAGAACCAGCGGCGATGCACGGCCCTCTGCTCACTGGAGGCAGCGGGCCACCAGTGACAGCAGCATCCCCGGATAAATCTCGTCCCCAAATATCAGAAACTTCTCCCCACACAGACACGTTGACAGAGATGAGTTCGGTAATGTGGCGCCCTCTCATTAAACTACGTTTACCTGCCAAATGGACGACGTTGCAAACCGTTACCACCTTCAATTTCCTCGTGCAGGCACGTAAGGAGAAAGTAATGCCACCCTGTGCTCGGGCACGACGCATTTGATTTCTTTTCTTCGGCAGATGGACGATCAGAGGAGTTCCGAACAGCACGTGTGAAAGCATTCGGCGGATTTGCGCGAAATGAATACTCATCTTCAGCCCCCACATTTATTTCCGCAGTATTCGCCCCCTCCCCCTTCTCCACAAAAGATATCAAATTTTCTTCCTTCAGAACTGTCCCAAACATGTTTTCCAAAATGGTAATTTGAAAGATTTTTCAATTTCGACGTTTCAAAGGGAACCCGATCTGCGCATCCACACAATCAAAGTGCGACATATTTGTTTACGCTGACGTGCACCGGGCGAAACTGTGCCGATTATCTTCATCTCACTTCATCCAGCGGGTTATTTTTTTTTTTTGTTTTTATAGGCATTGTCACTGAAATCTTGGAAACTAGGTGGCGGGGCCTGCCAGAGTACTTAAAGAATCTACTGGGTTCCTGACCTGCCTCTTCGTGGCAAAGTGTGGGCAACGGTAGGTCCCAATAGGGGCCCAACGGCTAAATGGTCAGAGAAACAACAGAACATAAGGCTACACAAGAAACCATTCCCCACACACTTTTTAAATCTCTGGCCTGCACAGTTCTGTTCACTTACAAAGAAAGCCTCAGGTTCCTTGCATCAAACTAATAATAATAATAATACAACGCAGAGATGGGGGGGGGGATCCCCGGTGCCGTCAGAAAATATCACACTTTACTTCATCGAACGAGGAATTTGCAAGAAGAGAGGGAAGGGCAGCTTTCGGTTCCAATGCAAAGATACGCAAATCTCCCGAACGTATCCAGAAGAATCCATAGGTGGCGCTCGACGTACTTTGGAGTGTTCCCCTTCGCGTTAATTCTTTTTCGAAACCCTCACAATATCCACCGGGGCGCGACGGTGCATCGCCAGATTTCAGCTCAGCACCTCGGCCACTGAGTACTCAACGAGGTTTATATTCCCTTCGCTACCAATACCGAATCCGCCCGGTGTTGCTACTCCGATACACGTTTTAGTCGATCCTCAGCATTCTCCCTAATCCTCTTCTTCCGAGAATGGCGACTGTGGATGGTGGGAGAGGGTTTACGCTTGACAAAAACTTCTCCAATAAGGGGTCTCGAGGATTATTGGAGCATCTCCCAATCTGGCTGCGATGCCTCGACCACGGCCGGAGTAAACACAACCTGATTAGAACTTAATAAGAGATGTCAGTTTCTTGAGAGCGGCCTTGGCTGGAGCTGACAGCTTTAATATTGCTTTGCTCTTCGCAGATTTCTTCGGCGAAAGTGGATCGCTTCTTTCTGTGGCTCGGAGTAAAAAAACAACGAGGAAACGAGAATGGAGTCTAATTGCCTTTCTTGACACGGCAAAATCAAAACCGCGAATTTTTCTCGGATATCAATGGTACACGTGCAGCAGCGCTACTCGTGTCTAGAAGAAGAAGATCCCTTTCCTTTCTTGTCATAACAAACAATATCGCGAAGTAGGAATTGCCTTAAGCGCGTGCTCTTCCTTGATTTGCCGCTTCATTTTATTCGCTGCTCTAACCTCCGATAAAGACGGACCCCCGGCGAGATAATCCAGACATGCCCAGTCGCGGGATCAAGACTCCTTTCACCCCTTCCCCGAATGGTCTAAGCAAGCTAAGAAAGAAAGATAGAAAGAAGGGAACGGCTAAACAAGGTGGTCAAATAAAAAGGTGGTTAAACCGTGTCAATGGTCACCCTTTTTCCATCTCTCGAGAGCTATAATTGACTCGCACAAATTCTGTGATGAGAAAGCCTACAGATCTCAGAAAATACAAGATATGTAGCACGTGACACAGCTGTAACAGTTTCCTGATCGAAATCTCCGGTCCACCCTGCTTTGTTCCGATGCTGAGAGGAGAATGAAACTGTTCAAATAAATACACTAATGTATTTTTATGTTACTGCCCTCTGCTTGTCTCTCACTGTATATACAGTGGTGCTCAAAAAAATTGCGTCGCCTCATTTTTAGGTTGTTTGTTCGTATACTGGCAGGTAACCTTCCGTTACCTGCCAATATACGGAAACAACATAAAATAAGTGATAATAATACTTATCGGATAACCACAGCAGCAAACTACAAATGTGTGGGCACGGAAGAACTCATAGGCGGGGAGGGTGAGTCATAATTTAGACACCAGTCTAAAAAGAAAAACAACCGATTAAAATAATTTTGAAGGGATTTGCGGCTCCTTTTCTAAAGAGCACGTGAAAATACAGTTATGCATCATATACCTCCCACCTGAGCACTCAAAGGAGACAAGAAACGAACTCTATGCGTGGCCTGCTGCAAATCTAAACCCATCGGTGGACACAATAATAGCGGGAGATTTTAATTTGCCTCTTCCGAAACACAGGGAGGCCAAGAAAGGTTTGGATGCTATATTAGGCGCATTGTACTTAACGCAGCTTCAGACACCAGCGCCAAGGGGAATGCAGCAACTTGACCTGTTGTACCATAGTTCCTTAGACAAAACTATTACATTTAATAATAATAATAAGATTCTTTATTAACATAAATTTTATACACTAGTGATTCCTTACGCAGAAAGCCAGAGGAATCTTACATTTAGTTGTTTATACAAGTGATTTTGATTTATAAAAAAAATAAATAATAATAATAATAACAACTAAATAAGATCAAAGCAAAGATAATAGTCAAAAAGTAAAAATGAATGAAGTATTACAGCGAAAAAGGAATACCGTATATTATAGGTCACCCGAATAATTAAATTCATCTACCATGCTTGCTGTGTGTCATATGTCTGTTAATTGCGTGTGTTCTCTGGTCAATTTGTCCGTTTGCTGGATGAAAAACCCCAGTTTCTGGGGGGAAAACCTTGCTATCTACGCCTGAGACCGACTAACTCAGCCACGAAGTGAAAAAACCCATTAAAGTTCCTCGCGCCATTGACGAGATTCGAACCCGGGCCTTTTCCACCCGGTGTGGGGAGGACGGTGACGATACCACTGTGCTACACACGTAGACAAAATTCCTTAGATATAAGACTAACGTCAAATGTCATAAAATTTAAGTCGGACCACAACCCCTGAATTTTAGTAATCCCCTGAAGATCCATAAATGCATTCAGGGTAAGCACACGAACTGGGAAAAGCAAAGTATCTTTTCTCAGTGAAGTATATTAATGCAGAAATCATTCTCAGTCACCTGACTAGTTACAACTGGAATGACCTGCAAGAAAATCCAGTAGACGAAGCTTTAGAAATGATCACTAAGAAAACAAAATATCTGAGAGAACAAAAGAATGGTTCAACCCACAACTGAAAGCAAAAACTGTATAGAAAATGGCAAAGAACGGGTCATCCCGCCGATCACGTTCGTTATAAGAAGGAGAGAGCACATTTCATCAAAGGAAAACGACAGGCACACGATGTTCATAACAAACTAAAACGAGCAAAAAGAATTACTAGCAATAGAAATAGCAAAGAGAATATGACAGAATGAATTTTCGAGGAATGGGCTAATAACACGTTTGATAGTCCCCTGGACCGAATCAAATTGACACTACTGAAAACAGGAACAAAACATTAGATCTCCTGGAAAACTTAAGCAGGGACGATTCGACCCCAGATTGACCCAACACGACCTCCTTTGAGTAACGTTCATATCACCATTTGAACAGATACACTGGTGTTCAAAGAAAGTGCCTCACCCCTTAAAATTGTTATTGTCGTCCGAATAACGTAAGTACATGGCAATATTTCTTTCAGATTGCATCGGATAAGATTGACAAGAGTAGATGGTGACGCAATATTGCATCAGCTGTTACTTTCAGCTATATAAGCACGCTCTGCAAGAGTTGCAGTCATTCCTTGCTTGTGTCAGGATGGCGAGTTACGTGCAGTTGACGCCACGAAGAAAGAGTTGCTTTACGTGAGGAAGAATGTTCTTCCCGTCTTATTGCTTATATAGTGTCTTGTAATCAGTCGATAGTGAGTAGATTTCTTTCCAAACTCAAGAATTCTGGTTCTGCTAACAGAAAAAAGGAACCGGACGCCGCAAGCGAGTTTCTACGTCAAAACAGGACCGCGTTTTGAAGTGCTTATGCCTTAAAAACCGTAAAGCTTCTACTCAGTCTAAGCTAAAAAGAGAATGAGAACATAGGGGAGTGGTAGCAAGTGCAGTAACAGTCAGAAGACGCCTCTTCAAAAATGGACTTGTCGCCCTAAGAAGAAGCCCGTCCTCACACAAAAAATGAAAAAGGCCCGATTAATTTGGTGTAAGGAGCATGTCAAATGGACCCACCCCCGAGCAGTGGAAGTCAGTTATTTTCTCGGATGAGAAGAAATTCAACCTGCATGGCTCTGAAGACGTGTTGAAGTATACCATCAAGACTGTATGGTGTGTACGGTGAAATTCCCTACCAGCCAAATGATATGGAGGTGCATTTCGTATCACCTGCAGTTTATAAAAGGTTCCGTCTGGCTGCCAATGGATACCTGGGTATAGTGGAAGGCAATTGTTGCCAATCATTAGAGACCATTTCAACCTGCCAAGTAACTGCATCTTGTCTTTCAGGACGACTCTGCTCCTTGTCATCGGGGGACGAAAAGTAGGCATTTCTGTAGTTACTTTCTGCATTATCAACAGTAAAGTGTTTGCATTTGTTACAGGTGAAAAAAATGGTTGGAAGAAGGATCCATTACAATTTTTAGCTGACCAGGAAAGAGTTCGGCCAGACCTGAATGCTACAGGGAACTGTTGGCATCGTGTGGAATCTGCAGTTGCCAGAAAGACACCAAAGACCCTTCGTGAACTTCATAATTAAATAAATGTTCTGTTTATACTTTGGTGTTTGGAACCATGAACTATCAGTTGATTATCTTCAAAAATTGATTTTGTCAATGCCTAGATGGTGAGTTGCTGTCATCAGGGCCAGAGGTGAGCGGTTAAACTAAATATTAGTTTGCACCTGGTGAACTTTTCATTTTGTTTTCCATTTAAAATGATAAACTGAAGCAAATTCTGATAACATTTCAGCCATAATTGTCGTCGTGTTTTTATCAAAACTGTTGTGTAAAGGTTGCAAATGCTTCTTTTGGAATATTTTGAGAGCCCCTATCAAATATTACTTAGCTTTGCCTTAACTATTAATAAATATATTTTGTTTATATTTCTATTGTGTCATTAATGTATCACTGCTATCACTTTTGATTTAGTATTAAATGTTAGGGATGGAGGTTCTTCAGGTCACTTTCAGGATTTAAACCGCTTCTCTATGAGGACCACGAACAGGAACAAATTTAAGCAAGTCTTGCAACAAGAATTTTCAGATGATAAAATTGCACAATTGAACAGTTTATCTGCAGTAGAATATGCTTGCTTTGTGCAAAACACTCTTTACAGAGCTTTGACTGAATCCACTAAAAGGAAAGTTAGGAGACCTGGCTCCACCCCATGGTGGAATCCCCAATTATCTGTTTTGAAAAGACGGGTAATAGGTTCAAGGAAGAATTTCCAAAGGCACAGATACTTAACAGAAACAGACGTTAGGCGACTAAAAGAAGTCTATTGTCAATTACATAAGGAATATTTCGAAGCTATTGCGGAAGTCAAAAGATCCTCATGACAGAAACTAGTGTCCCATACAGGTAATTCTGATCCATGGGGATTAATATACAAAATTTGTCGTGACAAACTTGTAACTCCTGAGATATATAATCCTGTTAACTCTGACGGAAGTCTGACTACTGATTGGCTCTCCACCGTTGAAGCTATTACAGAGAGACTTTTCCCTGATGATCACCCAGAGCAAGACACAACCGAACAAGCTCAGATAAGATTCGTTAACGGATCTTACAAGGGATCAAATGACACGGAACTATTTAGTCTAGATGAACTTGCACTTGCAATTTCTAAAATCAATCTGTCAAAATGTCCTGGAATGGACTTAGTTGAAAATGTGGCAATCAAAAGATTTCACCAACATTTTTAAACATATATTGTTGAATGTATTCAACAAATGTCTATTAGAGGGGACGTTTCCAAATTTTTGGAAGATTGCATTAGTAAAGATGCTCAGAAAGCCTGGAAAATTGGCAACGGATCTCTAGACATATCGCCAATATCCCTTCTAGGAAATCTTGGAAAGCTTAATGAGAGATTATTAGCGCATAGGATGCAGAAGGGTTTGGCTGCAAGTAATATGATTTCTAATTCACAATTCGACTTTACGAAAGGCTCCTCCACTGAAGATGCCATCAGAAATTTGGTGAATCTATGTAAAACTACAGACAACAAACACATGATGGTTGTTTTTATTGACTTTGAGGGCGCTTTCGATACACTCTGGTGGGAGAGCGCTCTCAGATCACTTCGAAAGGCAGAATGTGATGCTTTACTATATCAGGTTATTAGATCTTATTTTTCAAAGAGGCAGATAAAAGTCATCTCACAACATTTGGTTTTTTCAAAATTCATTTCCAGAGGATGCCCACAAGGCTCGGTCCTTGGGCCTCTCCTCTGGAATTCTGTTTTAGACCAGTGGCTACTAAAAGAAAGTCAAATTTGCAATAAAATAGCAATGCCGATGATTTAGCGCTATGCATACCACGCCGGTCAAGGCTTTTGCTAGAAACACATGGGAAAGAAATCCTGGATGATTTGCTGGAATGGTCTAGAATAAGGAAATTAAAAATTTCTGAGACAAAAACTAAAATGATGATCTTCAACAATAAACTGGATTATAACAGACCTCCTAAACTTCATATCAACAATGTCCAAATTCCTTATGTTTCTCAAAATAAATAACTTGGTCTCTTAATTGATGACAAATTTTCTTTTATCCCCCACGTAAAGAATTTAGCTGAAAAGATTAACAAGTTTACTGCCAATGTGATTAAGCTCTCAAGAGCTTAATGGGGTATAAAGCACAAAACGTTGGCATTATATTATAAGGCTATATTTTTGCCAATTGTAGTATATGCGGCAGCCATATGGTTTCCTAGGGTTACTCACGTCGCAGTGAAGGCCAAACTCTTATCATTGCAGAGAAAGATGATATTGGCAAGCTGCAGAACAACAAGTGATCTTCGATGCTTTACAAGTGATCTCAGGTTGTATCCCGATTGACCTTTATGTGGCATACCGAGGCATGATTTCTAACTTAAAGAAAGGTTTGGCAACTCAAATCCTCGACATTACAAGTAATCCGGCCACGGACATTCGGCAGGAGAAAATTAATCTTTGGACAAAATTCACTGAGAAGTGGAAATACAGATGGCAATCCAGTGAAACAGGACTCACTACCAGGGAGTTCATTGAAGACGTAACGTTTGCTGTAAATAAGAATGTTATGGGATGGTTTTATCCTTCAATGACAACGTCATATTTAATAACTGGACATGGTTCACTGCGAGATAAATCATGTAAATTTGGACTTGAACCTGATCCTTTGTGTTTTTGTGTGGCAGTAGAAGATTGTTCGGCTTTATTGCCCGGCTTATGACGACTTCAGACAAGAACTATTTAACAGCACTCCACCCATTAGTGTATAGTGTATAGTGTGTTTAGGGTCTAACGGCACCAGGGGTTTCCCCCATCTCCGCGTAATATATATTGTGGTGTGATACAGAACACTGTAGAGGCCAGAGGTTTAAAAGTGTATGGATATTGTGGTGTGTAATGTTTTGTACCGTTGTTCATCTGGTCTTTTAGCCGTTGGGTCTCAAATGAGGCCCACCGTTGCCCACACTATACCTCGTGGAGGCAGACCAGGTACACCAGTATTTTAGAAATTTACTATTTACTCTGGCAGGTCCTGCCACCTAATTTCCTGAGATTTCAGTGGCTAGGACCTAAAAAAAAAAAAAAAAAAAGTGGGGGGGAGGAAGAAACGCTAGAAATTGGGTCAGGCCGAAAGAGATAAGTTATACGGGTTATAGTTCATTTTTTTTTATTATTTTTTTATTTTTTTAAAATTTTTGTGTGGGGCTTGTGTAGTTTTGGCAAGGGTCAAACGCTAGTCGCAAGATAGCTAGAGAGGGAAGGGAGACTGAAGACTGGGGGGGTGAAAGACAGAAATATGGAGTCAATAATGAAGATAACCCCAAAAGTGTCGGCGGGGGCAGGCCCATGCCTCACCAGGTGAAGATAGGCGATGGCAGGGGGGAGGGTACAGAGTAACCATCCCCTGCCAAGGGAAGGGAAAGAAAGTGAACCGAGTGAGGGTACCCGGTTCAGATCGCCTAAAGATGTTTCGGCAGCAAACAGCATAATGTCTTTGTCAGGTCTTCGTATGCCATTCGTGGGACATGTTGTCCCGTCCGTGTGAGTGGTCAAGTCCAGATAATGACTCCAGTTTAAGCGAGTGGTCAGATCCAGGTTAAGTTAATGATTAGTTTTTCAGATTGTAGCTGTTAGGTTTTTGTTTGGTTGACACATCTAAGGATCTTTATTATGGACGATGAGTGGTTAGTTTGTGGTAAAATTCCAGCTAAGGTTGTGGGTATGTTCTTCTTCTAGTAAAAAGATACTGCGCAAACTGCGTTAAGGCTTTATAGTTGTCCTCGCTCTCCAGGAGATATTGTTCTTGGTTTATTGGTGAGAAACGTATTCTGGTTATTAAGAGGCAGCGGAGGTCTTCGTATAGTTGGCAGTGGTGCATGAGGTGCTCAACCCATTAGTACTGACAACCTCGATATTTTGATTCAAGATGCCAAGAACTTTGCAGCATTCCAATCCTTTTCTGATAAGGTGTTTAAAAGAAGACGCACCTTGTTTACTAATTCTAGAAGTGGACAGTAGACTGATGTATTAATGAAATTATATTTCTACCTTACAACTGTTAACTTAGAAACTAAATGTTGTGTTCTTGAATTAAATATTTAACTGAATATTCAATAATATTGAATGTATAAAATGGTATAAACTAATTTTTTTTAATACATAGAATTTTTATTTATTTATTTTTATTTATTATTATAGTTATTATTATTATTTGTTTATTATTTTTTTATTATTTATTTTATTTATTTATTAATTTTTTAATTTTCTTTTATTTATTATTATTATTTTTTTTTTTTTAGATTGGGCAGCCTGAGGGCTGCTGTCCTTTGGTATTGCACTCCTTCCACTGGACGACAAATTGGTGCAGCAGCACTGGAATGATAGAACCAGACACAACTACTCAAGCCTAGAAATGGGCAGTGATTGACATCGTGTTGATCGCTGCAGAGTGTAGACAGTTTTTCTCTCTCTCTCAACACAGATTTTGCAAGTGGAGTTCGACTAAACGTGTAGGTGCCACCCAAAACAAGTACATTCGCATACATACATACATACACAAACAGAGTATATCTTTTATTGTGTTTCATTGCTTGCAAGTGAAGCTGTATAATTAAAATTGTTTCTTACGCAGAATGCGATGATTGTAAATGGAAAGTGTTTCTGTATTGTAATAAAAATGTATGAAAAAAAAAAAAAAAGTGGTCTGATATCTCCCTTGGTTATGCAGCTGGTCAGGATCTTCTATATTGTTGGGGATGCTGCTAAATCCTTCTAGGACTGCGCAGGTAGCACAGTGATATGATCACCATCTTCCCCGAAACGGGTGGAAAAGACCCGGGTTCGAATGCCTTCGATGACCCGAGGAACTGTAATGGGCTCTTTTCACTCCGTGGCTGAGTTAGTCAGTCTCATACGTAGATAGCAACGTTTTTCATCCCTGGCAACTCGGGTTTTTTTGTGCAGCAAAACAGGCAAATCGACCAGAGAATACACGCAATTTACAGACACAATACACAAAATGCACGACAAATGAATTTAATTATTCGGATGGCCTAAAAATAATATTTTTTAAATTTTTTCGCTCGTTCTGGGGTAGGATTAACTGCCAATCCTCCAAGGCAGGATAATTCGAAAACCACTTTGAGGATAGAATTAAACTGCAAACCTCTCCTGGAGTTGGATTCCCCAGAGTTTCCCTCTAAAAACTTAATGTGGGACAGGGCTTTTGCACACTGCTGACTACCAAATGGCGCTTCACTTCACAGGCCCCTAATCTTGCACCCTTTCTCTTTCCCCGGGTTTGGTCGTCACTTCAAGCCAGGAGTTCCCCAATTCTTCACCCCTTCTCCCTATAGTGGACGATGGTTCTTTTTTCATTCTTCTCCTCCGCTCAATTTTATTTTATAATTTTTTTAGTTTCATTTTATTTATTTATTTATTATTTTTTTAACTTGACCTCTGTTAGAAAGCTCAGGCGATCCTGACAAAGACCAACCAGAGAACTATGGACTACCTGGTTTATCTCCTAGTGATGGCCGGCAATAGAGTCCCATTAGGGGCCCTACATCCAAAAGCCAGAAGAACAACAGTAATCAGTACTACCCTAACACAAAACAAAACACTACACTCACTTCTGGAATTCACAAAGTTCTGTTTACTTCACACGAATAATGATGCGCACTTGTACGGAACCACAGGTGGTGCCCAAAACCAAAACATTATATACCACCTCCAAACTCCAAATAAACGTGCAACATATACAGAGTACAGATAATTTTTTGGGTCTAACGGCACCAGGGATCTACCCCATCTCCGCGTATGTTCTTTGTATCGAGGACAGTACGCTGTCAAGGCCAGAGGTTTAAAAGTGTGTGGGTCATGTGTTGTGTAATATGTTGTGCCCCTTCTTCCTCTGGCTTGTTAGCCGCCAGGCCCCAGATGGGACCTGTCGTTTACGTACTCCGCCACGTGGAGCCCAGCCAGGTGTTCCCTTAAAGTTTGCTCTGGCAAGTCCTGCCACCTACTTTCCTGAGATTTCAGTGGTTAGGACCTAAAAAAATTCTTCTTGTCTTTTGGGCGCAGATGGTATGTCATACACTGTTTAGAGGGGCTATAAAGGATATGCGCTGAAAGTGATAACATTTCCTAATAGGTCGGGCATGAATTTTGGTGTTTTAAATTTGGACGTGTGGGGCAGGCGCTGTTGTAAAGAGAAAGAGATGGGAGGGGAGGCGGAAGACTGGGGGGTTGGAAATTGGAAGTAAGGGGTCTATAGGGAAAATGACCCCTGTTGAAATAGTGGGGCATGCCCATGCCCCACCAGAGGAGAAAGAGGGGTGGCAGGAGGGGGAGGAGACAGCAGGCCGGCCCCTCCCTCCTGCTAGGGAAAGAGGAGTAAAAAGCAGGCTAGACAGAGCCGGGGCGCTATATGGCATCATAAGATGCAATCTTCAAGGTCCGAGTCCAAGTTTCAATCTTCGTCTTTGCATTGATCCAGTAGAGGTCCAAGTCCAGAAGTCAGGTCCAGTTTGTTACGTTCATGTGTTTTATCTGCTTCAGGTGGTCACTATTTCAGAGTTTCGCAGTCATCTCAGGTAGTTACGTCTGTGTTTTCATAGGTTAGTGATGATGTGGCATGGATCTTTGTCTTTCAAAGAGTTTGCGGGCAAAGATGGTGAACGCCCGGTAATTATCTTCCTCTTGCAATATTATTTCTTCTAGGTTTTTTAGCAAGGAGTTGATGCGTGTATATAGCTGACATCTGAGGTCCTAGTAGTTGTCACAGTCATGGATAAGATGTTCCCATGTTTCCTCCTGACCGCAGTTACAGCTCGGGTTGTCAGAGATTCCCAGCTCGTGGAACGTGCAACATATACTGGACTGTGGTAGATTTGACGATAGAAAAGCCTTCAGAACCGAAACAAACGAGCAGAAGCAATACAATAGTTTTAGATCTGCTCGGTGAAAGCTAAAAGTAGAGTACTCCAAGCCTTCCTGGCACAGAAAGTTTGGTCAAAGGATCTCTTAGAGTCACTTGGTTCCCCGTCTTCTGAGATGGTGAAATCTTTAATGAGGTGTAGGAACTCCACACTGTTGAACGCGATATAATTGGTATTGCCCACAAGGGGGTTTGAATCTTCTTTCTGAAAAATAATTATCATTTGTACTTTTCTAAATGGAAATCTAACATGCAGCCGATGTCCATTTCCAAAGAATTGGAATCTTCTCCCATTCATCTTCTAATTACGTACGCAACAGTTCAGTTTCTGGTTATGAAATAATGCTCTCAGTACTTCATTCAAAATTCTTGTGTGGAAATCCAGAATAAACGAGGCAACAATGAGGGCTGACGGGGTGCCTTCGGCAGTGAATCCTACGAAATGCCCTTCCTCTGTTTGCTGGAGGGTCAAAACCAGAGTAAACTTGGTGCAAGCGAATCGCACAAACCGTTGAGCAGACGGAATGCTCAAACCGGATCGAATTCGAGTTATCTATAGCTAGTTTACGTTGTCTGGAAAACGCACGAGGCGGAGAAGTCCGAAAAGGTTGGTTAAACGGTGCACGTGTGTGTGAAATGGCCGTCATTAATCACTGAGCCAATGAAAGTGTTAGCGTGCGGGTGACATTGACGAATTGCCGTCTCCTTTGCATCGGCTGAATCTGCCTCGAACTAGAATGGACTGCAGTGCGAAACATTGGCAAAAAATCCTACCAAGCTGAGGTGGAATGCGATCTGTTACGCTGCACACATTGGGTGCAGTGTGTTTCACGCGAAAGAGGAAATCCAGCGGATGCTGAAATTGAGGCGGGAAGACGCAAACGCTCTTCTGATTCCTTCTAATGGGGTTTTCTCATCCCGCGACGGGCACTCTTCCCATTTGCAATTGGCAAAAAATCCCGGCTTGACATAACACTATGTCATAACACTTCACAGAGAAATATCTCTGTGAAGATTCATCTTCACAGAGATATTTCTTCCTACTTTATTCTTGCTTTATAAATAAAATAAATTTTCTGTTTATACTCCGGGACGACCAAACGGTCAGAGGAGTTCACAAGATAGACAGAATACAAGAAACAGCACCGTATTCAGGAGTCACGAGCTTCAACCCCTGTCACTCAAGGCACGTGTACTTATGCACCCGCGCGCCTGACCACTAGGCTACGGCGGCTTTACTTCTTCTCACTTCTCACTATTGGAGAGTCCCACTGTTGATATTCCTCTATTCTATCCATTTACCTCCCCAGATCCCAAACTTCTCCCTCTGTATTCCTCTTTTTCCACTTCATTCTCTTTTTCGGGCACTCTCAGGTGTTATGCCCTGGGCTTGCCCAGCAGGAGATAATTGATCCTGGCCGCCTCCACGTGGCGGGGATGGGGGGTGAGACGTAGTGACCAGGTGTTACTGCTTCTTACCTGCTAAGAGCCAGGCACCGGCCGATAACATAACAACAAAACACATCATAACACTTACACGTCCAACACATTACATACATACCATCACTCCCATGGATCCCTCACTACATTGCTCCAACTTTCTGCGCCTGCTCAGATGACTCCAACACTGTAAGAGGACTGCTCCCTGGAGGATGAATTAGCATGATAACATGCTGTTGTGTATTTACGTTCATATGTGAATTTTCCATTTGCTTTCATTTCATTACACTTGTATAATTAGTAATAATATTGTTTTTTCTTCTATCTCATCTTTGTTTATTGCAGTGTATTAGCCTTTGTAACCTTTCATTAGACTTTTACCTTGTATTAACCTTTATATTAGCCTTTGTAACATTGTATTAACCTTTACTGTAAACCCCTGGCTTGTAGCCGTGAAGGGTATTGTGTACGGCATATGCATTTTGTATGCAATAAAGATTTCTTCTTATATAATTGGCCCGTTTTGGATGAGCTTCAACACAAGAAGTACAATAGCGGCTTATGGGGGGAACCCTGGGATCCGCCACAACAACACATGAATATCCCTGTCAAGATGAATCCAATATGGCGGACTTAGTGTCCGGACTCGTTTTATCGCGCTCCTGATTTTTGATGGAATTTAGTAGTTTAAAATGTGCATATAGTACAAAAAAGAGTTCAAGCTGAAAGAACGTAATTGGAGGATTCCCTAGGTGAGACTATTTTTATATTCTACTGGGAATTTAGTAAACTACCAGCGTTTTTATCTGTGTCCTTTGTTGCCAGACCTACAATGGTCACCATGTGGCTTTATATCAGTGCCTCTCAATGGCGGCAGGGCCATTGAGAGGCACTGATATAAAGCAGTGGCCACGTGGGTAGTTTGCACTTGACTGGGGAGGTTCCCAAACCGTGTTAAAACCGAGCAGGAAGTTTGCTCCACCAAACTGTGCTGGTAACTGCTATATGTTATATTATGTGCATATTAACTGCTGTATGTGTACATTTTATTTTATTTTATTTTTAACATATGATATACACAACAGACATTCGCCCAGTTAAAGTGTATAACAGAGCAAAGGTTGTACAAAACATAAAAATAAATGTTAGCCTAATCTACTTTGTACAAAAAGTGTAAAGTGTAAAGTGTATTTAGTGTCTAACGGCACCAGGGGTTTCCCCCATCTCCGCGTTGCTTTCATTGTGGGTGTACCAGTTCACTGGGAAGGCCAGAGATTTAAAAGTGTATGGATATTGTACATGTGTAGTGTTGTGTTCTGTTGTTCATCTGGCCGTTTAGCCGCTGGACCCCTACTGAGGCCCAACGTTGCCCACACTTAGCCCCGTGGAGGCAGACCAGGTACACCAGTATTTTTAGATAAGTACTCTGGCAGGTCCTGCCACCTAATTTCCTGAGATTTCAGTGGCTAGGACCTATATATAAAAAAAAAAAAAAAAAGGGGGGGGGGGGGGGGGGATAAACGCTTGAATTTAATTAGGCCGAAAGAGGTTGCAAGTGTGTCGAGTTTGGCATTTAAATTTTTTTTACGTTGTGTGGGGCATTCGCTTTTCGCTGGCGATATAGGTAGCGTAGGGGGGAGAGACGGAAGGCTGGGGGGAAAAGACAGAAGTAGGGGGTCAATAGGGAAGGCGACCCCAGGTATATCAGTGGGGCATGCCCTTGCCCCGGGAAAAGTCCAATTCACAAAGATAAAAAAGATATTCATGACGTCAAGTCCAGCGCTATGTAGACTCGCAGAAAGCAGTTTGCTGCAGGAGACACCATCACACACACACACACACACACACACACACACACACACACACACACACACACACACACACACACACACACACACACACACACACACACACACACACACACACACACACGAATTAATGAGGACATCTTTAGCCCAGAGCTCATCCATCAATCAGTCAACTTACTCCAAATAGTTCTGTAAAATTGTTTCCTGTTCACAGCCATATCCAAGTCAAACTTGTTCATGAGTGCCAATGTTCTTTTGAAGAAGGAGTTCCTCGATATCTCTAATCTGGAGTTCCCGATGTGGAATGTAGTCTTCTGTCTAGTAGCCACCACTGGAGCGTGGTGGCTACTTAAACCAGAAGCAATAAATTCAGTGACTCCCCCCCCCCCTTGCCATAAACTTTGCCTGCTGACTGTGAACTCCTTATCTATGCATTCCACGGGTTTACTAACGACACCTCCGCGCCCCAGGAAGCCCCTATGAGAAGTGATCCTGCTCTTCTGGGAGCATTTTCACACTATGCTGTCCCCCCTTAGTGACCGACGGGGATAGCACAAAACTTCAATAACCACCTGTGTGCCTCCAAATCCAACCACAGATTTGTGGAGGACATCGTCCGACAGCATTTTCAGTGCCCTACCAGACCATCCCAACATACGCCCGATAAACCGAACTGTCCCGGTTATCCGGAATTTGCTATATAATAAATAAATGGAAGGAAAAACAGAGAAAATTATGGAATCCTCGATGCATTCACAAAGTGACCACCTCGACATTATTGACGAGACAGAAGATAGGGAGAACACCCGATCAGGAGCCTCTCAAGCAAAGCGAAAAAATTACAAGCGAGTGACCCGCTCTCAGAACGAGTCTAGAGAGCAACCCGACCCACAGCATCTCAGAGGGAAACAAACAACGATGACAAACAACAGGAACCACCCCTCAACCACACTTTTCCAGAGGGTTCCGTCTATGAGAAAACATTCATTTTAAAAATGGCCCTTGAAAATATATTCAAAGAGAACCCTAACAGAGTCTCCTCCGGACTGAGGTCTCAAATTGTGTATTTCACAAAATTCTCCATGGTACATACTTAGAAAGCAAGAGAATAGCTACACGGCTACAAACCTATATGGAATGTGGGGCAAACAAAAAGCCACAGCGCGCCCCTACATATGCCCAAGCGCTGAGGAATATACCAAACGAGGCAGAGAAAACAAAGTGGAAATCCAACAAAAGAAAGTATTATTGAAAACCCCGAACATCGTCATACTGAGACCCACCGGAGAAGAGAGATCCTCCAGTGAACAAATAAAGCAAAAAGTCATAAACAATCTCAAAGAGGACTTCGAAGACACTAGGATAAAGTCTATCCGGAAAACAAGAAGTCCTGGTATCGTAATTGAGACGGAAAGCAAGGAGAAATAATAACGAACCCCTTGGACTGAAGGCAGAGACCCCAAAAAAGAAAGGCCCATCAATAGTTATTTTCAATGTGGACCAAAATCTACAACCACAACAACTCACGGAAGAAATATATGGAAGAAACCTAAAAAGCCACCTACCGAATCAAGAAGGGGCGACACTGCTGACCCCAAAAAACAGAACCCAGTCCAAAACAAATGGAGGATATAACTGGACAGTTGAGCTGACTCCGCCCGCCTGGCAGGTCCTAAAAAACCAAAGCAGGATTTTTGTCGAGTGAAGCTGCCTCCGTTTTAGAGAGCATGTGGCCATACCGACGTGCTTTAGATGTTGCAAATATGGCCACACCACTCACACCTGTGTCCAAAAGGAACCAACCTGCGGCCACTGCTCAGAGAGGGGACATGATTTTAAGAACTGCCCCAACAAAACTAAGGAACTCATCTGCACCAATTGCAAAAGCCTCAGAATGGATCACAACCACTCCATCCGAGACTCAAACTGTCCCACTTACCTCAAGGTAAAAGGCACCTACCAACAAAGAATCGATTATGGGAATACAAAATACAATTGCGGCGTACTAAACATACACCAACTAAACGCCCACCGAGCTCGAGCGGTTGTTGAGCAGGTACGACTCCAAACAGATGAGGATAATGCCGACATTATCATAATCCTAGAACCGTATACCAATCAGAAACAAATAAGGGGATACCCGCTCAATTATAAAATTGTTCAAAGCAACGAAGACACCCCCTGGGCAGCAGTACTAATAAGAAATCCAGAGATAACGGTTACAAAGATAACCCAACTTTGCACGCCCTGGGCAGACTGTGTCCATATAATATGCTCCATAGGCAGCTACTACATAACAGCCCTCTACTGTAGGCCTGTAGTAGAAATCAACTTTGCCACAACATATCTACAATCAATACAGACAACCCTGGTAGGGCATAAAATCTTGATTGGAGCGGATGTTAACTGCCGATCAACGCTGGGGGTTACACCTTGCTGTATGTCAAATAAGACAATTGAGGGTCCTTTTTTTTTGGGAGCCTCTGCCTTTAAACCGTACTTGGTCATATTTTCATTACTTAAAATTGTTTGTGCCTCTTCTCTGGAGTTGGTTTCAATTATCACACCTGGGTGTCTAGTCTTCCGCATACTTTTGATCTGGATTGTCTTCGTTTGGTCTTTTAGATTTTTGGTTAAGGTCTCCTGTATAGCGTCACTTGTGTCAAGCTGGCTTCTTCTGTCGGCTTAATCAGGATTATATGTGATTCTGTCTTTCTTGTTAGTGTTTTGGTTTGGGGTCCATCTGGTTTATGGGATGCGACTTTAGTGCCATTCTGCCACGCCTCCTCGAAGGTAGGGGGACGTTGTTGCATTTGTTTTCCCCCTTTCTGAGGGCGAACCTCCCATTTCGCTTGCAGTTTTTCGTATTCGACGTAGAGGTTTAAAATCGCCGTCTCCATCTTGCTGAATGTGGTAATGATGTCAGTGCGGATAGCAGCAGTAATTTTTGATGATTTTCCCACATACTCCTCAAGCGTCCCTCTGATAACCATAATTTGGTCAACTGGGGTTCCAGTTAGGGGTGGGGGCAGAGTGGGGTTCGGGTTTGCAGCTGGTTGTGGCACTTCGTTTGTTTCTTTATGTACGTCTTTGTTCACCTCTTTGCTGGTCCCTTCAGTCACGTCCGGGTGCGAGCGAGTCAAATTTTGTGAATCGTTGGGTTCAAATAAGGGTTCACAACTGCTTCTCTTTCCCTTTTCTGGGCAGTAGATTTCGCCTAATTGTAGCTCCTCTACAGTCCGCAGGAGTGGGAGAGATTTGGTCAGTTGTTGTGCTGTCTCTCTCTGCGTTGTTTTTTCCAGTACTTGAAATGCTGCTTTTGCATTGGCTGCAGTAGTATCTAGATTGAGCCGTGGAACTTATCTTTGGAATCATAGATCTTCCAAGACAACACTCCCCGAGACTTCTTTTGCAGGGGCCATTACAGATTAAAAAAACTTTAATATTTTTTCCGCAGCAATCACAAGTTTGTTGGCTTGCACGACCAGGCATAACGATTATTAAAAAAGGGAGAAATTGGCAAAGGACAAATGTTTAAATTAACACTACAGTTGGGGCAAAAGGCTTCTGCAATTTTTATTATTTTTATTTTTTTTATTTATTAGAAAAATTACTGCAAATTCTATTTAGTTTCTCAAGTTCCTTATTTTTAAAGTGTTCAACTTCTTAGGCAATAAAAGCACTCTGTTTATATAACAGTTAAATATCACTCCCTGGAGAGTTCACATTGCATTCAGGAATATTCTTCTTCTTTCTCAGATGCTTACTGGTGTGATTGACGCCCCCAGTCTTCGAGGACTTATCTCTACTCCACGTGCTGGACGCAGTAATGACAGTCCCTACCTACCGTTGCATTCTATACTGTGCAACTTGTGTTGTCTGAAGAACTTCTTCCCAAACAACGCAGTGAACCTTTTCAATTCATTGACAACAGACCACCCTGTGAAATACTCCGAAAGCAAGCAGTACAGAGTGAAGAGCATCTCAGAAGCGCACTGCTTACTTCAACTATAATCTTGACAATGAGTGAATTTGTAAACAATATTGTAAATATACACACTTGTGTAAATTATTGTAAATAATTGTAATTTTTGCTTTTTGTACACCCTTCTCATATTGTATATAATTGCAATTCTTGCATTTTGTACACCCTTCTAGCCGGTCGGCTGTGTATAAGGGGTGAAAGCAAACACTCGCTATTTTTTAATAAACGGATTTAATAATAATATATTTAGCGTTAGCACGACTTTCCCTTCTTTAAGTGCCACCGGTGGGTAGCCGATGTCCGCTGCAGTGAGACGAAGTATACTGACCACCTGCCGGTTGACCTGATTAATTAAGGTGATCTCTAAATGCTGGTCAACGTGACCTTGTGCTGGAAAGCATTCCGCTGGCTACAATGCTATGTATTCAAGTTTTGAAATTGAGAATAAAGTTGTTCATCTGATCATTTAGTGAGTACAACTTGCCTCAGGAAAAAGCACACCAGAAACTGCTTCGCTGGATATCAGAAACTGGACAAGATGTTGAGCGTAATCCTTTAAACCATTCATCGAACAGGAGCCTGAAAACATGGGTGGTAACCTCGGACTGGCATTCGTCATCTGTTCGTTCTTTTCGATGGCCAAATGGAAGACGAAGTTCCGCCGAATTAATTTTATTTCACCGAGGAAGTGCTCGCGCCAAGAGGGCACACAGACGCAGGGAAACCCCTCGAGACAAGTAAAGTAGATCTAAGCATCTGCGACATTGGTCGGTCAGATTCCGATTTCTCGGGAGGACCACGAATTATTTCATCCGCAGTTACGTGATGTCCCTTCGCGTGAGGGAGATGCGTGCAACTGTCAGACTCGATAAAGGAGTTCCCACGGAGAGCGACAGTCATCCCGCTGGAAAGGATAAGTCGGCGGATGATGGAGAAGAAGGCAAGAAAGAAAGAAAAACGCAGTCGATGGGTAGGCCCAGCCGATCGCGTCAGGGGAAGCCGACGCTCCTTGACTGATTTTAACCTCGTATTTCGGACACGTGACTTCTCACTTGGTGGAGCAAACGCAGCCGTTTTCAAACCCTACAATCTTCCTCGTTCTTTGATCTGCTCTTCCCTCGATAGACCAGTCACTCTACAGAGGGATGTCCCCTGTAGAATCGCAGCAAGATTGTCTGCAGTTGGTTGCTGGAACCTCCCCCACCCCCGAAAGCATTTAAGCTGGTCTGGGTCCGAATTGTGTCTTAGCAGACTTTCACGTGCAGCTGCTCTTTCACTGTCATGAGATGTCTGTCTGTGGGAAGAGAGACAGATGGAGCTGCTTCTCTCTCAAAACCCCGGCGAATTCCTGTTCATTTCGTTCACGCCAAGTGCAAACTTGCGGGATGACCGACAGGCGGTTTGGGACTGACAACTCCCGAGGGGGTTGGCATAAGAGGTTCTGCGGATCGTCGTGAGCAGATGCTGCCGCGTGGACTCAGGTGGTGCATTCGCGTTCATTGATTACACGCGTCACGTGAAGGCAGTTTCCAGCAAGCAACCGAAATCGCCGCACATCTGGCGATGTAAATTAAGGGTTCTGGAACGCTACGCAGATGCTGAAATGGAGAGCTGAAATGGTCTGTTGGCAATCAGCAACGACATCTGTTGGCCAAAAGCTGAACAGAATCCGATAACTTCATCTTGTCGTCCCCTCCCCCAATGGTTTTTGTGGGCGGCTCAACTAATCAGGGGTGCAGCCGGTTTGATTACGTTCGAGACTCAATGTCTTGGAAAGGGCAATGTGTGTGTGTGTGTGTGTGTGTGTGTGTGTGTGTGTGTGTGTGTGTGTGTGTGTGTGTGTGTGTGTGTGTGTGTGCGCGTGCGCGCGCGTGGAATTGATAAACAGTGGCCAGGTCAAAACCTGTGTCGGCACTTCCTTCAAGCACGCAGAGAGCTCATAAAGGGAAAGAAAATGTTCGGAGCATCTTCCTGAACCGCGCCATCTGTTGTTGTGCCTGAGGCAGTTCCCACGGGGGAGCCCACGAGTGGCGTGATGAAAAACATTCCCTCAGTTGTAAGAAACGCTGCACAAACACCTCTAAACTCCATTAAAACTTTTCCAGACGCCTTTTGGTTTAATTCTTCTCGAGCATCGCGGGAGTGACAGCGAAAACCTCGTGCATACATCGTAACAATGCTTCGGGTTGGCGAACAGGAGTCGGACTGCGTGGTGGAGCTCGAATCTTATTTAGAAAGAACCCCCTCCCCCTCCCCACACACACAGCCCCGTCTGTTTGTGTTCGGCCGGCGATGTGTCGTCGATGCAGCGCTCCTTTTCAGCTTCCGTATCGAAGGTGTTTACTGGAGGTGTTGTTTCCTCTTGTTTACCACAAGACACGGATGCTGCAGTAATATTCCAAGTGCTGCTTTGTTGTCTACACATTTCCCCTCTCTCTCTCTCTCTCTCTCTCTCTCTCTCTCTCTCTCTCTCTCTTTCTCTCTCTCTCCTTCTCTCTTCCTCCCTCCCTTATTGTATTTCGCTGCCCTTTTTATTCATCCCCTCGATCCTTCGCAGAATATCATTTTATTTTATTTTCAACGTTCCAGGGTCACAGAAATCTGAGTCACGCCAAGTAATCGCAGTACGTATACGGAAAGGTCATGTTATCTTATTGAAAGACTGACATCTTCGCTCGATTAACTTTTCTACCACAGCGTCTCTTTTCACGAAAGAAAGACTGAAAAAAAAATCGTTTGTTTTTTTTTCAAACGAATTTCCCAATTCCCCAACCAGTTCCCGCTCCACTTCCAAGCCAACAACCTTTTGGAACGTTCACGGACGGTCTAACATAGATCTCACCCTTTCCTCTCCATGCTTGTCGCAGCATGTAAAAAACTGGATGGTCTGCCCGGATGTATGCAATAGTGATCACCGTGCTATCACTTTTGATTTAGTATTAAATGGCACGGATGGAGGTTCTTCAGGTCACCTTCAGGATTTAAACCGCTTCTCTATGAGAACCACGAACTGGAACAAATTTAAGCAAGTCTTGCAACAAGAATTTTCAGATGATAAAATTGCACAATTGAACAGTTTATCTGCAGTAGAATATGCTTACTTTGTGCAAAACACTCTTTACAGAGCTTTGACTGAATCCACTAAAAGGAAAGTTAGGAGACCTGGCTCCACCCCATGGTGGAATCCCCAGTTATCTGTTTTGAGAAGACGGGTTATAGATGCAAGGAAGAATTTCCAGAGGCACAGATACTTAACAGAAACAGGCGTTGGGCGACTAAAAGAAGTCTATTGTCAATTACGTAAAGAATATTTCGAAGCTATTGCAGAAGGCAAAAGATCCTTATGGCAGAACTAGTGTCCCGTACAAGTAATTCTGACCCATGGGGATTAATATACAAAATTTGTCGTGACAAACTTGTAACTCCTGAGATATATAGTTCTGTTTACTCTAACAGAAGTCTGACTACTGACTGGCTCTCCACGGTTGAAGCAATTATAGAGAGACTTTTCCTTGATGATCACCCAGAGCAAGACACCACCGAACAAACTCAGATAAGGTTCGTTAACGGATCTTACAAGGAATCAAATGACACGGAACTATTTAGTCTAGATGAACTTGCACTTGCAATTTCTAAAATCAATCAGTCAAAATGTCCTGGAATGGACTTAGTTGAAAATGTGGCGATCAAAAGATTTCACCAATATTTTCCACATGTATTGTTGAATGTTTTCAACAAATGTCTGTTAGAGGGGACTTTTCCAAATTTTTCGAAGATTGCATTAGTAAACATGCTCAGAAAGCCTGGAAAATTGGCAACGGATCCCAAGGCATATCGCCCAATATCCCTTCTTGGAAATCTTGGAAAGCTTTATGAGAGGTTATTAGCGCCTAGGATGCAGAAGGTCTTGGTTGCAAGTAATATGAGTTCTAATTCACAATTCGGCTTTAAGAAAGGCTCCTCCACTGAAGATGCCATCAGAAATTTGGTGAATCTATGCAAAACTACAGACAAAAAATACATGATGGTTGTTTTTATCGACTTTGAGGGCGCTTTCGATACACTCTGGTGGGAGAGCGCCCTCAGGTCACTTCGAGAGGCAGAATGTGATGATTTACTATATCAGGTTATTAGATCTTATTTTTCAAATAGGCAGATAAAAATCATCTCACAACACTTGGTATTTTCAAAATTCATTTCCAGAGGATGCCCACAAGGCTCGGTCCTTGGGCCTCTCCTCTGGAATTCTGTTTTAGACCAGTGGCTACTAAAAGAAAGTCAAATTTGCAATAAAATAGCATTTGCCGACGATTTAGCGCTGTGCATACCAGGCAGGTCAAGACTTTTTCTAGAAACACATGGGAAAGAAATCCTGGATGATTTGCTGAAATGGTCTAGAATAAACAAATTAAAAATTTCTGAGACGAAAACTAAAATGATCATCTTCAACAATAAATTGGATTATAACAGACCTCCTAAACTCCATATCAACAATGTCCAAATTCCTTACGTTTCTCAAAATAAATATCTTGGTCTCTTAATTGATGACAAATTTTCTTTTATCCCCCACATAAAGAACGTAGCTGAAAAGATTAAGACGTTTACTGCCAATGTGATTAGGCTCTCAAGAGCTGAATGGGGTATAAAGCACTAAACTTTGGCGTTATATTATAAGGCTATATTTTTGCAATTGTAGTATATGCGGCTGCCATATGGTTTCCTAGGGTTACTCACGTCACACTGAAGGCCAAACTCTTATCATTGCAGAGAAAGATGATATTGGCAGCACACAGATGCTGCAGAACAATAGGTGATCTTCGATGCTTTACAAGTGATCTCAGGTTGTATCCCGATTGACCTTTATGTGGCATACCGAGGCATGATTTCTAACTTAAAGAAAGGTTTGGCAACTCAAATCCTCGACATTGCAAGTAATCCGGCCACGGACATTCGGCAGGAGAAAATTAATCTTTGGACAAAATTCACTGAGAAGTGGAAATACAGATGGCAATCCAGTGAAACAGGACTCACTACCAGGGAGTTCATTGAAGATGCAACATTTGCTGTAAATAAGAAAGTTATGGGATGGTTTTATCCTTCTATGACAACGTCGTATTTAATTACTGGACATGGTTCACTACGGGATAAATTGTGTAAATTTGGACTCGAACCTGACCCTTTGTGTTTTTGTGGGGCTGTAGAAGATTGGAGGCATGTTCTGCTTTACTGCCCGGCTTATGACGACTTCAGACAAGAACTATTTAACAGCACTCAACCTATTAGGACTGACAACCTCGATATTTTGATTCAAGATGCCAAGAACTTTGCAGCATTCCAATCCTTTTCTGACAAGGTGTTTAAAAGAAGACGCACCTTGTTTACTAATTCTAGAAGTGGAGAAACTGATGTGTTCATGAACTTATATTTCTACTTTACTAGGTCAAACAGCTGTTAACTTAGAAACTAACTGTTGTGTTCTTAAATGAGTAATAACATTCAATGTATATAATGGTATTAACTATACATATTTTTATTTTATTTCAACTTTTTTTTTATTATTACTATTATTATTATTTTATTATTTTTATTTATTTATTTATTTACTTCTTTTTTTTATTATTTATTTATTTATTATTATTATTTATTTATTTTTTTCCCTCGGGTTGGGCAGCCTGAGGGCTCCTGTCCTTTGGTATTGCACTCCTTCCTCTGGACGACAAATTGGTGCAGCAGCACTAGATAATAGAAGCAGGCACAACTACTCAAGCCTAGAAATGGGCAGTGATTGACAGGGTGTTGATCGCTGTAGAGTGTAGACAGTTTCTCTCTCTCTCTCTCAACACAGACTTTGCAAGGTGGAGTTCGACTAAACGTCTAGGTGCCACCAAAACAAGTACATCCGCATATATATACATCCATCCACTCCCAAGCTTCTTGCTCTTCCTTCGAGGCTACATTTTAAAGATCGGCTCCTCTCTTATCAGAAGCTCCATCTGGTCCAATCCCTGGATGCTGACTTGTTTAAAATCATAGATGATAAAAAGTATAGACGGCTCATCCTAGATCTTCACGTGGTCTCTACAACTACCAACTGATCTCAGATTGTTATGGCTGGGCAAGAAACTCGGAGAAACCCGGACTCAAGAGAAATATCTTTTGTTATCACAATTTGTATTGTTTTCGTTATTTAGGATTAGTTTTCCTTCCAAGTCAATAATACCTGCTATAAGAACTTTTTGGTTTTTTTTTTATATACATAATCTGCCTATAATTTAATCTTTATAATGCCGGCTAGGTTTTCTCTGCCGCTTGGTAACCCCATGATGCCGTGATGGGTATTAGAGGGTCGTGATACCTGCGTGAACCGGTGAACTTTACAATAAAGATCTTATTTATTTATTTAACTGTAGAATTAATTGCGATAAAAACAACTTTCAGCAAATTGCACTTCGATCACTTTTGTGAAGAATCTGTCGAATTTTATTCAAAGTTTCAAAACTTTTTTTTCAAAAGTTATTCAACTTTTATTCGGCTTCAATTTTATTCAAAACTTTTGAATGAAGTTGTCAAGAGCGCGGGGTATAAGTACAGGTACCTCGAGTGACCGGGATTCGACTCCGTGATTGCTGAATACGGCGCTGTTTCTTGTATTCTGTCTATCTTGAGAGAACTCCTTTGAACGTGTGGTCGTCCCGGAGTATAAAAACAGAAAATGTATTTATTTCTATTTGCCCATTTTATTTTCGGATTTAACAGTTTTCCATGTATTAATCAAACGAAAAAAGCGCAGTTTTCCCATTTAGAAAAAAAAAATTAAATTAAATTAATTAAATTATATTTAATTAGTAGATTTCAAATTTATCATTTTATTCCAATTTCCTCTATTTATGCATTTATCATCGGGTCTTCTTTGTAATGTGCGTTTTTTAAAAAAGAAATGGCCAGCTGACTTGAAAGGCGCGCTCTCCCCTAATATAAAATATAAATTTACAAAAAAAAAGAGAACAATTCAGCAAAGGGATGCTTCAGAAAGTAGAACGCACTTTTGATGGGATCGCATCAATTATTGCAATCGACCCTCTGAGATCGTCTTCACAATTACTGCTCACGACAATTCTAAATAAAGCAGAACCCCCGGAGGATATTTCTAGCATGGGGGGTCACTTCAGCAATCGGGGGTACAGCAGGAGCTACTCTTTTTGTAAGGTTGTAGTGGCCTCACCGACTACGTCTACACTGCTCGGTGTCTGTAATTTGCGTGCGTTCTGCGCTCGATTTTCTGTTTGCTGGAAGAAAAATCGGAGTTTCCGGATGAAAACACACTACCCTCGCCTGAGACTGATTGACTGACGAGGCTAGGAGGAGCTGTGTTCAAAGCTGCTAAGTGGATTTTTTTTTTTAGTTATTGATTTGAAATTATTGTCTTTCTATAACTTTCGATTTAAATTTAGTAGTATAGCGTTTTTTATGTTTTTCTAATTTCATTGGGGGCGTTTATTCTTTAATCGGCTTTGTAATTGCGGGGAAACCACAGTGGACCTCTGCCGGCATTGAATCGACAGCAGATTTTTTTTTTTTTTTTTTTTATTTACATACATTTTTTATTACATATATACACAGATACAAACACTTTATATTTACAATCGTCGCATTCTGCGTAAAAATAAAAACAATTTTAATTATACAGCTTCACTTGCAAGCAATAAAAGATATACTATGTGTGTATGTATGCGGATGTACTTGTTTTGGGTGGCACCTAGACGTTTAGTCGAACTCCACCTTGGAAATTCTGTGTTGATAGAGAGAGAAACTGTCTACACTCTACAGCGATCAACACCCTGTCAATCACTGCCCATTTCTAGGCTTGAGTAGTTGTGCCTGCTTCTATTATCTAGTGCTGCTGCACTAATTTGTCGTCCAGTGGAAGGAGTGCAATACCAAAGGACAGGAGCTCTCAGGTTGCCCAACCCGAGGGAAAAAAAAAAAAAGAAATAATAATAAATAATAAATAAATAAATAAATAAATAAATAAATAAAATAAATAAAATAAATAAATAAATAATAATAATAATAATAAAAAAAAAATATATATATATATATATAAAATAAAATAAAAGAAAAGAAATAAATAAATAAAAAAAAAAAAAAAAAGTTAAAATAAAATAAAAATATGTATAGTTAATACCATTATATACATTGAATGTTATTACTAATTTAAGACCACAACAGTTGGTTTCTAAGTTAACAGCTGTTTGACCTAGTAAGGTAGAAATATAAGTTCATGAACACATCACTCTACTGTCCACTTCTAGAATTAGTAAACAAGGTGCGTCTTCTTTTAAACACCTTGTCAGAAAAGGATTGGAATGCTGCAAAGTTCTTGGCATCTTGAATCAAAATATCGAGGTTGTCAGTCCTAATAGGTTGAGTGCTGTTAAATAGTTCTTGTCTGAAGTCGTCATAAGCCGGGCAGTAAAGCAGAACATGCCTCCAATCTTCTACAGCCCCACAAAAACACAAAGGGTCAGGTTCGAGTCCAAATTTACACAATTTATCCCGTAGTGAACCATGTCCAGTAATTAAATACGACGTTGTCATTGAAGGATAAAACCATCCCATAACTTTCTTATTTACAGCAAATGTTGCATCTTCAATGAACTCCCTGGTAGTGAGTCCCGTTTCACTGGATTGCCATCTGTATTTCCACTTCTCAGTGAATTTTGTCCAAAGATTAATTTTCTCCTGCCGAATGTCCGTGGCCGGATTACTTGCAATGTCGAGGATTTGAGTTGGCAAACCTTTCTTTAAGTTAGAAATCATGCCTCGGTATGCCACATAAAGGTCAATCGGAATACAACCTGAGATCACTTGTAAAGCATTGGTTGATGTCGTTCTGCAGCATCTGTGTGTTGCCAATATCATCTTTCTCTGCAATGATAAGAGTTTGGCCTTCACTGTGACGTGAGTAACCCTAGGAAACCATATGGCAGCCGCATATACTACAATTGGCAAAAATATAGCCTTATAATATAATGCCAAAGTTTTGTGCTTTATACCCCATTCAGCTCTTGAGAGCCTAATCACATTGGCAGTAAACTTGTTAATCTTTTCAGCTAAGTTCTTTACGTGGGGGATAAAAGAAAATTTATCATCAATTATGAGACCAAGATATTTATTTTGAGAAACATAAGGAATTTGGACATTGTTGATATGGAGTTTAGGAGGTCTGTTATAATCCAATTTATTGTTGAAGATCATCATTTTAGTTTTCGTCTCAGAAATTTTTAATTTGTTTATTTTAGACCATTCCAGCAAATCATCCAGGATTTCTTTCCCATGTGTTTCTAGCATACGTCTTGACCTGCCTGGTATGCACAGCGCTAAATCGTCGGCAAATGCTATTTTATTGCAAATTTGACTTTCTTTTAGTAACCACTGGTCTAAAACAGAATTCCAGAGGAGAGGCCCAAGGACCGAGCCTTGTGGGCATCCTCTGGAAATGAATTTTGAAAATACCAAGTGTTGTGAGATGACTTTTATCTGCCTATTTGAAAAATAAGATCTCATAACCTGATATAGTAAATCATCACATTCTGCCTCTCGAAGTGACCTGAGGGCGCTCTCCCACCAGAGTGTATCGAAAGCGCCCTCAAAGTCGATAAAAACAACCATCATGTATTTTTTGTCTGTAGTTTTGCATAGATTCACCAAATTTCTGATGGCATCTTCGGTGGAGGAGCCTTTTTTAAAGCCGAATTGTGAATTAGAACTCATATTACTTGCAGCCAAAACCTTCTGCATCCTAGGCGCTAATAATCTCTCATAAAGCTTTCCAAGATTTCCTAGAAGGGATATTGGGCGATATGCCTTGGGATCCGTTGCCAGTTTTCCAGGCTTTCTGAGCATCTTTACTAATGCAATCTTCCAAAAATTTGGAAAAGTCCCCTCTAATAGACATTTGTTGAAAACATTCAACAATATATGTGGAAAATATTGGTGAAATCTTTTGATCGCCACATTTTCAACTAAGTCCATTCCAGGACATTTTGACTGATTGATTTTAGAAATTGCAAGTGCAAGTTCATCTAGACTAAATAGTTCCGTATCATTTGATCCCTTGTAAGATCCGTTAACGAACCTTATCTGAGTTTGTTCGGTGGTGTCTTGCTCTGGGTGATCATCAGGGAAAAGTCTCTCTATAATAGCTTCAACCGTGGAGAGCCAATCAGTAGTCTGACTTCCGTTAGAGTAAACAGAACTATATATCTCAGGAGTTGCAAGTTTGTCACGACAAATTTTGTATATTAATCCCCATGGGTCAGAATTTCCTGTCTGGGACACTAGTTTCTGCCATGAGGATCTTTTGGCTTCCGCAATAGCTTCGAAATATTCCTTACGTAATTGACAATAGACTTCTTTTAGTCGCCTAACGTCTGTTTCTGTTAAGTATCTGTGCCTCTGGAAATTCTTCCTTGCATCTATAACCAGTCTTCTCAAAACAGATAACTGGGGATTCCACCATGGGGTGGAGCCAGGTCTCCTAACTTTCCTTTTAGTGGATTCAGTCAAAGCTCTGTAAAGAGTGTTTTGCACAAAGTAAGCATATTCTACTGCAGATAAACTGTTCAATTGTGTAATTTTATCATCTGAAAATTCTTGTTGCAAGACTTGCTTAAATTTGGTCCAGTTCGTGGTTCTCATAGAGAAGCGGTTTAAATCCTGAAGGTGACCTGAAGAGCCTCCATCCGTGCCATTTAATACTAAATCAAAAGTGATAGCACGGTGATCGCTATTGCATACATCCGGGCAGACCATCCAGTTTTTTACATGCTGCGACAAGCATGGAGAGGAAAGGGTGAGGTCTATGTTAGACCGTCCGTGAACGTTCCAAAAGGTTGTTGGCATGTTTGGAAGATTATGCACATTCCAATGGTTAGTCAATATAAATTCTTCAAAGACAGAACCTCTAGCGTCGTTGCGTTCGCTAAACCAAAGTTGAGATTTTGCATTGGAGTCAGTTGAAACCAATATATTTGCACTAGGAAAAGTGCTTAAAATTTCTTCCAAAAGATGCATTGGTACCTCGATATTATCATTTGGAGCGCAATATAAAGAAACCATGTAGAAGTCTAAAAACTGGGTAGAAATATGGATGCAGGTAGAAAAGGATGTACAAAAACGAGATATGACTGTTACAGTTAGAGCTCCATTAAATACAACAATGGCAGTTTTTGGCTGCTTGGATTCATATGCAACGACTCTAGCTACTAACGGGTATCCAACAACGTGATATAATTTATCCGTTTGTCTATACATCGAGTAGGGCTCCTGAATAGCCAAAATGTCTACTTTATCCTGCAAACATGAAGCTCTTAGTTCATCTGCAACGCAACGTGAACGTTGCGCGTTCACCTGCATTATTTTTAGGAAGTATTTGTTGGTAGATCTGTTGTAATTTAGATGGTTTATTTGTGTATTATTCATTAGCAATTTTCAGTCTTGCAAGTTCAGCTGCCTTCTGATATTCTGGGCAGAGTGGATCCCTTACAGAATGTGCATTGTCCCTGTTCCTCCTCTTACAGTTTATACATCTCGGGGGTTGTTTTAATCGACAGCAGAATTCAAATCTGCGGCCGTTGTTTTCTTTTGGATCCTGGAAGGAGACTTGTAGCAGAGTAATCAGGATCAGCTGAGGAATTAAAGCGCCGCTTTCTTGTTTTAATGATTTAAAGAGCTAATCTTTATTGCCCTTCACGGCCAAACAGCCAGGGGTTTACAGCCTCACAGGGGGTTAACTCGTCACGTACTCCGTAATGTACGACATTAATATTCGTACAGCTTTCAAAATCGGCGATTTGGCATAGACGTAATATCGCAAATAGCTAGCGCGAGAGTTCTAACCACGTAGGTGGCAGTAGATAGTTAAATTTGTTATAAATAAATAAATCTTTAATTGTCCTACCAAGAAACATAATGTTACCTTGGTGAGAGACAAATTCCCTTCACGGCGGTATATGCCAGGGGATTGACGTATAATAGAAAATATAAAGGAATAAAAACATATATTTGATTAGACTGACAAATAATACAATATAAAGGAATATAACAACATCACCACTGAATACACTACATACGTGTTCACATAAGCGCAACATTGAGTCACATACTTGTTCCAGAAAGCGCAATACTGTTAGACGACAGCAGCCTAAGCGAACCACATCGCGGTTTGTTTTCTGTACTTCGGATCTTCTATTAACCATTCCAGGTCAATTCCAATTTGAGGCAAGCTGTGGATTGATTCCAATGCCTTGGATGGTATGAACCTGTCGGCCATCTTCAGTCTATTGGCCTTCATCCTCGGGGATTTGATGCCTCTTAAAGCACATGGCAGGAAGTGCCACTCACAAATCTGCCAGAAGGACGGTGAGGGTATCACGCCCGTTATCATCTTAATTGAAGTTATGAATCGTTTCCAGGTAATAATGTCTGGTAAACGCTGTATTTTGAGGTGTTCAACAATTTGGGTGATCCTTAACTGATCGGGGAGATGGTGTTTATTGTTGGCCCACTTCAGCAGCCAGAACTCACTCGCATATATTCTCCTAATCTGGGTAGGGTTTGCTGACGCCCACAATCCAGCACCATACAATATGGCCGAATACACCGTTGTTCCTATATATCTTGCGGTTGTGGCGGTTTGTTTCACGTGAAAGAGGTACTGTTTGGTTATCCAACGTAGATAGTTTAATTTCTTTACAAGCACGTCGACATGGGCCGTTAACGTAATTTTGGTGTCAAATATTATTCCCAGATCTCTAAGAGTTGTGACAATTGGGATATCCCATTTAGTCCTGGGTATATACGAAAGATATACCTAACCGATTTTTTGAGAGAACACACCATCATTACAGTCCTCTGTGCATTTAGGCCTAGGCCTAAATGCACAGAGGACTGTAATGATGTAATTAATATACTCTAAGTATATTAATAGCTCCATAATCTTATGATTGATCTAGCCACACAATGCACTGTTAGATAAGGCCGGTTGGATGGTCGTCACTAGCTCAATATCATCTGCGTATGTGTATACATAATCCCTGCCCTCGCAGAAAGGGATCATCATTGCGGTAAAGAGGAACCCGGATAAGACGCCGCCCTGTGGAAATCCTGCATCGACTGGTCATTGGAGGATCTGCCTGTCTGTATGAAAATAAACGAATCGCCAAGTTAGTAGGGACTGCAGGAACTTCAGCACGTTTCCTTTTATTTGGAAGGCGCCTTCCAAATAATAAAAGAAGTTGACGACGTTGTACAGCAGATCTCATCATTTAAGTGCACAAAGGGTGATATTGTTGTACACGTTGGCACTAATGGCATTAAGAGTAGGGGAACGGTGGAATCACTTAACAAGTACAGGTCAATGTTGAAAAAACGTCGCAAGTTGCGGTTGAATTTGAAAGTTGTCGGCAGACACGATAGGATGGAGTATATGAGGAGAGCCTTGTCAATTGAGCCTTGCACAATCACTCCAGGGCCGAATTGATTGAGAAGGCTATCAACATACAGTATACTCCTTCTTATCGCGGCTGGGCAGAATTGCAGACACTTTTCTAACCGTGTCTTTGCTTATTAACAAGAGACGCTGCTATTACCGAATGGCACTTAAATAGAAAGGGATAAAGGGACCGCTAGGTGGCACTGATGACAGTGTGCTGAAGTGGGATTTACTCAAAAAGGTAATTACCATCAGGGGTGAAGGGAAGGGTTTTTGCTTTCGTAAGGTGACTACGGTGGTCTGAGACCGTGTTTAAATTCTATACCATGGGTCCAACTGATGACGTTACCAACAGCAAATTCAAAATGGGAAGCATTCAAAGAATTCATAATCTCGTAAGCTAATAGGTTGTTTACACCAACTAAGAAATATTGTTCAAGGTTAAGGCTGTAAATGGATGTCACATGGACTAATGAAACTCTCAGAGAAGAAATATGCATGAGATAATTGGGTGACGCGAAAGCCTATGATAGATATAAGCTGGTCTGTAACCAAGTCAAAAGGAGGCTAGGAAAAATTACGAAGATTACGAAAAATCTTTCGCAAAGGATGCAAAGAAAAACAGCAAAGAGTTCTTTACTTATGTAAATTCTACAAGGAATCAGATTGGTCCACTGGACATCGATGGTTCGACTTTCATGATCCCTTCTCAGATAGCTGACAAACTGAATGAGTATGTTGTATTCACACGTGAGGAATTCTGTAGGGACTTGTAGAACAGAAGTTTATTAAATTCTAACAGGGAGGTAAATAATTTTTTAATAACTGAGAGCAAAGTGGAGGAGAAATTGTTGAAGATAAACATAAGAAAGGCACCTGGGGTGGATGGGATCTATCCAGTTATATTAAAGGAGGCAGGAAATGAAGTAAGAAAAACCCTTAGCCATAATTATTAGAGCATTGTTGGACTCAGGGGAGGTTCCCACGAACTGGAGATATGCAAATGTATCTGAAATTCACAAAGGGAGATCAAAGGGTGACGCGAGTAATTACAGACTTTAACTTCTATTCCAGGGAAAATAATGGAGTAACTGTTTAAAGAAGCATTACAGGATCATCTAGACAAGACTGCAGCAATAATTCAGACACAGCATAGGTTTGTTAAGGAGAAATCTTATCTGATCAATTTGGTTGGATACTATGATCTGTCACAAAAGAACTGGATGCATAAAATAATTTTGATATCATATACTTGGATTTCAGAAAAAACTTTTGATATTATTGCACGTGAAAGACTACTGTACAAATTGGAGCAGAATGGCATTAAGGGTAAGTTGCTACAATGGAAAAAAGGTGGTTGAGTGGGAGAAGACAGAGTGGTAATCAATGAGCACTGCTCTTCGTGGACTGATGTTATTAGTGAAGTCCTCAAGGTTCAGTGTTGGGTCCTTTGTTGTTTTCTGTATTTCTTAATGATGTTGATGAAAGTATATCAGGCTTAATGTCCAAGTTTGCAGACGATACGAAGGTTGACAGGGTTGTTAATGACAATAATGACAGTATTTTACTGAAACAGGATCTAGAAAAGTTGAATGCGCTGAGAGGCATTCAACTTTTCTGGATCCTGTTTCAGACGATTTGTCAATGTTAAAGTTTAACATTGACAAATATAAAGTACTGTATATTGGTAGTACGCAGTACTTTGCATATGGTAGCAGTAACCCGACAGTAACGTATCAACTGTGTAGCACTACATTTAGGATGGTAGAGAAGAAAAAGACCTGAGTGTAATTGTGCAATCAGATATGAAGTTTTCTGAGCAGTGCAGGCAGTCAGCAAGAGTAGCTCATGGTATCTTGCCAATGATATATAGAAAGTTTTGTTGCAGGGATAAGGAGATGATTATCCCCTTGTATAAAGCAATGGTCAGACCCAACCTTGAGTGCTGTTTACAGGTTAGGCGTCCTTCCTTTTAGGAAGGATGTAGAGTTTCTAGAACGAGTACAGACAAGGGCAACAACACTGGTGAGGGGAACAAAGGGCTACTCTCACCAAGAGAGCATTAAATTCTGCAAATTGCAGCATCTGGAGACTAGGCACCTGCGAGGTGATCTGATTGAGATGTATAAGTCCTCGAATAGTTTGCGGAAGCGCAATGCTAATGGGTCCTTCCTCTTGCTCAGATTACAAATCTGAGGGGACACTAATTCAAATTGTGGAAAGACAGTTGTAGAATAGATTTGCGGAAATTTGTCTTTAGCTAGCGGGTGGTTGTTTGCTGGAAAAACAAACTTCCATCTGTCGTTGTAGAAGTTGATAACTTAAATAAAATCATGATAGAACTAGACAAACGTTTAGAGTGAATGGAAGGGTGAAATGTGAAGGTTTTTTTTGGATGATGCTCTATAAGCTTGCTTTCTTGCGACATATACCTCTAATAATGCTAATGGTAATTCAGCCACATTGTGAAACAGACCCATAAAAATTACTCCCGTCATTGACGGGGTTCGAACCCAGGTCTTTTCTACTTAGCGTGGGAAGGACGGTACCTACCTACCCATGAGGGCAAAAATGTTGGAATAAACTAATTAATATCTGGCAGACGAGGTATGTCAATTCCTCAACTGGAGTAGTGACGATATTTTATTCCAAATGTGACCTCCTATGTTAAAAGAGTTGAATCAACAGTGGTTTTCTATTAGAATGAGAACTGGTCATCGATCGTTAAACGAGAAGTTGCTTTGGATGATATTAAGTGTTACAGAATTATGGCTGTGTGGAGGAAAACTGGAAACACGTGCTTTGTGGTTGTCCTTATTATACTGATTTACCCTTGCAACTATAATGTTATTTTTGTGACTTTTCTCCAAGGAAGGAAGAACATCTCCTTTCTAACATTAAAATCGCTGGATTTTGCTTCTGCAGTGTTTACAAGAAGAAGAAGAAGATGTAGACAGATGCTCAGAGTTTGAAGAAGTAACATCTAAAGATTGACTATTTTCAGTACGTTAATATCTTTATTGCAGGCAGTGAATGGTTACATGAATGCCTGAAGCAAGAATACCCATAACAGCGACAATGCTAGGGGTTTAACGTTAAATAACTAATACAGGGAAAATTACATAAAACGTATAATTACATATTTTACATATAAAATTAATATTCACACGGGAAATGAAAGAACATGAAAAGACGATGGCAGTCACTCGGCTGAAAGCGAAAGCTGTTCCCTGATGATGCGTCTTCTGTACGATTTGTCCTCTATCCACTCCTTGTAGTCTATATCTATCTCCTGGACGTTGTGGAGCAACTCCATGGGCAGTAATCTTTCCCTATCCTGAGCCTCCACGCCACAGACTGCAGAGAGGGGAGGGCTCTTAAGGATTTCGGAGGGATCCTCCAATTGCACATCTGCCAAAAATTTGGCGTATTGACTTCACCCGCAATCATTTTAATTGACACGAGCAAGCGGAGGGCGAATATCCGTTTGGAGACTTTTCTGGTATGATATCTGAAGTACGTGTGGGTGATGGCAGTTTATGCTTGAAGAGGACCCACAGAAGAAGCCAGTACTCATCAGATGCAATGATTTTTAGTATTGCCTAAACTGCTCTCTCTTTTTTTATCTTTCATTATTTGTGTGAGCATTTATCTGAAATTGAGAAATAAAGTCTATTCCAGCACATGGCACTGAACAAGAAGCAGTTGTGTATTTGCCATAGAACAGAAGCTTCCTGCTTAAAAGAGCAGTTGTTCTCACGCTGGCTCACGGCTCACCTGAGGAATGTCAAGATCCCGCTCTGCGAACAGTTCTGTGGCATTAGATTGCGAAATATTGCTAAATTGTAATACTGTATAAGTAAATTTTGGAGCTCCTATTGCAGTTAAGTCCCGGGATTGCAGTCCCCTTTCCTTAAATGGGCTAGCTAAAGAGGAGTTCCTAACTGAATTCCCAGCTCGGTTGGAGAATGGAATGCAGGGATCACTGGATCTCCAATGGACGAATGGGTTGTGGAGGGACTGCACTTCCACGAAAATACAATTTGGGCTAATTCTGATTTGGATTTATCAGTATCTGGAACCGGTAAGATATTGAACAAATGCCTCTGTTTTTTGGCTATCAACAATACATGTGCTCTCTAGGTCATCACTGGGGCAATTCCAGAGGATCTGGTGGAAATCTTTTGCATACATGATTATACGTGATCGGCTTGCCAGGAAGGACAGAAACACTGCAGTGGGTAGTTGAAGAGAAAATACTCTTCTCCTGAATGGATGCCTCCGGTTATCATTTGGGATTCGATGATTGGACTCTCTTCTTCAGTAATATCCTTCCGTCACTTTAACATTGCCTCTTCATCACAATTTCAAATTGTTCATATTATAAGAAGATTTCATTTAAATGTCATCACACACAACAGCTCGGAAAATTTTATTTTTCGCAACTGTGTGACTGAATTGGCAGAAAAATTTGTTTTTTCGTTTCACGGTGTGTTCCATCATCTTCAACTCGACGGAACGGTGGACGACTGTAGCAAGCGATTAATGCAAGCGGGATGCTAAACATTTGGTTAACTCCGATTTCGATGCTGAAGACAGAGCTCCTCCCCACCGCGCTTGCACTCCCAGTTAACTTCACAACTGCCGTCTCTGCATCTCGTGCGAAATTAGACCGAGCGGCATACACAGACACGCGACGGAACTGGGTTTAGGCGATCGATGCGTCCTCCGCGGAAGATGTCCGACTGCTTCTTTGTCAGTCTCCGTGTTTTGTGATCTCGCCATCGACAAGAAGCTCTCTTTGAACAGGTCAAAGTTTGCACTGGGAGACGGATTGCTTCGGAGTTGCCAAGGAGGCATCGAATCCCCGCCGCTCACAAGATATCGAATTATGCCTTCCTTGTTAGCGCGATGCCCGTGGCTATTTGATGAAATGCAACCCCACCTGGATGGAACAAGCGCCGTCCAATATTTGCGGGCGTCGATAAACAGCGGAGGCCTCCCTCGTAATCACTGAACAAATTTAAGGAGGCCGCGGTAAACTTGCCTTCCCTAGCTGCAGGAATTGCTTCGCCGCAGGAGGGCTACAGCAGCCCTGCTGACCATTTAATGAGTCGGGCCTAATCGAACGTTTCTTCTTTTAGGTAAGACTGTTTTAAGCTGGCTGATTTCTCGTGTTTTCGCCTGTTATCTGCTAACTTCCATCAATTCGAGGCTCTTCCAGCTTAACCTTTGTGATGGTGGCAATGAAGACTCTTCTCGTCTCCTGCTAAACTGTGTGGCCTCTGACATCCTCAGGCCGCGTTAATTTCCACCGCTAGACGGGTGCTCCCAGATAAAGAGAATTTTCGTGAGTAGTAATTGTAGCGTCCTCGGCTTTGCCTCTAAACTCTAAAAAAAAAAAAAAGAAAAAACTTAATGAATGTTGTTTCTTGAGTCTTGGCACGAATTGCCTACAGTTAATTGTACTGACGCTTACTGTGATGTTGCTGCTATTATTATTACCAGTTTATTTAATAAACACCCCTGTACAAAAATTATCTATGAGCGTCGCTCATGCATACATCCAACACAGTTTATTAGATAGAAAAAAAAATCAAAAAATACATAAAGAGGAAAAATTAAATAGATAAGAGTCATTTACACTACAAATTGAATCCCACAGTCATTTCGTTGAACTGAATATCCTCAGGTAAATGAAAGTCTTTTAAAGCGTACATATGTTTAACGAGTTCATGGGCGCTTGAAGTCTTTTGCTATGAATTCTCCTCTTCCTTGTATTATATTCTTCATTATGTTGTAGTTTAGTGTACAGATCCGCTGCAATGAGCTTCCTGTAGGTTTTGAAATGGCAATACCTGTTCGGGTCCATTTTGAAGTCTCTAAGCAGCTCCAGAGTATTAGAAGGGAACAGGTGCCTTAATCCCTCCGAAGTGATGGAAAGCGTTACCCTCATAGTCTCCGAAGCGATGGAGAACGCTCCGGAGACTATGACCGTAGTGGAGCCGTGTCCCAGGTCGTAGCCTGACCACAAGATTATCAATTTGAAGGGCATTCAAACTCCCAGTGAGAAGTTGTAGAAGAGCACAGATGTTATGTAGGGTGACCATCTGAATCCACACAGCTGTGTTCAAGTTTGTATACAGTATGAATTTTGAAATTGTGAAGGGCTTCCCGGCAATCCTATTCAACCCTAGAGCACCCAATATTCCAGGCTCAGAAATTTACTAATATTAGTATTTGGGGCAGAGGACCAAATTGTCTAAGCATATAGGGATGCAGGAACGACACATCTTTGGATATATTGGGTCACTAGTTGCTGGTTTCGAATCCCGGTTATCTCCTGTCTTACAGGCCGTATGGCAGCAAGAATTTTTGATCTGGTATCGGAAAGTGCCTTTGGAAGGTAAGGCCCTCGTCTACATCACACCTAGGTGTAACGTGGGACGAAGGGAATTATTGTCAGTTGTGCTGACTTTTCATATTTTAGCCATAAACCTATATTGCCTAAATGTATGTGCAGTTCATGTAGCTTGCGTTAGCGTTGAAATTGACCACAGGGACACAAGCGCTCTTTCGGTGGGGCGCCTCCATAGCCAGGTGGGAAAGAGCAGCAGTGCGTAGCACACGCTTCTTGATTAGACCGGGGTTCGAGCCCGTCACCACCAAATACGGAGGATGCGGAAAGGTCAGGAGTATGACCACCGCATATCCCGGAGCAACATGGCCTTAGTTGCTAATGGTCCTAAAAAACAAACCAAAGCTCTTTCGTTAGAGACAACAAAATACTTAATGGCATCCACATCAGAAATAAAACGATAATTCTGCGATAGAAAAGGTTCCAGGGCGGCCGCGAACAGCAAAGCTGATAAAACACCTCCCCGAGGGATTCCACGTGAGGGTGTATTCTTCACGGAATTCTTGATGTTGTACATTTAGGTGCCTTGCCTTCAAAATGGTCTCGATAATCTGTAAATAGCTTGTCCTCAATGCGAAAATAAACTTTCAATATATTTTGAAGTGCAGGTAACGACAAATTATCGAAAGCTGCATTAATAATGTCAAGAAATACGGTATCAATTTGGGCCTTTTCATTTCAAGCACGTTGCCTTCTGAAGAGAGTCTCCAACAAATTAGTCAGAGTGGATCTTCTTTGTACTACAATATGGAGGTTGGGTGGCCTGTGCGCAAAACACTGTTGGGTTAATGAAGGAAGAATGGCATTTTTAAAAGAGAACAACTGATCATAATGAGTCGAAAGTCTGAAGGGTTCTTCTTTTTTGGTACCGGCCTCACAATTTAGTGATTCCATCTCCGAGAAGGACGAAACCCCATCTTTCAGGATATTTTGTCAAGACTAGCTGCTTGCCGCATCTAATGTCATGATTTTGTATCCTTGACTAAGACTCTGATGTGTGAACTGCTCATGTTTTGTCCGTGCAGAAATAATTTCGTTCCGACGTCGACTGACGTGTGTTGTTCTGCACTGACTGAACACGATTGCACTTAACTTGGATCTGATCTGATTCACTGATCTAACGTTGACTTCAACTGTTCGACTTTATACTGCAGATCGCCACTTAGTCGTTCGCATTTTCCAAAGTCGCCGGCCCTAGGCATCTTCAGCTTTCAAATTTCATATCAAATAACTGTTTAAGTTTTATTTATTTATTATAGACACGTTTGTGTACATTTCTGTTCAGTTTGCGCAAAACTGTATTTGTGCAATCCCACTAGTATTGCATTTCCTTCAGTGGGTGCAGAAATTTTTTATTTCTTTCTTTCTTTTTTTTTTTGAAATCTTATCTTTTGCTTTCTTGAACAGTTACTGATTGTCGAACTCGGCCCACCTGTACGCGGTTAGGGACGCGCACGAGGAAGCATCTTTCCCGGTACTCGCTGCTTCTGGCGGCTAAGAAGCCAAACACATTTCAAACACTTGCAGAGTTAACTTGGCGGGGTCGAACTGCTGTTGCAGATGTCGCCTCGCAACATACACATAAGCGAACGACTGATCAGGGGATTCCTGCTCTGATGCGCAGGGATTTCGCTCATCTACGGACTCTCTCTCAGCTTATCGTACCTGGAAATTCATGTTGATTGAGATGGACCTCCGTTTTCAGAAGGCCCTACAGGGTACGAAGTGCTCATCTGTGTTCTGCAGTGGGTAGGTGGGTGGGTGGTGCCCGAAAAACTGCCTCCCGAATCCTGAATAATCTCAACCGGGCTTAAGAGACTTTCTGTTTGTGTTGTTGAAACAGTAATCCGACCAAGGAAAAGAAGAAAATAAGTCTCGCAGGTCATCCCATTTTGCATTCTTGTAATGCCAAACAACACGAGGTTGGGAATAGTCGTGAGATAAAGGTTGCATTGGAGAAGAGACAACGATTCTTGTCCTGGCGGAGTACTAGCCCATCTTCTCTGCCCCCCTCCCAAATAAATAAATAAAATAAGAATAATTAACAAAACAAAATACCTCTCTTTCGTAATCAGGGATTCTCCATCATGCACGCGCCATTGGTTGATGCGGCGTCCGTCTTGTTTGGTTTCTTCGCCCGATTTGTTTCGGAAACTTTTGCAGTTATGAGAGAAGTCTGACAAAGAAATATCGCGGGTTGAGGAGATCGCGCGCGCACTTCCTTCTCGGCTCGAGAACAAAGAGGCGACTTTAATGACTTTCTTACAAAGAGAGATCCGTCCTCATCCCCGTATCGACACAGGAAACGCGTCTTCCCCTCGCTCTCTGTGATCTCCCGGGCCACAATGCGATATGAATGAAAGACGTCGAGTGATAATCGCGCAGCAGAACGGAAATACCACGTGCACACAGAAGACGGCGAACGACTGATGCCCACTAATCAAGGTGCGGCGATTATGAAGGGGGAACTCGGGACAATGAGATCGAGATACGAGCTCGCCCGTATCTCGCGTATTATCTGCCAGGCCAAATGACGACGCACGAGGAGCACTTTTCTCAGAAACTTTCCGCCATCTGATCACCTGACGGCAGCAATATTGCGCGAGCGAGACTTAATGAGGTGGAAGAAACACTCCGATAGGAAGGAGCAAACATCTGGTGACGGCAACCGCGGTAAGCTTGGGGGGGTCCGAAAGTTTACTCTCCCCGATGATCGATCGGAATCGTTAATCCGTGACGTCATCTCGCCACGTTCGAATTAAAAAAATAAAATTCGATTTGCAGGCCCAGACGAGGTCGAATCACGACCTTTCGTTGTCATGGCGACCGGGAAATTTTCTCGAAAAGAATCGAAGCAAGAAATCAACCATTCCATAAATGCACGTGCTTGTGTGTATAGCATAACCTCTTTGCCCCTTTATCTTCGCTAAAGGTTGCTGTGATCGCGAACGCCGGCATCTCCGTTTTGTGTTTCGTCTCTGCACCTCACAGAGTAAATTCCGAATTGTTTCGGACTTTCGAGAGGGAAACCGGATTAGTGAGACTCGGCGAAACACATTGAACAAGAAATTCTGGCAACGTTGGCAGCCGCTAAACCTTTACGATTTCAGAATTAACGGAGATCGAAACGTCAAAACCACGTGGCAGAAAGTAGAAGAGAACCGATCACGCGCGGCTTAATAAATAAATCTTATCCTCCTTTTGATGATAAATAAACCAATCCCTCTTTGTCTTTACGGCGAGTCCCAAGTACGCTTTAGAGATTTGGTCTTCCACTCCCCAGACGTACATCAACAAGTTCTCTCAATATTGGATTTTGGCGAATAAATAGAGTTCCGAGGAACCCTTTGGAGCTCTGTTTCAAGAAACTTCACAATTTTCTCCGGGCTGATTTCAGATTTAACGTTATCAGCAGTTGAGCCACGTATTTATATTTAAACGTCTTTTATTCGTACTTGGGATACGATTGCAATATTCTCTGTAATCGTATCCTACATTTGCAAAGCCCTTCTAGCTAGATGGCAGTACTAAGGGGGAAGACCCAGAAATTCTGTTCGACTGCGAATCTACTGCCAAACAGCCTTTTGCAGATTAGCCATTTGAAGATTACTTCGGAAATTTCAACATCGTCTAGCCTTGTCGAGCCCTGTTTTGACCTGGTGGGTCATCTCCTTAGTACTGAAACTGTACTTGAGCACTAGGTTTCTCCTGATCCCCCTTTACCACTAAGTTGGTAGATGTTATGTTCCCTGAGAGTCGTCCTGCCCTTATCCTAGGTACAGGGATCACCAACATCCGAGGACTGGCTGAATTCCGGGGGATAAGTGTATTCCATTTCTCACTTAACATTTTTTTATTATTATATTATTTTTGTTTATTTTATGACACGAGATGCTCGTAGTTCATCCATGCGGGAATCATAGGCTGAAAGTATAACAAAGTGGAAGAAATAAAAGAACGAAAATAAATGACTTTATATAAATAAAATATTTTCACGATTCCAGGTATTCATTCACTAAACTCAGACCAAATAAGTCGAACCAAAGATGCAAAAAATGGCATCTTGGACCACTTTAAATTATTTTAAAAAAAATCTGAAATTGAATAATGTTTATTTCTTTGTAAGTATTAAACAATCGCCCGATTACCATATCAAAATAATAAAACAGCGCTTGCATTAAAGCTGATCTGGAGACAATTTCGTGAATTTTTAATCATGGTTGTCTGCCGAGAAGAAAGAAACATTTTAAAATCATTCTGCGCTCTTTCGGATGAATAAACGTTTAAATGGTCCAGGAAAGAGTCAAGAGGCAATGCTCGTGGACACATAATTGGTCGATGATATGGAGGATATCTAATAAGAAGCGTACGGTATAATGCCCGAGCACATCTTCTCAGAATGGACCCAAGCCACCTTTGGAACTCCTCTGGCAGAAAATCAAGTTGACGGTGAAGCCAACACAGAGAAAATCCCTGAAGCAATCAGCAAGCTGAACACAAAGGTCTATGCTGAACTGTTTCAAATAATATCGCTCAAGATGACATTAAAGCCGCTGTGAAAGCCTCAGGAATAAAGCCACAATTGGGCCTGATAAATTCCCCCTCTTCATGTTCTTTATGATTAAGAGCAGCAGTGTATACATCATAGATCTCCTCCTCCACATTTTCCACTAAATTTTAAGTGAAAACCACTTTCTGAAGATATGGAATACATATTTCGTTAAACCTATTCCCAAAAATAACAATCCTAAATCCGCAAAAGACTACAGGCCTATTGCAAAAAATATTTGAGAAATCCATTTTAAATACCATCAACCATCACTGCTTCGGGCATAGACCGGAGTATCTTCATTCAGTGATCCCACAAAGATCTACTACCACCAATCTCATGGAGACTCTATTTCGAATCCAACACGCCCTTAACTTCAGACAGCAATTAGATATTGTCTTCTTAGACGTTGCATCCGCTTTCGACAGAATATCCATCTCGGCTATTACTATCATCTTGGAGGAATATTTCCATGTAAGTGGGCACGTATTAGCTATAATAACGAGCTCTTTGAGGGAGAGACACATCACTGCCATAAATGGAATTTCCAAAGAGACCTTCGAAGTCAACAGGGGAGTCCCACAAGGTGCTGTCCTCTCTGCTACCCTCTTCGCAACAGCACTGCATCCCTTCCTGACCCAAAATCAAAAACAATTTGTCGTATATGCAGACGACTTGAAATTTTTCGTCACCTCGAATGACCAAAACACATCTTTACAACGCAACAACGAAGCAAACTCCAAAATCGCCGAGTTGCAAGAATACCTTTAATTGCATGGGGCTCCGACTAAATGAACACAAGACAGCACAAATGGTTTTCACCAGCAAGGTATTAAAAAACCACATATCAATACGCGTAAATGGCAGTGTGGTCAAAAAAGTCAGGACACATATTGATCTTGGTCTGAAATGGGACGAAAACCTGAACTTCACACCCCATTTCGGACATGTAAAGAAGAAACCTTACGCAGCGCTATGGACATCCAGACAAGAACTAGTAGGTATCAGGAACCCTGACCTTGTTAAACGATATATTTTAAGATGCGTCATCCCCATCCCTCTCTACGCATCTCAGATTTGGTCGTCTGCTCCAGATGCTACCATCGAGGCTTTCCTGGGTTTAGAGTACTGGATGTTGGGATGGTTAAACAGGATCACTACGCAGCCATTTACAATGTCAAGAGTTATTTTATATGCCAACTTGGATGTCACTCCTTCGTCTCACATAATTGTCACCAAGAACATTCTCACGCTTCAAAACTGCTGATCGGGAGACTCGACTCGCCGAAAACTGACAACCTGCTGACTTAGCCCCACATGACGGAACAGGGCACCATCCCCTGCACTCAATAGCGCTCTCACGCACCTGGGAAGCCTTCAGCGATTTTTTTTTTCCTTTTAACGCCATTGAGAGGTACAACGATCTTCAGGCAGACCCAGAAAGGCTTTGCGCAGAGAAGATATACAGGACTGAAGTGTTTCAAAATGCATTACTCCACCTATAAATGTTGAGTGAAACCCACAAATGGAAACAAAAGAGAATGCAGGAAATGAAGAATGAACTGGTCGGGACTGTTTTTGTTCCTCACTGGTGCTCCTGTTATGTTTACATTTTACGTCTTGTCTTTCTGTTCATCATCATCATCATCATCAGCCATTTTCAATCCACTGCAGGATGAAGGCCTCTCCAGCAACTTTCCAGTTCCTTCTGGTTTGAGCACTGGCCATCCATTTACTACCCACAAACTCATGAATTTCATCTATCCATCTACGCCTTTGTCTTCCAGGTTTTCTTCTAGCTCCTCTTGGATAACATTCTGTTATTTTCTTAGTCCATCTGTCATCATGTCTTCGAGCTATGTATCCTGCCCAAGACCATTTTAGTTCTTTAGTTTTGATCAGAATGTCCTTTACTTGAGTTTGTTGCCTAATCCATGTGTTTCTCTTCTTATCTAACACTCTGATTCCCAATATGATTCGTTCCATTCTTCGCTGTGTAGTTCTCAGCTTCTCTTCCATTCTTTTGGTGAGTGGCCAAGTTTCAGTTCCATAAGGCATGGTGGGGAGTATACATTGATTCATTATTTTACGTTTCAGACAAACTGGGATATTGCTCTTCAGTATGTGACTATATTTCCTGAATGCTATCCATCCAAAATTTATTCTTCTCTTGACTTCCAGCCATTTATCATTATTACAGCTAATAACTTGTCCCACATAAGTATATGACTCCACCTTTTCAATTACTGCTCCTTCAATCATTATTTCCCTTTCTGTGGCATACTTGTTCATCATTACTTTTGTTTTATTCATCTTTAGTCCAAAATCCTTACTAACTGTGCATAACTGATTAAGATTTTCCTCTAATTCTTTGGGATCGTGGCTTATGACCACAATGTCATCTGCAAATCGTAAATGGTTTAGGTACTCTCCGTTCACATTGACTCCTTTCTGCGACCAGTCTAATCTTCTGAAAGCTTCCTCAAGGGCAGCAGTAAACAGCTTCGGAGATATTGTGTCTCCTTGTTGAACTCCTTCCTCAATTTTAAATTTCCTACTATCTTTGTCTAGTCTAATAAAGGAGGTAGCACTCTCAAATATTTTCTTCCATTGCCCTAAACATTGCCTTATGCTGTATGGAGTCAAATGCCTTTTCATAATTCACAAATGCCAGGCATAATGGTGTTTTATATTCATTTGCTTTCTCCATTAGCTGTGATATTACGTCAAGGTGATCCATAGTTGAGAATCTTGTCCTAAAGCCAGCTTGCTCTTTCGGTTGATTCTCATCAAGTATTCTTTCTAATCTGTTAGTAATGACCCTTGTGAACAACTTGTAGATATGGGATAACAAGCTAATTGGTCTATAATTTCCAATTTCTGATTTATCTCCTTTCTTATGCAGCAAAACTATGATTGCATTATTCCACTGCTTAGGCATCACACCTTTTCTAATGCACTTTGTGAAGAGTTTTTGTGTTATGTCTCTTCCTCCCAATTTTAACAACTCTACAGTAACTTCATCTTCCCCCGGGGCTTTCCGATTCTTCATTTTCTTCAATGCATGTTCTACCTCATCAGGAAGAATATCGGGTATGTCGTATGTGTTGCTACTTTGCAATCCAGCTTCCCCACTGCTGGTATCATTCCCCTGCTCCTTGTATAATTCTCTGTAGTAGTCTTCTGCTATTTGAATTATGCCTTCTCTGCTGTTTATAAGTACACCATCGCTATTCTTCAGTTTCAGTATCATTTGTCTTTCTGTATTACTGCTCATGGCTGCTGATTTAAATCCTTTTTTTTCCCCCTTAATGGTTGTTCTACTTTTCCTGTGTTAAATCTTCTTATGTCCTCTCTGAGTCTCTTTCTAATGGCTTTGCATAACTCAGTATACTCAATTTTCTCCCTGTCAGTGTTTTTCTTGCTTTTCATTTGTCGTCTTCGGTTCATCATGACAAGTGTTTCTTGACTAATTTTTTCTTCTTTGGATTTCGTTTTCCCTATAGGTTTCTTGGGCTTTATCATTTTCAAAAAGTTGTAATATTCCTCGTCGATATCTTGGTCCTCAGCCATCTGCAGAAGCTCATACTTGTTCTTAAGTTCCAGTACATACTGCTTTTTCTCCACTACTGTTATCTCAAAGACCTTTGTATTATTTACTCGAGTCAGTTTTTTCCTTTCCTTTCCTACATCTATATCAAGTGTACATCTTACCATTCTGTGATCACTTCCAACATTTACCCTGTTCAGGACGGTAACATCATTCAGAATATATCTTCTGTTAGTGAGGATGAAGTCGATTTCATTAGTAGTTAATCCATTTGGACTCTTCCATGTCCACTTTCTGTTCACCCTTTTCTTGAAAAAAAAGTGTTCATTACTGAAAATCCTTGAGATTCTGCAAATTCCACAAGTCTTTCACCTGTTTCATTTCTTTCACCAATTCCAAAATTTCCTATTGTTCCCCTTTCTGTGCTGTTTTGTCTTTTTCCACCCTTAGCATTGAAGTCCCCCATAATGATAGTGTAGTGGGTTTTCTGCTCATCTAGAAGACTCTCAATTTCGGTATACATTTCTTCAACCTCTTCATTATCATGGCTCGATGTTGGTGCATAAATCATTATAATCTTTAGCTTGTACCTCTTAGAAATCTCGAGTATTACTCTTGACACTCTTGGTGATGTACTTTTGAATTCCAAAATGTTGTTTTTAAAATCTTTATGGACCAGAAACCCAACTCCACCTTCACTCCTTTCACTGTTTCCATTGGTGTACAGCAGATTTCCACTTGATAAACTTAAACTTGATAAACTTATAAACTTAAACTTATAGTCTTTCTGTTATCTCTGTAAATAGTGGTGTAGATGTGAACATTCTCTAATTCCTTGTAAAATTGCAAGATTATGCTTATGTTCTCTTTCTCTCTGCCTGTCATTTAAAAATAAGGCAATGATATGTATAATATAATGTATAATTTAGAGAATGTATATTTTGTATAATTTATTAAGACAATGATATGTATAAATTATAAGTGGATAATTCTGTATATAACTTATATTTGTATATATGAATGTGCACCCCTTGGTTAATAGTCATAAGCGGGTGTCTCTTAAGAGAAAATAAAGATAATAATTAATGATACGTACGAATACAGACCGCAGATGCGCAGAAAAGACATCGATTCGCTGAAAACCCAGGATCGGGCAAAGAAATCAGACGATGTTGCTGACCGAAATTAACGCGTAAACAAAGAAACAAACACGTCTGGAAGCAGCGGGGTGAGGCAACTCTGAGATGGAAAAATAAAATGGAAAGAATGAAAATTGAATTCCTCATTCAGACAGAAAAATATTCCAAGGAAAGAAAAGAAAATGGCTGATTGCGTAAAGTTGCTGAAGTTTGTAGAAAATGGTTATTTTGTTGGTAGATGGAGGACTCGGAAACGGGTTGTTGCGCTCACTTCCGTGCGCGTGTCCACAGGCAAAAGCGGAAGGGATTCAGACATTGCAAAGATGGAAAGATTCTTCGACTCTGTTCTTACACGAACCGGCTCTCATTTTGGAAAAATATTCACTAGCACGAGGCAGACCGTAATTGTTTTTATGCAGACTCAGTGCGTAAAAAGACCCCGAATCTTTTTGTGCAGTGACCCCCTTTAGAGGAAGTCTTGAAACGGGAAATGTATGTTAATCCACATACACGCCGAATTTTCTGAACCGACCCGTAAACTTAAAAACAGAAAACTGCGTGCCAGAAAGCGTGTGTTATTGTAAAGAGGGGCTTCTAGAACATCCGCTCAGAAATTTGTCACATGATTTATTGTAAGCGGATGTTTAATTCAGTTACTATTTAATAATAGCTACAGTCATTTGCCAAAAATCACTCCGATAGAGAGGCAAATCACGAAAATATATTTCTCAGTAAAGAATCAATTATTTCTCAGAAAACACCCCAAGAAGGCGTTTTATCAGGCCTCGTATTTATTGCCATCATTGATCCTCTTTTCAATAACAGGACCGACATAATATCATATGCGGATGATTTAAAGATGCTAACCATTACAAACCCCTCGGATAACGCGCAAGGTGTGGTAAATGCAATTAACAGCAACTCACTCAACTATGAATATACCTCAAACTCTTTGGTCTGAAGATCAATCCAGACAAGTCCGCGTAGATGGTCTTCTCATTGAAGTCCAAACCAACAATCATTCAGCCTACGCATGAAGCAAAAATCATCAAAAGCGTAGCCTAGCATCGTGACCTCGGGGTGATCTTCGACGCAAAGTCTTGGACATCTACGCCTGCAATTGAGTCGAAATCGCTGGATGGCAAAACAGCACCTTCTCTATGTCAGGAACCCAGGCACTACCAAGAGAAAAATCCAGACTGCCATTTTCCAACGCGTCCTCTACGTAATAGAAATTTTCAAGTTCTGCTACCAAAACCACACTGAAGCCACTATATTCAGCCCAGTTTTGATTACTGAAATGAGCCACATGGAGGTCTAAGTTACCTCCACAGCTAGGAACCACAGCGATGACTAAGGCTCTGGGACTGGAACGATTGAGAGTGAAGATGGAAGAGAGACGCCTAACTTTCACTATAAAAATGCTCACTGGAAAGATCTCCGGCCGCATCATCTGGGATGTGATCCGATGGAGAATTCCCCCCTCCTGCTCTGAGAGCAATGTCTCAGCTGTGCTCGACCCATGGGAGAATGCACATGTCTGAGAGATTTCTGTCTACAGAACTGTCCACAAGGATACAGTCAATTTACGCGGATCTGAACAGATTCGCCTGTGACAAGCAGTACAAGAGAAGGATCCTAATGCAAGTACATGATCTGCTCTCCCTCCACAGTAGTGTACAGCGGAAAACTCTGTGTCGGTGCCGCTGTACCTGTGAACCAAGTATCCTCTTCTCCAGATGTATGGAGAACTTTCTCACATGGTATCTGTTCATGGATTTTTATTTTCTTGATTTATTACTGCTATTTTGTTATTAGCATTATATATTGGTTTATTCAATATCAATATTTTGTAAATTTGTTAATAATTCCCCATGCGAGACCCTGGCAGCATGCCTTGAAGGGTATATTGTATGGTATCTTTACGTACAATAAAAATTAATTAATCCATTAGATCATGAACTGTTTAAATCCTGCATTAGGATTCTTCTTCAAAACGGTTCAACAATTTGCGTACAGCTTTTAGCTCATCACTACCACTTGTGCAATGCTTTTCATTTAAGTAGCACACCTGAAGCTGAATTAAATGATGCGTTGCGTTAAAGGCGTTTTTATTTATAACCTGTGACTAATCAGTACGCCTACGCTACCCAGAACTTTGAGACGAATGGCATGCCTTTTCACGGATATTTGTGAGCTGACCCGACGAAAAACATTGCTCTTTGGAAACGGGCAAATGTGTTTCGGCTATTAGTTCGGTGGTGAAAAGTTCTGGCTTTGTCCATATCCTCCGTTCAACTCGGTCAAATCCGTGTCCTCTGTCTAACTTAATACTCGGCCATCTAGTGTTCCAGGAACTGTTTCTTCTAGTAGAAGTGAAGTACCAGTTTAATGTACGTATCAGGATATAAAACCAGGTTAATAACAAAGTTAATAATTCCCCAGATAAGTGATAGATACTTGAGGTATGCAGCTTCGATCGTGATAAGGACCAGCGTATTCCACATGAGAAAGAGAAGTGGAGATAGAGGGTTGAAGGCTCATCAATTGGAATAAATAAGGCCACATTCGAATCAACTAAAAATTCTATCTTCTGAGCGAGTAAAGTAACCCAGTTTGAAGCGGAATAAAGTCAAGCGTGCCAGCAAGCAAAACAGAAAACATCCACAATTTCCGAGAAACTGTCGATGTTTTCAATAAGTGAGTTTTGAACCCGGAAATTGTCGTTGGTAGTTTCAAAGGAACAAAACACATCGCCGCTGAATATGGGCAAAGCCCCTGCGACTAGGTTGGCTTACTTGCTTCATCCGTAGGATTACTCGTTACCTTAGAACGCCGTGTTGGTGGAAATACCCACTTCAAGTGGCGGCTGTGCACAAATGAGCGAAACGCTTCAGACAACAAAAAGATGAAATTAAAGAAACGAAAACAGCGTGTGCTTTGGACCGGAACCCCCCTCCCCCAGATAGCTGTGGACAAATCGCCATTCAATATTATCAACAAATTCAATTAAAAAAAAATGAACGAGTGGGTGGGTGGAGTGTCAAAGTCATTGAACTTTGGACAGATCCCGCTCGGTCGACTTGGTGACGTTTTGGCACAATGCCAACAAGTAGCACCTCCGAGTCCCTCCGGGCTACCAGTCACGTTGTCACGAGATCCGGCATGTGCCCCGTTGTGTTTTCTCTCTCTCCCTCCACGTGTACCGAAGCTGATAAAAGCGTTATCAACAGAGCACGAATCTCACCTGGCGGCGATCGATGGACAGCATTTCGAAAGTTAACCATCACGTGCATAGGAGAAACTACTGATGGCTCAGCTCGATCGTGCAAGACCGTTTCAGGGTCGTGCATTGCATGCAGCGGCTGTCACACAGCGAACATCTTTGACCACAAGTCCCCAACGTGGCATCAAATAAAGTCAAATCGTCGGCAAACCTGAGAAAGAACAAAACAATCTTTATTACTGTAATTGGATTGAGAGATCAGCCATGGCCCACGGCAGCAACAGATTCGGCAGTCAGGTAAAGCGGTTAACAATGTGAACAATAATTAAGCAGAAGGTTAATGTTTATGAACCAACAGATGGTTGGGCTTACCTACTTCATGGAAATATCCCCACTGCCACCAAGAAATATGCTATAAGGAGATAACAAGAAATATATCGCTGATCTCGTATCGGGAAACAGAACATGATCCTACTTGATCATGACACCCTAGGAGATGCTGCCAAGCATCAGCGCGACCACGTGCTACACAATCTGGAATATTGGTATGGCTTGGCTGTGGGAAACGTGACTAGGGGTTGTCCATTGGGCAAATATTCCAGAGCACGAGGCATCACTTGACCTAGCACCAGTTGGATGATGGCTGTCAAGAGCGTATGGTCGATTCTCGTGGGAAATGGGAGAGCTTTTTCATATTTGGAGTTAGTCATCCGTTTGAATCCCTTTTGGATTACTGCTCATTTCAAGGTGGGGTATTCAGTTGACCGACGAAATCGAAATGAAGTCGCAGCGACTAAAGACTAGGTTTTTTTTCTGCATCGTACACGACTGTAGGCTATGCTGTGGAGCATGCGTATTTTTCGGTGGAAAGATGCCCTCGTGGGTAGCACAGTTGGTACGATCGCTGTCCTACCCACACCGACTGGAAAATACCCGAGTTCGAGTCTCATCGATGACGTGAGGAACTTTGCTGGGCCATTTTCACAAAGTCCCTGAGTTAGTCGGTCTCAGTCGAGGGTAGCATAGTTTTTCGTTCATCAAACAGAAAATTGACCTCAGAACACGCAATTTACAGGCAATATAAACGAAGCAATGTGGCCTTATCCGCTGACGCTCCTAAAATCCAATAACAACAACGTGTGGAGATCTGAAGCCACTCAACCTAAGCAAGGAAACCCCACCAACCCAGACGGCACAGAAACGAAGTTAGAAAGATGGGCAGAAGACACTCCATGGCAGACACTACAATGACTTCCATCAAAATCATATCGATAACATTGCTTCCAATGCATGGCTTACAAGCGGGACGCTCTTCCCTGAGACTGAACGATTCATGCTGGCCATCCAAGACCAGGTAATCAACGCCAGAAACTATAGGAAATACTTCGCAAAGGAGCCCGGGATGTCAGATGACACATGTCGACGATGTCACCTGGCCTCAGAAACGATCCAACACATCACCGCGGGTTGCAAGGTGATCACTTAGACTGAGTACACTCATAGACACGACCAGGCACCCAAGATAATACATCAGAAACTAGCGAGGAAATACCAGTTGACCAAAGAAAGTGTACCATACTACAAGTACGAACCACAGACAGTACTAGAGACCCCAACCCACAAGCTGTACTGGGACTGCGCCATAATAACGGATAAGACCATTCCGCACAACAGGCCGGACATAAAGTTTGTGGAGAAGATGGAAAAGTCTACCTACCTGATTGGCATAGCGGTACCCAACACTGGCAACCTGCAGAAAACCCATGGGGGTAAAATCAGGAAGTACACGAATCTGAGACATGAAGTCAAGGAGATCTGGTATATGCAACAAGTATCGACCATCCCGATCATCGTGTCAATTACCGGTGTGGTGCCAAAGACTATATATAGCAGTCTAGCAGCAATAGGTCTTCCAGAGAACACCTAAAGGAACTCCAGAAAGTCGCAATCCTAAATACCTGTAAGATAGTCAGAGATTTCCTCGACTGACAGCAACACCAGACATTACAACCACCCTGTGTACTTGGTAGCAGTACCCATCACGGAGTGGAATCCCCCAATCAGAGAGAAATAATAATAATGACATGTGGTCTACAGAGATTGTTAACCTCTCTCTTTCAGAGCCTTATAGGCCTCAATGAGATTTCCCTATAAAAAGGTTGTGAGGGAAGGAAGTATAGTGAAGTGGGTGGAATATTCACTGTTCTAAAGGCTTCTAGAACTACGAGCGATAAGTTTAAATTAATCTGGGGGTGGGGGTTAGAGGTTCACACTGGATTGAAGGAAGTTTTGTTTCAGCCAGGAGTGTTCATGACTGGCATAAGTGTCCTGCGTGGTGGTCGAAGTTGACAATTTGGGAAAATTCGAAGCTCACAGGGGGATAAAAACGCTGAGCCTGTTTTTATCCCCCGGAATAAAAAGAGCCTCAATCCGGAATATTTATTAGTAATTTATACTTTTTATTTTTATTCAGTTATTTATTTATTTTTTTTTTATTGAGTCAAAAGCCTGTGGCTTCCTTGAGTTCTGTTGCTAATCAGGGAAATGTTTGATGCAAAAAAGGTATCAAACAGAGTGATCTGTTTGATTTGCATTGCTTTAATAATAACTAATAAGAAAGATCACTTTTTGTTATTAAGCAGGATTCTTATCACATCAAAACAAATTTAGATACACTCATCAACAGAAAATGTATTGCGAAACACCAAATGTGATTTTCTGGATGAAAGACTTGTTTCTGCAAAGTGTTTGCATCACGAGAATCCACTCAGAAGGCATTGAATCCTCGTGCTGCAAGTAAACATGCTAGTAGCTGTCTATGAGTTTTTTTTTTTCGCTGATCTTAAATAGGAGAACTTCAAAACGACATCAGGTGAGGAATTGTGGATAATCCATTCCGTGACCCCCAGCAGCTGCAAAGGCAGCTGAATGTACCCTGATTAAACTTCCCGCAGCGCCGCTAGAAGATCGAAGGAGCTTAAGTCCCACCCTCCTGCATCAGTAGGATTAGCATCATCGAAGAACCACAGCGTCCAGGCTCAAACTGTGTTTTGAGTTGCGGGGTGACGTCTCCTAATGAACGTCTTACCAAACATCCGCCATTGTAATCGTCCCGTGTCTTAAGACGAGCTGGAAATCCCTAATTAAGGAAAACCGAGCCTCCAGCCCTCTCCGCTGGCGCCACCTGACGGCTACCCGAGTGTCTCCGTGGAAAAAATGAAGATGTCTCGAAGCTGCTCCTAAAAGAATTTAATTTTTCACGGCGCCCTTCTTAAAGTGTGATGAACGCTCTAAACTCGTCGGCGATATAGGAATTCAATATTTCCATTGGGCAAACGTCTTTGAGAGTGCGGATGCCATAGACCCTTCCAATAAGCACTAATGCCTCTTTCTTCGTATAAATTTCTCTCCTCCCTTTCTCTGCCACCCCCCTGAATTTAGAAGGAGTTACCGTAAGTGGCTCTGTTGCGCGGCCATCGAAGAAGGAGCCAGCAATGGATGGAGAATCGATAGACTCGATCGATTAAAGCATTCGCTCGCTTTATCCGAGTTATCCGTGCTGCAGCGGAAGTCTGACTTTGAAGGATGTCTCCGCAGCCCTGACTTTTCAAACATCCATTTCGTCCGTTACCACAAGAAGCTTAAATCCGGAATTGACTCGCTACGACCGCCCTGCCAACTTAATGGTTTTGCGGAGGGCAGTTTTTAGGAGGTCCACTTAACGACTTCAAATGCTCCTCCCCCCTTCACAGCGGTGCTCCGCTTCCTTCTTGCAGTTGAGTAAGACGACGAGGTCACCAACAAAAAACCCGAAAGGCATTAAGATGTCTCTCGCTCATCGAGTCCACTTCGTCAAATGCTCTGATCCAAACCAATTTACATTCCGCTTAACCCAAAGACGGCAAATAAGCGGTATTACAAATAGCGAATCGGCTGAATGCGCTTTTTTTTTTGTCTCCCCTGGGTCAAGTCGAACTGCTCTTCGAATATCAGTTAGAATTAAAAACAGCGCGCAAATACTTCGAACTTCGAAGAGTACACTACAGCTCCAAAATACTGAGACACCAACGAATAGGCTTATTTCATGGTAAATCTTAATTGTTCTAACATTGAAGAAAGCAACAAAAGGAGCGCTGACATAGAAATGAAGTCGAGAGAGACAGAGAGAGAGAGAAAGAGAGAGAGAGAGAGAGAGAGAGAGAGAGAGGGGGGAAGGCGTCATTTCCATTCGCCATACCGCTTAGAAACGAAGACTGTGCTTGAATGAACGGGTGATGAAATGCCACAGAACAGGAGGACCGATTTATTGCAGAAAGATGCAGGTTCTGCATCTTTAAAAAAAAATTTAAATAAATAAAAACAGGGATCCTACTTACTTTCTCCATCTCCAAAACTGGCTGTCCAATTCCGGTTTTAACTTTACCGATCATCTGGCAGAAATTAAACGATGAAATTCGGTCTTCTGTTGCTCCCTGAAATTTTATGTTTGCGTCCCCTCGTTCTCACTGCTTCTGCTCATTGCGTCGTCCAACTCAATTAGATTTTCCCTCACCTGAGATGTGTCGCAATCTGCACGCCGTTTGAAACACCTCTGTTAAGATGACGTTTTTAGTCAGGTGACTGGTCTCCAACAATTACGACCCCGCCTTCCAAGCCCACATTCTTTTGTAGGCAGTCGAAGCAGCAGACGTGTTTTAAGTTGGATCCGACGGGATCCAGCTTAACTGAAGGGGATTAAGATCAGGTATCCCGTTGACCAAATTTTTGTTTAAATCACATTCCTGTAATTTTTAAATCATATTTAAATAATTTTGTACATTTTTTATTGCAGTAATTTTGTGAAATTAATTTCTAAAACATTTTGTAAATTCAGTCCCATTTCGCTGGCTATATTTTTTCCAGCAACTGCAGGAGCTGAATTTTAACTTCACTAGTGGATAAAGGATTGTTAACAGTTTGATTTCTGTAATACTTTGTTTAAATTCTTAAATTTAAATTTTGTAATTTTTCTTTAGTTTAAAATTTACCTAAATAACGGTTGTCATAAGATTCACTTTCAGCATATTGTCATCGTCCAAGGATATTATGACCCGCCCGGAAATCCTTGCTGGTATTTTCGGTTGAGTCATGAGTTCTTCGCTTACATAGCCTGTGGCATGATTGAAAGGTCAGTCTAGTAGACATACCAATCTCAACTGATGATTGTTTTCATTGCACCCAATGTAAGGAGTGTACCAATCTCAAATTAAACGTTATGCGGTCCTGGAAGAATATTAGTCACTGAAGAAAAGGATGCTTGCCCCAGAAACAAATTTAACAAGGAGCTCGAGAGACACTCAAGTACCTTGTTGCCTGGCAAGTGACGCTCCCTGTGTTCGGGTCCCAGAAGAGAACAGTCAAATGCATACTCCTCTGGTTCCAGGATATTTGGGAGATTCTGCTGTCAGGGAAACAAAATAGGGAGCATTAAAGACAGGGGAACCAGGCAGAAGGTCTCGTTAACAACATATTGCCAGATTTTAAGGGATGTAAAGAGAACCTCATAAATCATGTGGAACTAACGATATCAAACGAACACAACTAATTTGTTAGATAAATGTAGAAAGCTGCTGGAAAAATGCTACCAGCTAGGTCAGGATATGTATCTGCAAATATGAAAGACACGAAAGGAGGGATATAGACTGGAAGAGCCATGTGGATTAACTCAAGACTTGAGGGAGTTTACACGGCTATAGGGTGGGAGTTTTTCCCAGCGTGGTAGTAGGAATCTATTTGTATCGAGATATTCATTTGAAACAAAGGTGGTACAAGGGTGTTCGCCAGTATCATTGAAGATACCTTAATCTTCATGGAAACTGCTAGTTATGGGGAGAATAGCAATATAAACCGCGTTTGTCTGATGTACGGGTTAAAGTACTGCTTGCACACATCCGAAGGATTCTTGTTTGTTACCTCAACAGCAAATGCTGGAAAGATGTTCTGAAGGCAGCAACGTTTCAAACGAGTGGGAAGATAAAACTATGGAAAGAAGCGTAAACAATTTCAAGAGGCGTGTCAGGTTAGCAAATACACGAATATAAAGTCTTAACTGTGTCTGCAGTAATGTCAGGAGTGTTGTCAAAAGAATGGCGAATCTTCTTGGCCACCGTTTGAAACACCTCCGTTATGATGACGTCATTTAGCCACGTGTTCTGTGGAGAAGGAAAAGAATGGAAAGGCATCCCGTTATGCATGGTGGCTGGGTAAAGGGAGGGCTGCAGCTCGAAACAAACACTTTAAATTACGCAAAACAAATTAGAGAAGTCCTAACTGATTTTTCTTTTAATTAAGTTCGGAATTTCTTTTGGAGAGAAGAAATTGTTTCGGAAGAAAAGAAAAGAAAAAAAAAATTAGCAGACGCTGTTTAAAGAGTGATTAGGGTTAATGAAATCCCCCAGAGAGAGGTACAAGACAGCGGGGATCGACTGAGGCCATTCATTAGGAGGGCTGCAGTCCCTGCGATTACACCCGGCGATCGCCGCTCACAAGAGAAATTGGAAATTTCACGCCCGACCGACATAAAATTAATTCCACGAGCGGCGAGAGTGCATTTCCGGGGATTACATTATGCAGTATTTTGATAGAATTAGAGGGTACATTTTAATCTGTTTGCCGAGACAAGGGGCAGCCAGACGGAACACGGCAATTAATTGGAGCATCCGATAAAACAGAAACAAGAGACTTTGCCGTGTGGGTGAGCGAAATCGCTTAATCGGAGAGACAGATGATGGCAGGGCCCCGCTTCAGGTGGCTTGTTCTCCGTGACGAGCTCCGAGAATAATATGCGGAAGGTCAATTCAATGAACGACGTGTCAATGTGATCCGAATTAATTCAGTTCACCCCCCCTCGAGCCCTTCCCCTCCCTCAGAGAACGCGAAACTGCGGCTTGCCAGACGGATGTAGAGAGTGCACACATGCCAGATTAAATTCCAATCGCCAAAGGGGAGTTAGTGCCACCATCTTGGAAGAAAGACGAGGTTCCACTCACTCGGTCAGCACAATCGTTTCTCTGTCTTAAACAACCACCTAAAAAAATCTGTACAGTATAACTTAATATCACCCCTATTTACACAATAAATACTCTCCCCTAATAAATATATAAAATCTCAACGTATTCTAAAAAGAGCTTCTATAAATTTCAAGAATTCCTTATAATTCGCTAAACTATCAAAGAGCCTCGGGAGCTCAACGAGAGAGAGAGAGATCTCCACCCACTCTACTCAGTTCTTCTCTTGGACCCTGATAAAACTGGCAATTTCTTATTATAAGTAGAGAGTCCTCTAAAGCACTACATCCACAATTCCCAGTGTGAACTAAACCAAATTCCAACAGTCCAGCTCTCAGACCATGGCCGTCACCATCATTGTCGAATGTCAACCTAAACTCGGCCACTGCTTTATCTGTATAACTCTTTTAGCATCTGGAATCATCTCATATGGAACACGGCCCTTACCGGACTGTCCACATCCCTCTTGCCAAATCTCATAAGCAGCTTCCTTAAACTTTCTCCTTCCCTCTCCTTTTTAATTTCACTCTTATCGTATATTTTATCAACGACTGAGCGAGATCTTACTCCAAATAGGGTTGCAGGCTTATTTCTCTTTATTTTATAACAGAGATATTTCTCCAGTATTACTCAAGCTATTGGTACACAATCAGCTACGACAATTAGAGCATCATTGAAGACTTTTTTTTTTTTTTTTTTTCATTTTCATTTATTGAGTAAAGCGGCCCTCAGTAAAAAAAATCTGGCAAATCCGCCATACATATAGACATGGTACAGTATACAAACATTAACAGTATTCTTATGTATACATGAAACATTGTATACCATCAATCAATTCAATTATCACATGACAAAACAATTATATTGTGCAATGGCCATCCCCTCAGCTACAGTGCAACGAGCTGGCCAAGCATGCTACAACAGAAACCGATGAAGAGACACTGTCCACAGATGACCATCACATCCTAGCAACTGATTATCGTCGGTAATTTCCAAAAGATAAACAGTTCAAGGAATATCCACCCACCAGCATCATTCGAGACAGTCCCACAGGCACGTGTTACTCCCAATAAGGCTGTTGAGCCGCAATTATATATTTCTCTTCAAACTTGACTGTCCTACCGCACACAGCCAGGCGTCTTCAGAATAGTAGATTCTAAGAGAGAGGACCACTGATAGCTTCACTTTATTTTATTTTTCATTGAACTTTACGTCACAGTGAATGGAGTGGATTGGTCAGCCGGTGGAAACCCCCTCCCCTCCCGACAAAGTGCTCCGGTGGACACTCGGAACCGCAGAAGATCTCAAAGAACTCGCTCAGGAATACACTCGACATAGTGGCATAGTGTTTTGTGGAAGGCGTAACCGGTGGTTTCCCACACATGCACCATGGTACTCTGTGAAGAATTTACAGAATCTCTGTAAAAGCCAGAAAAAGTGTGGTGTCTGGTTTTTGACAGAGTAGTGCTGTGGTCTGTTGTTCTATCTCTGGCTGCTTCGACATAGTGTTTTGTGGAAGGCGCCACCGGTGGTTTCCCACATCTGCACCATGGTACTTTGTGAAGAATTTACAGAAAGTACCATGGTGCAGTTGTGGGAAACCACCGGTGGCGCCTTCCACAAAACACTATGTCAAACCAGACACCACACTTTTTCTGGCTTTTACAGAGATTCTCTAAATTCTTCACAGAGTACCATGGTGCAGATGTGAGAAACCACCGGTTACGCCTTCCACAAAACACTATGCCACTATGTCGAGTGTATTCCTGAGCGAGTTCTTTGAGATCTTCTGCGGTTCCGAGTGTCCACCGGAGCACTTTGTCGGGAGGGAGGGGGTTTCCACCGGCTGACCAATCCACTCCATTCACTGTGACGTAATTTTCAAAGCGTGTGTAGGAGAAACAGATGGACAAACAAGCCGAGGAACCAATAGAGTTCCTTGGGCTAATTTCCCGGCAACCGTGGATCGCAGAAGAGAGCCACCCATCGCGCGTGTCCATTCTTCGCGCACCTTCGCAACAGAAAAGAGGAAATTGAGAAGTCACGAGCAGCCGCGCTGGCTGATAGAGTTCGGGCGCCATCCATCATACTTTGCGATGACTCCCCCGCGGGGAGTAATCGGGCCTTGCAGCGCGGGGGAATTAAGATAAATCGAATAACAGAAATAACATGCACGAGACACTTCATTTGCGCGCCGATGAAGAAATATGAACACCGCACGCGGCCCAAATAAATGGCGTTTGTTTCCTGTTAAGCGAAGCCATCGTCAAGAGTTCCTTCCACTCCTCGCGCTGGTCTCCCGGAGACTGTTCGTTATCCTCTTTACGACAGCGATGAGCAGACAGACGCACTTACGTGTAGAAAAGCACTTCGGTGGAAACTCCCACGGGCAGGGGTTGACGTCATCAGAATGACTTTCGGCTTGATATGTTATGGAGGGGGCGATGTGCTTTCGCCATCCGTAAAACTACTGTTTTGTGGTCAACGAGCCCCCCCCTTTCTATTGGCCGAAGGTCAATCAATCACTCACGATAAACCTTCAACGCCAACAGCTCCTTAGACTTCACAGCGACGGATTCACTCCCTCACGATGAAAAAAATTGGCAGTTTGTGCTATTTGTGTAGAAAAGAGAAGCACGTCTGGACTGAATGAATTGGGTTTCCGTAAAGGAGGGCTCACCTCTTCAGTCTGTTTACCGCGTGGCAACTCGGCCAGTTTGTCAAAATTTACAGAATGATGTCCAGATCGGTAACGTCGTTAAAGATTAGCGCCAAGCAGAGCTTCTTCGGGACAACTTAGGTAGACTTCACCGAAAAATGGTAGCTAAGTCTGAGTGCAACAGAATGCAAGATCTTACACGCTGGGGAAGAGCAACTCCAAAATAATTTACACACTTCAGGGGATTGAAGAAAAACAACAGAGGAAGAAAAGGATCGGGGAGTTTGGGAACCATAAATTCAAATTATGTGTGGAGAGTTTAGGATGAATGATATTCCACGAGCTGGTAATTATTGGAACAAGCTGCTTCCATGAGTGTTGTAGGCGCCATCTAGCTGAGCTCTAATTCTCCCCATCAGGAGATTCAAATTAAACCCCACAATTTTACAGACTTCGATTTAAAGGCCTTCGTATTTAACGGAAGAAAGTTATTGGAATGTAGCTTTATGGGCCTAAAACCTACACTAATAATTCACCTTCTTTTTTAATATGACCCATGGCGATGAAACGGAACTCCTTAAGATTTTTATGGAAAATGTCCTCTAAGTTCGTTTACTACGTGCCCAAGCCCGCTCCAATTCCAAAGAATTTTCCCGCTTTCGTTACTTGGCTCGAGTCACCAAACAAGAAATTTTCAGATCTTTGCCTAGGCTTAGCTGCAGTTTTTATTAGTGGGGGGTGGGGGATCAGAATATGGAACGAGCGCAGAATTTTAGGCGATTCCTTTTTTAAAAAGGTCGGTTTTGGAGTCTGCCCTCCACTGCATAGTAGTCAAGTGTTGAACTTGAACCGACGTCGATCTCAACCCACTCGATATGCTAAGGTCTAAAGCTGATCTCGGACTGCTCCCTTGTGGTCAGTGCGATACATAGGACTACTTCACACCCTTCGGATTCAACCAGAAGCCAGTAGCTCTCTCACATTGGTGAGGGGCAGAAACCCTGTTTTATATTGTCAGTATCGGGTGTAGCTCTGACTCTCACTGCTGCTCGCAAAACGTATCGAACTTATTTTCAGTCATTGGACCTCGGTGTTAACAGTTCCGAATGCGCTGCCAGAAGTCTCAACAAAACAAGTTGAGACTTCTAGTTGCAAGTTCTGCGAAAACTCCTAAAGAACATCAGCGAGGTGTTAATTACGCCGGCGGCGTTTTAATGGAATCGCTGCTCCAGAATATTCGAAAGGTTTGGGGAAAAGTTCGGGCATTCAGCAAGAAAGAAACTCCTTTGATGCGTCGTCAAACGGTGGATGAAGAAAGAGCTTCATCTCTCAGAGACAGACATCATCCCCGCTTACATGAAAACATCGCATCAGAAAGCCTCGGCTTCAGAGAGGACAAAACCCGGATCAGCCTTCCTTCCTTCAGAAGAGAAACTCCTCATCCATTTTAAACGCTTTCGAAGAAGCACACATGCGTACGAATCCCTGACGGAAACAAAACTCCGTCTCTTCGATACACTCGGCGTATTCATATTAATCAGAGAAGAAATCGCGAGGCACTTAAAAGACAAACACAACTTCTCAATGAAGAAAATCGAATCCCATTTAAGTGAGGACTATCGATTTCAGTTAAGGTACTCCGCTCGGTGGGAGGGGAGGGTGCCGGGCGGAATCGCTAAAAGAAGAGCGCTGCAGCGCAAATAAGCGGCCGTAACGGGATACATTTTACTGCGTCCAAACGACCCTTTTCGAATCTGCAAAGAAAACAAACTTCTTCTCCGAGAAATATCTCTTTCTCAGCAATCTTCCGAGTTTCGAGAACAACGCGAGAAGTTTTGTTTGTTTGTTTGTTTTTGTTTCGAGATGTAAACACTTAAGTCTGTTTGTCAGAGCGCGGAACACGCTGAGGGCAGCGTCAGAAGAACGAGCGGGGGCTCGCGGGTCGTTGATCGACCGGAAGAGATTTAAGAAAACGAGAAGCGAAGTTAAAAATATCGAAGTCTGAAGAGGGAACAAATTGGGGACTTTCGGAGAGCGCAGTGCGGAGTGGAACTTCAAGTGCCGCACTCCGATCACTCCAGAAACACTCGAAGACAATTCAGCCAAGAAATGAAACTTCTTGAAAGTCGAGTGGAAGATGTTAAGTAAGTGGGATCTCATCGAAGAAGACGTCTTCATTCGCATAAAAATTAAGTACTCGCGCGGGGGAGCTACTTTAGCACGCGGTGTGCAGCACTTCAGCAAAGGGGGGGGGGAGAGGTCTCTCGCAAATGTACGCATAAATGAACCTGAGTGTGTTCTGGGAGGCTGCCGTCAAAAACAAACCTTATTAATTTGCAGACGAAAACACAAAAAGCAATCTCCACTTAACTTCAATGTTTCTTACGAAGAGTTTTGTCTGCTGAGGATGGAGAAGGACTTCGAAGGCATTTCACTTGACCTGATCCGAGGTCAAGTGAAATGGATCCGAGGTGAGCGTGTCCATCCTGATGTCGCTTTATTTGATTCCACGCTGGAAGGGGGATGTTTAGTGAAATCGAATCCCCTTTTCCAGACAGAAGGCTCTCTTCCATGCAACCAAAGCCTGTTCAGGTGTGCGCTCCGAGAGCAGTCCACGGCGACACTTAACCATCTTTAGAGTGAACTCGTTGCTGCCCACCGTAGTGGAGGAGATGACGTTCCTTAATCCACATAACGCCGGTAATGCCTTTGCAAATCCCCCTTAATCCTTGAAATTCCAGTGTGAGTTGTGTGATGAGTCGACGATGTCATTATTGGAGTGGAGTACGTCATTAGGGCTTATCTCCTCCTTCCTCCCTCCCGGTACGGTGTAAACAATGGAAATGGTAGTTATTGTAAGACAAGTCGCTCGAGGCCTCCCTCCCTTCCGGGGGACTCGTCTTAATTACAGCCTCTTAACCTTCCAACGTACGCCTTAATTAGCTCGGAGCTTCATTACAGTTAATGAGTTCCTGATGAGGTGAAATATTACAAAACTTTGCTTTTCTTTGCGTAATTATGGACACTGTCGGCCGACTGTGTGATCCCCGTTGTTTGGCACCGTTAGTAACTCGAAAAAAGGAGCGCTACTCTTTGGGAGTGCAACATCCATCAGTGGTGCCGAAAGAGCTCGAACTTCTACTGCCACGCACCGCGTGTTCTCTTCCGTACAGGGATTCCGTTGTTATTAATATTAAGAACTGCGACCACAGTCAAAATGCTGGTTGGAAAAATCAATTCCCCTGACTTCTGGGATATATGCCAGTGGCATGTTCCACTTCCGTCCTTACGAGCCACCCCTCTTCTTCAGCTACAACGGAACAGGCTGAAGATCAGTGACAGATTCCTACCTGGACAAGTACTTCCGATAGTACAAGCCCTGCTAATGATCGGAGTTGACCTGCAGAAATTCGCTTCCGATCGCAATTACAGGCGCTCGTTGGCCGAACTTGTTCCCCTTTTGTTTGGCCCCTGATGTCGACTCATACTGATATCTCCACCTGCTATCTCCTATGAGGCGCATAACGGCACGTCGCAGGCAAATCGACGAACTGTCTTCACAAGAAAATGCAATACCGAACAATAATTTGGCACTGTGAAATATTCTGACTTGTGTGAATATGCTTAAATATGTGCTTTGTACATATGAACGTGTACATACCTTGGTGTACTGTCTGCTTCACATCTATGTACATACTCATATCTATTGAATGGTTAATGCTACGTTTTTAATTGTTATGTAATCTTTTATACTGCACAAATTTTTATACTGTACATATTTTTATATTACCCTATATCATTGTCAAGCCCCTGGCCTCCTGGCTGTGGCGGGCACATTATTGTATCTTTACTGTACAATAAAGATTTTCTTCTAAGTTTAGTCAAGCAGATACCGACACTAAGAAGGTTTCGGTATCTCTCGAGTGTCGTCAACATCCCTTGTTGGACACGTGTTCATCAGATCTGCAGAAGGAAAGAAACCCGAACTCCACGGGCGAGTTTGGCATCTTTCTAAATCACCGGATTCCACATTCCGTGATTGTAGAAACGAAATTGGTGCCCGTGGACACGAAATTAGACAGGAAACACGGGTGATCTCATGGCTGTAAGGATCCCTACGAAGTTCGCAGTTAACATTTAAAACGATGATTCTGCGGAACAACGTCCCACGTTTGAAGGAGGAATGGACCGAAGATGCTACTGACCGTGCTTCCAAATACACAGCTTGTAGCATTGATGAATGGTGAAGGACCGCTTGAAGAGGGATCCTGGCCCCTATAAGCGTTCAAGGAGGATCTTCTGAATACTGTGAGGATACTCTTTGTTATGACGATGTCTCTGAGACAGAGAAATGGTTACCTGCAAGCGCAAAGTTAACTCGCAGATTTTCTGCTCTCATCTGCCGAAGGCAAAGACAAATTTCATTATCTGCAGGGACTTTCTGTTGGGAGGGAGGAGGTTGTATCGCTCCTCCTACCTAGGGCAGTTTCTGAAGCACAGACGTCGTACATAAATTTGATTTCGTTCACTCATACCCTCCCGTGTAAAACGACATAAAGAACAAGCCAGGTACAGCTTGGTCGGTCGTAAATTACGCCATTAATAATTCATAGCTGCAGATGGGGACACAGAGAATGTGTCCTTTCTCAAGATATGCATATTTAACAAAACTCGGAGAAAATAATTACTCCCTCATAAGAAATTCAGTTCGTTTTACAAAGTGGCGACTAAGCAAAAGGCTTCTTTATTCAGTTTTAATTTTGTAAACCTTGAAAAAGGCATCGAGGAAAACATCTGGAGATACTTGCTGGTGGAAACATCTGGAGATGCTTGCTGGTGGAAATCTTGAAGTCAGAAAGAAAAGACGAAAAGAACCACGATTGGGATAGTGCTGCATGCATTTGGCAAATATTTTGGGAGCAGAAGAGTGCGAAACACGTCAGCGGATGTTAGTCAACCACTCCAACCAACTCGTCTACCAAATTCTCTTACTCAACTCAAAGATCCGTCTTTATAGCTACTGCACACCCTACTACAAATACGCCACTACTATTATACACCACAAACTCAGGATTTTGATGCGATTTATTAATTATGCTTTCAATGTAAACCCCCTTGGCTATTGGCCATGAAGGGGCGTATTATTATTGCAACGCAATAAAATATATTATTGAGCCTGCAATTTATGTAGGCATATTTACTACATCTGCTCTTCTTTTCACGGTTGACCTTCTTGTTTTCTTCTTCTTCTTTCACGGATGATCTTCTTAAGAACTTCCACACTAGCGTCAGGAGAATTCACATCAAAATCTATAATTGTACTTTCAATTATTGCTGAAGTTAATGTACTTAAAATTATGAGGGAATGGAAAAAGAAAAACATATCCCTGTAACAAAGTACACTTTGAAGTCATCAAAAACGGAATCTTTTCTTGAAAAAACTAAAAATAAGAACCCTGATGCTCAACGAAGACTCGCAAATCGTATTTATCAATATAAGAAAAAGAATTCGGAATGTTTGATAGAAAATGCCCAGTATTACCAGGAGTAAACAGTTTACGCAGAGGTATGATAGGATTGCACGATATGGTCTAGAGATAGGGGAGGGGATGCAGAATTCATTGATTATAGCGTGTTCAGGAGGAATAGGGAAAGTCGAGGGGGGGGGGCAAATCATGCATCTTATAAAAAAACTCGTTGAAAGTTGTTTTTGTTTTGTTGGTTTTTAGGAGCATTAGCAACTAAGGCCATATTGCTCCGGGATATGCGGTGGTCATTCCTTGACCTTTCCGCATCCTCCGTATTTGGTGGTGACGGGCTCGAACCCCGGTCTAATCAAAAAGCGTGTGCTGCGCACTGCTGCTCCTTCCCACCTGGCTACGGAGGCGCCTCCTTGAAAGTGATCAGACTATAATCAGAATAAAATCAATTTGAGATGGACATCGAGTCTGTGTAGTGATAGTCGAGGTACTTTACAGACAAAACGATTGTGAGGAGTATAAATCTCTATAGACAAATTGAATGGGCGCTCAAGAGAGATTGCCTTATTATGGGCGGTTTCACCCCACCTCTTACAGATTGAAAATCATGGACGGATAATACTTCATTGGGAAACAGATTTCTGAGCAAACTGGTTTATTGTTATTCCAATGTGCCAGAGAAAGAACAGGGTCGTCTAATATCCTCGACTTGGTTCTCACCCAGGCTCCAAACTGCATCCCAAATTTGACAGTAAAGGAACAACTATCTGGTAGAGACCACAGTATCATGAAGTGGGTAATGTCCAAAATAATTTCTGTGGTCAGAGGAAAGGGGAGACTTCAATTTAAAGGAATGGGACAATGGATCGAGGTCTTCCCTTTGCTCTATTAACTGAACACGCAAGTTGCAGGATAGGAGTTCAGTATGGGAAGTATTCAAAAGGGTTATCCTGGAAGCTGTCAATGCATTTCTTCCGGTCAAGACGTTTCACAAAAGAACAATGCCTAATTGATGGCATGAGAGGTTAAGGGCTTAATTTTAATTGTGCAAAAGAAAAAAGTTATGGGATACTTTTAGACTATCGCGGGGTACTGATTTACATTAGCGTTATAAACGTTTATGGTTATGGCCAAAACCACTGATGAGATAAGACAGGAGAAAGCTGAAGGAGAGAAACTACTGGGGAAAAGATAAAAGCGCAGAAAAAAATTGTTTCCTTACGTGATACAAAAAAGAAGAAAGTGAATCAGATCGACCCCTTACACCGTCCAAATGAAAGCTTCACAAAAAAAACCAGCAGACGAATTGAATAATTCGAATAGAATGAATTGAAGAAGTTTCGCTTTGCAGCGAGATTTATAGTTGATAGAGACCATTCGAACGACGAGGGAAGAGTGACTACTGATCGCGGTTTCCTCAGGATATAACGATCTCGGAGAAGAGTATATTGTGGACAGTATGCACTAAAATATCTCTGTTTCTAATCCAAGCTGCATGGAATTGCGCCATTCCATTGGCGTTGTTAATGAGATTATCATCAGACTTCGGAGAGATCCCTATCCTCCGGACTGAGGAAGCGCAAACGTCCCCCCCCCCAGTCCACGAAGGAGATGCGAAAGACACGATGGGCGTCTACTGATAATCGAGTTTGACTTCTGTGGTTGGTAAAATCGTGGAGTTTCTGATTAGAATTCCCACCAGAGCCAAGATCTTCGCCTCCAGATTTGGACCTGGAACCCCTCCTGAATTTATTAGGAGAATGTTTATTAATGGAGCATAACCTCTCAGTTCAGGTTAAACGGCTTAAAAGTCGGCAAACATCCTATGCCTCCTTCCTTATAATGTGCTCACCCGCTGTCTACAAAAGGTTGTAGATCCTGCCTCTTGGCCCCAAGGAATATATATCAGACCATTTTCTGAGGAAAACAGACCCCATCAACAATCTCAACTAATTCACCCTCCTCGATAGCAATCAAGGCCTCAAGGAGACAAGTATGAATGCTCCACGCTCCGGGTATCGTCTCAAAATGTGCGCAGCATAAGTCGCAATTATACTAGTGGTGAACCACATCGGCATCATCAAACTGATTCCATCAGCCTGCGATCACCAGTAATAAACAGTACGGGAATGCTCGTCCCAACATGGATCACGAATCGACGAACTCGAAAGCCTGACATCAATAAAAACAAGGCATGTGCCTTAAAAAAGATCCCCCGGAATTATGCAGTCAGAGTCTTGTACCAGAATGTTAGAAGCCTTCGCAATAAGCTGGATACCGTTGACCAAATTCTCCTCGCCAGTGATATCGATATCCTCTGTGTCACCGAGACTTGGCTGGATAAAGACCAGGAATATTTTATATCCTGTGTTCCAGCTGGATATAAATCTGCTTTCACTTCCAGAGTTGGGCAAAGAGGAGGTGGTGTTGCAATTTTCTTTAAGAGCTCACAAACCTCACTCATTCATCAAGTCTCTAGCCAAACATCAGCGTACGAAGCGCTTGCTGTTACTCTCAGCTACCATAGGGTTCTCATAGATGTAATTGTTATATACATACTCCCAGCACCTTCTTACGAAGCCATCCATGAAATATCTAACTGGATCATCAACCAGCTTCATCCTTCAGCCTTGCACTTCGTCTGTGGAGATTTTAATCTTCCTCCTCAGCTAGCTAACCTTCAGCAAATGCTCCTATCAAACTTATCTTGTACAGGGTTACAAATGATCAACGATCTCCCGACAAGACCAATTAGATCTCATCCTTGCTTCTTTTCCCTGCACACCTGATTACCTGCCAGAGACTTATTTCAATTCGGACCACAAGCCAATTGGAGTTCTTTTACACATACCTGCTCCAAACTTCAATATTGTGAATTCGACTAATACCAAAGTAATAGTAAGTCCCAGGTTTTTGAGTATTTCTAAATGTGTTGAGGCTGCCTCTGTCATCCCATGGACAGTCTTAGAAAATTGTGACTTAGAAATTGCAGTGAATTTGCTGACTAACTGGCTTAAGACTATTGCGACATTTGCAGCATCAAAAAGAATTTCCATCATGCCTCGGTCCAGAGCATGGTGGACTCCCCATCTTAACATGAGCTTCAAGTTAAAGCAGCATCTGCACAAAATGTGGAAGCAGTCGCACAGTATCTATGACAGGATACCCTACTCCAAAGCTCGCGCAACATTTAATAAGCAGAAGTCAAAAGCAATTAAGCATTATATGGATAGAACCCTTCGTAGCGGAAAATGTCCCTACTCTGAGCGGCCTTCTGATTTTCCCCAAAATCTTGAACCTGACCAGTGGCTTGACTTCATATCTAGATTTGCTTCGAACACGGAACAATGTCCTGATCTTCATACTCCAACAACTAGAATCCCGCCTGACACTCTGTCAGCAGTATCAATCTCCAGGGAACAGCTTATTGCTGCCATTAATTCTACATCAGCTTCTGCGAAACAGCAGGTGCTGATGGAATCCCCCAATTCATTATTAAATGTCTCAGCCCATATATTTTGGATCCCCTTCTAACTATTTTTAATGCTCTTTTGTCAACCCACTTCTTTCCCCAGCAGTGGAATATCTACCTTGTGAAGCCTCTCCCCAAAACTCAATCTCCTTCACTTCTTAAGCATTGCCGGCCAATCTCCAATGCCTGAAGTCTTCTAAAGCTCCTTGAGAAGGTACTTCTCCCCGTTCTGACTAAACAACTTCTTCCACATCAGCCTCCTCAAATCCATTACTCCCTTCCTCATAGATCCACTGTGACTAACCTCTTAGCCACCACCAGCTCTATCCTCTCTGCATTTGAATCCCAAGCAGAGCTTGCAGTCACCTATATAGACCTTGAAGCAGCTTTCGACTGTATAAACGTTCCTGCAATGCTGAAGCTACTTTCTGACCACTACCAGATCAAGGGAGACACTCTACAGTTCCTCACGTCACTCCTTCGAAACAGAATAATCCAGCTTATTGTCCATGGGCACATATATGAGCGAAGTATCTCTTCAGGCGTGCCACAGGGTGGTGTCTTATCTGGGCTCTTGTTCACAGCACTTATCTCTCCACTTGTTGAGTCCAGGTATGATATCTTATGTTATGCAGATGATATAAAGCTCCTCACACCGATGTCTCCATACGATGATCTTCTCAGGATAACAGGATCAATTAATAATACACTGACGGAAATTGAAAATTACCTCAACCAGTTCGGATTAAAAATAAACCCAGAGAAATCTGAATTTATGATATTCTCTTTAAAGAAAACGCCTTCTTATATTCAGCCCATTCTGTGTAATTCTCCAATTCCCATCGTCAATAAGCATACTGATCTCGGGGTTGTGTTGGATCCTAAGCTCTGCTTAGTTACCATATAGACAAGCTCCTCACCCTGGCAGCTCGACTCCGATGGATTGCCAAACAGCATCTACATTATATAAATGAAGTCACAACTACTAGAAAATATATAAAAACCACTGTATACTCTCCGCTGTTATATGCTGCAGAGATATGGGCATCAGCTGCCACTAGCACAATCAGGCCACTTTTTTCTGCTGAGTACTGGCTCTTAAAATGGGCCATAAACAAACACAAACTTCCCCCACAGCTAAGGACAACTGAAATGGCCAGCTTGATTCAGATTCACAGGCTCCCCACGCTGATTTGGGTGAAACGTCTTACCACGACTATCAAAATGATGGTTGGCGAGATTTCGGCACCATCATTCTGGGACCTGTGCTCATGGAGAATCCCTCAGTCTTCCCTCAGAGCGACTCCAACTCTATGCCCACATCACAGCCGTCGTGTCTGCAGGGGTTGCCCCCAGGGTTCTGTCCTGGGGCCGCTGTTGTGGAACATTGTCTTGGATGAGTTCCTGGCCATGGACCTTGGTGACGTCCAAACCCAAGCTTTTGCCGACGACTTAATCTTGAAAATTGCTGCCGACAGTAGAACCCAGTTGGAGGTAAAAGCAAACCATGCCATCAGGATACTACAGGACTGGACCATCTTACACTGCCTAAAAATCTCACCAACTAAGACATCCTCAATCTTACTGAAAGGCTCCCTTGACCTGCACAGGCCACCTCAAATAAAGGTGAACAACACCACAGTGAAACTCCAAAGCCAGCTTAAGTACCTGGGGGTGATATTAGATTGTAATCTTTCCTTCAAGCAGCATCTCACACATTTAAGAACAAAGATAAGGAAGTACTCTGCACTGTTAGCACGTGTGGTTCGTCGGGACTGGGGACTTAAACGTCGCGTGCTCTCCTTATATTATAAAACGACATTCCTACCAGCTATAACATACGCCTCTGCGGTTTGGTATCACAAGGCATCAACCGCCGTAAATAGACGCATAATCGACTCAATCCATAGAACTATCCTGTTAACCATTACCAGAGCCTGTAGCACCACTAGCACTGTTGCCCTACAGGTCTTGGCCGGAGCCCTTCCCCTTGACCTGGACATCATACGTACTGGAATAGCCTATTATATAACCAAAGGAATGCCTTGCACCCACCAAGACTACACAGTGGATAACAATGCAACCCACAAGGCTGAAAAGAACAGGCTGCAGAAATACCTAAAAGAAACCTGGCAATACCGCTGGACAAACACAACAAAAGGGAACATCACCAAAAAGTTCATCCCGGACGTAGACAGAGTATACCCCATTCTTCCAACCTGGCTGCAACCCGGACTTTACACGACCTACCTCCTTACGGGTCATGGGGCTTTCAATGCAAAGCTTACAGCATTGGGAATAGTGGAGGATCCGCGTTGTACTTGCGGGGAACAAGAAAGCTGGGTGCACATTATGTTTGAGTGTGTCCAATACGAAGACCTTAGATGCAGACTAATAACTAGAGTTCACTATTTACCGAGGGATCTCGAGTCACATCTACTAGATACACAAGAAGAATATTTAGCCTTAACTGATTTTGCCCAGGGATTATTTAGCAGGCGCCAAACACTAGTCGCCATATACCGAAGACCTTAACGGAATGAGACAAAACAAAACTGCAAATAGCAGCGAGATGACACAGAGGAACCGACTATACAGACCTTGGACTGAGTACAAAATGAACTGGGAAAAGACAAGTGACAATAGATTGTCGAACTACAAGAGTCATGATTACCGCCAATAGAAGCGAAAAAACACCTTTAAATAGTCGTGACATCAGAACAAAGGGACACTGCCCCAAGACCTTGCAGCATAGACCCACTACATAATGACAAAAGGTAGTGTAAGGACTAGCAAACATCACGGAAGGGATAAAACCCCATAATGACAGCCAGTAGACTTGATTATGACCCCAAGATAATGACCAGAAAATAAGCCCCAGACCACATGCAGTCTGGAAGGATGACATCCAGATTTAACCCCCTATTAGTGTCCCACCTAGATGAGACTCAACGGCCAAAATTTTTTAGGGCCTGCAAACTGATGGAGACGACATACGTGGCACTCTTCCGCCGGAACAGCCTATTGGCGACCCAAATCCGCACTCTCTTGAGCGGATCTTTCTTTCCAAACTCCTGGGGAGGAGAGGCTTGCCTCTCCTTGCCTCCCCAATTTTTTCACTCTGGTGGGGCACGGGCATGCCTCACTACCTGCAGGGGCCATCTACTCTGTCGGCCCCTTATTTCCAATTTCTTCCCCCCAGTCTTCATCCTCCCCCCAAACTTTTGTCTTGCACAGCGTTTAGCCCTACATGTCAAAATCAAAAGAGAACATCAAAATTCTTGCCCGAACCTATTTGGTTTTTAAAACTCACTTTCACCGCACAGCCCCACGTCGCGCAATATTAATACTAACTTGTATCACTAATATCAACCTCGATTTTTTTTTTTTTTTGGTCCTAGCCACTAAAATCCCAGGAAAGTAAGTGGCAAGACCAGCCAGAGTACAAATATTGGTAACACCCGGCCGGCCTCCCTGTGGCAGGTATTGGTAACGTCGGGTCTCACTAGGGGCCCGGCGGCTAACAGGCCGGACGAACAATGGGCACAACAAACTACACAGTACATATCCCACACACTTTTAAATCTCTGGCTTGTCCGATACAGAGAACATACGCGGAGATGGGAGAAATCCCAGGTGCCGTCAGACCCCGAACATACCTAATACCTAATAATAATCACAGCCGTCTCCACCTATCAGATAGGTTTCTGCCTTTTCAGCTACTTTCGTGTGCCCAGTCCTTGGATGCTGACCTTAACAAGTTCGCTTCTGACAGGGAATACAGATGCCGCATCCTTGAATTGTACTTCCCTGTCCCTGATCCTTCTCCTCGAAGCTCGTCTTAATGCTGCAAGCCATCAATACCACCTGATATATGAAGACGGCATACTAACTCTTCAGTATGGCAGTTAGTAATGAAGGAGTAACTACTTCTGTTCAGTGCAAAGAACGTTGCCTGTTTATACTACTATATGTATATGAAATTATCTGTTTCCGCCAATATCTTCTTTATATACTGTATTGTAAATAACTGTATGATACTTGGAGTTTGGAATTGTACTTCCGCATATGCATTTCCTATGTTTTATATCTCAATGTTCCCTATTTATACTGTATTATTACTGTTAACCCCTGGCCTGGTGGCCGTGAAGGGCAACATTGCAATCTATCGAATTGTATCATTATTATTGCAATAAGGATTTCTTAATAAAATGAAGGACCATCTAATGGCTGTGGAATTTCAGGACACAAAGGCTGCTAGGCTATATTGGGTCTTGCTAAGGACCATCTAGGAATAAATTACATGAAGTCAGGTATTCGCGAGGGAAAAAGCTTGCCTGCAAATGTAACCAATTATGATGACGAAGTCAAAAAACAGTTGGATGCAAGAAACGACTTCGACATTATTGCCCTTGACTTGAGTAAAGCTTTTGATACGTTTCCCCATGAACGGCTATCACATAAACTAGAGCAAACTGGGATTACTGCCAACATCCTTCGTGGAATCAAGGGCTGGCTAAGAGATGTAAGACAGGAAGTAGCCAGATTCCACTACACTTATCCATAGAAAGTGGATCAGTGTAGCGAGTGAGGATCGCGGATCACTATTTGGGCGCGTTCTCTCTCTTTCTCTCTTTTCATATTTCTTAATGATAATGGAGCGCAGGGGTAGTTGCCAAAATCTCCTCAAGTCCATTTTTCTTTAAAATGAATTTGATCGGTTGCACAAGCACTTTGTATGATGTATAAAGTGTATTTAAACATTGCAGTCTAGAAACGTGAAAGGATAAATATTCCGATATTTTTTTCAGTTCCCTCTTAAATATATATATATATATTTTTTTTTTTTTTGGCCTTTAGCCTATTGCTAGAGGCAGATTTTTTCCCTTTTTTAAGTGATCCCAAACTTGCTTTGGGTATCATTAAAAAATTACGACGGTATGCTTTCCAGGCCTTCCTATTGGCAAAGTGGCCAGAAACAGTTAAATAACACACACACACACACACACACACACACACACACACACACACACACAGCACAAACAACATTACGCGCATTTCTGGCCTTTTATAGAATCCTGTATGGGTCCATGAATGAAAGGTTGCACCAACTGGGCCTGAGACCTTTGCTACTGTGAGGCCAGAGAAAACTGGAAGCGCCTGCTCTTCGAGTGTGCCCTCTACGAACACCGCCGAGAAAATCTCATCGACAGCACCCAAAAATCGGACGAACACCTGGAACTTTTGACTTCAGTGGACGGCGTAAGGTGCTACATGGCCTCTATTAACTGGGTACATATCTCACAGAGAGCGAATACAATAGAATTGTGATCACAGAGGCCTTCTTGAATGCGTATATACCATTAAAAAAATACTCCCTGAGGAAGATTCCAAGTTAGATGAATAAGGAAGTTTCCAAATTATTTGAGCAGAAAAAGACATCGTGGAAAAGCTAAAGAGCAATAAAAAGTACTGAAGCCTACAACAGCTCCAAACTGATCTGTATTAGTGCCACAGAAAAGGTTATGCTGACAAAAACAGATTATGAGAAATCGCATGTAAAGAGGGGGGATAAGGAATTTTTCACATATATAAATGCAAAGAAGAGAAGAACAAATCAGATTAGACCCTTATGCAATGGACGTGGGACAGTATTAGATACCCCAGTTGAAGTTGCACTTAATAGTTACTTTGCATCGATATTTACAGAAGAAAAACCGATCACGCCAATGAGAGAGACTGGGAGCGAAGTTCAAATTGCACATGTTTATTTGATGAAGAAAACTTTGGTGCCTGCAGGCCACTAAGGCTCCCGGAGTTGATGGCTTATACCTTGTAATCCTAAGGAAGGCGGCAAGTGAGTTAATTGATGCTAATTTTGAGAGCATCACTGGACTCGGGAGTGATTCCTTTGGAATGGAAAAGTGCCAATGTATCTCCAATACATAAGGGTGGTTCTAAGAGTGAAGTGAAGTGGGAAATTACTGACCAGTTAGTCTAATTTCAGTAGTAGGGATAATCATGATCAAATTATGATCACGGGTAAAATTCAGGATCACTTAGATAGCAATGCAATTTGGATGGGGTCACTCAGCAAGATTTTGTAAAGGAAAATCATGTTTAACTAATCTGGTTAGCAATTTTGACAGGGTCACTCAAAAGCTTGACTTTGAGAATACGCAGTACGCAGTGGTATGTGATAAATGGTTATTCCTCAGATTGGGTTGATGTAAGAAGTGGGGTACCCCAAGGATCAATATTAGGACCACTGTTGTTTTTGATTTTCATAAATGACATGGATGAGGGGATAGAGTGTATAATACCAGACAGGGTCTAAAATATAAGCATCTAAACAAACATCTTTAAAATTTTCGAATATCTCAGCTAATAATAACACATCCGTTTTTAAAAACAAATCAGAATATTAACCCATGTTTTTATGTTAAATTGTATCCAAACGTTTTGTGCATCAATATATTATTTATCAGATATATCAGTTTCGTTTAATATATTTTATTTTTCAGGTAATTTTGTTTCGTTACATTTTTCTAAAGAATTCGTGTAATCATAAAGATATAAAGATTATAAAGAATTCATATAACTTTTCTTATTACTAAATCGAGCTTATCTTGTGAAAAGTATTTCTTTGTATTTAAACTGTTCTTTTTTTAAAGATTTTAACAAGCTTATCTATGCTAGTTCCCATAAATCTGAACGAATCTATAAATCTTAAATAATGTTTTGATAATCGTTGCGTAGAATTTTCTTCATCATTTATAAGATATTCCTTTTGATCGAGTTTAATTTCTTTGTTAAAAGTGATGTATTTTTCACCATTTTTTGCAATAACTTTAATGTCATCATTATTAAATCCTAAGTCCTTAAATAAGTGTGAATTGTAACCACTTAAATTACGTACAATTACTGGAATAAAATCTCGAATTTTATACTTTAAATTATAAATATTATGAGCGGAACCTCTAAATTTTTCCGTTAGATGATCATGACCTCTAACTTTCTGTAATAACCTTCTTTCTTTTTCATTTTCAAATTTAGTAGGAATTTCAGAATCACAAATATGGCACGTGGTTGTATTATCATATTTTATTTGCTCTTCTTATATATTCTAGATTCTAATTATTGTTTTTACATCTTCAGCTAACCATTCTATAAATATTTTTACCGCATCTATTCCTCTGTACAATCCAGGTTCTTTATTTTCATATTCACAATCATTAACATATTTAATATAATAACAGAAGGTTGATGTTTCTGATAATTCATTGTATAAGACTCGTTAGATGTGGCATATCAGGATGTTTTTTTTTTTTAATATTACTTTCAAAATCTGCATAAATAACGAATGGAATTTTTAATGAGTGATTATAATTTTCGAAATAAACTGAATCGCTTTCAGGCATTTTAAATTTTACAGGTTTAATGTTCTTCACAGTTTACGCGTTGCTTTAATTTTTCTTCCGAATAAAAATACGTTAATATATTTTTTTCTTTGCGTTTATTCACCCGTGAATACTTTTTATCCAACGATAATGTTCTTTAATACCATTTTCATTTTCGTCATATTTCTTCGTATAAAATAAATTTGCGCGCTTATCTAATTTGGTTTCAGTTAACAGTAAAGGACAAGTTGAACCTTTTTCAACATTAATAGAAATATCGCTTCGTTTTTCGAATTTAGGAATATTATCTAGAGAAACAGGAAATGAAATATTTTTTAATTTTAATTCATTTTTGTATTTTGTATAATGTGAAATGCTTTCAGGATGAATTTTAACTTTAATTAATGCAATCAAAACACTCCATTTGAAACGTTCATTACCTTCATTTTACATTAACAAATAGTTTTTTTACGTTTTAATGTTTGTGGTAATTCAAATGTAAGAATTTCCTCGAATATTAAGATATAAATATTCAACACGCATCTAGTAGTAAATTAAAATATTCTTCGATGTTAGTTTTTGGAAAAATTGTACGATTTTTACTTTGAAATGAATATACATCGCGTTCATCTTGTTTACAAATTTGAATTTTTAAATTTATATTTACTTTAAAACTAATTTGCCGCTTTTATTTTTTAATAATTGTTTCTTTTTTTTTCTAAGAAATTTAAAGGATCTGATTCACTAATTGAATTTTTAATAAGATAAGTTTTTAATCTACCCTCAAAAGCTGATTCCGTTTTCTGAATTTCTTTAAAATTATTAATTGAAGCTTTATGAGTAAAACTTTCATCGCGTTGATCGTGTTTATCGGGATTAAAATAAGTTTCGCATTTTATAATTTTTTTTTTTTAAACTTGCTTTATTTTTCTCGAAGGAAATATTTCATTTGCATCAAGTATACCAAAATATTTTTCTTGCTCTGTCATCACGTTTTTTTGCTTTATACCTTTTAAATTTCATTCATTATAAATTCAATTAAATCTTCTCTCTTTCTTATTCTATAATAATTACGAAGTCGATTTTTCCACAAATATATTTCAATTCATTCATAGATTTATTTTCAAGTTCATGTTCTTCATTAATATTTTTTCTTTATGTTAATTTTGCGAAGTATAAATTTAATGAAATTTTCCCCGTTTAATTTTGTATAGCCCTATAAATTTACATTTTTTTTAAAAAAATCATAGTGTTATTACTGAATGCAGATTGCATTTTCTCACTTATTTATTGGCAATTTTTTTGTTTTCGATAAAATTGCGTTAAAATTTTCTACATTTACACTCGATTTTTTCAACTTTTTAAAATGAATGAAAAATTTAGTAGTTTCTCTTAATTTTTAACAATTAAATTCATTTTTCTTGAAGATTCATTCCACGTAGTTCAGATTTTTTTACGATTATATATAATGCTCAATTTACGAACTTTCACCCACATTCACAATACGATAATTATACTTTTTAATGAGATAATTTTTTGCACATTCTGTTTTATGAACGTCACACTTGGTATGCGTTGAAAAAGTGTGAAATTGTTTTTTTTTTCCTTTTCGACATTTTGCGCATATCTTTTTCCCTTTAATTTCCATAAGATTTCTAAGATGTAAATCTGTGTTTTTGTAAATATATTTGTTGTACTTTTCTTTTACACTCACATAAAATAACTTCCTTTTTTTGAGAGAGAGATTTTTTAGATTTATAATATTCATTTTGACGTTTTTGATTACAATTTTTACAATAAGGGCGAGATGTGTAACATCCACTTTCATTTTTATTTTGCACGCATTTGTTGCAGAGTTTTGTTTCCCTTTATGAAAAAAAAAATTTTTTTTTTCAATTTTTTAAACTTTTTCAACTTGTTTAATTGGAAATTGTCCGCCACATTACATGCGTAGTTGTGGCCCACCTCCCCGTGGTGCAGACGGACGTTGGCCAGGCTTTCCAGGTGATCACCCGTCTGTTGACAAAAAGGCCAGAAACAACACACACGCGCACTGCACAAACATAACATTACACACACTTCTGGCCTTTTACAGAGTTCTGTATTCAACACAGAGTTGAACTGACGTTCGGGTGCCGATACCATAAATGTGTACGCGAGACATTCAATGAACCCATTTGACGTGTGATTGCGTCGGGGGTTGGTGACCTCAGCTACCTGCAGTCGCGATTTATCGAAAACGGACGTCGAAGCCCGGACCACGTGGCAAACTTTTGGCTAAATGAAGTGCACTTCGGTCCCTTTTGGGGTTTTCGGCCGCATCGTGGTCACTTTAATCTCGGAGCGAGAACTTCCTTCCGCCCCCCCTCGACAGATTTCCGATCTACAAAAGCGGACCCGTAAGGCGCGCGCGCACACACGGGAAGAAATCGGTTTACTGTCGGGCAGATTAGCTTCGGTGACCTCGGTCGATGATGGATTTCATCGAGAGCGGATCGCTTGTTCAAAATAAAAGGCTTCGCCGAGTGCTGAGCGGATTTGTGTGCTGGCTCGTGTTTTGAAGAAGGATTATAAAGTGATTTAGATCGCAGTCCCGATAGAGGACCGGGAATAAATCATGTTTTCTGCAGCGGTGCGTCGAATAAAAGGTCATACGGCCATAAGAGTGTTTCCCTCGAAGCGATCGTACGGTTAAACGAGCGGTAATTTTTTTTTTTTTTTTTTTTTGAATCGTGCAGCGAAAGCCGAAGCGTCGACCACCAGCGAGGATTCGATAAACCCGCACATCCCGTCAAATTGCTTCCGCCAAGAAAGTTTTCTTCAAAACATCTGAACGCCCCCTCACTTCCTTCCCTCCTTTGCTGCCGGTGGTGCGTTTCAGCTACCCCCGTTCACGGCAGCTCCTAACAAATAATCTCCCCTCGCGGCGGTCAGCGGAAACGTTGTGAAAAGAACCCCCCCAATAAAAACATTCGGCGGAGAGCATCGGAGGATGAAAACCCCCGACCTCATCCAAGCAGCGACCCCTCGAATCACCCCCCCCACCTCCGTTTACAAAACTCCCAAAACGCGCAGATCCCTCTCCCCTCCTTCGGTTTTGAGCAGCCTTCGTCCATCTAATTCGACTCCCAAAAAACCGTTTATGGGGAGCAGATCATGCGCGAGCAGGAATCACTTTGAAGTAAACGAAGAGCGAGAAAAAGTTAAGCCGACACCGCGCTGTGAGGGGCGGCGCAGAAACAGCAGCGTGGAAGAAAAGAAACGCAAAAAGCAACCACTTCTCAGTGGCAATTTTAATTTTATATTTTTTTTTTATTTTCAGAAGACGCGACGATTATAAATAAGAAACGCCAGTTTATTTTTTTGTATTTATTTTCTCGTGCGTGTCGCAAGAAGTGGAATTTTGTAAAATAAAATGCGTTCTAAGTTCTTACAATCGTTTGCCAAATCTTGGAGATTAAGAAGTAATGCTTTTACGTTGTTTACATTTGATCTTTCCACAGCTTCGCATTGATTACCTTTCCCCTATTTAATGATCAACCGCAGCGTTTCATCTCAGGTGAGCGATATCAGGTGAGACGAAGCAATATTGTAAATATTGCTTAATCATCTTATATTGTAAATATCGTAAAAATTGCAATTTTTGTACACCCTTCTAACCGGTCGGCTGTGTTAAGGGGTGAAAGCAAACACTTGCTACTTTAATAAACGGATTTAATAATAATTCAGTATTCAGTGACTGAATAACACTCTTATTAATGAGATTAAACAAATTAAAGCGCAAAATCAAGACTACTCGAAGAAATACAACTACTCAAGGCTCAAATAAATAGAAATAAGTTCACCGTTCTGAACCGGCCTCTGTCATAGAACAGAACCTTCGAAATGGCAAAGAACATACATCAAATGAATACAAAAGGTACGAGCAGATCGTCAGGGCTAACAAACCCACTAAATCTCAAAATCTATGGGGATAGGCAGCGGCCTGCCTACCCACATCGATATGAATCAATTACCTCTATCAGGGCACCCTTGTGAACCTAGGTGCGATATCGATTATATATCTGAAGCAGCCGTTTCTCACAATGAGGCTTCTCAAAATGCTCCATGCTTACACTCAAGCATGAGTGGTGACACCAATGAAAAACCCACTTATGCACATATTGTCTCCCAGCAGTCATCCTTCACACAATCGCGACCTATTTCTCTTTGGAAGTGACATTATCGGCCAATGATCCAACTTTTCACTAAAATAGTACTTTAAATAGATTGGTAGCCCAGAGGGACAGTCACATCCAAGAAACATCAACAGCGTGGAAAAGTTCGGTGAAACACAAGTAGTTGCTGTTGATATCTCAAAGGCTTTCCATCGTGTTTGGCATAAAGGTCTTCTAAACAAGCTTCCATCTTATGGTCTGCCAACTGTTTTTAGTAATTGGTTATCCAGTTTTCTCTCTGATCGCTCACTGAGGCTGATGGCATGGCTCTCTGTCTTCTAACTACTCCACTAATGCCAGTGTCTCCCAAGGTTCAGTTCTTTCCCCCACTCTTTTCCTCTTATATATTAATGAACTCTTCTACAGATACTTCCATGGGCACTGTTCTTCTGAATTGGCTTCTGGGCATGACTGTAATTTTCATGACTGTAATTTCGCTCTCTCTTTCAAAGCAGTCCGAACACGTGTCCCCACCAGCCAGCATTCATTTGCTGTCCAACTTCAAACTCACAGAACCAACTTTTCATCTTCCTCGTTTATTCATTCAACTGCTGTTTTCTGGAACAACCTTCCTTCATACGTATTTCCTGAAAATTACAGTCTACAGAAGTTCAAGTCCAATGTCAACAAATATCTTCTTTCGTCTTCTCAACCTCCAACCCAAGCACGGTACTAAGTACTATAGGTTCCAATACCTCTCGTGTTTGGGGTTTACATAAAAAAAAAAAAAAAAAAAGCCAAGCCAGTCGACCTAGAAAATATACAATATAACATCCATACACACAAAATCGAAAATCTTCATATCGAGACTTGGACAATCCAAACCCGGTGCAAATATATCTAAATTCTTTGAGGAACAAATAGGGATCAAGGTGGCTGTGAGACCTGTGAAAACAAGATACCCCTTCTATGCCTCATTCACAATTACTTGTGATAAACAGGATGAACTAGAAGTGCTAGTATCTAGCAAACCTGGCCTCCAGGAACTCTAATAAAAATGTACAAAGAACGGACCTCTTCCACATCCCATCGCAAGTGATCGACAATAACACAAGAAAAGCAACCAACGTCAGCCTCATGCCAACTTGTCCAATATTTTCCCTTAAATGCATCTCCCAAAATGTACGCAGTATCAGCCACAAACTACACCCTCTACATACAATCATGTTACTATCTGAATATCAGTTCGTCTGCTTGGCAGAAGTCTGGTTATCCGACGGAAGGCAACTGGATGTCATAGGTTAGCCTCTCGATAACCCCAGCCTCCATAATTCCAGGGACGGCAGACGAGGTGACGTGTTGTGTTACTGTACTCATCCAGTTTCAAGCAGTCCAGATTTCAGGTGACCAAATCAGATAACTTCAAATACCAATGTGCCACATTAAGAAAGGATGCCATACAACTCCAAATTTGTCTTTTATATCTACTTAATATCTATGGCTGCTATCTATGCTATCAGTTCACGAAGTGAACTGATCGCATAGATAGCAGCCAACCTAGCACCCAATATCCCCACCTTCGTTATACGCGATTCAACGTACCTACGCATAGATATGATGAGGCCATTGAAGATCAGTCATTGGCACATTTGGCTTTGTTCTGTAAATATGGGATGGGAGTAGTTAATGAAGCTTAATATAAGTTTAAGTAATGTCTGGTATATAAGTGTAATTAGAAAATATAGAAAGGCAATTAGAGGAGATTGGCTGTAGATAAAGTGGATCTGGGATAAGGTCATATCCGTCTGAGGACAGAAAAGAAAAAAATTTATATATGGAATATAAATTTTTTTAGGGGAAGAGGAATGCTATGTAAGGACCCGTCCTTACATTAATTAATAAAAATTGTTAAATATTATGAGAATTTAACTGTAATACGAATAGTGGTTTTCTGGTAAAAACAACATGGGTTAAGAAGCACTGGAATTCAAAAATACCTTCCAGTCACTCCCCGTTTAGTTGTAGCTTGTTTGTATGGAAGTTCTTTGACGAGTCAGTAAAAGTAATATACCATGACAAATCTCCATTAACACAGAAGCAGATGCACCATAGTAAGGGCCAAGAGTGCTTAAGCTGGCCCTCTTAAAGATTTCACGGTGAAACGCTATTAGAGGTAGGCGACGTCACCAGGTGTGCGCGCGTGAGGTCACGGGAGGAGCTGTGACGCTTCTCAGTTGACCTGAACTTCCGCCTCTCTTTCTGGATTGTTCTCGTATGTTCGAGGTCCACGGAAGTTGGGACACAAAGAGTAAAGAAGACCCGCCCACGGAAGAGGAGAGGAGACAAATGAGAACACAGGAAAAAGGATGTGCAGATCTCCTATTGGCCAGGAAGAAAGTAGAGGGAATTTTGAGAGGGAGATTCGGAAGAAGTTTTCGGGGCATTCTGGAAAAGTTTTCGTGGCAATTCGGAAGAAGTTTTCGGAGGAGTCGGAAGAAGTTCACAGAGCGGTCTGGAGAATGAATTGAAGGAGTTGGAGAACGATACTAAGCAGAGCAGTAGTCTAATTTGGGTGATAGCTGCAGACTTGAGGTAGATGGAAGCAGGGATAGAAATTCTGCATATCCCGACAGCGAATAGGAATGTTCACCTGTAAACATGGAAGCCGTAGTGAGGAAGAAGGAAGAATCACACCCTGAGAATTATATAGGCAAAGCCAGTCGAATGAGTGGTCGAACCATTGACCTACTCGAAAACCCCTCTATCCACGGAAGAAGAAATGCTGACCGGTAAAGAGTATGCGACACTGATTGATTCCAGCCGTGCAGTACCCGGTAGGGAAACACCATAATCAACGAATCCCCAAATGAGCGCCCCCGCATTCCAGTACCTGAATGACCGATATGAAAGGAAGCCGAGCAGAGAGGAAAGTTCCAGGCCAAACACGTAAGTGCTAGAGAGTTTACCGAAATAGGTGTACTTAGTTTATTAAGGAGAGGACTTTAGGATAAATAAAATATACATAGATAAGAAGGGAGGTTTAAGTAATGAATACAAGAAAAAAAAGTGTAAGGTATTTAAGAGGGACGTAGCCTATAATTTGAAGTGAAGCTCCTCATATAAATGCTTGCGGGAAGGAGAGGGTATAATAGATAACTGAGAATTGTTTAAAGTTGGGAAGGGTTTTTATAATATGTATGAAATTAAAGGTTGAAATTTCAATTTATTATGAGGTGATTTGTGGAAAGTATTTCTGATTTAAGTAGGGGCTAATTAATAAGTGATATATAAAGGTATAGAGGATTAACTGTTCAGAAGGGTAATGTTAAATTAAATTGATTAATATTTCCTGTTGACCTGATTGCAGAAAGGGTGTCTGATTGAATAAATGAAATTTTCTTACAAATTGAGACACGAACTCTGAAGGTTTTTGTGAGCCAGTTCATTGGCTGGTAGTTGTTGGTTTATTATACAGACTGTTCAGAAGAAGAGTGGGAAGAATCCATGTAAAGTGTATGACACGACCTATTGAAGTCCCTGTAAAGAACATGAAGAGACACCATGTCATAATGAATAATAATGTGTATTAGAATAGAATATCTGATGATGAGACAATTGAGTTTGAACAAGATATTTACACATATAAAGGTTAATGAATTAACAAGTCACCAGCCAAATATAGTTTGACTAATTACTATTGCTAGTTTCTGTATGATATGTTAATAAACATTGTTTTATTTTACATTCATGTGTTGGAGTCTGTCATTCCGAAACTCAGCCAATCCGGTGGAAAAATACCTAAAATAATTGGGGTCCCCTTTGGGTCTGGTAATCTTCTGAGAACAAACAAGTCAGATGCTAAGTGGGAGGATTGGACTACGGGGATATACATATAAAAAAGGGGATAAATTACAATAATTAAAATATAAAGAAAATTAGGGCAACCAAGAAAACAATAATACCCACACCCCCCACAATAAACGCCACAACCCCCACAGTTCAAACTACACCTCCTAACAGGGGAAACCAGATGCTGGATCTGTTATTCCACAATCTCCCACACCTTCGTCTGACCATTGAACACCACAGCTTCCCCTCTGATCACTCTCCCATCATGTTTGAGTTCATCGGCACTACTATAAACTCAAACGCTGCTGAAGCTTTCGGGAATGAGGTGATAACAAAAACAGTATGTTCCATCAAATACTTAAAGCCAAAGATCATCCTTTCACCTCTCACAGAAATAAACTGGAATGATTTACAGCAAGAAGCAAGAGACATTGCTATATCTAGCCTGGCTAACCAGCTACTTGAAATTGCCTCCCAAGGAGCTTCCGAGCAATTAAAATTCTCTGATAGATCCAATACATGGTTCAATGCTGAAGTAAGAGAAGGATTCAAGAGGAAACAAAAAGCTTTCAGAATTTGGAAAAGAGTAACGTAACTCAGCTGACTACCAGATGTACAAAAAAGAGCGGGCAACCTTGCTTAAATGTAAACGGAAAGCAATCCGGCAGGTGGTACTTAACAGAATAAACCACTCTAAATGTATTACATCCAAATGCAACAAGGATTTCCATATGGACGAGAAGGTATTTCAGGAATGGGTATCTTTGACTTTCAACGAGGTGCCATCAGACCCAAAAATCCCAAACCTAAGCGATTTCGTCATGCACTCCACACAGCCCCTTTCGCCTATATCTTTAAAAAAAACAGCACCTTATAAATACCATCACTAAAAGGCAATAAATCTACAATTGGTCCTGACGGCTTTCCTCTGTTCTTGGTTAAAATGTGTAGTGCTTTCATTGTGGAGCCCCTTTTTGTAATCTTTAATCACATATTCAATTCTGGATCAGTCCCGACAAGATGGAATCACTACAGCGTACAACCCATACCCAAAAGCAGAAATCCTAAGGAGCCTAAGGACTTCAGACCGATCTCAGTGGGCTGCAGTCTATTAAAAGTGTTTGAGAAAACTATCTTATCAGCACTGATCGACCAATACTTCTCTCATAGACCTAAACATTTTTACACTGTGATCCCCAAAAGATCTACATATACAAACCTATTGAACACACTATTTAAAATTCAAACTGCTCTCAACGGTAAATCTCAATCTCAGCTGGACGTCATCTTCCTTGATATTTCATCTGCTTATGATAAGCTTTCATTCCCGCTCTCATCTACATTATAGAAAAGTACTTTGGCATTACTGGCAGCCTGCTAAAAACCATGAACCTCATACTTACACCAAGACATCTCATCAACTCAACACAATAGGAGTGCATTATAACGAGAAGAGTACCCCAGGGAGGTGTCCTGTTCGGTTTGTTGTTCGCTGCGGCCCTTGACCACTGATTTCTTATCGTATGCAGACGATCTCAAATTATAAATGCGCTGAACAATTAGCGAGTCTCCGTCCTGATCGACAGCCTTGTAGCCTTCTACTGCAAATAGGTCTGAACCTAAACGGATCTAAATCAGCTCAAATTATCAAATATTTACAAAAAAGGGATCAAGAATGACATTACACAACGGATTGTAGAAAAGGAAAGTAATGTCCCACACCGACCTCGGCGTGACTTGGGACCAGGGCCGGCCTCATTTTACAGACCCATTTTTCGACCATGAAATCGAACACTTTCTCGGCGTTGTGGGCAATTCCAGAGGAGCTGACGGGGCTACTGAACGTCGATGTAGTCAGATGTTAAGTCCAGCGGTGCCTACAACCTATTGTGATCACATGTTCTGTTCTGTTCTGTTCTGCCACCATATGTAAACAGATTCTTGGGAGTCGAGTATGCCCACAAGGTTCGGTGCTTGGTCCACTGGTCTGGGATTTGGTTCTAGATGAGTGGCTCCTCCGTTCAACTCCCAATGCTTCTAAAATAACATATGCCGATGATCTAACCCTTCTTGTACTTGGAAATTCTCGTGCTTCTTTGGAAAGTTCTGCCAGTAGCATTATGAATGATCTGTGCTCTTGGTCTACTATTAATAAACTTACCATTTCTCCTAACAAGACTAAGCTTCTTTATCTTAAGGGCAACCTTAACATTTTCAGGCCTCCGATTGTTAAACATTTTGGTCGTTCTCTCTCCACGGTTGACTCGCATAAATTTTTGGGTATTATTCTAGATCGCAAGTTAAACTTTTAGAAACATATCTTGCACCTTCTTGATAAAATAGCCAAGTATACATCTATGCTTGTCCGTCTTTCGCATCAATCCTGGGGTATTAACCATCATGCCCTTCGTCTTTTGTACAAATTGGTGTTTGTTCCGATTTGTACCTATGGCGCTGGTGCCTGGTTTTGGTATACTTAGAAGATTGCCATCCAAAAGAAACTCTCCTCTATCCAAGGACGTATGCTCTTAATAATGAATCGTACCTGTCGCACTGTCTCGACAGCTGCGCTCCAGGTTTTAAAGGGTTGCCTGCCTCTGGATCTCCAAATCGCTTATCGACGTTTTTGCTATTACCTTAGACATGCCATTCCAGTTGACTTTTTAGACTTCACTGTTTATATTCACTGCGATCCTAAAACCGAAAAAACTTGTCGCTGGAACCACCTGGTTCAACTCTGGCAAGATCGGTGGTCTTCTTCTTCAAAAGGTATGGTCGCAAGAAAGTTTATTCCATCTGTGTTTTTTGCCCTACAAAAGTCTATTCTAAAATAGCTCAGTCCGAGTCTCCGCACTCTTTTCTTCTAACTGGCCATGGTTCCCTTCGTGCTAAACTTGCTATGTTTAACCTGTCTGATTCATCCCTGTGTAACTGTGGCAGCCCAGAAGACTGGCAGCATGTTCTTTTTACTTGTCCATATTCATCATCATCATCATCAGCCATTTTCAATCCACTGCAGGATGAAGGCCTCTCCAGTAACTTTCCAGTTCTTTCTGTTTTGAGCACTGGCCATCCATTTACTACTCAAAAACTCATGAATTTCATCTATCCATCTCCGCCTTTGTCTTCCAGGTTTTCTTCTAGCTCCTCCTTGTCCATATTACTGTTAGTTTTCTGACTTCTGCTCGAAGCTTTTTATATTTTATGTGTAGGTGTAGGTCTTTAGTTTGTAGGAACAGTTTACAGGTCTTTTTTTTTTCTCATTGATCGTTGATTGTTTGTTTAAATTCTTCATTCCAAGTTGTTAGCCAGTTTGTTTATAGGTTTATATCCAAGGCTTTCTTCAGCAGCTCCCAGAATTGATTTTTTCATATATGACCATATTTCCTCAACATTATCACTTTCATCTGATTTGAGTTTATCTTTCAATCGACTTTCATACAGGAATTTAGTGCTTTCATCTTCCAACAAATGTATTTTTAATTTCTTAGTAGTTTTGTTGGTATTTTCTTCTTTTTATTAAGATAATTTCTTTTTATTTTGAAAGTGCTTTCTACTAGGCAGTGATCTCTGTCAATTTAACTGCCTCTGAATACTCTAGTGTCTCTAATTTTGTCATTTAAATCTACCTTAATGATAATATAATCTATTACAGACTTTGTGTTTCTTGTTTCCCCTGTGAATTTATGAATATTCTTGTGTCTGAAAAAAGTATTTGTAATTTTAAGTTTGTTAAAAATGTAGAAGTCTATCAAGCATCTTCCATTATGTTGACCACGGGTTCGCCTTCTGATCATTCCTATACATTTGTCTACTGATTGAGCACCAACACTTCCATTAAAATTTCCTGCTAGTATGAGGTATTCGTTTTTGTTAGTTTGTTCTCTGATCTCTTGTAATTCGTCATAAAATTCTGCGGTTTCATCAATGTTGACTTCTACTGGTGCGTAGATGCCAACGATTGTTATCGATAGAATTTTAGTCTTAATATTCTGGGTGATATCCAAGAGTAGTGTAATATTTTGTTTTCCCATTCTTTCTTTATTATAACAGCAACTGCCGATGCTGCCCACATTTCGCTTGGTACGCCTGAGTATATCATTATGAAGTTACCTATTTCTTCGGACCCTTTGTTCTTCTTTTTTGTTTCGGTAATGACTGCCATGTCAATATTTCTATTTTCTAGTTCCATGGTCAATTCATCTAATTTGTGATTTATTCCCCTAACTTTCCAAGTTGCTACTTTAAGTTCCTTAATCGTAGTCCTATCTCCATTGCCTATGTCCTTGAGATCCGTACAGTTTCTTCCCTTGAGCTTATTTCGAGTATTTAGAATGTCCACTGGATAGGTTACCAGCCTTTCGCAGGGTAAGACTAGTGGTGGGGCTGCCACCTTATAGCCTCTAGACAGGCTTCAGGTTACAATTCGCAGTTACAATGATTATTATTGCAATTCATTAAATATCAGCTTTCGTGGTAGGACAGCAACTGTAGAGATGGGAATATAGAATCAGCTAATGATTTTCCACCATTAAGTTCGCCGATATCAGAAGATAAAACTGCATTTACAAAGAGTGGAAATCCTATCATTGCAGAAATCAACAAGGGAACCAATCAAATAAATTGTACTCTCGTGTATTGGAAACCAATCTTCTATCTAACTTTAGCTCTCCCCACTCGTCTAATAACAAATTACCGGATTTACAAAATGAATACAAATTACAATGAAAAGCTCAAAAGATTAAGAACATTGTCTGCATTGGAACCAAATGTATCGGCAGACAACATAAGTAAATATCTATCAGAGGCATTTGGAATATCACAAATTCGAACAAAATATCCAAATTATTTTGCATTCAGTGCAGAATAATTTGGATTTTTGACTGCCAATCAGGCAGCCAAAATATTGTCTTTGATTAAAATAAGTGGCCAAAATGGATTCTTATTAACATTTTTTTTGAGAACACGAAACAGGCAGACCACTGCTGCAACAAATAATTGAAAGTAAATAAATAATATTCTTTTCCGAATCACCTCCAATAGTTGACTCACCTTTTGTTCAATCCAAACACATAAATTGGCGTTTATTTAATTGTCCAAGTTAAGTTTCTCTCATGTACAGGATTTCCTGTATTTAGAAGAAATTGATATTCTATTAATTACAGAGAGAAACCTTGTGAAATAGATCTGTGGTTGGCTCTGAATTTACAACTCCACTTTACAATATTTGACGGAAGGAGAGGAATAACAGAGGAGGTGGAGTTGCAGTCGTATGGGAAAAATGTTTAAGGATAATTATCGAATTAAGAATATGCAATTACAGACACACACATATACTGAAGACCTTTACAGAAAATTAAAGTACAAAAAGATTGAACTCGTCCTCCTGTAAATAAGCAACCACTTCGAGAACTAGATGCAGACTCGATTCAATGGCACTTACACTTTTTGCTGCAGCATACTTCATGCTACAGATTATTAGCAGTTGGCGAAAGTTTCTAAGTCGGTTTGATACGAAGACAGCGTTGCGAAATACTTCTTAAATGTTATGAATAGTCATGGACTAATTCAACGAGTCAGAAGCGCAACAAGGAAAGAAAACATCCGACCCAATTTTCTCCTATGAAGAGTTGAGTTATGAAATTGCGCAGAATATTATAAAAACAACAATTCCCATTATATTCAAAGCTAATGATCTTTGTCCTGGAACCACGTTCGCTCGCTTAAAGATAACAGATCCCACACCTTAACCTCTCTTTGATCTAATAACATAAAAGTGTCAACTGCAATCCAACTCGTCCAATTATTTGCAGATTATTTTGAATCAGTTTTCTCTGCTGTTTCGAAAGACATGTCCAATTACCCACATTTAGCTGATAACGACCAATTTGTGGTAAATCTTATCCATTAAAACTTACTCATCTAGAGGCTTCCATCATCATTTAAAATAATGGTTGCGCTAACGGGCCACACAGAATCCCACAAATACTTTGGAAACGCTACTACAATAATTTAATGGTTCCAATTTTACACATATTTTTAAGAAATCTTTAAAGGAAGGTGTTCTTTTAAAGCAAACTTTCTGCATACTTCAATCCAATATTGACTCAAAACGAACACGGCTTGGAGGGTCCGCGCTCACCAACTTGGTTGCTTTTTGCCAATTTACTTCCATGGAAATTGATCGCGGCAACTGGGTCGATATGGGTTATTCGGATCTGTCGAGAGCGTTTGACGCAGTTCCTCGTAATCTGGTAAAACTCAAACTCTGCGGCTACGGCATTTGTAGTCCACTTTTGGATTGGTTATATTGCAGATCGTTTATATCAGATTATTAATATTGGAAATACATCACGCTCATTATCTTTTCTGTAGGCGTTCCCCAGGGATTATCGATAGGTCCTCTTCTTTCCAACGTGTTAATAATCTGGGGAACATTCCTAGACCAGATGGGGGTAAATCTTTTATTATATGCTGATGAACATCGTGTAACTCATTGGCTGGCTGTATTAAAGTTCAAGCCTTTCTTGAACCTTTTTATCGTTGGACTAAACTTCCTAATCTACGAATAAATACCGGTAAATGCAAAGTGGTTTCTTAAAAAGTAAGAAAGCCATCCAGTTTGGCAGGTTATTACATTTTAAATACGCACAAAAATTATTTCGATCTGTTCCTTCTCATACTACATTTCTAAACAGGCTTCCCCTATTGGAGTTCGCGTGTCTGTCCTCTGGTCCCGAGATCTTGTAACCGAAATCACTAAACTGAAAAAAAAAATGTACACTTGTATTTGCATATTTATGTTGTGTGTCGTACTATGTGACACATTTCTCACACATTGCTAGAGGGTAAAACTTTAATGTGCGATGTTAAATAAATAAACATCCAGCAAGACTATCTGAAACAAACTGCCATCATACCGAACACGAAGAGCTCCCCCGCACACACTCTCCTGCAGATGGCGAGTGTTGCTGAAATTTTAACGACATCAGCGAACTCAACTCATCTTTGCTGTTCCCATTAAGAACCTAAGGAAATTTTTGCGAAGTTGAATTCCACAAAAGGAGTCCACATGAATAAAGCAGCCGGAACGAAACCATAAGACAGTGAAATCCCAAATTACCTTTTTCTCTCTCTACAAGAAGGAACGAGTGTCCCGCTGGAACACTCCTTTTACTCAAATGCTCACAATGCGAGGTTCGTCTAAGCTTTCCAAAAGACCAATCTAGCGATTTCTTCTCTTTTTTTCTGCAGAATTTCTTACGTTTTGACAATCTTTGGGCATTTTCAGACGAGTCAACGTCAATAAAGTCGCCGTAGAGAATGATCACAACTTCTCACAGGCATTTAAACAGAAAGTTGTGCATATTGCGCAACTGCATTGTATATATACTGCTTGGAAACTTTATTAGATACTGTACATTAGGAGGGTTCGTTTAGTAAAAGCATCACGTGTTCGTGCCGTGATGAAAAGCAGTTGTGCAGACATATGGACACTGGACATGCGAAATTCACAGGGAAGATGTGCAGGAGTGAAGAAGGACCAATCCTGCCAGATGTCAATGAAGAGTAGTGGCTGCGGCGTAATACTGTGCCGAGATTCTTCATGTTGTGCAGTGCCCCTACCCCCCTTAATACCAGTGGACAAAAATTTAATGGCAGAGATTATCTAAAAATTGTTTTGGACCGGGGCATCTCTTCTTCGTATTGCAGGGTATCAAACTGGAAATGGGTGCTTCCAATGGGATAACATGCCATGTCAAGAGGTCAGAATTCTGCAGAACTGGTTCCAGGAAACAAGAATGAATTGAGCGACCTACGCTGGCCTCTCAAATCACTATAGAACTCAATCCTCTCAGCATCTACAGGATTGGTGAAACGAGCTGTTCGGAGATCTGCAACCATCAGTTTGCAACAACAGTGGAAAGAAATTGAGTCAATATGGACCGGAATCACTTTGGCACGCTTTTGTTGAGCCCGTTGGACGAAGAATCGGGCTGTTCTAAAGGCGTACCTACTCGCTCTTAGAGCAACTGTAAATAATAATATTGCCACTCAGTCCATGTTGTGTCTCGATATCTATGTTATGCCTCTCCATGTCATCTGTAACCGCATGCTTAGTTCGCATTGAAGGGGAGATTTAAGAAATCATTTGAGATCGGTCCCTCAAGAAAATAAACAGATATCTTAGGCCTGAGTGAACTCGCTCTCTCTCTCTCTCTCTCTCTCTCTCTCTCTTAGAGGCCAGGGACGGAGCACGCCTTATCACGAAGAAACAGTCGAATTAAATTAATTGGAAGGTAATTTCTAAACCGGTCAGTTGAAGTGCCGAACTGGGGGCACTGTGTCCATCAGGGGTGTTCATTGGTTGCGGGGAACAAGTCTCTTCTTGGGAATGATGATTGCGAACGTTATCTTAGGTGTTTTTATTTGCATATTCGCGTGCCACTATGCTCTAGTGTTTCTTTACCCCAAAAAATATTCCGGGCAAGTCACTTTACAATTCCAATGTTTGTGGAAGCCGATATAACAGCCGATAATTGAAAAAAAGGGCCGTGCATTTGTTTCGGCACCATAACGATTGATTAACATGCGTACGATTAGTCGAGATTGCACACCTTGTTGTGTGAAGTGCACTTTTGTGTCAACGATGTTGTTATCATGGGCTCGACATCTACACTTCAGGGCTCACACGAAGAATTACGCAGTCAGGGCTTGTTTCCTGTGTGCGCGTGTGTGTGGGGGGGGGGGACTGCGATGTCTGACGAGATTTTTAAATCATGTACACGAAAGATCGCTATTTGCTTGGGTTTGAACGAAACTGCAGTTGCCAGAATTATGACCTCGAACACCAGCTTTCGGTGAGGGCTGCATTTTGGGGGAGTGCGGGTGATATGCGATGATTTTTCTATTGATCTTGAAACGCTGCGGGATTTGCGGAAGTTTGTTGAGGTTTTAATTATCGAACTGCAGTTTTGTCCGGCCCTTCATTTGTACGCCTTTTGGAATTCTTGTGAGGTGGTCGGCCGCGTTCCTGGCGCAGTTCTTCCTTCGAGGGTTTCTGGACTCGAAGCAACTTCAGTGGTCTCGCAGCTTCAGGGGCGGCCACCAAAATATGACCAACTGTCGTGCAGCACGTGCGCTGATTGCGAAAAGGCAACCGAGACAAGTGCCTTGGAAAACCACTAATGAAGCACACGCAAGGCCCTGTTTCCATGACTCGTGCTTCGCAGATCCGTGAAACCGGTTCCTGTTTCTTTCCGCCGCCGGGCTGAGACGAAACGTGATCTCCAAGCCAGATGACCTCCGTAACTAAGGAGCAGCTTTTGTTTCTGACGGTCGCCAGGCAACAAATGAGTTTTCCTTTGTCGTTTGTCACCGGTGGCCTCTGAACCCCCCTCCCCGACCATCCCCTTTAATGACTTTCTCATTTGGTCTAATTTTTCTCATCGGAATATTCATTACGACAGGTCTGAGTAGCGGCAGTAGTCTGCGCGTTGAGGGAAACAGCGGGGTTCAGGTAATGAGGCCCACTTCAAAACCCGCAGTGCGCTGACACCGAAGATTATTGGCAAGAACATCGCGTCGGCCCAACACACACACAATCTCAGAAGCTCTTCGAGATCAAAGACAGAGCGCTTTCGTCGTTCAAAGCAGTCCGCGAACTCCTTGAAAAATTTCACGAGGAGAGCAAGCGCTGTCTTGACTCCAACCAGCGCACTTCGGCAACTTGACTGTTTTTTGAGAGAAATTGGCTGCAGTTAATTAAATTTCAAATTGAAAATTGCGATTCTCAGTTTCTAATTCGAGAGTGCTGCTCTCGGTACAACCTGTACTCGACAAATTTCCAAAAAGATGGACGTGGAATTTGTCTCAGCGATGAAAGTGGATTGCGCAGGCAGCTTACAATACCAGAGAAAATAACGTAACATTCTCCACACCGTTCGTTGGATCTTTTATGCTTTTGCCAGCCACGGTTATCTGGTGCGCCGAATGGTGGAATTTATGATCTTTCTGTTGATCGTAAGAGTGAGGAAAGCTCACAGGTACTCCATCTTTTCAAAATCGAATGTCCAGTGCATTTTTTACGATGTTTTCCAAGCTTTCTTCTGTTTGCTGCTTAAATTGTTAGTACCAAACTGCTGATTGGTGGAATTTATTTAGTGTCTAGGTGATGTCCGCAGTGATCTGTGTTGGGTCCCCTATTTTGGAATTTGGTTCTCAATGGCTTAAATTGAGACAAACAGTTTGCCATAAAATAACATTTGCGGATGATCTGCTTGTCTGTGTGCCTGGTAACTCAAGAAAAGATATCGAAGAGAAGGCTGCAATGGTTCTTCAAAGTCTAACACAAAATGAAGGCTATTGTAAATAAATTAATGGTTTCAGAAAAAAAAAAAACAGTTATGATGTTAGTTAAAGGTCACCTTGATATCCTTTAACCAACATCATTTAATGGTGAGTCAGTCCCCAAAATTTCATTTCATACTGACTTGGGACTAAAGTGGGATGAAGACTTAAATTTCGAGAAACGCTTCCTAAAGGCAAAGAAGAAGAACTATGCTGCTTTCTGGGCTATCCGCCAAGAGCTCGCAGGCTGTCACAACACCAGACTGATTGGACAATATATTAATAGATGTCTCACACCCATACCACTATATGCCTCAGAAATCTCGTCCTCTGCATCTACCTCTCGATGTAATAAATTTTTATCAATGGAATATTGGATTCTGCGGTGGCTGAACCGTCTGGGAGGGAACCCCTTCACAATCTCGAAATACATTCTCCTAGTCAACCTAGGCATGACCTCCTGGAAGCTAATTGTCCTCAAAAAAATCTGTCAACGCTTACCAAGCTGCTAACTCGCCATATTGATGCCCCATCAATAAAAGATATCATCGTACCAACAAGAGGAAGAAATAGAAGCCATCCCCCACTTAGGATGAAGCTATCAAACTTGGGCTCCCTAAAAGGAATGTTCCCATGTAACACCATTGAACACTTGAACACCTTCTCCATTGATCCGGTAAAGTTTGAAGTCAACAAAACCTACAGAAGCCAAATTATAGACCAAATCTGGACTAAATCACCAGGATTGCTGTGAAAATTGAGCAGTTTTTATTAGAAATTTGATGATATGACCAAATAAAATGCAATAATGTAATGAATAAATAAATCTGTTATGTTAGTTACTGATAAAGAACTCAACCTATGTATTTAACTCTTCACTTATCAAAATTATGATATTTCAAAGTGAATACAATTAAGCAAGTGTGTATATCCATTTAATAGTTTTTATTACACAATCATTATATTGCAAAGTGCTGAAAATTTGTACAAAAGTGTATAATGTATATTTTATAATTTCTGTATACCCTTCTAGCTCACTTGCTGTACAAGGGGTGCACCTTGTGTTAATAAACTGATAGAAAATAAAAAAAATAAAAAATAACTTGAATGGTCAAGTAAGCGTCAATGCCTTATTTTGGGTGATTTCAATTTGCCTCTAATTGATTGGAGTAAATGGGAAGGAAACTCGGGAACAAAATTTTTAAATCAACTAGATGACTGTTATTTGTATAAACATGGCAGGGAACTTACTAGAGAAAAGAATATCGTAGAGCTCATCATCAACCATGAATCAGATGACATAACAGGGCTGACAGTAGAGGAAACAGCAGCAGGAAGTGATCACGGAGTTCTACGGTGGATGATGACGAGAGAGGTAGCAGAAGTAAAAGGCAAAGGAATGGGTTTTAATTTCAGAAAAGGAAATTACGATGCCTTAAGGTACTACATGGCCTCTATTAACTGGGTAGATATCGTGAAGAGAATGAACAGATTTTAACTGTGGTATGCCTTTAAAACATTAATCACAGATACCTTGAATCCATATATACCATTAAAAAAATACTCCACGAGGAGGGTCCCAAGTTGGATGAATAGTGAAGTTGCCACATTACTTGAGCAGAAAAAGGTAGCATAGAAAGGGTACAGAGCAATAAAAAGTACTGAAGCATATAACAGCTACAAGGTGATGTGTAATAGAGCCACAGAAAAGGTTCGAAAGTCAGTTTATGAGAAATCACTTGCAAACAGAGCAAAGAGGGGGGATAAAAATTCTTCACATATATAAATGCCAAGAAGAGCAGGACAAACCAGATCGGACCTTTACGTAAGGGAAAGGGGATAGTAATAAATACACCAGCTGCCTTTGCAGATGAACTCAACAGTTATTTTGCATCGATATTTACAAATGAAAAGCCTTTTGTGGCAATGGGAAATTGTGGGAGCGAAGTTAAAAAATATGTAATTAATGATATTGAAATTTCGCAAGATTATTTAATAAAAATACTTTCGAACCTACAGGCCAGTAAGGCTCCTGGAGTTGATGGAATATACCCTATAATCTTAAGGGAGGCGGCAAGCGAGAGCATTGAACCATTGAGGCTAATTATGCGAGCATCACTAGACTCTGGGGAGATTCCCTTGGATTGGAAAAGTGCAAATTTATCTCCCATACATAAGGGTGGCTCTAAAAGTGAAGTGGGAAATTATCGACCTGTCAGTCTGACTTCAGTAGTAGGGAAAATCATGGAGGCAATGATCAAGGATGGAATTCAGGATCATTTGGATCGAATTGAAATTCTCAAGGATACTCAGCATGGTTTTGTAAAGGGAAAATCATGTTTAACAAATCTGGTTCGCTATTTCGAAACGGTCACTCACGAGCTGGATTTAGGGAATAATTTCGATATTGTTTATTTAGATTTCAGCAAAGCTTTTGACTCAGTCCCACATGAGCGGTTGCTTTATAAGCTGGAACAGGTTGGAATCACTGGGAAAATCCTTAGCTGGATAGAAGGATGGCTTCAGGGAAGGAGGCAGAGGGTTGTGATAAATGGCTATTCCTCAGATTGGGTTGATGTAAGAAGTGGGGTTCCCCAAGGATCAGTATTAGAACCACTTTTGTTTTTAATTTTCATAAACGACATTGATGAAGGGATAGAGGGCGTGATGTCTAAATTTGCAGATGTTGTTAAAATTGGTAGAGTAGTTAATGATCACTGTCAAGCTGAGCTTCTTCAGAGAGACCTAGATAGACTTCAGGATGGTCAGAAAATGGATAGCTGTGCTTTAATCCAACAAAGTGTAAGGTATTACACCTGGGAAACAGTAATCCCAAAACAATTTATTCACTTGGTGGAGTTCAACTAAACCCAGTACTGGAGGCGATACGGTCAGACATGAAATTCTCTGAGCATTGTAAACAGGTTGCAAGGAAGGCCCATGGTGTCCTATCGATGATCTATCGAACTTTTGCAAGTATAGATAGGGACGTGATAATCCCATTATATAAGGCTTATGTTAGACCACACTTGGAATACTGTGTTCAAGTATGGAGACCGCACCTAAAGAAAGACATCGAGCTTCTTGAAAGGGTGGAAAGAAGGGTAACTCACCTGGTGAGATCGGCAAAAGGGCGTCCTTATGAAGAAAGACTTCGAATATGTGGGTTGCAGAGCTTGGAAACTAGACACCTTAGAGGAGATTTGATTGAGGTGTTTAAGGCTCTGAGAGGCATCAGTAAAATGAATGAGGACGAAATTTTCAAGATTATAAATGATGCTAGAACTAGGGGACATAAAGTTAAGTTACGGGAGGAAATGTTTAGATTGGATTGCAGGAAGTTTTATTTTAGCCAGCGAGTTATAAATTACTGGAATAAGTTGCCTTCATGGGTGGTAGAGGCCGACAGTTTGGGGAAATTCAAAGGTCATCTGGATAGTACCTTCGGGTCAGAGAAGCGCATAGGATGATAGGTTTAATTTCCTTTTCTTTTATTAATTATCATTATTTTTTTATCATTGTTTTGTTCCGTTTTTTTTTTTTTTGGCTGGTGCAGCAAAGGCCATAGGCTTTCTTGCACCATACGGCCATTACTAATACTAATACTAATATCAATCGATTACCAAAAATTTTGTTAAATTGTAAGAAAATTAAATTTGTTACCGAAACTAAGTATTTTGGTGTTTTATTAGAAGGGTTAACTTTTGTTGCACATTTGCATTATTTGATGAATATAATTAAGCGTTTTAGTACAGCAGTAATGTGGATTTGCTGATCAGAATGGGGGTTACGTAGATCAGTTTTAAATCTTTATTATATTTCTGCCAATAGTGGCTTATGCATCATCAGTCTTGGTAACTTGTGTGAATAAAATTAAGTTTAAAGCCAAGTTAAATTCTGTGCAAAGAACAATGATGTTGGCAATTCAGAGGGTTTGCAGAACTGTGTCAACAAATGCCCTTCAGGTATCAGTTGACCACATGCCGTTTGATCTTTTTATAATATATAGAGCTTTCTGTTACCATATTAGGAAGCGTAATAATTTCACGTGTTTAAATGACCTTAACGTTGACCATAAGGTTGAAAAGAAAAGAATATATGCGAAGTTAATGGAAATCTGGCAAGCCAGATGGACGGATAGTATTACTGGTGCGTTCACCAGACATTTTATTCCAGATGTTTTTTTTTCCATGTTTTAAACTGAACAAGTGGTTTTTCCCTAGTATGGAGACTTCTTTTTTATTAACAGGGCGTGGTTCTTTGAATAGTAAATTACATTATTTTGGATTAAAGTGAAACCCTTACTGTGTATGTGGTGTTGAAGAGACTTGGTGCCATCTATCATATGATTGTTTGTTGTGTGAGAACTACAGAACTGAATTAAAGAATGTAATTAGACTAAGAATATTTATAAGCCGTCTAATAAATATTCTGTTTACTGAGAAATGGCTGTGTATTAATCATGCTATTGCACTTAATATATACGTAGAATGTAATTAGTTATTTCAGGTATGGTAATGAAAATAACTACTTTTGCAGATTTTAATAAGTTTGTTGCTTTTCAAACGTTTGCTATTTCTAAAAAGAAGACAGTTATCAGCCTGAATATTTGTAAACCAATAACTGTTCACTGTATAGTTTTTTTCTCCCCTCCTGCTATTCTTGTCCTGGAGTTTTTTCCTTTTTTCTTTCTTTCCTTTTTTTTTGTTTGCTGGCACTATGGAAATTAACCTACTGCGGGATAAAATTTCAGGGTGAGATTTGTGCAGGGATAGAGTTATTTATTATTTTGTGTTTGCTGGCACAATGTAAGTAACTAAGTGCTTGGTTGTGGACCAGGATGCTGTTATTTATTATTCGTTTTTTTATTCCGCACACAGGCTTTGAAGGCTTTGTTTCCTGAAAGCCTGTGTGGGGAGGATTTTTTTTATCATTATCCCTCTATACATTAAAATTTTCCTGCTAGTGATATTTATTTCAGCCAATGAGAGAAGAGGGCGAGGAAATTATGGCAATATGATAACTGCCTCCATAAAGTTCACCAACCTCGTGCACGCGCTTCACTCATGCACGGCATTACTTGATATTCTATTGTAATGTCAGCTGATAAAGATACCCGATATAGTTTGTATATTTATAAATAGGTTAGTGTTTTGTAAATATTTTAAACATCTGTATAGTTTGTAAAGGTTTTAGTTAAATATTTTAATCCTGCTCTTTCGAATGAATGCAACAATAGTCCTCATGCATTACGGAACCTGAAGCAAATGGGCTTTTCCTATGTAAACGCAGGTAAATAAATATATAGTGACATTTATTCCACCTTAAGAATGCCCCGTGGTGGGGTAGCCAATGGGAGAAGAGGGATGTGGATCACATGGTGCAGGTGGGAGTAGCAAAATGTCACTACAAATTCACAGTAAACAATCACATAGGTAATTTCCTGATTAGATATCGATCATAGTGACATAACGTTTGGGTAAGGATCCACCCCTGGTTTCCCACACGTGCACCATCAGTAGTACTCTTGTGATGAATACAAAACCTCTGTAAAAGCTGAAACAAAGTGTTGTGTATTGTATGTGGAGTTTAGTATTAGTTCTGTTGTTTGTGCTGCTTCTTGGCCACAGGGTCACTAGTGGGACTCCATGTTGCCCACCACCACCACTGGGATGTGAGCCAGGCTGTACACTGTATTCTGGCTGCTCTCCATCAGGGGTTGCCTAAGCTTCCTGACTAAGAACATATATATATATGTGGACATGTGGACATGTGTATTTGTAAAGGGCGGCTCCTAGAACGTTTGTTCAACTCCGCCTCGTATCTCTATGACGAACAGTATCACTACAAATGGGCCAGATGTGTGTGACGTCGGTTTGTGTGTATGTTTGTGTGTGTTCTGTTGTTCTGTTCTGACCACTTGGCTACCCAGAAGCATCAGTCAACTGGACAGATGATTCTGGGTACTCCTCCACACCACGGGAAGTTGGGCCAGTACATGTAAAGCACGTACTGCCTCAAGAGAGACTCTGACCCACCTGATGGCAGCAGAAGGTAGGCCAGGATCCTCTGGGGGCCCATTCCAGAGGGGAAAAAAAAAACTATCACCCATGGTGATGGATATGGAACCGAAATTATTAAAATAAAACATTTATAAAAATAAATAAATAAAGAAATAATAAAAATAAAATAAATAAAAATAAATAAATAAAGAAATAATAAAAATAAAATAAATAAAAATAAATAAATAAATAAATAATAAAAATAAAATAAATAAAAATAAATACATAAAAAAAATAAATAAAAATAAATAAATAAATAAAAAATAAGTAAAATGGAAGAAGGTAGTGGTACTGCTAAAAAAAAGCCAAATAAATTAGTAAACAGAAAAAAAAAAATATATATGATAATATATAAATGCATAAAACAAAGAAAGCGATGCTACTAAAAAAAAAAGAAATTATAATAATAAATAAATACATAAAAGAAGGAAAGTGGTGCTGCTGAAAAAAAAAAGAAGAAAGAAAGGAAGAAAGCACTTAATTTTGTCTACAGGCCGAGGAAAATTTTCACTTCTTTTGGATTCCCTGTTTATATATTATTAAAGGAGATGTAACCAGCTATGCATCAGCAGGACCATGGAGCTGCATTCTGTTGAGATCCGTCCACACTGAAGAACTCCTTCGAAGAAATACGCCTTGAGCGAAAGCCTGAAGAATGAGATATGACTCCGAGCTTTGAAGCAGAGACGACTCCTGTCCTGGTTGAAAAGTAGTAAGGGCATGAAGAGGAAGTCTCAGATCGTCATACAGGGAGCAATGAAACAAGATGTGATCCACACGATCAGAGGTCTGTTTGTGATAAACTGAACCTAAAAAGACTCTGGTTCATCGATCCATGGTAGGACTTGAATATGTCCATGCAGAACCACAATCGAACACGTTTATAATAATAATAGGATTCTTTATTAACATAAATTTTATACAATAGTGATTCCTTACACAGAAAGCCAGAGGAATCTTACAATTTGTTGTTTATACAAGTGATTTTGTTTTATATATATAAAAAAATTATAATAATTAATAGATCAAAGCAAAAATGATAATCAAAATGTAAAAATGAATGAAGTAGTAATTACATCGAAAAAGGACTACAAGTTGAGCAAAACATGAAATGACATCGGCTAAGATCGGCACTTACATAAATGTCCTTTACAAACAGCAAGATGGGACAAGATGCCATCGCAATATGCCTTGTCTATATTCCACAGGTCGATGTCGATGTTGAGCGAGTTGAGAGTGTCCAGAGTCAAATTTGGGAAGTGTCCCTTGAAATTATCAAGGAGAAATGAAACTTGTGGTATAAATTTTCTCGTTGTTGCACCAACGGGAGCTGCATCCCATCGATACTGCCAGATGTTAACTAACTCGTTCCACGGTCTCCTTCTTTCTCTTTTAGCATCATCTTGAAGGTTGATGGTTAATCAAGAAATTCGGTCTCAATCTACTTTTTCAGTTGTTGTTAGGAGCATGTTGCTCCAGGATATGCAATGGTCATTCCCTGACCTTTCCGCATCCTCCATATTTGGTAGGCACGGGCTGGAATCCCGATCTAATCAAGAAGCGTGTGCTACGCACTGCTGCTCCTTCCCACTGGCTACGGAGGCGCCGCTTTTTCAGTCTGTATAAAAATGCTCTAATAAGTAACTTGCAAGTCTAAAGGCAATGTTCTGGGTAGTCTAGTGGTCAGGCGCGCGGGTGCATAAGTACACATGCCTTGAGTGACTGGGGTTCAAGCCCGTGACTGCTGAATACGGTGCCCTTTCTTGTATTCTATCTACCTTGTGAACTCCTCTGACCGTTTGGTCGTCCCGGACTATAAAAACAGAATATTTATTTATTTTTTTTATTTTGCTTGCGTCGAGACTGTCCTGCATGCCTTAACTAAACACCACAAGGTGGTTCTCTGCAATGAGGCGAGTTTTGCTTTGAAGTGTTTGAGCCGTGCCCTGTGAAACCATGCACCGGCAGTACACGTGACTACAGGGAGGGAACCTACATTGTAATAGATCCTTAAAGTTTTTCTTGAGAGCCCCCATTCAACACGGGACACCCTAACAATTGCACCAGTAAATCTACGTATTTAGATGATAAGTTTGTCAAGTGAGGAATAAAATTGAGACTGGAATCAATTACCACTCCTAGAACCCGGTTCTCTTTAACTATGGGGAGACGAATATTGTCGACTTTGACCAACAGAGGCCGAAAGATCCAACTTTGAGCCAAGAATCATCATCTCTGTTTTTGACAAGCTGATTTTAAGCTTAGTGGCCACAGTCCAATCGTAGAGATCCCGGAGAACAAAATTTGCGGTATTTTCCAGATCGGCCCTAGAGTTACCATTTACCAAGATGGTGAGATCGTCTGCATACGCTATTATTTTGACGTTACCGAAAGATCGGGAGAGCCACTGCTGCAGCACCATGTTCCATGTAAAAGGACCCAATATAGAACCCTGTGGGCACCCTCTAGATACTGATCTTGATACTTCGTTATGTTTATGAAGAATGGGATAAAAAGTTTCGACAGGTGTGTCTTTTATGTAGAAAAGATTTGCCTTACTCCGTCATGCCTCTGCATTTTACGTTGTTATGTTATGTTATTTGGTTTTTAGGAGCATTAGCAACTAAGGCCATATTGCTCCGAGATATGCGGTGGTCATTCCCTGACCTTTCCACATCCTCCGTATTTGATTTTACGTTGTTCTTGTTATTTAGTTTTTAGGAGCATTAGCAACTAAGGCCATATTGCTCCGGAGATATTTAGTGGTCATTCCCTGACCTTTCCGCATCCTCCGTATTTGGTGGTGACGGGCTCTAACCCCGGTCTAATCAAGAAGCGTGTGTTACGCACTGCTGCTCCTTCCCACCTGGTTATGGAGGCGCCGCATTTTACGTAGAAAAGCGTGCGCGGGGGTTGGCGAGCAAAGCGATCAGGGGGCGAAGCCCACTAGTTATTATTATTTTTTTTTCTGGCATCCAGTCCAGGCAACCTGGTGGCGGGATTCAGACAAGCTTGGAACCATCCAGAGGTCAATGTTAATGGCAATCTGCCGAGTGTGTAGAACGGTCTCCACTCCTGCCATTAAGGTCATTGCGGGAGCACTACCGCTCGATCTACATGTCATCTTCCGAGGGTTGTGCTTCCGAATTACGAGAAATATCCCAACAAGGATCCTCGACATTGAGGTTAATCTGGATGCGGACCCCAAGGCTGAGATGACACGTTGCTACAGCGAGCTCTTCATCATTTGGCAAACTCGATGGCATAATTCAACACTGGGCATTGTCACAAAAAGATTCCTACCTGATGTAACCTACACTGCTACTAAATCAGTACAGTCTTGGTTCACCCCTTCACTAGAAACATCATACCTAATTACCGGACACGGATCCATGAATGAAAAATTACACCATCTGGGTCTCCACCCAACAGATCTCTGCCATTGTGGAGCCAAAGAGAACTGGTGGCATGTACTATTCGAGTGCATTGCGTATGCTGATCTGAGACACAACCTTGTCAGCTGTACACAGATCTCTGGCGAGAATCTAGAGCTCTTTCTACAGAACCCTAACAACCTCCCTGCACTGCAAACCTACTCAGCTGAAGTCTTTAGGCGCAGAAGAAGGATTAACAGACCACCAGTGGCAAACATCGATGACCCAGCAGTGAACTGAAACCGACCATGTATTTCCCCCCCCTCCCCCCATCCTGCTACATGGGCTGTGGAGCTTGTTTTTGCAGCCTGTGTTCAGGAAGGGAAACATCTCTCTCTCTCTCTTTCTGTTTCTTCTTTCTCCTCCCCCCCTTTTTTTTTTTTTTAGATTTTTATATTAATTTATATATATATATATATTTTTTTTTTTTCTCGCGTTCTACAATCAGTCACATGGCTGTTGTTGTTGTTGTTTTTTTTTTTTATTATTATTATCATTATTATCTATATACAGTATATATATATATATTTTTTTTTTTTTTCTCTTCGCGTTCTACAATCAGTCACATGGTTTTTTTTTCTATTATAATTTATTTTATTTATTTTATTTCTTTAATTATTATTATTTTATTTATTTATTTTTTCTCTTTTTTTTTTCTCTTCGCGCTCTACAATCAGTCACATGGTTGTTTTTTTTTTTTTTTTTTTTTTTTCCTCTGCGATTTACAGTGATATCATTTTTTTTTTCCTTTCTTTTGCACCACGGGAAAATCTAAATAAATATATATATATATATTTATTTTTATCTTTTTTTTTTTTTTTCTCTCCTCTGGAGTGGGCCCCTAGAGGAATCTGGCCCACCTTTTGGCAACATCAGGTGGTTCAGAGTCTCGTATCGAGACAGTACGTGCTGCATTGGGACTGGCCCACCTTCCCGTGGTGTAGACGAGTACCTAGAATCATCTATCCAGGTGATTGATGCTTCTGGGTAGCCAAGTGGTCAGAACATAACAACAGAACACACACATAATACACACAAACCGACGTCATTCACATTCTGGCCCATTTGTCGTGATACCGTTCTTCACAGAGATACCAGGCGGAGTTGAACAGACGTTCTAGGAGCCGCCCATTACAAAAACACATGTCCACATGTCCTGGCACCCTCTGGTTCAGCACTTCTACCAGAGGGTGCGGGAATTTGAGCGGTAAATGCAGACAGTATATATATATATATAAAGGCGCCTCCGTAGCCAGGTGGGAAGGAGCAGCAGTGCGTAGCTCACACTTCTTGATTAGACCGGGGTTCGAGCCCGTCACCACCAAATACGGAGGATGCGGAAAGGTCAGGGAATGACCACCGCATATCCTGGAGCAATATGGCCTTAGTTGCTAATGCTCCTAAAAACCAAATAACAACAACAACAACAACAGACAGTATATAGTGCACCCGGGCCCAACTCTAGGTTCATAGAGACGGGCATCGGCCAGCAGTTATCCTAGGTGATGACTGCTCCCTGGTGGCTAAGTGGCCCGTGTATAACACACTTACACATTACGCAAACTTAACACTTTTTTAACCCTGGAGTAAAACCGATTCGTAACGAACTTTTCTTACGAAAGTGACGTCACTTCCTGTTAGGTGCTGTTAGATTTAAAATTACACAAATGACGTCACTTCCTAAATGGCGCTTACGATGCTAACTCAATCCCTAACATTTATTCGGTAGAGTAAGTAGCGGGCGTGAGAATAAAACGTTGCATCATTCATAGTAAGAGACGGAAATGACGTCACTTCCAAAATGAAGCTAACTCAGTCACTAACGCTGATTCGGCAGAGTAAGCAGCGAGCAGCAAGATTATGCAAGAATAAAAGCTTCGAAGCCACCGAGAATCCTCTCGTGTCGAAAAGGAACGAGTTCAAAAAAAATGGAGAACGAAAAACATGCACTCTTTAATAATAAAATGTGCTTCTCCAGATTTTGAGAAGCAGATTTTTATTAAACTCTGAAAAATAGATTTGGAGCCCGTTGCTTCTAGAATTTCCAACTGCAGACTGTGAAGGCTCGTAATACTTGTCGAGCCTCATTCAAAAATGATTCCATTCCAACATTGTCGAAGAGCAACGGTTTCAAATGTTTTCACATAAAATATCTTTCGTGCATACGGGTACACACGGGCTTTTTTTTTCTTTTCTTTTTTTTTAAAGCCCCTTTACGTAGTACGTATAATAAATTCAGTGATATTAGGGGTATTTGGCCAAATGTCTAGGGGGCCAGCAAAGACTATAATAAATAGAAAAATAAAAAAATAAAATATGCTTTTGCCAGTCATCTGGGGCGCTGATTGGTGGAATTTATGATTTTTCTTTTGATCGTAAGAGTGTGCAAACATCACAGGCACCCTAGTTTTTCAAAATTGAATCTCCGGTGTATTTTTGACGATGTCTTCCAAGCTTTCTTCTATTCGCCCTTTAAACTGATAAGAAAGGAAAGACTTTTGGGATAGAACTCGAGTGTTGTTTGCGTGTTGTGGTTTAGTCCTTAGTCTTCAAGAACTTGAAGATGCAGCGCAACATAAGAAACCAAATTTAGTAAAATTGGTTTTAAAACGTTGCCTAATGATCAACTACATAACCAACCCAGTTAATGGAAGAAAAGCATCGCCTACTTCACCACTTGCAGCAGGAATGGCAGAGTAGGTGATCTAACTGTACAAAGGGTGAAATCACCGGAAATTCTTGCCGAACTTCCCCATGGTTCTCACCGGGTTTGTAAAGAACTTACCTACTTATTGGCCATGGATCCATTAAAGCCAAGCTAACATCACTGGGCATCACTGAAGATCCATCTTGTGCTTGTAGGGGGCTGAAACTCTGGCACCATGTTATGTATGATTGTCCCCTGTACGAGGACTTTCGTTCTATATTAATCACCAAAATCATGTACTTACCTATAAATCAGGAATTCCACCTACTTCGCAATATACAGGAGTATATGACATTTGCAAAAATTTTCCCCGGAACTCTTTGCAAGACGAAGAAACAATGCTATCAACCATCCTAGGAACATGCGTGCCGATAAGCAATCACTGAATTGTGGATAATATAAACCTAACTGCTGATATCGAGACCTACCAATTGTGACAAACACCTGAATACGATTAAATACGTTGTTGTGACTAAAACCTCTAAACAAGACACATACTGAGAACCTCCAATTATGCTAAATACCTGGACATTTACAAATACCTCCCAACTGTGACCTGCACATCTTCAATTGTGACAGTTACTTGGACGTGACTGAACTACAGATAACGACCTTTTCGCTCGACCATGATAAATGCCTGGACGTGACTAAACCACAGAAACTTGATCTCTCTCTCTCAACCATGACCTGCACGTCTTGAATTGTGACAGCTACTTGGACGTGGTTCAACCACAGGAAAGGACCTTTTGCCTCTCGACCATGACAAATACCTAGACATGACTAGGCCACTGAGGGGACTTGGTCTCCCAACTGAGACCTGCACATGTTCAATTGTGACAGGTACTTGGACATGACTAAACCACAGAAAAGACCTTGCCTCTTGACTATGATTTGTGCACGAAGTACACGAAGTAATGATCAATAGCAGACTCGTTTGTCTGGTGTCTCTTGACCATTCCCTTCTCCTACTCGCCTAATGGAGTTTACTCTACCGAATAATTTTTGGGACGCCTTCCTCTACGCCTAAATATTTTTTACTATCCCCTCCCCCACTTGACTTTCATCTTCCCCAATCTCTATCTCACACTGAATGCTCAGGCAATCGGATGGTGCTCCAATAAATCCAAACGGAAAAAAAAAAACCCACCTCTTCACACCACTGCCAAGCTCTCCTGTGCTACGACAATCTCGTTCGCTATGTGTGGGGGCGAAGTCGCATCACACCCACGTGTCTTTAAACAAGAGAGCGTAGATGCGCGTCCAGAGAGGAGGCTCGAGTGCCATTCGTGTGGATTATTGTAAATACGAGCTTACGTGATGCAGCAAGCACATCTAGTTAATACTGCACACGTAAAGATTCAAAATAACATTTTTTAAAATTTTTACTTTTATTCGTTGTGTACATAATCTATGAAACACTTAAGGGCCCCGCCCTCTCCGCAGTCTGTGGCGTGGAGGCTCAGGAAGAGGGATCAGATTCCTGCCCATGGAGATTCTCTGCAACGTCCAAGAGATAGAAGTCGAGTACAAGAAGTGGATAGTGGACAAATTCTACAGAAGACGCATCATCATCAGAGAACAGCCTTCTTCTTCAGTTGAGCGACTGCCATCGTTTTTGTCTTTTTCCATTGTGCTGTGTGTGTAGTAAGAAAAAAAAAAAGAAATGTTCTTTCATTTCCCCTGTTCGTAATTTTTTTTATGCCATTTCTTGATTAATTTTATGTTAAACCCGTAGCACTTTTGGGGAATCCATCGAACTACTCGCTCATTGCAAGAAAGATTTATTAAAATTATTTATTGTAATTAAATTTATTAACTAATGAATCAGTTTATTAACTAATGAATACGGAGTACACTGTTAACTCTGTGATCATCGAAAGGTGTGACCAAGTTAACGACTTGGGGATTCTCTTTTTCCAGCAGTGCTAAATTCGATGTCCTTAAAATCACCAGCAAAGCATTGAAAACACTGGGATTCATCAAACGGAACACATAAAAGTTCAAAAACTACAGATATGCGGTTATCCTCTACAAAACTATTGTACTGCCAATCCTTGAATTCAGTTCACCCATCTGGAATCCTCACACAAAGACTTTAACTAACAAAATTGAAGCAGTCCAAAAAAAACTTTATCCGTTACCTTACGTACCGCAATCCTCTGTTCTATCACTCAGTGTATTATGAATCGCTGTGTGATTACTTTCATCTGAGGCCTCTGTGCACCAGAAGAGTTACTGCTGACATCGCTCTCCTAGCCAAAGTAATCACTGGAATTTATGAAGCATCTGATATCCTGAGTAAAATAAACTTCAATGCTCCCTGTAGACAAGTCAGGAATCTTACACCGTTTCGCCTTGACTCTGCCAACACGGACCTTATGAAGTTCAGTCCACTGAACAGAATCAGCAAATGACTCTCGCATTGACTTCTTTGACAACTCCCAATCACTGATGAACTCCATCCACAAGTTTGCCTCTTCTCTTAAACTGCAAAGTGACTAGCTCACATCTAATTATTGTAGTTTATTATTATTTGTTATATTATTTTTCTATTCTCTAACTGATTAATTATTACTTGTTTTACCGGTAACTTAACTTAATTCAATCCTCTTTTGTACATCTGATTTTAATATCTGAATCAATGTTTATCGTCCTGTTGGATTTCATATTTTTGTTATTATGTTTATTGATCTGATCTCAGATACACTCTTCATGGTTACCTGTTGTGTATCTTGTTATTAATAAAATAAAAATAAAATAAAATAATGAGAACCCCCTGACCTTTGACCGTAAAGGGAGGGGTGCAAGTTTACTTATAACATCTTCATTGTTGCAGAAAACGTTTTCTTTCCCTCTCCCTCATGTGTTCATTACTAGTTGCAGACACTCGTTAATGGACGCCTGAAAGAGACGACTGTTTCTCCCCTCAATGAAGGGATGGTTAGATATGGCAGTGAGCGACCTCCACTGGCCGCATTCCCAAAGATGGAGATGCAACGCTTTCTGCTTTTCAGATCCACCATTAAAGTTACTCCAACTCTCGTGCACAGCGGACAAAGCCCTCGATTTACTCGTGTTGGGGACAGGAAGGAAGGGAGGGGGACGTGCCGAAGAGGGCGGCGGCTCGCTTCTAATGAAATATGTGGCGGCAAAGGAGAACTCCGTCCACTTTGTGCGAAGGCCGGTGAATAGCGCGAGATCCTCGCTTTGTACGCGTCCATTGTGCGGGAACTTGCACGCGGCAATATTTCTGGTCGCGTTCCTGCACCTGACATCACCGCGCGCTCGCGACACTTGAGCGATGCGACAATCGCGCGGACACAAAGGCGAGGAATTAATGGGTCGAGGAAACGCACGCGCTCAGTGCGCGAAGAGAATTTTTGCGCGGCTTCGACCACTCCTTCAGACAACCCCGAGGTGAGCAAAATCGGGCGACCTTGTTTCGCGCTGAAAGGGGCGATTGTGCCGAAAGTGAACCACCGACGACACCTGCACGCGGTGCGAACAACGAGGCCATTCACGTCGTGTCCACACGCTGCGGCGTGCACCGTGTAACCCCGCGGAAACAGGCCCCCCACGAGGGAGTGGGGGAAAGGACTTGAATGGGCGAATGCGGTTTCCTTTCTCTGCCTCGTCTCGGAGAAACAGCGAAGAGATAAAAGCGCCCTCTGTGAGGTGTCATTTGAGGCAGTCAAATTGGAGAGGACTCCCGCACGTCGAGCCAAGTCACGTGTCGTACGAACAAAGGCGGCTGAGTTATGTTTCCAGAGAATCGTTATTCACTTGGCGAATTCTCCTCGGACACACCCCATCGGATACGGGGGATGTGCGACCCCCGTGACACTGCGGTGCGGTTGTGCATTCCCACCACCCTGGGTACTGGGCATCCACCGGCACGCATCGAAGGATTCGCTTCCTTTTATGTCCGTACGCACGGTGGGGTTGCGCGTCACACTGACCAACATGCTTCAAGGTGGCAAGCGATAACTAAGCCGCACGTGCCATTAAATCCACCCCTCCCATCTTTGAAGTCTCGCTGGCATTTGGAAGAAAACAGTGTGCGGGACAAACATCAGACACCCCCGAGGGCAGTCACAATGCCCGAGCAGTAGAGGAACACCGAATGGTGCATTGCACACCTTTTCCAGAAACCACAGCGTACAAATAGTGTTTGGGGAGTGGAAACCACCGGTGGTTCCCACAACTGCGCTGTAAGTACTCTTCCGAAGTAAAAGCCAGTCAAAAGTATTGGTTGTGTGGAAATGTGAGAAGAATTATGTTGGGTTCTGTCGTTGTGGTCTGGCTTGTGACAGCAGGACCCCTTAATGCTAACCGAAGTACAGGAAATCGATTCCGAGGTATTCAAGTCGAAATCGAGGTGCTGTTCTTCGGTTAGTATTTCAATTTGGGAAGAAGCGATCCGAGATATGAAGTCGCCGATGCTTCCAGCTGACGATTGGAGTGCTGGACCTGATTGGGTGTTCGGTTTACTGCTGTGGTTAGTTCTTTTTTGTGCTGCGATGAGGAATACTTCAGGATTTTATGGAGTTGGACCTGATTCGTTGTGTCGGGTTTAGTGCACGGATTCTTAACCTTTTTACGATTATAGACCCTTAATCGATTGCCAAAAAAAAAAAAAAAACGCAGGCCGCCGTAGCCTAGTGGTCAAGCGCGCGGGTGCCAAAGTACACGTGCCTTGAGTGACCGGGGTTCAAGGCCGTGACTACTGAATACGATGCTGTTTCTTGTATTCTGTCTATCTTTTGAACTCCTCTGACCATTTGGTCGTCCTGGAGTATAAACAGAAGATTTATTTATTTATTTAAATATGTGCCCATACGCCCTTCGCCAGATTGTCGAAATCATCATCATCATCACAGTCCAAAAAGGTACCATTATAACTTCAAAAGATGTCAATAGCTTGGTTTTACTTTACAAATGCACAGCCTGGAACAGAACAGCTGAAAGAAAATCATAAGGATTTTTTATCATTTTATATAAAATCGGCAAATCACAAATAGTACCTGCAAAGCTATCTGAAACTAATGAGATTTTTGCTGTTGTTTTTGTGCAATCAAAACATGGAATCGAGGTACAGTTACTGACAATGTTACTCGTACGTCATCTGACACATCAAATTGGTTTCTCCACTTTGATTTCAGTCTCAATAATGCAGAGAATCCTGTTTCACAGAGATAAGTAGTTGTGGAGGGAACTAAAGCATTCATTGCCCTCACCGCCGCGCTACGGTAAGCTGCGATCCGTTACCCCACCAAAACTGCTTAATGTCGAGCCCAGATTTTTCGAAATTAGCTTTCTTTCTTGGGTTTTATTGGAAATCAATGAGATCATCCTTCGCTGAATCTACTCATCGTAGATACATCAAGCTAGAAAGGGTTCGTGATCCAAACAGGTTCAATGCTAAGATCATTAATATCTGAGAAGTAATCCTCAAAATTTGTACTTCGGACTTCCAAATGGCTCTTCACTTCTCGAAGTATTTCCGCAGTCAATGTTTTACCATCTCTACTAAGAATAACGTCAACAATTGGAAAGTTTGCCAGGTTCGGCAACTCCAAATAGTTAATTTCATCGTAAATGCCAAAAGCTTTTCCCTGGCTTGAATAATTCCCTGCATTGATATGTTCAAATCATTGAGGGGACTGAAAATATCAGCCAAATAAGCAAGGCTAACAATGAAATGTTCATCTTCAAAATGATTTGCAAGAGGGGATTACTGATACTTGAGGAATTAAAAAAATTCATCCCGAAGTTCCACTACACTTGCGAAAACACTGCCACGACCTCTGTGTGGTATTATAAAACACTATGCTCCGCTCCAATTTCATCGCAGAATATTTGAAATGGCCGATGATTTAATGTATGTCCACGAATAAAGTTCACTGTTTGCGCAACTATTCGCATCAATTCTTTAAGTTTCTTTTGCAATGTTTTGGACCCCAAAGCTTGTCGATGTTGAAAGTACTGTGTGATCAACACATGTGGAGTTTTTTCCTTGACCAGAGGAACGAATCCAGAGTTCTTGCCAATCACAACAGGAGCTCCATCCGTAAAAATAGACCAAATCAAATCCTTTGCTAATCCATGGCAATCGACGAGCAATTGGATCAACTTGAAGACATCAGCTGCTTTGGTAGTTGTTTCTAGTTGATCACACAATAAAAACTCTTCCTTGATGTTCTTTACGTGAACATCGTGCACAAATACGAGCAATTGACTGTGGTTTGAAACGTCAGTGGATTCATGGACCTGCATGCCGATTTTTGCAGGACTGTTTTTAATCTCACTGACGATTTGTGTTATTATGTCCTCACTCGTGTCTTTAATTATTTGGTGTACAGTGTTGTCGGACAAAGACACCTGATTCAATCGCTTCACGGCATATTCTTCCAGCACGATCTTAGCAAACTCCAGCGCACAGGGTTTCACTAGGCTTTCTCCGATTGTGCGGGGGCTTCTTTTCTTTAGCAATCATGTACGAAACTTTGTAGGAGGCTTCCAGAAGAGGTTTCCCAGGAGGAGCAAACCCGTAGATGAAAGAGTTCCTTTGTGATCATAACGAATTGTTTCAACTTGAAAGCATCAATGGAGGTTCCAACGTGACGCTTGGTTTCGAGATGTTCTCTCAATCCTGATGGCTTCAAATTTCCATCGCTCATTACCAAATTGCAAATCGTGCATCGGGGTCTTCCAGTTCCATTTTGTTCTGTCACACAGGTGAAGCCCAAACCAACGTATTCATCGTTCTCTTCCGTTGTTTGACAGACGACATTGCGCAACATTCCGCGAAAAAAAAAAAAAATTAAAACGCAAAATGGAAATTTAAATTTCAAAGGAAAAATAATTTTTTGTTGAAGTACCGGAAAAATATTTATTTCGAAATAGACACTCACTTGTAATAAAAAGAAAGGTGTTTACACGTAAGGGCTGGACGGAGGGAGCAACCCCGACCACGCCAACTGGCAATACTGGGAAGACGTCCGGGTTGAGTGATCTGATCGCTGATTGGTTACCCGCCTCGCCACCTTAATCCGTATTGATAATGACCGTAGTTAATAATCTAATCTAACAACATTTTTTTTTTAAATTGTTCAGAGATGGAGTCCCATACCCCCATCCCATCATTTGGTTCCCATGCCCCAAGGGATCTGGATACTCCCGGTTAAGATCGCTGCTCTGGTGGTTCTGTTCAGCTCGGAAGATGGAAAAGGAGGGTTGTTCGAGCGTTCGCCACCATTTGAGGCGCGTGAGTTTCTAAAGAGTTCGAATTTGCGTCGCAGCCGCAAGAGGGTTGGCGTTGAAGAGTTTTTCTGACCGAAAGAAGTTTCTGCGGAAGAGCTTCGCTAAGTCACGTGCGCCGCGTGAATATATCGTTAATGAAGAGCTAATGAAGCGGCTCCGTATTGCGAATTTCCCCGTTAATTAGAGAAAAATTATCATCCCACGAGCAGTAGGTGGCGCCACTGCATCGTTTCTCCCAGTGCTTCGGATTAGGTGAGTTAACCCGCCACCGGAAGAAATCTGCAACGCGAATATTCCCCCCCTCCGACTCGTTCCCCCCGGGATAAACACTCCGGCGCATCCTCTCTGAGGCAGCCTTTGTGTCGCGAGCAAATGGAATTCACCTTATCTCCTCGGTGAGGCGATTCTTTTATGGAGATCCCGCTCTATTGCCTCCTCGGGGAATCCGCCAGTGGCGCGTGACGTTGCCGTATAATGTAGTCGGCAGGGTCCGCATAATAGAAGCGCTAACATAACTCGCGAGCATCCTCTTGAACGTGGATACCTGCCGCAACTCAGGTGTGACCCCCCCCTTCCCTTCCTCAGCCGCTCTGAATTGCTGATCGACCTCGCAGTAAAGCGGCACCCCCGCTACATAAAGCCCGTGACGAACGAAGGGAGGCTGAGATTCTTTGCCGCTTATTTCAATTTCAGATTGTGCCGTATACTGAACTCTGACCTTTGCTCACAACGCTTCTGTTTTTGCTCAAAATTTCGTCCCGAGCAGACCCTTTCGGAAAGCCCCCTCGGGAGGCCAAGTATCGGGATCGTGTGCCCTCGTTCGGGATGGATCGAAAATGACCGAACGCAGCGAGGGGTTGCAGACAGCGTGGCCTCACGAGGGACTGCGAAGAATGTTTCTTCCCACTCGTGCATGTACGTGACACGAGGCGAATGAGACTGAACGAATGGTGCCGTTCAAAGTCTTTCCGTATTATCGGATTTTCGAATCGTCTTCGAAGGTCATTGTTCGGCGTGTTGTCGGGAGTACCCGAAGATCGAAATTAAAAATTTTGAAAAGAGCGTGTCGCGCGTTTGTTGTTTTCAGAAAAAAAAAAAAAGAAAACCGATTTTAATTCGGCTTTTATCGAAATGCAGACGCAGTAATTTAAATAAAAATGAATTCATCAAATCCAAAATGACAAAAATTAAAATCGACTCCAAATGGTTGGTGCATCAGCAACTTAAGCTACAATGGCCAAATTGAAATCGTCTCTGAAAACGTCAAAAAAAGCGCAAACTCTTTGGAAGAACTCTTTTTTTGTTGCTCACAAAAGACCCACGCCGTACACGATACCCTTCTGGGCTACCAGCCAGGGTAACTTTCTTCCTCAGGGGGCGCAACTTCTAAAAAAATGTGCCACGCTCGATACCTCATGATGCAGCGTATCAAAGCGCGATTGCTGCACTCCTTCTGTGGGGACGGGAAAGCTGACACTTATTTTTTTTGAGATTCAGTTTATTTTAAATATGGCGTTACGCTAGTTTTTTTTTTTTTATTATTATTTAATCGCAAAAAACCAGCAAAAAGCCTAACATTTGTGAAAAACAGTTTGATAAATAGAATATAAAAGTAAAACGTATAATCTTCAATAAAGTTAAAATATAGAGAATTAACAGAAAACACGAATGGGCTAAAACAACAGTTTGTGATATTCATTTTTAACGATTAATAAAAATTATTATTTTCATCGAACAATGCAGCTATTCTGCTGAAAAATTCAAATTTAAGATAATTTGTCCTAATGGAGATGTGAAACAATTTATGTTCCCTCAAAAGCCTGGGGACAATTGAAGTTAATACACGAGAGTAGCAATGGAGCGTCTATGTTGCATTTTTGAATAATCAAATGTAGAAGGAAGCAATCAAACATATTCCTTCTAACACTTAACGTGGGAACATTAAAAAGTTAACCTTTTAAGGTGAAAGTAATTAAATTCTGGGGCCCAATTAACCCCAGCTAAAAGACCCGCGTTTACCCTCTCATGCGTAAACCTGGGACTTTCGGGATCGCATTATCAGACCCATCACCCGAACTGACCGAAATGGATTTCTAGTTGCAGTCGACTCGACAAAACCCCGCTCACAAAGACGCTGCGAGTTTTCAATTTGCGAGCTGGGCGTGACTGAGTGGTCCACGAGCGAGGATTTCGGCCGATCCCAGCATCGCTTCAAAGAGCAAAACACTAATTGCAACCTGAAGATGCGCACGAGAGGAAACAAAACCCGGCGAACTCATCGAGAACTTTTAATCAAAGTTCCGCGCTTTCAAATCTCCCCTTCATTTCCCAATTCCCCTCTCCCCGTTTGTCTGCGCATTCCTTTTCAGCTCTACCCTACTTCAGACTCCCCCTCTCATTGACCCTCTAACTAATTTCTAACTGTTGGGTAATGTTGAATTCATCCCCTTATGCCCCGCTGGGTTTCATTACATCCCTCGGCACAAAGGGCGGTCTTCGGCAGTATCATTAACAACCCTCATTATCGTACTCGCGCTGTTTGCACGCTCTTGACAAAGCAGCCTCTCGACTCATCTGAAGAACTCCCTGCGGTGGAAGAGGACGGATCCATTCCGGTAACGTCCCCAATTACCAAAGGGTGTGGGATCAATAGGGACGGTTCCAGCGAACAAGCAATCTTACAAGGGCGTTTCTGATGTCACGCCCTTTGATTACTTGATGGGAAATATTCGCTTATAATTGAGGGAGATTCGGGGAGGGGAAATTAGTATTCAAAATTACTGGTGGAGAAAGGTTGCTGAGTTTTCCTGAGAGGAATGAAGCCAGAATATAAGGAGAAGAGGAACTGCAAAAATTCGATATTTTCCAAGGGTCAGCTCTCATTAAAGGAAGGTGTGAGTCGCTCCATTGTTCGCATCTCCCCATGATTAATTAATCGTCCAATTGAAAACGAAATCTTCCCCCCTGCAAGCCTCTGGAAAACTCAGACACGTTAAGAGAAAAGCTCATAAGAATTCTTCGCGCTATCGGGTCGAATTCAGACCTTTGTCCACCCGGGGTAGCTATGACTACTTTCCTCAATGCACTCGGTCGAATTGCTAAAACACCTGCCAGAATCAAAAGTCTTTTGAAAACGGATAAAACACTTAAACTGCGACTTTGAAAGCCGGCAGGAGAAAGCGGTTTCTTTCACGAACGGATAGAAAGTCCCTCGTTCACAAAATCAGAATCCTGCAGAAGGAGCATTCCCGCAGTGCACCCCTGACTTGCGGAAAGAGTGCTTCGTTGAAATCTGCGCAGAGCAGAAGCGAATGTTTATTCAGTTGAAACCCTCACAACGGAACAACTCAATCCCTGAAAGTTTTAGGGATTAAAGGCAAACGTGGAAGAAACTACTCGATACAGAGAGAGAGAGAGAGAGAGAGAGAGAGAGAGAGAGAGATGCCTAAGAATTAATTATGGTATCGCCTGAAACCTCTTTCTGGCCGAAACCGGTTTGAGGCGATATTCATTAAAGTAAGCAAGCGAGTAGGTTCTCCTGTTTGAGTACATCTTCTCTGGCGTTGTTGATTTTTTCAAGTTTTTGTTTAAAAGTTTTTGTTTAAAAGCTGTGTGGTGTTCTGGTGTCCCTTTTAAGTGAGGGGAATATATCTGTTGTAGTATTTAGTTGTTAAAAATTATTATTATTACGCGGTATTGGTACTAGAAGAGATAAGCATTTTCCAAGCTATTAAAGAAATTCGATGAGGACATTGATGTAATTCCTTTAGAAAAAATTTTAAAAATTAAAATTTTCTAAATAGAATTTTTAAAAAAATCTAGAAATTTTAAAAGAAGCCTCGTTAAATATGTAATCGCATCTCCCCACTCTCGGCGGTACACGAGACAGAGACGGAGGGATGGAGACCCAGACAAGAGACCTTCTTGTAAGGCATCTCTTTCTTTTAAAATTCAAAAAATATCCGCATTAATTTAGTAAACATTTCCCCCAACGCATACCAACATTTGTGGGCACGTTCTACGTAACAACTTTGATCTTGGAGATGAAAGTTGGCGCAGCCGGAGTTCTTTCTTAATTTTAATCCCTTAAGGATGCCTCCTTTACTTATTTGCAAATCTTCCTTAATTAAGTCGTACTCTTCGCAATGTTCAGTATTTTTTGTAGAAGAATCATCTTCTGGGATTGAGATTAGAACATACCGCCACATTTGCAGTAGTATCTTTTAAAGCCCTACTCTTCGTAAACCAACAAAACAGTAAGGGTATCCTTATGAATTCCCGAATAAAGGGAGAGGAAGTGCACGACCCCATGCATCTTAATCAATCTACTGGGCAATCAGACTTCTGCTACTTGGATAGATGGACGAGACCTCATCAAAATTCAACAGTGGAATACCGTCGTTCTCATTCGAAGAGTCTTTAAATCTGCCGCGTGCGTAAGGATGCTTACCACGGTGTACCCACAGTCTATTGGGATGAAGCAGAAGGTTTCAACGAGATACCATCTAACACCATTATTCGGAACGTTCAATCAAATCGGTTGGAATCGTTTTAAGTACTCCAGCTGCAACTTCGGTCCTCGCTGCATTGTTTCACAGAGCTTCTATTTGTTGGAACCGAGCATTTAGGGAGGACTGGGGCATTTTCTTTTCCAGATAGTCGTTTACTACCACAAAGGCTGCATCAGCCACCCACAGGGTTCTGTTTGTCCGTGAAGTAACACAACAGACGAGAAGATGGGCCCATTGTGTGCGGTTGTACAGAAGTCAGGTGATCGTCGCGCCAAGGAACAAAGGGCAGGGCCCTCAGCAGCATCCAAATGCTCGCTGGCTGCGGTAACAAAGCACTTCCAGAGACCCCGAAACAATAGAACTCATTAATCAGCTTCTTGTGCCGCGAGGAACAAGGCGGCGCTGAAGCACCCACGCTGAGTCAGAAGTGCACGTGGATAGCTCGAGACACGTTTCTTTGTGACAGTTTTTATTCCACGTTCTATGCGGCCATAAATCATAACTTCCCTTCGGAAGCATATTTCTAAGCCCTTCTCCCTCCCTCCGGGGAGAGGCTCTGTGGGAGGCAAGATAATTACGTTGTTTAATTAATCATTCGAAGCCACAAACCGAGAAATTCTTTCTGCTCGAACAGAGCTCAAAAATAGCCCCTTTAAGCTCCCTAAATTTTTATTCCTCGGCTCCAAATAACACTTTTGCCCCCTGCATAAATTTATTACAAACTGAAAACTTTTCTGTGTCTGAAAACCCGAGAAGAGGCGCGTGCCAACATGGAAGGACTTTTCATCGTGGGGCTCCCAAGAATCGAGATCCGAGGACTCGTACAGATGATCGGTTGGCTGGCAATGGAGGGTTGGAAAATGAACTTCTTATTACTCATCTTCGTTACAATGAATAAGATACTCGCTAGTGGTCAAGGGATATTCATGTGTTGTTGTGTGGCGGGCCCCAGGGATTCCCCCATTAGCCGCTATTGTGTACTTCTTGTGTTGAAGCTCACGCCAAAACCAGCCATTTGTATGTAGTGTGTTGGGTGTGCAAGTGTTATGATTCTGTTATTAGTTGTTATGTAGTCGGCCGGTAAGTGGCTCTTAGCAGGGGAGAAACGGCAACACCAGGTCACAACGTCCCACACCCATGCCCCCACGTTTAGGCGGCCAGGATCTACTACCTTCATACTAGTCTATACCGGAGCAAGGTTCCATGATAGACTGTATTTGTGTAGGGCTGGAACTTAAGTTCATCTCCCCCACGTTTTACTTTTAAGATAGAGGATTATGACCAGAAATGGCCAGAAATGAACTGGCTGTTTGGCTACCTGGAATGGTAGTGACGGTTGGGTTAAAGGTTTAAGGAATTGTGCTCCTTTTTTAATGTATAAGCGTGGTTTAAAGAGTAGTTACGTTTATAAAATATATGACATGGATAGAGATAACTTCGATGAGTCATAGGATAAATTTTTATTGCAGGTATTGAAGAGATACACAAGATATCGGTGTTTGGAAATTGTCATCGAACTCTAAGAGCGACATTTATAGACCATAGCCTCATAGGCTTACCATAGAGGATTTTCCCTTGTGAAAATTCCCATAGACTTTACATTGTCACGTTGAAATAACATTACGCAAAGTGGAGACTCGTTATCTTACTGCCTTGGAAATTTACTGGCTTTGGGGTAGCCCCCTTTAGGGAGAAGCCATTAAATATTTATATGTCACTATATACTGGGAGGGAATATACCAGTCTTTATTAGTCAGATTTCACTTTTACATCTCGGAAAAGTCCCATAGGTTAACATGGGGCTAGTTTTGGGCTACTTTTAAAGAAACGTAAAGTGTCTATAACTCTCTTAATGTTAGAGTTGAGCATCTTACTTTGGAGGAAAAGAATCTACTTGAATTACTCATTTTGTAAATAATTTTGTGGCGCCCCCTGTCCGTTAGGGGCTGAGACCCGTAAACCAACTTGAACTGTTTATGAATTCTTCAACTCTTATGCAGATTTCATCCCGGGTGGGGTAAAGTGTCTATATAGACATATATTGTTAAACAGTTTAAATTAATTGGTTGTTGTCTTCTGAATTATTTGTCTAATAAACATAATGTCAGAAGAAGGCCGAGATATTACTTGGTCCCAGGAATTTGAAGCATATTCATCTTCTTCCGAAGCATATTCTTCTGTTGATTTTGACAAAACAGGTGTCTCCTAACAAAGAATCTTTTCAGACACCAGTAAAGTGTAAAGGTAAAAGGAAATCAAAGACCGCTAAAACTGTTACAAAAGGGGAAAAAGACAAAACTAAACTTAAAACAAAATTGGATAAAAATAAGACTTTCAATGAAGAAAAAGATAAGAACAGCCAGTCTCTTGTTAAAGAAGTTCGAGCTAGTACAGCCAAGAACAGTGAGGGCTATGCAGTTCTTGATTCCCCAAGTGATACAGGAGAGAAAATAGTTAATATGTGTAGTAGGGAGGAACAAGAGATTTCTTTTATAGATGGTTTGAACCTCGGAGGATCATTACATGCCTCGGAGGTGTAGGTGACATTGGCTAAGATAAGAAGGGCTTTAGGAGAAATAATGTCTAAAGATTCAAGTAAAATAACAAAACCAGCGTCTAATAGAATTTATGGTCTCTGGACTGACGTGGAGGCGGTGACCACAGCTTTGGTTGTGGTCAATGAGCGCCTTAAGGTACGCGCTAAGGATATGGGGGAGAGTGCTTCTCAGATAAAAGAAATGTTAGATTGCCAGATTGAACTTCATAAGAAGTCTTATGCAGAGGTAGTACGGCAAGATCTCAAGTTGGTTTATCCTGTTCTCAATCAGAATAAACCAAATTCCAAACAGAGGACTGACAGTGCAAGTCGGGATAGATCCTCATCAGTTCCTAGAGGTGTGCATGATCCTCAGTATCTGATTATTTTAAGGCCTACTGAGGGCTCGTCCTTGAGTTCGAGTCAGGATATAAAGCAAAAGGTAACACAAGTCATTAAGCGTGACCACAAGGAGCTGAAAGTAAAAGTCATCCGTCTCCTTAGGAATAGGGTGATCCCTTTGGAGACAACAAATTCGGTGGATGCTGATAGGATCTATTCTGCTTCTGCTTTGAAAGAGATAGGTCTTACAATGGAGAAACCTCGGTTATCTGATCCAACAATGCTAATATATGGTGTCGCTCGTGAATATGATAAGGAGGAAATACTTGATGATCTTTTCGTTAAAAACTTAAAGACTATGGTTTCTCGCAGGATGAAATTAAAGACGAGGTGACTTTCAGATTTAGTTCTGGATCGGGTGAAAAAGTGGTTAATTGGGTAGTTGGATTCAGTCCTCGAATGATGACGTATATTTTAAATAGCGATAAAATCTATCTAGGATTTACATCACACAGCTTCCTTAAGTTTACGATTGTATGCAAGTGTTTCCGTTGTTTGGGGTATGGCCACTCGGCACAATTTTGTTCGCATAAGGCAGTTTCTTGTGGACACTGTGCGGAGGGTGGTCATTGTCTACGGAGATTGTCCCCATAAAGAAGACTCTCCAAAATGTATCAACTGCAAGAGACGTGGTAGAGATTACAATCATTCTGTAAGGGATGCCAAGTGTCCAGAATACTTAAAAGCATTACAACTTACGGACAGCAGAACCAAACATGAGCGATAATGGTTCAAATTCAGCAACAGCGTTGGCCGATAAGAATCCAATTTTAGGTAATATTATATATGAGGGGATAAAAGTTCTTCAGATAAATGGTCAGCGCTGCAAAGTGGCAATGGATGAGATTAGAATAACAGCATTTGAAAAAAAAATTATATTATTTGCATACAGGAACCCTTTCATTCTTTGCAGGTGGAGTCCACAAAGTTATGGGTTTTCCCACCTCAGCAAGAATTATTCATTCTCTTGACAAACCTCCAAAAAGTGCCATAGAAGTTATAAATAATGATCTGGTTGTTATCAACATTACAGGTGTGTGCACGGACACAGTGACTTGTTTAATGATTTCTACACCTTTTATAAGTTTTTACATTGCGTCTGTTTACTGTCCGCCTAATGAAGACATTCAATTGACTCTCCATCGTTTGGACAATATATGTACTCATTTCGCTTCTAAAAATCTTATAATAACAGCGGATTTAAATGCCAAATCCAACTTCTGGAACAGCGGTTTTACCGACCCTAGAGGATTAGCTCTCGAAAATTTAATTTTAACTTACTATTTAAGCATGCAAAACTTACCTGACAAGCCGTTCACATTCTTTACTGTGAATGGCAAATCAAACATAGATGTCAATCTTACCACGGTTGAAACAGATGAAATTCTATCTGACTGGAACGCTATTCCAAACCTTGTGAATAGCGACCACCGCGCTATTGTATTTGGTTTGAGCCTCGACAGCAATTGAATGATTCACGGCCTCACGATCTTAGACGTTTCTCAATGAATACCATTAATTGGAACAAATTCAGAGATTACCTTCTCACTATTTTCTCTGCAGATGTTGTAGATCGTTTAAACGCTATGACGGCAATGGAATTTATAAATTTCGTCCAGACCCACCTGTATTTGGCAATGGAGTACTCAGCCAAAAGAAAGCAGACAAGAAGAACGGCTGTTCCTTGGTGGTCTTCTGACTTAAGTAATCTGCGAAAGCAAGTTCAACAGGCTAGAAACGTATTCCAGCGACATCAGCATTAGCAGAGGCATATGATGCAAGAAAGCAAGCTTATGCAGCATCAGCCAAAAAAAAAAAAAAAAAAAACCACTTCCACTTCACCCTCCGTTCGTTCGAAATGCCTGTCCAGCTGAGCCTTAAACTTATTCAGGCTATCAACCTCCACCACGAGGGATGGAAGTCTGTTCCACCAACCAACCACCCGCTGGCTAAAGGCAAATTTCCGCACGTCTATCCTACATCTGTCTTTCCTCAATTTGAATTTATGCCCTCTCAGGTGATTTTTCTGAGCGAGAGGAAGAATCCCATCAGCATTGAGCATGCTTAAACCATTCAAGGCTTTATACACCTCTATCAGATCACCTCGCTGGTGATTAGTCTCCAGACACTGTAATTTGCAAAACTTAAGCCTTTCTTCGTAAGAGCAACGATTTGTTCCATTCACTAATCTTGTTGCCCTTCTCTGTACTCGTTCCAGCAGCTCTACATCCTTCTTCAAATGAGGCCTCCAGACCTGTATACAGTACTCTAGGTGTGGCCTGACCATTGCCTTATACAAGGGAATAATCACCTCCTTATCCCTGATAGAAAAATTCCTGTATATTATTGACAAGACACAATGAGCTATTCTTGCAGCCCGTCTGCACTGCTCAGAGAACTTCATATCTGCCTACACAACCACGCCCAGGTCCCTTTTATTCTCTACCACTGCCAGTGCTGATACGTTGCTCTGGGGTTGCTGTTTCCTATATGTAGTACTTTACATTTGTCAATGATAAACTTCATTTGCCACCTCTAAGCCCATCTGCTGAACCTTTCCAGGTCCTGTTGCAGCAGCATAGTGTCAGTAATGTCCTTGTCAACCCTGTCAACCTTTGTATCGTCTGAAAACTTGGACATTAAGCTTGATATACTATCATCAATATTTTTTTTTATTAAATCTGTTTATTGCTCTGCCAAAGAGCAATAAACAGATTTAATAAAAAAATATCATTTATAAATACAGAAAACAAAAATGGACCCAACACTGAACCCTGAGGGACTCCACTAATAACATTAGTCCACGATGAGCAGTGTCCATTGATTACCACTCTCTGTCTTCTCCCCCTCAACCACCCCTTTATCCATAGCAGCAATTTGCCTCCAATGCCACACTGCTCCAATTTGTGCAGCAGTCTTCCATGTGCAACAGTATCAAAAGCCTTTCTAAGATCCAAGTATATAATATCAAAGTTATTCCCTGCATCCAGTTCTTTTGTGACTACATCATAGTATCCAATCAAATTGGTCAGGCAAGACTTCCCCTTAAAAAAGCAATTTGTGTCCGAGCTATAACTGAAGTCTTATCTAGATGATTCTGCAGTGCTTCTTTAACCAGTGCCTCCATTAATTTTCCTGGAACAGAAGTTAAACTCACAGGTCTAAAATTACTTGTGTCAGCCTTTGATCCTCCTTTGTGAATTGGAGTCACATTTGCACGTCACCAGTCTGTGGATACCTCCCTTGAGTCCAAGAAGCTCTCATAATTATGGCTTAGGGTTTCGTGCCTTTCTTGTGTTTATATTCAACAATTTCTACTCCACTTTACTCTCAGTTATTACAAGATTCTCTAGCTTACTGCCAGAGTTGAATACACCTCTGGCATTCCCCTCGCTGAATAACTCCTCATGTGTGAAGTCGATGCAAAATATTCATTTAGTTTGTTAGCTACCTGAGAAGGATCATCAACAGTTGACCGGTCGATATCAAGTGGACCAATGTGATTCACCCCCTTCCTTCTAGAGTTTACATAAGTTTGTTTGTTTTGTTTTAGTTAGTTGTTTGGCGCATCGGCTTCTGTGTCCATAATGCACCTCCCAAGGTTTTTGCAGTACTGTGATCCAAGCCCGAGGCGGGATTCGAACCTGTGACATTTGGGTTGCTAGGTAGGCACTTTACCCACCCGGCTAGCCCGGTCGGCTTTACATAAGTAAAGAACTCTTTGCTGTTTTTCTTTTCATCCATTGCCAAAGATTTCTCGTAATCTGCCTTTGCCTGCCGTGTCTATCACAGGCTTCTGTGTCACGTGTTAATTTGTATGTATCCTATGCATTTTTCTTCTCTGCCATATGCCTCATTAGTTCATCTGACATCCATTTTGGCCTAAACCTTGAACAATATTTCTTATTTGGTATGTAAAGCCTAGTAGCTTCCAAGATATGTTCTTTGAATGCTTCCCATTTTGAATTTGCTGTTGGTAACATCATCAGTTGGTCCCACTGTATAGAATTTAAATACTGTCTCAGTCCATCGTAGTCGCCTTTACGGAAGCAATAACCCTTCCCTTTACCCCTAATGGTAGTTACCTCTTTGAGTAAATCCCACTTCAGCACAGTGTGATCACTGCCACCTAGTGGTTCATTTATCTGCAGATTCTTAATGCATGAAGAATCACTGCTGATAATCAAATCAAGAGTATTACTCCCTCTAGTTGCCTCCCGAACATGCTGATGTAGAAAACAATCATCCAATAAATCCACAAAAGCCCTGCTAGTGTGTGAGTGACCAGCCCCCAAATTCCACTCAATATCTGGGAAATTAAAATCTCCCATTGTAAGACTCTCTGATTTACTGGCCCACTCTATTTCCCTGTACAGTTCCTTATTATACTCATCAGAGTCATTAGGCCTATAGCACACTCCTACTCTCAATTTTGATCTCCCAATGCTTATGTCACACCAACTGACTGGACACTGCCCTGTCCATCGATGCCGACTGGCTTCACTGCCTTGGACTTTATGTGTTTCTTAACTAATAGCATAACCCCTCCCCCCTTCCTATCCTGTCTATCCTTTCTGTAGACGTTGTACTCCCCAAATTCCAGTTCCGCATTACTTATATCCGTGTGACACCACGTCTCTGATATCCCAACAATATCTGCCTTCGATGTTTTGAGCAATACCTCAAATTCATCAAATTTATTTACTAAACTCCTAGCATTGGTGTACACGCAAGTATACCTGCACCTGCACCTGTTTCTATTCTTAGCTACCCTAACACAACCGATGTGTTTACTTGTACCACAATGGCTCCCAGCAGTCTCTGAAATATCCTGAATCTTATTTTCCTGTCTGGGGCTCATTCCAATAGAAGCAGTGCAAGAATCTCTTTCACCTCTGCCAGTGGCTACTGTTAATCTATTGGTCTTTGTCCCCCCCCCCCAATCTGGGAGTTTTCCGACCCACATAACACTGGCTCGATAGCATCAGCAAACATTCTTGCACCCTTTCTATTTAAGTGTATCCCATCCCCGTAGAAGCAGTCTCTCCTGTGACAAGTACAGACCAGGCTAAAAAAAATTCTACCCCTTGAGCCTTGCACAATCTTTCCAGGGCCGAATTGATCGACAAGGCTCTCATCATATACTCCCTCCTATCGTGTCTGGGCAGAATTGCAGACGCTTTCAAGTTCAACCCTAATTCTCGGCTTTTGTTCAACAGTGACCTGTACTTGTCAAGTAATTCCGCCGGTCTCCTTCTCTTAGTCATATTTCTGCCGAGGATGTTTCGGACCTTCAGGGAAGCTTACAGTACTCTAAGGACAAACTATCAAAAGACAATTTCCAACTCAAAACAAAACTGGAAAAATTTTGTAAGGGATATAGGAAATAAAGAACCGTGGAGCTTGCTTTATCGGATATTAAGGAACAAAATGGCTTGCGGAGATGTTTATAACACAGTTAAAGTAGATGGTCAAGAGATTCAAGACTGGATGTCTGCGGTGGATTCCATAATTAGCAACCTATTCCTCAAAGATATATGTGATCTAGATTCACCCGAACAAATGCAAATACGTCATGATAATGAAAAGTATGAAGGACCATCAGAGATTGAACCCTTTTCACTCCTGGATTTGGGCTCTGCCGTGGCAAAGCTCAATGATAAGAAATGCCCCGGTATTGACCTGATTGAGAACACAGTCATATTTAAATTTTTTGATTTTTTTCCACACATTCTTTTAAATTTTGATGAATAAGTGTTTATTAGAAGGAATACTTCCTCGTCAATGGAAAATAGCTCTACTAAAGATATTGCACAAGCCTGAGAAATTAATATCAGATCCACGGGCCAACAGACCTATTTCGCTTTTAGCAAACCTGGGGAAATTGTTTGAGCGAATGTTAGCCCCAAGAATCCGAAATGTGCTAGAAGATCATCAGTTATGTTCAGAAGCACAATACGGCTACAAGAAAGGACGGTCGACTGAAGACGCTATAAATCTTGTGACCAACTGTGTCCAACTCAACTCCTAAATACGTTCTCGCTGTGTTTATGGACTTTCAGGGTGCGTTTGACACTTTATAGTGGGAAAGTGCCCTAAGGAGCTTGAGATCCACAGAGTGTGATGCGTATATCTACAGTGTTATGCGATCGTACTTTAGCGACAGGCATATTAAGGTGGTGGCAAAACATCTTACGTACTGAGCTCAGATTTCAAGAGGATGTCCCAAAAATCAGTGTTGGGACGTCTCCTCTGGAAAGCTGTGCTGGATCAATGGTTAATGAGGGAACACAATGGTATCAGTAAGATAGTCTATGCGGATGACTTGGTGATCGTTGCTGATGGAAATTCAAGGAGAACAACTGAAGAAAAAATACAGCCTATCTTGGATGACTTGATGTCATGGGCTATAGTCAACAAACTGAAAATATCCCCCGTAAAACCAGCTTTATGACTTTCAAGAACCAGTTTAGCTAAAACAGATCGCCCAAAATCCGATTAAATAATACCTAAATACCATATGTATCCCAAGCAAAGTATTTGGGAATCACCTTAGATGATAAACTCAGTTTTCTGCCTCGTGTCAAAACTCAGGGACAAAATCCAATATTTCACAGTCTCAGTTATCAGAGTCTCAAGGAAAGAGGAGATTATCAAAGAAAACCTTGAACCTTTACTATCAAACCATATTTTTGCCTATTATATCATACGCAGCAAGTGTTTGGTACCAAAAAGTATCAAAGGTAAAAGTGAAACAGAAACTTATTTCCACACAAAGATCCGTTCTTTTGACGATCAATAATATTCCAAGGACTGTTTCAAACAACGCACTCGAAATACTTGGTAGTACGATTCCTGTAGATTTATATATTGCTTTTCTGGGTTTGATTTACTAACTAAAAAAAAGGACAGTCTAAACAATGCTTGGAATTACGACTGACCCAGCCAGCGACTTTAAAAGGGAGAAGAAAAGGATTTGGAAGGAATTTACTGTTGTCTGGCAAAAAAGATGGGATGAGAGCGAATTTGGGCTTGTAACAAAAAAAAGTGTATTGCGCAAGTGGAATTCTCAACAACCGCTGGAGTTATTTCGTGGTTTAGACCTTCTGTGACAACTTCTTATCTGCTAACAGGGCATGGTTCCCTCCTTTTTTTTTTTTTTTCTTTTGGTAGTTGTTGGCGCATCGGCTTCTGTGGCCATAGTGCACCTCCCAAGGTTTTTTGCAGTACTTTGATCCAAACCCGAAGCGGGATTCGAACCCGCGACCTTTGTGTCGAGGCAGGCACTTTACCCACCCGGCTAGCCCGGTCGGCATGGTTCCCTCCGGGCTAAGTTATTTGAGCGTGACCTGGAGGCTGATCCGGCCTGCACATGTGGGGAATATGAAACGTGGATTCATGTACTTCTGAACTGTTCGTTGTACTCTCAACTTAGAACGGATTTAATGTCTGCGGTTCCAAATTTATTGGAGAACAATGTAAATATCTTAGTTGAAGACCGTAATAATTTTACTGCTGTGCCATCTCAAGAATAGTTTTCATATTGAGGACTCAACTAAGCTTCTTCTGGGAATTGACTTTACAAATGACCAAAAGACAAAAGTTTTAAGTGTAAATTTAAGTTAATTGTGATTGTGTTGATTTATATGGATTGCTATTGTGTTGATTTATATGGATTGCTATTGTGTTGATTTATGTTAATTAATGTTGCATAGATTTTGGCCAATTGTTATTGACAAGATTTATGTCAATTGTTATTGTAAAGATTGGTTTCTGTGAAACACAAGGTTTATGAGAATCATTTAGTAGCTATCTCATTGTGCTTGACGACAGGTTTGAAAGTTCAAGCGTACAGAGTAGACAGTGTTATTAATTGTCCATTGTATGTTATATATTGTTTTCTTGGTTTTCAGTAATTCAGAGACTCTGAGCATATTTAAAAAAAAGTATTGTATATATTTGTTTAATGTAATAATTAGTGGGTGTAAGTGTGGATAATTTTTGGAAGTTCTCCACTAGTAATTCATTTGTTGACACCTACTGGTATGGCACTACCTCCGGTGGGTGCGGGACTTGTGCATTCGGCACAAATACATAACGTAAACCCGGGGGGGCCTAGAGAAGGGCACCGGGCAACAGCTATCTTCTATTGGCGGTGATAAAATACCTCGCACATATTTTTCGGCTAGATTTGTTGAGGTCTACCCCAAAACAGATGAACTTGGTGGAGATGGGCTTTTGCCTAGGAGCCACCCTTGACTCTGCGATACACGTACGAAGTGCACCAGGAGGTATAATATAATGTCTTATATATGTGTAATTAATGTATATAAAATTGTATATATATCTTCATGTAAGTATTGTATATATATATATGTGGACATGTGGACATGTGGACATGTGTTTTTGTAAGGGGCGGCTCCTAGAACGTTAGTTCAACTCCGCCTCGTATCTCTATGACGAACAGTATCACTACAAATGGGCCAGATGTGTGTGTGACGTCGGTTTGTGTGTATTATGTGTGTGTTCTGTTGTTCTGTTCTGGCCACTTGGCTACCCAGAAGCATCAGTCACCTGGACTGATGATTCTGGGTACTCGTCCACACCACGGAAAGGTGGGCCAGTCCCAGCTAAACACGTACCGTCTCAATACGAGACTCTGATCCACCTGATGTTGCCAAAAGGTGGGCCAGATTCCTCTAGGGGCCCACTCCAGAGGAGAGAGAGAGAAAAAAAAATAAAAAAAAAATAATAAATAAAAATAAAAAAAAAAAATAATAAAATAAAATAAAATAATATAATTAAATAAAAAATAATATATATATATATATAGATTTTCCCGTGGTGCAAAAGAAAAAAAAAAAAAAAAAACAGTGAAAGCAACCCTGAAGATCGCAAAAAAAAAAGAGTGAAAGCAACCCTGAAGATCACAAAAAAAAAAAAAAAAAACAACCATGTGACTGATTGTAGAACGCGAAGAAAAAAAAAAAATAATAATAATAATAATAAATAAATAAATAAATAAGTAAAAAATAAATAAATAATAAAAAAAAATAAATAAATAAAAAATAAAAAAATAAATAAATAAATAAAAAATATATATATATAAAATATATAAAAAAAATAAATAATAATAATAATAATAATAAAAAAATAATAATAATAAATGAAATAAAAAAAATAATAATAAATAAATAAATAATAAATAAATAAAATAAAAAATAAAAGGGGGGGAAGAGAGAGAGAGAGAGAGAGAGAGAGAGAGAGAGAGAGAGAGAGAGAGAGAGATGGTGTTTTCCTTCCTGAACACAGGCCGCAGAAACAAGCTCCACAGCCCCATGTAAGAGGATGGGGGGGGGGAGAAATACATGGTTGGTTTCAGTTCACTGCTGGGTCGTCGATGTTTGCCACTGGGGGCCTGTTAATCCTTCGTCTGCGCTTAAAGACTTCAGCTGAGTAGGTTTGCAGTGCAGGGAGGTTGTTAGGGTTCTGTAGAAAGAGCTCAAGATGCTCGCCAGAGATCTGTGTACAGCTGACAAGGTCGTGTCTCAGATCAGCATACGCAATGCACTCGAATAGTACATGCCACCAGTTCTCTTTGGCTCCACAATGGCAGAGATCTGTTGGGTGGAGACCCAGATGGTGTAATTTTTCATTCATGGATCCGTGTCCGGTAATTAGATATGATGTTTCTAGTGAAGGGGTGAACCAAGACTGTACAGATTTAGTAGCTGTGTAGGTTACATCAGCTAGGAATCTTTTTGTGACAATGCCCTTTGTTGAATTATGCCATCGAGTTTGCCAAATGTTGAAGAGCTCGTTGTAGCAACGTGTCATCTCAGCCTTGGGGTCAGCATCCAGATTAATCTCAATGTCGAGGATCCTAGTTGGGATATTCCTCGTAATTCGGAAGCACAACCCTCGGAAGATGACATGTAGATCGAGTGGAAGTGCTCCCGCAATGACCTGAATGGCAGGAGTGGAGACCGTTCTACACACTCGGCAGATTGCCATTAACATTGACCTCTGGATGGTTCCAAGCTTGTCTCGCATCTTTACAAGAGTTACCCGATGGAACCAGGCTCCGGCTGCATAGGTCACAATTGGTAAAAATACTGCATTGTAATACAACCGTAGGGACCTTTTGGAGAGTCCCCAATCATTCTTAGAGATGCGTATGATGGTTCCTGAGAATCTCTTAACTTTGTTTCGTAGATTAACAAGATGTGGGAGAAAGCTGAGTTTGTAGTCAATAATCACTCCAAGTACCTTGGTTTCAGTAACGATTGGCAGTTGAGCGTTACATATCTTTACCTGCGGTGGGCGCCTGAGATCCAGTCTATTCTTAAATAGCATCATTTTAGTTTTCGTTGGGTTGATATGCAGCTTATTAAGTGCGGCCCAAGTTGAGAGATCTTCGAGGACCTGGTTTGCATTTTCTTCAATGGCCTTCCGTGAATGCCCTGACACCACAACTGTGAGATCATCAGCAAAGGCCACAATTTTTGCATTCCTGAAGGTGCGGGAGAGCCAGTCTTGGAGGACTATATTCCAAATGAGGGGTCCCAGGACTGACCCTTGGGGACAACCTCGATTTACTGATCTGGTGACTTGCTGGAATTTTGACTTGAGAATAACTGCTCGGTCGGAAAAATAATTCTGGAAGAGGCTGTATAATTGCCGGGGGCAAGCGGCAGTTCGAAGGCGAGCCAAGGCACTATCCCACCAGACGGTGTCGAAGGCTCCCTCGAAGTCTATGAAGATGGCCAATTCGAATTTTTCTTCAGAACTTTCAATATGTAAAACCAAATCGAAAAGAGCTTCTTCACACGACCTTCCACGGGTGAAGCCATACTGGCATGGTGAGACCAATTCATGCATTTGTAGCATGGAGACAACCCTGAGAGCCATGAGTCGCTCAAGGACCTTACCAAGGTTAGCCAGCAGGGCAATAGGCCGGAAGCTGCGAGGGTCTGTTGGTGGTTTGTGAGGTTTCTTGATGAGGCGAATGAGGGCAAACTTCCATTCTTTTGGAAAGCATCCTTCTTCCAAGCATTTATTGAAGAGAAGGTGTAGATGGTGCGGCCGCAATGTGTGAAAGCGGATGATGAAGATATATTCTATTAGGTCAAGGCCTGGACACTTTTTGGCATTAATGTTTTTAAGGACTGCTCCCAGTTCTTCTAGTGTGAATGGGTCGGCTTGCTCTTTTGCTATATAATTGCTGTTGGCAGCTCTAATTGCTGAATGTTCTGGGTGATCCTCAGAGATGTCATCAGGTGGAAACAGTTTTTCTAGAATAAGGTTGGCAGAATCCTGCCAACACTTAGTTTCCTGAGCGTCTACTGAAACAGTGTTGAATATTTCTGGGGAGAAGGTTTTCTCTCTCAAGATCTTATATGCCAGGCCCCATGGATTTGTACGGTTGGTTTCTTTTACGAAATTTGCCCAAGTTTCTCTCTTTCTGGTTGAAATTGCCTTGGTATACTCATTCTTTTTGGCGATATAATCCCTATGAAGGCGTTCGACATCAGGAGCTGGCCAATCACGGTGTCGCTGGTAGTTCCTGCGCGCAGAGTGGACTGACTTACGAAGGATGGTAAGTTCCCGGGTCTACCATGGGCAGATTGCCGGGCGGAACACCTTCTTCCTTGAGGAAGAATGTGTTCTTCCTGTATGAGGCTCTGAGTATGGAGTGCTGGATAAAGGTGGTCAATTCCTCTGCATTTAGCGAGTCCATCTGTGATGGGTCTGGATTTGGAAAGTCCAGTTCTATGGAGCTGTCATATGCTTCCCAGTTGACGTTTCTCGAAGAGAATCTAATGAAGTCAGTTGGCCTTGCTGTGTTGTTGTTGTTTCTCGGTGGAACCAAGTCAAGATGGAACAGTATGGCTCTATGGTCGCTAACAGTCAGATCCGGAGTTACCTCCCAGCAACTAACTGACTGACGTAGGTCCTTTGTAGAGAAGGTTAAGTCAATATTAGATTCACCGGTGGAGCTAGAGTAAGTAGTGAACTGGCTAGGCTGGTTATGGATAATAAGATTTTGGCTGAGGACAAAGTCCTCAAGAAGCTGGCCACGGCCATCGGCAACTGCACTGTGCCAGAAGGGGGATTTTGCATTTAAATCAGATGCAACCAGGAGTTGTTTGGAGCCAATAAAATTCAGGGCGAATTCCAAAAAGTTTAGTGCTTCATTGATGTTACCTGAGGGAGGGCTGTACAGTGACATCAGGTAGAATGATTGATCTGTAGATGTAATTTGGATACAGGTGGAGAACTGATTGCAGAGGCCCTGGACAACCAGGACATCGAGATCCCTATTTATGACTGCTATACATGTTTTAGGGTCCACTGGGACAGGTTGAATGACTCGAGTGTGTATGGAAAAGCCAGTAATTTTAGAGGTTGGATGGGGTTGTATTCTTGCAGCATACGGCTCTTGAATCAGAACAACATCAATTGAATGCTCCTCAGTGGCCCGGCGTATTTCATCCGCAACTGTGCGGGACCTTTGCCCATTTATTTGCATCATTCTCAAGTATTTAGTCTGAGATATGGGGGCTCCTCTTAGGCTTCCAGAAAGAGTGGGCAGGACTGGAGCGGGGACACAACTGGTATTTCTTGTTGGTTTAGGCATCAGCGGTCCTTAGTCTTACGAGTTCCAGAGCCCTTTGGTATTCTGGGCATAAAATATCCCGGAGAGAATGGTTATGTGCTCGCCTGTTCCTTTTACAGTTCACACAAGAGGGCTCTTCATCACGGTAGGGACATTCTGCTTGGACATGCCCACTCCTGGCACAATGCCCGCAGGATGGAGATTTGTGGGAGTAGCGTTGGGAGGTATGCCCATATCCCAGACATAGGTAACACCTTGTGACAATTGTAAACGGACGAAATCGGTGTGCACTGAAACCAAGGAATAATCTATCTGTAGAGAGGACACTTCTATAAATCCGTGGGGAGAAGCTAATTACTTTGTGTTCTGTAGAGTTAGATTTTGATTTTGTTGCAAACCTAAAAGTGGTCTCAGCCTTAACTTCCTCCCAGGAGAATCCCTGGTCCTGTAGGTTTCTGTGGAACAGATCCTCAAGTAATTCGTCGTTGGAACTGTGCTTTGGAACATCGTACACTATGATTGACGGATTTGACTTTTTAGGAGGAGCTATGACCACTCCTGCATTTGTGAGAGTACCACACGTGGCAATACTTGTTAGGTCTTCTTTTGTTGCGGTCTCCAGTAGGACTCCTTTGTTCCTAATGGGTCTAAGAGATTTCACTTTTAGATTCTTATAATCAGCCCTTATAGTGCTTTGCACCAGATCTTTGACTTCATTGCTAGTCTTGAGCTCTGAGGTATCACTTGCTCTCAACAGTAGTAGATGCTGTGGCTTCTTCTCTGGGTGGTGCACATGGAGAGTTTGTTTCATTCCATGGGCAAGGGGCTCCTGTCCCAACTTCACTGCAGCAGCATAGGAAGTGACATCCACAGCAGGCCCAGGGGGGCACGGAGTCTCAATATAGTCAGGGTCAGCATTAGTACAATTTTGGGGCCTCCCAATAGCATCAATGACCTTTTCCAGGACTACAGTTTTGGACCGAAGTTCTTCATTCACAGCTTTGAGCCTCTCATTGTCAATGAGGAGCTCAGTTGTAATTGACTCAAGGGTGGACCACAACTCCTGCACACGGTTACCTGCACTTCTGGTGAAGCGACTGGAGTCGTGGTTTAGGAATGCGATCAACTGCCTACGAAGTCGAGAGATTGTTTGTTGAAGGGTAGCTGGCTCTGAAGTGGGTCCACCTTCTGGGACACTAGATGGAGGTGGTATCCCCAGTCTAGGAGAGGATTCTAACCCAGCTGCGATAGCGTTGGCAAGGGCTGTCGGTGTGATAGTTTGGGTGACGCTGTTAATCTCTGTATGGGTGGAGGACATTGCCCCAGAAGGAGGAGCAGCATCAGTGGGTTCAGCAACATGGCTTTGGTCAGTGGCCAACGCCAATGGTTGCCCCTCATCTTGGGTCACAAATTCCGAGCAGAGGAGAGCAGCCCATGTCTCCATGGTCTCCTTAGTTTTCTTGTTGGCCTTCTTCTTTTCTCTTTTCATCGAGAGATATCCACTCTTTAGCTGGGTCTTTGGCGGGATACTAGTTGGAGGGGGATTCTCCGGAACTGTTTCAGGCTCCTCCTCACTAGCAGAACTGAGACTTTCCCTACCGCTCATGTCAGTTGGAGGGAGTGCAGGATGAAAAGCAAAGCACAAGTGTAGCGATGAAATGCAGCAATGACGAAAACCAGCAGTTTGTTGGGCTAGGGGTTGGGCTGTCTGAGGAGATATTTTTTAATTTGCACTTGAGGGGAAAGTTCGCAGCACAGTTGCTAGGGGGCGCTGTGAATAGCGCGCTGTTACGATCTGAAGGTTTTGATCAACTTTCCAAGGCACTAATTAACTATACTGATTATGGAGACAATTGAATTAATTCCACTCATTATACTGTATAACACATTATGAAATAAGGGAATTATAAATTTAAGCAAATAAGCAACAGCATAATTAAAATATAGGTTCATGGCAGTTTTCAAATACAGGAATTCCAGCAACCAATCACAGGAGAAAGCACTGTTCACGTGACTTGTTTCCGGAAGAAGCAATGGCCGACCATTTGCTAATTAATTTATCGCTAAATGTGGTAACAATACTAAGAACCCCATAGTCTTCTTGGTAGTGAGTAGAAATTATATAGAAATAATAACAGTTTCCCCAGTGTTCCAAAAGTACAGTTAATCAAACTAACAAGCAGCAGGAACAGTATTAACTGATACTATAAAAATCATTACAAGACATACCACAGGCAGAACTACAGTGGGAGCGGCCATTACATACAAACAACAGCGGGGTAGCATGTCTGTACAAAGCAAAATTAAAAAACGTTAATAACTTCTCACTCCCTTAAAATTTAGCCACAAAAATACATGCACCAACTCACCAACTAATATGGAGTCGACGACACTACTTTAAAATCGCTAATTCCAAAAGTAATCCAGAATTTGAACGAACTTTTGAGGAGCTTTCACAAACACAACATAACTATATAATTCGCCGCTAGGCGAGTCTGTATATATATATATATATATATATATATATCTGTAATAATTGTGTGTACAAATAAATGGGGAAAAAAAATGGCTACCTGGAATCAGCAGGTGGGAAAAGCGCCACCATCACCATTGGAAGGTAGACCAGGGGCTACCAGCCAGCAGCAGCAGAAGTGAGGGACGCCAAGGGCCCAACAGAGTTCGAGCCAAAGACCTTTGCCAAAACTTGTGAAAAAAAGAAAAAACTTAACAACTATACAAAAATTAAACACAAGATTAACACATATTGAGGTAAACAAATGGTACTTTAAGGTTTCAAAGTAAACAGATCAAGAAGTAATGTCGTTAAATTTTAAAAATTGACATAAATATCAGAAATTAAAGGTTATACATACAACATCAAAGATTAAGGATACCAACCAAAAAAAAGAAAAAAACCCCTAGACCAGTACTATTCAACCGACTCAACTTTACACAAGCATTTTAGCCCAGAAGCAGGCACAAACTTTATAAACAGCTTTTTAAGTAAATGTGACATCCAGTAAGTCCTGCAGTCATCAGCAGCAAAGTCACAGTCAGTCAATCACCAATAACAAAGTCACACTCAGTTAACAGCCAGCCGCGAAATTTCAGGAACACAGGAATTTTCATCGTTAAATTGAGTTCTAGTTGTAGGACATTTGCAGAGTTGAAAAAAACACAGCACAAGTCCAAAATTGTAGATCTTGTTAAGAAAATGATCGTCATTGCAGTGAAGGTGAAGAGTCTTCCACTGAATTTGAAACATTCGCACGTGCAGTAATTGCAGAAATAATTGCGAGCCTTTTACTTAGCAAAATCCTGAAGGACGTGGTAACTGGTGGAATATGATACAAGATTAGGTTCCAATCCTGATGAAAAGTTTTAAATTGCATTCTGAAGAGTTACTCGAAATTCATTGTATGAGGGACAAGACGTGCTGCCAAAATTCCACATCGCCACAGTGACAGAGTTCCGTAGCGGACAAGCGAAATTTAAACAGTTTCTTATTTAATGATCCACGTCCTAATATCAAATAGGAGGTAAACAAGTCAAGGCTGAACCAGACTGTAGATTTTCTATCCGTAAGAGAGTCAACTTCAGAAAAAAACTTACGTGTTACACTGCCCAGTGTTGTGCCATCCCACATACTCTGCCACAAATGGTAAACTCTTGCCAAATTCTTTGTCATTTAGCTTTAACTTCGACTTGAGTGTTAATAGAAATTCAAAGGATCTGAGTGGGAATATGACGTTTCAAGTGATAACTTGCAAAGCAGGTGTTGAAACTTTCGAAATCTTCAAAATGCAAAGTAACATAGTACGCTGGATTGATATCAATTTTTATTGAAATTGCACAGTCCGCACCCTTTGGAACCAAGCGCCAGCAGCATAGGCAACCATAGGGAGAAACACAAAGTTATAGTAAATTCTTAAAGATCTAGAAAGACCCCACTCAGTTCTAGAAACTCTGAAAAGAGCGCGGGTGAAATTTCTGATCTTAATTTGCACAATGGATAAATGAGAGAGAAAATTTAACCTACTTTCAATAGTTATTCCCAAAAATGTAATTTCCGTTATTAGAGGTATTTGTCTATCGTTTATTTTAACTCTTGGTGGTCGAAGAACATCCAATTTAGAGCCAAGGATCATAATTGTTTGTCTTGGTAGAACTAATTTTTTACTTATTTTCAACTGTTGAAGTTCAGATAAATTGTTGAAGTTCAGATAAAGCAAGCTTTCTCAGCGGATATTTCAATTGAAGATATTGAATTTCCACTAACAAGGACTGTGAAATTAGCATTAGCATTAGCATTACTAGAGGCATTTGATGCAAGAAAGCAAGCTTATGCAGCATCAGCCAAAAAAAAAAAAAAAAAAAAACCCACTTCCACTTCACCCCTCTGTTCGTTCAAAATACCTGTCCAGCTGAGCCTTAAACGTATTTAGGCTATCAACCTCCACCACAAGGGATGGAAGTCTGTTCCACCAACCAACCACCCGCTGGCTGAAGGCAAATTTCCTCACGTCTATCCTACATCTGTCTTTCCTCAATTTGAATTTATGCCCTCTCAGGTGATTTTTCTGAGCTAGAGGAAGAATCCCATCAGCATTGAGCATGCTTAAACCATTCAAGGCTTTATACACCTCTATCAGATCACCTCGCTGGTGCCTAGTCTCAAGACACTGTAATTTGCAAAACTTAAGCCTTTCCTCGTAAGAGCACCCCTTTGTTCCATTCACTAATCTTGTTGCCCTTCTCTGTACTCGTTCCAGCAGCTCTACATCCTTCTTGATATGAGGCCTCCAGACCTGTATACAGTACTCTAGGTGTGGCCTGACCATTGCCTTATACAAGGGAATAATCACCTCCTTATCCCTGCTGGAAAAATTCCTGTATATCATTGACAATACTCCATGAGCTACTCTTGCAGCCCGTCTGCACTGCTCAGAGAACTTCATATCTGCCTGCACAATCACCCCCAAGTCCCTTTCATTCTCTACCACTGTCAGTGTAGTACCACAGAGTTGATACGTTGCCCTGGGGTTGCTGTTTCCCATGTGTAGTACTTTACATTTGTCAATGTTAAACTTCATTTGCCACCTCTCAGCCCATCTGCTCAACCTTTCCAGATCCTGTTGCAGCAGTGTAGTGTCAGTAGTGTCCTTGACAACCCTGCCAACCTTTGTATCATCTGCAAACTTGGACATTAAGCTTGATATACCATCATCAATATCATTTCATTTATAAATACAGAAAACAATAATGGACCCAACACTGAGCCCTGAGGGACTCCACTAATAACATTAGTCCACGATGAGCAGTGTCCATTGATTACCACTCTCTGTCTTTTCCCACTCAACCACCCCTTTATCCATAGCAGCAATTTGCCTCCAATGTCACACTGCTCCAATTTGTGTAGCAGTCTTCCATGTGCAACAGTATCAAAAGCCTTTCTAAAATCCAAGTATATAATATCAAAGTTATTCCCTGCATCCAGTTCTTTTGTGACTGCATCATAGTATCCAATCAAGTTGGTCAGGCAAGACTTCCCCTTAACAAAACCATGCTGTGTCTGAGCTATAACTGAAGTCTTGTCTAAATGATCCTGCAGTGCTTCTTTAACCAGTGCCTCCATTAATTTTCCTGGAACAGAAGTTAAGCTCACAGGTCTATAATTACTTGTGTCAGCCTTTGATCCTCCTTTGTGAATTGGGGTCACATTTGCACATTTCCAGTCTATGGGTACCTCCCCTGAGTCCAAGGAAGCTCTCATAATTATGGCTAAGGGTTTGCTTACTTCCTTTGCTGCCTCCTTTAATATAACTGGATAGATCCCATCCACCCCGGGTGCCTTTCTTCTGTTTATCTTCAACAGTTTCTCCTCCACTTTACTCCCAGTTATTTCAAGATTCTGTAGCTTACTGCTAGAGTTGAATACACCTCTGGCATTCCCCTTGCTGAATAACTCCCCATGTGTGAATGTCGATGCAAAATATTCATTTAGTTTGTTAGCTACCTGAGCAGGATCATCAACAGTTGACCCATCAATATCAAGTGGACCAATCTGATTCATCCCCTTCCTTCTAGAGTTTACATAAGTAAAGAACCCTTTGCTGTTTTTCTTTGCATCCCTTGCCAAGGATTTCTCGTAATCTGCCTTCGCCTGCCTAACCTCCTTTGTAACTTGGTTGCATATCAACTTGTATCTATCATAGGCTTCTGTGTCATGTGTTAATTTGTACGTATACCATGAATTTTTCTTCTCTGCCATATGCCTCATTAGTTCATCTGACATCCATTTTGGCCTAAACCTTGAACAATATTTCTTAGTTGGTATGTAAAGCCTAGTGGCTTCCAAGATAAGTTCTTTGAATGCTTCCCATTTTGAATTTGCTGTTGGTAACATCATCAGTTGGTCCCACTGTATAGAATTTAAATACTGTCTCAGTCCATCGTAGTCGCCTTTACGGAAGCAATAACCCTTCCCTTTACCCCTAATGGTAGTTACCTCTTTGAGTAAATCCCACTTCAGCACACTGTGATCACTGCCACCTAGTGGTTCCTTTATCGACATATTGTTAATGCATGAAGAATCACTACTGATAATCAGATCAAAAGTATTACTCCCTCTAGTTGCCTCCCGAACATGCTGATGTAGAAAACAATCATCCAATAAATCCACAAAAGCCCTGCTAGTGTGTGAGTAACCAGCCCCCAAATTCCAATCAATATCTGGGAAATTAAAATCTCCCATTATAAGACTCTCTGATTTACTGGCCCACTCTATTTCCCTGTACAGTTCCTTATTATACTCATCAGAGTCATTAGGCCTATAGCACACTCCCACTCTGAATTTTGATCTCCCAATGTTTATGTCACACCAAACTGACTCCACACTGCACTGTCCAGCGATGTCGACTGGCTTCACTTCCTTGGTTTTTATGTGTTTCTTAACTAATAACATAACCCCTACTCCCTTCCTATCCTGTCTATCCTTTCTGTAGACGTTGTACTCCCCAAATTCCAGTTCTGCATCCCTTATATCTGTGTGTCACCACGTCTCTGATATCCCAACAATATCTGCCTTTGATGTTTTGAGCAATACCTCAAATTCATCAAATTTATTTACTAAACTCCTAGCATTGGTGTACACGCAAGTATACCTGCACCTGTTTCTATTCTTAGCTACCCTAACACAACCCATGTGTTTACTTGTACCGCAATGGCTCCCAGCAGTCTCTGAAATACCATGCATCTTGTTTTCCAGGCTTCTGCTCATTCTAATAGAAGCAGTGCAAGAATCTCTTTCACCTCTGCCAGTGGCTACTGTCAATCTATTGGTCTTTGTCTCCCCCCAAGCTAGCAGTTTTCCGACCCACCTAACACTGCCTCGATAGCATCAGCAAATATTCTTGCACCCTTTCTATTTAAGTGTATCCCATCCATGTAGAAGCAATCTCTCCTGTTAACAAGTACAGTCCAGGCTGAAAAAAATTCTACCCCTTGAGCCTTGCACAATCTTTCCAGGGCCGAATTGATCGACAAGGCTCTCATCATATACTCCCTCCTATCGTGTCTGGGCAGAATTGCAGGCACTTTCAAATTCAACCCTAATTCTCGGCTTTTGTTCAACAGTGACCTGTACTTGTTAAGTAATTCTGCCGGTCTCCTACTCTTAATATTATTAGTGCCAACGTGTACAACTATATCACCTTTTGTGCCCTTAAAAGATGATATTCGCTCTACAACGTCATCAACCTTTGCCCCTGGCAGACATACCCTGGTCCTGTTCCACCTATCCTTTTTACATAGCATGTTCCCCGTTTCCCTGACAATAGAGTCACCAACAACTACTAGTTCCTGTGGCACCAGCGCATTCTGCCTAGGGGGCTGCCTTTGTGTTGCCTGATGACCAAGTGCAAGCTCTGGCGTTGATGTGGGCAGCTGAGAGCTTGATGGGCCCCTCAATTTAGTTTCTTCGAGTGCATCCACCCTGTCCTTCAAGCTCTCATATAGGCCCACAAGAACGCCGAGTTGTTGCCTGATATCGATACACTCCTTGCATCGCGCACACACAAAGACATCCCCCTTGGCAGTATCATGTCCCGTACCCGATTGCTCTGCAAACATCAAGCAAACAGTGCATTTTATAAGTCATCCTCATAAATCATCCTCATATGCGATGATCTTCATGTTTTCAAAAAGTTCGGGCAATCCAACCTTGCAAAACAAAAATTCCAGAAAATTAGTCCCAAAATGTAGCCTTGTGGGCACCTTCGAAAGACCTGACGCAAAATTTGTCTGTACTTAGATCTGACGGTGATAAATCTGTTAGAAAAGTAGCTCTTAATTAGAAGATAAAGTTACTGGGAACATTCGGCATGACAAACTTTCGAGGGCACTTTCCCACCAAAGGAAATCAAAAGAACCCTCAAAGTCAATAAAGATAGCAAAACTATACTTGAAACTGAAGTGTTCAACAGAAGAAATTAAGTCAACAAGGGCGTCCTCTCAGGACCTTCATGAATGAATCCGTATAGACAAAATTGTGAGAAAAGGAAAATGGGAATAGCTGGTAAAGTTGGGGAGAGAATGGGAAGGAGAGGAGAGCAGCGGGGGATCAGAGAATAAACCCGCCGTAATAAATGGAAGTTAAGAGGAATTGATAAAAGATAAAAGAAAAAAAAGGAGGTGGAGGCAATTTTCAGCCTTTGTAGAAGCCATCTGTCATGATGTAATCCTATCCTAAATTATTATTAGCAATTCCTATCCTGTGATCAGAATTAGCAGATGTCAAGGCGCTTCCTCAATAGATCCATCAGCTTGAAACGTAACTCTTCCAATGTTAAAGAATTTTTTCATTACTTCCATCAGTTCGATAGGAGAATCCACTTGGATCAAAGGCATAATAGACCTCCACGACAGACCAGGAGGCTGTTCAGTAGTTGTAGCAATCCTTAATTTCAACGTTAGATAGTAAGTATCCAATAGCATGGTATAGCTGAAGCACTAGACTCAAACTAAATACACTATTTACAATTTCTAACCCAATAGGTCTGCCACTCCAGTCAATAAAGATTTAACTTCCATCACGAAGTATCACCTTAATGTCCATGAGACAAAATGCAGAACAGTTGAAGCTTTTATGCTAGTCAGCTAAACATACACCGAGTGATCACTGAATTATGACCACCTACCTAATACTTCGTAGGTCCTCCTTTTACTCTCAGTACAGCAACTATCCGACGTGGCATTGATTCAACAAGATGTCGGAAACGTTCGGGAGGTAGTCCAACCAAGCTGTGTGTAATGGGGTCAGCAATGCAGGTATGGGGTGATTGATGTATCCAGACGCCTGATATTCCTTTCCATAGTGTCCCACAAGTGCTCAATTGGATTCATGTCGGGGGAGTTCGGAGGCCAATCGATATGCTGGAAGTCAGAACAGTGTTCCTCAAACCATTCCTGCACAACAAGTGCCTGATGGCTCGGAGCATTGTCATGTTGGAAGACACCATCGCCATTCCGTAAAAAGAGTAACATAGCTGGGTGTACACAGTCAGCAAGCAGTTGATGATGGCGGAGACCACTGATACGTTGTTCCACATGCACTAGGGGTTCAAGTTCCTGCCAGTGAAACATTCCCCACACCATACAACCGCTTCCACCTACCTGCACCTTTTATACCATGCATGATAGATGAACGGCCTCATATTGTTGACGTCCAATCCGTACACGACCATCGACACGAGTAAATAACATGACTCATCCAACCAGCACAACTTCTTCCACTCTTCTAACGTCCAACTTGCATGATCTTTGCACCAGGCGAGTCTTTTACGCTTATGAACCTTGGTTAGGAGAGGATGCCGTAGGGGTCGTCTGCGGGTATAGTCCATACGTGCGAGCGTGCGATGCATGGCCATGCAAGGTGCCTCCGTAGCCAGGTGAGAAGGAGCAGCAGTGGTTAGCACACGCTTCTTAATTAGACCTGGGTTCGAGCCCGTCACCACCAAATCCGGAGGATGCGGAAAGGTCAGGGAATGATCACCGCATATCTCGGAGCAATATGGCCTTAGTTGCTAATGCTCCTAAAAACCAAATAACAACAACAGTATGGTAATGCCAGATATTGTTCCGGGTTGGCCCATGTTGTATTGGGTAGTCAACTCTTCAACAGTGCTGCCCCTGTACGAGTCGTCAGAACCGTCACTCCCTCTAACATCAGCATTTCGCTGACCTTTGCATTTTTGCCGTCGGGTCGTTGTTTGACCATTTTGACGCCAGTCCTGGTACACTTTAACTACGGTGGCTCTCGAACACTCCCACCAGTTGAGCCGTTTGGGAAATGGAGGCACCAGCTCGTCGAGCACCCACAATCTGTTCTTTATCAAAGTCCGATGAATCCTTCCTTTTACTACCAACTGAACCAATACCTACTTTTACTACCAACTGAACCAATACCTACTTTTACTACCTACTGAACCGATGACACCTTATGAATGCAACGTAGGTCGACTAACTGCGCACTCTCGTACCTCACGTGGTCAACGGGTTGCTTTCAGTTTTCATAGCGGTGGTCATAATTCAGTGATCACTCAGTGTATAGTGGTAGTAACACCAGTTGTTCTTATAAGAAAAGACGGAGAAATAAGTGTTGATGTAAGATATATTGAAATCCAATATATTAGTCAATACTTTCTAGATAGCAGTTCTTGTGTAAGTCTGCAAAGAGAATGTCAGTCTTTGTTCAAGTCTTCACAGAGAATTTCAGTCTAACTGCTATCTTTATTGCATTCAGTGCCTAGTTCCATGGATGCCTGATTCAATGCCCATAACAGCGACAATGCTACGGGTTTAACATAAAATTGAACAATATACGAAAAATTACAAAAACAGAAAACGAATAATTACATATATAAAAATTATATGTTAATACTGGAAATAAAAGAACTTTTTTTTTTCATTCTACACACAGCGCGATGAAAAAATGATGGCAGTCACTCGGCTGGAGATGAAACCTGATCCCTGATGATGCGTCCTCTGTAGGATTTCTCCTCTATCCACTTCTTGTGCCACTTCTCTCCATTTCGTCTCTCCACTTCTCTCTATCCACGACGTCCACACTATCTCCTGGACGTCGTGGAGCATCTCCATGGGCAGGAATCTGTCGCTTATCCTGAGCCTATCCAGACTGCAGAGAGGGGGAGGGCTCTTAAGGATTTCGGGGAGTTCCTCCAATTGCACATCTTTCAGAAACTTTGCGTATTGATTTCACCCGCTATCATTTCAATTGACACGAGCAAGCGGAGGGTGAATATCAGTCCTTGTTAATATCTTTCTCTTGATCCAGATTCAGGCTATCTCGGGGCAGCAGCTCTCGATTCCTCTCGTCGTTTAAATGCTCGTTTTGCAAATAAGTTAAAAGATTCAAATGCATGTTGTGATTGGATCAGCAAAAGTTTATTCTTCCTGTCCTAGGAACCAGTAATCAGTCGTAGTTCATTCCGTAAGTGTGCATAATGGTGACACTCCAAAAGAATAAGATCTGCGTCCTCTTCTCCTCCACAAAGACAAACACGAATCAAAGACGAACAGACAAAACGTATGTTCCATATAGTCCAGGACCACAATAGTTCCCTTTTCCTGAATTCCCTTACATTAGGCAAATATTTTCTTATCACCTTTCTCGACTCCGATACAGACCAGTGAGCCTGATACTTATCAACATAAATAGTGGGAAATCTTTCTTTTTCTGTTGTGATTGGAACACTAAGGTCAAGTTCCACGTTATCAAGAGAAGAAGGATGAGCCTTTTTCAGGTGGTATCTCAAATATCTATACTGGACCTCATACCCATGATCACAAGACCCATCCAACAATCTAAAGCAATCTTTGTTTCCCGAGTCGACCCTCAGACTACTCCAGACCAAATTGTGTCTGAATGCCTACGACTCATGAATATAACTGTAAGAGTCACCCTACTGAAGAGGGCAGCCACATATGCGTCCTTCAAAATTGAGTGTGACGAAAAAGATATTAATAATGTTGCCGCCACTTCCTTCTGGCCAGTGGGACCTCTCATCAGACCTTTTTATCACAACGGCCAGCCGAGATTAAAACTACCTCGCTATGTATATCCCAGTAAGCCAACTACAAACTCACAAGTATGACGCCAAAGGAAGGAAACCAGACCATCGCAGAATATATGTACCCCGTCAGTTACACAGGATACTGAACCGCTACCGGATCGCCATTCAGATGTCAATCGAATTTCTACAATAGTCACTACCCGACACATGATACAAAGTAAGACTATACCCCGTAGAAGACCTACTAGGACACAGATAAAACCATTATCCATGGGGAAGATTTTTTATCAGAATGTTAGGAGCATACGAAACAAGTTGGACACATTGGAACAAATGCTCTTGTCACGGTCTGCTGATGTTATCTGTCTTACAGAGACCTGGCTCTAGCCACATCAAGAGTCTCTGGTCGCTGCTGACGCTGCTGGATACAATGCCTACTTCAAATCCAGATTTGTAGCGAGGGGTGGAGGAGTAGCCCTGTTTGTACGTGACATAGCACTTGAAATAATCTCGGTCGCCTACTCAGATTCAGAGTTTTATGAGGCATTACTCGTCACTCTAAAAGTCCACTCAGCACTCTTGGGTATAGCAGTCGTTTACATTCAACCTGTTCCTAGTCTAGAAATGATAAATAATGTAGTAGACTGGCTTCTCAACAAATTACATGTGTCAGCCACCCATATAGTATGTGAAGATTTCAACCTTCCACCACAGCTCAATAACCTACTGGACACCATGTTAAATAAACTACAGCCATGTTCAATCTCTCTTATAAATGACCAACCTACAAGAGGTGAAAATAGACTTTACCTAATTCTGTCTTCTGATAAATGTATAATTGATGTACCCCCCCCCCCCGAAATGTTCTTTCCATCTGATCATAGCCCAATTACAATGCTCATAATGCTACCGTATGTGGACTTCAATGTCAAGGAAAAAATTAAGAGCCAGCGCGTCACTTCGCCAGCCTTTCTGGACCCAAATAAATGCTTATCTGCTGCCAGCTGTATCCCGTGGGAATGTCTACTTAAATGCGATGCCTTATTTGCAACAACTCTCTTAACAAGTTGGATCAACTCTATTACAGAATTTGCGGCTTCCAAAGTAGTAAGGATGTCATCAAAATCTAAAACCTGGTGGAACTCTAGCCTATCTACATTGTTTAAACTAAAGCAAACTCTGCACAGAAAATGGAAACTGTCTAATGACACACAAAATAGAATTAACTACTCGAGGGCCAGAGCAATATTTAATAGGGAAAAATCTAGAGCAATCAACCGTTACATGAAAGACACACTTGACAGGGGAAAGCTACCTCGTTGCACACATAAACGTGACACAAATCAGGGGCTTGACAAAGAAGCGTGGATGGACCACATCAGCAGATTCTCCAGCATATATCATGAGTCTCAAGTCAGGGAGTTTGAGTGGGATCAATTAGTTGACAATGAGATGGAGTCTGTTCCTATCACTAAAGAAGCACTAATACAGAGTATTAACTCCCTCAGGCCAACTAACACAGCTGGAGTTGATGGAGTGACTCACTTCATGGTAAAGTGTCTTAGTCCTTACCTAATTGAACCACTCCAAGCAATTTATAGCTCTATCCTTGCTTGCCGAGTTTTCCCTGAAAGCTGGAATAAGTACGCTGTAATTCCAATGCCGAAAATTACAAAGCCTAACCTTGTGGAGCATTATAGGCCAATATCTACTTCATCTACCCTGTTAAAAGTACTGGAGAAAGCTCTGTTGCCAAAGTTGTCGAATCAGATACTGGCTGGGCAACTTCAACAAATTCATTATTCAATGACTGCAAGATCAACAATAACTAACCTCCTCACAGTTCAGGCCACGATACTAAATGCTTTCCAAGCCAGAAAGGAAATGGCAATAATTTATGCCGATATAAAAGCAGCATTCGATAGTCTGGATGTACATGCCTTACTTCATATGCTCCAACACGCCTTCCAAATAAAAGGAAATTTGCTGAAGTTCCTACAGACCCTACTTACTTGTCGGTCCATTTATTACCGCACAGATAGTCAGATCCTCCAACGCCAACTCCATGCAAGAGTTCCACAGGGTGGAGTTTTATCAGGGCTCCTCTTTACCGCCATGATGATCCCGTTCTGCAACGGTAGGGATGATGTATGCACTTATGCAGATGACATTAAGATCCTAACACCCATCCAACCGTCCACGAACAACAGGGCATTGTGTGAGCAGATTAATTATAAGCTTCTGAACTTATTCGTGTACTTGGACAAATTTGGCTTGACCCTAAATCCGCAGAAGACTGTAATCATGGTGTACTCGCTCAAAAAATCGCCTACGGTCGTACACCCGAAACTTAACGGCAAACCTATCCCAGTTGTTGAGACGCACAGAGATCTGGGAGTAACATTTGATACGAAACTTACGTTCAACTCTCATATTGATCTGATTGTGAAGAAAATGAACTACTTACGTTGGTCAACAAAACAGCACCTCTTGCACGTGAAACAGACTGCAACAACCGCACGATATTTAAGAACCACAGTTTATTCGGCCATTTTGTATGGCGCTGAATTGTGGGCGTCAGCCACCCCTACCCACATTAGGAGAATATATGCGAGTGAATTCTGGCTGCTGAAGTGGGCAAACCATAAGCACCACCTCCCTCAACAGTTAAGGACCACGCAGCTCTCTGAACAGCTTAAACTGCAGTGTTTGCCAGACGTCATTTCCTGGAAACGATTTGTACAATCAAAATGATGACTGGCACGATATCATCACCATGCTTCTGGCAGCTTTGTGAGTGGCACATCCCGCCATCTGCATTGAGAGGCACAAAATTCTTGAGAATGAAGACCAACAGACTGAAGATGGGTTTATACCCGCCACTGCGTTAGAATCAATTCAGTGCCTAACACATATCGGAATTGACCTACTAAGGCTCATCGAAGACCCGAAATATAGGAAACAAACCGCAGTGTGGCTCGCTGAGGCTACTGTTGCCTAGTAGTTGTGCGAATTTCTGTCAAGAACTGTGTGTACGCAATTGTATATCTCGCATAAGTTGATCAGTGGATGTGATGTTAAGATGAACTTTTGTATTACAATTGCAAGGACTCTAGACAGAAATGTAGTGAAGAGTAATGTAGTTTAAATGTAATCTTTTCGTGTATATTTAACCTTTCTTGTATATTTTAGACATTCTTTTATTCGCATTTTATGGTAATCCCCTGGCATTGTCTGCCGTGAAGGGAATTTGTCACTTACCAATGTACACCTATATTTTAAATTTTGGTAGGACAAATAAAGATTTATATATATTGAATTAGCATCCTTCCTGTCAGGACTTGCAACGCTGCAGTAGAAATTGTCCTACAAGCTCTGGATAACATGAGGAGGGCAGCACGGTGTGCCTGCAATAGCTGTTTGACAATGGCACACTTGGTTTTCCGATATCCCCAGGCGTCAGCACTATATGTGATAATGGACAGGAATATGCAGTTATAATACAATGTCAGTGAGTGACCTTTAAGGCCCCACTCTTGTCGTGTTACTTGTCTCAATCTAGATAGTAATGACTTGCATTTTTCTTTAATGTATTTTGAATGATGTATAAAGCTCAGACCATCACCCAAAATAATTCTCAAGTAATTTGTGGTTGAACTGTATTTAATAATAGCTTATCCTATATATTTTATTTGAGTGGGACGTCCTCTGTGTGACCTACATTTGAGCAATATTTGGCACGTTTTACTTGTACGTAGATATCTGGAGTTTATGCTCATCAGACCACACAGACAGCTCCTACAGTACGATGTTGGTAACATCTTCAAGAGACTTCCTGGAGTTTCCTTGGACCAAGATGGTTAGGTCGTCTGCATATGAGATCATGGTTGTTGCATCAAGATGTTTATTTAACCAGTAGTCGAACACTGACTCCACCAGGCGAAAGGTTTAGATATGAGGTGTGCGGGAGAGATACAGCTATTGAACGGAATAAAATCATAGAGTCAGGGAGCCCTGTGTGCGGGGGGGATCGCTTTGTAGACGTGCAATAGTAGTCATAGTTTACAATAGTTCTCTGTTTACAATCCCACACTGATCAGACGAGCCGCCTGAAACGAGTGTCTACAGATCCCACGCCATGCCTCAGACCAGAGGGCATGACGTCACCAAGGCAGGAGGAGTTTCTTGATAGATTTCCCCCAATACACTGTAATGGGGGGGGGGGCTGTCAGAACAACACACACACACTGTGCATGTACGCAGCCCACCTGCATACTTACCATACACATACAGAAGTGCACACTTTGTTTATGCAAACATATATTTAGCGACCGGCTAATAAACAACACACCACACTACATTCACTCGCACATTTGTCATCGTACAACTAGACAGGACAGAGATACCATCTAAATATGGGCAATCACATATTTTTCAAAATAAAATACTAATTTCAAGTATTCGTGAGGTCAACGCATAGTTTACACAGATGACCTGGCATTCACACGCATATATATATACTTTTCATTTGTTTTATTATTTTTTTTTATACAGGGTGTATCATAACAAACGAGACCCACTTCAGGGATGGATTAAGGAGCTAAAACCATAAAACAAAAGTTCATGTAAACGCAGATTTCGCCTTGTTTCCGAGTTACAGCCATTTTTGTGTTCCAGCAATTCTTCCCACAAACCGAGTTAGTTTCAGCTTCAACTGTTTACAAACGGTGCTCGCTATCACGTAGAGGGCCGCGCTGTAGTTATGTAAACAAGACCCCGTGGTGTTCTTTGAGTGATTTCACTCGGTTCTCCTGACAAGGGCACTGCATTTGGACTTTGTTATTAACATTTTCTGCATTTGCTGTGATAATGGATGCTTATTGAAATCGAGTGGTGGCAGATGCATCTCATGCATGGACTTGCCACGTGCAGTGCAGCTGAGGCAAGGCGTCTGTATGCTGAAAACTTCCCTAATCGTCCTCTGCCAAATAAGCGGACCTTTTAGAGAATGCATGAACGCCTTGAGGAAACTGGTTCATTTAGAAAACGAGTTTCAGATGGTGGCAGACCCATCAGTACGGACAGCAAAGTGTTAAGGGTCTGTCAGATTTTCTCCGACAGACACCTGGAACGTTTGAGCGGGTAAGGAGGTCTATGATAAGGAGTTTGCAGGCTTGTATTCAGGCTCACGACGGTCATTTTGAGCTTATATACACTGTATATAATTTTCTTTCTCTGAAATATATATTTCAGAGAAAATATTAGGGAGGAAATTTACCTCTTCTGATAGGCAGCGGTAAATTCCTTATTGGCAGCCGCTTTATATCGATTAAAGATTACGGTAGCACGCGAGTACTGTATTCTGATTGGTTGGTAACTGAAATCTTTCATTGGCTACGAAGGGTTTGCTTGATCTTCAAGTAATCCCAAAGCAAGCACACCCTCCTTAGCCAATGCTTCGTCCACCATGTCCTTGTTCTCTTGAGAACTGAATCTTTTTGGCAGAAGCATATAAGCAGATTGTACGTATCCATCTTATGATGAGGTTTATTGGGAAGATTAGGTTGCGGTTCCCAATAACATACTAGGATTTGATTGTAGCTGCTTCCAAGTATTCAGTGGGAGTGCAGAAAGCTATTGAAACTACAGTTTTCTGTTCCACAATATTAAAAGTTATCGAAGACAATTAAGGAGTGATCGATTGGGTCAGATTAGCGTGCATTTCTCGTTGAGATTGAAATTTGCAGTTGCCAGAACCGAGGATAACACGATGTCCATGTCGAGTATGATCGTTATCGATGATGTCTAAACATTCTGGTCGAAGATCTCTTAATAACCTCTGCAAAAGATTATCCAAATTTGGGGTAAGTTGAAATTTCCGCGTTTTCATTATCCAGCTCGAGGTTCCATTGTTTGTTGAGTCATCAGGTACTGCGGAATACAGATTTCCCCGAGGTCAGTTAGGAATACGACAGGAGGCGCTATGGTTGAACTATAGTTTGGCGTTGCTTACTTTGACGGGTCTCTTTCTAGAATGAATAACGCTGCGTATCCAACAGGCATGGCACTGATAACTCAGTCTTGATCACATTCTAGCCAGCAGAAACAAAGCACGACGAGTACAGGCTGGAGGTCGCAGAGGGGGACAATCTTTATTTATTTGGCTTCTATATCTGCCGTTTCTGACTGATTTTTGTGCGTGTTGTGGTCAACTGAAAGGATGATGGATGGGCGGTAGCAATTTCCACTCAGGTTCGTTCACTTTGGGAGCGTGAATACGTGCTGTGATTACTACTACTTACGCCATTCCATTTGTTGAAGGGCTTCAGCAAATGAAATTCCTTTCGAATGGATCAATGTACTGTTAATTAATGATCGCGTTATTTAATGCAATATTCCCCTTTAGAAATCATATTTTACCGCATTCACGACACAAGAACTTCAAAAAGTGAGCACGCACATCCAAGAGTCTTTAAACATGAAAAAATCTATATTTAGAGACCGTTGGATGTAAACATTGTGTACATAGTGTTTGGGGAGGGGCGCCACTGGTGGTTCCCACAACTGCGCCGTAAGTACTTTATAATAAGTCTTTCATAAAGCAAGCTTTATGAAAGACTTTTATACAAGCGGATTCAACAGTACTACTCCACAGCAAACCTCGAGGCAGCAAACCAATATGGCTTCAGGCCGGGACTGTCAACAATCGAAGCATTCAGGAACCTTATAAATACTGCCAAAGTAAATACTTTCTTGCGATCGCTGTGGAATTTGCTGGGGCGTTCGACTCCCTCTGGTGGCCGAGGGTCCTTGGCAGACTCAGCAAAGCGCATGCTTCCATAAACCTTTACAATACTATCAAAGCATACCTGTCCCAAAGAAGAATTGAAGTCATAGCGCCCTTCCAAACAATAACAAGAAATATCCATATAGGATGCCCACAGGGGTCCGTTCTTAGCCCCCTGCTTTGGAATATAGTCTTTGACAACTTCCTTGACACCAACTAGGGGAGAGTAAAGTGTCAAGCCTTCGCAGATGACCTTGCACTGATGGTGGCGACAGATTCCAGGGCCCAACTAGAGATACAGGCAAACGATGCCCTAGAGATCCTACAACAATGGGCAGAAGAAAACTTCCTACAAATTGCACCGACAAAAACAACGTTGATCCTTCTCAAAGGATCATTAAATATCAGAAGACCTCCGCAAATTAAAATAAAAGGAAAAACGATAAAGCTTACCACCCAAATGAAATATCTAGGTGTCATCCTTGACAACAATCTCTCCTTCCAACTTCATCTAAAGCAACTAAGAATAAAAATTAGAAACTACTCTGCACTGGTTGCCCGTGTTACAAGGCGTGACTGGGGTCTGAAAAAGCGAACACTCTCTCTCTACTATAAGGCTACATTTATCCCAGCAATCTCATATGCTGCTCCAATCTGGTTCCACAAGACAGCCATGGCGGTAAATAAAAGAATTCTTTATTCAATCCAGAGATCAATTCTTCTAACAATAACCAGCGCATGTAGTATGCAGTCGCTCCAGGTGTTGGCGGGGGGTTCTCCCACTGGACCTGGAGATTGTCAGGTGTGGCCTGTCATACTACCTATCTAAAGGGATGCCCGTCACATTCATGGGGTACACCATAGAACCTATAAATGAGAGAAAGACCGAAAAGACCCGATTATTGGGCATCAGAAACAAGAATGGCAAACCGGCTGGACAAACAGCACAAAATGAGATTGGCAAGGAAATTTCTTCCGGACATACACAAAGTGTACCCTTAAACACCGCCTTGGCTCCACCCAGGACCGCACTCCACTTTCCTCCTGACGGGTCACGGACCTTTCAATGAAAAACTTGCAGCCTTTCGGCTCGTGAAGGATTCAGATTGTCCATGCGGGGAACGCGAGAGCTGGCAACATTTGATGCACCAATGTCCACTGTACGACGACCTACGAGGAATCCTAATCACCCGACTAACTTACTTACCTCAGGACCGGGAACATCATCTCCTGGACAGCTTCGATGAATATAGTGCGCTGGCCAAATTTGCACAAGTTAGCCTAGGGCTCCCTGCACATGAGCATCCAAACTGAACCAGACTATGGCCGTTATGGTGGGACCTCACTCTCTCTCTCTCCCAGGATTGAACATCCATCGCAAAGGATAGACGATCCGTCACCATTTATGCGGACTCTACTAGAACATGAACTAGTAGAGTCTCTAGACGAGATTCTTTCTCCCATGTGCGACGCAACGACTGGACCACATGACCACAGAAGCTCTGCTGCAGCACGCCGCCTGGCGTTCTGAACTTGGCACCCTAGCCCAGTTCACTTTTAAAACCCCATCCCTACGCAGGGAGGGGGAAGAAATTGGCCTCTGTCTGATCGCCCCTGCCTCCCACTTCTCCCCTGGTGGGGCTTGGTCCACTGACACTCCTGGGATCGCCTTCTCTTTCGGTCCCATACTTCTACCTGTTCCCCCCAATCTTCAGTCTTCCCTCCGACCGTGAATGTCCTTTCTGCAAGCTGCTAAACTTCAATGTGAAACATTAACCTAACCTTCATTCAAAACCTATCTTGGCCTTTTCTAAACCTCTAGCGTCTATCCCATTTTTTTTTTTTTTTTTTTTTTTTCAGCACTGGCCCTAGCCACTGAAATCTCAGGAAATTAGGTGGCAGGGCCTGCCAGAGTAAATAATTGTTATACTCGTGTACCTGGTCTGCCTCCACGGGGCCAAGTGTGGGCAACGTTGGGCCTCAGTAGGGGTCCAGCGGCTAAATGACCAGTTGAACAACGGTACACGACAGTACACATGTACAAAATCCACACACTTTTAAATCTCTGGCCTCAACAGTGTTCTGTTTCACATGACTTTGTATACTACGCGGAGATGGGGGGACCCCTGGTGCCGTTTGACACGAATGCAGTTTACATTTTGGCTAGAAGATTGATGTCGACAATAACTGTTCTGGTGTTTCAGATGAAAGTAATCACACAGCGATTCATAGTACACGATGTGATGAAATAGAGGGTTACTAAGGTAACCGAAAAAATTTTTTTGGACCGCTTCAATTTTGTTAATTAAATTGTCTTGGTGTGAGGATTCCAGATGGGTGAGCTGAATTACAGGATTAGGAGAAGAATAGTTTTATAAAAGATGACAGCATATCTGTGCTGCTATTCTTTATAAAACGAAGATGGTGATATCTCTATTAGGCGAGCGGAGTGTAGGAAAGGGGGAAGTAACCCCTGGCATGGTGCCGTGAAGGGTATTGTATGGTCGTGGTACCTGCGTGTACCGGTGAACTGTACAATAAAGATCTTATTTATTTATTTATTTAAAGTAGACCAAGTAAGGTTGCTCCGTCTTGACTGCCACGTGCAGGTTCACTGTTGGCGGGTTATACCCGCATTGTTGATATAGGTTGGTATGTCTGGCTAGAGGGTCTTGTTTGGTCTCAACTTTTCTGGTTTTACTCAGGTGGATGTTGTCGTTGTTAGTGGTAAGGATTTTCCTCTTGTGAAAATCTCCTGGAAGTATTGTGAGAAGGCCTTGTACTCTCTGCGTGTGTCCAACAAGTAGTAATCAGGATGCAACGAAGGTCCTCGTACAAGGCGTAATCATACATTAGTTGACTCCAACTCTCCTGCTCTCCCCAGTGGCAGAGGAGATAGTCAATAATTCCAAGTGGTGAGAGCTTGGCTCTGATGGATCCGTGTCCTATGAGCACGCAATAGAGGATCAATTTCAGTGGATCAAAATTAGACTAGAATGGCCCGTCCCAGTAAATTCCTGGAGCGTGACCGTCTCTCATAGCGCAAGAAGGAACAACGAATCGTACTTTATCTGCTCACATCGTATTAAAGTATCAAGTTTACTAAACCTGCACCCCCATACAATTTTTGGGGGACCCTTTATTCAAACGATCAGTCGATTAGTTATCTGGCTGGCCATGCAATCCAGAATTCGGACGCATGAACGTCAAGAGGTGGATTCGAAAGTCCCGGAGGTGTGTCCGTTCACATTTATTTATTTATTTATTAAATCTGTTTATTGCTTTATCGTCTGTTCCAGCATTAATCTTTAAGACATTTCGATGAATTCAAATTTAAAGTTCGTTTGGTAGCGTCGGTGGCGCTGATCGCAATTTCAGTTACTGGCAAACGGAAAATAAAGTTAATTTGCGTCGTGTGGACATCCTTTCCTCTGTGTGGCAGTGATTCCTTCGCGTCAAGTCCCCACCGCCCTATAGAAATTCTCTCCATTGTTCTCCGTATTGACTTCTACTCGTTTCCTAGAGGGCGCTGCAACGGACACGATCGAAATCTGTCTGCGGATGGGAACAAATTTGGCAGTGAAAGAACAGCGCACCCGTAATGGCACGTGCAGTCCGCCTACTCTACAGTGACATCCGCTTCCTTCCCCCTCCCCTCCCCCGCCCGAGCTCCTCCGTCGACGAAGGAGAGTTATGCGCAAGATAAGAGACGCAGTTATTGCCGTGCATGGCGGGATAAATGGCGTTCGTTTGAACGGCCATTGCGCGTGATAAAGCGCCACCTGAAGACGCCATTTAGTGCGCGAGGCAATTACTGTTTCCAAGGGAGGTTTAATATCGCATTCATCAGCGCCCGATTCCGGCCGTGCATCACCCGCGGATGACTCGTGACGGCTGCCCTCACCGCGACACGGGGCTCGCAGCAACCGTAAAACTTCTGTTTCGGCTCGTGCCCCGGATCTGTCAGTGCGAGTAATTGGAATCCATAACGACCTCACGGGATCGGCTGCGCCGAAACGGGGGCGGGCGATAAATCTTCGTATTGCAACGGCGAAACTCCCGAGGGAAGATGACGGACGGGAGGTGAGGACGCGAAGCACGTGCTTATTAACTTATCTCGATTAAGGCTCTGTAACGAGAAGCCCCACCGCCGGCTCCCCCAATCTTCTACATTGTGGGAAAGAAAACTGTTTTCCCAACTGTAACCCCGATCTCACCTTCTTTAGATTCTTCCCCCCCATACCTCGTTGAACAACCATTATGCTCCATTAATTGCATTTTTATCTAAGTGCACGCGCATATAACCCCCCCGCCGCTCCACACACACCCACGCATTGCAAAAACGTTGTTTAGAAGCCACGCGGCATAAATGAAAGTATGGACTGCAGTCAATTAAAAAATGGCTTCTTTGGGGGGGGGGGCAGTCGTGATTGAAAAATTTGCCCTTTCATTGCATTGGATTGGGGTACCGAGAGGGAGGGGGGAGGTGCAGATGAATCCGATGTGACTCGGGGTGGGAGGAACACGGATCGCATTTAACTGAACGCGTGCTTCGACGAGCTGCAACATCCCGATGCCGTTGCTAGGCGACTGCAAATATTCTTACGGCGAGGCGATCATTTACTGTTTAGAATTCATCGAGCGACTGGATGCGGGTTCTTTCGTTCGAAAATTGCTTATGAGAGATTGTCGATTCGGCACTCATGAATATTTTCAGGGGGAGCATCACCCGTGGGCGCCGTGCCTCCTCTACTTTTCGCGGCACCATTGGAACCATTTTCGAGGTTTCGACATGCGTGGATGACCTTAAGCGCTGTATTTGCATCGAAAATCTCCGAAGTTATTGACAAATCTCGAAAACATTCTGAAGTCTGTCGGGATTTATGTGGAATTGGTGATCGTGTGAAAACAAAGAAGAGTGGAAACACATCTTACAGAACTGAAAATTATACAGTGATTTTGGAGCATTGTTAAGTTCCTCGATTGCAAACTTTGCTCCTGACAGCGAAGTGCCTCTTCTTGCAAACTACCCGACCGTCCAACTCCTACAAGAAGATTTTGCAAAAAATGTGTTCAACCGACTTCGCATTCTGCAGACTACAAGAAATCAGCCAAGTACTTCAACTGCTAAAATACTTAAATAGTTCTGGTCATTCCGGTTGTAAAATTAAAGCAACCCCTATTATGATTTCGACAAACCTTTTTGGTCTGCGACACATTACTCGATTAGCTTTGGGGCGACTGGACTGGTCTATCTTTAGATTTGTTCCGCTGTTCCTTTCTGTACATAACCTAACCAGATCGCTTTATGAAGTCCTTGCTGTTCGTAACAGAACATGTTCCTCTTACCCTCTACCAGTTTTTTTTTTTTTTTTACTGCTGCATTGGTATCTATTCAATAGAATCACCATCCTCCTACACCGGGTGGAAACATAATAAAACGAAACAAAATGTCCCATTCTCATGAGGTAACGATCCAATTCTGCTCTGAATTTAGTTAGAACTTGCTTCTGCAACGTGTGAGACTCAACTCTTCCATTAACTTTAGTCCAATATGTGAAACGCAGTCTTTCCGCCACACCATTACATGCCTCGTCATCTGGTTGTCAACGCCCAAACCCCACACGTAAAGAGATTTCTCGGTTTAGAGAACTGGAATCTTAAATAGCTTAACAGAAAAACCAGGAGGCGAATACCATTTTTACATCGGTGCTGACTCGAATCTAGAAGTGATACCATGGAAGCAACAAACTGCAGCTCAAAATATCCAAACACTCGCATCGATGTCACCAGAATTATCGTCGGCAGAGTCAAATAGTAGGATGTAACCAGACTGGTGCACGACTTTCTCTTCGAGCTGAGAAACATGTCCTGGAAACAGAATCCAGCTTGACAACGGACTGTATTCATTCACCATGTGATTTTACCTTAGTTAAATATACTATACGTAAAAATTTATTTTGTACCTTTTTAGGAGATTGTATATAATGGAAATAATTATTCAAGATGGATGGCCACTCTCACAATCTGCACCGTTTCATCCCGCTCACTCACAACAATAAGATGACAGCGGACGAAATAAACACGCCTAGTTCCTTGCAGCTGTGTCAATGGAGAAAACCCCCTACCATCCTTAAGAGCCTCCAATCTCTTTAGTCTGTGACATGAAGGCACAGGAAAGTTGGCAGATTCCTACCCATGGAAATGCTGAAAAACGTTCAAAATACTAATGTTGACTTCAAGAAGCTTATTGAGGACAAATCCTACAGAATGCCGTGTGCTCAAGAAACTGTTCTCATCATAAGTTGAGTGCTTGCATATGCGGTTCCAAGAGCAGTGATTCAGCAGTGGCTAGCCGACCACGCCGATGCCAAGCATGCATGACACTGTGATGACCATCGCTGTTAAAGAAATCATGTAAATATCTATCAACGATAAATAATTATTCTTTGTCATCATCTTTTTATAATAATGATATGTTAAAGCCACCTGGTTAGGTTTTATGCACAATCTTCATTTCCAGGAGGTTTATCATTGTGGATCTCTTTCGAATAACTGAATGAAAATAGGTAGATTTGTGTTCAAAGTAGCGCTGGCTGATCTGTTCCAGGATAACCTTTTCAATTTTTTCAGAAGATTGCATCCAGTAGATATTGATCTGTAATCTTCTTATGTACAAGATTTTGTACGTTTTCGAACTGGCTTTACTAAGCATTTTCGCTAGATTGGGAGAACTGCAGCTATTGCAAGTGTTCTGTTAAAGGTATGGATCAATTATATATTCACCACGAAAAGTGGAAAATTATTTGGATTGACAGTGCATACATTTGTTGGGAAGAAGGGTGATGGTGCTAATGAGATCTTGTCTGGTTATCACGGATAACGGATTCCTCTCATCAACATGCATGTCGAGTGAATGGCACCATTCAACATGTTCCAAATTTAAAAGTGCCATGGTAGAATCCTGAAGAATATTTCTTCGCACTCTACGAGTGTGCAGAAACATTTTTCAGGATTTTACCATGTTTCGTGGGCGTGTCTCCTCACAGTGGCGAAAGTAGCTCTCCGCTTTTGAAATTTGATGTAGTTTTCTTTCACAGACGCGTTGCACCACATTCGGAAGACTTCCTTTTAACACAGAAAAAAGCTCGATTGCATAGTTAAACGAGGGCCTGGTTCCATTTGTTGATCCTAATTGTTTCTGATGTCCTTTCCTTCGCTATTGTACCTAGCATTCAGATAGGCAGTTATTATTATTATTATTATTATCCGTTTATTTCGATAAGGAAACCACCCAGGGACGGCAGGAGGGTGCCAGAAGGGTGCTAAGTACATATCAGGGTACGAGATACTACGTGCAGTGGGTTACCTATACTGAACACGTAGTCTCGTCCCGAAATACATTTTATACACATTTTATGTTTAATACTGTACAGTATTTACACATTAATGATTGTGGACATACATTCTACAACTCATATATTTACAATTCACTAATAATTCCATCTATAAATTACATATTTACATAACTGTTACAGAAGGTATATTTTTACAGTCAACAAATTATTATTGTTCTTAAAGCAGAAAGTTTCTCTTTTACTCTCAATTCTTTGGTACTTTGCAGCCGATTCATATTTCGGTAAGTCTGTAAGAATTCTGGAAGATCTCTTTCCGGTATGTTGCATCCTCACACAGTTTTTCGGCATCTATGTGTAGTGAGTTAAATATTTTTGCTGCATTTGATGGGAAGAATCTTTGCAGGCTACTAAGATTGTTCAGGACTGAACGCAGTGGATTATTTAGCAGTTTAGCAGTGACACGCAGTTTGACTAGAATATTATCCAGGACTGGCACATCTACTCTGCCTGTGAGCATTTGTGCGAGAGTGTGTATGTTCCTGTTAATTGTCCGCTGCATCCAGGGTGTGATGTTAAGGTTTGAGTAGAGAATGGCCCTTGAGATAGTAAAAGGGTGGCCAGCAACTCTGTTAAGCCATCGCAAGAACCAGTACTCGATCCCAAGGACGGACTTATAATGTGAATCTGGAGCTGAAGACCAGATTTGCGAGGCATACATTGCAATTGGCAGGACACACATTAAAATGTACTTGGTCGCTAGCTGAGGATCCCTAATTCCTACCAGTTCCTGTCTAGTAGCCCATAAAGCGGCGAATATTTTTGTCTTCATATGGGCGAAGTGTTGAGCAAAGGTGAGTCTGTCATCCCACTTAAGACCCAGGTCCAGGTGAGAGTGCACGTTTACCACATTAGACCCGTTCACAGAGATCGAGATGTCATTTTTATTCTGCTTGCAAGTTATGGTCATTTGGGCAGACTTCTGCGCATTAATACGGAGCCCGATGCAATCCAGGTAGCTCTCAAATTCTCTGATTGTGCTATTTGCCATCTGACAAATACCTTCTGCTGATTCGTGGTCTTTGGAAGTGATGAAGAATTTTACATCGTCAGCATATGTTATAAAATTGTAGTACCGTACAAGAAACGGCTCCAGGGCGGCCGCGAAGAGAGTAGCCGAAAGAACTCCCCCTTGTGGCACTCCTCGCGAGATGATAAAGCAAGATTGTAGCTTTTGGTGCTTAACAATAAGTTTTCTATGTTCTAGCAGGCTGGTTATTATAGTTAACAAATTTCCTCTTACATTAAAATAATTCTTTAAAATCGCAATGAGCGCTGGAATTGAGACGTTGTCGTAGGCTGCGGAGATATCCAAAAAAATAATATCAATTTGCTTTTTCTCATTTAGTGCTTTCTGCACGCGAAAAAGGGTTTCCAGTAAGTTTGTTATTGTTGATCTACCCGAAATAACTGAGTGCAACTCAGTAACTGAGTTGATTGCTTCTGTCGGGGAAAGGGAAACCGTATTCCAGTCCATGGCTTTTAGTTTTTCAAAGATGATATCTTCTCTAATATATTTAGATAAGAAGACGATTTTGGTTGCGATTTGAGTTTGGCTCAGATCTTGTCTCCCACTTAGATCACGGAATGGAAACTCGACTCCAAGAGGTGATGATGTAGTGTGAATTTACTCGTACTTTGTACATTTCTTCAAGGTTATGGTAGATTAAATTCCTCTTGTGTCTGAACTGGTTCGAGTCAATTCAGTAAAGGCTGGCCTTCCATGGATCTGGAGGGTAGAAAATCGAAGTAAGAACGCGAGAACTTATCGCAGAGCTCGTGCGGCATGAGGAGGCGCTCGTTGCAAAGCTCGACTGCAGATTAATATTCCGAAGAGAAGATGCTCGTGGAGGAGATACACTCATTCCGAGCTTAAATCTAATTAATTATCGCCAATCACTGTCACGTGCTAACGCTTTAATCGGATATTTTAATATCGAGTTGCTTTATTTATTGGGATTTAATTAGGCTTCCGATTACGGCTTAATTTTCGCCCAATTAGCATCTCTTCTTGATCGCGAGCACCCGCAGATTGTAAATGAGGGACTCTATAATCACTCGAGAATCAATCATCGGGGGAAGCAGAAGAGAGGGGTGCAACTGCGGAAACTATTAAGAAAATTGTTTAAAGAAATATCTTGGAGAGGGACATTTTTTTTAAGAGAAAAGAAGGAGCAGAAAAGTTGTCCTTCGATTCTTCCTATCGGTAACCCTTTTATTTTTTCAGTAATAACCTCCGAATGGAAGTGGTAAGAACACTTGGCCTTGAAGGTGATCCAAAAAGAGACGCAAGAAGAAGAAGAAAACGAGCCTGAGGGATCCAGACGGCCTCGTCAGGATCCTCCAGGGTGAGGGAAAAGAATTCAAATAAAGACAAACTGGTGGAACTCTTTGTATCCAGGGAGCACATATCTGGACTGGAGGAGATAACTGGCATCAATGGCGGTTTAGTTTCTTTTTTTTTTTAATATATTGTTTCAGAAAGCGTCCACTCAACAGGAAACCCATTTAGTGCTCCAGAAAACAACATGGCTCAATTAACCACCAGCAGATCTGCATCAACTGATATGTACCCAAAACAACCTCGAAGCCTTCCAGACCTTTGCAGCTGAGGTATTTGCCTGGAGAAGGACACTGATCGCCAATCTCCAACGTGGAAATGCCGATCATTAACAATTCCACTGCCAACTGAAAGTCACCCCTTCTACTGACTTTTTTTTTTTTTTTCTTCTAACCTCCGTTCTGCATTGTTTCCGGGTCCTGCCTTGGAACTAGGAGCAGCTTTGGCTCACCTTTTCTTCTTTCTCACTCTGTGCAGGATAGATAACCACTCTCCCATTTTTTTTTTTTTTTTCCCTTTCTCTCTTACTCTCTCTCTGCTGGCACACAGACTTACATCTTCCTCTTCACTGTGGGATTAAAATTATTTAATTATTCTGTAATTATTATTATTATTTATTTAATTTTTTTTTTCATTCATTTACTTAGCTTCATTTTTTTATTATTTTTTTTTTTTTACTCGTGCCCTTTTCTGACAACTGGGATGTGGACTATCATTGGTGCCAGACAGCTCTCCCTTTTTTTTTTTTTTTTTTTTTTTCATCACAGAGAATTTATTTATTTTATTTTTCTTATTTTATTTAATTATTTATTTTATTATTTATTGTTTTATTTATTTATTATTTTTTTTTATTTTTTATTTATTTCTTTATTATTTTTTATTTTATTTTATTTTATTATTTTTTTTTGCACCACGGGAAATACATTTTGTTTCTGTTTTTAGTTTAATTTTTATTTATTTATTTTTTTTTTTTCCCTCTCTGGAGTGGGCCCCCAGAGAAATCTGGCCCACCTTTTGGCAACATCAGGTGGTTCAGAGTCTCGTATCGAGACAGTACGTGCTCCATTGGGACTGGCCCACCTTCCCGTGGTGTGGACGAGTACCCAGAATCATCTGTCCAGGTGACTGATGCTTCTGGGTAGCCAAGCGGTCAGAACATAACAACAGAACACACACACAATACACACAAACCGACGTCACACACATCTGGCCCATTTGTAGTGATACTTTTCTTCACAGAGATACGAGGCGGAGATGAACTCACGTTCTAGGAGCCGCCCTTTACAAAAACACATGTCCACATGTCCACATGGCTCAATTAAGAGCAATGCAGGAATAAAAATGCAACTTTGAAGGCTAATAATATAAAGAGGAAATTCTTCAAAAAACATTTTCACTATTTGAACGGAAGTCTTTACAGTCTACAACGAACTGTTTACAACGATAATGATATACATCGCTGACAAGAAAAATATGACAAACGAAGATATTTTGCCCAGATGTATGGAAATCCAAAATAATAGTAGCTTAAGCAGCTGAATTAGTTAAAAGCAGTTCACGATCAGTTGGTCGATGTCCTGGCTCGGATAAATCCATCGAGGTCCGCAGAAGCATCTAACGTCGGTCCATTGACAGGAAGCCGGATGGAGTAGAAAAATACGCTGATGGTTGGAGGTTAGTTGCTGTCTCGTGTCAGCTGAAATACGAAGTCAGAAATACTAATGAAGGAGCTCTGGTGAGAGGATCTGCCCGCTGAACGTTTGGTGGAGCAGTTTTGAATCATTCGAAGCCGGGCAAATTTCCAGCGGCTCTGGTGCAAAGTAATAGCGCAGCATCCTGTGAGAGAACACCGACCTCCATTTTTGCGAGTTAATGGATGAAGTGACTTTGAACTTGTTCCAGTTGCTATTTCGGGTGAGCCTTGTATGGATTCCAGAGCGGTGGGACAACCTCAATTAGATGTTATTACAAGAGAAGCACTGGTTCCTACACGTGTGTGTGTCTGCCTCGTAATAAGTCCTACTTTGTTTCCTTGCTTGGTGAATTACGTTGCTGATATCACGATCAAACTTGCAGTTGTTTGGAAACAAACCCTCGAGATATTTGATCTCTGAAAGCATGGAAAGTCTGAGCCCTCAATCGTATACTTGAAGGCGAAGTCATCTTTCTTCCTAGCACCCGCGAATGAGACAGCATTTGTAAGCAGCGTTCACGGTAATCGTGGTTTGCATAGTGTTAGGGTCAGACGCCACCTGTGGCTTCCCACATCTGCGCAATACGTACTGTGAAGAAATACAGTACTACTCTTTTTCTGGTAATACTACTGCCAGTAAAATGTTCTGTGCTGAAAATGCAGTATTGCGTTGGGTTCTGTTGTGTGTCCTGGCATTTGGCCGCAGGGCCCCTGGTGGAATCCCACGTTGGTCGAACACACACACAACTAGGAAGTAGCCAGGCTACCCTTTATTCTCTGGCTGGTCGCCTGAGCTTCCCGGATGAAGACCAAGTTAAAATAAATAATGAAAATAAATAAATCAATTAATTAATAATAAGGGGCTTCGCCCCTTGCTCGCTTTTCTCACTCATCCCCACGTACGCTTTTCTACGTAACATGCTGAGGTATACGGAGTAACTCAAATTTTTTCTACGTAAAAGACACCTGTCGAAACGCACTGGTCGATATCTAATCCAGAAGGCCGCCGTAACCTAGTGGTCAGGTGCTCGGGTTCGTGCCTTGAGTGACCGGGATTCAAGCCCGTGACTGCTGAATACGGTGCTGTTTCTTGTATTCTGTCTATCTTGTGAACTCCTCTGACCGTTTGGTCGTCCCGGAGTATAAACAGAAAATTTATTTATTTAAATTACCTATGTAATTATTTACCTCTGCATTTGTAGTGCGCGGCATTCTCAAGGTCGAATAAATATTACAGTAAATCTCCAGAACCGTGTACACCTTCCAACATGGTAGCAAGCAAAACAGTGGGAAAGCAGTGATTGACAACTTGTGACTCCCATATTTCGACAAACGGACAGGAACAAAGCAGTGACTGGCAGATGCCATTGCTTTCCCCATCCACTGTCCTCCTATTGTTTTTTTCCCCACATTTGTCGCTGTTTTTTAATCGGGAATTCGTTTTCCCATTTTAGAATAGCGGGATGGAGGGAAAAACACCCTACCTAAACTAAGCCCCCTCTCCTTGACTACAGAAAGCAATCAGAAAAGGGAGGTGCCTTCAACTGTCAATTATCGCCGTCTTCCTCGCTTTCATCGAACTACCTGCCAGTGTATACTATCCTAGACTTCAGCCAATATCATCACTGGGTAATTATTTACCAGCGTTCCCACAATGCATGAGGCATATTGTTGCATCCGAAAGAGCAGGACTAAAGTATTTCACTGAAATATTTACAAACTATACAAATATTTAAAATATTTAAAATATTTACAAATTATAAACTATATACAAATATAGAATTTTCATTAATATACAAAAAAAATGTTACAGAGGAACGTCAAATGTTAGACAGTGAAGTACGTGCACGAGGTTGGTGAACGTTATGGAGGCAGTTGTCAATAATTAATTGCATTTGTAGTGACGTAATTGCCTCGCCTTCTTCTTCTCCCATGGGCTGGAATAAATATCACTAGGAAGAAAATATTTTTAATGTATGGATAGATATATCAAATATATATATATATATATATATATATATGTTTTTAATATATATATATATTTGATATATATATACATATATCAATAATTAGTATAAAAATTAAATAGAGTGATAAAAAGTAAAAGGTACAAAAATATATAGTAAAAAATAAATAGTAGAAAAGCGAAATCCACTACGTGTTGTGTACAATAAACTAAAGAGACAAACCAGTAGAGTGAAAATGAAATAAAATAACAGAAAATAGGGGGCAATAAAGAAGAAGAGGGTAATGTTGAAGCAACGTTCCTAAATAATTTAGAAAATCCAAGCCAATTGAAAAGAAATTTAGCAGTAGCCACCAATTTCCGAATTATGTGAAATCTCACTACGCTGGAAATGTGGTCTAACAACATTACGTGACCTATTTTCTGTTAAGTTCATTTTCACCCTACTGGTTTGCCACTCTACTGGCATATATTCTATATTTTAGTTTATATATAAACAAAAAAATAAAATAAATAAATTGGGGATAACTCCATCAGGCGAAAGAGGGGGTAGGGAGTGGGATTAAAAGTGGCTGTGATAAAAATGGTCCAAAGAGTTGAGCTCTGTGAAGACAACTGACATCAGAAACATCAATTTTTTGCAGACCTCAAAATTTTGACATCACCTTCGTAGAACAATAAGTGCAGTGTGGTCAGGTCATTGACGAGAATGGTGAATGCAAGCTTTTATAACGAACAATTACATGGTCCCTCAAAATAATTTAGGGGTTGATTTGGGACCACTCTTGATTATCTCTTTTCTCTCAAACAAAGTTCGTCGCTGATATCAGTTCTCTCTTCCGAATGTTTCGCCTTCCTCTCCCCCTCTCTCCCGACGCATCTGCTGGAAGGTGATCTGAGAGAGTGCACCCGTCTGGTCCACCGGATAAGAGACGCAATCGATGAAGGCATTCACGCTCGCTTTAATGAACAGGAAATGAAGGAAAGATAAAGGCACGCACCGTTTCCTGCCACCAAAGAGAAGATCGCGTCTTTTTGAATCACTTCTTTTGGCTCTTCCATTAGCGTAATTAGGCCTTGCAAAGAGCGTGCTAACGAAGGGGCGTGTTTCACTGACAGCCACCCACTGAAGGTAAACACCCGAGAGGGGGGTGCTGCTACTTCCGGTAGTTGTGAAACCCCCTTCCAGTTTTAGCATCGCTTTCGAAACAAGGTGGGAAGCAGGTAGGGCGCGCAATGTACACTCTGACAGGTTGTGTGCCAGAAACGGCGGAATGACATTCAGCCGTAAAGAAATTGAAGGCCAGGATCACCCTTTCATCCTACGTGATGGAGTCAGTGTAACAACGCTCAGTCAAAAAAACTGAATCACATGATTGCCACGAGAACTTTCAATGTTGTTGTTGTAGTTGGGTTTTCAGGAGCACCAGAGAGCCATATTGTTCTGTGTATATCGTCTGTAAATTACGTGTGTCCTAAGGTCGTTTTTCTGGACTAAAAACCATGCTACCCCCGCCTGACACCGACTAACTCAGCCACATTGTGAAAAGGCCCATAAAAATGCTTCACGCCATCTACAGGACTTGGGTCTTTTCCACCCGTTGTGGAGAGATGGCGATCCTACCAACTGTACTGCTGGTAGGGAATCCCTAGGAGGTTTTCCCGTTGAAAAAGTACATTTCGCCCCAATCGTTGTTTGATTGTGAACACGAAAGGTCGCTACCATCAGCAAATGATGCTCAAATTCGAATTACCTTGTTCATACCACCCTGATAACCCTCCCTTCCCATCCGCTGTTGCCGAATCATTCTAGAAATCTTGTGGTGAGTTGCCGGTGCTTTCCTGGTCGGAGTGGAACTGTCAATCTTTGAATTCAGCTCACCCATCTGGAATCCTCACACCAACAGTTTACTCAACAAAACTAAAGCAATCCAAAAAACGTTCGTCCCCCTTCTCACGTGAGCCTCTATTTTATCGCTCACTCAGTATATCATGAATCGTTATGCGATTACTTTCATCTGAAGCCTCTAAGCACCAGAATAATTATTTAAAAGAAAATTATTGTTTTGTTTGTTGCAGGAGAGGCAAAAGATTTACAGAAACCTTGTCAACTTTGATAGAGAAAGCAAGAATTTCAGTTGAGAAACTATTTTACCAATATGGAAGCTACACAACACTGTGACGTCAATGGGATAAATATTCCAAAGCGACTCCATCGTCAAACCAACTGTTGATTGCATTAAGTAGAAATTTTAGAAATTAGGGAGTGCTTCCGACCTTCGTAGAAGCGGAAGACCCACTTGGTCTGTTTCTGCAACGAATTTTGATAGGATATATGCGTCTTTGTTAAAAAGTTCGCAAAAATCATGCAGAAGATTGTAATCTGAACTGAATATCCCTCAATAATTAGAATTTTAAAGGCTTCGGAATAAAAGACCTAGATTGCTACTCGCCATAAATGAGCGTGATCCCCTGAAGAGATTACGATTTTCAGAGAGAATGCTCCAGATATGTAAAAAATTTAAAATATTTCATTAATCGAATAAATCATGCGGAGGACAGATGAAGCCATTTTTAGATTAAATGGTCACGTGAATAGGCATAATTGTGTTTACTGGGCTACTGACAATCCCCATGTTGACATTGAGCAAGAATTGAAGCTGCCTGCTGTGACTCTCTGGGGTGGAATTTTCTCGGAGGGGTCAGAGAGCCTTCTTTATTCGATGGAAATGTTGAAAATGAAAGTTATCTTGCAGTGCTCAAGGATTTTGTCTGGCTGAAAATTGGTAGAACAGATTCGTACTTTACGCAGAATAGTGGAACTGCCCATTCATCCTTAAAGGTGAGAAGGTGTTTCTGGATGACAATTTCCCAAATAGATGGTGGATAGGAAGACGTGGCCCAATTGAGTAGCCTGCGCTGTATCCAAATTTAACGTCCATGGATTATTTTTCTGGGGTCGTTTAAAAAATAGAGTTCATGTCCAGAAACCTAACTCCATTGAGATTATTGCAGAAGGATTTGCGGCAGTTGATTGGACACTTTTATGTTTGAAAGTTTATCAAATTAAAAAAAAAAGACTTATTTCTTGTTTTGAGGCGCAAGGGCACCATTTTGAATTACTGTTTTCTAACAGGTTTAAAACCATAGATTGCTTTTTAAAAACAAATAGTAGTGAGCTTTGATTGTAGACCCGAGGACAGGAAAACGGTGGCCACAGAGTGGGATCCTGAAGAGGTGTCTTTGGATTTACTGTACTGTTCCATTACGTAGGGTCCCTTATCCCCACTAGATCTTGCACAATCGCCCACTTGGAAGCGTATTGGCTATTATGTGACCAAAGTGGCTTCCAGAGATTAAGCCTTCATCCGACGTAATGCCTGGTCCATGTGGGAGGAAACGTTCTTCCCTAGTGTGCCGCCATTGGACGTCAGTGTTGCTTTTCTTCCTTTTTTAGTCACTAGTATTTGGGCTGGTTTCATCGAGTTAAGCTATAGTCCAAATGAGGTTAAGTAATTCTGGAGCAACCATATTTGACGATCTGTGGTTTTATACGTATGGCGCTTATAGCTTTGTTTGTATTTGTTGTTAAGGCAGCACCTAGGACATCATTCCAACTCCGCCTGGTGTCACTGTGAAGGTGCAGACACTATAAAAAGCCCAGGGATGTGATTAATGTATGTTCGTGTGATTGTTCTGGGCAATTGTCTACCACAGAAGTAGCCAGCCCCTGGACAGTTACTTCGCAGTACTCGTCCCTAGCACGGGAAGGTGGGCCACTTCTATTATTTTCATTAACTCTCTGAAATAAGAGACATGGATTCTTACCTAAAAGAAGAAGTGCTATACCAGTAAATGGAGAAAACAATCCACCCTGGTGGCTCAATCCAGGGTAAAAAAAAAGAAAGAAAATGAATAAAAAAGATAATAATAGGGTGGGCCGTTAGCCTGATACTGGACGCTGTCGCCGTTAAAATAACATATGGAGTTCTTACACGTGGCCGGCCTGACTTGAGGAAATTTAATGGCCCTTTTCCCAACATGGCTGAGTTAATCGGTCTTAAGCGAGGGCAGCATGGTTTCTCTCCTGGCGAACAAGCAGCTCAAGAGAACATGGGCAGTTTTCTGTGGTAATGCATACGGCGCAATATGGCCTAAGTTACTGATACTCCTAAAACCCTACGATAACACCAACCGTGGTCACCCAGACGAACAAGTTCTAGTTGTGTGAGTGGAGGCTATCTTTGGTGGATGTACGGCCAGCTGGCAGCAATTTCTCCCAAGAAAGGAGACTATCCAAGTGGACAGTCTCCTTTCTTGGGAATGGAGACAATCACAGGTTTCTTACGAGCCGTTCGTGGTGGCTAAACGGCAGAGGGAATGGAAATAACGAGATTTTGAGAGTCTTGATAGCTTAAAACTTTGTGATATAAGTGTTCACTTTACATTCACTGCAAAGGGCCTTGTCACATGGCCCATTACAAAGAACGGTGTGCGGAGGAAGGATCTGATGGCAACCCCGACAAGTTTGGGACAGTTCAGCAGCAGACATATTCCTTGGTTATAAGGTTGCGATCAAAAGCGGTGGAAAAACTAGTTCAAACCCAGCTATAATTTTGAACACTTCAGATGAAAAATCGTGGGAATTTAGCACACTACACTTATGTGAAAGATTCTATAAGTGAAAGATTCTGTCTTCATGGCTGAATAGAAAAGTTGCTAACAAAGCGAACAGAACACAATTCTTTCCTTTAAGAAGACAGCTGGAGGCAGAGAGAGAGAGAGAGAGAGAGAGAGAGAGAGAGAGAGAGAGAGAGAGAGAGAGAGAGAGAGAGAGAGAATCTTTATTGCAACAATAATAGAATAAGATGTAAAAAATACAATTTATGTTGCAACTTACCCGTCAGGGCCAGGTCCATGGGTTTCCATGTTCAGGGATCAATAAATTTAAATAATAAATGAAAAGATAAAGACTTTTACAAAATCAACATATAAAGTGACTAATATTTAAGAGGATTAAAAAGCAAGCAATGAATGAAAAAGATGTCCACGTCCTGAGGTTGAACTCTCGTACATTCGTCTGTTTAACTAACAAAGTATGTCCACAAGAACGTGTCTCAGCACCCGCACCATCACACAGCGAAAGGAAGCATCTTCATACTCTAAGAGTTGTATTCGAGTGATGTTTGACAGTCCGAAAAAAATGTGACAGAACATAAACTAGTACGACTGTTGGTGTTGCGAGGATTACACTTTTTGTATTTCTGTAGAAATTGTCATGTGCAGGCTTGTAAAGGTCGGCACCGAGTTTGTGGACCTGAGACAACATCTGAAAGGGGAGAAACCTTGCCGTCGGGAACAGCCTAGTCTTCTGGGGAGGGAGCAGTCCCACGACTACCCTCTTAGCAAACCGCAAGGTAGGGATAAGAATTCTCCAGTAGCATGAATCCCATATGGACGGTTCAGATATTAATCCCGCAACCATTTTCACTGTGATGACCAGACTCTGTGAATCAATAAACTCGAAGAATCGAATAAGCCCCATTGGGCTAGCTAAGGTTGTCTTTCTGTGTTGAGTTGAGTTGAAGTGACACATTGGATTTCTAATTGGCCCATTTCAATAGTTAATATTCAGAAGCCACGAGAGGTTCTTTGGTCGTAGGTATGAGAACCCCATATTTGTAAAACACGTAACCACCAAGCACTTTAAAGAAAAATGTTGCTTTCCGTCAGCTATTATCAGGCGTCTTTGCTTCTGTTTATTGAAGATGTCCTAAGGAGAATTCGCTCTCCCCCGAGATGAGGCAAAGGAGGCTGTCCAACTGGGCAATGACCTTGTTTCAATGGAGTTGTGATCAATCGCACATTTGGTATTGCGACTTTGCGGTTGGCAGCAATCTGTAGGCTGGTTTAACTATGAAACGTTGGTTGAAAGTTTCAGTATTCAGTTTGATAAATAGAAGTCTCCCCGATAGTTTCAGATTTCAGAAATGGACGCTGGCAACACCGTGGAGTCTGGATGTCAAATACTTGGCTGGCGGTTAAAGTTATGCACTAAAAACGATACATTCAGCGGCAGCACAAAATAAAGCAACGTAACTTTTCCATCATCGACTGAAAAATCACCAGTACCTCTCTATTTCGACATTTAATTAAATTAAATGACAAAAATATACCATTAAACAGCCCCATTTGTGTTTTCCATTGAAAAATGAGAAGTTCATTACGTTCCAAAGCTGGTCAGAAAGAGCAAAAGGGATGCTGCCTCCTAAAGGCTGAAGGAACTCTGCCACAGGTCCCCTACTAATACGGACAGGTGAACGAGCAAAAGTGAATTTCTGTAGTTCCGCAGTTATTTCCCATTTAGAAAGAGTTTCTTACTTAAGAGAAACGAAGAATATCAAATATTGATTTCTCCAGATTTGCTATATAATTTACTGTAATAATCCATTTCGTTCTATTTTTCAGGCAGGTTTGATGAGTTGCCAATAGGGTCTCCAGAAACCTTTAAGTTGTCTTGCTTTTCTGTTTGTTTTCGATGATTATTAAAAAGATTTTTCCTGTAGTTATTGGAAATAATGAACACTTCGACTGGCATCGAGTGTAATCTGCCTTTAATTTCTTAAAGAATTACAGATTATTTCGTGATACAGGAAGTAAGGCGAACACCTGGGAGTGATCTGTAATTTAATAAGAAATTAAATGCAGTTTGCACTCCACGCAAGTTTAAGTGCTCGTTATTTCCAGCTCTTTGTGTTCGTACACAACACGCCACTAAAAGGATATTTAAATTCGTGTGACTGTTCCTCATCACATTCTTTCTTAAAACTTTGAAGGGTTATATTTACTGCGGGGTTTTTTATGTAACTGTTTCTCTTCAGATATTAATCTTCAAAGATTTAGAAAATCATAAATAAAATTTATTTCGAGTATGTTTCATTATTATTATTGGTACTTCCTTAATTGGTACTTAATTCCATCAAATAGTTGTATTTTTCCCATCATATTATCTGAAGTGTAAAACGCTGTCCATTCACTCTTTCCAAAAGTACACCATTAAAATTCCTCGCGTCATTGACGAGATTCGAACTGAAGTCATTTCCGCCTGGTGTCGGGAGGGCGATGATTTTACCAAGTGTTTAACCCAATGCTTATATCGAGTGAAAGGATGTCCAGCTACGCTCTACCATTCAGTGCATGCTGAGTTCGCAGCAAGGTGTCAAGCAAGTTGGTGGTTGTGGACAATTGCGTGCAAGTGAGGAGGAGGAGTGGGACGAAACAGTGCTGAAAAAGATCGGACCGTATTGCCTTTTCAGTTATCTTTAAGAGAGTGCAGGAGATCGCTGTTGGTTGGAAATCCGTTGGTTCTCTCGGGTTCTTCGTGTTACAAACTGCTCGAAGCCAGTACATCGACCCGCGATAGTTTTCCATTAATAAACGACCCATCACGAACAAGGCTAGTAGCAGATTCAAGCGCTTAAAAACGTTTTTGTAAAATGCACGAGCCTCACACCAGACGAGAATGCTCGGAAGCCTTTTAGAATTCCCCGCAGGAGCCGATCCGAGGCAGAAATAGAAAAAAAATTCGCTCGCGAAAAAATTTGGGATGGAATTTTTGACGGGCAGTGTACACTAGGCGGAGTGCCGTCCTCGTGCATAATTCAGCTCCTCTCGAGCGTAAACCGCGAAGCATTTTCCGAAACACCTGGCGAGAGTGATCGATACTCTGTAACGGCCGAAATATTTCACGGCAGAGTTTATTGGATAATTCAGAACGCCAATTTGAAGAAATGTTGGCAGACCCGCGTGGCTTGATGGCGCCCCGCATCATTCAGCCGAAGGGCGGAGAGATATGCAAATGTGCCCTCCGTGAGATAGATCGGAACGTCGTAAGTACCTTTGGCAGTGGCGAGACATAAGAAATGGCGCGACAGATGATGCATGACACACGCCCGGCGAAGGAGATGAATTAAACATGGCGTTTTGGGGGAATGAGAGTGTTTGTCCGATCGAGTGATACACGGGGATCTCTCGGCAGTTCACGGGAGAGTAATGCGATTCCAGGTCAGATTGACGGGACAGCGTGTCTCCGATCCAATTGCAGATTGCCTTTCCACAGCCATTTACACTAAACGCCCATTTCTCAGAGCTCCTCAAGACATTCCTCCTTCTGAAAAGTCTTCGAGCAAATCGCCTTTCTTCGCGTATGCAGATATATTTCTTTCGGTCGCTTTATGGACCGCTCCCAAATCTCTTGGCGGTTCACAGATGAGTCACTTCCTCGACAAAATCACTTCTGAGCTCCTCGGCCTTCTCTTGGGAGTGTCCACATCTCGTTATCAGTTCTATGAAACATCCCGTGATCAATTAGAGCGAGACTACCCACCTTGCAAATTGGTTCTTGGATGTCTTCCACAGAAATAAGGGAATCGAACCCCTTTGAGAGGTCTTCTGGTGGGTGCGCATCTGTTTCCCCAATCTTCAGACTGCCGAATATTTATTATTATTTTTTTTATTATTTGCGTATCAGTGGGCACCCCGGAACAGCCTGGTTGGCTAGAAAGGTGAACATTATAAATATTCCAGGTGATTACATCGACTGAATTTAAAAGATGGGAAAACACAATGTATTTACAGTAAGTAAGCTGACGTGGACACTGAGGTTTCAAAACTGTGAGAGGGTGCAGTCAATAGATCAACATTCAAATATTCCAAGTCGAGTTCTCGCTATAATTTTTTTCTCAATAAGTATTTAGAACTTGGAACACTTTCTTATACAAACGTATGATGTGGGTCTTCGCAAAAGATTAGCCTTTTCGCAATGAAATCCATAATCAGTACACGACACTTCCACAGGGGAACATCCAAAGTATGCGGGAGACGTCACTGAGCCCGCAACCAAAAAAGACTGGCAATTTGCACCCAAATCGCCATAACCCCTAGTTGATACGAAGGCAAAATTTTGGGGCTCATCTTAATACCACTGTCGCTACCGGAATTTCGCTCATCGACCCATCGAATGCACACAGTCTTTTCTGTGGGCACGAGGGTCATCGATGGATTAACTTTCCCAGGTATGATAACCTTTAAAATGCTAACAAAACTGCATCAGCACAAACCGTGGGTACAAAGTTTGCTGCTGTTCCCACAACTGTTCACACCCACACAACCTCAGCCACAACCAGTTCCTAAACAACCACTGACCAGCCGCGACTCACTGTCAGGTAATCTGCTCGGGTTTATCTGCTTAATGTTTTGACCCCAAATATTCGCTCTATTAAGCGTCCCCATTGAGGACTGAAAGTCGTGTTCAGTGGTGTTTCCGCTAAAGTCCCCGCACACGTCCTTTTTGTAGTGTCTTCAAACTGGATTCCAGGCAAACTCGTACCATTGACGAGTTGCGCTTTTTGCCCTACAACCCCAAGTGCAAAGTAACCATCATAGCAGGGCTGCCGGTTGCTTTAAACGTGCAAATGTGGGGTTTATTTAAAACTGGCTCTGACGAGCTTCGAATACGGTGATTTCCTTTATACACAGAACTCAGTTCAGTTTCGAGGCCGCCTGTACCTTCATAAACAGCGTACGAAGAGAGCGTGGTTCAATGTTTACAAACTCCTTATTTATAATGTTTGAAAAATCAAGAATATGTGAGTATTAAATTATTAGCAGAGGCACGCGATGCAAGACAGCGAGCTTCACAGCATCAGCCAAAAAAAGACACGCTCCCCATTTCACAAGTTTGTCCAGTTCTCCCTTCAAATTTATTTCAGCTGTCAACATGTTCCAGCAATCAACTGTAAGATCTGAAAATCTTACAAAAATAAAATATTTTTTTGACTTCTGAAGTTAGTTTTCCTTTTTGGATTCTTGCCGTTGGGAGAAATGTTAATAGCGTCAGTTTTAATAAACAAGAATTATCCAGTAAAGATTGTAAAACTTAAAAGGTAGGAAGAACGAAAAACAGAAAAATTAGCTTTACATCCGTCAAAACAGAAAACTGACGGAAAATACTATAGCAAGCCCAGCAGGAGGTACGGCGCAACTAACCACTTATAGTTATGGGGGGTCACGCACCGGAAACGCATATGGCAAAACGCACACACAAGCCTCTAAAAATAGACGCGATGGTCTCCAGTGACACATTTGTGGTTTGTCTGTAGTGCTATGGAGACAAGCTGTGATGACACAGAAGGAGTTGTTTTGATGCATTCGGCCTACATGAAAGAGCTCAACGGATGTTAACAGGTAGGAAATAAAAAAAGGAGAGGGGTACTGTGAATCACGTGCCACAGGGCTGGCTGACCTGCCAACAAATGAAAGGATAAAAATGAATATAGGAAGGAGGAGATTGGTAGAACCACTGTAGGAAGGCGTGACAAACTCGGAAGAAAAATTGTGGATGGAGACGGACAGAAAGAGGAGTGAGAGAGTGTCAGTGAGTTGGGCAGTAAGATCAGAGTGGGTCAGTGTCAGTGAGTGGGGCAGTAAGATGAGAGTTGGAGAAGAAAAGAAAGGAATGAGTTCTTTTAGATAGAGTAGCCGGTGGAGAAAAGTGGCTAAGTTTTAATGTGTAGTCAGTATGAGGGGGAGATAAGCTTTAAGTGAACAGTTAAGTCGTTAATCTAATAAGTTAGTGAGAGAGGCAGTCGAATAAGTGGAAAGATGAAGATGAGGTGCAGAAGTCGGTCAGACAGTCAGACAAAAGTAGACTGAGTTTCGAAGTGAGAGATGAACACGTGCCATAGAAAAGAGGGAAAATTTTTCAAGATCCTTAAAGTAGATGAGAAGGAGTCAACTCCATTATGAAGGAACGATATGGCCTGATATTCTGAGAGCAAGTACGCTGGAGCTGGTAAAATCCGAAGCCGGACAAAAAGAGTACAGCCATTCTGATCAGATGAAATTAATGCGTCCATAAAGAAATACAAAGGTACCCAGGAAGGAATCCAGCATCTTATGTCGAACGCCCCCAGTGATTGTGAGATGCGACCCAGATAGAAAGGATCCCCTACTCGCTTAGAGAAGGATGTACCGTGAAGTCTGCCAAGTTATGTCAGTAAGTGATTAGTTTGTTTAAGTACTCTCACCATCACATCGATTATAGACACTCGATAACCAATTTATCAGAACTTTTGATTGAACACATATGTATAAGTAGTACTATATTGTAATGAATAAGTTAGTGAATGTTATGAACTGAAGGACATTACCCAGGGCAAGTCTATATACATATAAATAAATTTTGGAAGGGAATAGATATAAAATTTTTGAAGTGATTGATACTTGTTAATATTTGGTTAAATAAGTGAATGACTAAGTATGAATTTTGGAAGGGGATAGACGGATGTCAGTAACCCTCGAATGTGCAAGTAGTTAAATGTAGAAATTTGATAGTAATAATTACCTAGATTAGAGAAGGGTGTAGGCTATAATCTGTTAGAAAACAGAGTAATGATTTATACTGAAATTAAGAGTATCGGAGCTTTATCAATTTGGAGTAGGGATTGTTTTGTAATGAAAGGAGAATGTTAATAGATTCTTTGAAAGTTAATTGAACTCAGGAGTAAGGAAGTAGAAACATTTTGTTAGTTTAAAAGAGGGGATAGTTGATTATGATTTATGTAAAGGAAATAGCCCTCCTTGAGTCTGCTCAATAGGCAAATTACTTTGCTCATTTACATTCTGTTATAAGAAGATGAAATTAAATCTATTTGGTCATGAGTTTAATAAATTTCTTTTGTTTGATGTATCTATGTAAAGGTGTCCAATAAACTGTATTTTTATTATACAACATTTGTGTGTCTCTTTGTTATTCTGAGAAAAAGCTTATCCAAAGGGAATTAAACTCATCAAGGAGATTTTCCCCTAGAACTTGGAATTTTCTGTAAAGTATAGTCAGATTGCAAGTGGGGATAAATATAAAAAAAAGGGGATATATATACGAATATTATAATAATATAAAATAATAAAATATAAATACTAAAGGTAAAATATCTACATCAAAACAATTAAATCATAAAAATCTCCCCCTTCCCACACAACCATCCCCTGGCTGAAGACAAACTTGTAAATGTGCGTATGTATTAGTTGTATATATTACGACGTATGCATTTAAATGTCTCTACCTTTTGCTGCGTCACTGTATATGTTTCTGTGCGCTATACTTGTTCGTATTGGATGTTATTTGTTGCATGTTATTATAGAAACTAATGTTTATTTGTGTATGCGCAATTTATGTACGACTTCTTTTTGCTGTCTCACTTATAATGTACAAATGTATAGAGGCACCCTCCTAGCTGAAAACTGACCAGTGGTGAAGCATCGCAATCTCCCTCCCAACCATTCTTTTATCCATTGTAGCAATCTTCCCTTAATGCCATACCGCTCCACTTTGCACAGTACTCTTCCTCGTGCAACGATATTGCTGCACGTGGAAGAGTACTGTTCTAATTGAAGCGGTACGCGTTATTATCGATGACGTAGCCGAGTGGCCAGGAGGGAGAGTATTTTCTGTCCGGGGGAAGTCTTCCCCAGAGTGTGCAACAGTGTCTCGCTGTGCCACGTACCATCTGGTTCAAATTAATGAAACGATCGTGTAATTTTGTAATGATATTCTGGGGAAAATAAAATAAAAAATGGATTTTTCTGTTTTTTGGAAATAAAATCTTCATTTGTCTACCATAATTAAAGTGTCAGAGTGCTGAAGAGAGGAATTTCCTTTGCGGCAGTAAATGGCTCTTCTGGAGACCACTCGGTGGTGTCCACTAACCCGCGGAGGAACCATTTCAAATTCTGTGGTAGTCAACTCAAACAACCAACCTTCATGGATTCCGAACCAATCTGGATCGACGTACACTTCGCTGTTGGGTCAACGCAGTCAGGGTGGAAGGATGCATCAAGGCACGGTTCCACTAAGGTATGTTGAGGGTCTGACCGCTCCGGGGATTTCTCCCATCTCCGCGTGTGTTCTGTGTGTCGAGTGACAGTACCCTTTCGATGCCAGAGGTTTAAAAATAATGTATGGGTCATGTGGTATGTAGTTTGTTGTGCCCATTGTGCATCCGGCCTGTTGGCGTTACTAGTGACAGGGACGACGGCCGGGTGTACCAAGAGACTAATTATACTCTGGCAGGTCCTGCCACTTAGTTTCCTGGGATTTCGGTGACGAGGACCTAAAATAAAGGTCGGAGTTATCGTTGTTGATTTAAGTAAAACTGCATTTAGAAAGCGCTGCGTGGAGTTTTACGCGGAAAGAAATATTTCTAGAGAGCCTAAAATGTCAGGAAAATTTTGATGTGATTTAAATTTGGACATGTGGGGCAGTCGCTGTACAAGAGAACTATCTAAGGTGTAAGTGTGTGTGTTGTTGTCTTACGGCACCAGGGGTTTCCATCTCCGCGTTGCTTTCATTCTATCTAAGGTTGAACTATCTAAGGTTGAAGTCGTCAGAGAAGTCCACTGCCCAACTATCCAACGGTCCCTTCTCCGCCCAGATTAGGTAATCGGGTTGGCACCTCAAAGCGCCACCTGTCGGTCAATAAGTTGACCTTCCGGTTGCAGCGATGCTCTGACGTCACAATACGAAACAAACGGGTCAACATCGAAGACAAAAAACGACCGTGAAATATCGGCTGATCCGCATCACGTGGTACCAACAGAGTGCAGTCTCGCGCCCTGAGAGAAATAATTAGCGCGCAGAGGGGTATGTTTCGTCTCGCGAGCGGAAAATAAATCACGCTGACAAATTAATGTGTCATAAAGTCAGAGAAAAATACGCCGGGGGATGTTCGCACGTTGATCGATGGCGGCAGCCTCTGATTAATGTATCGGGAAGAAGCGCACTCGCCCCCCCCCAACCCTGGCCCCCGAACAACGAGTGGCGAACACCTGAACCCGTCGGTATTTGTTGCTTCATCGGGCCGGAACGGGAATCCCGCTCGCGAACATTAATAGTCGTAATTAAACACACGCGAGGAAAATCCGCTCCTAAAAATCTTAATTATCTTCCGAGTCCACCTCCCCCCCCCTTGAATGACGGCTTCGATCTCTCGTTCTCGACTCTTCTAGTGTATTTGTGTTTGTATTTCTGTTGCATTGGTGATCGGTATTTTGTAGCCTTTTGTATTTGTACGCCGTACTTATGTTATCTAGATGTGAACCCGTCGCCGTGATGGGATGTTGTGCTCTAACTCCACTTCACGATAAACATTTATTTATTCAACTCCGCAAGACTTTTCTCTCCAATACTACTCCGCAGTCTACGAAACCGGCAGATGGCCAACAGTGAGAACAAACTATCCCCCCCCCCCCATCCTCATAAACACGTGACACTTGCGGATTACTGGTGGGAAGCCGCAGAATCCAACGATCCCTTCGGAACAATCTCTGCGGGTCTTTTCTCAGGTTTTCACGGAACTGGAAACTGTCACGTGCACTGCCCCCTCCCCTCCGATCCCACGATCTCTTCACGTTTCCCCACTGAACGATAAAATAATTTCCCTTTTTTTTTAAAAAAGTTTTTTCCCCCTTTTTTATCAAACCGACAGCGGAATTCGTTGTGGGGAGTCTCGAACTTCGTCTAAAAAGCGAGCGAACACCCTTTCGCTCCCCCCCCCCCGCCGAGGGGCCAGCTCAGATAGGTCAGCGCTCGATGCGAATCTGAAACACGTGCGAGTGACGAGCAGGGTATCCGCGGGTGACTGACACTTTTATTAGTCCGGCAATTTGCGCGCGAGAGGATGTGGCCGTGCAGATGTCGCTGCTCGCGCCCCATCCATCACGTGGCATCGGATTGGAATGCGCTCGTCCCGAAACAAAATTGCGAATACGTCGTCCGTCCCGATGTCTGCGATTGTCTCGTGCAAAGCGAAGACCTTTCGTAACAACGCAACCCCCCCGCAGTTTCTGGGGAAAGGGGAAGGGGTGGGGGAATGACACGATTGTGGGGATAAACCGTCTTCCGTTTAATACCGTCCGTTGAATAGATGGGGGGGGATCTCTTCTTGCCACGTTAATTTCAAAAACAATCTCCGCGGAAACGAAATCCCCACATTTCTCAAATTAAGTCCACAGCGCCACCTGGTTGTGTAAACATGGGACGCGATGTGGTGGTTTGCTATGGCCTTTATAACGATAGCGGCCGAAATTTGAGATGTCATTGGGGGAACAATGACAGCTTCGAACAGACCGCCCCCCCCTTTCTTTAAATGGAATCTTCCACACGCAAATTACAAAAGTCGTGGCACGCGAAGGTAAAAAAACCAGGATGTGTAACTGTAAAGTGTATTCGTGTCAAACGGCACCAGGGGTTTTCCCCCCATCTCCGCGTAGTATACATTGTCATGTGAAACAGAACACTGTTGAGGCCAGAGATTTCAAAGTGTGTGGATATTGCACCTGTGTACTGTCGTGTACCGTTGAACATCTGGTCATTTAGCCGCTGGACCCCAACTGAGGCCCAACGTTGCCCACTCTTGGCCCCGTGGGGGCAGAGCAGGTACACCAGTTTTACAATTATTTACTCTGGCAGGCCCTGCCACCTAATTTCCTGAGATTTCAGTGGCTAGGGCCTATGTAAAAAAAAAAAAAAAAAAAAGGTAGACACTAGAGGTTTAGGTAAGGCGAGATAGGTTTCAAATGAAGGTTAATTTTAATTTTCCACATTGAAGTTTAGCAGCTTGCAGTTGGACATTCACGGTCGGTAAAGGTAGAGTGGGGGAAGACTGAAGATTGGGGGGAACAGGTAGAAGTATGGGAACGAAAGAGAAGGCAATCCCAGGGGTGTCAGTGGAGCAAACCGCACCAGAGGAAAAAGGGATAGGCAGGGGAGGCGATGAGACAGAGGCCCATCTGTTTCCCCTCCCTGCGAAGAACGCTAGGCAGCGTGCTGCAGCAGAGCTGCTGTGGTCAGGTGGTCCAGTCATTGCGTCGCACATGGGAGAAAGAGTCCCGTCCAGAGAGAGAGAGATCATTGTCTAATAGGAGTCCACATAGATGGGGACGGATCGTCTATCATTTGCAATGGATGTTCAATCCTGGGAGAGAGAGTGAGATCCCACTATAACGGTCATAGTCTGGTTCAGTTTGGATGCTCATGTGCAGGCTGCGCTAACGGCGTGCATTATTGATTGCAATTTGTGTTCTCCTTCTTGCAAATAAATCTTGTACAAATTTGGCGAGCGCACTATATTCATCGAAGCTGTCCAGGAGATGGTGTTCCAGATCCTGAGGTAAGTAAATTAGTCTCGTGATTAGGATTCCACGCAGGTCGTCCTACAGTGGACATTGGTGCGTCAAATGTTGCCAGCTCTCGCGTTCCCCACATGGACAATGTGGGTCCTCCACGAGCCGAAAGGCTGCAAGTTTTTCATTTGAAAGGTCCGTGAACCGTTACCTGGTATTTGGAATGCAGTCCTGGGTCGAGCCAAGGCGGTGATTTAGGGTAAACTTTGTGTATGTCCGGAAGAAATTTCCTTGTCACTTCTCCTTTGGTGCTGTTTGTCCAGCGGGTTTGCCATTCTTGTTTTAGATGCCCCAATAATCGGATCTTTTCTGTCTTTCTGTCATTTCTAGATTCGATGGTGTACCCCATGAATGTGACGGGCATCCCTTTAGATAGGTAGTATGACAAGCCACACCTGACAATCTCCAGGTCCAGTGGGAGAACCCCCGCCAACACATGGAATGCCTGCATAATGCATGCGCTGGTTATTGTTAGAAGGATTGATCTCTGGATTGAATCAAGAATTCTTTTATTTACGGCCATGGCTGTCTTGTGAAACCAGATTGGAGCACCATATGAGATTGCTGATATAAATGTAGCCATATAGAATATTTTTATTCTTAGTTGCTTGAGGTGAGGTTGGGAGGAGAGATTGTTGTCAAGGGTAACACCTAGATATTTCATTTGGGTGGTAAGCTTTATCGTTTTTCCTTTTATTTTAATTTGCGGAGGTCTTCTGATATTTAATGATCCTTAGAGAAGGATCGATGTTGTTTTTGTCGGTTCAATTTGTAGGAAGTTTTCTTCCGCCCATTGTTGTAGGATCTCAGGGCATGGTTTGCCTGTATCTCCAGTTGGACCCTGCAGTCTGCCGCCACCATCAGTGCAATGTCATCTGCGAAGACTTGACACTTTACTTTCCCCAAGTTGGTGTCAAGGAAGTCGTCGAACACTATACTCCAAAGCAGGGGCCAAGAACGGACCCCTGCGGGCATCCTCTATGGATATTTCTTTTATTGTTTGGAAGGGCGCTATGACTTCAATCCTTCTTTGGGACAGGTATGCTTTCATAGTATTGTAAAGGTTTATGGGAGCATGCGCTTTGAGGAGTCTGCCAAGGACGCTCGGCCACCAGAGGAAGTTTAACGCCCTAGCAAAATCCACAGTGATCACCAAAAAGTATTTACTTTGGCATGCATTGGCAGTATTTATAAAGTTCGTGATGGCTTCGATTGTTGACAGTCCCGGCCTGAAGCCATATTGGTTTGCTGCTTCTAGGTTTGCCCAGACCGTATTGATTTCTGATCATCCTTTTAATGTTGCTTCTGTGTTCTTTGAACAGTGCCATATGCGGTTCTTCATGGGTCGCCAGGAAGTGTTTTCTGGACTGCTCTTTGGCTCGGATAATCCCAATTATGTCAATACTGATAGGTACGAAGTCTGGGATGATTGAGGAGATCCTGCTAATAAGGCATCGTCAATAAAGAAACCACTCTTTGCCACAGAATTCTGGCTCCTAAAGTGGGCCAACAGGAAGCACAACCTTCCAGCTCTGATTCGTACCACGCAGCTTGCCAACTTTCTCGGGATTCCACGGCTTCCCACCTTAGTCGACGACCAACGCCTCCTAGCAACAGTCAAGATGATAACAGGCATGATTGCAACACCTTCATTCTGGGATACCTGTGGCTGGAGGATCCCCCCCCCCATGCTGCCCTTAGGGCCAATCCCGAGCTCTACTCGCATTCAGCACGACTCCATCTCCCGGACAGGTTCCTCCCTCAGCAGATGTTCAAGCAAACTCAGGCACTTGACGCAGACCTGAACAAATTCGCTGTTGACCGGACTTACCGGAAAAAAATTATGACGAGTAGGACTAATCAGCAATGACATGTGTACCTTGCATCTGTTTCTGTCTGATTGAGCTGGTGCTCTTATCTCGATGTTAAGCCAGCTCAATCAGACCTAACTCTCGTAAGGAGTTCTCTCCTTTGTATCAAAATATGTTTTCTTTTGTAAAATTACCTGTTTTTGAAAATTAATTGTTCTATTTTCCCAGAAGTTTCGGGAGGCTGTAAAAATGTAAACCCCTGGCTTTTTGGCCGTGAAGGGCATTAAAGATTATCTTTCTCTCTGTCTCTCTAAGATGATCGGCGACTGTGTCAAGATCATGAATCCTTGGGAAGGAGAACCAATCAATGCAATCAAGTTCAAGTCCTAATAATTGCCAGTCTGCTCTCCTCAAGGTCAGCTTGGCTGGGACAGGAGTAGTGCATCTAAGAAGAAGAAGAAGAACTCTACTCTTCTGCGATATGTTTATTTGACAACTTGAAGCCTTGTGATCAGATGGCAGAAAGGAAACTGCTTCTAAAATAAGGATCTGCTTGGATGCAAAAGATCCAGTACAATTACAAGTATTGTACAAGTATCGTTATACTGCTGGAGGCTAAGTTCAGACCTGATGTAGCAGCCAAGTTGTACCTGGTGACTCTTCAATGCCTAATGGAGAGTGTTGAATATTGAACAAGTAAACCTCATCGGCCTGGTGAAAAAAATTTTCAAACTGACAAAGCTCTTCCGACAGCCTCTTCGTAATAAGTCGACCCCGACAGTATCCTTGATTTTGGTCTCGCTAAAATTACGAAGTGAAGTCAACTAGTAAAGACGAAAACCGCGTGTCAGAACGTGCTCCCAAGGTTAACGGGCCAGTTACTTCGTTTTAAAATCCAATACGTGTGTCGCCAGTTGCCCTCTAGGTGTCTGTTGCACTCAACGTGTAATATTGTCGGCTCAGTCCAATTTGCCCATTTTTCGTTTACCCCTCGTGTGGTACGGTGCAGCGGGAGAAGAAGAGACCGAAAGAAGAAAACAGTTTGCATCTGAGTCACGTGACCGAAAAAATGTTCCGCTGGGGCCAAACAAATGTGGGGGCCCGATTTGCCGCAATTTTTACTATTCCCGCCTGTTAGCACGCCTTTGAGGGTTGCCGACAGTTGCGCCCAAAGAGCGAGTTTTCCTTTTTGCCACACAAAAAAAAGCAAGGAAGAGAAAGAAAAAAGAAAGGAGAAATCTGTTATTGATGCGCCGTGAGCGTTTTTGCCGGCCCTGCGCAATTAGAAAACACCAATTTGGTCTCTATTTATACTCGCTGCTGCCGCTGCACAATTACAATGAGGTGCATTCAGTAATCGCCGGAATCGGCACGGTTGGTAATTTACATACCGTCCGCAAACGGGTAGGCAGCTCGCTCGTGACGCCTGTTGAGCCGATTTGTGTGTTGTCGAACACGAAAAGAGATCTTTTCATTACGAAAAGCTTTCGAGGAGCACTTCGTGTTTATAAAATGGAAAACACACTCGGGGTGCTCTTCTCTCTCCCCCCCCCGCCCTCCTTTTGTGCACCCGAGGAAGAAGGAAGCATCGCCGGCCGCGCCATATTTTCTTGTCACTCTGTTCGCAGTAATAAAATAAACCAATTGGGCCGGGAGGGAAGTTAGACACAACAGCGTCTGTATTGAATATCAATACACTCGCGCCGCGTGCCCGGTGAGAAAGCAACATGTGCGTCTTACAGCTCGAGATTTCCCGCTTGCATTCGTTCCAGACGAGAGATAAGCGGGGCCCCCTTCCCCCGCAATCTCCATAACTCGGCCGCGTTCCTGGGAAACAGTTTGTTTTCCCGAGGCAGAGCGGGGGGGGGGGGGGTCACAGAACGCATTTCTTGTTCAACCCTGTCAATAAATAGTTGGGGATAGTAAATCTCCCGGCGTGCACACCGAGTCGAGGTAGCGAAGTCATACATAACACCCTCGAACCAGTCGCATCTGCAAGCCACAGGAACCACCGCCAGACTATATTTATCTCTCTTTTCTTCCATCTATCCATCCATCTGCATAAGCGTGCGAATAGATAAATGGACGGAAATATTCGCATGTATTTATAAACGGGCGGGAAATATTACGACAGACCACGAACGACGCCCTCCGAGTTGTACAAATACGGCGGCGATATGTTACACGAGGGGCTGAACATTCGCTAACACGTAACAGCGAAAGGCACCTGCGCAAAAAGTCAAAAAACGTTATTGTAGTTGTGGACCAGCCAATTCAACATGTGGCCACTGTGCCCAGAAAGGGCACGAGTACAGAGACTGCCCAGCAAAAGACCAGCTCCCAGTATGTGCAAACTGCAAAGCAGTGAAAGCTCCTCATCAACACTCAATCAGGGATGGGAACTGTATGGTATACCTGAAAGCCAAAAGCCAATACCAAATGAGAATCAACTATGAATAGAGGCCCCTCTACAAACTGCCACCATAAAATAAAAATAGTTCAACTGAACGCACAAAGAGCAAGGCTGGTAGCTGACCAACTAAAAGTGAAAATAGAAGAAAACCAAATTGATGTGGATTTATTACAGGAACCGTATGTTCGCTCAGATGTGGTCACAGGTTACCCTGCATCCTATAAAATGGTCTACTATAAAACCGACAACCCATGGGCAGCAATAATCATCAGAAACCCAGAAATCAGCACAACAAATATTACGCCACTCTGCACTGCAACGGTGCCTGTGCACAAATCATAACTCAGGGGATTTACTGCCTTGTAAGTAAATAAAAAAAAAAAAAAAAATAGAAAGCCCTTTAATCTGGAAAATCAGTCTAAAATCCACACAACACTCTTAGAATACACTCCTCCTAAAAGTTTGGAATCACATTTCATTTTCCTTAATTTTCAAAGTTTTTATTAAAATAGGACCAACTTGTCAAATTTTATTAAATTTTGTCATATGTATGAAACTCACAAAAAATCTTAAATACCATTTAAGAAATTGCTAAAATACTCGAGATTATTCCAGAAACGTGTAGAAGACTCTTGAATGTGGTAGGACATTGTAGAAGATTTCTGAACATTGTAGATAGTTCTGAACGTTGTAGATTTTTGAACGATCTATTGTAGAGTATTTTTCAATATTACGGAAGATTGTAGGTGATCGGAAAGTGTGATTCTGTTTTGCAATAATGCAAATTGAGCAGGAAAAGCTGCAACTGATAAAATCGAACAGCCGTCATTCAGAAAGAGTGTTTGGTGTAAGTTTTTGTGTTCTGTGACAAAATGACAAGAAATCTGTATTGATTAGAATGATTAGAATTCTGTAAATCCAAATTTGAAATTTTTGGATATAAGCTTGGAGTCCATTGACACGATCAGCTGAAGAAAAAAATGGTACCACATTGGTTTAGTGTCTACAGTCAAACACGGTGGCGGTGGTTCCATCATGATCTGAGGTTGCTTCTGTTTGTTGCGGAGTGGGTAGCATCGTCTGGACTGAAGTAATTTTAAGGAAAGAAGGCTACAGAAAACGTTCTTGAACATAATACAATGTCCTCTGAATTTCGGCTTTGTGGAAGAAATTTGATATTGCAACAAGACAATGACCAGAAGCATAGCTGTAAGCTGAGCAAGCACTTTCTCGCAACTAAACAAAAGGAGGAGTATTGAAAATTATGGTGTGGCCACCATAATCTCAAGTTAAATCGAAGGGAGCTTTTATGGGGTCATCAGGTTCTCGAAATCTGTCTTAAAAAGATTTATGGGAAACCTTGCAGATCTCTTGGAATAAGAAGAAGAACTCTTTATTGCGTACAAAAAGGCACACGCCGTACACAATACCCTTCACGGCTACAAGCCAGGAGTATACTAAAGGCTAATACAATGTAACAAAAAAAGGATGAGATAGGAGAGAAAAAACAATATTATTGCTAATTATACTAGTACAGGATTAAACATTGGAAAACAAATGAAAAATTTACATATGAAAATATATACACAACAGCCTATCATCAAGTTAAATTATTCTCCAGGGAGCAGTCCTTTTACAGTGAGCAGGCACAGAAAGTTGGAACACTGTAGTGATGGATCGATGGCAGTGATAGACAAGTCCTCGTGAGCAGGTTCTAATGTCCCGTCACGTCGTCCTGAGAAGGAAGTGGATGGAGTATTTTTCTGCCTGTATTTTTTACCCAATGCGAACTTATAGAGGTCGCCATCCAAGGAGTGTATGGACTACAGCATTTGCACAGGTGAGAACCGATCAGATAACTTTAACCGGCTTCGGGTGGCCTGAAGAACTGGATTGGCCCGAAAGCTTTGGACTGGGATCTCCCAACCGCAGTTAGCACAGATGTTTGGTTGGTCCGAAATAATGCCAACCATCATTTTTACAGCAAAGACGAGTCTTCTCTCACGGATAATGGCAGGAAGACGTCTGATGTTTAGAGCTGCCGCCATCTGGGTGGTCCTTTGTGCAGGAGAAAGCCAAAATTTCCATATGGCCCCACTTCAGTAGCCAAAATTCACCCGCAAAAATCCGTCTCAGATGCGTTGCGGCAGTTGAGGTCCAGACTTCTGCTCCATAAAGAATGACCGGATAGACACATGTCTTAATATACTTACACCCAACGGCCTGGTCATTGACATGCAAAAGTTAGTGAATACACTATTATAAAAGTAATCGCCGGAATGTGATGTCTGTATAAGGCAGTGATCGTCTCAAGGAGGATTTTTCGATGAAAAACCAGTATAGTTGTTAACATTAATAATTTCCATTTATTTTTCCAGAAAATTTTATAATGCTAAGAAATTCTTAAAATGCTTTTGTTTTTTTAATATTAAACTTTTTTGTTTTTTTTAAATTAAACTTTACATTGCGATAGTTAATTTTCAAAAAAATTAACGAAAACTGTTGTCGTACGCTGTGATTCCAAACTTTTAGACGGGAGTGTACATCCGTTTCACGCCAAAGTCATTTTTCCCCGAGGGTGGCGTTTATTTGTATCCGGTGATTGCAGAATCGATTCCAGGTGAGTCTGCAGCGATCAAATCTAATTCTTCGTTAAATACCGCGAGTTCGTTCTCTTCGCGTACTTTAAAATTCGTCCTTTTGCCTCGTGCTGTTTGCGATCCCCCCCCCCACCCACTGCTCCCGATCATGTAACGAAACCGCTTCGCAAACAATATTGCACGGATGGAGAATCCCTTAATGTGCGGATCAATAGACTCCTTTCCTCTCGTCAAGCGGAGAGCGCGCCCGATCCTCGTGTCCACACGCAAATTTCGATGTCTTATTGGATTTGCCGTGCATCCACCCGTGATGCTCTCGTGCGCGCGTCTCAGACCCGTGGACGGAAGCGAATTACGAAAAAGGGACTTCTTCAAACAAATTGGGGACTCAACAGTTGACTCGTTCGTGGTGTTCTGTATGGTCACATGATCCACTAACACCTTCCCTCCCCCCGCGCACCTTTCTTTCTTCGAGCGGCGGAACGCTGATTGAGGCGAGGGTGCGACAGGTCACTCTTGGAATAATGCAGTCTTAAGCCCTCCTGGCTGCCATAGCATCTCCGAATGTAGTGCGCAGTGGTTAGAGCCGCCGAGCAACGATGAACTGGAGTCGCTTCGGATGTTCGGTGCCCCGAGGGTCGGTGCGTGAACGGCATTTGGTTCTTTGCATTTCAACTCGCACACATTTATGGATTTGCCAAACTCTCACAGTTCTGTCGATGCATAAACATTCTCGTAACTATACTTTACATGCAGCCTTTACCCACCCACCCCTCTCTCTCTCTCCAGTTGACCCGGCATCGTTCACTCGAAAGTAGTCTTTGTTTAACCTAATAACCTGTCCGCTACCGCGTGCAAAGTTTCGTCTCCCCAAACTCCTCTCCTCAATATTTAATCGTATGACGTCATAATCCAGGTAAGCGTCGTTTTGACCATCGCAAATGTTCCTCCATCAAGATGAATGAACCACTGCAAGGTGATCCATTCATCTTGAAGCCTCATTTCTGTGAAAATCGGTTGATAAAAAAAGTTTTCGATCGTTTTATTTATGAAGCAGGGAAGATTAATCGCAGGAAAAATTATTTTGCCATTTTTCAAAAAAGAAGGTTCGCCTCTTCTTGCGCTACAAAGAAGGGCCATCCATTGAGGCCTCGTGGAGAAAGCATTCTTTGGAAGCAGTTCAAGCATCGCGGCCTTCATTCCATTCAAACCAAACCGTGTTCTGCGGTTTGAAATCGGGAGTGAAAATCTCCAGCATCAGCAACGGACACCTCACGTAGAAAAGAGATTTTAACAGCAACAATTGGCACGGCACACTGCTCCACATGGTGATATGCCGAGGGCACTTGGTTGAAGTTATCTGAGATTTTCTTAAACTTGGAAAGTGCTGTTGAAACGCCTTGACTTTTCGGCCACTTTGAAGGAGTGTAGAGCTCGTTTGGAAAGAACTTACGAACATTTCAACTGTTAAGTAGGTTGTTTAATACATAAACTGGTTATTATTATCGTAGTCGAGTGGTCAGGCGCTCAGTACATAAGAGACCCAACAAAAAAAGTTCGCCTCGTGAGGCCACAATTTCTGCTCTCTCGGAGCTGTGGAGAAACAGAAAATAAAAACTCCGATCCATGGAAGGAGAAGGCAAGTTCGTATTGTGAGGTAAGGGCAGCCAGTAAAGTGCAGTCAGGTAGTCCAGTCAGGCGAGTCTTACTGTCAAGTCATTCTGGTTTGAAATAAGTTCTTCGGGGAAAAAAGGATTATCCAGCAAGATATCCGATCCAGGTACGTCCTATCAGGTCATCATCATCAGCCATTTTCAATCCACTGCAGGATGAAGGCCTCTCCAGCAAGAGGGTCCATTTTATTATTTTGATAACCGTGATAGGTGCGCAGAATACGTAAGTAATAGTTTCAATAGAATCCAAGAGGATAATCAAGTATCAGGATAAGTTTTTTTTTTTTTTTTCCTCTCTCTTCTTCTCCATCGTTTGAAATTTAGAATACATTTATTTGGAATTCCTGAAAGGATTCTTCATTTTCTACGAGAATAGCTTCATTTCCTTCGGCAAAATTATAATGATAAGATTTTATTGTTGATCTTTGGTCATTGTAGTTGGAGAAATGATAAATCACAGGAGCCCAAGTTTCCTCGGACCCGCAGAAGCAAAGCTGTGAGTTGACAAGGCCGAATCGAAATAATTTTGAATGTAGGGATCCGTGACCAGTGATTAAGTATAATGAGTACAGACTAGGGCTGAACCATTTCTTAATATCTCTTCCCTTGGCAAAGGCAACATCTGATATAAAGTTTCGTGTCAGTTTGGCTGCTATCCCATCTGGTTTGCCAGATGTTTATCAAATTTTTCCATATTCTGAGTTTCTCTTGCTTGACATCTGCATCTAGATTACAAGTTATGCCAAGAATTTCAGCGGAATTCTGTTTTATTCGGTGGCAGAGACCTTTGTAAACGAGGTGAAGGTCCATTGGAAGCACACCTCCCAAGACCTGTAGTGCAGCAGAGGATACTGTCCTGCAAGCGCATAGCATGGAATGGAGCATAGATCTTTGAAGTGTGATTAGTTTACCTTTAAATTTGATGTTTGTTGCCCTGTGAAACCACGCTCCAGAGGCGTACGTGGCCATTGGGACAAAAACAGCCTTGTAATATAGGGAAAGAGTTTTCCTATTTAATCTCCATTCAGTCTCGGTGATTCTGATCAGCGCGTTTGCATAATTTTTGACCTTTGGATCAGATAGTTTACGTGGGCCACAAAATTTAATCGGTCATCCACAATTACTCCAAGTTATTTGAGCTGTGGAACCATTGGGATAGAACTGCCATTAATTTTAATGAGCGGAGGTCTACCATAACAGAATTTTCCCCTGAAAGTCATCACCTTTCATCTTAGTCTTTTAATAAGATATACTCAGCTTATTAGTAGCTGCACAAGCAAGAAGATCAGATAGGACTATGTTGGCACGAGATTCGAGATCCAATCGAGATTTACCTGCAAGATGAAAGTCAAATCGTCGGCATATGCTATTGCGTGTGTCTTATCAAAACTGCGAAGTCACCAACTGTCTAGGACTATATGCCAGATAATGGGTCCCAAGACAGAATCTTGGAGACACCCTCTGGAGACTTTTCTTGTTAGAGACTGCTGTTTTGAAATGACTCTGATATATCTGTCTTGAAAGTAGCTTCTAATTACGTGGAACAGTTGTCGGGAGCAATTGGCCTTGACGAGTCTATCGAAGGCGTTTTCCCACAGGGAGTCGAAAGGGCCCTAGAAGTCAATAAAATTGGCCAATTAATATTTAGCCTGAGAGGTCACAATGTGATGGACGAGATCCACAAGGGCATCTTCGCAAGATTTTGCCTTCTTAAATCCGAATTGTCGGGGGGAATTTAGGTGGCTGTTTTGAAAGAGGTTTATAATTCATAGAGCAAGTTGTCTTTCAAATAATTTTCCTAGATTTGCTAGCAACAAAACTGGTCTGTAAGGTTTCGGATCTGAAGTTGGCTTTCCTGGTTTTTGTATAATTTTGATGAGTGCACTTTTCATACATTTGGAAAGATTCCTTCCATAAGGCATTTGTAATATAAATTGATGAGTACTTCTGGCGTTATTTCAAAAGGTTTTATTATAAATACGTTTCCAACTAAGTCGAGGCCCGGTCTTCATTCTGATGTTGCAGATGGCTGATTTCAGTTCACTCATGGTAAAGTGTTCTGTGTCTTCAAAGGGTTGGTATGCACAGTTATAGCTAATGGAACAATGCTCAGGGGAATCAGTGGATTGATCATCGTGTGGAAGAAGCCTGTCCAGTATGGCATTGACGGTGTCCTGCCAATTTAGAGTTTCTACATTGTTGCTAATGGTTGTATTGTAAAGCTCAGTAGATTGGATTTTATTTTTTGCCGAATTTATGTATAATTTTGGTCCCATGGGCCAGAGATTCCCCATGGGTCAGAGTTACCAACAGTTTGGACAAAATTTTGCAATGAAGCAAGTTTCTGATTAGCAATGACCTTTATGCATCCCTCTTCTTCAAGTCGCGATATATGTTTCTAAGTCTTTCTAC